>NC_069780.1:155047270-156297270 GCF_027406575.1 Nycticebus coucang | reverse complement strand
GTTTTAACTCTGAAGATATAACTGATGGTTATTTAAAATTTTATTTCAGAAGTCCACAAATTGTTGTTCTGGTAGGTCAGTACACAAAAAGCAATACTGAAATAAAAATATCCTGGCACCCTAAGTAACACTTAGGATTTAATTCACAAAATAAAATAAGAGACTTTATTTGTATAATACAGTAATTTATTTCCGCTAATATTGTAGAGCTGATGTCTAAAAAGATTAGATGTGGACAGTATGGATTAGCAGTTTCTAGAGAATGAAACTTTTTTTTTTGCAGTTTTTGGCGAGTCCGGATTTGAACCCACCACCTCTGGTATATGGGGTTGGCACCCTACTCCTTGAGCCACAGGCACCGCCCCTAGAGAATGAAACTTTTTAATAAATCCTGAAGTCATTCATTTACTTTCCTGCATAATACATAGAAACATGTTGGCAATTGCTACTTAGAATTCTGTTTTTGTATCAAAGTAAATTTTATATTTTAAGACTATGATGTATCCTTAAAGTGTTTACAACAGAGGCACTAGTCACTCTTACATTTTGTATTTGGGCCAATTTCTACCTATTTACCAGAAGTTGAACACTTGGATGAAGGATGGTGTATTGCCAGTGAAAACTCACTTTTAGTTTTATTATCCCATGAGGATGGACTCATAAGTCTCATTAATGTTAATGGAAAATATCCTTGTTTGTCATGAGCAAAGAAGGACTGGAAGATATTTCTTTCTTTTTTTTTTTTTTTGTAGAGACAGAGTCTCACTTTATGGCCCTTGGTAGAGTGCCGTGGCCTCACACAGCTCACAGCAACCTCCAACTCCTGGGCTTAAGGCGATTCTCTTGCCTCAGCCTCCCGAGTAGCTGGGACTACAGACACCCGCCACAACGCCCGGCTATTTTTGGTTGCAGTTTGGCCGGGGCTGGGTTTGAACCCGCCACCCTCGGTATATGGGGCTGGCGCCTTACCGACTGAGCCAAAGGCACCGCCCAACACTGGAAGATATTTCAATTAGCAATGTCTTTATAGTGAGTATCAGAGGGTTAGGATAACCTAAGAAGTAATTTTGATCATGTCTGGACCCTGAGAGTAAGTTAGTCTCACAAATGAAAATATGCATGTGTTTAGAATTGATTTTAAAGGCAAATGCATTATATAAGGACAAAAACAAAAGCCCTGAAACTCCACTTTAGAATTTTAGAAATAACCCTTATTTAACTGATACTCTAGAAATTTTACTGCCAGGCAGTGGTATAACTCTACCCTTGAGATCTAGAACCAAAGCTGCTTGCATATCATAT
This sequence comes from Nycticebus coucang, assembly GCF_027406575.1. Classification (NCBI taxonomy): domain Eukaryota; kingdom Metazoa; phylum Chordata; class Mammalia; order Primates; family Lorisidae; genus Nycticebus; species Nycticebus coucang. Next base: position 156,295,968 of record NC_069780.1, on the reverse strand, counting down.
AGGAAGTTCCTTCTATTGAATTATTTACCAAAATTTGAATGATGCTTCATTCATATGTTTTTATTTTGTAGTGGTGATAAACTATATGAAAGCAGTCTTGTGTATGAATGTGTGCATTTGTAATGTGATTGTGACAGCTTTTGGCTGTGGCATTGAGTTAACTTTGTCTTAAAGTTAAGTGGCTGGTATTGGACTAGAATCTGTAAAATTACAGAATTGAGTGATGGTCCAAGAGTAGAAATGTTGAACATTGAATGTTTCTTTCATTATTCGGGTTAAAATCTTCCAGAATCGGTACATAGATACCTAATATGTAGTATTTTAAGTCTTCATTAATAGGGACTATCGAGAAAGGAATCAGTCTCCTAGAGGGAGAGGTGCACGGTGGTTGTTTCTGCCATGACAGAACATTTGCTATTTGTAAGGCACTTTGCAGTCATCAGTTATGCATGAGAGCAGCTAAAACCCATTTTCCTAACGACCTCTGTACCTGTTTCTCAGCACACTGCTCAATTGCCTTGTCTTCTCTTCATATGCGTAAAACAACACATCAAAGAAGCAATACTTCACAAAGTCTTGGTGACTTCAGTAAACACTTTGTTAGATCAGAGAATGGGGATATGAACATTTTCAGTGATGTCCATTCTTCTTCTAGGAAGGGAAGAAGCTGAATGGTTTAGGAGGGGTGTCATAAATTGTACATAATACAATTAAAACTGTAATTGTTTCTTTAAACAATTGGCTTAAAGCTTTTTGATTTCAAAACTGCTTTGCATGTTGAGAAATTAGTGGGGACCTCAAAAACTTTATGGATTGTATCTATGAATATTTACAGTAGGATAAATTTAAAATAAGAATTTAAACGTATTCATTCATTCCTTTAAAATAGTACACTGTATGTTAATATAAATAACGTTTTGATTTAAAAAGCTATAGTTTACAAAACAAAAATCAATGAGATATGTAGGGTTGTCTTCTACTTTTGCAAATCTTGTTAACGTCTGGCTTAAGAAAAGGCCGTTGAGTTCTCATATCTGGTTCTTCTTGAAATCTGTGGAAATATGACATGTCATATAGCCTCTGGAACTTCATGCCTACTTGTAAAAGAATCAAAGTAAAAGGGCAGATAATCATATCTTAGCATTATTCTGAAAAGAGTTTTAACCTCCTGAAAAGGAATCAGGGATGCCCCTCAGAGTTCTCCAGAACATATACTGAGAGCCACTGCCTTAAAAATGGGTTTTTACGAAAGAAATGTAGAAAAACTATTGCTTAAGGAAAATTTCTTGTATTCACACTCTAGTTGTATAGGTTTGTCTATTTATTTGAGACAGAGTATCACTTTGATGCCCACGGTAGAGTGCTGTGGCTTCACAGCTGACAGAAACCTCAAACTTTGGGGCTTAAGTGATTCTCTTGTCCCCGCCTCCCAAGTAGCTGGGACTACAGATGCCCATCCCATGCCCAGCTGTTTTCAGAGACAGAGTTTCACTCTTGCTCAGGCTGGTTTCGAACCTGTGAGCTCAAGCAATACACTCTCCTCAGCCTCCCAGAGTGCGGGGATTACAGGCGTGAGCCACCGCAGCCAGCAGGTTTGTCTTTAAGTCAAGTCCAAGTTACAGTTTTATCTTGTGACTTTTCAATCTCATCGTCAAACTCTGATCAAAAAGGTTCTTATATCCAAGAAAAAAATTCTGAAAATTTAAGTTTCTGTTGTAAAAAACTGTAGGAGAGAAAAACACAGGCATGTCAACTAGTATATGTACAAAGTACTGAATTTCTTTATCTCTTAGAGTCTAACCTGGTGAAGTTGGGAAGGATGATGAACACCAGAAAGAATGTTGAAATCCGTCCCAAGTAATCTGAAGGTGACAAGGTAGGAATTGGTAGCCGCCAAACTTTGAGGCTAGGAAATAAAAGTGACAGTTATAATTTAGAAACGCCATTTGGTTTTTGGGATGAAAGACTGAAGGTCGGAAAATAACAAGTCAAGCATCATAGTGGTTCAGGCAGGGGATGGTACTTTTTCTAGTTGGCAGGAAGAGAAAGGAAAGGATTAGTCTGAAAAGTATTCTGAGAAATTGAATGGTAATTGTGCATCGGCCTTTGTTTTCTACTTTTTCATAAACACATAGAAAAGCTGCACATCTCAGACTTTCTTGCCCTTGGATGGGTCACATAACTACATCCTTGCTGATGGAATCCAAATAAAAGTAGCTATTTCTAGGCTTAGGCCTTGGGATGGTGAGTGTACTCCCATTGTACTATTTTTTCTTCAAATGGACTGGTACCCACAAAGTTCCAGCTTAAACGGGGAGGTGACAGCAGTGCCCTATATAAATGGTAGAGCAACATGGCAGGAATAACTAATGTTCTAAACAACTTCTGGGAATGGAGTGGCCTGCCAACCTTCAGCTCAAACTGTAAAGGAGAAATACAGTATTTTGGGGGTTCTATGTAGTTATTTAGTTATTTATTATATTAACCTAACCTTACTCTAATACAACCGAGCACAGACTAGACCACTGAGGTAGCATTCAGAAGTCCAGGATGACTCCCAGAGTCTGCATCTGAATGACAGAGTCTGAAGGAGTCATGCATTTATCACATCTTCATTAATTTATTCAAAATGTTTCTTTAGTGTTTACTATGTGTCATGCACGGTTCTATGTACTGGTGGTATGGCAGTCAACAAAATAAAAAGTTCTTGCCTTCATCAAGCTTACACTTCTGTGGTGCATTCCATGAACTTGCAAATAAGTGCATACTATAATGAAAACAGAGATTATGTCATGAAGAACAATCAAGGCGAGAAAGGAGATAGAGGGATTGACTGAGAGTAGTCATGTGAGGAGATGATCTTTGAAGACAAGGGGAAAAAAATGAAAATGAGACGTATGTGTACACGTGTATTCCATATTGAAACTGTGTTAGGGTTTTGATATGCCTTTGTTGTATCTAAGACTGTATAGAAAGAAAAGGATTCATGTTATGTTATCTGTAAGTTATTCACTTACATAACTTAGTGAAAACAAAAGAATCTATGTAGAATAAAAAGAAACAGGAAGACACAAGTAATTTAGTAATGCATCAAAGGTACATTGGAGGAAAAGGGACTGGAAAGGTGTAAGGAAAGAAGAAAAATATAAATAAGAAAAACAGGTGAGAAGATCAGGGTGGTGAGGAGGAAAATAAAAGACAATAGAAATGTTTCAGGAACTGAAGCCAGAAGTCTTCAAAGGGGCAGGTATGAAAAGCTGTGCCCCATACATCAGAAAGATCAAGGAAGATAAGGGGAGAGAAAATGCCTTTGAACTTGGCTGAATGGAGGTCATTGGATACCATAAAGAGACAAAGATGGAAGCCAGATTTAGGAGGGGAATTAAGGAGGAAATATTTTAAATATAGTTCATCTAACTCTTCACCATTGTTATTGGACATTTATTGAGTGCAGTGACTCTATAGAGCTCTACTCTGATAACCAAAGTATTCACTGAGTCTAGTTACCACGCTTGTGAAAAATGACTAAAGAAATACCAGTCTCTGGACTGGTTTAAGCTTTTTAGATGGGCTCTGGAGCAGAGAACTACCTAAAATATTTTTAACTCCTTTGGATGCTTGGCTTTGCTGAATTCAAGAAGACTCAAGATTTCACAATTTCGGCAGACAAACCAATTAGATGTTAAACTCCCAGAGGCTAAAACTAAGCTGTCAAAGGAAAGTGAGTATGGAGAGGTAATTATCCAGTAATTACAAGAGTCTAGGCAAAAATCTAAAGCCTATTGCCATGTTGTAAAATGGTTTGAAAGCTTAGCAATTTGCTTAGTTTTGTTGACACTGGCTAAAATATATGAGGAAGGTAATATCATCAGAAGATAATATTCCTTTGACTATATATTACCATACTATTAAAAACTCAGCTGAAACGACTTTGAAAACAAGCGGTAGGTTTAAAAACCATGTTAGATTAAAAAAAAAAAAAACAGTTGGGCCTTAAATAGTTGGATGGCAAGAAGAAAGTCCGCATACAGTTTGTACTGTGACACATTATGCCACTCTCAAAATGGGGGAATTAGATGGTAGTATCCTGCTTTGCATCACTGAGGTGTCCATGGTAGCAGAAAATTAGTAATACCATCTGGCATAATTTGCTTCTCTTGGAATGGATACCCAGCAAGAATTTATATTTTATCTTGGCTTTACTTTACTTTGTGAAAAGTGCTAGGTCACATGCAACTACAAGTGTGTCTATAATGCAAGCTAATTGGAAGAAATAAAGGTTAAATGTACTGATAGATGCAAACACTCAAAATAATTTTAAAAGAGTAATTTTTATTCTCTACCTAATACTTTGGAGTGTACACAAGGGGATAAATCCTGAAGTCTTTAGTAAAAGTCTTTCATGAATAGAGAAAGAAAAGACTCATTTGCAGATTTTGAGGGTGAAAGTAAAGGGTGTGGGAAGGAGAGCTCATCTGATGGGTAAGTAAATACGTGAGGCCGAGCATAGGAAAGGGGGTAAAGATAAGGCTGACTAATTGAATGAGTATTCTTGAAAATAAGCAGTTTCAAAAATGTTTAATTTCAGTAATGTCTTTAATGCCATTTCCCCCCACAATGGTAGGGATCCCATCTTTTTCCCCCTCTGAGCTCTAATTTTGATTGTTAAAATCACAGATAGCAATAACATGGAAGGCACCTCTACAATTATAGAAGTTGAAGTCATTCTATTCCCTATAGAGTCCAGAATTGACATACAAAATGTTTTATAATCTAACCCTTAATTCTTTTTCTGAATGGACTATCATTTTTCGTTCACTCTGTACAACCTCCAAAATGGACATTATGTATAAAGTATATAATGGTGGAGACATAATTTACCTCTTACAGCTGAATTAATTTGATATCACTTGAGTAGTTATCTTTTTTTCAAAGACAAAGTCTTCATTGCTCATATAGAAAAAGTTCCATGATGATCCAAATTACGTTTGTTTTCAGAGAATTGATCTAATTCCAGAGATTAAAAAAAAAAACATTTTTCTTCAAAATGCATAATGAAAAATCTATATTTAAACTTGAGGTTTAATTACAATAATTTTTGTCTTTTCTCACTATCCACTATCTCCTTGTGGTAATCCAAATCACTTACTATTGCTTAGCAAGAATACATAAGCAATATATTCAGGAAAGTTGTAAAGTTAAGTAAAAGACTTGGTTTCATAAGCTATAATGCAATTAGCTATTTAAGGAAGAAACATGCCTAGGTAAATTCATGGCAGCCAGGTACCATACAAGAGTTCTCATACCATTTAGTATTGAACTAACTAGGTCTAGAGTCAGCTGCTCATAAGCCAGATTAGTGACTAAAAGACAGGCAACAAATGAGAACTTTTGGGACACCTCTTGGCTAAGCCTAGGGATGTCCTAACTGTCTCTGGAGGCCTTAACTTGAATCTGTCAAGGCTTTTGTTCTGGACTGTAGCTGTTGATCCATAGCACATATCCTTATATCAAACATAAATGAATCTGAAATAGAAGATAGGAAAGCTTCTGAGTCACTAGTGATGTTGAACTTTCCTATTAGTAAAATAATCAGCTATTTGAACAGCAAGTCAGGACTGGGGATCAAGTATGAGGCAGATGAGAAAATGAGTCTTCTGGGCGGCGCCTGTGGCTCAGTCGGTAAGGTGCCGGCCCCATATACCAAGGGTGGCGGGTTCAAACCCGGCCCCGAACTGCAACCAAAAAATAGCCGGGCGTTGTGCCGGGCGCCTGTAGTCCCAGCTACTTGGGAGGTTGAGGCAAGAGAATCGCTTAAGCCCAGGAGTTGGAGGTTGCTGTGAGCTGTGTGATGCCACGGCACTCTACCGAGGGCCATAAAGTGAGACTCTGTCTCTACAAAAAAAAAAAAAGAGAAAATGAGTCTTCCTGTCTCTTATCACGAAAGTGAGATTTATGGACATTTGGTTCTAAACCCTTCTACCGCAGCTACCACTCAATGGTTATTTTCTATATGCCAGATACCAGGCTAGGTGATAATCCTACACTGTTTTCTTATTCTCATTTACAAACATGTAGAATGGATTTCTCTAGTGTAAATGTGTTCCTCAAAAGTTCATATGTTGGAAACTTAATGGCCATGTAACAATGTGGAGAAGTGGGACCTTTAGGAGGCAATTAGATAATGAAGGCAGATCCCCCATGAATGGATTAATGCTGTTTTTGTGGGAGTAGGATGTAGTATTGAGAGTGGGTTCCTTGTAAAAAAGATGAGTTTGGCTCAATTTCTTCTCTCTGTCTCTCCATGTGATGCCTGCTGACATGAAATAACCATCAGCAGATTCTGTGCCATGCTCTTGGACTTCCCTGCCTTCAGAACTGTGAGCCAAATACATGTATTTTCTTCGTAAATTACCCAGTCTGTGGTACTCTGTTACCGCAGCAGAAAAGAGGCTAAAACATAGGTGTATCCCATTTTGAAGAACAGAAAAGTAATCCCTAGTCAAGAGAACTTGCTCAAGATCTCGTAGAATTTGTGGATAAAAGAATAAATTAGATAAGTGAATTCTATCAATAATTTGCATAACAATATATAATTTAGATGTACTTATTCAGAAAGCAATTTTTACTGTTGACATGTTATCAGGGAAAAACTAAAAAATTTTAAGTGTTGCATCTTGAGATTTTAAATCATTTTTTCCTTGAAAAGCAAACCTGCTTGTTCTTCATAAATGAGATTGTTCTAGTTACAACAATGTTTTTATAGCTATTGCTACACTCTAAGTCCCTCAATGGGTTACTTTCAGTTTTTGGAATCTACCATGTTCATTTTTGTCTTCCTTTTGTTTTTTACTCTTTTACTCTCTGCAAGGTTTATTTTATATCATGCACTGCTCATCTCCATAATCTCATCTCACCCTTCAGTTTCTTGGTTCAGATGCCAGGTCCTCAAGAAGCCTAGGTCATGTGTCCTGGCTGTGTGCTCTCATAGACTGCACTTATGTTTGTATTCCTCACTTGTTTATAGGTTTCCAAAGTGTTTTTTTTCTTTTTTTTTTCTTCTCTGCTTTGGATCCCTAGTACTATCACAATACTCAGGAGATACTCAGATATTTCTTTAATAGGTATGAATTAAAAATAAGTGAATATCAGATCTGCCGGTGTCAGGTGAAAACTGCACAGCTTTATTAAGGATTAAAGACAAAAAAAAAAAAAAGGCAGAAAAGAGGGCTTTTTTTTTTTTTTTTTTTGCAGTTTTTTGCCAGGTCTAGATTTGAACCCACCACCTCCAGCATATGGGGCCGGCGCCCTACTCCTTTGAGCCACAGGCACCACCCAGAAAAGAGGGCTTTTTCAGATGATGCCTGGGACTTACTGAAGATTATGAATGGCAGAGAGAAAGAGAAGATGTAACTTAGTGGGCAAGGGCACCAAGCCAGGTGGTCTGACATACACGGATCCTTGCTGTTGGAGCTCACTGCGTGTTACTTAGCTTCTCTGAACCCCAGTTTCCACATGCATAAGAAATGCTTTTTAAACGAATCTGATGGGCACCTACAATGCAATAAGCTTTATACATGGGATTATTATATTGTAATTAGGAAGAATATAAGAAAATTATTATTCTCTTGAATGAATTTAGTTGGTGTTCTTTGCGTCTTTTTTCCTTGCTGAGATGGACGCTGAATCTTTGTGTTTTTTGCCTTTAAGGTGGAATAGGGGATGCTTTATAACTTTACATTTGCTTTCCTTTTTTGATGCCACTGTTTCCTTCATGAGAATGCTTGTCTGCATCTACTCATGTGTATGAAATCATATGCTTTTAACTGAAAAGAATATGCAACATTAAAGGAATTTTAGCAAATAATGAAAAGATATTTAAAAAAATAATATCCTAATACAACCCATTTCTTTTATGTATATTACTTGCTATAAGCATGGATTACTACACAGTTATAATTATATGTTATATATATATGTATGTATACATACAGAGAAAAATCCTGCTCTTTATTCCTAATATCCTGTAATAAATATTGTCCACATGCATTTCCAGAAGGAAAAGCATCTTGGGAAAATGGCTGTGTTACATCAGTCATCCTTTAAGCATTTCTCATTGGTTACCATTGTACAGACTAAACCTAATACTGCATCTCACATTATAGTGCAGGTTTTATTATTTCATCACATTTCTTGTGGCATAGATTTCTAGCCTTTTAATTATGGTGAAATATTCAAAAGGTTCGTGAAACAATCCCCAGAGGAGCTTCGGGTACAATATAGTAGCAGAGGCTTATTGTTCCTGGCTTAGAACTGATTATGTGAAAGAACAGTGTGCACCTCTAGAGAAAGGCTAGCAATTCTGCCATCAGATAAATGATTGCAGCCTTCTGTGGGCTGGCTCCCTTTATTTTAGCTACTGGTTGTAGAGCTGGGAAACGGAAGCCTGTATGGAGAATGAGGGCCCAGATTTTTTTTTTTTTTTTTTTCCTGAAACGTCAAGCTATGTGACTATGCCTGGCAGAAGACGACCCCCTGCGAGATGTGATAAGCCCCAGGCCTGCTCCACACACTGCACTGGAAATGCCGTGGGAGGGCTTCCCAGGCTGATGGAACTAATGACAGTAATAGCTCTGGGTAATTTGTCTTTTTCCTTACTGCGCACATTCTCGACATGTGGTGCACTTTACACCTACCACCAGGCTCACATCTGGAATGCTATGACCCTCTCAGGCCTGATTCAGATAGGTTGGATTCTTCTGTAAAGTAAATCTGACCTCTAATTTTCTTAATAATTCAGGATTATGCTAATGTTACTCAGCAACCATTGAGAATGGTATAGGAGGGGCCCTGAAGAAAGCTCAAGCCCTGTACTCGAAGCACGATCAAGCTTCCTTTGCACTTTTGGTTATGATTTTTCCTGTATATCATTCTCATAGAGAAAATATAAAATTTGGCAAGTGTGTAATTTACATTATTTGTTCATTGTTTCTGGTGGTAGGACATCCTCTACTTCAGAATAAAATTTATCTTTCTTTTCTTTGCTGTACAGATTTTCTACCAAGGATTTATAAGAATACTAATGATAGGTTTTGGTTCTTAATTCTAACTGTAAAAAATACTTAGATAGTTAAAGAGACTGACAAAATAATTTCAAGGATAGATAAAACAGACTTCACAGCTGCTTAATCTCATAAATGCAGAGTGCTCTCAGGAAGATTTTGACAATAAAAATCCTATTTTAGTGCTGGTCCTATAACAAGATTGTACATTTAATATTATATTTATGTCCTATATTTATGTAAAAAAAATCTGTATTATTGAAAGTGTAAACATGTGAATGTATATTTTAGAAAAACATAAATGGTCTTAAGTTTTAAGGAATGTTTTTACTACATTAAAAGGGTAGACTTTTCAATCCTAGCTCTTTGTGAATAAAAGGAGAATAAAAGTATCTCCATAAATTAGGATGTGAAACATTCCCCTAAAGAGCAAAAGATTTTCAGCCATTGTAGAGATAGAAGAACAGCACTGTTTGCCAGGAAAAAAAAAAAAAAGTATACTTATTAGTATGGAGATCGGAATCATTTCGTCAAAATATTATGTAAAGTTATTTCTAAGTTATAAATAGACAACTAATTTTATTACTTTATCCTTTAATTCATATCCAGGAAGGTGCTAGAGAAACATTTTCCCCCCTAAGGAATAAAGATTGTACACAGAAATACAACAAACTGCCAATTATTTATATGGGTTCGTACCTTATGTTTCTCACACACAGTGTAGACTTTTTTCTACAAATAATATCTGTCCCGATAATTGGCCAACAAATGGATAATAATTCATCAATCTATGTTCAGTCTCTTTTTTGGTAATTTTGACAGTTGTTTTAGTTACTGAAACTCCACGCCATTCTGAAGGCAGAAGAGTTTGTCCATTGAACATTAAATTAGCCATGGACTCGGCCCATTCCATATGTGCCCATGGGTACCTGTTGAATGGATAGAATGGATGGGTATTAGAAGAGATTTTTGTTTTGTGTTTTTTTTCCTAACGTGGACATCCTAACAGGTTGACACTTACAAAAGACACTTAGAGAAAACCAATCTACCTGGAGAGGGAGCAACGAGGGAAGAATGGCAGGCTCAGTGCCCCAGTCCTCTCTCAGAACCACTTCCTCTTCTTTCCAGGCCAGGCTTTCAGAGGGATTGCAAAAAAATAATGATTGTCATCATCTCTGGAAGAAGCAAAGCAGGCTGCAGAAGGGCTGCTAGAGAGGCTGATTGAGAAAGCCATTTGGTTCTAAGCCTTTTGGGGCCATGTCTATTTGGGTGAGATTTGTGTACAGAGTGGAGTGTTGGGCCTGCCCTGAAGTGAGGTTACTAAGAGCAGCTTAGCTCATGGATTTGGAATTGGACTTAGGCATGCAACATTTTGAATATTACACTCTCTCTTATATATGATATTTTAAGATATCTGATGCAAAAAAATCCCCAAAGAACAACAAATTAGATGGTATCCACGGTTTCAGCACAAGCTGCACAGGTGAGAAATTATTCAATCCATTTAGTGAATTAAATGATGACCCAGTAATGAGAACTCTGTGGGGACACACCCTTCACACCAATACTAAAGCTGGTAGCAGTGGCTGTTGCTACCAGTGCCTTCCATTCTTGAAGTCAGCGGCTTCACGTGCATCATCTTGCACAATCCTCACAACAGCTCCACATGGTCCATCTTGTTCTAAAGAAGGAAGCTGATGATCAGAGAGGTTAATACGGGAGAGGCAGTAAGATGTGAACCCAGATTGGTCCGGCAGCCCAGCCCTCAGCACATCTCGTCCTTCAAACTGTCATTCATCATCCTCCTTTCACCTGCCCCCTTCCCTAGCTCTTTGTCATTTTACTCTCAATAGGCAATACAGTCTCAAAAAAGCAAGGATCTGTAAAAGAAAGAACCAGGGCTATGGGGGCCTGAATCCTAGTTCTGCTCTGAAATGACCTCGGGCACTTGCTCAACCCCTCTGGGTCTCGGTTCTCTTCCAGAGCCCTAACTCGTAGAGTGACATTGGGAAGATGAGGGAGAGACTCACACAGAGCGCAGAGCATCACACCCGGGGCCCAGTGAGGGCTCAGTGAGCCTCAGGTCCAAATTTATAATGATAAACCTCTCAGTCCAAGTTTAAATGTTCTGTTTTGTTTTTTCCTTTAGGAATCTGTAGTAGAGGTCCTTATAAAAATATATCACTTTTCTTTAGACGCCTTATAAAATTGAAGCACACTTACACATTAAGCCATATTTATTTACATTTTTATAAAACTTGGCCTCTCAGAATATTCAACACTTTTTGGACACAGTTATTATATGTAAAATGCTACTTTGGGATATTTTTCGTTAAACCAATTTCTTTTGTTTGTAAAGATGGTAAGCATCGCATTATGATTTAGAAAGTAGTTAAGGTTTTATAGCTGATTTAGCTGATTCCTAAAAAATGCTGATGGTCATTTATCTTGACTTGTCCTCCTCCCACTACCACCTTTCCTTGAAAGGAGCTTCTTTTCTTTCTTTTATTTTTTATTGTTGGGGATTCATTGAGGGTACAATAAGCCAGGTTACACTGATTGCAATTGTTAGGCAAAGTCCCTCTTGCAATCAGGTCTTGCCCCCATAAAGTGTGGCACACACCAAGGCCCCACCCCCCTCCCTCCGTCCCTCTTTCTCCTTCCCCCCCATAACCTTGATTGTCATTAATTGTCCTCATATCAAAATTGAGTACATAGGATTCATGCTTCTCCATTCTTGTGATGCTTTACTAAGAATAATGTCTTCCACTTCCATCCAGGTTAATACGAAGGGTGTAAAGTCTCCATTTTTTTTAATGGCTGAATAGTATTCCATGGTATACATATACCACAGCTTGTTAATCCATTCCTGGGTTGGTGGGCATTTAGGCTGTTTCCACATTTTGGCGATTGTAAATTGAGCTGCAATAAACAGTCTAGTACAACTGTCCTTATGATAAAAGGATTTCTTTCCTTCTGGGTAGATGCCCAGTAATGGGATTGCAGGATCAAATGGGAGGTCTAGCTTGAGTGCTTTGAGGTTTCTCCATACTTCCTTCCAGAAAGGTTGTACTAGTTTGCAGTCCCACCAGCAGTGTAAAAGTGTTCCCTTCTCTCCACATCCACGCCAGCAGTTTTGAGATTTTGTGATGTGGGCCATTCTCACTGGGGTTAGATGATATCTCAGGGTTGTTTTGATTTGCATTTCTCTAATATATAGAGATGATCAACAGTTTTTTCATGTGTTTGTTAGCCATTCGTCTGTCATCTTTAGAGAAAGTTCTATTCATATCTCTTGCCCATTGATATAAGGGATTGTTGGCTTTTTTCATGTGGATTAATTTGAGTTCTCTATAGATCCTAGTTATCAAGCTTTTGTCTGATTCAAAATATGCAAATATCCTTTCCCATTGTGTAGGTTGTCTCTTTGCTTTGGTTATTGTCTCCTTAGCTGTACAGAAGCTTTTCAGTTTAATGAAGTCCCATTTGTTTATTTTTGTTGTTGTTGCAATTGCCATGGCAGTCTTCTTCATGAAGTCTTCCCCCAGGCCAATATCTTCCAGTGTTTTTCCTATGCTTTCTTTGAGGATTTTTATTGTTTCATGCCTTAAATTTAAGTCCTTTATCCATCTTGAATCAATTTTTGTGAGTGGGGAAAGGTGTGGGTCCAGTTTCAGTCTTTTACATGTAGACATCCAGTTCTCCCAACACCATTTATTGAATAGGGAGTCTTTCCCCCAAGGTAAGTTCTTGTTTGGTTTATTGAAGATTAGGTGGTTGTAAGATGTTAGTTTCATTTCTTGGTTTTCTTTTTTTTTTTTTTTTATTGTTGGGGTTCATTGAGGGTACAATAAGCCAGGTTACACTGATTGCAATTGTTAGGTAAAGTCCCTCTTGCAATCATGTCTTGCCCCCATAAAGTGTGACACACACCACATTTCTTGGTTTTCGATTTGATTCCAAGTGTCTATGTCTCTGTTTTTGTGCCAGTACCATGCTGTCTTGACCACTATGGCTTTTTAGAACAGACTAAAATCTGGTATGCTGATGCCCCCAGCTTTATTTTTATTACTAAGAACTGCTTTAGCTATACGGGGTTTTTTCTAGTTCCATACAAAACGCTGAATCATTTTTTCCAAATCTTGAAAGTACGATGTTGGTATTTTGATAGGAATGGCATTGAATAGGTAGATTGCTTTGGGAAGTATAGACATTTTAACAATGTTGATTCTTCCCATGCATGAGCATGGTATGTTCTTCCATTTGTTAATATCCTCTGCTATTTCCTTTCTGAGGATTTCATAGTTTTCTTTATAGAGGTCCTTCACCTCCTTCGTTAGGTATATTCCTAGGTATTTCATTTTCTTTGAAACTATGGTGAAGGGAGTTGTGTCCTTAATTAGCTTCTCATCTTGACTGTTATTGGTGTATACAAAGGCTACTGACTTGTGGACATTGATTTTATATCCTGAAACATTACTATATTTTTTGATGACTTCTAGAAGTCTTGTGGTTGAGTCTTTGGGATTCTCTAAGTATAAGATCATGTCGTCAGCAAAGAGGGAGAGTTTGACCTCCTCTGCTCCCATTTGGATTCCCTTTATTTCCTTGTCTTGCCTAATTGTATTGGCTAGAACTTCTAGCACTACGTTGAATAGTAAAGGTGACAGAGGATAACCTTGTCTGATTCCAGTTCTAAGAGGAAAAGCTTTCAGTTTTACTCCATTCAGTAAAATATTGGCTGTGTGTTTGTCATAGATAGCTTCAATCAGTTTTAGAAATGTGCCACCTATGCCTATACTCTTCAGTGTTCTAATTAGAAAAGGATGCTGGATTTTATCAAATGCTTTTCTGCAGCTATTGAGAGGATCATGTGATCTTTATTTTTGCCTCTGTTAATATGGTGGATAACGTTTATGGACTTGCGTATGTTCAACCAGCCTTGCATCCCTGGGATGAAGCCTACTTGATCATGATGAATGACTTTTTTGATGATAAGCTGTAATCTATTGGCTAGGATTTTTTTGAGAATTTTTCCATCTATATTCATGAGTGAGATTGGTCTGAAATTCTCCTTTTTGTTTGGGTCTTTTCCTGGTTTTGGTATCAGGGTGAGGTTTGCTTCATAGAATGTGTTGGGGAAGATTCCTTCTTCCTCAATTTTTTGGAATAATTTCTGCAGTACAGGAATAAGCTCTTCCTTGAAGGTTTGATAGAATTCTGGAGTGAAGCCATCTGGACCAGGGCATTTTTTGGTTGGAAGATTTTTTTATTGTTTCTTTGATCTCAGTGCTTGAAATTGGTCTGTTCAGGAGCTCTATTTCTTCCTGGCTGAGTCTAGGGAGAGGGTGTGATTCCAAATATTGATCCATTTCCTTCACATTGTCAAATTTCTGGGCATAGAGTTTCTGTTAGTATTCAGAGATGATCTCTTGTATCTCTGTGGGATCAGTTGTTATTTCCCCTTTATCATTTCTGATTGAGGTTACTAGAGATTTTACTTTTCTATTTCTAGTTAGTCTGGCCAATGGTTTATCTATTTTATTTATTTTTTCTTTTTTTTTTTTTTTATTATTTATTTTTTCAAAAAACCAACTCCTCGTTTCATTAATTTTCTGAATGATTCTTTTGTTTTCAATTTCATGGATCTCTGATTTGATTTTGGATATTTCTTTTCTTCTACTGAGTTTAGGCTTAGGTTGTTCTTCTTTTTCCAATTTCATAAGATCACTTGTGAGATTGTTGATGCGCTCTCTTTCTGTTTTTCGAATGTAGGCATCTAAAGTGATGAATTTTCCTCTCAAAACTGCTTTTGCAGTATCCCACAGGTTTTGGTAGCTTGTGTCTTCATTGTTGTTATGCTCAAGGAAGTTAATGATTTCCTGTTTTATTTGTTCCTGCACCCATCTGTTATTCAACAGAAGATTGTTTAATTTCCATGCCTTTGGGTGGGGTCGAGCATTTTTGTTAGAGTTGAGTTCCACCTTTAGTGCCTTATGGTCTGAGAAGATACAAGGTAAAATTTCAGTGCTTTTGGTTCTGTTGATATTTGTTTTGTGTCCCAGGATATGATCAATTTTGGAGAATGTTCCATGGGGTGATGAGAAGAATGTATATTCTTTATCTTTGGGGTGGAGTGTTCTATATGTGTCTATCAAGCACAGTTGTTCTAGGGTCTCATTTAAATGTCTTATATCTTTGTTTAATTTCTGTTTAGAGGATCTGTCCAGCTCTGTAAGAGGAGTGTTAAAGTCCCCTGTTATTATGGTATTATCAGATATCATATTGCTCAGACTGAGTAAGGTCTGTTTCAAGAATCTGGGAGCATTTAAATTGGTACATAAATATTTAGAATTGAAATGTCTTCTTGTTGTATTTTTCCCTTGACCAATATAAAGTGACCATCTTTGTCTTTTTTGACTTTAGTTGCTTTAAATCCACATGTATCTGAAAATAAGATTGCAACTCCTCTTTTCTTCTGAATTCCATTTGCCTGAAAAATTGTCTTGCAACCCTTGACTCGGAGCTTTAATTTGTCTTTTGAGGCCAGGTGTGTTTCTTGCAGACAGCAAATGGATGGCTTATGTTTTTTAATCCAGTCAGCCAATCTATGTCTCTTCAGTGGGGAATCCAAGCCATTAACATTTATTGAGATAATCGATAAGTGTGGTAGTATTCTATTCATCTTATTTTGTGAGAGTCCATTGCTTAGTTTTATCTTTTGCATCAGTGTGGAGGTTAGGTTCTGTCCTTTAATTTCTGAGTTCTTACTTTGCTGCTGATCCATTGTGATGGTCAGTGTGCAGAACAGGTTGAAGTATTTCCTGTAGAGCTGGTCTTGTTGTGGCGAATTTCCTCAATGTTTGTATATCCGTAAATGATTTGATTTCTCCATCAATTTTTAAGCTTAGCTTAGAAGGGTACAGAATTCTCGGCTGGAAATTGTTCTGTTTAAGTAGATTAAAGGAAGATGACCATTGTCTTCTTGCTTGGAAAGTTTCATAAGAGAAGTCTGCGGTCACTGTGATGGATTTGCCCCTGTAGGTCAACTGGCACTTACTCCTGGCAGCTTGCAGAATCTTTTCTTTTGTCTTGACTTTGGACAGATTCATCACAAGGTGTCTTGGAGAAGCTCGGCTCTAGATTTGAGGTGACCTGGGGTCCGATATCCCTCTGAAAGCAGTGTGTCAGAATCTTTGGTGATATTTGGGAAACTTTCTTTTTTAATATTCTCTAGTATGGCTTCCATTCCTCTGGGGCCTTCTTCTTCCCCTTCTGGGATTCCTATAACTCGTATGTTGGAACACTTCATAAAGTCCCATAATTCTGACAGTGAACGTTCTGCTTTCTCTCTCTTCTTTTCTGCCTCTTTTACTATCTGAGTGATCTCAAGAACTTTGTCTTCTACCTCTGAAATTCTTTCTTCTAGATGGTCTAACCTGTTGCTGATACTTTCCATTGCATCTTTAAGTTCCCTAATTGACTGTTTCAATTCCTTCAGCTCTGCTATATCCTTTTTATATTCTTCATATCGTTCATCTCTGATTGATTCTGTTTTTGGATTTCCTTTTGGTTATTTTCCACTTTATTAGCAGTTTCCTTCATTGTTTCCATCATTTCTTTCATTGTTTTCAACATGTTTATTCTAAATTCCCTTTCTGTCATTCCTAACATTTCTGTATAGGTGGAATCCTTTGCAGTAGCTACCTCATGGTCCCTTGGCGGGGTTGTTCTGGACTGGTTCTTCATGTTGCCTGGAGTTTTCTGCTGATTCTTCTTCATGAGTGATTTCTTTTATCTGTTTCCTTGCCCTAATTTTCCTTTCACTTCATCTTGCTCTTTAAGTTCTTGTGCAGTTGCTGGCAGGTTTAGATGGATTGAACACACGTGACCAGTTGCCGGTTTTCCACTGTTTTAGTCCTCCTCTTGTGGTCCAGAAGTCTCTTGCTGACTCCCTGTATCCTCACAGGGGTGATGATAGTCAGATCCCACCAGCCAGAGATGCCTGGAGTCCTATCTCCCCAGACTCACGGTGCCCAAATGCAAGGAAACTGTTACTCGGCTGCCATCTTGCTCCACCTCTGAGAGGAGCTTCTTTTCATATGCAGGGTGAGATGAGCTTGTGTTAACTAGCCCTTACGAGAAGAGTGCTTGGTGGACGAGAGCCGTGCTCTGGACAAAATCAGCTGTTGTGTTTTCACTGAGCCATTAATTTAGCATATATCCTAATAATGTTTAAATTACAGAAGTATGAAAAAAAGGCTCTTCAATCTAAAGCAGCTTACTGCTGAGTAAAGGTGGTAAAGGAGCGTATATAAACAGATATAAATCTGTGGGAGAGAAAACAACTCTGTTTTTTCCCTCCTCAGCTTGAAGGGATTAGGCTTCATGGATGAATGATTTTTGAACTTGGTTATAGATCAGGTCTGATTTGGAAAAAGATAAGAGGAAGATTTTGCAGGTGGAAGATGGAAGAAATAAGAGGAGCAAAGTAGAAGAGTGATGGGGCCAGGGCTGTGTGCAGGGAATAAGAAATCCTGCTCTGTTGAGCACAGAGAGGTGTTTTTCACTTTTAGTTTACTGTGGAATCACCCATGGAGCTTATTCCGTATACATACTCCCAGGCTATCCCCCAAGCTTCCAAGAGTCTGTTTTAGCCCTGGAATGAGGCCCAAGAATCAGCTTGCATGGCTCAGTACTGGGAGCAATGGAATGTCTGGAGGGCTGAAAAATGGTTCTTAGGGGGTGTGTTAGGATCACACAGAGAGCTTCCTTCCTGCTTTCCTTCCTTCTTCCCTCCTTCCCTCTCTTCCTTCTTTCTTTGATTCCTTTCTTTTATAAAGTACCTGAGTTTCAGGCCAATTAAGTTAGAAGTTCTGAAGGTGGGTCCTTTGTGTGTGTGTGTTTTGACCACTTCACCACGTTGAGCACCTCCTTAAATTGACCTCATTTTCCTAGACTGAACATATACCACATGTGCCAATGGAAATTCCGTATGTTGACCAGTTTGTTATAGTCCCTTGGATAGTCAACTTACAGATGTTCCACTGGGTAGGTGTATACATATACACACTTAGCATATGTGTGTCTATATATTTACTTTTTATTATGGCAAAGTTAAACTATATATAAAAGTGGGCAGAACAGTATAATGAATACCCATGCACCCGTCACCCCACTTTGCTAATTATAAACTTATGGTCAGTCTTTCTCCATCTGTGTCCCTATCACTCTCCCTACTTTGCATATTATTTGAAGCAAAACTCTGGAGAGTATAACACTTCATCCATAACATTTCAATACTGTCTCTAAGTAAGGACTTAAAAGTGCCACAATACCATTGCAACACCCCCCCAAAAGAATAATTTTTCAGTATCATCAAATGGCCAGTGTTCTCATTTTTTACTGCTTCATAAACATGGGTGTGTATTGGTATAATTTTTTACAGGTTAGTCAAATAAGGATTTGACAAGGTCCACACATTATGGTTGTTTGATATGTCTCCCAATCTGTTTGTTTCCTTTCCATCTCTTTTTCTTTTTTTCTTGTAAAAATTTGTTCAAGACATCAGGTTGTCCTAGAGAGTTTCCTTAACTCTGCGTTTTTCTGATTGTATCTCCAAGATATCATTTAACATATTTTCTAGTCACCTATACTGGGACCTAGAGATTTAATAAGATTTCGGTTCAATTTTTTTTTTCCCCAAGACCATTTTCCAGGTTTCATGGAATGTTCTTCAGTAGGAGACCCATGACATCTATTTGACTCTCTTGCTGAGCCGTTAGCAGCCACGGATGATCAATGCTCAGATCCATTAATTTAATAGAAATTGCAAAAAGGTGATATTCTATCTTCTCTTTATTTATTTGGTGGTATACTTATGTAAAGAAACATCTCTTTCATCTTCTATTTGTTCAACAGTGGTATAGTTTAAATAAAAAATATAGGATATGGGGCAGCGCCTGTGGCTCAGTGGGTAGGGTGCTGGCCCCATATACCAAGGGTAGCAGGTTCAAACCCGGCCCCAGCCAAACTGCAACAAAAAAATAGCTGGTGTTGTGGTGTGTGCCTGTAGTTCCAACTAGTTGGGAGGCTGAGGCAGGAGAATCACCTAAGCCCAGGAATTGGAGGTTGCTGTGAGCTGTGTGACGCCACAGCACTCTACTGAGGGCAATAAAGTGAGACTCTGTCTCTAAAAAAAAAAAAAAGAAAAAATAGAGGATATGTGATTTTTTTCTATTATTCACCGATTTTCACCATAATGAATTTATTTATTGGCTTTATGCAATGGCGTTCCATTATTTAATTTGTATATTTTGTACTATTTTTGACTTGTATATTTAAACGTGTTTGGAATATTCCAGTCCATTGCAGTGTTATTGATGCCCAAACTGTTCTTTCTTGGCCTGGTGAGAACCTCTTCAATTTGTTTTTGAATTATTTTGACATTACATAAATTTTAATTTTTATATTGTTCTCTAAATTCTTCATATATGCTTTTATTGAATTTCCAACTTATTTTTCTATTATAGCCCTCAATGAATTTAGAATAGTACTAGAAGGTAAGTACTCTATAAAAATCATTACTTGAACTTTGGATTGACTAGGAGAACCCTTCTGAAATTTAATATTGTTAAAATCCTCTTTACTTTGATTTTTAATGGTTGTGCCTAATCATGATTTGCCATGCTAAGTGCAATGGTTAAAGATATTTACTTGAATTTAGTAGAATATCTGTTTTTAAGCATTTTGGTAACTAGATTGAATCAGTTAAAAAGAACATACTTGTAATTGTATATGTATAATTGAATTTCTGGTTAATACCACTTAAAAGCAAGGCATAGACAACACTCTTGATGAGCCCTGTCTGTGGCTGAGGAGGGTCTTGTGGTGGTCCAGAGTGTTTTAAAACAACAAAGAATCAGAGACTGTGATGACCCAGGGTGTGTTACTAGGAGGCTTCCCTCAATTTCCTTCAGGACCAGGTCAGTTTGGGGGGGGGGTCTCAAGAAGGGCCAATGGTGTTTGTGTCAGGCAAAGAATAAAGATGAAGGCTGAAAGGAAAGGAGGATAGAAGAGAAAAAATTTGTGCGATGCTTGGGATATCAGAGTCAACTTACATATTCCAGCTCTGATTGAGTGTCTAGGGGCTGGGAAAGAGTGCTCAAGGATGCTCAGAGAAGGATTAATAAAGGGGAGATGTTGCTGAGAAAGGGGAATGGGACAGAGGTCCTTCTAGGTCCTAGAAGAGAGAAGGAAGGAGAGACGAAAGGAGATTTGTTTGAAAGTCTCTTCCCTTAAACCAGTAGAGATCTTTGCACTGTAATTGAAGAGATCTGTACCCAGCTAGAGGTGAAGTCAATTCAAGTGAAAATTACCCATGAGGGCCAGCTCTTATCATTTGTTAAATGCTTGACCATTTCAGGGTTGGGCAGAGGGATGCTGTCACAAATTTGAGATTTTCTGAGTAATGAAAAGTATATAGAAATTTTGTTTTGTTTGTCTGAGTTCTGTTAACCTTGCAAGTTCTATATTGATTTCCTGAAAAGAAAAAGTTCCACAAAAGAGTTAAGATGAATATATGGAAAGAGATGAAGCTTAACAAGAAGAGTATCAATTCATCTTTGAGTATGCAGGTGCACTGATGCTTCCTCAGTGTCCATAATTGTTGCATAGGGCTTGTCAACAGATTAGATGATCATAAATGTTGACAAACCATAGCAGAAAGATCTTGAATTTGTTGCATATGTTTTAAATGTTTATGTAAGTATTGATATGTGCAGGTATATATTTGAAAGTAAAGTTTTTATATGTTATAAACTTTCAGGATTTGTATAATAAGGCTTGAAATCTTTTTACTAAATGATGGAAAGTATCATGACATTTACATACTCTCACATCCAATCATCTTGGTTTTAATGAAAATGTTTTCCTTAAATATTTTGAAAGTAAAGCTTCTTCACTGAATCAAAACTGACATTTTAATTTGAACTCTCCACTCTGAAAAGAGTTTGCAGTCAAAATTTGTCATTAAAAAAACTCAATAAAATGAAAAATAATGATGTGCTGGCTTGCTCTTAACAAGCATCCAGAATAGAATCCTACTGATACTGTATTTTAATGCTAGGTTGCTTCTTTTAGTGCCATAAAGAGATTAAATGGAAACTAGCTCTCAGTGCAGTGGAAAAGGGCAGGGACTTAAACTAAGAATTACATTTAAAACAGAGCTGTGTTGCTTCTCTGTGGGATAACTTTGCTTGTTACTTGGTCTTAGTTACTTCCTCATTGAAACTAGAATAAAATAGGTAAGTCACGGGGTCTTAAAGCCAATGTTGTGTGGAAAATGTGTTACAAATGTTGCAAATAGTATCTTATGTACTACCATGTATAAGACATGAGCATATACACATTTGGTAATAAATGGTATTGTTTATATTGAGATTATGTAAAAATCATTGTGTATTTGTGTCAATTATGTTTTATTGTAACCAAAATACATAGTGAAGGTAAAAAGATGCAGAAAATTTAAATAAGCCAAAGGAAGAAATTGAGAATCATCCCTAATCATTCCAAATAATTATTATAACATCTATATTATTTTTATGTGAATTTTTATATGAGCATATAGTTTTTAAAAGTATGCTTCCTTCTTGATCTACTAGTATTGTGGTATACAATATTCAATGTGCAGTTTGTTGTCTTTACCATGAAATTATATTGTGATCGTGCTTTAGGACAATACATTTATCTTATAGGATTGCATAAATTAATATGTACTATTTTATGAGAAGGACCATAATTTATAATTAATATTTGATCCTTAAATATTTTCGCTAGTATTCCTGGATAAAAGAGTAAATAACCTTTTGACTCTTCTGATACAAATTGCCACCTTGTCCTCCAGGCAGACTGAGCCAATTTTTAGTCTCCCAGCAGTGTGTACATGTAACTTTCCCCCCCACATCATAGTGGATATAGGACATTACAACTATGGCAAATTTTTTTTCAGTGTCATGGGTCAAAAGTATTATCTCACTGTTTTTAATTAAAGCAGATAAACACATATGTGTGTATATATATATATACAGAAAGTGCCAAAAAATACACATTTTAAGAAAGAAAAAAACTGTCTTAAAATGATAATAATTGTCATGTTTGACTTCTACAATTAGAAGAGATACAGGACACAACACACAAGATAACAAATGTCACTGGTATCTACTGAGTATTATACACGCACATCGTGGAATAGTCACCTATCAAGCAATGTGTTTGTGATGCTTTTTAATAATGACACGTTTCTAATTCATTGGTAGTAAACTTATCTAACATTGTCAACGATTGAGGAATTCTATCTAAAAAAGTGTCCAGATCACTGAGGCATGTTTTTTTTTGTTGTTGTTGTTGTTGTTTTATTGTTGTTGTTGTTGTTGAGACAAGAGTCTCAGGCTGTTTCCCTCGGTAGAGTACGGTAGCGTCACAGCTCACAGCAACCTCCAACTCCTGGGCTTAAGCGATTCTCTTGCCTCAGCCTCCCGAGTAGCTGGGACTACAGGCGCCTGCCACAACGCCTGGCTATTTTTTGGTTGTAGTCATCATTGTTGTTTGGCAGGCCCCGGGCTGGATTCGAACCCGCCAGCTCCGATGTGTGTGGATAGTGTCCTAGCCGCTTGAGCTACATGAGGTTATGTTTTAACACAAAACTTTAAAAAAAGAGAAAACTTTTAAATGAAAAATTATTCTAAATGATTCAGCTCGTGGTTGCCTTATACAAAATGTACTGAGTACAGTAGTGCCAAACAGTGCATCCATGCATTTTTGGTCTTCAAACCAACCTTGAAAAGTTCATTACTGATATCCCCCTTTATCAGCTGGGTTTACTGAGGTTACAGAGCTAATAAGTAATTTTCTGAAGCTTTCACAGCTTACAAGGGAGGACCTTGATTTGAACCTGAGCCTAGATTCATTGCTTTAATGCACTTAGCATACTCTGATGTGCTGGGCTATATTTACAAGATACCTGCATTTGAGATCTATAGTTACTTCGTTAATAATTGTTTTTTACTTGTTCTTCCTCAGTGTCAGTGAGGTAGCTCTGAATGTCCTGCTTACAGCTTGTTGACTTCAGACAATAGCAACAGTAACAAATATTTATAGAAGCGCTCACTTGTGCCAGCCAATACAAGGGGTGCTCTGAGTTTTCCCTACTCTTTACTTTGCAGCTCTTAAGTCTGTTGTAGGGTGGAAAATAGACAGCCAAGTCTTTTGTAGGGTGGAAAATAGACAGCCAGGTACGTAAAAGCTATGTACAGAAAAAGAATTTAAAAATTCTGAGCCAAAGTCTGAGAGGCTTTTTTATAATTAAAGCATTTGTTTTGCCTCAGCCCGATTCTCTCAAATTTACTGATGTTGTGTCAGTCAGTGAAACACTTTCATGACTTGACTTTATTTAGTCCTTTATATATAATATTGCAGATTAGAATTATTATCTGTATTCATTTTATAGCTGAAGGAACTGAAGTTTGGAGGAAATAAATAATTTGTCCATGATTCTATTTCATAGAATTTGTGGCTTTTGTGTAGAACTCTTTATGTGCTGATTTTCAGTGGGGTTGTCAGATGCGTGCTTTAAAATAACCAAAGAATTGCTGTATAGAAGTATTCAGTGGTAGGGGTCTGAATGGAGACTACCCAGGGGAGAATATGCTCATATTTGTTTATTTGTTAAGCTGTAAAGAAACCATATTTTTCTATGATTGAAAGCAATCATAGCTCACTGCCGCCTTGACCCCCTGGGCTCAAGTGATCCTCCTGCCTCAGCCCCCTGAGTAGCTGGACTACAGGCATGTGCCATCACACTTGCCTTATTTTTTATAAAATTTAATTTATGATATTAGTGAAACTCCTGGGAGTATAACAATAGGAATAATACAAACCATTGTTTATTGGGTACTTATCATACACTGGGCACTGAGGTGTTTTACGGAAACTTCCTCATCGACTTTGATTATCTCCATTTTGAAAGTGAAGATGAATGAATGTTCATCCATTATTTTTGCTGTTCGCTGAAGAGGGACCGAGGCTGCTCACAAAAGTTGCACAGCGAGTGAGCACTGAGGTGAGCTGTTCTGCATTAGCAAAGAATACCCCGCTTCTCAGTGATTTGCAGTCACCACGGTTTGCTTCTCAGCCGTAGTCTGTGTTGATGATGGACTAGCGATGGTCCTTCCATATGCTGGAGTCACGAGGGAACTCAAGCTTATGAAATGAATGTTTTATCTTAAACATTGTCAGACTCATGGCAGAGATAAAAAGACATCCTGACAAACTATGATGTGCTGGTTATTAAAAAGTTTCTACCAAAAAATCTTGCACACATTTCATTAGCTAGAGCAAGACTAATCATGCTAGCCATAGAATGGAAGTTTCCTTCTTCCCCAGGGAGTAGCAGAGACTATCTTTGAACAATAATATAGTCTACTACAGATAGGAATTCAGATGTTTTCAGACTCTACAGCTTGGATTTAACCACTATTGTGCTATTGTTTTTCCTAGTACATATTTGTTTATGAATAAATACTACCAAAATAGATCTCAGCATTCCTGTCTTCCCCAAATAAGAGAATGAATGGCAAAATGGATGAACATTATATGTAAATAATAAAAGAAAAATCATACAGATGAGGTAGTTTATATTAATTACAGTTTAGGTAGTATTTAAAGGTCATTTTTTCAAACCCGTTTCCTGATACGTTCACTGGCCAATGGAAATGTGATGAACTTAAGTTCAAGTATTATTTACAAGCTCACGCTGTATAGTATTCTTTTAGTCAAAAGACCTCAGTCATCTGTGACGTGCACTGAGAGTGCACAATCATTGGCTTCCTTGAGGATATTAGTAATTGTTGGAGCCTAAATTTTTGTGAATGCTCAAAAATTGCCATTAAATTTCCAGTATATAGCAATACTTACAAGTTATAGTTAAAACTTAGACAGATTTTATTTATTTAAAATAATACACATGGTACAGTTTCTTCAGAAATGACCTTTGAGGCTCTTGGGAATATAGATTTTTAGAAGATCCATTATGGTATGTTGAAAACCCAGATAAGAAAAGGAATGATTTTCTTCCTATTCTCCGTTTCTCCTAGAGTGTATTTAATTACACCTCTTTGTGTATTTTCTTTTGAATTTAGTTTTGACCTCCTTGACAGAGCGATTGGCTATGGAGAAATATAAAATTCCAGTTCATAAACCTCTGCGATGAGGAAGATCAATCTGAAATTATAATGACAAAAGTTGCTGTGATGCACATATCTCAGAGTACAGGCTTATCAACTAAGTTGGTCCTACCTGAGCTGCCTAGTGGAGGAGGGGAGGTCAGCAGAGAGAAGTTAAGAGGAAACTGGTAATTGTAAGCCATAATATGACCATAAGCTATTTCCAAATGAGGGTTTCTTGTAGATGTTGAATCCCCCATAAAGAAAGCTTCCGGAGAGTTGCAGCCTTTTCTGAAGCATGGGTTTTGTCTGCATCCCACCATCAAACCACTGCACGTTAGACTGTAGAACCATCAGTCTTAATCTCTCTGGTGTATGTATTTTTTTCTCTAACTCTTTAAGTCTATTAAATACAAAAAAAAATAAATTATATAATGCACACATGTATGTATGCATGGATATCAGTCTCACATCACATGTTACCATGAATTGCATCCTACCTCAAACTGGAGTGTGGTCATCACAAGGATGCAAACTGTCTCCACCGGCAATAAGCATTATTATACCCCTTACCCTTAACCCTGTGCTGCCGTCTTAGGCTACTTCTGTTTACTCTCGATGTTACTCATAACACAACATGCTGATGAGATGACTTTGAGAATGGAGACTTTAAGAATGGTTCTTCTCCATGGAGCTGATATCCAGCTCTATGTACCAGGTCTTCAGGAAAGTTCAAAGCTCTTGCTTGGTTCCTACCTCAGGTTCTTTAAGTCAATCAGAACTTTGCACAGCTCTTCCTAAGAAGTTATTCCAGTGCTCCTGGAGGTAAACTTTGATGTAGGGTTCCTGAGCAAATGTTTTCTACTTAGAGTGACTACTAGTGAGCCAGGATTTACTAGGCCCCCGGTATGCCCAGAACACCGTTAAGTCTCCTCAGGGTAAAGGTAGGACTCAGTTGAAATAGCTCTAAGTGCTGTTTACTTTGTTTCCTCCCTGCTTTGGTGTGTAGATTTTCATCATTTTAACAGGTGTCTACTACTCCACACACTGACCAGGCATGTACTTATTTGACCTATTTCTTATCGTTGGGACATCCTTATACATAAATTTCTGCTCGTACTACTTCCTTGGGTTCTTTTCCAGATGTTTTTGCTGAGTCAAAGTATATATGTAGTTGCAAGGACTTTGATCATGATGTCAAATTGCCATGTAGAAACGGTTTATGATGGGACTAGAAATGTACAATTAGCCAAGTTCCTGTGTCTCCCCCTCAAATGAGCACTGTATTAACAAAATCACTATTAACCCTTCACTGAGGAAATTATTAATACATTTGTTTATATGATGAATTGTTTCTGAAATCAGTATGTAATAACCTTTAAAATTGTACTGGCATTTATTTTTTCCAATGCATGCTTATTATTACAATCCAGATTTTAAGAGTAATGATACATTTCATTAAATAGTAAAAAATGACTAAGGAAAAATGCCAAGTAATTTCGCCTCTCTATAATGGTTAATCAAATTATGCATTAGAAAATCTTTCACATCATTTCTTTGTTTTTTTTCTTTCACATTATTGGAACTTTAGCACGCGCAAAGAAACTTTTACTTTGTTTTAAAGTTCTGTGAAAAACCAAGCAGCAATTTACTGAAGACTGTATAACAATATTTTTCTGTAACTGAATTATTAATTCGAATTTATTTAGCCTATGGTTTAAAACCCATGCATTTAGGAAAACCCTTATAGTTTTCCTTGTAAGAAAACAAAAATGCTATGACTTTTTTTAAAGTACTGACAGACTTTGATTTTTCAGAATGTAGAAAGATAGCAGTTATACAGGAAAAACACTGACTTGTGAACATTCTCCTTTTCCCAAAATTAGTTTTTATTTCTCTGTGATTCTTTTCTCAACATTTATACTATATATATTATACGACTATAATTATATTGAGTTTAATAGATAGTAAATATACAGCATTCATCTATGTGATTGAATTTGGAACAGTATTAAAATCAATGAAATGGTATTTGGGAGGACCTCACCTAATGTGCATGATGCAACGGTACATTTCAAAAGTATTAAGAAAAGAGTATAATTGTGGCTCGGTTCATGTAGCTCAAGTGGCTAAGCTGCCAGCCACATACACCAGAGCTGACAGGTTCTAATCCAGCCCAGGCCTGCCAAACAACTACAACCGAAAATAGCTGGGCATTGTGGCAGGCGCCTATAGTCCCAGCTACTTGGGAGGCTGAGGCAAGAGAATCGCTTAAGCCCAGGAGCTGGAAGTTGCTGTGAGCTGTGATGCCACAGCACTTACCCAGGGTGACAGCTTCAGGCTCTGTCTCAAAAAAAATAATAATAATAAAAATAAAATAAAATGTAAATAAAATAAATGAAAAAAGGAAGAGTATAATTGTGATGGATGAGTTTACTTAGTTCAATGTAAGCATTTCACATTGTATATCAAACAGTATACTGAACCCCATACATGCATCAATGTACACAGTTATGATTTAATAAAAAAATAATTAAAAAACCAATGGAATGGTCTGCTTTTTATTTAAGAATTTTAAATTAGAACAAAAATCTGTTCGGATGTTCCTTTTAAGTTCACCTTTCTCTCAGGAAGTACATTTCTTGAAGTCAGCCTATTGAAACTCCTTATAATCTTTGTATATTCATTTCTGCCAATTTTAATGGTGTGTCATTTTACTGAATAGTAACTGTGATGCCTGCAGGTAACATCTGCCTATGAATTGTGGCCTTCACCTGTGCCCCTCTGTTATATTGACATCAGAATTCTGTATTAGATGTATAATAAAAAAGGAGTACACTCTCAGGGGACGTCTCTCTCTACTGGGTGCACAATTCCCAAGAATATAATTGGAAACCTCACCTTTGATGAATATGGGATAAACGCGTTGGGGCCAAATTGCGTGTAAGAGAGGTAAAGTGGAAATCTGGACAATTACTCAGGCAATACAGATATGAGATACCATCTCTACTTTGGTGTGTGACTAAATTATATAGATGATTCAATGCAACATGTATGTTTTACAATTTTCTTTCTTTCTGTGGCGTTTTAGATGATTATGTCAACTTCTTACTATTATATCATTATTATATATTATTATAATCATTATGATGCTGAATAATGATGGTTGCTCTTAAAATATACCCTTCATCTCAATGGTAGAGAGCTGAAGAGGGGCAGCCGGGTGTAGGGATGAGACACTTTGAAACACACCTTGCTGCAGAGTCCCTGGTTGCTAGGAAGCAGCACAACAAACAAACTGTGCTTCAGCTGAAGAAAAATATGGGATCTCTGCATGCTCGTGTGTGTGTGTGTGTGTGTGTGTATGTGTGTGTGTATGTGTGTGTGTGTTTGAGAGAGAAAGAGAATGAGAATATTGCAAACTCTACCCTAATCTTGAAAAAACTGCCATAACCCTTGTGTTAAATCTGCTTTTGGCAAGCTCCCATGGTAGGATCAGATCCCTCAGTTATCATTTTCTAACAGGAAGAGGAATTTATACACCTAATGCTGTAGATTTAAAGCGAGTTTTATATTCCAAAGGGAACAGATTTAAAGACCATTTTTTGTATGTGGTATATTATTTAAATGTTTAAATTTTTATATATTTAACATATATGCCATACAAAATCAAAATTATTACTTGCTTTCCACTTCATTGCACTTTCTACTTTCTATGAAGGATAAAAAAGAGTCTCACCAAGGTAGTTTTACTTGGTGCCACAGCGCAGTGCTTGTGTGGTGTGTGAACGGTGGCTCACTCTCTGCAGCTTGAGCAGAGTTAGGGTTCCCACAACTTGGAGGATTATCTCAATGGGAGAGCACACCAGGAACGTCAAGGGGTCGATGTGAGATGTGCTCTGAGCTCAGAGTCATCGCAGATGCCTTAGTTTTGTCCTCAGTGTCAATGTCCCCGAGATAATATCAACTCCACTGGGTAGTCTGTCAGCCTGAGACTTGGAATCGGTGGAGTCTGATACAAATCTGAATGCCCTTGTCACTAACTAGGTTTATCCTCCCCGCCCCTTGCCCTTTCTTATCTGAAAACATGGCAACATGGCCTGGGGCTAATCAGTTGTTTTAAAATATTCCTTGGAGCTCTGTGGCTCCTGGGAAGGACACTGGCCATGAGGAAGAACATCAGGAAGGCCTACAGGGGCTGAGCACCATTTTACCTCAATGACATGAGATTTCACTGGAAACTAAAAAGTATTTGGGGAAAAGTTGTGGAAATTATGATCTACAAAGTCCATTTCCGTTTTATCCTGTGGTCAGTCCATTATTGTCCTGCATTTAGGATCCTACTGCCTGGCTTCTAAGGTTCCAAGGTTTGGGGAGGTGGCCCCACTGGTTTTATGCATCAGCAGTTTACTCAGAAAGGGCTATTGTGGTATATGTATACCATGGAATACTATTCAGCCATTAAAAAAAATGGAGACTTTACATCCTTCGTATTAACCTGGATGGAAGTGGAAGACATTATTCTTAGTAAAGCATCACAAAAATGGCGAAGCATGAATCCTATGTACTCAATCTTGATATGAGGACAATTAATGACAATTAAGGTTATGGGGGGGGAAGCAGAAAGAGGGATGGAGGGAGGAGGGTGGGGCCTTAGTGTGTATCACATTTTATGGGGGCAAGACATGATTGCAAGAGGGACTTTACCTAACAATTGCAATCAGTGTAACTGGCTTATTGTACCCTCAATGAATCCCCAACAATAAAAATAAATAAATAAATAAATAAATAAAAAAAAAAAAAAAAAGAAAGGTGGGTTGGTTCCTGCCTTGATCAGGACCACGAACACATGGGCGACACATGGCTTTGTTTTGACATGACCTCTTACCCATACTGATACCACCACAGATATTTGCAGTGCTGTACCATCTAGATGGATTCAACTCAATCATAATAAAAATGCATGTTTTCCTTCAATTAATATATAAGGTGGATAACTGGAATATATGTTTGTGCTTTAATATGCTCTAAGTCTCTGTTTCGTAGTGAAGGAGCATGTGGGTTCTGCTAGGCCATCATTTTCTTTAGAAAAAATATATGTGTTTTCAGTATCTGGGTTGTGAATCATATATACAGTACCAATTTCCTATAAAAATAATGGTTCTTTTGTGCTCAGAAAAAAATCTCTTAGGGAATAACCACAGTGGAGGATGAATTCTACATTTGAGGTATGTTTTAGAATGGGTTAAGTCTTAAACTCTGAAATCTTTTGAAAGAATTAGACTGAAATATAGAAAAAAATGATTAGACAGGGAAATTTCTTTCAGATCTGAAGCTTGCCTATGCTAGGATCCAAGTTCTCTTTCTGAATTCTTTCAATGGAGAATAGTTTTCTCTGTACATCAAATATCTAATTCCACCTCTGACCTCTTTCTTAAGCTCCTCATTCCTTTGATTACACATTTTTTTGGCATCATTTTTTCTCACTTCCTCCTGGATTATTACCACTGCATTCAATCATGTTGTACTATTTTCCTATTTTAAAAAAAAAATTAAAATCTTTTTCCCAGGATGAGTAAAGTCAAGAGACCTGTGTACACATTTCTTCACCTTCTTCACTCCCATTCACTACCCACTACTCCGTTTAAACTGCTCTCATCAAGGTCAACCAATAACTTGTACATGCCATATCTGGCCAGCTCCTTGTCCTCCATCCAGGACACTTCCATCATGACGCATTATCTTCTTTTGGCTTAGAGGACATGCCACTCCCCTAGTTCTCCTTCTTCAAATTTGACCCTTGCTATTTGTCTCTTTGGCTGACTTCCCTTTTACTACACTTAAAAAAATATTGGCACTCTTCCAGGTTTGGTATTAAGCTCATTTTTCTACACTACACATAAATTTTGTATGTCTAAAAGGAAACATTTTGGTTCTTTATCCCCACCAAGCCCATGTTACTGAGTTGTCCCTAACGTAGTAAATGTTACCACCATACGCTTGGTTGTTGAAACCAGATTCTAGGAACCCACATGGATTTCTTTCTTTTTCAACACCCTGCTCTATATGCAGCTCTGCTTGTACACTCTAGAAAACGTATACGAACCCGTTCTTTCTTCTCTAGTTGCCTTACCCAGCTGCCACCCTTTCTCTCCTGAATGAAAGTAACAGTCTTCTGATAGTAGATGTCCTTATCGGCGTTTACTCTTTTCTAACCCAATTTATACTCTGTAGGAAGGGTGACTTTATTGAAATTTTAATAGAATCTTATCACTTTCCTTACGAAGGCCCTTTAATGATTTTCCACTGCATGGAAAATGAAACTGAAACCTCTTCCCAAGGTCTAAAAATGTCCGTATGAGCTGACCCTATCCTAAAACCACTCCCTTCCTCCCTTCCTGGACTCCAGCTTTGCTAATTCTTTTACTTTTTCAAAAGGCCTAAGCCCTTTCTCTCCAGGGCCTTAGAGATCTTTTCACCTCTGCCTAGAAAAATCCATCTCAATGCTCGTCACCTGAGTAGGTTTGCCTTTTGGGGAGGTCCTCTGATTAAATCTCATCACTTTAGAAGGCCTTTTTTGATTACTGTTTATCATTGACTTAATAGAACTTATTCTTTGTCCTGTTTACTTTAATTATGTCAGTCTTATTAGGTGGAGAAGATGCCTATATACTACGTTGTTTTGTTTTCCAAGAGTAGCACATTTCCTGGCACATAGTAGGTCCTTAATAAATGTTGAATGAATAAATATGTTATTGCTTTATTTAGGCAGTACATAGAAAATGATATACACAATTACGCCAACCTCTTTTTTTTGAGGAATAGAAATGTAGACTGATTTTGATAGAATTAAGTGAAATGGGAAATAGAATAAACACTTGCCTGATTTAGGAACAAATCCTCCCCCATTTTTTTTTTTTTTTTTGGCAACGGGGTCTCAATATGTTGCCAAGATTGCTCCTGAGTAGTTGGGAGAAAAAGTACGTCCTACTATGTCTGGCTAAAATTCCCACTTTTATTCAATTTATCTTTTGCTATAAATGTAATGAAAAATATTATTTACTTACCACTCATTTAGCCACTTGCAGGGTATAAAAAACAGAAACTGTGGCCTATTAGTATAAGTATTTTATAACTAGGTTTTCCTCAATTATATAAACTAATTATATAAGATGAATACTTTTTGCTTGAATTATTTGGGGAGTTATGTCAATATTCTCATGATAACATCCCTAGATCATTTTTTCCAGCTTTGGTTCCTCTTTTGTGTTGATTTCACACTCTGCTAAGCAAAACGTAAAGGAAATTACTCTCAGTTAACGCAGGGCACTGTTTAGTTCAGGTATTTTCATGTTCTATTTAAATTAAAAATGTTCTGCTGACACCCAACAACCATTGGGATATTGGTTTCAAGATTGTTTTTTTTTTTTTTTTTTTTTTTGGTTGGTTTGTTTGTTTTCTTTTTTCCAGGTAGAGGTTAGGAATTAAGCAGTATTATTTTATGGTTTCCATTTATCTCCTAGTATATACTGATGAGATGCTGTTCCTGCTGCAGTTTTCTCTTTTTGAGAATAACTGTGTTTTCACTCCTAGCACAGCCTTTTACCTGTATTTTCTCATCAACTTCCCTACAACCTGGCACCTAGACAAGAGCCTCCTTATTCTCTGTCTCATCCTGGCACAAAGTCCCTGCTGGTCTACCTTTATAAGCACCCAAGGCAAAAGTCTGAGTCCCTGCATTCACAGACAGGATAGAATGACCTAAGTGTTTCTTTCACCTATTGCATTAAAAAAAAATGTGTATAATTGTGAATTTTACTCACCATTTACAAAAGTTTTATCTCCATCTGGAATGGCCATTGTTTTTTTTTTGTGTGTGTGTGTGGTTTTTGGCCGGGGCTGGGTTTGAACCCAGCACCTCCGGCATATGGGACCGGCGCCCTACTCCTTGAGCTACAGGCGCCGCCCTGGAATGGCCATTGTTTTATTCTATTTTATTTTTAAAAATAAAATAATGATTGTGGATCTCTTTATGTGGTAAAGAAATGTGCTACATGTAATGTTTTGATACAGGCATATGACATGAAGTAACCAAATCAAGGTGATGAAGGTACCCGTCACCTCAGGCGGTCATCATCCCTTTGTGTTAGGAATATTTCGATTCCTTTCTTTAGTTTTTTTAAAGAATACCCTAACTTACCGTTGATTATTGTTACTTTGTTGTGCTATCGCATATTGTTCATTCTGTCTAATTATGTAACTGTAATATATTATATATATATACTTTTTTTTTAGAGACAGAGTCTCACTTTGTCACCTTCGATAGAGTGCCATGGCATCACAGCTCACAGCAACCTCCAGCTCTTGGGCTTAGGCGATTCTCTTGCCTCAGCCTCCTGAGTAGCTGGGACTACAGGCCACAATGCCCGACTATTCTTTTTGTTGTAGTTTGGCCGGGGATGAGTTTGAACCCACCACCCTCGGTATACGGGGCCGGCGCCTACTCACTGAGCCACAGGCGCCGCCTGTAACTATATTTTTATACCCATTACCCTTCCCCATTTTATCCCTTCTGGCCCCACTTCCCCTCCCATCTTCTGATAACCATCATTCTACTCTGTCTCTGAGAGATATTTTGTTTTCAGGATTTAGCTCCCACATATAAGTCAGAACCTATGAAATTTGTCTTTCTGTACTTGGCTATGTCACTTAACATAATGTCGTCTAGTTCCAATCTTTTTGTTGCAAATGGCAGGATTTCATTATTTTTTGTGGCTACACAGTATTCCATTGTATATGTGTACAATTTGGATACACTGAATTCCCCTCCAGTGGGACTGCTGGGTCAGATAGTACATATGGTAGTTCCACTTTTAGTTTTTAAATCAACCTCCATACTGTTCTCCATAGTGGCTGCAGTAATTTACTCCCCTTTTTTTCCATAAGAAATTTCTGTGACATTCTTCTGCTTTCTCTGAATTTTAAAAGGTGGGTGTTGATGGTCTTAACTATTGCTTTAAATGTAAAACCATTTGTTAATCATATCACATATGACAAAAACTGCCTGACATTATACTGCTCAGCTTAATGTATGAACAAATATAAAGGAGCAATCCATTTCAATATTATTTATCTTCCATAATTTTGAACAACAAATCTCTTGAAATCTCTTGAATCTTCCATATTTACAAAAGAGCAAGCTTTGAGAAATGTTATTTTACAAGATTCTGGTTCACTTTTTAAAATATCAACCTTTGAGGTATAATTTACACTGAATAAAATGTATTCATTAAAGTATAGTTAAAAGAGTTTCTTTTTTTTTGTTTTTTGAGACAGTCTCACTTTGTCGCCCTCAGGGGAGTGCCGCTCACAGCAACCTCCAACTTTTGGGCTTAGGTGATTCTCTTGCCTCAGCCTCCCAAGGAGCTGGGGCTATAGGTGCCTACCGCAATGCCTGGCTATTTTTTGTTGCAGTTTAGCCGGTGCTGGGTTCAAACCTGCCACCCTCTGTATATGGGGTCAGCACCCTACCCATTAAACCACAGAGTTTTGAAAAAGTTATCTACCCATGTAGCCATTAGTACATACAAGATATAAAACATCATCATCCCTAAATGTTCCCTCCAGCCCCTCTGCAGCAATCACTGATTGGCTTTCTGTCACTATAGATTTGTTAAATATGAACTCATCAGATATTAATTACTAATGTCCACATTTTAAGATAAATTATGATTAAAATTGAAGGAAAATAAGAGTCATATTGAGTCATTGACATAAAATTTCCATAATTTATTCCTAGCAAAATGTAAACTTGAATGGGGATGGCAACGTCTATGAATTTCAGAAATATCAGGTTTTCATTTTCTCTTTCTCAAAGAAGCAAATGGAGAATCAATGGATGCATTTTGGTTGCAGCATATTTCCTGGGAAGCTTTCGTCTGTAAATTGATACAAGAGCGTTTCTGTCTGCATCCTAGCGTGACATCATGTCGTTATAGACACTGTGTCTTGCTGATTACCACTTCACCCAACTGCCACATAAATTATTTTTATAAATACAATTTTGCATACACATGCAACATCCTGAGTGGAGTAATAAATTGATTGTGACTTCTTGTCTCCAATGGCGCCACTTCAACACTTCCTTCAGCAAGTTGGGGCTGAGGGCACATCGGTGAACGCCTTTGACTAATCCCCTATCGTGATGCACCTCATATTTCAGTGTATAACTGACACGGTTGGCCTTTGGAGGAAAGAAAAGTTCAGTTTCCTGCACTGTCAGTCTTTTTACCTTCCTGCCTACAGCGAACTTAAAAAAAAAATGACTTGGGAAGAAATGCTAAGCAGCCCAGCCTTTTATAAAACATGTCAAGATTAATTGCTAGTTTCACTCATGAGCTGTAGAGACTGTTTCCTAAGATTCTCATCTTATTAGATACAATGATTCACATTCTCTTTCTTGGCAAAACATCTGCTGCTTTGCAGATATCCCCATCAACAAAATAAGCAGGGATGTGGTTCTGCCAACCCCGAACGCACTTAAAAATGCAAAGGAATAAAATCCTTTAGTGGTGCCTCTTAGGTCTTTGGTGTCTTAGACTTTAAATATTTGGTGCTTTGGTACTTTAAAAAATCACTTCACTAGACTGCAGGAATGATCTGAACCCTAAACTTGTCTTTTATTGAATTCACATTGGAAAGCTATTAATATATAAGTTACTGGGCATTTTTACCCATATTACTCTTTTTGTGATCTTGTAATCTTAATGCTAAAGCTTCCATGCTTTAAAATAATTGCTTCACCTTTTCTTTATGTAGTGTTACTTTGGTAGACTCTGAAACTGCAGTTTCCACATCAATTCTCAACTTCCCCCTTCTCCCCCCTTACACCCCTCCCTTTGGGGGGTTCCACTAAACTATTTGCTTTTCTGGCCTCCTTTGTATCTAAGGAAGGTTGTGCGATACAGTTCCAGCTAATTAGAAATAAGTGAAATTCAGTTTTGAGTTTTCTGGAAAGTTTTTGCTTTCCTTATACAAAGGACATACGTGTCTCCCTTCTCCCCCTCTTTTTAAAAAATCATTTTAAAATTCTCATATTTTATTTATTTTTCTTTTAAATTTATTTTTAATTTTAGAATATTACAGGGGAACAATGTTATTGTTACATGCCTCAGCCTCCCCAGTACCTGAGACTACAGGTGCTCATCACAACTCCTGGCTAGTCTTGCTGTTGCTCAGGCTGGTCTCTAACTCCTGAGCTCAAGCAGTCCACCCACCTCAGCCTCCCAGCGTGCTGGGGTTACTGGCGTGAGCCACCACACCTGGCTTCCTTCTCTCTGTCTTAAAGGTGAATATGGACGGGCACGGTGGCCCATACCTCTAATCCCATCAGTTTGGGTGGCTGAGACAGGAGGGTCTGTACAGCTCAGGAGCTAGAGATCAGCCTGAGCAACGGTGAGACCCTATCTCTACTAAAAATAGAAAAATTAGCTGGGTGTGGAGGGTGCCTGTAGTCCCAGCTGCTCGGGAGGCTGAGGCAGGATGATTGCGTAAGCACAGGAGTTTGAGATTGCTGTCAGCTAAACTGAGGCCATGGCCCTTGAGCCTGAGCAACAGAGTGAGACTCTATCTCAAAAAAGGTGGATATGATGCTGGGATTGCAACATCAAAGTTGTGACAATGAAGTGACAAGCTTAGGGAATCAGAGATGTGGCCTTAACAAAGCAGGGCCTCTGAACTACTGCCAACAGCCTTCTACCTCAGACTTTTGTCATGTGAGAAAAATAGGCCTCCAATTATTCAAGCCATTCAATAGTACTCTTTTTGTTGTTTTTTTTTTTCTTTCAACTGAAGATAAACTGATAAAATTACCACTAGGTACAGTGATAGAATTCAGCTTTATATTTGAACCTCCGATGTCTTATTGAATTGACAAGGGATCTTTTACCTAAGAGTAAGATCTAAAGAGCAGTGAAACAATAAAATAGGTTTTATTTTTGCTCTTTTGTGTTGATTAATTCGAGTTGTCTATAGATTCTGATTATCAGTCTTTTGTCAGATTTGTAACATGCAAATATCCTTTCCCATTGTGAAGGTTAATTGTTGTGTCCTTAGTGTGAAGAAGCTTTTTAGCTTAGTTAAATCCCATTTATTTATTTTGGTTGTTGTTGTGAGATTTTATTTTTAACCTTCTTCTTACAAACTTTATGATAGTTGATAACTGGGTTCATCCTAAAACCAGGCCTCATATTCGCAATTATGATGAAAGCTTATTAAAATTGAAATTCCTTAGACTCTCTACTACAGGGAGGCCTAGTCACAGTTTCCTAAAAAAGTAACATGGATTCTAATCTCTTCTTCTTTCTCATAACTTCTTCAAAATGACACGCCTCCTTATTTACTTCCCTCTTATTTCTTATTTCAAGGCCCACCTTATCCACATAGTAGGGCTGATGTGACTACACCAGCTCACCGACGGTCACTACCTCCCCTGACCTTGACCTTAATTATGTCACCATTCATTTAACATTTTTCATGTTGCATTTCTCCACTGTATGCTTTGATCTTGAACTAGAGCATGTGCTTATGGAGAGCAGAGAACATTTTATAGTGAATGACCCAGGCATAGTGCCTTTTGTATACGAACAACAAATGCTTCTTGAATTTATGTGCATTGATGTAGTCACTTCTAATTTTTATTTATTCAAGCTTTGTGTATAGTCACCACACTGCTATGTATTGTATGCTTTAAAAATATCTACCTGTCAAAGAAAAGTACATGCAACATGAAGCCCTCTTAGCATTTTCAACATAAAAATTACTAAAATTCCAAACAGAAAAGTCCAAAAGAGCTTGATTAGGTAATTCACAAATAATTCAAATGACTAAATAATTCAAATAAAAAAGCAACCTTATTAATATTGCAAAGATACAACTTAATAAGTTTTTTTTTTAATCTACCTAATCCTGAGGTAATATTGGCACTGGCACAGTGAGTGGACTGGGCCCATGCAGTGCTTTGAAAGTGTCCCCCTCACTTATTCTTCTTTTTTTTTTTTTTTTGAGACAGAGTCTCAGTTTGTCACCCCCAGTAGAGTATGGAGGCATCAGAGCTCGCAGCAATCTCAAACTCTTGAGCTCAAGCGATCCTCTTGCCTGAGTCTCCAGACTGGCTGGGATTACAGGTGCCCGCCATGAAGTCCAGCTTTTTTTAGAGTTGGGGTCTTGCTCTTACTCAGGCAGATCTGGAACTCCTGAGCTCAAGCAATCTGCCCACCTGGGCTTCCCAGAATGCTGGGGTTACAGGCATGACCACTCACTTCTTTCAGCAGGCATTTTAGCAGTAAATTCAAGAGTTTTTAAAGAGTTTGTAGTACTTGAATCATTTTTAAGAATGTTCCCCTTGAAAATAATGGAAGGGGAATAAAATTCACTAAAGTTTTTTTTTAAATAAAGGTGAATTATGGAAACAGCCATACCTATTGGGTAATAGGAAAGCAATCAAAATATTTTCTAGGAGCTCTAGAAAAGGAAGGCATGATGAGAGAAGAATGAAGCTTAAAATCTGATGATGAAAGAAAAAGGGATCAAGGTGGGGCAGAAACAAAGGATAATGTCAACTTTTATCTGGGTACTTCATAACTTTAGTAGAAATAGAAGCTCTTTGCATTAGTTGTTGGTGGTAAAAATATTTTAATCAGATATACATACTCCTATTATACCTGTATTTTGGTAATAAATCATAAAGATGATATCTAATATTTATTAAATGTGTAGATTCTGGATTCTAAACTGAGATTTCTTTTTTTTTTTTTCTTTTTTGCAGTTTTTGGCAAGGGCTGGGTTTGAACCCACCACCTCTGGCATATGGGGCCAGCGCCCTACTCTGTTGAGCCACAGGCGCTGCCTCCTTTTTCTTTTTCTTTTTTTGAGACAGTCTCACTTTGTGTTCCTTGGTAGAGTGCTGTGGCATCACAGTTCACAGCAACCTCAAACTCTTGGGCTTAAGTGACTCTCTTATCTCAGCCTCCCAAGTAACTGGGACTACAGGCTCCAGCCACAATACTGGCTATTTTTAGAGATGAGGTCTCTTGCTCAGGCTGGTCTTGAACCTGTAAGCTCAGGCACTCCACTGGCCTGGGAGTGCTAGGATTATAGGCATGAGCCACCGCACCTGGCCTGGTATTTCATGTATATTTTTCTCATATATATTAAAAAAATATATTATTTCTCATTTGATTATATCCATAACCCTATGAAGTGGAGAATTAGGTTCACAATATTACCATTGTTCAAATGAGAAAACTGAAGCTTCAGTAATTAAATAACTTTGCAAAGTGACATAGTTAACAGAGAAATGGTACCGGAATTTGAATTTATATGTATCTGACTCAGACTCTAAGTTAGAGAACACCTTTGTAGTATTTTATTTCACATACCTACCTATGTATATCTTAGAATTATATGTTAGGGCCAGTTAAATTACTCAATACCGAGGTGCAAACTAATTTATATGGGAGACTTCTTACGTAGTAGAGAACGTAAAGTTCCTTTGACTCAGTTCCATCTCACGGTTTTGTGTCAGTTAGTTAACTTCTCTAAGCCCTGGATTTTCCTGTTAAATGTGGATAACAATTTCTACCTTGAAGGATTATTGTGAAAGTTTCAGTTGCAAAGTATCCATCACAGTGCCTGACATATGAATGCAAATGGTAATCTTTAATATTATCCCACCAATAACGTACTTTGGTTCATTTGTTATAAAGTACATGTAGATGGGAATTTATTTTTAAACATAAAGATTCAACATACCTTTTGTTGTATTATCAATATATGTATGTAGCGTTTTGATCATAACTTTAAAAAAATTAGATAACAACAGATGTACTTTTCATACTATTTTTACTTTTATTTTTTCAGACCAGGGTGAAACCATTGTCATACTATTTTTGCTAGTCAATATCTTGTGGAAATCCTTCCAGGTCAGCTGGGCAGCTTCAACATGATATTTTAGGGTTTCACTGATGCCGTGGCGGATATATCATACTTTTTTCAACTCCAATATATCTGACTATAAAACATTCATTTGGTTTCTAGTTCTTTGCGACTATGAATAGTTCATTTTTAAATAGTTCTTTAGACACACATATGCTATATATGTACATACTAGTATTTTAATTCATTTGTGATAGATTTCTAGAAGTAAGGTTGCTGGGTGAAAGGACATTTGTAGGTGTATTTTTACTTTTAATAGTCTTTGATTACTTTCCACAAAATCTGCAAAACTGTACCTTTTACGAACAGCATATAAGAATATGCTTTTCTGAAAAAAAAAAATCCCTTGACTGTTCAGTTTTTGTTTTGACATATGACAGAACAAAGCAAAGAAAGACAACAGAGAAATAGGCATAAGGAAGTATACATCCAAATATTTTGTAAAGTAAAATTTTAAATGTCCTAAAAAATTTTTTTTTCTAAATAAGAAATATAACTTAACAGTTGTCACTTCATATCTCATAGACTGACAAGCCCTTGCCGGTAATTGCTCATTTCGGATCCGTTCTGTGCACTCTATGGAGGGCTCAGAGGGTGGGGAGCCCCATCTGGTTTCGTGGTCTCTCCCTCTAACTCGTGGGCCTTGCTCTTCTTTTGATTGACTGCTTCATTTGTTTGGCGAGGCTGGAGATAGAGTTGGGAGGAGAGGAGAGGCATCTGTGTGAACAAGTTATCCTAGTTCAGAGTTCCCTGCCTATCTTTTGGAGGAGTTTATTAAACTTAACATTTTACAAAGGCAATAAAATGTTCATTGAAAATGACTTAACTCATATTAGGGAGTTAAATTTTGTGGTGCTTACTATATGCGGGTGTGGCACATGTTTTTGTCACCTTCCTGGCCTCTGAAAAACCTTGAGTTGGGATCCCTTGTCCATCTGTAGCAGAGATATCTGATGACCATCGCCACCCATGGGCAGCACTTAGAGCTGGCCTGTGTGACTAGTTTTGGCTAACACATACTGGATGTCTGCACGTGGTGAGACAGGGCAAACCCTGGCACAGTTTTCATAGTCTTCCTTCCTGGAAGCTATGTGTTAGGAATGGGGGGACACAGGCTGGTAGTATACTGGATCCTTGAGGATAAGCTCCCAGATGGAAGTTCCTATAGAGAACCCCCAGACTCACAGAGGGTTTTGAGGTAAACGAAAACTAAAATAAATTCTTATATCCTAAGATGCAGAGATTTGAGTGTTTGTTATCAGCTAGCTTAGCCTGCCCTGCCTGAGATGCTATCATATTACACTATCAGACCTGTGTGGGTAAAAACTTCTGTATGTAAATAACATCTGATGGATTGACAGCATCATTCCAAGCACCACCTACCAGTGGATATAGAAATCTACAGATCACAACTGACATAAGTTCCTAGGTGAGGGCTAGACATGAGGTTTCAGCCCTCATTAAGCTAACATATCTTAGAGGGCTTTTTTTTTTTTTATGGTTATTTAAGATAGCACCAGCCATATAAAGGCGGTTGGACAGCTAGGAAATATATGATATGTTCTAAGGTTGCTCAAATTTGTGCCAGCTTTTCCATGCTTGAGCAAAGACATTTTAAATTTTTATAAGCAAGACAGGCTTATTGATTTTTAAGACTTTTATTTCTATTTTATTTTCTCCTAATATTTAGTAAAATGCTGTGCAAATGTGAACCAATCTGTTAGGAGCATCTAAAGGAGAGTTTGTCAACACTTGGGAAAGGACTGTGAAGGAAGATGGATCCGGCCCCTCCTGTCATCAGGTGTCTGGGGACAGTGGTGAGGGCAGTGAGGTGGCACTCTCCTGGGTGCTGACCTTACAGCTTCTAGGCCTTAACCTGGTCTTTGACACATAGGTGGGATTTCCAAAGGGTGATGTAGGAACGGGCATTCGGGCCAGAGGATACGAAGTGAGCAGAGAGGCAGAAGCCTGATTGCTGGGGGATGAAGGGTGAGGTGCCAGCAAAAACCCCTCTTCCATCCTTTTCTTCCTTCATTATAAAAAGGAAGAACCATCCCTCTAACTCTATCTGACTTAGAGCTTCTGATTCAGTCTTGTTTAATAAGGAACCAAATCACAGCTGGGAAAAAGCCCCTCGCATATCTGCAGTTCTCACTTCTCATGAAGATGATGCAGAAAGCTTCCAGAAAGCTACATACGGTCTGCACTCCGAGCAGCCCCTGTCCAGCCTGGCATCTGCTTCCCCAGTGAGCTAAGGCATGCTTGTGTCTTTAGCTCCCAGCAGCAAGCTGGTGGGGAGGGAGGACTCTGGTTCAAGGAAAGGACAGAGGGCTCCACAAAGCTGGAGGTTAGGTTCAGGGAACCACAGAGGGCAGGATTATGATTAGAAATAGTATGACTCTGGGTGTCCTCCATCTATCATGTTCTTCAAGAAGCTTGGGAAGAGGGGAAGAGGCAGGATTTGAGCATTCCTTGTTCCTACCCAACTACCTAGAACAATAAAACCTGATAAATAATTCTTCATGGATAAATCAACTTCTAAACCTATAAGGTAAATTGACATTTAATAACCTTGCCTGAGACTGGTTAAATGATAGATTGGAAATCTACTTCATGGGGTCATTGTGAAAATTTTGAGCTACACAGAAATACAGCAATGTAAAATCCTCGCAGACAGAAACAAATGAAGCCCTCTCAGCAGCACACAGTAAGCTGAGCAAGTTGAAACTTGCACAGTGAATCAGAAAGGACGCTGCCAACTGTGTTTCTTGGAAGTGAAATAATGGACAGTGTGTCTCAAAACTTTTGTAGTGACCTACATTAATAAATTACATCTGTGTACATATACAGGGTGGCCATAAAGTTTGTGTGCAATTTAAAATAGTGTGCAATTTTGCACACGAACTTCATGGATACCCTGGATACCTGGATACACATCCCCACCCACACACACACACACATATATACATATATATTTTTTTCAATTTTAAGCAACTTGAGTGAGGGTTTAAATCAGATGACTCTTTCACTGAATAGTAAAAATATCTATTTTTAGATGTTTTATTTTTTATAGTGTGATTAAAATAACTTTAACATATATTGAGATATTCTCAGTTTTCTAATTCTTAAATATACATAGATACTTAAATTAGGGCTCACCTATCCAGATCAGTAATAATATACCATCCATTGAAATTCAGTACAAAATCTTTAAGCAAAAGAGCCAACGTTCGTAACTTTATTCTATTAGTTGTGCACTAGATTTTGAGATTTTAGGAAAGATGAGCATGTAAAAGTGGAACAAATTCCCCTTTTTACTCCGAGAGTGGAGCAGACTTGAATGAACCTCCTACTGCTCAGTCCGTATCTGTGAACAGCAGGATCAGGATGGATATTTTAAAGATGCTCTTCCAGATGAATTCTTTAGGGTTCAGCAGTTTTACTCTATGTACAAAGCAATCATAGGGTAAAGAAAGGATCCTTTTCTTTTTCAAAGAACTACAAAAGATTTTGTATTTGGGGGACCTCCTTCTGAAGTTTTTTTATTTTAAATGTCTTAAGGTTTTCTTTAGACTTTAGGCATTTGAGACCCTCAACTGACATTTTCCAGGTATTTAGAGTTTTATCTTCCTTCAGAGAATAGAGACTCAT
Source organism: Nycticebus coucang (assembly GCF_027406575.1). Taxonomy (NCBI): domain Eukaryota; kingdom Metazoa; phylum Chordata; class Mammalia; order Primates; family Lorisidae; genus Nycticebus; species Nycticebus coucang. Next base: position 156,252,041 of record NC_069780.1, on the reverse strand, counting down.
TATAATTACATTATTCTCTTTTAATGTCTGAAGTTACAGATTAAAAAATTCAATACTTATTGGCAAATTCTTTCCATATTAATATATTGGCAAGCACTTTCCAATTTATATATATCCAATTAGCATATGTCTTGATTAATTAAAAGAAACCCTTAAGTCTATAATATGTATTGGCTAGATTTATAAACAAGACAGGTTTATTGATTTTTAAGACTTTTATTTTTATTTTATTTTATTAATATTTAATAGAATATTATTATTATATATTATTAATATAATTATTATTTATTTTATTAATACTATTTAATTCTATTTACTTCTAAGACTTCTATGACTGAGGCAGGTGATAAGCAGTTAAAGGCATGGTCTTTAAGGTCAGCACGATTATTGGATCTTTGGTGATTTAAAACTCATCTAGTAACAGCAGCCTTCACTTTTCTCAATGCTTCAGCCGTGTCCAATGGAGTTGACCATTTGTTGATTATTAAAGTTCTGGAATACCTTGAACTTGATTTTGGTTTTCCTACTGTCTCATTGGCCACTTCCTCTAACCAGCTCCTGCTCTAGGGTACAAAGTCTCATAAGCTCTTGGACAAGGTCACATACAAGCTCAAGCAGGCTACATGCTGATAAGATTCAGATTTCTGTCACCAGCACCACAGACATTTCTCTTAAGTGCCAGAATCATACATCTAACTCCCTAACTCATGTTTGGAGGCCTAATACACATCACAGCCTTAACATGACTAAGGACAATTGATTATCCTTTTTTTTTTTTTCCATCTCAGTAAATTATCCATCTAGTTGCTCAGACCCAAACTCAAGAAGTTGTTAATCCCTTCTTTTTCTTGCACCCCACACTTCCATAAATTTACTGATCTTGACCTCCAGAATGTATCTAGGATCTGTCCCCTTCTTTACCAACTCTACTACTCCACTCCCACTGCAAGGCACCCTTGTCACTTCTCTGTGTCACTCCAACAGCCTTCTAACTTGTTCCTACATCTCCATACTTGCCCAGTTTCAGCCCATTTTCCACCTAATGGTCAAAATGATCTTCTTTGAGAGTTAATATCACACTGTACCCTGCTTAATGCCTTGGAGCAATTTACCATTACTATGAGATTAATACCCAAACTGCTCACAAGATTCCTCCCGATCATGCCCCTGCCTTTGGTGTTTGTTCTGTCTCCCAAACCTACCAGGTTTTTACCTTTCCAGGAGCTTGTGCCACATCTGTTATGGCTGCCTTCCACTTCACTGGTGTTCATTCAGCGGTTCATTCAGACTTCCAGAGAAGTCTTCCCTGAGCATGCTAATTAGTGCCACTCTCCAGCTTACGATCTACCATTTCTCTATTTTACTTGTATAGAGTACTTATTAATACTTGATATTATTTATTGCTTGTTTCCTTCACCCAACTGCTAGAATGTAAACTCTTTGCAAAGATTAGTTTTTCCTCTATATTGCTGTAAATCCGGAGGCCAGCTATGCTTGGAATATGGTAAGGGTCGAATAAATGGTTACTGGAGTTGGTTTGTATCAGTGGAAGTGTTCATTAAAAATTTCATGAACGTGCTCTTTTAAAAATAATCCTGTCTTTAATAATTAGACTATTCTAATATGTAAGAATAGTAACAAGTAAGAAAAAAAAAAAAAAGGAATCTTACATCAAGGAGAGGAAAACCAAAAAGAGAAACTATTGTTCAGAAGTCCCACTTGGATTTGCTGTATGGGAATGAACAATAAACTATAATGAACATCTGCTACTGGCTCCTAAGATGGTAGGAAAGGAAGAATAAAATAAGAATTGCTGGATCAACGGCTCAGGAATTTGAAACCACAGCATATTGTAGTCCTTTGGGATTCTAAATATTCAGGCATCTGTTAGGTAGCGGATTCAGCTAAACATGGATCATCAAAGGAATTCCAAAATTATGTTGAGGACAAGTTTATAATCTATAAAGAAGAAAATCAGTCACTGGGGAAGTTATCCTGTAAGAATGTAACTATTTGAAATAATTGTGGTACAATTATAAGCAGAAGTTCTTGGCAGAGAAAAAGTATTCTCAAATTTAACTCCATTCAGTGCTTCCCATCACCACGTTGCCAAAAATGAAACTACCAAGCGGGAGGCTGGCTTGAGAAAATCAGGCCAGGATGTGTAGACAGAAAATAACACCCATCCTCAGGTGTAATGGAATATTTCAAATGAACCCTGATTTAGGATAGTGACCTCAGGTATATTCTGGCTACATTTTATAGTTGCAAAGGTAAGTGGTTTCCTTTTTATTTTTTGTAAGTATTTTATTTCCTTAAATTTTTTTTTTTAAGTATTAGATTTCTAGAAACAGAAATTGAAATGAGAAGCCTAACCTTTAAAACGTGATAGAATGGAGTCTCAAACCATGGATTCTTAAAATTGTGTGAAACCTCTCACACTATTATAACTGCATCATCTCAGTGTTATTAAGAATATTTATTCTTTCATTTAAAAAAATAACTTGTTGGGCACCTACTATGTGTTTTTTCTGTTTCTATGGATCTTCCTTTCTTTCTCATTGGAAGGAAGGTGTTGGGACTTACCAAGTCTGCAGGAGAAGTCTCTCAGAGAAGAGTGGTGATGAGGTTCGATACCTCGGCCCGTCTGCCCTTCTTCTTATCTCCTTCACAGTAACAATTCTCTTAGCAAAATAACTTTTTGAGGTATAATTTTTCTTACATTTCTCCTTCATTTTGTTTGTTTATTGTCTGTAATTAAGGTTGTATGTTTTGAGATCTATCACACTCTGTGTATGTTAATGTGTACATGCATATCCAGGTAAGTATATTACTTAGGGGTCTATTATTTCTTTTTTTTTTTTTTTGTGGTTTTTGGCCGGGGCTGGGTTTGAACCCGCCACCTCTGGCATATGGGACCGGCGCCCTACTCCTTGAGCCACAGGCGCCGCCCGGGGTCTATTATTTCTAACTTGCCCTTATGCCTAGTATTGTTTCCCAAATAAGGAGCCAACAAACATAGGTGCACCTTCATGCATTAGATAAAATGAGGAACAACTGGAAAATATATGTAACTGTTGCCACTACCTTTATATTTGTATGCTGGTCAGCTTGTGCAGTCACTGACCCTTTGTCCCTTGTTCTGCTCGTTGGTCTATGAAACCAGCAAAACTCGTGGAGTCCATGATGAGACTGCTTTTGTGAAGGACCAGGGGAGGGCATCAATCAGTTCCAACTCAGCTTCTTTACAAAGTACACCATGGATCAAGATTTAAACTTGCTTTACCAACAGGATTCTTCTCACTGATGTACATGAGCCCTCTCCTCCTTCTTTTTTTTATATATCCCCTTGGCCTGCTTTAAACAATTTGCTTTTCCAATCTGTAAAGCCATTTGAAAAGTTTCCTACCATATTACAGAAATGTCTTTTCTGTTGGAGACCAACATATATGGTTATGCTGCACTATTGATTTACCTGTAGATGGTACAATTTTTTAGACTTTAAAAAAGTTATAGCCTCAGTATTATTGGCGTTTAAAAGAAAACTCTCTTGGCTCTACTCATTTGTCTCCGTTGATGGGAGCTGTGCATAGGTGGAGCGCTATTTAGGCTCTTTAGCTTCCCTCCCCCCAGCTGGTTTTGTTATATCCCGGTTATTTCATTGCTCACTGACAGCTTGATTAGCTATTTTTCAAATTAATCAATTTTGATAGTGGGCCGATTTACTTTGGTGTGGGGAGGAAGTTTCAAACATTTGCTGACATAAGTTTGGGGGCCTATCTATAATGTTGATACTGGGAACTTGCAGCAGATTTAGCACAGGTAAGGGGTATTAAAGCTCTAACCCTTCTGAAAATTCCCAGGGCTTATTTTAATGGGTTAGGAATAGTCCCTCTGTGTAGCTGGTTCAGAGCCTTCATATTTACTTTTACAGCGCACCTCTTTAAGAGAGAACATTCACAATGGAAAACAGCGGCGAGAGTTAGAAGACTTTTAAAAAGGAAGCTGTTAGTGCAGCAGTAAAATTTGGCCAGGTAAATTTTTCTTTCTCTCTCATTAGGTTTCAATCTTCTTTGGTATTATGACTTATCCAAAACAGACGAGCATTGAATCAGAGCTTTGAGTTTTTCAAAAATTATGATATGTTTGTCTAAGCTCTACTTTTTAACTGTATTCTGGGCTTGGACCTCAATACCTTTTTTTATTAACATTTTTCAGAATAAGAACTTCAGAAATAAATGCTTGAGCTACATCCTTAGTTAGGTCTTGTAAGATTTATTGAACTTAAAATTATTTGAATCTCTTTAAGAGCTCCATCAGCATAGAAACATGAGCTCTTATTTTTATGTATTTTTCTTTAAAAAAGTTTTTATTATGAAATTTTCCAAACACAACCCAAAGTAGAAAAGTATAATAAACCTCCAGCTATCCATCATCTGGTTTAAACAACCATCAACATTTTGCCATTTATGTTCATGTTTTAATAATAATGATTACTAGACATTAACAGAGAGAATCATAGTCTATCTTTTAAAAAATGCTAATAAGAATCCTTTTGTAAAGAACTATGATTTTTGGTGAATTTCATTCTTAAAATAAAATATAAATTGTAGTAGGTTAAGCAGATGTAAAATTTTTTAAAATTAGTTACTATTCTAATTTTCGTAGCTATTACTGAAAATATTGGTGGAGTATGAAGTTTTATTTTCCAAATGTCAGCTGTTGTCTTCTCTATTCCTGGTTGAAAGCCAGCATTGTCGGAAAGGAGACAAGTTGGCAAATAGCCTAAATACCAGTGGGGATACATTGTCTCTTTTGGACTTACATTCTTAAATACCACCTTAAAAATCTGTACATAATTAGTGTAGCAATCTTGAGAATATTAATTAGGAAAAGAGCTAATAATTACTGTGTTTGAAACTGAAAGTGATATAATTAGACTTAAACTGTGAGGTTTTTATTTGAAATTGATTAAGACCTTCAATGAATTACTAGGCAAAGAGAAACCCCCCATTTCTATTATTAAGTCTTACTAGTTAATAGAAATATAAACACGCCCCCATGTGAAATTGTCTTTACTAATTTCATCTCATTTTAATTATCTGTGGGTAAAATGCTTTCTTTACAACAATGGAATTTAGCAGAGCCAGTCCAACAATCTTGACAAAAAGTGGACAAATGTGACTATGCTCTTAAAAAGCTGTATATGGATTTTTTTCTTTATATTGAAAATTTGAAAAATTTTCTTCAAGTTTAGGTTTTTCCCGAATCATTGTTCATGCATGCTAAATAATGCTTGGAGTTTCTTCCTCCCACTAAACAAAGAAAAGAAACCTATACTTTTTTTTCTCCCAAGCTCAATGATGCCAGTTTGAAAAGCTTGGTGCCAACAGGCTGAGTTGAAAGGCTTTGATTGCTGACACTACCTTGCCCAGTGGACGACGATATCCCTGTGAAATGCATTGCCCTGGTCTGCCTGCAGAGATCTTACCCGCATCAGTCAGCCCTTCTCGCCTGAATCTAGGAGGTCATCATTATTACTTTAGTTTTTACTCCTACATCATCCAGGCTGAACTTCAGAAGGCTTTCTGTATTTCCCATGATAAGTTATTACTTCTGAAATATAGAACTAACCTGGGAGATGGCTCACGTATCCTCTTCTGTTTATCCTGAGTGTGCAGGGGAAGCAGCAAACCCATGTTCTGGGCAGTAGATCCACCAAATCTAAATCAATCTTAGGTGAATTCAATAGCTTCTCTCAATGCAAATAATCCTCTGGAGGAAAAAAGACAAATTCATAAATGGAGCAAGAATGAAAATGTAGGGGAGACGGAAGAGGAAATTTGGTAAAAATGAAAACAAATTTCTTTTTGAAAGAAAACAATGGCTTAACTGCTGATGAAAGAGTGCCAAAGCCTGTTAATATTACCAACTGAGGCGAGTTACATTAGAGACAGGGAATTTTAACATCTAATGAAAATGGTAAGGAATATGGGCTTTGACGTTTGATGTGGATATGTGCCCGCAACACTGCTTCCTGCTGGCTGTATCATTGATCTCGCCTCCGTCCACTGCGGGAGTTGACAAATTTTTTTCTATGAAATGCCATATAGTAAATATTTTTGGCTTTGGGGCCGTGCTGTCTCACTTGTGACTCAGCTCTACCATGAAAGCTGGTTTGGACAGTAAGGAAATGAGTGAGCATGCTGTATTTTCATAGAATTTCGTTTTTTTAATGTGTCACAAATTATTTTTTGAGCTTTTCTTCATTATTTAAAAGGAAAAAAAGAATTTTAGCTAGTGGGCCAAGTAAGAAAAAGCCAGGGGGCTGGATTTGGTTTGTGAACTATAGTTTTCTGAAAACTTATTTAAGGCAGCGGTTTTCACGGTGGTGCCAGCAACACTGTCATCACCTGGGAACTTCTTCAAAATGCAAATTCTTCAAAATGCAAAAACTTGAGGCCTGCTGAATAATCAGAAACTCTGGGGTAAGGAGTAGCAAGTAGCTGAACCAACTCTCCAGTTGATTCTGATACACACTAACATTTGAGAATCATAGAGCTATAGATAATGCTATTTAACTGCTTTGAGTTCTTACGAAAATTAATGAGATAAAGAATGATCAGTGCTTAGCCTGGTGTTCAATCACCTCACCAGGGCTAAATACCTGTTATCTATTATAATCACAATTGAAGTAAGTTGGTTTTAATTTTAATTATGCCTTTCCCTTTTTTTGAAAAAGGTGACTGTGTAAAATAATCTTCTGTAAGAATTCTATAACAAAACTAGTTACAGAATGTGAAACAGACTAGTGTAAATAAAATGCAGAGTGAATAATTCCAATCTTTAATTAAATTGATAAAACATGAGGAATAAGAAAATCACTTCTCAACAATGAGACAGAGAATGATTTTCTTGGAAAACAGAATCCCTTTAATGTTAACATTTCCTTTGGCCTGTTAGTAATTAGAAAGTTATAGAAACAGAGGTTTTGGTGTCACAAATCTTACAACAAAATATAGTCTTGCCAAGAAGGGAGCAAAATATGCATTTAAATTTATAGAACAAAGGCACCGACTCCACAGTGTTTTTTTTTTTTTTTTTGTCTTTTATTTATCCACAAATATGTGGGCACATGGAATATACATCACCACACCTATCTCGTTCAGAATTAGCTGTTGACTGACCAATCCTAGGTCTGCTTCTGATAGGACTGATGAGGCCGATGTCACGGGCAAACATGATATATTGTATTACTTTTCAAAGAATTTGTTTGTACTTTTGTAGAGCTGATGTCATGGAAGCCTGATTTCTTATGAAAACCTTTATTATTATCATTGAGTTGAGCATTTTAAAACATAAATAAAGGAAATGAAAGAAGATGATACTTGCAGAAAAAGACCATTTATATTTCTTTGACTTGGAGCTTAATATGGGAGTATAAATGTTTGTAAGTAATCTCAGGTGAACGGAAAACATAATGAAGTTAAGAGTTGATATTTTTCATGAATTTGGACTTCATAGCAAGCTACACCTAACTCAATGGAAGGAAGAAAAAGGGTATCTATTTTCCCACAATTATCTAGATAAATTAAATACAGATTGGAAGTTTTTGCTATGATTCATCTGGATAGTTATGATGACGTAGGTTTGTCAAAATGTTTTAATTTTGCTTTTAGATGAGCATAGTTTATCTCAGATGCTCACAAAATGTCTTGGGTAACAGCTGGGTTCATGGCACTCTCTTCATGACCAGTAAATCTTGAAAAACAGATGAAGTCCTGTAAACTCAAGTGAACTAGAAACTTAACAAAAGAACAAAAAAAAAAAAAAAAAAAAAGAAAAAGAAAAATAATCTTGGGCAAGTCCCCAGTATTAGAAATGTTTTGTTAAAAGTTTTCCTGTGTTTTGGTATTTTAATAAAGACCACATGAAATGAAGCTTGTTTTTTGGTTATACTCGCCCTGATTGTCATTTCTGCCACAGTCTCAGGAGATAAAGGTCAGACCTTTTTTCAGATTGTTGTTTTGTAATTTTAAGCAACATTCACAGAAAATGCTGCCGGAATGATGTCACAGCACATCTCTTTGCAGAATACTGATGCATTCTTGAAAGCTGAATATTTCTGCTGAAGAGCATATTTGAATTTCATTTTTATATCTTATGTAACATTTGGAACTTTAGAATATTTCTTTATTCAGTGAGTCATTAGTTATGTCTGCAAAAATAACCCTGATAGAAAATGTCTAAAAAAAGATCGTCAAGACTTTGCTTGGGTTCAGAGTGAACATTAAATCATTAAACAGTAGTAAGCATCAGACAGTTGGGTTTAACCTCAAATATAAACAGCTACAATTCAGATGCTTCCCTTTTTCACATCTGCAAGTTTTCTATGTTCACTGTAACTTTAGTATCTAAATCAGATGCCCTGAACTCTACGGTGGTAAGCCCAAATCCCCCCATCATCTGAGGATTTTCCGGAGTGCTCCCCAACAAGCGTCCCTGTGCGCTGTTGCTCACTGCCACCTGCGGCCATTTATTCTGTGGGTGCTGCCTGCCTGGGCTGGCCCCATGTGGGGGGGCTGCCTCTCTCCTGTCACATAGGCAAAGAGCCACAGACTGATGATGCTCTATGAGTGGCAGCCTTTTATTACAGATTTGTGAGTTGCAGAGAGTAATTACAGATCAGAAAACACTTCAACTTTAATGTTAGGTACAGAGATCAATGCTCCAAGTAATTTGTCAGCCACCTCCCTCCGTAAGGAGCTTTTCCTCTGTGGGGCCCTTGGAGAGCAGCCTCCAGCCATGTGCCAGGAGCCCTCTTGCATTTTTTCTTAGATTTTCCTTCCAGCTCCCTTTTCCCCTTATCCCTCCCTCCTAGGTTGCCTGCAGCAAAGCCAAATTCTTTTCCTCTTGATAATGAAGCAGAGTTTGTTTTTATATCACATCCCCATCCAGCCCTGTCCAAGGACTTCACCTTTCTCAATCAAAAGAAACAGCACATACCATCAAGGTGTTTTTCTCAAAAAAAAAAAAAAAAAATAATGCCATCTCCTCAGGGATGGTTCTGTCACTTTCCTGAAAGGCAGAATCGACTGTAGTCTATTTTGCTTTCAGTAGCAGTTGCTCTTTTTCTGATGAAGAGGGGCATTCTGTCGGCACGAGCCCCCCCTTATTTCATCAGTAGGTTAGTTTCACTCCCTTCCTACTTCTCCAAGCTGCAGGCCTGTGATCTTTCTGAAGGGATAATGTGATCATGTCCCTGTTTTGGTTAAAGGATGAGTAACACCTCACTGCTCTTGGGATGAAGTCACAGCCCTGAGAGGTCCTGCAGAGCTCTTTGGTCCCACCCCACCCGCCACACGCCTCCACCTCCCCAGACCCCCTCTCCTTGCTCTCCAGGTGGGCCTGTGGCTTCGGGAACAGAACATGCTCCTTCCCACCAGGGGCTCTGGGATGGTGGCTTTCTCTGCCCTAGACCTTCCTCTCCTTCATCTCCTGATTTCCTACTTACCCTTTGGATCTCAGCTTACACGTTTCTTCTTAAGCTTTCTCTGACCCACAGCTAAAGTTAGGGGTCCTGTGTGTCTGTCTTGGCACTCTGAATTTCTCTTTCATGACAGTCTTCAAAATCGTAATTTGTTCATTTTGAGAGCAGGGTGTCTCTCAGGTTGCTGTGGAACTCTGTGCAGGGTTGCCCAGGGTTATCTGTGTGTCTCTACTTAAGTCTTCTACAACTAAATCTTTATTTTGTTAATTGCCCCCATTCCCCATTACTCTCCCAAATTTAGAGGTCCACTGACCGACCCAGCACGATTCACCACGTTGTTCAGATGCGCCCAGCTCTCTTCATCTCCTCTCTATACCTTAGTGCTGTGCCCCACCTGTTTGGATTCCAGTAACAGACTCCTAAACTCTTACTACCATAATACTTTTTCTAAGGTCTTGCATAAATCATTTGGCTTCTTCTCTTGTCAACATCTTCTTACCCTCAGAATCTCTGCTCTGGACTTTCTCAAATTTTTCTCACACCTTCCCCGGGGCCGTATTCTCATCCATATATTATGGATGGTGCCTTCATATTTATGCTGTTCCTACAATCAAAGTGGGGCTTACCCTGAGCCTGCTAAACCCTCCCTTTATCTACGTAAGCCCCACTTGTTCTTCCAGCCTTCCTTCTGAGAAGCCTGTCCTCTGTCTCCCCACCCCCAGGTTATGCAGGTGCTTCTGATAGGCAGAATAATGGTCCTCAAAGATGTCTACACCCTAATTCTGGGCACCTGTGATTATATCAGATTACTAGATAAGAGGGAATTAAGGTTGCTAATCAGGTGACCGTGAGGTGGAAAAACTTGTGGGTTACCTAGATGGGCCCCATGTAGTCACGAGTGTCCTTACGAGTGAAATTGGGAGACAGAGACAGTGTCAGAGCTATATGGCAGGAGAGATTCCATGGTCCTGTGATGGCTTTGAGGTTGAGAAAGGGCCACAAGCTAAGGAATGCAGGCGGCCTCTAGGAGCTGAAATAGGCAAAGGAAAAGAAGGATTCACCCCTGGAGCCTCTGGAAGGAACATAACCCTGATGACACCTTGATTTTAGCCGGGTGAGACCCATTTCAGACCTCTGACCTCCAGAACTGTAGTATAATAAATCTGCATTGTTTTTAGACGCCAGGTTCTGGCAGTTTGTTAGGACAGTAGAAACTAATACAACGTTCTTTTCAGGGCCTTCCATGTTCTGTACTTCTCTGCCAGGCTTTGATCACCCTGTATTATAATTGCCTATTTGTTTATCTAGCCTTTTTTATAGACTTTAAAGCCTACAGGACAAGGACAATGACCATCTTATTTATTGCTGTCTATCCAATGCTAGCTACAGTGCCTGGAAGCTTCCAGTAAGTATTTACTGAGTAAGTTAATGGCAGGAGCAGAGTTCAAGCGAGAGATCTTTGACACAGTGCAGTCGTCTTTTGACTTTGAAGAAGATACTACTTGAGATATTTTATTTCTCCTGGAAATTTCCGTAAGGGCATCTGAAATCAGACATAGCTTGGCCAACATTAGTTTTTGGAGAAAAATTTTCCACATATACAGTGATCTACTATGCTATGACAACACATTACCATCTAAAGAGAAACACATTATAAACAAATTTATTGGATCCCTTTAACTTCTTCAGATGGAAGAATGATGCATTTCTCATTTGCCATTAAAATTCGATATGTGTGTTTCCATGACACATGGTTCAGAAATGGCCGAGTAGCCGGGAGAGCAAGTAATGGCTGCCTGTGTTTAAACACTGTATTCCAGATCCCCAGTTGTTCACTGTTTCCCAAACCAGAGTAAACCTTGTCTCATTTGGAGATTATTTCCTTGGGTGAAATAGGCTCAACTTCGTCAGTTTCAGTCACTTGCACAGCAAGGCCAGGACTTCCTGGATCAGACGCTGCAGTGAAGCACATTCAGAGGCTGAGCTTGTCTCTAACATGCTGAAAGTTTCTGGGTGCCACCTACATAGCAAAACAGAATAAAGCATAAACTTTTAATATAATAAAAACCAGACTTTTGTTCTTTTCTTTTTGGCATTTCTCTCTAGTGAACAATTTGGTGGGTGAATACCAATAGCTATTGGAACTCAGTACATTACCATTCTCTATGCTTTATATTTTTAAGATGGAATGATAGAAAGGAGGAAAAAACTCTCCTAAATGATTCTTTTTATCTTTTCCAATTACAGTAACTCTATCAACTAAAATCACCAAGAAATTAAAGCTGATTAAGGAACATTAGAAAGCTGTCAATGTGTTTTTAAAAAGCAAGGAAAAAGCTGCAGCATTCATTAAGCTCTCAGGGGAGGAAAGATATATTCTGCCGAATCATAACAATTGAAATGTCTTTCTATTACTTTTTGCTCAAGACTCTTTAAGCATTTACACTAAATTCCAGTATGCTTCAACAACTTCAGCCCGAGAGAGTGTTAAATGCTGGGAAGAACGTTAGTGTGGGCAACAGAGAAGGAGGAGCAGTTTGCACTTCTGGCCAGTCAACTAGTTGTTTTGCAGAATATAATTTTGGTAATATTTCAAAATTCATGTTCTTTTTCGGGGGGAGGTCAAAAACTAAATATTTTCTTATAATCTTGGAGGTTAAGGTTTAACAGAATTATTTCCTTCACAAAAAATCTAAGTACACGAAATTAGGAGTCAGTCAGACAACTTTTGGGCCATGGGGAAGCTCCGGCAGACAGTTCTTTACTTCAGCTCTGCAAAGATTGTTTTGTGAGATAAACCAAAGAGGCTGGGCTGCTTGTTCAAGTGTAAAAACTAAAGCATGAAACAGGCTGCTTTAAGTCATCACAGGCCAAAGTTTATCTGGAGTCAGAGCAGGAACCCAAAATTTGCTCAAACTCAAACTCCACGTGGCTAAATCCATCAGAGAGAAAATTTCTCTCCAACATATATCAGCAAGCTAAGATCAGAAGGATGAAAGATTTTGTACAATGACAGGGGCAGCAATACAGAGGAAATAAAGGAATAAAAGTGAACCAACACAAAATTGGTTTGTATATAAGAAGAGAAAAGGCAAATAAATGCCTCTGAGATATATATCTTGTAACTACCAGTCTTTCTCCCCTGGAATCAGGCTGTCTAGGGATTGATAAGCATATATCAAAATAAACCTAAGATTCCCAAAGCCCATGTTCAACTAAACAGTGTTTTTTTTTTGCAGTTTTTGGCCGGGGCTGGGTTTGAACCTGCCGCCTCTGGCATATGGGGCCGGCACCCTATTCCCTTGAGCCATAGCCAGTGCCCTAAACAGTGTTTCTTTACCACTTAGTTTTTCCTTTACCACTTAGTTGTTCTAAGGGTGAAAGTTGAATTTAAGTTGGTTATGCCCAAATTTGTGGGCATAACAAATCCGACAGCACACTTTACAGTGGCATATTTGTTATTTTGAATTTGCTATGGGCTGTTGAATTCTAATTTATCTCATTAATAGTGTGCCTGAAGCCGTAGCACTTTTGCAGAGCTGAGTCTTGCATCTGTGCACAAACCCCTCACCCTGCCTTCTCTTTGCTGTGTCTGAACAGCCCATCCTCCCCAGAATGTTTCACCATATTTTGTTGGGTCCATCCAGCTTGCTGTGGCTCATAACTCTTTCCCATGTGGAAATGCAATATTGTAATAATGTAGAAAAATTCAACTTTTGCTTTCATAAAAAAGATAACTGACATTTGTTTAGATTATGCTGATAGAGTTAAAACGAACAGGATTAGTGTAAAAAAGACCCGAGAATGGACTACATCTGTAGAAAAGATAAGAAATGTACAGCTTTTATTTTAAGCTCATTAAACTTAATTTTATTTTAAGCTCATTAAACTTAAATTGGTCATTAAATATGATAAATTATTTTGGAAGCTGGTTTCCTTGGGAAATAGAGGTCCATTGTTGAAAATGGGTAAAAAGTGAAAAATAAACTCATATTAAAGATATGTTTCAAGGAAGTCTATGATAGCCAGAAAAAAATCAACTGAAATTACTGAGACATTAAATCTGATTAAGGAACATTAGAAAGTTGTCAATACATTTGTAAAAATCAAGGAAAAAGTTGCAGCATTCATTAAGCCTCAGGGGAAGAAAGAAATTTTCTCCCAAGTCATAACAACTGATAAGTATTTCTATTATTTTTTGCTCTTTTTGTAGAACTCATAAAATATTAGGTCTACTTGTAGATATTTTATTAGAACTACAAGTAGGCATCCCATGAAATAAACTCTGTGCCTTATGTATTTGTGATGTTACTGGATATTGGCTGAGTTTTGGTGATGCTTTATTTAGCTGATATTTTTTGTTGGCCAGAGAGTATTTTTCACATTAGAAAATTTCTTGGTTAATTAAAATTATGAAGAATGTAAATTTGTTTCCCAGTCTGTCTAAGACCACAGATTGTCAGGTACTGAGTTCTTCCCTTTTCTCTCTCATCTTCTGATATCAGAATGCTAGTTCGTTTTTAATCCGACAGCACACTTTACAGTGGCATATTTGTTATTTTGAATTTGCTATGGGCTGTTGAATTCTAATTTATCTCATTAATAGTGTGCCTGAAACTTAGTACTACATTTTTTAAATTTGGAATTTTTACTTTCTTTGGAATATGTGTTTCCAGTGTATCAAGGGAGTTGGTTGCAAAAAATAAAAGTGATAAATTGGTGGAAACTTGAAGACTTTATTTTTCCATAAGGAAGAGGGACAGAAAGGTTAAATTCCTAGATTAGCCTATCTCCCAACAAAAGACTATTCAACCACTTCATTAATTGTCTCTGAAATAATATTACCCAAGCCACAAGGGTCAAATGGGTGGAGCCTTGATGTCCTTAGCCTTGAACCCTTTCCTCAAAATTTTGCTTTCTTCTTTTTTAGCTTCTTGAATTTGAGTGAGGTAGAGTTTGAGCAAGAGAAGCAGAGAAAAGGTGAAGGAGCTTGTAGTTGGGTGTGAGAAGCTTTACTGTCATCCCGCAGAAAGGTCTTCATCAGCTCAAGGGGCTGGGATACGGCCCTCATGGAGGAGACTCAGCATAAGAAAATCAGCATTCGATAATAAACTTGTAGCATATGACAGGAATATTTTATGATGGACTATTAACACCGTAAATCTTAATAAAAGTCTTAGCTCTTCCCAAATCAAGTCAAAAAGTCTTAAGAAGCCACCCATGATTTTGAACATCTTTTCACCATATCTTTACCAAAGTCAACATGGGGAGTTGTGTCTATGTACAGGCAACATTTGAGGTACAGTGTGTGGCCCAGAGTCCCCACTAGTCAAGGAGATGAAGTTTAATAAGCATCTTAAATAAGAAGACAACACTGTTAGTTATGCTTCCAAACAAACAATTTAAGTCATTTTGAAGAGATAATAACAATTTTTAAAATGAAAAGTCTATTTTCCAAATTTGATAGTCAAATAATTAGCACCTCTCTTCAAGCCTGAGTTTTAATTTAGCACTCAGAGTGACGTCTCTAAGAGTGTCTAACTCTTGGTAAGAGCAGTTCATCTTCTCTTGTGTCAGTTTTTTAAAAATTTTAAATGAGTTCTGATGATCAGATGTAATATCTCTAAATGACATAGAGCATAATAAGACATAGTTGAAGATACACAAACCACCGTAGGGATTGCTGAAAGTAGAAGAAAATGATGTGAAATTACTTCCCTGACTTTTGTTGGGTTGTAATAAATTCTCATCACACTTGAACACTCCACTGAATCTAAGTTTATGATACACCAGTGAGGAGTAGGCAGAACATCTTTGGAACAAAAGAACAAAGAAGAAGGGGGTGCTTCCACTTGGTGAGTGGGCAGAATTAGCCGCATGCAGAAGGGATTTTCTCCCCCAACTCTTATTTTTAGGAACACTTTCTCTTTCTCCTCCTGGCTTCCCACCTTCCATCTCAGCTCTAGTACCATCAACACTAATTACAAGATCAATTCAGAGAACAGGCGAAGTAAAATACAATTTATTCAATAAAAATTACAAAAATGATTTAAGGAAGGCAAAAGTAATTTCATAATTTGGGATTTGGCCAGCAAATGAAAGCTAAGATCCAACTCCTTTCCCATTTCTATAAAAACATGTACACTGAGGAAGTCTTTAGTATGACTAACAGTGAGTGAGAATCATGATTTCCTATCTCCTGTGAATTACAATAATATTGTTGAACACAGAAACAAAATTCCAGCCCTACAGGGATATGTAAGAGCTTTATAAGCAGAAAAAAAGAGAGAGACATTTAGAATCAAGGTCAGACAGAAAAAGGACATTTTAAAAAGCCACTAAATAATTTTTAAAACTCCATTCTGAAATTTATTAACTAAACATTTAATGGATCTGATTTTTATATTATAGTTTCTTGATTTCCATAACCAAATTATAAAGCATAGTATAACATTGATAACAGCAGATGACTTTTTTTTGAAGATATTGTCTCATGTGGTTAAAGTTTTCTAACTGGAAAATTGAAGTGAAGGCAAATGTATAAAGGTAGTTCACGTAAGTTTTTATACTAAGTAACGATCCATTTGGCTAAATGACATTTTATTATTGATGATAGATGATTCAAATTGCAATCAAGTGATGAAATATATACAGAAGAATATTTGAATTTATTTGATTTAAAGAAAACTATCATAAAAATGATGGCTTCAATTTATTTTAGCAACTAAGCACAATGAACACACAAAAGCTGTAAGTCAAATTATTCTGTGATGATCTATAGAACAATTAGATATAGGAATGAATTGTCATCACTAAACACCTTGAAGTATAACTTTAAAATATACTGCCCCGCACATTCACTTGACTGTAATTTATCAAAAATAATGCGAATGTTCATTTTACCTATATATTATTTATAGTGACCTATCAAATCACAAAATATGCCCTTATAATTTTTAAAATCACTTGAATAGTAGTTTCGTGTCTGCATTTATTTGTCACAGTATTTTGAAAATTGTCAAAATAGTCGTCTATTTAGTAGAAAGTAAAATGTGGAGAAATAGCATATTGCTAAAATGTATTTCATCAGAATTTATATTTGCAACCCCCCATATCATAAGCATTGAGGTATTTTCTTGATCATAATATTAAAATGAAAAATAATTTACATTGAGGCTTAAAAGATGATGCTCATAAATGATAATGTCCACGTAAAATTGTTATTTATCAAAAGTTTGGTTCATTTGGGTTTATAGTCTACTGAAAGCAAACAAGGAGAAATATTTTTTGAAATTCAGAAAATTTATTAAATCTAATTTAACATAATTTAATTATAAGTGATAAAATCTAAACCAGCAATTTTTGGTGGAAACTTTATTTTCCAGAGTATGTCTATAGGTTACTTTTGTTAACTCACAGTATTTAAAAAAAAAATTAAACTGAACATGTTTAAACAAGCTACTTCTCATCTTGATTTTCAAATTACAATAAAGGAATCTCTAGTAAATCTTAGTGCCAGTTATTTCTGTCTGAATTAACGTGCAATCTTTACTGACACATGGAAAAGTGAGGGTTTCTTTCCTTGCTGAGAATTATGTTGTTCTGGTTGTTAGAATTACAGTGTCACTGCTTTGTTCAAAGCTGGTCAGGGCAAGTTTTTTGAACTTGGATTTATTGCCATTTACTCCTCCTGGATCTACTACAACCTTCAGAGTTATGACAGAGACTCTTCCACTTGTATTTTAGCTTATTAAAAGGACAAGACCATCAACAGGAAATTATTTTGCAATCTTTATTTGTGCAAGAGAAAATATATTTTGTGTGGCTCTGTGCCACTTAAAAAAAAAAAGTAGTCTTGCTTTAGGTTTTAATTTTCTCAAATGGAAGAAATAGAACATGTTCTCTGAATTTTATGTTTATATTACATCAAAGAAAATGAGCCAATACATCTTAGTGGATAAGAATTCAAGTTTGAGCAAATTGTTTTCTGTAATAGTTTTCTTTCCCCCTACCCTTCGTCTATACTTTTTCTCTTGGCACATTGATACTTTTCTATTGTGACTTTACCTGTCTTCTCCACCCCCACCTTTCTTTCATTCTCTTTGAAAGCATTTTTTCAATCAGCACATGAGGCTCTGAAAGAATATTATTTAGTCTTGGCTTTTCCCTCAACTTTATTCAGCAAAGCTACTGACTTGAACAAAAGCAGTACTGTACCTGCTCCTGGCCGCCAGAAACAATGACGAGCGCCTTGATAAGATTAGATGTGATTTTAAATGCAGCGGGGACAAAGACTCCCTCCTAACCCCACTCCTAACCCCCTACTGTAATTCCACCACAGTGAGCAGTTGAAAAATCCCGGGCCAGAGCCAGACTGCTTGGTAAGCACCACCTAACAGACATAGAAACATGATCTGCGTCATTTTCAGGCTTGGCAGACATTTTGTGCATAAAAAAAGAGAGAGAGAGAGAGAGAGAGAAGAAAAGAAAAGAAAAAAAAGGCCATCTTTGAAACCAGACACAAGCAAACTTTATACATGCCCAGTTTTATAGTTTCTAGAAAGACTTAAATTCTAAATAATCAAATGGAAAAAAAACAGGAAAATGCGTTGAAAGCATGTAGAAAATCAATTTATTTTGTTTTGGTTTAGAGCAGCAATTATCCCTTGATATCTAAGTTCGGCTTTTCTATGGATTGCTTAGTGTTTTAAACTACTGGAGTAGGCATAAATGTGGTTTATGACTTTAAAAAGTTAGATGACCAACGTGCTTGTTTTTTAACTCATAAGCAGTTAGTCTTTAATTCTATAAAAGCATCAGTGAAATGTCAGAGTGCTTTCCTTTTTATTCTATCCTTTTGAAAAGAAAATTGACCTAATAGATGTTTGTACATTTAGGTGTTATATTTGCTTTGGCTAAAAAACAAAACAAACAAAAACTCCATTGAATCTTCCTTTTATACACTAGAACGGAAATAATAAGGTAATCTTTGTATTGTACTTTACCAACCTATCTATTCTTTTCATAAATACACATTTTTCTAAAACACATTTTTAGATTTTAAGAGAAATTACAGTGACAATAGTGAGAACGTATGTTTCTTTAATTGCACCAACACAACTCACTTTGCCCCACGCAAAGACTTTCATGACATATATTAAGTTTGAATATTTTTTATGATACAAATCATTCAAACTGCATTATAGAACTGTTTTTAATCTAAGGTCACTTTTTTTTATTAGGGGATAAAATCTCCTTAATTTGTCAGTTCTAAGATGCTTTTTTGGTATCGAATGTTCTTTATAGGGGGCATGACTGCATGCTGAAAAAAAGTCAGATGTTGAAACTGGATAAAGTCTTAACTGACTAAATTTGAGAGCTTTGCTAATCCCCGAACTTCTGATCCCATAGTAGTAGGTATTTTTGAGCTAATACAAGAAGACAAATCTCTACACTCGCCTAGTTATGGAAATTAGTGGCTTTGGAGCCTACCCATTAACCTGACAAACACACTGCCTTCGTGCGCTGCTACTGCCCTTGTCATAAAACTTCAGAAAGCTGAGAAAATACCTTTAGGATCTTAATCCCCATTGCAACCTACCCTAAACTCCTATGTTTTTCTCCTCTGAGTAAAGAGAGAAGCTTAAACCGTAAGATTCTTCACATTTCAGTTAACCAGATTGGACGAAATATTACTGAAATATATTATTATCCTTGAAAGCAGTGAATTCCTGTAGAGTGATTTTGAATTGTTTTTGTGAGAACAAAAGGTTTGCATTCTTTCTTCTACCTTCCTTTCTCCATGTTTCCATTTATTTGTCATGAAATCTGCAAATAGTGTAAGAGAATTTCTTGGTGCCCTTCCACCTCTTTGGTAACCTCCGCTGTCTGTCCCAGGAAGACATGACCTCCTGAGAGCCTCTTCCCCGGCGCTCAGGGGCCTCTGTACCTATAGATCCCTAGCAATTTTCCTGGGCAGTTGTTGTTTTTGTTGTTCTTTCTCTTTCTTCTTCCTTCCTTTCTTCTGTTCTCCCTTCCCTTCCTACAAGTGAAAACTGTTTTAGGGGCTGGGGATTAAAGAAGAGGCAAATACAACCTAATTACTGCTCTCAGGGAGCTCATAGTCTGCTCAAGGGGGTCAAGAAAAGAAGCGATGTCTGCTTCTGGCCCTTCTCTCGTACTTTCTGCAACAGATCAGACTGAAGCTCTCCATTTCTTCCACTTAGCAGAAACCTGGGAAATGAAGACCAGCTAAAGTAGCTGATAATCTTTCCAAGTATTGCTGATCTCAATATTTAAGTGTTAACATGTGGCTTTCAAAACAGGGATAAATAGTAAGGACTTTTGTTAGCAAAAGTGAAAGGAAGAGATATTTGTATTAGGGAACCTTCTCAGAATCTTTCAATTATGATAAGTATTATCCTTGTACTTTTGATTGGTCTCATCTTCTTTGGTGTAGAATTTATAGAAATCCATCAGGATCTAAACTTGGAGAAATGCATTCCAATTATCTAAATTTAAGATTTTTTTACATTTATCATTTTCAGGGTATAAAGTGTATGAAGGAAAAATAAGCCAAACTGCTTCTTACATGCCAATAAGTACTCATCATAAAACAATGAAATTAAGACATATCTTGAAGTAATTGTTTTCTGCGTTGCTGACACGTCCTCCAAGTAAAATTAAAGACGGTCTCCAAGTTCAGAAAATCTGCACTGAGAAACTCAACTCTAGTATATTCTTGCTAGCATTATCTTAGGCCCATAATTAATGCTTGTTATAATATCACAAGATCCACATAAAAAAGAATAAATGTAGGAAAAAAAGAATAAAATTTTTTATGTTTCTAGCACTCAAGGAGAGTGAGTCTTAAGTTCTGCCTTCAATTTTATTCTATCCACATATTTTTCTACAAGTGAGATCACAGTACATAAGCAGTCTTTAGCTTTCGTCTTGGCAACATATATCACAAGAGTTTAAATGCACCAGGATGATTATACTTAATACTCATAAGGATGATCCTATCTTTGAAATACTGTGTGCATAGATGTAGTATTTCTTCAGACCATTCCCTTTTGTCTCTTGTTTTCCTCTTCTTTTTCGGTAAGACTGACATCTTCTATTTTGGTTCTGTAATCTCTAGCCTCCATGCCTTTTTTGGACCAGCCCGATCCAAATGGAAAACCTTTGCTCTTTTATCTGCCTGTCTGCAAACTGTGTTCACCCTACAAGACTCAACTGACAGGCCCCTTTCCCAATAGAACCTCAAACTCAGCTTTACCTTCTGCATTCCTATCATGCCTTTAAGATGTGTTCTTTATGGAATTTATCACACTCTGTATGAAATGACTTTGCAAAGCTGGCAAGTGGCATCAGCAGCACAGCCTCTTGGGGGCCTCTGTTGCATGCTCTGGGCAGAGCAGCCTCTAGATGGCATAGAGGGTTTGGGGAACTCCCTGTCATGGCAATCAGAGAACCCCGGAGCAGCTGCCTGGCTGTGTTCTATAATTCACATCAGATCAAGGCTCCTGTGTGAGAGGACTGGACCCAGGTCATCGCTGGGTTTTAGGCAAATGGAAACCTGACTGAAGGACTCTGAGTTCCTCCAAAGAGACTTAACCAGAGGAAATCACAATTCTTCAGGAGAACATTCCCGGTTAGTTCAGAGAGCCTGACTGAGTAATGGGGTGCAATGATAGTGGCTGCTTTTGCACCAGGAGACTTGTGACTGACACCCATGCCCAGCCCTTTTCCTGTGTCCTAGGAAGAAGGCTGCTGTATAAACAAAAAGGCTTGCCCCATTAGTGACTTGCAGGCCTGACTGTGGAAGCCACCCTGGAAGAGTGAGTTAGGCTCAAAGATAGACGCTGACAGCTGGGATGCGGCCTGTGTGTGTGGAGGTCCCTGGGCAGCTCACTCAGCTCAGTGGTAACCTGCAGAGCAGCTTGGCCAGAGAAATGTTCGTGGCGGCAAAGTGCTGAGGGTCACGGTGCAGAAGGTCAGGGCAAGTGCCACGAACCTGAATAGATGGAGCCTCTTGGAGAAGCCACCTCCTCCGGGCCCACTTGGCCCCCTGACGACTCCTGGAGGAGTCCCAGGCAGAGATTGCACTTTCCTCAGTCAGAGCACTGGGACTTACAGTGTGGCTCTCAGTGTGACATCCACAGAGAACAACTGTATCTCTTTTACTCTTCCACGGTCTGTGGCTCTTAGTATGATGTCTTTTGTATAGCTAGTAGACCCCTTACTTATTAAACTCCTGGATATTTCTGAGGCTTGATATATACCTGGCATGATTCTACGTACTAGGTTAAAAAATGGTAACAAAACTCAGTCATAGATCTTGCCCTCATGGAGCTCAGTGTTCACTGAACTAGAATTCAAGCAAATAGATTAGCACTTCATTATACTCCATTATTGTCCTATCTCTTCATGCAGTCTATTTTGAAATATGATCACACAAGTTTCATTTAACTTTTATAATATGCTCTTAAACATGTGGAGAAGCAAGGAATTCTAACACATCAACAACCTAGCAGGTTGCAAATGTTCCTTTAAAGATGTTGTTATGTAAATTGATACTTTGGGCACTTGGTCAGTTACTTGCTTTGGAACCCGATATTGTTCATGGCACTCGGGGAAGTGCACACTTTGTATATATGTGATACAATTTATTTGGAACTGTAATCCTAAAACTCTTTTCTTTGCCCTGACTATGAAACATAAAATGAACATTGACAAATCGCTTAGAATTGGATTTCTCAATGAGCATTATTCATTTCTCGAGTTAGTCAAGACCCCATGCTTAGTTCTGCGAGTGAATAGAAGGTGAAGAAAAAGGAGTTTCTACTGTCAGTACGCAGTAGTATAAAGCCCAGTAGATTCGGCCAAAGATGTAGTCTTTCAAAATTAATGAGCTGCAAAGTGCTACTTTCTCCGACTGTTGATAGATCAGAGCCTTCATCTGTGGTGCTCAGCCTGGATGGGAGCGGAGGTGAGGAGGGTGTGCTGGGGGCACAGCAGGAAACAGCTTTTTCCAAACGGCATAAAATGGACTCTGGATGCCCAGGCACCCACGTGTGCACAATGAATGTACCCAAAGGTGTTTCCATCCTCTTCTCACTAGAGTTCTGTTATTTTTTAAATTATAAAATAGATGAAATTTTCTATAAAAATAAACAGAAAATAGACACCAATTAGAAAATGAATCAAAGCCATCTCTTTCCCAAGGGTTCATGCACTCCTGAAGATAGCTTAATTGCAGAAGTAACTGACATAGTAGCCTATCTTGTTTCATAAAGAGCAGTCACACATATAATTTTATAGCCCTTCATGAGTCCAGCATTACTATCTTCGTTTTATAGGTGACAAAACTGGAATAAAGATATTAAGTATTTTGTCCAATTTGACAAAAGTATGGCAAGAATTTGTTCAGTAATCAGAAAGCAAACATATAAACAAAAACCATTTGTTTTTTTTATCCCACTATGAGCAAAACGTGGTACTTCTAGGTGTTTAGGGGAAGATACTGATGATATAAACAGCATGACCTCTGTCCACAAAGGATTCTAGATTTGAATAAGGATATAGGAAATCGTATATATGTAAAAGACATAGATCATCACATTAAAAAGTGTAAAATAATACAGCACAAGTTACAGTCACAAATTCTGAGGTCATGTAGTTACAGTCACAAATTCTGAGGTCACATAGCTGAGTGATATAAATGCTACTAATACCAGGGTTTTTGCTTTTCAATGGGTAGAAGAGATGTCGAGTGACTACTTTTGAATCACTAGAAGTTGATCATAAAATAACAGCATAAAAAGCAAGAAAAGAAAAGTGAATGTCTTTGAGAAGTGGCAGAGTCTCATGGAGAGGCAGTTTCCTTTATAACATCTAACTTCATTATTAGTGAAATGAAAAAGACAGGAAATAAAATGCCATGGCATTTTTATTAAGTATTAATAGATGATATTTTCCATATGAAAATTCATATAAATAGGTACAAGTAAGCATCAAAGATGATTTAAATACTCCAGACATTAAGGCAGAACCTTTCTTGGTCTAACATTTTTGAGCCCGGGTGTAAAAATGGATCCCTCTCCCGCCTCTTCTCCCTTTCCTTAGTAGGTGCCTGGAGTACATCTTAGAAGGATGCATATTTCCTTCTAGAAAAGCCTAGAAGGAAGGGAGAATGCAATAGCTCACCTCCAGGGCATGCAAAGTGATGCTTCTTCAAGCAGAGGTTTTATTTTACCACAGACCTGCAGCATATATTCCCACAGGGATAACACTGACCTACACTGAGAGATTGTGAGATATATGCTAATTACTAATTAGGTACTGAAGTTTTTAAAGAGAAGAAGACTTAGAGAGAAAAAAACGTTGTCTATATCTCTTGAGTCAAGCCCAGGGGCAATTACTATTTACATGGGCAGTGATGAGTTATGTAGGGGAAAGGGTCCCAGCTGTCCTTGAAGAAATGATGGAAGCAAATTTTGCTGAAAAATTTTTTCCCCATTTTTACTCCTCACTTTCAGTTTCAATTGGAAAAAAATAATTATTACGAAGGTGTCAAACAAGGAAGCAGTTATATAGACTGCTGTTGCTTACAATTTCTATTCATTGATTCATTCGTTAGATCTTTTGCCTAGATGCTAGCTGATAAGCCCCTTGGTAAGAATTTGTGCAAGTAAAATAGAAATGTCTCTACACCAACACATTGAACAATATTTGCTTAAGCCATGCCAGCATTATCAAATATTTTAGATGATATCATTGGCTGAGTACTTTTAAAGTTTTATGAAATTTGAATGTTCTTAATATTAATTTCTTTGGTTAATGATGCTAGGATCCCATGAAATTACCTTTTTTTTTTTTTACAGCTACTACTTGGTCTTTAAAAAACGGTAGATGTCATGATATGTAGAAGGTGCCTCAGTTTCTTCCCGTTACATCAGTACATAAGTGACTTGACCCAGACCACTTGTGCCTCGGTGTCTCAGTTTTCTTCATGTGTCCAGCAGTGTTAATAAAAGCCCTTTCCTAAGTTATAAGATTTGGAATAACATATAAGTTATTATTTGAAAACAGATTTTGAAAAAGATGAAGCCTTCATATATAAGTGATATACTCATAAAATATTCCGTTCAGCTCTTTGTATTAATTAGAGTGTGAAGTGCAGTCTTACTGACACTATCTATGATACCTAGACATTCATATAAAACTAAATGTGTATATGGGCAGTGTGGGGGTCCCTGACAGCAATGTTGTGTAAAAGAAAATGGGTAGACTTTGTTGTCAGGGAGGGCGTAGTCAAAATCCTGCCTCTGTTACTTACTAGTGGGAGATCTTGGGCAACCTGTTTTTCTTCACTGAACCCCAATTACCTGATTTGCAAAACAGGGATAGTGGCTTCTACGTAATTGGGCTTTCACACAGATTAAAGAAGGCTCAGTGTTGGTCATAGTAAGAAGTAACTATTTATAAGACAGGCACTTCTAGAAAATGGGTTAATAAAAGAGCACAATAGTTATTTAATCAATATCCCATAATCCTTTTTTCCCATTGTTTTAGAATATGTGATCATCATAGCAGTCTAAACAAATTCATGCTTTTCAAAATGCTTGAAATAACCAGAAAAGCAACAAAAAGCAACAGTACTTGTTTTCTAATTACCTGAGGAAAAACGATTGTAGGGTTCACATGACTTTAGCTATATAGCAAAGAGTTTTTAAAAATCAGATATTTAGCTAGACATTAAAGTATATGGAATAATTGCAATATTGACTTGGAGATATATAAAACAATTTCTTCTACATTTCATGCCGATATCTATACAGAATATGTTTTTAGCTTCTAAGCATTTTGGAACAAGGATCTTGGATATATTTATCTTTTATACAAAAGGATAAAATCATAAGCTAATCTTAAATTATTAGTAGCCATCATTATTTTGTGATAAGTAGTTGGTTTTACTCAACATATGCATACTTTTATAAGTACAAGAAATGTTACTTTATTTAAGTTACAAGAAGAATCCTAAGAATGTGATGTGTTCCTTCATTGCTGGGTTTCTGAGAAGAAAAGGTAAAATTCTCTTTATAATAATAAAATGATTTTGTATAATATATTTTATTGTTACAATTATGACATAATTCTGAAATATTTTCATTACTTTGGAAGATTTTTTTAGCTTTTTTTGTTGTCTTTTACACTCCTAATCAAAAGAAAAAGAAGTCATAGTACTGACTGTAGATAAATTTTTAGAAATGGAATGAAAGTCACACATACTTTTATATACATTAAAATAAGACTTGGGTGTAATAGTCAAGAGTTGCTCTTGACTATTTGTAACTTATTTAAACTTTGAAGACGCTAACTTACGGTCTATGCTAGTTTTTCTGAGATGTGAAAATAAGCATTAGATACAGTTAAAAATTATTCTTTAGGAAAAGTAATTCAGCTATGAAAGTTAATTTTAATGCATAAGCATGCTCATGGTAATTTTGGTTACTGTAGGTGAAAAATTTAAAAAGAATATGGAAAACTAATACTCTGAAGAATCATTTCCTGTGTGTGTTTGTTCAGTATATCCATACTACACATCAAAATGATTTAAGCCATAATGGTAGTAAGCACAGATAAGCTTGCTTAGGGTGTGTTAATTAGAGACAGATTATAAATGCTTACTTACAGTATTTATAGAAGAATTATGATAACAGAATTAGGATAAAAAATGAAGAGTTTTCTTCAGTTGATAATAAAAAATATGTTGCCAAATCTATTCAGCCAATGGCCTAGATGGTTTCAAGGAGTCATTTATTCAAGTGAGAAATTGCATATTTTGTGCGTAGCTCTTCCTATTTTGCTGACGCTGTCCTCTGATACACACGTCATCCTATACTGATGCTTCTTCCACGGAGCCGGAGACAAATGGGCTCAAGAAGATATTTCTGATGTCAAAGAAGAATTTTGTGACTAGTCTGTATTCTATATTTTTAATGGAAAAGGAGTCATCCTCTTGTTTATTAGGTTCAGTATAGAGATGTGGCTTTTATTAGTTCACAAAAGAAAATTTTCTGTGGGTTAGACCGAATGCATTTGTGGGTCTGGTGTTGGTAGATTGTTCCCTTCACTCTGGGACAGGCGGAAAGAAAGTTTACTTCTAACCCAGAAGGAGGTATTATTGCAAACAGGAATGAAAAAGTACTGGGAATCAAAAAAATGATACTTCTTTTTCTTTTCCTCCATTTTTTTCTTGGTCATTCTTAATATTTTGGGCAAATTCTCTGGAAAACAGAGCCTTTAATACAATAAAAACTTAAAAATATCTCTTGGATGAATGTCAATGAGAGTAGATCATTTGAAAGAATGTCAGGATCTGGGTCATTTCTACTCTGATAAAAGGTTAATTCTCAGAATCACCCCCCGCCCCCTTGTTGGAGTGTATTGATGATGCACTTATAAATTTGGCAATAAAATATTAACATTTGCTGCTAAAATAATCTTCAAATACCAAGGAGAGTATGTGTGTTAAACTATGGTTCGAGATGAGAACAAATAAGAGTGGAGTCAAATCATCTTTTAAAAAATGAATATCATTTTAATGAATATGCCTATTTTATTTTTTATTTATTTGTCTTTCTTTATTTCAGAATATTACGGGGGTTTGCAACTTTTGGTCACATAGTTTGCTTTATGCATATTGAGTCAAGGTTATAAGGGTGCCCCCCACCGAGATAAGTAGGAATATGCCTATTTTATAAAAATGAGTGATAGAGAAGAAGTGAATGATGCTTGGGGGCTTTCTCAATCATTTTAATTGAATTTTAAATTATTTTAATTCATTGATGAAACTAGATAAGGTTAAACAATGATAGGTTTCATATCTTTAGTTATTAATATATAATTTTTTTCAATAAAATAACTAGAATAGTCTTTATTTTTTGAAAACTGTATTAGCATAAAATAAACCTAGTCCTCCTATACCTGAACTTAAAACTAGTGTTTTTTTTTAGAAGAAAATTAAGACCTTTATATCTGAAAATTATAAGAGGTAACTAGGTCAGGCACATGTCTATCATTAATGATCAAAGTTTTGAGCAAACAAGTTGAGGTCAAAATCAAGCATTAAAATATTTTGATGAATGATGTAGTTTTTTTTCACTTTAATTTTCAGAAATTAAAGAAATAACATCAAGGAGTGAAAACATTTTGAGTATATAAAGAAAAATATAGAAAACAAGCTAATGAGTGAATGGGTAAAAGTCTACACATATACACAG
This sequence comes from Nycticebus coucang, assembly GCF_027406575.1. Taxonomy (NCBI): domain Eukaryota; kingdom Metazoa; phylum Chordata; class Mammalia; order Primates; family Lorisidae; genus Nycticebus; species Nycticebus coucang. The sequence continues at coordinate 156,224,261 of NC_069780.1, read as the reverse complement.
GCATGTACAGATACGTGTGTGCCTATGAGCAACGATTCAAGCATATTAGGCATTAATCATTCATTTTTCACCTAATCATAAGCATTTGCTTCTATGGACTATTTCAGCTTTCCACAATAGCTGCTGGTTGTGACACAAATGGTTACTAAATTTAAACCACTCGTTTGTTTTAGAACTGCTACTATTATCTTGCAAGTGATAATGACTTTCAAACATGAACTGGAGATCTCAAATTAAAATGGTAGACCCAAGAGGACCAAAGACTAATGTTTAACTTAAGGCAACTAAACTAGTACATTCTTTTAGTTCATTACACTTTAACTTTGCTGAAGCCTAAATAGTATATTACAGATTTTCTGTCCAGGCAAAGTGCTTATACTGCACCTATGCAATCTTTTCCCTTGCTGATAAACTGGTCTTCTGCATAAGTGATACCCGCACTGCAAGGTTTTAAGAGTTAAAGTGGCCAGAGAAATTAACAGTGCTGATAGTACTAAGTTACACATTTAAAAGTGACACCTTTGTCCTCTGATATCATTTCCCAACAAGGTTATCATTGAAACTTCTTCCATTGCAAAGAATTGTATTTCTCAGACAGCTAAAGTAGCTGACAGCACAGTGAGAGTTGACATGCAGCTCCAGGTCCTTTCCCCAGGCCTTTCCCCTGCCCCTGTTTTTGGAGTTCTCTTAAAAGATTTCAGTTATCTGTCATCAGGCCCAAGTTTAGATTCTTCCGAGCCAAAGCAGCTTGGAATGTGTTGGTGAAGAGGACGCTCTAGACTGGACAATATGCTTGTCTACAGGGTGAGAGTGAAGAAGAATGCTAAGAGGTTGTAGCAATATTGCTCTGGCTGGTGGAAGCCGTGGAGAGGAGCGTGGATCCACTGGAAAGGAATCCTGGTGCTGAAAGGGTACACTTCAACCTTTCAGTTTGTACACAAGCCTCAGAGCAACAGCATTATCTGCCAATTGGCCTTCTTATGCCTAATTTTCAACCCATAAGTAGGAGTGAGGTTGTTGAGGATATCCTCACCCTTAGAGTTACTCACTTTGCATAATGACTCTACTTAGCACGTTAGGAGGGAGTGCTGATGTCTAAGTGCTCCGTAGTTATGACTGTATACCCTTCAATGAAGCAGTCCAGATAGGAGTTCCTTTAAGATAAACTGAAAGTGATTATGGTGGTGGTTACGGGGTATGTACGCTTGTCAAAACTCATCTAACACTTGAAACAGGTGAATTTTATTGCAAGGAAATTATACTTAAATAGAGTTGATAAAAAAAAAGTTTAAGAATCTCAAAGTGTGAAGAACAGTTAGATAAGAGGAGAAAGCTGCTGTTATCAGGACCACACTAATTTCAGTTACTATTGATGGAATACTATTTTCTGAGTAGAGAATATAGTAATCGCTTATTTTTATTACTTTAAAAAAGTTATTTGTTTATTTTTAAATTGACGCATTGTCATTGTACTTATTTAGGGGGTATAATTTAATGTTGTGAAACACATCTATGCTGTATAATAATCCTACCAGGGAAGTTAGTGTATCTATAACCTCAGGTATTTGTCATTTCTTTGTAGCAAGAACACCAAAAAAGCCTCTCTTCTAGCTGTTGTGAATATACAGAATTTTGCTGTTAATCGTAATCACCCTACTAGGCAATATAACATCAGAATTTATCCCTTCTATCCAACTGTAACTTTGCACCTGCTGACCAATCTTTCTCCTTCCTCCCGTCCTTCTTCACTATTAATCATTTATAATAAACAGCAAAACCATCTCCTAATTGACTTATTTTAAGATGATTCTATAAAAAAAGCCTACCTCTCTTTGTCAACATTCTATCCCCACCAATTTGCCTGGTTATTGACACGATGTTCTTGTACTCACACAAGTTCTTGTACTCAGTAAGTATTAGCACAATATTGATGTTTGAAATTATAATCATTAGCATATAAAATTCTTTATGCATTACTAAATTAAAATATAAAATGTGTAACTTTAAAATATAAAATGTGTAACTCAAAAGGAAAATGTGATAGAAATATTTAGTCTACAGTTAAGAAGTTAGTTTTAAACTGCTTTGCCAAATATTACTTTACACTGGCTGGGTGTGGTGGCTCACTCCTGTAATCCTAACACTGTGGGAAGCCGAGGCAGGTGGATTGCCCTGAGCTCAGGAGTTTGAGACCAGTCTGAGCCAGACTGGGACCTTGTCTTTAAAAAAGAAGCTGAGCATTGTGGTGGGCACCTGTAGTCCCAGCTACTTGGGAGGCTGAGCAAGAGAATCGCTTGAGCCCGAGAGTTTGAGGTTTCTGTGAGCTGTGCCGCCATGGCACCCTACCAAGGGTGACAAAGTGAGACTCTGTCTCAAAAAAAAAAAATGAAATCTTTTAACGCCATCATATTTTACTCTCTACTTGATAGGTTTCCATGTGGATACTAGTCCACCTACTTATTGGTCAGCACCAAAATTAAATGTCCAAGTTCATCATAAGGTTCTGATTTGTCATCCTAGGGAAATCAAGGGAATTCTTGTCTATTTCATTTTGAATATATGACGCTTTCTGTAACCTGAATCATAACTATGTGCTTCTTTGGGGAGGTAGGTGAGAAAAATATCCAGCTTTGAATTTCTCAGCCTCTGTTTATTCCAGAAGGTGGGGGAGTAGGGGTGGGACTGAGAGGCTGTGCCCCTTGGACACAGGTGAAACTCTCTGAATTGAGACAGAGTCACAGGTGTTTGGTACGATTTAGAGAGCATGCTGAAGGCAGGAGTATGCCTTGATTTCTGAAGAATCCTTTGCTAGTTCAATTGCTTTCACAAGACATTTAAGTCCTTTAAGTTGTGGAATATAAAAAGACATAAAATGAGATATAGAAATAAATGAATCCTTGGTTGAGGGATAATGGTAGATAATGGTCACAAGGTTTGGAGAAAATGAAATATTTAGGGGAAGATGTATGACAGGGACTTGTCTAAAATTTACTTTGCTGCTCAAAGCAATAGTTGAGGTTGGCACTGAGTTGAGTGTCTCATACTTTAGAACAGTCAGTCTGAAAAATATAAGAATGGAGAAAGAGGTAATTCTTCCCGTCTATACTGTGGTTAGCTCTCACCTAAATACACTAAAAGGGAAGGACTAGAAACATCATTTTGAGATGGAACATATGAAACCTTTAACCAACAGTACTAAATATTTAAAATAACTAATTGAATAGAATTTCTTAAAATATTTATAAATTAATTTGTCCTAGAATGTTTCCAACCTGATTTGTTTACAGTGATATTTGCCTTGCTTTCTTATAATAACCTCTTACTTGGGTAAGTAAAATAACTTTATTTAACTTTTATGTGAATATTTGTAGACAGAGGAAAGGGGGGAAACGACTACATATAACACTGCAGTCATCAGGAAGCTTATGTGGACTAAAGTTTGAACATAATGTTTGCTCTCTCTTGTCAATCATGACTACTCTTATCATAGAGGCATTTCATTTTCGTGTTTTTTTCCCATCACACTATAGGCATTTTCATGGATGGGACAAGTTTAGTTCCCTTTACTCCACACACAATGTCTAGCACATAATGTGTTATGCAGCAAATATTGGTGGAGTGATTGAATAAATTAACATGTGTGTAAATGATTGTGGTAAAACCTAACAAACATCCTCTAGTTTTCATTTTCCAGTTCTTTCTTTTATTAGTAGAATCCTCCATGTTTACATGATTGCTTAGGTAGTTTACATTTTCTTATCTTTTTTTTTTTTTGAGACAGAGTGTCATTTTGTCACCCTTGGTAGAGTGCTGTGGTATCACAGCTCACAGCAACCTCAAACTCTTGGGCTCAAGCAATCTTCATGCCTCAGCCTCCTGAGTAGCTGGGACTATAGGCACCTGCCATTAAGTCCCGGCTATTTTTAGCAACAGGATCTCTCTTTTGCTTAGACTGTTCTTGAACTCCTGAGCTCAAGAGATCCACCTGCTTCAGATTCCCAGAATGCTTGAATTACAGGCATGAGCCACCATGCCTGGCCCATTTTCAAATTTTCTTGAAGCTAATTTTGATCGCATGACTAGGTTTGGGTCATGCTGATATCATCAAAAAAGATATCTTCAAATTTTGATATTTCTAACCGAAGACAATCTGTCAACCTTAGGTTCTACCCTCTTCCCTTCTCATAAACTGGAACTTGATTGTGATTCAGCTCTAAACACGCTAAGGAAGAAAAGACCCTATGAGACAACAGAACGTGGAGATGTGAGGAATCCCGACCGAGTACAGTTAACTTCTCAATGATCTCGCATACAGCTAAAGTAGTCACAGGGCTCAGTAAAAAATCTTGTATTCTTGCTTCAGGTGTTCCCTCTACAGTCAATCAGAGACATGTAACCTCTTATTCTATTGTTTAAGGGGCTGAATAACAAGATTCCCAGTAGTTACCTTAGCAGGTCTTCCTCCTTGTCAGCCTTGTTCTTTGGATTCTCATCTCTCTATCTCAGTGTTTTCTAACCTTTTTTAATTTTTTTATTTAATTTTTTTTTTGTAGAGACAGAATCTCACTGTACCGCCCTCGGTAGAGTGCCGTGGCGTCACACGGCTCACAGCAACCTCTAACTCTTGGGCTTACGCGATTCTCTTGACTCAGCCTCCAGAGCAGCTGGGACTACAGGCGCCCGCCACAACGCCCGGCTATTTTTCTGTTGCAGTTTGGCCGGGGCTGGGTTTGAACCCACCACCCTCGGCATATGGGGCCAGCGCCCTACTCACTGAGCCATAGGCGCCGCCCTTCTAACCTTTTTTTAAATCTCATGGCACACTTGGACCTATAGTCAAACTTCTGTGGCACCTTAAATTATGTTGATCAAAAAAATTAAAAAAAGAATATACTTATTGTGCCTTTAACTTCTTTCAAAATAAATTAATTAATGATTTTTAAAATGTTTGTGGTACCTAAGATCCTCTCACAGCGCACTGGTTGGCAATCACTGCTCTGTAAGGCCAACCTGAGAGACCTCACACTAATGTAGATCTAAGAAGCTCATCGTTTTTTTTTCTTCGAAATTTTACTATGTGAAGAAATTTCACATCGGAATCGAGAATATGTATTCCACTTATGAGTATATTAAAGATTTACATTATTTATTTTCATTTCTCCCAGTATTTGTTATACCAAAATTATTGAAATAATCCATAAATGTTGTAATAACTTCAAGCAGGGCAACTGTGGCACTTCAGTTGATCATACAAAGACATTTGAAACATGTCGTCTGCTGTAATGGTGACCGAAGACTCAGGAGAAAATAGAATACACACATACACACACACACACACACACACACACGTGAGAGAAATACGACTGAAACAAGAAAGCCGGAGTTTCACCAGTCTAGTAGTCGATGTGAAATTGAAATGGATTTTGAGGTACACACAGGCACTGACTAGGAGCCTGGATATGTATTTCAGCAAGGTGGTGACAAGGTAGGTGGGCACACCATATTCTTGAAGATAGGAGTAGCCTGTTTTAAGTCAACTCAGGTAGGGCATATGGAGAATATAGGCCTTAGGGCTAGACCTGGGCCAAAGTAACTCAGTTCTTAAAGATAAATATGAGGAGCATGGCTTTTTTTGCACTTTTTAAGGATGAGAAGGAACAAGAAAATAAGCTTTCTAGAAAGAATAATTTGTGGGCATTATGTTAAAGGGAGTAGGGAGAGAAACTGAAGGTACACGATTAAACTGAAGGAAATTAGCCACCCAGGCAGAAAGGGATATAGGTTTGAATTAGAGGAGGTGGCTGGTGCACGACTTTCGGAACTCTCGTCTATTGACAGCAAATTTAAACTTGACGTGCTGAGTTGCTGTCTTTACAGTTTTCTCTCTCTTGTTTTGCCTGAATTGAGATCTGTCTTCTCATCATTAATCCTGAAACTTTCGTGACTGTTTCCCATTAAAGACTCCTGTTTTATTAGTTGCACCAGTAAAAGTAGTAATAGTAGCTATCCTTTAATGATAACTTTTATTGATTTCTTACTATCTTAAACATTTTGTATAGATTAGGTTGCAATTGCTATACGTACAGGTCAAAATTGATTGAAGAGCAGCCGTTTCCTATGGTTCACTTAATTCTCACAAACCCCAGGTGAGTTAGTTGTTACTATTATCTCCAGTTTTATGCAAAGAAACAGGACAGATAGGTTGATTTCCCTAAAGCTGTAAAACTAGTATGGGTCAGCGTTGGGATCTGAACCCGAGCAGCGCTGCTCCCCATGCTCCACACCACCCATCATCTGCTTACACTGCGCCCCATCCTTTATCTCACGTCATCTGCCCAGCAATCTTAGGAAGTCGATACATTCCCATTTTACCTACAAGAAAAGTGGGGCACAGAAAATCTGCTACTGGTTAGCTACAAAAAGAAAAAACGTTAAGATTTGAACCGAGTTCTTTCTGTCTCTAGAAGGGTAACCAGAAGGGGTACATAGGACTGGGATCCTCCTGGCTCCCTATTGATGTTTTCAAGAGATTATTCTACAATTTATTTTCATTATTCCACTTTCCTGTTTCGTTTATGAACTTTTCCAGCATCCCCAAATTTTCCACATTTGTAATCTTAGATTTTGAAAATTTCTTGACACTACAACTTGCTCCCATTTCCTCTCTTCCCACGTCTACTAAAACATTGCCTCTGACCTCACTCTGCATCAGTCGTTTAATCCCATTTGATTCTACAAGTTCTTTTCTGGTTTTACTTCATTAGTAAATCACCATGGATGCCACACTCAGTTATTTCATCTCTGCTTTCCTTATCATTTTCAGTTTCCCAACACTCACACACTGATGGCTTCAGTTTGCCGGCTAATCCCCAAGCCAAGCTCAACCAGACTAATTTTCAATGTTCTCTAATTCTGTTTTTAGGAAATTTGGAGCGAGCCAGGGAAAACTACAGAATTGTGTGGATTACCTTCAATGTAAACGCATGATTTATAATTTAAGGTGGACCCTTGATGCTACATAGTAATCTTAAAAACTGACTCGTTTAACTTAATTATTGAATTTTATTAGAATTTCCAAATATCTGCAGACGTTGTTTTAAACTTTCTTCTTTTCTCAGTTGCCAGTTCTTTTCCTGTTCTTTTCATTCTCAATTTCTAATTTAGCGAAAAGTTAAAACATTGCCTTCCCCTGGTCTTACCATCACGATTATTCACTTTTCCCGCTAAACTAATAGCATATCATCCTCCTCAGAAAACACTGGGCCCCTTGCTCTCTCCTCCCTCCCAAAGTTCATTTTGTCGATGTTTTATCCTCTCTTGGGATTTCGAGATTGAGATTACCTTTTCTCTTTTGATTTGCTTAATATGAAACTTCCATTCATTCTTTATTGAATCTCTTATTGTTGCCTTAAAAACATACACAAATCTTCATCTACTCCTACCTAAAAAGAAAATAAAATCTTCTCTTGATTTATATTGCATGAAAAGTGGCTACCACCGCCCCAGTGACATAAAGTGGCAATTCATTCCTGATCCACTAGCCTGTCTTAGCCCCTCACAAAGTCCTCCACATCATGTGCTCTAGTTACTGTTTGCAGCCTCCTTTCACTTTCTGTCTTATGAGTTCAGCATAGCCTCTATTCTAATTTCTTCTACTTTTTGCTAAATATGAGACACAGTTCAGAACAGACTTCCTACTGGAAGGTTCTCTAGCCATATGATTAGAATGCAAATAATTCTTCTTTTACAGTCTTCCACCCTAGCTCCTTTTAAAAATTTAACTCTGAAATCCACCCCGAGAGAGTGTGTGTGCACTGCTTACTACTCTCAAACTGTGTTTGATGTCTCAGCACTTGGCAATCTGGCTTTACTCTCTTCACTCTACAGAAACTACTGTTGCTGCGAGAGTAGCCAGGCATTGTGGTGGGTGCCTATAGTCCCAACTACTTGGGAGGCTGAAGCAAGAGGATGGCTTGGGCCCAAGAGTTTGAGGTTGCTGTGAGCTATGACACCACAGCAGTCTACCAAGAGTGGCAATGACCTTCAAGTTGAGTTTTCAAATAAAATGCTCTCATTTTATTTTCCCTCTTTTTTGAATGTGGTCAAACTATCCTTTTGGAGCACATTTGTTTTCTGAATTCTTTGATAATACTGCCATTTGAGACAGTGAAAAATTTGAGCATGTGTTTTATGGTACAGGCACCCCAAAAATATATAAATAAATAAACCAAACACACTTCTTGTCCTCAAGAAACTGATGGTCTATCAAGGGAGTGAGACAAGAGAATCAACTTTTAAAATGGAATATATAAGTGTTTTTAAAGAGGATAAAGAAATATGAAGGGGGATGTACAAAAAGATTAAAAAGACAATTTCTGAGTTTGAAAAGGTTTTTCTTATATTCTTCTTTCATATACATCCACGAATTTATCTTTTTCTTCTTGATATGTATGTATATGTATGTATGTATGTTTTGGAGACTGAGTCTCCCTAGGTAGAGCTCCGTGGTGATAGCAACCTCAAACTCTTGGGCTCAAGCAATTCTCTTGCCTCAGCCTCCCAAGTAGCTGGGACTACAGGTACCTGCCGCAATGCCCAGCTATTTTTTCAGAGACAGGATCTCACTCTTGCTCAGGCTGTCTGGAACTCGTGAGCTCAGGAAATCCACCCACCTTGGCCTCTGAGAGTGCTCTTCTTGCTCTTTAAATGTCAGCATTTTCCAAGGTTATTTTTCACCCTTCTTTTCTAACACTACTCTACCTTTTTTATTTTTTTGGTAATACTACCCACATCTATATTTTACCTTATTTTTAAGATGTTCACATCAACATTGGTGGCACAGTTCTAAATGCCAAGTTCAAGACCGGTTGTTGCCCACTATCTCTTGACTGTGTTAAATTTGCTTTTCTATAAAATCTATTTTTCCTTTTGAATTATCTTTATTGGATAATAGTCCTTTCTATACAGGCCCCAAGTAGTGACCTCACATGATCTGAAATGTCACCAGATTGTTTATGCATTTAGAGCCCCAACTGGGTAATGAGTCACTTTAAGACAATGCATTGTTCCTTTAATTTTTTTTTTTTGAGACAGAGTGTCACTTTGTCGGCCTTGGTAGGGTTCCATGGTGTCGTAGCTCACAGCAACCTCAAACTCTTGGGCTCAAGTGTCACTTTGTCGCCCTTGGTAGGGTGCCATGGTGTCATAGCTCACAGCAACCTCCAACTCTTGGGCTCAAGTGATCCTCTTGCTTCAGCCTCCCAAGCAGCTGGGACAACAGGCGCCCAGAACAATGCCTAGCTATTTTTAGAAACGAGGTCGCTCTCTGGCTCAGGCTGGTCTCTAGCCTGTGAGCTTGGGCAATCCACCTGCCTCGGCCTCCCAGAGTGCTAGGATTACAGGCATGAGCCACTGCACCCGGTCCTGTTCCTTTCATTTTTTGATTGAGATTTGCCTAGCTTATTGAAGACTTAATGATGTTCATAAATGAATGCATGAAGGTGAAGAAGCAGATTAAGTATTGTTAACAACGTAACTAGGAACCACAGGTGATATGTAGGTTTGAGCCTTGGTAATGGAGAAGAGGGAATACTGAGTAAAGGAAGGAGAGACATAAATTTATAGTTTACTTGTAATGCTTTTAAGTTTGGTATTTTGATGAGGCTGTTTTGGAGATACTGCTCTGGACTTAGAAATGTGAGAGCATTCCCTGAAGAATGTGATGGAATGGCACTTTGTACTTAGTTCCTTGATGCAAGGCAATAGAAAGGGGAAACGGTTCACAGCTTTTAAGAATGGCTAACAGCATCATCTCAGCACTGTTGCAGACCTGGAGATGTGTGGGGGAATTCAGATGCCCTGTGTTTGGGGTCAACACTGAACATCTCAGGGAAAAGCCCCTGAGGATTTGTTTAGACAACTGTGGGAAAGCTAGAGGCAGCTGCTAGATTGGGACAGCGTCCTATCACAAAACTCAAAATCATTGGAAGCACAGTTGATTGGATTTGACTAATCTGAGGAGGAACAGTAGTGTTCTCACCTAACTGTTGTGTAGAACAGCTGAGAAAAAGGACTGTTGTCAGAAGATAATCAACTGCATTGAAAAAGATTAAAACTCAACCTGAGTGAGGTGGGAGAAAACCTACCACCAATTGATTGCCCCATTTGACTTAGTGACCAGGCAGAGTAAAATTATAGTGGAATGGTAGGGGCAGGAGTTAGGCAATCGATGATGAAGGGAAAAACGTCAGTGAAGGAGGCAAAAAGCACATTTCAAGGAATTGTGCAGAAAATGGAAGGAGAAATGAAAGATAGTCACTCAAGGAGTAGCTAAGTCAAAATAATTTTATGTAATTTTAAATTTCTTTGTCTTTTTCATTTCTTTTCTTTTCTCTTTTTTTCTTTTTGGGGATAAAGTGAAGAAAGGGGTTTCTACTATACTAATTAGGTAGATGGAAGGTAGGTAGGGTAGGAAAAAAGGGATGAAGAGGGCTAATTGAGCATGACTCAGATGTAAGGAAGAGCCACTCGGAAGATGCTTTTCAGCTGAACATAACCATGCGGTTTAGCTTCCATAAGTCTCTTCAAAACACCAGGCTGAAAATAATTCCTTCTTGAGGGCATAATGCTACTTTGGTGGCCTGAGTCCAAGACTCTAAGCTGGTTTTTTTTTTTTTAACATTGGGGATGTTCGAGCATGTAGAGATCTAATCCTATCTGTGACCTTTACATACCTTAATTTGTGGTTTTAAGGAAAATGGGCCAAGGCAATGAGTGGGAATGTGGGACTCACAGTTCCGAAGCTGGCTACACATACAGCAAACAGGATTTACAATTTTGATTATTTTAGTGTTTTCTTATTTTAGGTTTTGGGGCAACATAATGTTAGTATTGGCTTCAGTGTATCCCATGGGGATTTTATCAAATGTCATAAACTAAAACAATTAAAATCTTCTGTAGAAATGGGAGGAATCCCATTTCTATTTTATTTTACATTTTATTGTAAGTCGTGTACATAAGTACTCATTCATTTATGCGAACATTATCAATTTTTCTCTGTAATATCTCATTACAAAAGAGAGAGTTGGGGCGGCACCTGTGGCTCAACGGAATAGGGCACCAGCCCCATATGCCGGTGGTGCCGGATTCAAACCCAGCCCCAGCCAAAAACTGCAAAAAAAAAAGAAAAATAGGGAATTGAGTGGCATTACCGTGCTTCATCCTACTGGGAGCATGCTTGTGTTTATGTGGTCTTCTCTAGTTTAAGAGAAATATTTCTTTTAAAATCTACAACATCTACTAGTTTTTTTTCTGATTATTTAACACATTTATTCAATAATTTATTTAAAATACCCTTTAAAAATACATTTGACTTCCAGGATGTTCAAGCCTAGAAAATGACTATGATTGATTGAATTTGTTTTCCATAAAAAGTGAACACGCTATCACATAATGAAAATAATCTTTTGCTTAATACTTCCATACTTTCAAATTAGGCAGTAAAGAAATCACAAGTTTTTTATTAATGAGAAATAAATGTGTATTTCTGGCCCAGAAAAACACCTAGAAGTCATAAAAACATTCATTTCGTAAGGAAAAAAAAAAAAGATTGTTTCTTGGTGCTGTCATCATGTGTAAAGAGATTAATGGGAGTTGACAACTTGTGCCATTTATGTGTCAGGCTGCTTAGCAAAATCTTTTGATATGCAGAATTATTTGTCAGGTAACACATTTCTAGTTCTCTCTTCACCTTTAAGTGAATCTATATACTTGGGGTCATTCCTATCCGTATCTGATAGGGTGGTGTCGGCACGGTACAGCTCTGTGAATTTTATAGACTTTTTTTCTGCAGAGACACATCAAAAATGAAGAGATGATACAGATGATGTGTCCCAGTCACTTACATGAATGTTTGAGTAGTTCCTTTGTTCTTTGAATAGATTTTTTAGTTTGATATCTACTTCTTATTTCAACCTAAGTATATTATATTGAAAATTTTTAAGTTGATTCAACAAAGACAAATTTTTGAGAGCTTTCAGTCCACACAGCTACTTTAGAACTTTAGCATTTGACAAACTAAACAAAGAAGCGAACAAAAACAAACAACCAAATTTTTTTTTACTAATTCCAACATTCTCAATTGCTCTATTTTCAGTATCTTAAAGGTTTTTATTATTAGGCAGTTTTACTGGAAAAAGACAAATCCATGAACTTAGGTAAAAGTAATTTTTTTAGATTTATTTTTGAGTGTTGTCAGCGGATTCAATCTTAAACTATGCTTTTTGGGATTTGTAATATTTATTGCATTCCTTTTCATTATGAAAGTCACTGTGCTTGTATTTTGATAAGCCATAAATTTCACATATCACTGGTTTTAGAACTCTATACTGAGTAGGGTACGTCAGAGCAGGAAAAATAATATTTTTGGATCACTTTATTGGGATACTGTTTATTTAGAGAACTTTATCCCTGATATTCTAATTGGATATGAGAATATTAGTTTTTTTATAATATTCTTGGTAAAGTGAGAAGTTTATTATTTATTTGGGAAATACTATCTCTTAATGCTTTTAGAACAATGGATCATGCAATTACTTTTTCATTGACCAGGTAAAAATTAAATTTTACTCACAGAATATCAAATCCAAATTTAATAGTTCATAAATCAGAGTGAAAATTTTTATATGTAAAAGAAACAAATTTCCAGTGTGTTATAATATGGCAAATTTTTGAGTAGTTTACATATTTCAGGGGAAAAAGTTCTGTTTTCCTTACAATGGTGACTAAATATATTTGTGAACATCTCAAAAATCAACTTTCAAATCTGTTTATAACTTTGTCTAATTTTGTATGAAATTTGATTTTGAAATATTGTAGAAGAAGCAGCTCAATTTTTCCCGAAGTTGTGCTTTATGATTCTAACATAGGGAAAATGCTTTTAAACTACATTTCTTTTTTAAAAAATGACACCTTTAAGAACTGGCCATGAAAGGGTGATTTAATTGGAGAAGTTTGGAGTCAAGTCAGCATTTCCCAGTGGCGTGTATCTTTAGCAATAAGTGTGGAAGCCAACTCGGAAGGAACACGTTTCAAGTGGCAGAACTAATCACGCAGAAGCAATTTGCGATTTTCTCTCTCAGCCCAGATAAAGCAGAGCATCATGACATTGGCTGCACTGAACAAGGTCAATTTACTGTGAAAAGCCAGCTATAGACTTCAACTTCAAATAGACTTTTATCCTGCATAGCTAAAAACAGGATTTAGCCTAATGCTTACACTACAGAATGGGCAAAATGAAGTGGACAATTCAATTAGGATGCGCCCGTATTTGTCACTACATTTTTTTTTTTTTAACTGTTTCAGATAGCCAGCTTGTAACAGGATCTGAAGCTTTCTCCTGCCCATGGATTCACAGTGTCAGTGCTTGGATGCTCATGTCTCCCTGCAGTAAGGCTATTTTTTTAATGTTTCAAATGTTATCTCTAAGAATCTACCAATCATCCGTACAAACTTTCAGCGTTAATTTTCTTTTATTCCATTACATTTTTTTTTTGACTTTAAAATAGAAAACTCATCTCTCAGAATTATAAACAGAGCGTCTTTATAAACTATACCATATTAAACACATCAAAGAACTTTTTCAGTTTAGCATTATGTGGTGCACTATATGAATATTTAACTATTATCCCTAATGCAGAATACAGAGCATAAAATTCATCCTGACTCCCCTGCTATTCTAGATGCAAAACTCTCATTAATTTTTGGAAGTGATTATACTTAGGAGCAATCATATAAATTGTTTATTCACTAATAACAGTGAATAAACACCATCTATTCCCTTAGCAATGCGGGAAAAACTCTCCTACCTTATTTTCTGGCTGATATCCAGCATAGATTATTCTTATGAGAAATGAAATAGGAGTATACCTTAATTAGCTGCAAGGGCTCAGCCATCTGGGATATCCATGTTTTAGTGCATTTAATTTTATTAGTTTCATCTGGTAGACTTCCTTTGTTCACAATTTATATTGATAATGGTGTCAATAATCAATTATATTCAAAATATCATCAAAGTGGGATGGGACTTATTCTTGGAAGCTGAGCTAGAAAGTAAATGAAGATATGATTCAATGCTGTTGTTAGTATAGTTCACAACAAAAAATTTACATCCATGCCTAGGGCATGACAGCTCTAAAATTTAATGTACTAGTGAACAGTTTCTGGACCATAATCTGCCCCTCCTGTTAAAATTTTGGCAGGTGCTGGAACTTCGTGGTGTCGACATTTGCTTCTGGAACACTGCAGAAGCCAGTCTTTCAAGTGTTTTCATTGGCTCCTGGAGATGCTGAGATCATGCGTTTCAGTAAGCTCAGGATCTTTGGGGTCTGCTTTTGCTGACCCAGTGATTGACAGTAACACAATGTTCTTTTAGGGTTTATGACTTTGGATAAAGGACAGGGTAAAATATGTGACTCGGGTCAAAAATGAGGATGAATAAAATCACAGATGAAGTACTTATTGTAAACAAAAGTTGAAAATCACTACTTGTTACTTCTGTGTTTTAAAACTTGAATTCCAGCAAATTGAAAGCATAGACAATGTTGATTATAATTTTAGTTATGCTTATTATTCTGCGACTGCGATAGTTATGCACTAAAATAAGTGATATGAATGTTGTTCCCTCATTAGATCACATCACAGTTCTCAGCCTTTATTGGTGTCACTGGGCTAACTTCAGAAAATACTATGGATGGTCCAATTCATGAACTGATGGTTTAATTGATCTGGTAAATTGTCTGACAATGCCATTTAGAAAATAAAACATGCAAACCATTTTTTGGTCCACATAACTTCAATTTAATGGTTAGTTAGAAAATAAAACATGCAAACCATTTTTTGGTCCACATAACTTCAATTTAATGGTTAGTTCTCTGCAAATATCAAGGTAAATAATATCACAGGTTTTAAATAATTTTTTAATTTTTTTACCTAATTTCTTTAGTTCTCTAGCTCGCCCAAGTAGAGCCTAAGTTATAATAATTTTCTTACATAGCTGTATGTGAAATAGACCAATTTTCTCAGAAATCAGTTTTAATATGAACATTTTAGTGTCATATATGAAAGAATTTTATTTATTTATTTAAATTTATTTTAGCATACTATGAGGGTACAAAGGATTAGGTTACATTGTTTGTGGTTGTTAGGTAATGTTCAAGTTATAGTTCAGCCCTTCACCCACACTCGGGGTGTGCTCTGTACCCCTATATTATTCCCATTAACTGAGAGACTATAGTCCCCCTTCCTCGTCTCCTTTTCTCTTTCTCTTCTCCCCCACCCCACTACTTGAATTTAATTGTGTTTTCCTCTCTTGTGGGTGTGTAGCTGTTTATTGGTTTCATATGGATAGTTGATTTTCCATTCTTGTGATTCTTTATTAAAAAGAATGTTTTTCAACTTCATCCACATTAATACAAAAGATGTAAAGTCCCCATTTTTTTATGGTTGAAGAGTATTCCATGGTATACATGTACCATGGTTTGTTAATCCATTCATGTGTTGATGGGCACTTTGTTGATTCTGTGTCTTGGAGATCATGAATTGAGGCATGATAAATATTCTAGTGGAAATATCCTTATGGTAAAATAATTTTTTTTTCCTTTCAGGTAGAGACCTAGGAATGATTGAGGGATCAAATGGAAGGTTTCCTCTTAGCTGTTTGGGGATTCTCTATACTTCTTTCCATAGAGGCTCTATTAGTTTGCATTCCTACCAGTGTGCAGAAATGTCTCCTTTTCTCCATATCCATGCACGCATCTGCACCTTGGAGATTTTGTGATATGGGCTATTCTTATTGGGGTTAGGTCATATCACATGGTGGTTTTGATTTATTCTTCTTTTCCTTCTTTCTTTCTACTTCTTTCTTTCTTTTTTTCAGAATCTCACTCTGTCACCTTGGGTAGAATGCTGTGACATCATAGTTCACAGCAACCTCAAACTCTTGAGGTTAAGCAATTCTCTTGCCTCAGCCTCCTGAGTAGCTGGGACTACAGGCACCTGCCCCAATGTCCAGTTAGTTAGTTATTTTTTATTTATTTTTTATTTTTATTAGAGACAGGGTCTTGCTCTTGCTCAGGCTGGTCTCGAATTTCTGAACTCAAGTGATCCACCCACTTCAGCCTCACAGAGTGCTAGGATTACAGACACCATGCCTGGCCTGATTAATTTACATTTTTCTGATAATCAGGGTCCATGAGCATTTGTTCTTGTGTTTGTTGGCCATCTGTCTATCTTCTTCAGAGAAAGTTCTCTTCATGCCTCTTGCCCACTTATAAATGGAATTGTTTACTCTTTTCTTGTTGATCAGTTTGAGTTCTCTGTAGATTCTAACTATCAGCACTTTATAAGATTTGTAGCATGCAAAAAGAAATAGCAAAAGATGTTAACAAATGGAAGAATATACCATGCTAGTGGCTGGGAAGAATCACATTACTAAAATGTGCATACTACCCAAAGCAATCTACAGATTTATTTTAATCCCCTTCAAATCACCAATGTCATACTTGGAAGAACTTGAAAAAATAGTCTTCATTTCATATGGAACCAGGAAAAAAAAATCAAAATAGCCAATGCAAGTCTAAGAAATAAAAACAAAATCTGAAGTCATCACAATACCAGACTTTAGGTTATACTTCAAGTCTACAGTAATCAAAACAGCATGGTACTCACACAAAAACAGAAATATAGACCTATGGAATAGAACAGAGAACCTAGAGAATTATCCACGTATCACCATCTGATCTTTAATAAACCAAACACAAGCATACAGTGGGGGAAAATAAGCCCTATTTAATAAATGGTGCTGGGAGAACTGAAAATCACATAAAAGACTGAAACTGGACCTGCACCTTTCACCACGTGCAAAAATTGACTGTTGCTGATAGAAGATCTAAATTCAAGTCACAAAATGATAAAAATTCTAGAAGGAAGTATGGGAATAACTCTTAAAAATATTCGCCTGGGAAAATATCTTAATGAAAAAGATCCCTTTGGCAATTGCAGCAACACCGAAAAAAAAAAAAAAAAAAGAATGAATGAAACATGATCTAGCTAAAAAGCTTCTGCACAGCTACAGTTATACCAAATATGGAAGAATCCTAAAAGTACTATTTGTAATGCACCTATAAAGACTGTTTCTTTAAATCATTTGCCATTTAACAATCACTACAATGGCAATATTATGTTGAATAAATATCAAATAATGTAATAGATGTACAGTGCTTTTAGAAATTAATAAAACTAGACAAATGTGAGGTATGTGTATTAAGGTACTATTGTGTATTAACAAATTCATTTAATTGAGAAGTCTTTATAGTCAAACTAAATAATAATCCAATCATTCTCATCATAAAAATATTTTCAAGTGCCTTCTTATGTACTGTCTTTGACAGTGCACATTCTGTCTGGTCTTAGTCAAACATCATGAGGCTTTACAATTCGGTGTGTGTGTGTGTGTGTGTTTGTTCCAAAAGGAATCTTTACAGTAGTACATATTTTGCATTTGGAAAATCCAATGATGACAAGTTAATACTTTTGATTTAATGCTCCAATAAGATACATCTTCCAGCTTGGTAATTATCAAGCAAGTTATGAAATTATTTCACTTTCTAACCTGCCAGATCAAGGTAGTTGACTTGCATAATATATTTTAATTTCTTTTAAAATTGCACACAACCTTTCAAAAAGAAAGATATTCATGAGAGAAGCTAGAAATCTGAGACAAAGCCAACTTTCTACCAGCAAACAAACTTCAGTCTTGTTTACATTTTGAGGTACAATGTTGTCCCCAGTTTCTTACAATTTAACTGACAACATACTATTAACAGTACAATGTATCAAAGGAACAAAAATGTATAAAGAAAGTAAAGTCATCATCACCTCTCCTCCCACTTTCATCACAGAACATAATCTTGTCTCTTTGGAAAATGTAAAAACAACTGGAATGAGCCAGAGGCAATATAGTGTTCTTGGAGTAGAAGGCATGTCATTAAAAAAAAAAAATTAAACAGCAAAACCTCCTTATTAAACATTTCGTGGAAATTTTCAGCATTAGGTATAAAATGAATACTCCTGAATAATCAAATGAAAGCAAGAGAATAGCTATTTTGAATGACATCACATATGCCTAATCCTCCAATATTCGAGAACAGAAATATTCAGTAAAAAAGCTCAGCGCCTGTGGCTCAAGTGGCTAAGGCGCCAGCAACATGCATCTGAGCTGGCGGGTTCAAATCCAGCCTGGGCCCGCCAAACAACGACGACGGCTGCAACCAGAAAAAAAAAAAAATAGCACGTTGTGGCGGGCGCCTGTAGTTCCAGCTACTTGGGAGGTGGAGGCAGGAGAATCTCTTGAACTCAGGAATTGGAGGTTGCTGTGAGCTGTGATGCCACAGTACTCTACTGAGGGCGACATAGTGAGACTGTCTAAAAAAGAAAGAAGACATATTCAGTAAAAAATGAGATCATAAGGGGCAAATTCTGTATAGAAACATGAAAACGGAAAATTACATAGACCATAATTTTATAGAAAACTACACAAAATGATTATTCAAAATTAGAAGAAAACAAACCAGAAAATGAATAAACAAGCCAACAGTCTAGCTTTAGTTCATCTTCAGGGATCTACATCTCTTTCTGGTCTATCTGTAGTTCACGCAGATTTAATCTCTCTTTTGTAAATACTGGCAGGCCTGTGACCGCAGATGGAAACCTTGTCTGCCTCTAGTTTATTGAAAATTGTGGGAGCCAGTTCATTATGAAATAGCAGTAGGTAAGTATTGGTGTTTTCTTCTTTTCTGTTGTGTTCTGCTGCTGTTATTCTGGAAGGCTAGTGTGTAACTTCTGAGAACTTATGTTTAACCCTTCACCTAAAAATATTTGAAAGTTTTACTCCTCCTCTCCACCACCCCTTCACCCCCCCGCCCCCAGTTTTCGTTCTTCATAAAGGGCACTGCAGGTGCCACTAAATTGGCTAGTGAAGGAGCAACAATTTAGTGATGTCAGGAGCCTTGAGATACTATGAGATTGGATAATGTCTCGTCTTGATGGATTAAAAAACACCGAGTATTCTGATTTTCACACTATAAAATGGCACAGTCTTAAGTGGTTAGAATAGTCTGTCTTAGGATAACTGGTGTTTATTTTTGAAAAGTTCTGAGAGCATAGAGGAATGAGAAAGTTAGAAAACAGCTGACATGAGGCCAGGGACTCTCTCCTGCCTCTCTGAAGCAGTAAAAAATACATAAAACTGAATAAAATGTAGTAGAAGAGACTTCTCCATCTAGTTGGGAACGGTGTGGATGAAGCAGGAAGTGATGATTAATTTTAAGATTCTTGACCTTGTGAAAGATTTTACATAAATTTAAGATGTTGTTGCTAATTCTAATGGATCCCTGGATCCTATGTCTCCAATAGCTCTTAGGATGTTGAAATTAAATGTTATTAATTTTATTTTCTGGAGCTCAGTGAAAATAATCTAGAAAGATTTTTTTTGTTTGTTTTTTATTATTTGAAAAAAAATTCCAAACTCCCCTACTTCCACAAACATTCTAAAGGAATAATTTCTTAAAACAATTTTTAGCAAGTTTATCTACACTTGATTACATAAGCAGTACCTGGAGAGGGTGGAACAGAGAGGTGTCTCCCAAGTTAGAAAATAAATTTGCTAAAAGTTAATTCATAAATCATGATATGATGTATCAAAGCAGATTATTTTTAAAAGGGCCAACCAAGATCTGACCTCGCCCTGAGGAAAGGCTTTTGTATGTCTGAAGAAGGAATGGGCTAGCCAGAAGGGGCTTGGTCGGCCATGGAAGGTTAGAAAAGGGAGGATTGCCAGAGGAGAGCTTTGGTATCTCTTCAAGTCCATATCTCTTCTCTCCTGCTCAGCTTGTCTGCTAGGCCACTGTGGTTTGCCCCCTAAAATAGAGAGTGATCATTTTTCCAAGAAACACATAGATTATGTAAATTCCAGCAGTTTTCTCTTGCATGTAGAACTCCTTACCGTGGCCTAGGAAGCCCCGGGCAGGATTGCTCCCGTCTCTCTCTCCACCCATGTCTCTGAGCTCTGCCTCGGGCCACTCTCTTCCTGTCCCTCTGGTTTCCTTGTGTTCCTCCAACTTGCCGCTGATTTTCACTGGAGACCTTTGTACTTACCATCCCCTCCGCCAAGTCTGCTCCTCCAGGCAGGCCCATTCTTAAGCAATGTTTGAATTAATTTCCTCAAAGACATTTTCTCCATACCATCTAAGCAGAAACCCAGTCACTCCCCATTACATTAAGGTATTGTAATTAGTCCATTATTACCAGACAACTTTTACTATCTGATTGTTTGTTTGTGACACCACTCCCTAATTGGTCACCAAAATGTGATTATTCTTTTTTCTGGGAACACAGCAAGGTACCTACTGCCTAGTTGTAGGGACAGACACACGGAGACCAGGGAGCCTCCTGGAGACCAGAACCTTGGGTGACAGATGGGGTTGGAGGCCCAAGGAACCCCCTGGGGTTCAAGCCGAAGCCACTGAGTTTAGGTCTTGGTGGAGTTCTGGGAGTTTGATTCCCAAGGCAGAGAAAGGTGAGCTGTTCTTTAGGTGGAGTGGAGCCACGTCATCCTGCCTGGACTAGACAGGCAGCGAGGCCCTGGGAAATCCGCAGAACTTGGAAGGGGAAGTCAAAGCACTGGACTTGGCAGGTCGCCTAAGCAGAAGGCACGGGGTTCCTAACTTCAAAGAACTTTTCCCCTGAGACACACTTCAGCTCTCAAACATTTCCTGAGAAGACAGAGTAAATCCTGGGTAAGATGTAGGCTGACTTTGGCTAGTAACTAAACACTGAGCTGAGAGCCTGACTTCATGTTCTCAGCCTATAGCATTTTCATTTGACCATATAATGGGCCAAGTTATGTCACCTTTATTCTGAGTCTGCAGGTACTGAGGCAAAGTTTCTAATAGATTTGAACCCAATCCAAACTCCTTCACCTTAATTCCATTCTCCTGGAACAAGTCTCCCAATGCTCCACTTGGTTTTTCCTTTATTAATTGCAACATCGTATTTGCTGTGAAAAAGCAAAGCACGATTTAAGAACTTTAAAAAAAGTTTCAAAATTATTCCAGGTACATGATAGTAGTACATCTTCACATAGTATATTATAGATACAGGTGATATTTTGATACAGGCTTATAATGTTCATTAATCAAATCAGGGTAATTGAGGTCTCCATCACGTCAGGAATTCATCATTTCTCTGTGTTAAGAATATTCCATTTCCACTCTTTAGTTATCTTAAAGAATACTCTAGGAAGTTTTGTGTGTCCATAACTTTATTCACCCCACAAAGTCCAAAATGCTGGTGTCTGACAATCGTGCAGATGTTTTTCAAATTTAGTTCAAAACCTGCTCTGTTTTGTTTTTAATTTTGGCTCCTGTGAATTCCATCTTAACTGAGATTAAAGATAGCAATAGGAAAAAGTTAAAATTACAAGTCAGTCGACTTAAAAATCAGGAACCTACACAGAAGAAAGTTTGTAATTGCTGCCTGATAATCCCCATGGCATGTATAACCGGAGCACGCCAGAAGGCTGCAGGGGAATTGTCAGAATGAGAATCAAGGACTTCAGCTTCAGGCTAAAAAAGTCAGGATAAGCTTGTGACTTATGCTGCCACCCATGACTCAAAGAACATCTATTCTTTCAAATGACAGGTTTTCTAGTTTAAACCGTACGAATGAAAAGGAACATGCCTTTCACTGACGCATCATTGTTACTGTGGTTTAACTTCTTAACCTCTCTTCCTGTGGAAGATTCCTTCAATCTGAAGAGTGTCTGCAGCTCAGTCACTAATTACGTTTCCACCTACGAGAATGGGAAAAATAAAATGTTAAGAAAGCCTTCCCTTTTGAAGCATGCATGGAAATTATTTTAAGTAAATTTGTACTTTGTTTTATTCTGCAAAGGAAAAGCCCTTTCTGACAACCTTCGTAATTGGATAAAATGATTTCGGGGTGAGTTTTATGTTAATTTATTAAAACCAACACATATTTTAAAAGCATGACTACTATAATTATATTTATGGATCCATAAACTTGTTCATTTGAATAATTTCAGGTTTTATGCCAGAAAAGTTATAAATTGTTCATGCAATGTAAAGTTATGTCAGTATTTGCAATTTAATTTTGTTTATTGTATTTGAATCAATAAGGTATTAATGCTGCCTTCAAGGGGAATTTCGGTCTGTCTGATTTTATATATAATTATTTTCACACAGATAAGCAAACATCCAATATCCTGACCTTACTTATTTACTATGTTGAATACATTTATCTTATTATACCCTTCACCCAACTTCCCCCTAATCTTAACATCTTATTCCATAGAACATCGAACAAAACTGAGAAATTGTCATTGGTACCATAGGATAAACTAAATCGCAGATCTTGTTTTTTTGCCTGTTTTCCCACTAGTGTCCTTTTTCTGTCTCAGGATTCTATCCACAGTTCCACGAAGGAGTTCAGTTGTCCTGCCTCCTTGGCCTGCTCCCGTCTGTGTCAGTTCCTCAGGCTTCTCTCGTCTTTCATGACCTTGACATTTTTTAAGAGTGTTGGTTCAGGTTGGTTGAAGCATGTGCCTCAGGTTTGGTGTTTTCCAATGAAGTATATTGTGTTTTTAATAACACTATCTTAGAGATCACATGTTCCTCCGTCACATCACATCAGGGGGCACATGATGCCAGCGTGTCTTGTTACTGGTGATGACCGTGATCACCTACCCAAGGTGGTGCTGCCATGTTCCTCTGCTACGTTGGGAGTCACCCCTTTCTATACGCCACTCTTCTGCTAAGTCCAGCCCACGTCCATGGGAGATGATTAAACTTTTCTGCCAAGAGGTAGGTACATCAGCAAATTAAGCTTTACTTTCTACAGTAGCATGTGTTAAAAACCATCACAGTAATTAATAAATAGTTTAGAGAAGAGTGTAATTTTGTACACTCATGCCTTACCTGTGAGTTGTCCTTTCTTCCTCATTATGTAATCAAATATATATATGTGTGTATATATATCACTTTAGACTTATGGGTATTTATTTTATTTATTTCTGATGGAGTGATTATCCAATACAATTATTAATTATTTTTGTTATTCAAATTGTTTCAGCTGTCACTATGGAGGGAATGTTTTCTTTCAGGTTAGATACTGCCTTTTTATGAAAAGCCATTCCCTTTCCTCTCTTTCTTTAAGCACTTTTTAACTTTCTGGTACCCCAGGACCCTGCAGACTCAGCATTTGCTTTTTGTCTTGGAATTAGCCATTTTCCAAGGAGCCCTGACTCCTTTAATTAGAGTATGGTTTTAGAAACCAAGGTCTAGGTTTCAGTTGCAGTTCATTCTAGTCAGTCTTCCTTTGCTTATTTGCAAGGTCGTTTTTTTTACGGTGAGCGTTTGGCGTTCCTTATCTCAAAACTTTATCTCTAGTATCCACCTCAAGTTGTTTCAGAATTCTAACCAGTGTCCCATGGTATGAGGCACAAATTGACCAAAAAGAGCACAGTATTTGTGTACAGTTATTTTTGTCTCTGACATTACAACATTTAGACAAAGCACTGCTTTACAAATTTACTTAGGCCAATCCCTAAGTCCTTCACAATTTCTCTTTTCTTCTGCCCCTTTTCTTTCTTGAGTCCCTTCAGTGTAGCTGGGTCGCATGTGTGTAATATGGTTAGATAGCTGGCATTCGTAGCTGGCGTTCAGTTTTGGCTTCCCCAGAATCCTGCATGGTTTTTACAATTTGCTCATGACAATGTTTCCTCTTTGTGGTGCACAGTTATACTTGTGTTTTTGACAGATAAATAAAGTCACGTATCCATCATCATAGAGAAGATCTTCTGTACCCTCCGGCTACTCCTTTGTCATCAAACTAATCCTCACTCTGAGTCTCCAGCAACCACTGTGTCCTTATGGAATCATAAATGCATAGCTGTTTGGGTCACTTAGTAAAATATGTTTACGATTCATCCACGTAGTATAAATTAATATTTATTATTTTTTATGGATGAGTAGTTATTCCATTGTATGGATGTATCATAGTTTGTTTATCCATTCATTGAATAAAGAATCTGGCTTGTATTCAGTTTTTGTTAATTATAAATAAAGCTGCTATAAACTTAAGTGTATACATTTTTTTTTTTTTTTTTTTTTTTTTTTTTTAGAGACAGAGTCTCACTGTACCGCCCTTGGTAGAGTGCCGTGGCGTCACACGGCTCACAGCAACCTCTAACTCTCGGGCTTACACGATTCTCTTGCCTCAGCCTCCCGAGTAGCTGGGACTACAGGCGCCCGCCACAACGCCCGGCTATTTTTTTTGTTGTTGTTGCAGTTTGGCCGGGGCCGGGTTTGAACCCGCCACCCTCAGCATATGGGGCCGGCGCCCTACTCACTGAGCCACAGGCGCCGCCCAAGAAGTGTATACATTTTTGTGTAAATGCAAGCTTTCAATATCTAGGAATGAGAATCCTAGGAAATACAATACATGCATTGTGTATTTTACTTTAAGAGAAATTGCAAGATGGTTTCCCAAAGTTGCTTTTGCATTTAGAATTCTACTAGCAATGTACAGATGTTCCTTGACTTATGACAGTTTTATGTTGATATCTGAGTCGACCGTTTCACCAATAACACACTATCTTGATTACCAACGTTTCACAGTATATTTTGAAGTGGTGTAGTGTAAGTTCTTCGATTTTGTTTATCTTTTCCAGACTTGTTTGGGTTATTTTAGATACTTTGCATTTCTATATTAAATTTAAAGCCAACTATTCTATGTACCCACTACCTGGTGGCATTTCATGGGGGATCACACTGGCTCTATAGATCATCTTACACATATGAAGTCTTTCAATCTATAAAATGTCTATTTCTCCTTATTTAAGTCTTCTTCAATCTATTCCACCAGTTTTCATTGCAAAGATCCTGCATATATTTTGTTAGACTTATATTTAAGTATTTAATTTTGCAGAAGCTATTATAATTTTAAAAAAATTTTTGAAACTTCAAATTTTCCTTGCTGGCACTCTAGCAATAAAAATTGACTTTTGTATGTTTATTGACTTGGTGTCATGAACTCACTTGTAGTTTGGAAAATGTTTAGTAGATTCTTTTAGTTTTTCTACATAAGCAGTTATGTCGTCTGTTAAAAGAAATGGTTGTATTACTTCCTTTCTAATCTAAACGAGTTTTATTTTCTTTTCATGCTTCAAGTATAATGCGGAATTACAGTGTTGAGAGAGTTCAACCTTGCCATTCTCCTGACATTAGGAGAAAGGTGTTAAGTCTCTCACCATTCAGTCTGATGCTACTGTAAGTTTTATCACAGATACATTTTATTAGGTTAAGAAAACTCCTTTCCATTTCCTAAGAGGATTTGTCATGAAATACGTTAAATTTTTCCAATGCATTTTCCGCAATTATAGAGGAGAACATATGGTTTTTCTTCTTTGGTTTGTTAACATCATGAATTGCATTGACTTTTAATATCTACTCATCTTTGTGTTTTGTTATAAGGCATATTCTCTAGTTTTCTTTTCTCACATGGCTTTGAATGATTTTGGTACAGGAGTATTGCTGGCTTCAAAAAATCAGTTAAAAAGTTTTCATCCTCTTCTCTTTTGTGAAATAAATTGTATTGAATTGATATTAGTTACTCTTGTATACCTATTTTTACAAATTTAAAATTTCTTTTTCTCAGTTGTTATTATCTGTCTGATGCATTTAAAAGTTTTTATGTGAATTTACATTTAGCAGTTTTTATCTGCTTAGAAAATTAGCCCCTTGTCAATGTATAACATCTCTTTTTAGCCCCCCAATAGTCTTTGTTATGAAATCTTTTTGTATTAATATAGCAAATCTGGATTTCTTTCATTTAATGTTTATAAGGTATATTTTTTGCCATCATTTTACTTTAATATGGCTTTATATTAAACTATATTTCCTGAAGGCAGCATATGGTTAGGTTTTGCTTTTTTATGCAATCTGAAAATCTCTTTTTTAACTGATGTACTTGAACCAGACACTGTTAATGTTATCAAAGACATGAATGTAGCAAATTTTGCTTCTTGATGACTATTTTGTTTTATTTTTCTGCCTACTTTTGGATTAGTAATTGAACATCTTTTATAATTGATCATATTTTATAATTTTGTTTATCTCCTCTATTGACATTTGGTTATATTTCTTTTAAAAAGAGTGATTGATTTCTAGGGTTTTCAATATAAATTTTTATCTAGTCCAAGTCTTCAGTTTAACAAAATTGTACTATATCAAATGTACAGATCTTACCACAGTATAGTGACAATTTTATCCCCCATCTTTTCTGTGATTATCATAAACTTCTTTTTTACACATGTAACACATGGTACATTGTTCCTACTTTCGATTTAGGCAGTCAGTAGAATTTTGTAGCAGTTAAACAGAAGAAAGTAAATGAGTTTTATATTACATTATTTATTCCACTCCTGACACATTTTAATTCTTTTTTTTTTTTTTTTTGTAGAGACAGAGTCTTACTTTATTGCCTTCGGTAGAGTGCCATGATGTCACAGGACTCACAGCAACCTTTAGCTCTTGGGCTTCAGCGATTCTCCTGCCTCAGCCTCCCGAGCAGCTGAGACTATAGGCGCCCACCACAACGCCCGGCTATTTTTTGGTTGCAGTTCAGCAGGGGCTGGGTTTGAACCCACCACCCTTGGTATATGGGGCCGGCGCCCTACTCACTGAGCCACAGGCGCTGCCCGACACATTTTAATTCTTTGTGTAGGTTGAAGTTTCTGGTTGATATCATAACCCTCTGCTTGAAGATCTACCTGTGTCTCATGACGTAGGTCTGCTAGCAAGGAAGTTCCTCCATTTTTCATTGTATGTAAAAGATTTCATTAACTTTGGATTTTATTTTTGTTACGTATAGAGTCCTAGACTTACAAGCTATTTTTTTCTTTTAATTCTTTTATTTTTTTCATTTATTTATTTTTATTATTTTTTTTTTATTGTTGGGGATTCATTGAGGGTACAATAAGCCAGGTTACACTGATTGCATTTGTTAGGTAAAGTCCCTCTTGCGATCATGTCTTGCCCCCAGAGGGTGTGGCATGCACCATGATATCACTCAATTGTCTTCCATTGTATATATTTTCTTACCAGAAATGTAATGGTATTATTATCTTTGTTCCTCTGGAGGCAAGTTGTTTTTCTCTCTGGCTACTTTCAAGATATTCTCTTTATCTTTGCTTTTCAGCATCTTGAGTGTTATTTGCCTCAGTGTTCAATCTTTGTTTTTTAAAAATTTATACTACTTGGTCTTTTCTAAGCTCTTTGATCTGGGCTTTGGTGCCTGTCATTAACTTTGGAATATTCTTGGTCATCATTTCTTCAAATAGTTCTCTGCCCAATCTTTTTTTCTTTTCTTAGGATTCCCAAGGTGCATACATTGGACTCTTTGGTATTTTCCCAAAGTCCTTGGGTGTTCTGTTCTGTGTTCCAGTCTATTTCTTTTTCTCTTGTGTTTCCCGCAGGGTGATTTCTTTCTCCACATCCATTTATTCGTTCCTTGGCTGCACTGAGTCTACTTACTGATGAGTCTGTCAAAAGCATGCTTCATTTCCGCCGTGTTTTCTGTTTATACCACTCCATTTGATTATTTCTGGTAGTGCAAATATCTTTCCTGAGCTCACCTGTCTGACATTTTACGTATTTTAACTTTCCTGTTAAAGACTTTAACACATTTGTCGTATTTTCTACCCTTTGTCACCTGTGCTGTATCTAAGTAAGTAGTTCTGATGATTGCACTTGCTCTTTAGAGTTTCTTTCCCCGACTTTTAAAATACCTTGTACTTTTATTTTTGAAACCAGAGCATGTGGCACAAAACAGTCAGTACTGAAGTAAATGTGTTTCTTATGTTTAAGGGTGAGCACATCTTTTCCTTTTTTTCTGCCAGGGATTAGTTTTATATTATTGTGGTAATTTTATTAATCTAGGCAAGACTTGGTCTGACTTTGCTCTTTGTACGGTTTCTCTTAGGGCACCACAGTTTACATTCCCCTAGTGATAACGTGTGTTTAGGTGTGGAGTGGTATAATAGATGCTATTTTCTGATTGTCACCTCCCTTCTTTTTGGGTATTCTCTTTGTGCCAGTCCCCAGAGAAAATCTGTCTTTTGTAGCTCTCCCAGAACCATACTGCTAGAATTTTCACTTGATGCTCTTTAGCCTGAAGATGGAAAGGGAGGAGGCTGTCCTCAAGTGTTCTAGGTAAGCTTTTCTAGTTAGGCTTCCATGTTAGGCAGATGCACTGCCTTGGTTCCGACTGTGGCCTTCACAAGTGCTTCTGGCCACTTCTCCAAGTCTAGTACTGGCCCTATGATATATTCCTGTCTCTCTTCCATGAAAAATGCCTTTTTTCCTTTGTTTCCTTCTTTAGATGCTTCCTGTAGTACCTCAAGGTAAGAGTTCCATTGCCCCTGCTCCTAAACATTAAAGCTTTTCTTTCATAGAAGAGGCAGAGGATATCGGTTTAGGTCTAGTGTCTACAGTGCTTTCTGATCCTCTCCTTCAGTCAGAACCAGGAGAGTATACTGTTCAGGATTCACCCAGATCTAGCCCGTGAGTGCTTTGAAAAGTTTATGAAGAAAAGCTGACAACAAGTATACACTACCCTGTATCTGAGGTCCCAGGGGCTATCTGTTCTATTAATAGCCCATTCACGGGATTGAGCATTTTTTTCTTAAACTATTTAGTTGTATCTTCTTACCTTATATAGCAGCAACTGACATCGACTCCAGGTATGACTCTACTTGGGTTCTGTTTTCCCCACAGAAGGCAGGAGGCACCGCATTTAACACGGGCAGGATGGCCAGGTGATGTGTCCACATGGGAAGGGGCAGGCATTTTCAGTTTAGCAATGACTGTCCGGGATAGTGGCTTTGAGTGCATTAGAACTAGGGGTGGTACAGTCTGTGATTCACAGCCAAGTAGCACTCTATGAAGAACTGTCACACACCCTGACTCTCTTTTTTAATGTTTCACAACTTTTTTTTTTTTTTTTTGTCTTGTAGCCTTAATTTTCTGGTGGTTTCAAGAAAAGTCATTAATGGGAAGTTTGTGTAGATTTTTCCTTGTTAGGAAGACAGGGGCAGAGCTCTTGCCAGCTCTCTAAATCACTCTGTCAGAACAAGAACAATTAAGTAATTGTCAATGACTTTGTAGATTAGAGGTCCCAAGTCCATAGTATAAATATGATTAAAGATTGCCTCTCTCGCTTTTCTAAATATATCTCCAGTGGTCATGAAATCCATCTTGTACTGTTAAGAATATGAGTTGACATTTAAATTGATGGAGTTCATTTCACCCACCACCATCTATTTAGGGTTCAAGTAGAAGAAATTCAATGATATCAGTGTTTTGTGTTCGCACAGCAGTCTAATGTGCTGTGTAAATCAATTCTCTTAGTGGAGAATTCTTTCAGCTCTTGAAATACTGTCCTCAGGGTTGTGTAGGTGTTTCTGTACCTACTGCACCTAATAAGATACTGTCAGGAGTATCTGTGCATCGTGTCACATCTATCAAGTTCCTTTCATTTATACAGCTCATTAATAATCATAGAATTCCTACATTCTAAGTCTCATTACTATTATTACTGTCTCTTTTTAATTGAGGAGCTAAAGATTAGCAAGAAGGGGATCTGCCCATGGCAGTGGTTCTCAAATGGTGTGTCATGCCACACCAGTGGCACACAGAGGGTCTTAGGTGTGCTGTGAAATTTTGAAGATCATTAATTAAATTATTTTTTGAAAGAAGGTCAAAGAACAGTAAATATATTCTCTTTTCTTACTCCTTTTTATTTTTGATCAACACAATGTAAGTGTGCCACAGGCTAATTATAGGTGAAGTGTGCCGTGAGATAAAAAAGGCTGACAAACACTGGCCTGTGGTCTTAAATAGGTACCAGATAGAACTGAATCCTCGACTTATGGCTCCCATTCAAATCAGGATTTTGATTGTCTAACTTGTAGTAAAATTCTTATGAAATTTATCCATTTATTCATTAATTCAACAAACATGTATTAGTCATCTACCCTGTTTATGGCCTATACTTAAAGCAGAAAACAAAATTACTTAGCATAAGACCTTAAGCTCTTTGGAGTTCACAGCCATATGGCGAGTAAGTAAAACATCTCAGGCATCTGATGTTGAGAGTAAGAACATAGCCTTTGAGGTATACAGATAGTTGTTCAAATTCTTCTTTTGCTACTTTCTAGATAAGGGAAATTTGCAAATTAATTTAATTTTTAAAATTTTAATTTGAATTAGATATTAGTTGGTCTTCCAAGATACTCACCAGCACTGTAGTATGTCCTTTCTTGCCCATACCAGAGAAGAGAGAGAGAGATGACCCATCCTCAATTATTAAGAAGAGAATAAAGCTTTACTTTGGACCATCTCTGAAACAGTCACTGCAGCAGAGAGGAAAGGTCCATCCCTCACATAATGCATGGATGCTGTCACATGTGCAGGAGTGGAATGGACGCTAAGGAGACAAACACCATGTCTCTTCCTAATTTTTTTAATATGAGCAGTAGAGCATTTCTTTGGCATCCAGCTATTTATTTTCCTTCATTTAACATTATTGTTGATACTTCAGTTTTCCATTTCTAAGAATTAGATAACTTAAAAGATAATATTGACATTTTAAGCAATAAGAACCCTCAAAAACAGAAAAAAAAGGAGAGATTCTAATAACACATAGGAAGTGAGCAATGACTCAGGAAAAATTAAAACAGAAGGTCAAGGCATGCAGAATCAGAGCCAGCATCAGTTCATTGTTAAGAAAAAACAATGTAATAATACATACCATTACAGGGGCTGCATATTTTATATCTGTGATTGGTAGGTGGTCAGTCAGCTGCGCAATTGAGATTCATGGTGCAGAGAGTCACAAGTCACATCAAACTGAATTTTTGGAACAAATATTTAAGAATATATTTTTCATTACACAAGATTTGTCAAAGTATCATACATGCTTTGCTCTAAACTTCTTTATTGTCTCTATTTTTTTCCTTATACTGATAGAAAAAATCAGTAAGCAGAACTGATGAGCCAGGAGGTTCTGAGTTACTTCTAAAAATTCCTCAAGGAAAAGTGAATGCTGATTTGAAAGACTTTTATTATTATTTTGGTGAAACATATGGTAGGAACAGAGCTGACTCTTCATTAAGAAAATACTTACCAGGCCTCAGGGAAATGAAGATAATACTTTTATAATTTGACAACCTTTTCCGCTTTCCAGGTGTGTTCTCAATCCATGATTCTATATTGGTTTTTATACATTATGAGAACAGACATTTTTTTGCTACCTGTTTCGTCCACCCTTCAGTGAGACAAGAAGGCTGGAGGGCAGGGGAATTGAATATTTCCCACCTCCATCTTGGTGATACCCTGGCAAAAGCTGTCAGGCTCTGGTAAAATAATTCCCTTTAGGAACAGACCCGTTTTAAGAACAGAATACTTTGAGCATATTTCACAAGGGTTTTCTTCCCCCTCCCACCAGGAGCATGAGGAAATTTGTCTTTGATCTTCACCGTGAGCATCTGTGTCGCTTTGATGTAAAACTCTCCCCTCCTGTCCATCTTAGGCTGTTTTGGGCTACTATAACAAAATACCCCAAATTGGGTAATTTATAAAGAACAGAAGTTTATTTTCTTACAGTTCTGGAGGCTGAGAAGTCCAAGATCAAGGCGCTTGTAGGATCGGCTGTCTGTTGAGACAGAGTGGGATGTCTGTCATTCTGGTGGGGGGGGGGAGGAGAGAGAGAGAGAGAGAAATGGTGTGTCTTCAGATGGCAGATGCTGAAGGATAAAAGGGACTAACTTCTTTAGTAAAGCCTAAGGGTACCTAATCCCCTTCACAGGGGCAGAACCCTCATGACTCAATAAATCCTTTCTCAAAGTCCACTCCTCCCAATAATGTTGCATTGGAGATTAAGCTTCAGAGTGAATTTATTTTTATTAAACCATAACTGTGTACATTAATGCGTTTATGGGTACAAGGTGCTGATTTTATATACAATTTGGAATGCTTACATCAAACTGGTTAACATAGCCTTCCCCTCCCTTACTTAATGGTTGTGTTAAGACATTTATACTCTACTCTTAATAGATTTGACACGCACCCTTGCAAAATGCATCATAGATTACCTCAGAGTGAATTTTTGAAAGGAAAACACCATTCAAACCATAAACCAACTAATACTTTATTCCACTAACCTTCTGCTGAAGTTTCAAATCCTCAAATATACCTACTCTGAACTCCTGGTTATTTGCAAATTATAGTGTAAGTTTTTATTCCCCTGTTCTGGCTCCAGCAGAGATTTCTGCTCCACTACATTGTAATTCTCTGTATTTACCTATCTCATTAATTGTGAGCGCAGTGGTTTGCTCTGTGCCACCAATTCTCTGAGGAAGCTAAGAAAAATCATTGATTTTCAGTTTGTTTAGTTTTAGTTTTTTTTTTTTTTTCCATGTTGTAAAGACATCAGTGATGACTTACAACTCTATAAGCTGGACTGAAAAAGGGAAGTCAAATGAAGTAACTTTGTGTAAGATATAGAGTTAGCAATTGGTGATGACTTCGATCTCTGTTATGATCAAGAGGAAATATTATCTCTCATTATGGCAAAAACATAGCCTTTATTATGAACTTGACGTAATGTTGTCTAATACCTCCACTTTAAGTAAGCTTTGTCACAATCACTATTTTATGACTTTACTGAATTCAATGTTCAGGTAGAAACTTCACCAATATACAGAGGATATGAAGAGTTTCAGCAAAAATTAATTTTGTTTCAAGTATGTTGACACAAACTTTGTTTGCAGATCAGTAATATGTACGTAGTAGGGTAGAAAGTCAGAGTCAAAAGTATAGTGGTTCGGACTACATTTTTTAAAGTGTTAAGATTTGAAATAAAATTGACTTGTGCTTTAATTCAGCTGTTTTTCTTTGAGTTGGTTCCTTAACCTCTCAGCTTCAAGTGATCGGTTCTGTAACTAGTTTCACCTTCATTTTCTTACCCGGAAAAAGGGACAATAGTATCTAACTGAGAGAGTTATTATGAAGACGAAATGAAATGACAGGTACAGGGCTGAGCTTAATGCCCAGCACACTGAGAGCCCCGAGGTACGTTGTTATTCCGCAGAGGACTGGGGGATTTCTGGGATGGGTAGGAGATGGACCCCACAGCAGGCTGTGAATGACTGTCTCCTGTTGCCATTCTGTAGTGGCCTGGGCACTTCTAAAAGCTAATCAGCTGTCTGTTCCTGGAAATTGTCAAGCTAAGGAAGGATATTCTCCTCTCGAAGATATAGGAAAGGGGATTTTGCATTGTTTGAGAGTTAACTAGAGAAACTCCGGAGCCTGTATACACCTGGGGGTGTCTGCTTTCATGAGAAGATGCCGTCATCATTAGACTTCTGTTTATATTTAAGGTATCAAATTTAATTAGTGGTTTCAAGAATGGTTTTCTGACCTCTTTAAAATTATTTGTACCTACTATGCCTATCAGGGACTATTCAGTGATTCAGGTATTTCAAGTAGTATTCATAGACGCATAAACTCACCGGCCTATGAATTTCTTTAAAAAATAAAAGCACTTCTGATTCAGAGGTTGCAGGAATGTTTTGTGTTACTAGCACAGACTTTTTTTCCTTTTAATTAAAATTACTTGCAGGATTTAAAGACCACATGCATGGTGGTTTGGAATAGAGATTGCTAGAATTAACTGCTTAGAATGGAGCAGCAGCAGTGCTCTGGAGGGTGCGTGGGCTCCCAGTTAGCCACAGTCCCTACCGCTCCATAGCGTCCTACAAAGGCTTGCTTTGTTCATTTCTGTGGTTTTCTTATTCTCTCTTGCCATTTGAGCTTGCAACTTCTGCTATGGTTTATTTGTTTTTACCATCAATTCTTGCCAGCCATGCAAATTGTTCCCCCCAACCCCCCAATTTTAAAGGTAGTGTATATGTTCAGGAGAGACAAACGGTGTTAAATGAAAACATGCTGGATTTTTAGTAGTGTATTTTGATCTAATTTTCTAAAAGACTGGTAAGATAAAAAGAATAGAGGGCCTAAGTGCTCAAAGGGTAAAGGACAGCAGTTATGAAGTTAGGAGGAACTGAAAAAATAAAAGTAAAGGAAAAAAGAACAACAGCTTGAAAAGTCTTTTAAAAAACTCTAAAAATAGCTGGGTGTTGTGGTGGGCACCTATAGTCCCAGCTACTGCGCAGGCTGAGGCAAGAGAATCACTTGAGCCCAAGAGTTGGAGATTGCTGTGAGCTGTGATGCCACGGGACTTTACTGAGGGTGGTAAAGTGAGACTTTGTCCTCAATAAATAAATAAACAAACATATTTAGATGTACCTTAAAGCCAAAACAATACAGTTGTGGAAAAAAATTTTGTTTAAAAAACAAAAATAAACTCCTACAGTATAGTAAAATATATCTACCTTGCCATGTTTTAAATTTCTACTTAAATTTTGCAATACCTTGTTCATTCACTTGAGATCTGGACTAAGTAATGGTGAACACGATATCAATTCTATATCCTTGGCTCAAAACATGTTGACTCTCTATGATTATGCATATGTATTTGCTTACTGATATTTATATATCTTCTAAGAAAAAATAGATTTTTCTGTAACAAAAATGTACACTAAAGATAGATACATAAATACTGATGAAAAAGCAGATAATATCTTCACTGTAAAGTGATTCTTAAATTTCTTAAAAAAGAATTGACTCCTGTGATTTTTCTAACTAGGATATACAGTATAAGAAATAAAAAGAATGTTTGTGCTGAAGTAAGAAGTGTACTTCACTACAGTATTAAAGTAAGAAGTAAGACGTGTAATCACTACAGTATTATTCTATCAACAGTCATATTAAATCCTATTTAAGAGGCTAGGTCTAGTGTAGGCACCTATTTTAAATGTAACTTTTAAAAATTTTATAGGCAAAGTAGTTCAATGAGCAACGGAAGGACAATTTTAAAAAGACGGTTGAATAGAAAAACAGCCGGCAACAGTAATTCATTTGGGATATAGTTTTACTTTTTATGAATAAGTCTGCAAAATATCAGCACAAAGAGTATAACTTTTTTATGAATACGGCCTTAATACTGAAAGCCAGTTCAAAATAGTGAACCTTTTACAATTCTTATGACGTGGGATTACACCCTGTGGTTCACGCAGCACATGTTACGCTGGCTTGGCTTCACTACTCAGAGAGGAGGAGAGTACAAAGTAAATCATTTGGTTTCTTTAAAAAAAAAAAATCTGTCATTATATTTTTCGATGTTATTTAGGAAACGACAAGGGTAATGCCACACAAATGCCCACTTTATGGGCATTTCAAATTTCACGTGTATTAAAATAACAGTATCATTAATAAATGCTTGCTTTATATGAGGAATTATCCAGAACCAACAGAAAACATGATACTTGACCACAGAGACCTTGTGATTAAAGCAGGAGCACTATAAGGGATATTTACTAGCCCATATAAACATTTTACCAGCTCATTCTGTCCCATGGAACGATAGTGAAAAGAATTAGCATTTGTAACCGCTGTCTAGTATCAGTGGTTATATACTAGCGCAGTAGTCTATAACTTTCTTTTCCCCCAGCTTGAGGAAACAGGGTGAACAAATTAAACACTTGAGAATTCTGCCTTTTTTCTAACTTCCTTAGGCCAAGAACTCAAGTTTGTGGAGAGTCTCTCTTTGTCCTGTTAATTAACCATCAAATAAACGCACAATCGTAAAAACAAAAATTGTTTTTTCAAGATACATCCTGCAGTTTCTTCT
Source organism: Nycticebus coucang (assembly GCF_027406575.1). Classification (NCBI taxonomy): domain Eukaryota; kingdom Metazoa; phylum Chordata; class Mammalia; order Primates; family Lorisidae; genus Nycticebus; species Nycticebus coucang. The sequence continues at coordinate 156,188,315 of NC_069780.1, read as the reverse complement.
ATAAAGAAATTCCAAAGACCTTACTGTTCCCAGGAGAGAGTAGAATGGAACAGAAGCAGAATGATCTGCCCAGAGGAAATGTGTTCTGAAGCTAAGGTGTTTTGGTAGATCGGAAGCAAGATTTTACCAAATGAGACTCATACTAATAATTTTGTTTAATCGTTATAGCTGTGAGAGTTCTATAATTGAAATTACTATCAAATTCTTATTACGTTCTTGATCTCTAGACTATGAAAACAAGAGAAAATATTCTAATTGTTCATTTAAAAATAAATTTAATTATATTAATGAAATTGGCAAAGAGGATATATTTTGCTAAGAAAGATCAAATGATGATTACATTTGGGGGTATATTTAACTTTAGTTAATAACATTTAAAATTATGTACATTCTTAATTCAAAAGAGGTCATATTTTCTTGTGGAATTCCTGTTCCCTAAATATACTTGAATTAGGCTAGGCATAACAAGCTTCAGCCAGGCCTGGTGCCTGTAACTCAGCAGCTAGGGAGCCAGCCACATACACCGGAGCCAGCGGGTTCCAACCCAGCCTGGGCCTGCCAAACAACAAAACAATAGCCGGGCGTTGTGGCGGGTGCCTGTTGTCCAAGCTGCTTGGGAGGCTGAGGCAAGAGAATTGCTTAAACCCAAGAGTTTGAGGTTGCTGTGAGCTGTGACGCCATGACACTCTATTGAGGGCAACATGGTGAGACTCTTTCTCAAAAAACAAAGACAAAAACAGAAACAACAGCAAAGAAACAAGCTTCAACCAGTGTAAATATTGTCTAATATAATTAAGAATTTGAGGGCAAAAATATACTTTGGTAGAATGAATAATATTTGATAGTATGAGAAAGTGACTGTAATAAAAAATAAATTAGGGTACACTTTGAAATAATTAAATGAGTGGAATGGGAAGAACACAATTTTTAATGGCTTCGTATATAAAATCTCCACTTTGTGGATGAATTTTATTTATTCCCATCTTCATAAGCATTAAGATTGCTTCTATCATCTTACTTTTATAAAGAGCTCTACAGAAAAATCATGAGAATTTTTAGATGTTCCTGATCATTTTTAATGTTCACATAATACTTCATTTAGCTTATATATTATTATATACTTTAAATTTTTTTTCAAGAGATTAAGCGTGTATGAATGTTTCTGTTACATGGAAAGCTTTTTTTATTCTTTTAATTTTTTTGTGAAATCATAACTGTGTACACTGATGCATTTATGGGGTTCAGTGTACTGATTTGATATACAATGTGAAATGCTTACATTGCACTGATTAACACAAGCATCACAATTATATGCTTTTCTTCTTCTTTTTTTTTTTTTTGGTGGGGGGGGCAGTTTGGCCAGAGCCAGGTTTGAACCTGCCACCCTCCGTATATGGGGCCGGCGCCCTACTCCCTGAGCCACAGGCACCGCCCCTATATGCTTTTCATGATATTGTTGAAATGTATCATTGCATTATGCACATGAGGTGAGGTCCCTCCTCCTGCCTCCCCTCTGCCCTCCCCTCTTCCTCCTCTTCCCTTCTCCTTTCTAGGCTGATAGCTTTTATAATGCCATAGTCAGGACTGTAAGTGTACCTGTCACCTGCATTGTAATGGTTAGGTATGTTTTTACCCCTTTTCCCTTCTGCTTTCTCCACTTCTTAATTTCTAATAATTTTTACTTCTTTTGGTGCCCATGTGTGCCCATTAATTAGTTCCAAATTATTAGAGTGTACTGATGGTGTTTGTTTTTCTATTCTTAATATACTTCCCTTAGGAAAGGGTCTCCTGTTCCAACCCATTCTGCAAAAGATAGGAGTTTATTTCTTTGTATGTCTGAGTAGTACTCCATGCTGTGTGTATCACATTTTGTTAATTCACGCACAGATTGATGGTCACTTAGGTTGATTGAAGATCTTGGCAATTGTGAACTATGCTGCGCTAAGTATTGGGAGTGGAGGTGTCTTTTTGATACTGTGACATCATTTCCTTGGAGTAAATACCCACTAGTGGGATTGCTGGAGTGAATGGTAGGTCTACTTTTAGCTCTTTGAGAAATCTCTATACTGTTTTCCATAGGGTTGTACTAATTTGCAATCCCACCCACGGTGTATTTTTTTTCTCTCTGCATCCATGCCACGCCAGCATCTGCTGTTTTGGGACGTTTTAAAAAAAGTCATTCTGACAGGGGTGGGATATCTCTCTGTGGTTTTAATTTGCGTTCCCTGGATGATTAGTGACACTGGCCATTAATGTTTGTTGGCCATTTGTCTTCCTTCTTTTGAAAAGCTTCTGTTCATGTTTTTTGCCTGCTTTTTAATGGGGTTGTTGTTTCCTTGCAGATTTGTTGGAGTTCTTTGTAGATTTTGGATATCAGCCTTTATTTATTTTTTTTTTTTTGTAGAGACAGAGTCTCACTTTATGGCCCTCGGTAGAGTGCCGTGGCCTCACACAGCTCACAGCAACCTCCAACTCCTGGGCTTAGGCGATTCTCTTGCCTCAGCCTCCCGAGTAGCTGGGACTACAGGCGCCCGCCACAACGCCTGGCTATTTTTTGGTTGCAGTTTGGCCGGGGCCGGGTTTGAACCCGCCACCCTTGGTATATGGGGCCGGCGCCTTACCGACTGAGCTGCAGGCGCTGCCCTGAATATCAGCCTTTAAATAGATTATAGTTTCTGAATATTTTCTCCCATTATGTGAGTTGACTTAAATATAAATTCTTGATGAATTCTTTGGCAATGTTCTTGGGAATATTTCTGGAATTGAGTTCATGAGTGAAACGGTGTGACTATTTCGAGTGTCTTGATCTGTATTTCACAATTGTTTTCCAAACAATTCGCTACATTTAACATACTTCCAAAGTGCATGAAACTATCCATTTCATCTCACTTTTACCAAAACTGAGTATTTTCAATTTAGTGTTTGCCTTTTAAAAATGTTAGTAAAACAATTATTATTAGTTTACTATTTTTATGTATACATAAAATAGACCTTTGTGAATTGTTCAAATTCATGGTACCTTTCCTAATTTTTCTACAAAAGCATTAGTTTTGAATTTTTTTGTTTGGCTGTTTTTCATTCTTTTTTTATTAGTATTAAATCATAGCTGTGTACATTAATGCGATCATGGGGCATCATACACTGGTTTTATAAACAGTTTGACACATTTTCATCACACTGGTTAACATAGCCTTCCTGGCATTTTCTTAGTTATTGCGTTAAAACAATTATGTTCTACATTTACTAAGTTTCACATGTACCCTTGTAAGATGTACCACAGTTGTAATCCCACCAATCACCCTCCCTCCGCCCCCCTCCCCCCTCCTTCCCCTCCCTCTCCCCCTTCCCCGTATTCTTAGGTTATAACTGGGTTATAGCTTTCATATGAAAGCCATAAATTAGTTTTATAGTAGGGCTGAGTACATTGGATACTTTTTTCTTCCACTCTTGAGATATCATTCTTATTAAGAGTTTTTATTGTCATAAAAATTCAATGGATTTTGGAGGTGCAAGTGTTTTTTCCAACATCATTTCTTTAACATGACTTTCTCCATCCTTTCTAAGGGGTTTTCTCAGTTGTTACAAGAAATAAGATATTTATATAAATATAAGTGATATTGTATATTTATAGTACAATTTATTATCCGATATGGTATATATTCCCTTCTTAGTCTTTCTTTTAAAAAAAACGTTTCTGGGCTGAGTACAGTGGTTTATGCTTATAATCCCAGAAACTTGGGAGGCTGAGGCAGGATTGCTTGAGCCCAAGAATTTGAGGTTGTAGGTTGCAGTCATCTATGACAATGTCACTGCATTCCAGCCTCAGAGATAGAGTAAAGACTTCTTCTCAAGAAGAAAAAAGAAAAAGAAAAAAGAGGTTATATCTGGCCTATTCATAACCATTTACTTTTCCAAATACACAAATATAATTTAGAATATGATAACTGATAATTTTCAGATGTACTAAAATGCTAGGGCTGAAATTTGGATTAAAATTTAAATTATTGCCAAATGAAATTTTTATATTACTCATTCTAATCATCCGGAAACTTGGGTAGTCCCCCTTTTCTTGATATCTTCATTTATTTCCCTTTGTAAATTTTTATCAAGTTTTCTTCTTTTAGGTTCTGTCTATTCATTGTTGATGTTTTGCCTTATGTTTTATATTTTTATTTCTCTTATGAGTAGAATATTTTCATACATTCAACTACTTAATATTCCTATACAATAAAGGCTTTCTGTTTATAATTATGATATGTGTTGCCAATTATCCAATCTTATGTTATCAGTTCTAAGAGTTTTTCAGCTAAATTATTAAGATATTCTAGATAGTTTTGTATTATAAATTATTGTAATTGTCTTTTCTTCCCAGTATCTCTAGTTGTTCTTTATGTTTTATATCTAGTAGCTGACTAACATTTCTAAACTTTCAATATTTAATCCTTATTCCTAAGTTCATTCTTTTTTTTTTTTTTTGCAGTTTTTGACTTTGGCTGGGGCTGGGTTTGAACCCACCACCTCTGGTATATGGGGCCGGCACCCTACTTCTTTGAGCCACAGGCACCTAAGTTCATTCTTTTTTAAACCTCAGAGTATTATGGTGGGACATAAGTTTTGGTTACATGAATTGCTTTTGTACATTTCAGTCAACGTTATACGTGTGCCCATCCCTCAGATGGTATGCATTGCACTCATTAGGTATGAATTTACCCCTCCCCTCCTGTTCCCTCCCACTCGCTTGCTGTCTGTTGAGTTGTACTACCAAACGTGCACATGGGTATAGATTGATTAGTCCCAGCTTAATAGTGAGTACATGTGGTCTTTGTTATTCTATTCTCATGATACTCACTTAGGACAATGGTCTCCAGTTCTATCCAGGTTGTTCATTTGTTTTAAAGGCTGAGTAGTACTCCATGGTATGCCTATGCCACATTTCATTAATACACTCACGTGTTGATGGGCACTTGGGTTGATTCCACATGTTTGCAATTGTGAACTGTACAATTCACAGTACAGTAAACATTGGAGTGCACAGGAGATTCCTGGAATTGATAAACAAATTCATTCAATGGAGTCTCAGGTTATAAAATCAATATTCACAAATCAATAGCATTCCTATACACCACCAACAGTCAAGCCAAGAATCAAATAAAAGACACGATACCTTTCACAATAGCAACAAAGACAATAAAATACCTAAGAATATATTTAACCAAAGAGGTGAGAGATTTCTACAGGGGCCAAGGAGGTGAAAGAGCTCCATAAGGAGAACTACAAAACACTGAGGAAGGAAATCCAGAGGATGTAAACAAATGGAAAAATATATCATGCTCGTGGATTGGCAGAACCAATATCGATAAAATGTCCATACTACCCAAAATGATGTACAGAGCTAATGCAATCCCCATTAAATACCAATGACATTTTTTGCTGATCTAGAAAATATAATTCCATGCTTTGTATGGAGCTAGAAAAGAGCCTAAATAGCCAAAGACATCTTAAGGAAAAAGGAAAAATTAAGAGGCATTTCTTTATCAAACTTCAAACTACACTACAAGACTGTAGTAATCAAAACAGCATAGTACTGGCATAAGAACAGAGACACAGACCAATGGGTCAGAACAGAGAACTCAGATAGAAAACCATCCTCGCCATCAAATTATTGGCAAAGCAGAGAATAATATACACTGGGGAAAATAATCCCTATTTAATAAACAATTCTGGGAAAATTGGATAGTCACATGTAGAAGATTGAAATGCATTCGTACCTCTCACCTAAATTTATTCTTAAGAGCTTTTAATGTTTTGCCCATTAACATCAAATTGGTTATTAGTTTTTAACCATAATAAAAAATAGCTACTTTTCCTAAAGTTACTAAGATTTCCTATGTTTTGGTTTTGTTCTTGGGCAGAAATTTATGATACATTAAATTTTTTTTTCTTTTACCTCTATTGAGTTTTCCCCCCTCTTAACTCATTGATGTTATGAATAGAGTTTCGTCCATTTTTGTACTTTCAACCTAGTTATTCTTATTTACTTTAAAAATTCATTCATATTTACTTTAGAAATGTTTTTATGTGTATATATAGGTAATAAATTAGAGTGGGATTTTTTTTATCTAAATAATATGTTGGATCTACAACTTCATAAAATTATTTTGAAAGCCTTCAATCTAACATATGTAAATGTATGTGAACTGGCGTTATTATTGTTATATAAAATATGCTTAATTATAGAAATTTGGAAAAAATTCCTTTGTAAAAACATTTTGGCAAAAGTTTCTTTAGAAGTTAATTCTTTATAACAATTTTTCCATTTTTTACAGTTCTATTGTAATTTAAGCAAAAGTTTTTGGATAAAATCTATGAGAATAGACTCAGAAGCTAAGTGAAAAACCACATGTAGGAAGCCCTTCTTCTCTCATATTTTTGAGAAGTTGGATCAGGTAATTTTTTTCAGAACTTTTTTCATTAAATCTTGTACAAGTTAAGCAGGGAAAAACATAGATAGTAATAAATTCTCACTGCCAAGAACTATAAAAAGGTTGAATATATTTTGATAAGGATTATGGACAGTGAGATATGAAGTCATGCTTTTCCTCCAAACAATTTAGGTTAGGAAATTTGCAGAGATAACTTACGGGAGTGACTAAAATAAGATGAAGATATCGAGTAATGGAGGAAAATAGAAAGAAGCTCCCAAATAGCAAGTGAGGAATGACCAACAACAGCTTTCTGATTATGTTGGCGTTATAGTCAACACTTAATTCATATTTGTTACATGTTTCCTCTTTCTTCTTTTATCATCCTCATCAACATCGTCATCATAATCATGATGTTATCAAGACAATCTACTCAGTATTACAGGTCATATGTGGTAATTAATGTCCCATATTTAATGACTACTTATAATGTATAAAATATTTTATACAAGACATTATGAAAAATACTAAGGAAAATGATAATCAAAATAACATGTAAAGTATGTTTCAGTTAACAAAAACCATTTTTCCATCTATCACTTAATTGCAATTTAAGGAGATAGCATAACTAATCATCAAGGGGTTGGACTGAGTCATAGTTCCTAAGGACATGTCACTATGAGCAGTTGAGGCCAAGGAAGGCATCACAGAGAAAGTAGAATGTGAACAAAGTCTTTAAGAGAGAGCAGCCTACTTGGAAAGAAGTATTTGTCTTTGACACTAGTGTATCATAGAAAGATGTGGGGTAAAAGAGTGCCGTGATCTAATTAATGCTTAAGACTGTGGAAGTCATGTGTAAAATAAAGTATGGAAGGGAGAGGCCAAGGAAAGGCAAACCAACTTGGAAGCTATTCTAACAATCTAGAGAGAAGTGGTTATGTGACTAAACTGCCAAAGCCTTGTGCTACAGAAGAATGTCATTCCTGTTGAGTCAGGATATCTAAATAGTTCTGTAATGCCCACTCTTTCATCATTTATAACATGCAGAATTTGCGTTATTTAGAAATTGCTTTTCATAGCTAAAACATGGAGATAATAACTTGCAACTTTCTTCCTCATCTCCTACTGGAAAGCAATGGAGGGAAATAGTTATTTTTAGTCTTTTTGTCCCTTTGGAGTTAGGGACAGACAGACCTCTGAGATAGGTCTTAATGTCAAAAGCCTTCAATTATTTTTAGTGTTTTCACCCCCTTTGAATCTGGGGATACTTTTGGACTAGGCCTTAGACTTTATCAATAAAGTGTCATAGTCTTCGGTTATTGCATTCAGTTCTGTCAAATTTCAAGCAGTCAGATTAGTGGCCAGAAATCTGTTTATGCTTCACCTGGTTATGTGCTTTAGTATCATACAGAGAAAGTCTTAAACACTTCTGAGTATTGCAAAAATTATTATATTTATGTGTGAGTTTTCAGTTTTGGGTTCCCCCCAAAGTTTTATTCTTATCTTAGGTATTAATAAGGATTTGGTCAATAAAAGTCTGGATATCAAGAACTATCTAGAAAACAACAATAAAATCCTTAAAAAATTTACAATTATTGCTCCTCCTTCCACAGGAACCCCACTCTTCATCCCCCCCATCTCAGGAGACCACAGCAATTAAGAAACAAAAGCAATAGAGGACAGTGACCTTGTTTTCTGGGAAATAGATGCAAATAAGATATCTTACAAAATAAACAACTGTAGAGAAGGATGATGTTACATTAAACTAATTTTTATTCTCCTTTCTTGGATGCTTATCCCTTTCCTTCATATCCCTGTTATTATATTTTCCATTCAGACCACAAAAAATATTTCCATAATGAATACATAAATCAATTTTTGAAGACCTTTTAAAAATTAAAATGCATCCAGGCTGTGTGAGTAAGAATGAATGACAGAGGTTTCCAGGAGCATTGAGGACGTTCCAGGAAATATTATGGATTTTAAGCAGAGGTATCAGGTCACAATGGTCAGGAAGAAAGAAAAGAGATTCAGTGTCTATGAAAGTTAGAAAAAAGTAAGTGTTTTCAATGTACAAACTGGTTGAAAAATATTAAGAATAACTTTTCAGTTTACATAAAATTCCAGGCTAAATTTTACTTCTTTTATTTAGTCCTGACATTTGATAATTTCCCCCTTTAAATCTTCAGAGGAGTTGGCAGAAACACAGCTCCCAGTTGTCCTTCATTTAGAGATGTTGCAGAGACTGGATTTAGATGGGTGCAGTGAAGTTTGTAGTTTCACTGATAGAGAGATGCAATAAAGATTTGAAGTTGGCAGCTGGTCGCTTGGGAAAAATAGACCTCAGGCAAAGAGATGCAAGGCAAGCATTCTCGGGTCAAAAGAATGATGGTAGTCTTCCAATTATATTAAGAAATATTTTTATAGGAGGCTTTTATGTAGGCAATTATACATGGGAAGTTTAAAGAAAGGCAGGCTTGGAGACAATGATAAAATGCAGTTTATTGTGACAGGTTTTGTCACATTGTGTTTCTAAAGGTTAAACTTAATCCAAAAACATCACCTTTGATATTTTGAAATTTTTTGTCATCAAAATCAGGGATACTCACAATATGAATCAATACATGAGAAGTTAATACTTCAGGCTAGTTCTCTTACATGTGTTTTTTGCATTATGTTATTCATACAATTAGTTGGCTCTCTCTGTAAGTACTAACATGTTACTAGATGCAAGATTTACATTGCGGATATTTTAACACATATCCGAATGTATTTTAAAAGTGGGCATTTTTTGTTCTGCTTTGCCATATGAAATTTTAATAATGTGCAATTCATTCTTAATTCTAGTCCCAAAGGCTTTAGGAAAACTGAGGTGTTCTTTGAAGTGCTTTGAAAGATTTTTAAAAACATCTGTTGCAAACAAATTTGTTTCTTGCAGACTGCTCCGCTCATTGACGTGCTGAGACACCACTTCAAACGTTATGGCAAAGCTGTGGACAGGCAGGCAGCCACAACAAGAGGACAGCACAGTCTTCAAACAGACAAGCTGCAATCACGGAGAAAGAGACTTAAAAAAGAAAATTCTCAAGAGTCTTTCAGACTGAAGGTGAAAAGTCACTCACCAAGTACAGCAGGTCCTGTAACCAGAGCCTGTAGTGCAAACCTCGGACTAGGGATATTATGAAATGTACTGCTGGACCCAACCGTTCTTTGCAGCCAGACAGACTCTCCATGCAGAGTATGAGTTCCTGCAGCAGCATCTTTGAACTTGAAGATTAGCAAAGCTCTGCTTATCAGTTAACATTTATTTTCTGGTACATTAGCAATATTAACAATATGAACTTTAAATAAATTATTCTAACACTGTCCAAATAAATTAAAAAAGAGAATCCCATTTGTTCCTAAAAAGCTCTCAGTGCATCTTGACTGCAAAAGTACGTATTTAAAAACCAAAAGTATTAAGAATGTATAATACTTCAACAAATCTTGACTGCATTAATCTGGAGAGTATTTACAGTCCTTTCAGTTGGGTCCCTACAAGTTAATAGCATAGTTTATTCGAGTAGTTCCTGTGGCTTTGACATCTTGCAGTAGCTCCGAGGTCCACAGTAAGGGAGGAACTGTGCCATTCTTTGTTTCTAAGAATTTTCTTTGTGGTTCTTTTATAAACTCTTATCCATTTGGAATTTTCAACTATGTTGAAATGGTATGGTTCCATCTACAAATTTTTGAAAAGTGGTTTTCATAAAGCAAATTATGTTTAGATACAATAAGAGGGTTTTTCGAAAAAATTTACTTGTAAAATCTTGGAAAATAAAGAATTATTTTACAAAAGAAATAATGTATATTTCCAATGCATGGTATTTCACAAATTAGGTAATAATTTAAGAATTGGTTGATATATGGAGATAGAAACTTAGAATATAAGTGGAAGATTTAACAGCAATACTGTGATAGCTTAGTCTTTGGTTGGGAGGAAAGTAAATTCAATTTAAATGTCAATTTAAATATTTTTATTACACTTGTAAGTAACATATTTGTAGAGAAGAAAGCAAAATCTAGCATTTGGGGCAGAAAAGATGGCAGTCAGAAGTAAAAACTAAGTCATATAACTCATTCAATTGGAGGAGAGTATATTTTAAATATATTTTAAAAGAAGTGGATGGGAAAAGATAGACAAATATGGCATTTATACATCTGAATCACTTGCAAGGAAGTATGTAGGGCTCTGTTAAAATTATTCAGTAGGAAAATGAACCTTTTGGGAGCATTTAAGATATTTACAGTAAAAATTATCCATATTATCTACTATATGAATAAAATAATGAATCTTGAAATAATAAAATGTTCCATTAAAATTCATGAAAGGCTACAAATATATTGACTGGAAATTCCTTTAGGTAACTCATTGACATTGTTTAATAATTATTACTCAAAAATTAAGTGATAAAACTATAACTTAGCTGTTTAAAATTCTCAGAAAAATTTGATACATCTGTAGGAACATGAAACATCAGAGTATCTCTCAAAACTCAGTCACAGAAAATAAGAATTAATAGATCATTGACTTTAAAACTTAGGGGAAAGAAAAAAAAGAAAAGTTGTGTATTACATGCTACAAAAAATGGCAAATATTTGAAGAGATGAAGAAGTTAATTAGTTTGATTTAATCATTCCACATTGTATTTAAAAATCACAACATCGTGTCTTAAAACTCACAAATATTTACAACTATAATTTGTTGACATAATAAACATATTAAAAAATCCCAATACTCTGTAGTGTTTATACTCAGAATATAGGATCTTCTTTCTTTGTGTTAATTTTAAAAAATGTTATTTTTATTTTTAGATGCTCAAGAGTTGAAATAAAATTATCTTTAAGCATCTTTTCATTATTAATTATAGTGGTGCATTACACTATAAGATGAAGGTACATCTTTAGATTAATGCTTTTCTTAACCCACATCCAGTTCTTGTTCAGAAAGTTTAAAAACACTTATTTTGTATTACTGTTATAGCTGATATTCAAAATAAAGCAAATCCACAGAACTCTGCTGTCTTTAATGTGGGTTCATTTTTGGTAGCTGAAGCAGCATTACTTGAAGATATCACTGTTATTTTCTATTTCCTATACTCCTAAAAAATTCTTTCCCCTGTGTTTTTTGGAAGAAGATATCAATACATTGTAGGCATTAAATAAATAACAAAGATAAAATATAGTACCTTTTGTTTCTATGTTAAATTGCTTATTTACATTTTTCTCCCCTTTTAAGGTTGATGTAATCTCTGTTTTATTTTCTTGACATTTATTCCATTTATTCTATTGCAATCTAAACTAAGACCATTAGAGGAGAAAGATAAAGTACTATGGAAGTACAAATAAGAAACCCATTAATTATTAAGAGTATTCTAGGTCCTTATATTTTCTAAAATTATGAAGATTCTCTTTTTTAGTGAAGAAACATATGAAAACAGAAAACATGCTCTTTTTATGTTCTGTGTTCTTTAATTTTTACACATTCAAAAGACAAATGAATAACTCTTTAACATAGAAGCTGTTGCCCACAAGCTCTCATCTCCTTAGTAATTGATTGATTGGATTTTTCCACTTCCATTACTAACAATGGCTATCAGGAAAAAAAATCAGTCTTTGAAACTCTGAAAAAGGATTTTGTTTGTTTTTGTTACTAAAGAGTGGGGGGAAAGGCACACACGTATATAAACAGCAAATCCTCAAGTTGAACTTGAGGTCTTGGATGAAATTTACACTAAACATCAAAATACAGGGGCAAGTAGGAAAAATATTTTGTGAGGAAAAAGCAGAGAACTTTTATATTGCTGATAATATACATAGAATTTTCTATGAGAAGATTGGGCTTATAAGGAAAAGTCTGGATAAAATTTCAGGATTTAAGAGAATACCAATAAAGTGAAGATTGACATTAACCAGACCAGGCTATAAATACCACACAAAGAGACCAAACAAGTCCTCCCCTGACAGGTCTGGCCACCTCTCCCCTTCAGAGAAAACCGATAGTGAACAACACTGGAAGAAAATGTTCAGGGTCAGCTCAACGCAACATGTTAGAGAACTTTCGTTTTGAAAAATTTCACATTTGTGTATTCACGTGGTCACTGTATTAAGTATAGGTTAAATCACGCAGAATAACGGCACATTGAAATCTCTGCGAGCATCATCATTTAATTATCCTTATTATCTTTCTTGTTTCTTGTCTTATCACTCAAATTCATATTATTTCTTTTTCCTCAACATCATTTTGAGGTGGAGAAGGAAGCCATCTTTCTGGTATTGGTTATTTAAGAACAAGCTCCAATTACCTGTCCTGAGAAAAAGTAAAATATCAACCTGAATGTAAGCATAACTTTTTCATTGCTCTATCTTATATAATTAAAAAATACTGGTGCATAGAGCTAGTCTTATATTGATAGCATTCATTTATATACCTATATATTATTCTGCTTTTTAGTCTTTTAAAATATGAATTCTATAGGAATCTTAAACTCCAGCTGTTACAAATGTTGGCTAATTATATATTATGCAATAATAAAATACTTTTGCTATTTAATGTTAGGTATCTCAATACTGACTTTAAGAATTCTTCAACTTTGCAGATATTCTTTGTAAATGATCAATGTAAATATGAACAATATATAAAGGCACTGATATTCCAATATTATTAACAATTTACTAATAATTATTATCTATATATTGGTTAAAAGTTCTAAATTCTACTTTAAATTGTTACTTGACTTGATTAAGAAATATTCATAGGATGTTAATTAAAGACTTGCCATGTAAGAGCAATATGCTTGTTATGGAAGTTTCCAAATCAAAAGTCATACAGTCAGGAAAAAAAAATGTTGTTATATGTAACTTTCCAAATTAAAATAATCTATGGAAAGAATATTATCAAATAATGTATAAAAAGAATATGTCAATTTTACTAGTGGCTCAAACTGAAAATGTTGTTTTGCAAAGAATAATACTTCATTGTAGATAATTAAGTTTAGTTAAAATTATCTTTATAGAACCTTCAAAATATTGTCTCCTCTTGTAGAATAGGATTAATACACTGTATTCGACTAATTGTGGCACAAGTATAACTAAAGCCTCAATTTTTTTTTTCAATGATGACATTGAAAATGGGGGCTGTGTGCCATGAAATTTTAACTATGTTTTATGAAGTTACAGCAAATGTGTGGCTCTAATATGAATGAAATACATTATTCATCAAGATTTGTTTCCTAGTAACTCACCAACAGCTATTCTTTCTGCTTCTTCTGACTACATTTGATTGTGAGGATGTACTACCCTTTTTTTAAAACCAACTTTTCATCAGAGAATAATTAATGCCATCTGTATTCTTGCTATCATCTCATAACATGGCACTGAAATAATTTATCCAATTCAATGCAGAATATTAGATTTCCATTTTGTCTTCATTACTGCAGATTAATTCCATTTTTCCTTTGCATCTTCTAAGCAACAATGATGTAAGAGACTATTGCTTATTTACCTTTGCTTAGTTCAGTACCTGCCCAGCAAATGTCCAATAAATAATTTTTATTTTTATTTTTTTATCATTATTATTATTTTTTTTTGGCCGGGGCTGGGTTTGAACCCACCACCTCCAGCATATGGGACCGGCGCCCTACTCCTTGAGCCACAGGCGCCACCCTTTTATTTTTATTTTTGTAGAGACAGTCTCACTTTATTGCCCTCGGTAGAGTGCCGTGGCGTCACACGGCTCACAGCAACCTCCAGCTCTTGGGCTTATGTGATTCTCTTGCCTCAGCCTCCCAAGTAGCTGGGACTGCAGGCGCCCGCCACAAGGCCCGGCTATTTTTTTGTTGTTGCAGTTTGGCCGGGGCTGGGTTTGAACCCGCCACCCTCGGCATATGGGGCCGGTGCCCTACTCACTGAGCCACAGGTGCCGCCCCCCAATAAATAATTTTTAAGTGAACAAATGAAAGAATGCATTGATGCTACAGAGATATTTTGTTTAAAGTGGCATTCACTGTCTTTCTTGGAACATTTTTTGATATACTGATTTTTAAAGTAGATGAGACCATTCAAATCAAATATAGGTAAGATGAGATATCCAAAGTGGTAATTTTCTTCTATTTTTTAAAATTTAAAAATGTAATATTTTTATTTTCAATTTTTGTGAATATGTAATAGTAGTACATATTTATGGGGTATATGTACTTTTCTTTTTTTTTTTTTTAAGACAGGCTCTCACTCTGTTGCTTGGTCTAGAGTACGGTACCATCAGCATAGCTCACCACAACCACAAACTCCTTGGTCAAGTGATCCTCCTGCCTTGGCCTCTCAATTAGCTGGGAGTACTGGCACATGCACCATACTTAGCTAATTTTTCTGTTATTTGTAGAGATGGGCTTTTGCTTTTGCTCAGACTGCTCTGTAACTCCTGGGCTCAAGCGATCCTCCTGCCTCGGCCTCCAAATACGTGACATTTTGATACAAGCATACAACATGTAATGATCACATCAGGGTAACTGAGATATCCAGCACCTCAAACATTTATAATTTCTTTGTGTTAAGAACATTCCAATTCTATTCTTCTAGTTATTTTGAAATATACAACAAATTACTACTAATGATAGTCACTTTGTTGTGCTACTATATAAACACTAGAGCTTATTCCTTCTATCTAACTGCATTTTTGCACCCATTAATCAAAGGTGATTTTCAAACTGTGTTCCACGGATTGCTGGAGGGTTTAGAATGCTGGTTGAGAAGGGAAGAGGTGAAGGAGAGAGACGTGTGGAGTAGAGGACCAGTTTATACATGGGCACCCATAAAATATTCTTTGAAGAATTTGTTGTGCTCTTAAATAATGATAAGAAAATTCTCGTTCAGCAGTCTGGAGATATAATTCAGAGATGAAATAAAATTTTCATTTAAATTGAATTCATTGTGATAAGAGTGTGAACTGTTATGATCTGTTCTCTGTTGTATCTCCCACAGTCCTGGCATGTGGTAGCTGCTCAATAAATATCTATTTTTATCAGTGATGCCAATGACAAATTGGATAATATTCGGTATATACACAATGCCATTCAATCCAAATAAACTCAGTTTTACCACAAAATTTAGTTTTATTGGTTTTAATTGTTTCTTGTCTTTCTATGTTGATGATTGACTTGGGTTCGGTGGGCTTCTGTACTAACTTTTAAATTTGTAAATTTTACACAGAGTTAAGTAAAACGGTATTCTTTGGAGCTGTATGTTTAAAAGGGAAAATTTAAAAGAACAAATTTAACAGTGGAATTGATGAGACAGTTCAGAATCATAACGAAGTGACCAGCGAAGCTGTGTAATATTACAATCACGTGGTAAGCATGCATTCAGAGAAAGCAATATTCCGAAAACTCACACAAAATGAGGTGAACACACAAATGTCATTTACCATCTGTCCTTGCTTTTTGAAGGTGAAAATTGCCCAGCTTCTCAATAAGTTATACACGATAAAACTTCAGTAAATTTTTCTGTCGCCTGGCAAATATTTCGCAGTTCAAAAAAAGAAGCATAAAAATCAGATTCTCATTTTATTTCATCATACATTGAAAAATATAGAGTTATAAAAAGCGTATGCAACAAAGTTTAAATATATCAATTGATATGGATTTATGGAATTTTTCAAAGCAGATGTGAGAAAGAATCATACACCTCTAGGGAAAATACTTATTAGGCCATCCTCTACAGACATGGCGACAAATATGTAAAGTAGGCAGTGCTGAAGGTGCAATTATTACCATTGTCTCATTTCTAGGCATATCTCTAGATATAATCTAGAGAGGCAGCCAGGGAGTGCCCATCCAAAACGTTATTCAATTGGACGCTAACGCTGCATGTGAAGTCTTAGCAATTCAACTGGGCCAAGGAAGGGGTGTTGTAAATAATCTCCTGTTTTTTTTTTTGTACTATGCATTATACAGTCCGATACAGACAAGGTCTATCACTCATAGAATATATCATGTAAAAACAATATATAAAGTTTCATTTCATCACTAAATAAGTTGGCCATAGTCTAGTGCTGGTTGTAGTGAATGAAAACAAGGGCAGTATAGAAGGCAGGGCTAGTGGCTTTTCTGAAAGCTGTTGGAGAAAAATATGTTCAGATTTTTACCACTGTATGGAGCACAGATTCACTAGTCTCAAAATGCGTCACCTCTCATAACAGTGTTAGACACATGCTATTCAAACTGTATGTGTTACTAAGGGCTGACCTCTCAATTGGAGAGTTTTCAGACTATTTGAAGCAAAACAGTTAGAACTCCCTTTGTTTTTATGGCAGAGTTTATTGAGTATACCGTGGCAAGGTGTTAGCGCAAATATCTCAAATGAGACAAGAAATGCTCCTGTTTTCCAATAAAGAGATTTCATCAACTATAATTGGTTCAGCTATAACACAGCTTCCTTTCCAGGCACATCTTGCTATTATTTGGAGAAAGCCAAAGAAACCGCTTTTCGTGATGTCCTATCACCATGTCATTTTTTTTTTTTTTTTTTTTTTACTTAAAACTGCAGAGAAAGTGTCAGCCATCAAAACAGAGTTTTAAAGTTTTGATTTGAAAAGCAAGTAACTTATATTTACTGTTTTACATCTTTGATAGAGTAATTTGGCTAATTTTAGAAACTGACATTGTTGAACACGGAATGAATAAACGATACATTTGAAAATTATTTTGCAAAGAATGATCATTTCAAATGGAGGAGGAACTGTTTATCAACCAATTCCAACATGAAAATTTCACAATTAAGGTTTGAGAGCAGATGTGAGATAATGTTAGTAATTCAGCCTTGGAACAATTTGCTGGTACTTCTCTTTTAGTCTTCCAGGTGAATTGAACTGAAGAGCATCATGAAATTGTAGGATGAACTGTTAAAAACCAGCTACAACTTAACAATAGGGGGAAGTGGGAAAGGGGTGGGTGGGTAGAGGGAGGGGAATCGGTGGGATCACACCTGTGGTGCATATTACAGGGGTATTTGTGAAACTTGGTAAATGTAGAATATAAATGTTTTGGCACAGTAACTGAGATAACGCCGGAAAGGCTATGTTAACCACTGGGATAAAAATGTGTCAAATGGTTTATGAAGTGAGTGTATGATGCCCCATAAT
The DNA here is from genome assembly GCF_027406575.1 of Nycticebus coucang. Lineage (NCBI taxonomy): Eukaryota > Metazoa > Chordata > Mammalia > Primates > Lorisidae > Nycticebus > Nycticebus coucang. Next base: position 156,170,720 of record NC_069780.1, on the reverse strand, counting down.
CATATCATTGTATACACTTATGATTTAATAAAAAAAATTAAAAAAAAAAAAACCTTCTATCATTTGCAACTGTTCTGTGTAATGCAAAATTATTTTTATATGATGCAAAAAAAAAGATAAATAATTTGGATGTTGAAGCTGATATAAAATGCTGAGTCTCATTTACAATCTCTATTTATAAATTTTTGTTTTGAAAATAATCTTTGAGTTCTCACTGATTGCCTTGAGAGTAAATATCATATATGAAAACAAAAATTAAATGCATACAAATAAATGACCATTTATGTATTTAGCGTTTGTGGTTTTATGTAATTTTCATTTAGAGAAAAGACTTTATCTTTTAGAGGTGCTTGTAAAGAAGATTCTAGATGTCCTATTTAAGTATTAAAGGACACACCTTTAATTTCCTCACTTAAAATATGGTGATTATAATAGCTAACTTTCAGGGTTGTTGTTAGAATTAAAGACAGTATGTGAAATGTTTACAGATAATTTATGAAGTGATATTGAAGCACTTAGCACAGTGTCTGTCCTGAAATAACCATGCCATAAATTCTGTTAACAATTATTACTCCAGGAGTAAGATGGACGGATGAAAAAAGATTCATTTGGAGAAGACGCCATAGTTCTGGCATTTTTGGCCTCGGCATCATAGCTCGGCTACTAATATTTGTTATATTTTGTCATAGTTCCATTTGAGAATCCTGCAGAAACTATGGACCTGCCCCCGCTAGAGTGAATTTATGCATTTTTCTGCTGTGTTCACACTTTTGTACAGGGTCTATATATCCAGAGACTCCAGATTAAGTCTTTACCCCAAGTTTAATCTTCAGAGATACTAGTGATACAACCAATTCTTCAATGAAATAAGCCCAGGAGGAGTAGACACACGCGCACGCGCGCGCACACACACACGTAAGCATGTTTCTACCACTAGGATATTCCAAATCTCACTTCATTGGATTATTGTTTTATTTTTGGTAAAGAACCTTCTTGTGGATCACCAAATTGACTATTCATGTATCCATGTTCAGATGTCCGAAATTCTCTGTCTTAAAATGGAGAGGACCATGGTGAGGGAAGAACATTACAATTGGCTTTCTTCTAGCAATGAACCTGTATTTAAAAAAAAAAAAAAATTTCCTCAGGCTACAGTCTGATAATCATAAAAAATTAGAAGCATGTATAAAGGATAAGAATAAGTAAATAAAGGCTGCAAATGGTTGAAATGCTACAATTCAGATTACTGATTTATATTTACCAAAGTTATACATTTTTGTTAAGTGGAACAAAGGGTAACTCATTCCTTTTATAGTTTGAAGGTTTCAAAAATATTTTCAGATAAGAACAAAAGAATTTTCCTTCTTCTTTCTTTTAAAGAAATAAAAGACATAGACGATAGCATTTACAGTACATCACTTAGCGTCTCTGTTCCCTTCCTCACAGATCATATGTCAAACTTCTCTCTTTGGAATAACAAAAATGACCTTTTGGTGCCATAAGCTCTGGTTGACCTTTTAGTAGCCATAACAGTGGCAGAGAAACAATAAAGATACATCAAGCAAGAGTTCCTTCTTGCCACTGCAATACTCACGGAAAGAACCACCGGAATGCTATCTGGCACTTGCTCTACTAAATTTGTAAGTAAAAAATTAACAAAAAGACTTGCTCTTATGAGCATCGACTTCATGACCTTGAAGTGGTATTTAAATATTTCACTTAACATAAAGCTTACAGCAGTCTGCACTTTAGAGAAAGTGTAATGTTCAGAATATACTTTAGTGAGTGATGTAAATATCAACATTTTGAAAGATTTTCTATATATATGTATAGCTTAAAGTAAATTTATTAATGGAAAATATAATTTAAACACAAGAGTACTAGGACTTAATTTTTTAAAATGCAATAGAGAATAATAGTTTCTATGTGACTTCTTCCCATTAATTAAAATGTTAACATCAGCTTGTCACAAAGAAACTATTTCTTTTCAAAGGACTTGGAACCACACGCTGGGCTGATGTTTGAAATCCTGTATCTGTATGATTTATCTCTGGGGCACCATTTGAACATTTATTATCTTTGCTGTCCAGAGTTTCTAATTTTGTTTATGTTTTTCATGAAGTGTGGAATCACAATTATGAATTTATATAAACCCAAGCTCAGTAGTTAAATAAGATGAAAGACTTGAATTACTTCAGTACATTCCAGTGTGAGCAAATTGGTATTCTGGTTACAATGCGGCTCCAGCTTCTAGAGAATTTGTCCGGGGTTGGGGAGTGGAAGGATGGCAGCAGGGCCTGTGAAGGGAACCTGGCCTGTCAAGGGATGATGAGCTCACTTTTTCAAGTAAGATTTCTGTAATTACTTATTTGTGTGATGGTATTTGTTAATTGATAGACACCTGTGATCACGCATCTCTTCATTATTTTTGCTGTCATCTTCTAATGTTTTTCCTTAATTCTCAGTCTTTTCCTTAGCCTAACCCATCTCAAAGTCTACAGTAAAATATCCAGTTAAAATAATAAAATAATCATTTAATTCTCTTAGAAATTACTTTTTTAAAAAAAGTAATTAAAATTTGTATTTAAGTTTGTAGCAACTTTCATTGGAGGATTTCTTATAAATAACTCCTGGCTTCATCCCTTTTCTTGAAGGGAATTATACTAAATATCTACTATGTTCTGGGTGCTGTGCTAAGCTTTTGAAAACAAAAAAATGAATAAAACAAGACGATACTCGGAAAAAACAAATCTTGTTGAATTGCACTGTTTCTCTCCAGTTTGGCCACATCATGCTAAAAACAAATTGGTGGATTCCCCAAAATTCACCACTTGGAGCAGGGAATAGGGAGATGGGGAAGAAAATGGCATAGATGATATATTCAGTAGTTTGAATAGAAATAATTGAAGGCATCACTGGTCTTCTCCATATTGCCTCTTCTTGCTGTTAATCCAAAGAGAAACTCCGCTTTTTCTTTTCCTCCCTTGTCTTGAAGGTTCGGGTGAAAATATAACCTCTTTCAAGCATCCCTCTTGTTTAGTCCCTAGGGAACATATGGGACCTTTCAAGGCACTTATTGCTGGTACCACTCAATTAATATTTATAGATGCTACCATAAATTACTTGTCTTTATTTAATATTTGCCCTAAATTTGCAATTAGGTTTTAAATCCTACAAGGAAGGATCCATATCTTCTAGGCTTTCATATACCCATTGTGGTGCCTTACTTTTACCTGATACTCTGGAAATGATTGCAATATTTTTCTTTAGATGTAATAAATACAGGATGCATTTTTTTTTACTGGTTATTAACAAATATTCTTTTCTCTTATTAAGTAATACACATGATCCCAAGGAGTGAAATCGTAAACAGTAAGTCTCAGTCAGCCTCAAGTGACGTAAGTAACGATAGCTCCTACCTTTGCATGGGTTATTAAAAACATGACGCTTCGGGGTGGCACCTGTGGCTCAAAGGAGTAGGGCTCCAACCCCATATACTGGAGGTGGTGGGTTCAAACCCAGCCCTGGCCAAAACTGCCCAAAAAGAAGAAAAAAGATGACACATGGAATAATTCAATAAATTTCTGGATAGAAAGGAATTATAAATGGCATCCAAATGAGAAATTATTTCTTCCTACACAAATTTATAAAGGCTTAAGAATTCCATCGTACTACAGTCGCACCTCCCCAAGTTTATGCCTTTACAATCTGTTTTCCAAATGATAATTTCTTTAAACCAGAAATGTGAGAATCACATCCTTCTGCTTGAAAATATGTTACCCTCTTTTCCCTCAAACTCCTTTACATATAATATAATTTCATTTCAGTGTTGCTTTCATTAAAAATAGAAATGATTTCCACTCTGACTGACAGTCAAAATCAGTTCCTGGCTCTCTTTTTGTATAATCTTTGTCCTTCTCTTTCCTGGGAGTAGATAATTCCTTAGGTCTCTCCAATAACCGCTCTTCCATGAGAGCTTCCCTCCTCGTTGTCTATTGATGCCCCTCCACTCCCCCAGGACCCCAGGCAAAGCTGTGTCCACTACTCTTAGCGACTTAGCTCCAGCGCCACTGTTTATATTTTAGTCAATTCAAATTGCACTGTGGAAAGTCATTTTCCTAGAATAAAGTGCGAATATTATGTGACCCTGAGGCCCTGTGACATAATTTTAATTTGGTGCATAATTTTGGAACTTTGTATGGGTTTTCATTCCCTCTTCTTGGAGAACAGTGTTTCCAGATGTGATCTGAGGATGCAGGCATCAGGGCCACACAGATGTACTTCTAAAAATTTCAGATTCCCTAAATGCACTTACAGAGTCAGTTGCTCTTTGTGGTTTCTGCCCATCTACTACTTAATCAAGCTGTCCAGGAGATAACTTTATCTCCTATAATTTGAGAACTACCTTTTTTAATGCTATCATAGTTTATTTACTTATTTTTATTTCAAAGTTTTATGGGGGTACAAATGTTTTGGATTGCACGGATCACTTTTGTAATGCCTGAGTCTATTATAGTTGACCTAATATTCCTGGAAGGCATCAACTATGTCTTAATTTTATATCTTCAGAATACATCCTGACATGCCAGCACCACTAACTATTTTTAAGTGAATATATAGTCCCAATATGGAAATAAAAACAAACATGATTATTGTGACTATATTATGAATGTAATGATCTCTCAACTATAAGACTATTATTCGCAGAGGTGTTAAACATAACTATACAGGACATCAGTTATGCAGGGCACGATGTCAACAGTTCTCCTCCTGCCCTCAGTTGCCCATTGCTGAAGCTAAGTTCCCCGTATGTGTGGTCTAGAGGTGAGGGTATTTTTCTCCCGCTTAGCCATAACTGATGTGTGCAGGGGATAAACTCGCCCTTAGACACAGCTCCGCTGAGAGTACTGCTAACCATTTGCCTTGCCTGGGCTCATAAGGCAGTGATTTCACAATGGGAGGACACGTGTAGAATATGGGAGGCTACTGTATTCTTCTCCTTTAGCACTTCCCCCCTGCCGCAGGGATGTTTATCTCAGAGAAGAGCTGTCTCTGCTAATGTGTCCCCCACACCAGAGCCAGGCCTCAGAGATTTTGTTGGGGGGAAGAAGCAGGTTGCAGAACAGAGAGCTTCTCATGCCACTAAAAAACCAAATTTCATTTGCAACACAGTGTGAGGAAGAGCAAGCCGAAAGACACTGAAAATCAGCGTGGATTGTAGAGGAAGGCAATGGAAAGGAAATTGGTAGGTCCATTTAACATGTAAGCTACATTGTAGAGTTGGCTAGTTTGTAGGAGAGAACCAAGGAAAAAGCCCTGAGGTCATGTGAAATCTCAAATACTGAGTCTGAATTTAATTGGTTTAGGACAGGTTGTGGGCAATTCAGGCCTCAACACATTGTTGAAAACAATAGACCAATCACCTAGTAATTAGTAGATATTAACAGCTGGGTGTGAACAGGGAAAGAGGCAGTTAAAGAAGCTCTGATTAAACCACTTTCATTGAAGACAACTGTGAGCAGACCTGAGGCCGCAGCCTCTGCGGACATAATGAGAGCTGGGGGGTGAAGTGAGGGTAGACTATGGGTCCCCAGAACGACTACCATGTATTGTGTAAAAAGCCTATTCTGCAACAGTACTTTAAGAGCTATGCAAAGAAACAGAAAAGCATGATCCATATACCAAAAAAAAAAAAAAATAGCAGGCAGCAGAAGCTATCAGAATGACCAGATATAAGGCTTAAAGGAAAAAACCTTAAACACAGCCATTAAAAATATGTCCAAAGAGATAAAGGAAATCTTAATTAAATAAGGACAGGGAAGGTATGATGACCGTGTTTCATCAAATAGAAGATATCAATGATGATCTTCAAATTATAATGAATAACATATGGAAATATTGAATTTGAAAACTTCAAAAACTAAAATGAAAAAATATGTTAAAGGGTTCACTAGAAGATACGAACTGGCAGAAGAAGAAATTACATTCAGAGATAAATTGATAGAGATTATATAATGTGAAGAACAAGCAGAAAAAATAATGAAGAAAAATTAACAGAGCATCAGAGAAACACAGGATACCGGGAAGCACATGTGTCACGTGATTCTTAGAAGAAAAAGACAAAGGAGCACAAAACAGTTATATTCAAAGAACTAAGAGCTGGACACTTCACAATTTATTGAAAAGCACTAAAATAAAGAGTTCAACAAACTCAAAAAAGAGTAAATGCAAAAATTATATGCAAATAAATGTTACAGTAAAAATACTTAAAGTCAAAGACAAAATATAAATCTTTTTTTTTTTTTGAGACAGAGTCTCACCTTGTCACAATAGGTAAAGTTCTATGGCATCACAGCTCACAGCAACCTCAAACTCTTGGGCTTAAGTGATTCTCTTGCCTCAGCCTCCCACGTAGCTGGGACTACAGGCACCCGCCACAACGCCCAGCTATTTAAAAAATTTTTGGTTTCAGTTGTCATTGCTGTTCAGCTGGATTCAATCCTGCCAGCTCTGGTGTCTGAGCTGCTGAGCTACAGGTATAACAAAATATAAATCTTAATAGCATCAAAACCCTTACAAGGGAACCCCAATCAGAACAGAAGCTGACTTCCCTGCAAGAACAATGGAGCCAAAAGACCATGAGATAACATATTTCAAGTGGTCTAAGGAAAAAGCAGAAAAAAAAACCCCAGGTGTTGACCAATTCATCACGAGAATTTTTGCTTTTCAAAAATAATAGTAAAATAAACACTCCAAGACAAACAAAATCTGAGAAAACTTAGGCCCAGCAGAAACATCATACAAGAAATACTAAAGGAAATTCTTTAGGCTGAAAGCAACTTACCTCAGAAGGCAATTGAAATCGACACACATACAAAATAAAAAAACCCAGAAAAGATAATTATGTAATTCAATTCATTTTTCTCTTGTTTTTAAAAACAATTGTAGAAAATATGTGTGTAATATAAATATAATGCACCATTGGGCCTATAACACATAATGACGTGTCACATAACGATGTTTTGATCAATACTGGATGACATTCACAACAATGATGCCATAAAATTATAATGGAGCTGAAAAATTCCTGTTGCTTAGTGGTATTATAGCTGCTGTAAGGATGTGGCACAATGCATCACCCATGAGTTTGTGTGGATGCTGGGTAAGCAAATCTAGTGTGTTGCCAGTCATATAAAAGTATGGCAGATACAATTATACCTACACAGGTATAATTGATAATTGATAATAATCATAAACAACTTTGTTGCTGGTATATATATGTATGTATATATACATGTATATTACACTTTTTATTGTTGCATTAGAATGTATTACTTCTACTTATTAACAAATAAAGCTAAATGTCAAACAGTCTCAGGTAGGTCTTTAGGGGGTATTCCCGGAGAAAGAACAGTGATCACAGATGAGGCTCCCTTTTGTTATTGCTCTGAACACCTTGCGGTGGGAGAAGTTGTGGACGTGGAAGTGATAGTGATGATCTTGACCCTGCATAGATTTAGACTTGTGTGAGTCCTTGGGTCTTATTTTTAACAAAGGTGTTTAAAAAATAAAAATAAAATTAAAAAATTTTTAGTACAGAAACAGCTCTTTGTATAACAGTAAAATGTGTTTGTGTTTTACATGTTTTTTCAAGAGTCAAAACTTAAAAACACCAAAAAAAGGTTAATTATTACTGAAGAAAGCAGTTTTTAAAATAAGACTAGTGTAGCCTATGTATACAGAGTTTATAAGGTCAACAGCAGCATACAGTGATGCCCTAGGCCTTGACATCTACTCATTACTCACTGAATCACCCACATCGACTTTCAGTCCTGCAGGCTTCATTCATGGTAAGTGGTAAGGGCCCTATGCAGGCACACAAGTTTTAATTTTTTCTGCTATTTTTTTTGGTTTTTTGGCTGGGGCTGGGTTTGAACCCACCACCTCCGGCATATGGGACCGGCGCCCTACTCCTTGAGCCACAGGCGCCGCCCTTTTCTGCTATATTTTTAATTGTGCCTTTTCTATGTTTCCATATTTTTAGATCCACAGTTACTATTGAGCTACAACTCCCTTTGGTATTTGGAATAGTACTATGCTATATAGGTTTGGAACCTGGGAGCAATAGCCTACCAAGTAGCCCGGGTATGTTGCAAGCTATACCCCCTAGCTTTTTTCAAGTCTACTCTATGATATTTGCACAATTACATAATTGCCAGATGACACATTTCCCAGGTTATACCAATGATTCAGTGATGCATGGCCATTTATAAAAATGACATAAATACTGTATGTTTATCAATAATATTAATAGCATGAAGAAAGTAATCGAGAGTAAAGATGTATAGCTTTACTGTATCCCTATAGCTGTATAGGGATACCTGAAATAAATACAAGTGTTCAAGTAAAAGTTATTATAGCAGAATATTGGATTTGTAACATTAACAAATGTAATACATATAACAGTAATGCCACAGAGAGGAAGAAAAGAGACCTTTGTAGAAGTCTTTTCTTTTCTTTTTTCCTTTCCTTTCCTTTCCTTTTCTCTTTCTCTTTCTCTTTCTCTCTCTCTCTCTCTCTCTTTCTTTTTTCTTCTTCTTCTTTTTTTTTTTTTTGATGGCGTTTCACTCTGTTGCCATGAATAGAGTGCCATGGCACCATAGCTCACATCTACCTCAAACTCGTAGGCTTAAGAGATCCTCTTGCTGCAGCCTCCTGAGTAGACGGCAGTACAGGGATCCATCACCAGGCTGACTAGTTTTTTCTATTTTTAGTAGACACAAGATCTTGCTCCTGCTCAGCCTAGTCTCAAACTCTTGAGCTGAGACAATCCATCTGCCTCGCCTCCCAGAGTGTTAGGATTACAGGTGTGAGCCCCTGTGCCTGGCCAGTAGTATTTTTTCCTAATATCTCACTAAAATTAAGTTATTATAAATTTGAAGCTGATTCTGATAAGTTTGATGCATGTTGTATGCCTTGGAGGGACCACTAAAAATTATTTATTTATTGTGCAGTGCCTGTGGCTCTACGGAGTAGGATGCCAGGTCCATATGCCTGAGGTGGCAGGTTCAAACCCAGCCCCCACCAAAAACTGCAAAAAAAAAAAAAAAAGAAATTTATTTATCTATTTAATTTTAGAGATAGGATCTCACTCTTGATCAGGCTAGAACTCCTGAGCTCACGCAATCCACCTGCTTCAGCCTCTCAGAGAGCTAGGATTACAGGTGTGAGCCACAGGACTCAGGCAAATTTTTAAAATACTATAAAAAATCGTTAAAAAATTTACATATTTTATAAAATATACGTATTTTACGTATAAAATACTTCATTAGAAACATGTTCACTTAGTGAAAAGAAAGTAGTAAAGTAGGAATACAGAAATGGCAAAGACACAAGGCACAGAAAACAAAGAGTAAAATGTAAGGCATAAATCAAGCTCTGTTAAGAATAATGGAAATAGGAATGTATTCAATAATACAATCAAAAAGAAGAAATTCTCAGAGTACATGAAAATAACCCCTAATTATAGTCTGCCAACAGAATATGCACACTTTAGATCTGAAGACACAAATAGAATAAAAGTAAAAGTATGAAAAAACATCTATAATGCAAACAGAAGTCACAAGAAAGGTGTAGATGTACTTCAGCAGACAAAATTTAGAACAAAAATGTTATTGGAATTATAACAAACTTTCATGAGGATGAGCAGTTCAATCCATCAGGAAGATATAACAACTACAGATCCACACGAAATCAGAGCATCAAATACAACAGAAATGAAGAAACAGGTAATTCAGCAGTTAGAGCTTGGGGGTGGGTGGGGTGGGTGTATAGTATCCTACTTTAAAAAGACCAGCTGGAAAATAGAAAAGTTGAATAGCACTATACATCAATTAGACTTAACAGAATCTCTACAAAACTCTAACGAAGCCAAATACACGTTCCTTCCAGTGCACATGAGGCATTCTTCAGGAGAGATCATATAACAATTCTCAATTCTCAATTGTTAGAAATTAATAGACTTTACTTTTAGATAATACAATGTTTAGATGATACAATGTATGTTTTCCAACCAAAGTAAAATGAAATAAAAAATCAGTAAGCAAAGAAAAACGTGAGAAACTCACAAATACGCAAAAATCACACTCCAAAATTTCAGTTGATCAGAGAAAAAAATCACAGGTAATTTAGGCAATACTTTCAAATGAATTAAAGTGAAGACATAACATACCCAAACTTACGGGATGCATTTAAAGCAGTCCTTAGAGAGAAATTTCAGCTCTCCATGCCAATACTAAAGAAAAAGAAAGATTTCAATTCAAGAACCTAACTTTCCATATTAAGATACTAAAAAAGAAATAGCAAACTAAACCACGAGCAAGCAGAGGAAAAGAATAGTAAAGGTCAGAGTGGCAAAGTGAAATAGAGAATGGGAAAAAAGGAAATAAATGAAACCCAAGCTACTTATTTGAAAATTAAAAAACACAATAAAAAGGCCAAACCTTTATCTAGACTGACCAAAAGAGAGAAAACTTTTCCTAGTACTTTGGTACTAGGTACTAGGGAAAAAAATGAAAGAGAGGACATTACTACCAACTTGATAGAAATAAAAAGAATTACAAAGGAATACCATAGACACTTAAATGCCAATAACTTAGAAAAGGAAGATGAAACGGAAATTCCCTAGAAAGACAGGAAAGAGCAAAACTGATTCAAAAAGAACAAATCAGCTTTAATATCCTTACTTACAGAAAAAGTTAAGATATTGAACTAATAATCGAAACATTATCCACAGGAAAAGAAAAATCTCAGGTACAGATGGCTTTACTGGTGAGCTCCACCAAATAGCAGAAGAAGAATCTACACCAATTCTTCACCAACTCGTTCAAAAACTAGAGGAGGGAAAACTTTCCCATCTCGTTCCATGAGGACTTATAAATAAATGAAGAAAATACAACAATTGACTAATATATTTATGAATATGGATGAAAAATCCTCAAACCATGTTCTGAATCCAGAAACATATAAAATGAACTATACACCATAACCAAATGGGATTTATTCCAGAAAGCCAAGGTTGCATTTACATCTAAAAATCAATTACGGTAATAATTCAGATCTGTAGAAACAAAACATAATGATGTCTATGAAGAATCCACAGCAAACATGCTCAGTGGTGAAAGACTAGATAAATTCCTCCAAGGAATTTGAACACAAAAGTGTTCACTCTCACAACTTTCATTCAACCTTGCACTGGAGGTTCTAGTCAGGTCAATTATGCAAGGGGAAAAAAAGTATCCAAATTAGAAAGAAAGAAGTAAAACTATTTCTACTTACAATATTCTTTCTTCTAAAGAAAATTCAAAAATTAACTAAAATATTATTTTCACTAATAAATTCAGCAATTTTGCAGCATACAAGATCAATATACAGAAATAAGTTGTATTTCCATATCACTGGAATAAACAATCTAAAGATGAAATTGAGAAGACAATTCTATTTACAATAGCATCAAAAATTAAAATGCTTAGGGCTAAATTTAACAAAACAATTTAAAACTTATATTCTGAAAGCTACAAAACATTGTTGAAAAAAATTAAATAAGATCTAAACAAATGGAGAAGTCACTTACGTTCATGAATCATAAGATGTAATTCTGTTAAGATGTCAAAACTTCCCAAATGATTTATAGACTCACCGCAAACCTTATCAGAATCCCACCTGACTTTTCTAAAACTGACATGCTGATGATAAAATTCATGTGGATTTTCAAGGGATCTGGAATCACCATAACAGTCTTAAAAGACATCTCCATTTCAAACCTCTTATAAGGAAATGATAATCAAGGTAGTATGCTAAAGGCATAAGACAGATAGATAGATTAACGGAATAGAATTAAGAGTCCAGAAAGTAAACCATGCATCTGTGTTTAACCGACTTTCAACAATAGTGCACAGGCAATTGAACTGGGAAATGTTATTTTTAAATATACATTTTTTTAAATTAATAGACTTTAGTTTTAGAGAAGTTTTAAGTTCATGGAAAAATAGAGCAAGAAATGCAGTTATCCTACATATTTCTCCCTGTTTCTCTTGTCTTTTTCTTTAACGTTTTACGTTAGGGTGGTGATTTCATTACAACTGAGGAGACACTATAGAAACATTATTATTAACAAACATCCATAATTTACATTATGTTTACTCTGTGCTTCATAATTCTATGGTATATGCATAATGTCAATTATCTGCCATTACAGTATTAAACAATAGTTTCTCTGTCCTAAAAATCTCATATGCTCACCTATTCATCCCTTTTCGACATTAACCCTCAAATCCATGGCCGTCACTGACATTTTTACTGTTTCTATAGTTTTGCCTTTTTCAGAATGTCACATAATTGGACAAATATGGTATGTAGCCTATTTGGATTCTTTTATGTTACAATATTCATTTCAAGTGCCTTCATGTTTTCAAGGTTTGATAGCTCATTTATTCTTATTGCTGAATAACAACATGCCGTTGTATGGATTTATTAACGTTTGTATATCCATTTACCTATTGAAAGACAACTTGCTTTCAATTTTTGTTAATTATGAATAAAGCTGCTATAAACAGAATTGGTTAAGTCTGTATGTGGATGTAAGTTTTCCACTAATTTGGGTAGATAGGAACAAAATTACTATATTGCATGGTAAGACGATGTTTAGCTTTTAAGAAACTGCCAAATTGCCTTCCAAAACATGTTTTGTTTTGCATTCCCACCAATATTTGAGAATTTCTGCTGCTCCCAGAAGATTGATGGTGCCAATGTTATGAATTATAGCCATTGTAATAGCCATTATAGTGGGTATACAATGGTATCTCTTTAAATATCAATTTCCTATTGACATATGATGTTGAACATCTTTTCATCTACTTCTTTATGATCTGTATATCTTCTTTGGTAAAGTGTCTGTTCAGGGCTTTTGCCTACTTTTTAAACAGATTTTTTTTTTTTTCCTAATTGTTGAGTTTTAAGTGTACTTATACATTTCGGATGACAGTTCTTTATCAGGTATGTGTTTTAAAAATATTTTCTTTTAATCTGTGACTTGTCATTTCATTTTCTTAATAACATGTTTTGCAGAGAAAAAGTCTTTAATTTTAATGAAGTCCAACTTACTTTTTTCTTTGATGGCTTGTATCTTTGGTGTTGTATCTAAAATGCAATTGCCAAACCAGAAGTCATCTAGATTTCTCGTTTGTTGTTTTCTAGTAGTATTATAGTTTTTGTGATTTACAGTTGGGTCTGGATCCATTTTGATTTAATTTTTGTGGAAGTTGATCTATGTGTCTGTTCTTTCACCAATATTATCCTCTCTTGATTACTGCTGTTTTTATATGTCTTGAAATAACATAAACTCAGTTCTCTGACATTGCTCCTCTTTGATACTGTATTGACTGTTCTGGGTCTTTTGTGTTTTTGTATAATTTTCAGAAATAGTTTGTTACTATCCATAAAATAAAGTTCTGAGATTTTGACTGGGATAGTGTGAATGTATTGATCAAATTGGGAAGGACTGACATCTTAACAATGTTGAATCTTTCTATGCACAAACACGGAATAACTCTCCATTTCTGCAGATCTTTAATTTCTTTCAGTAGAGCTTATAGTTGTTCACATCAGATTTTGTGTATTTTCTTAAATTTGTACTTAAGTATTTCATTTTTTGCAGTTATAGAAGGAATAAAATCATAAAACATATATATATTTCATTTCATAGTATGCAGTTATAATTTCAGTATTTTTGTAGTATAGTTTGACGTCATGTAGTGTAATGCCTCCAGTTATTTTTTTCTTTCCCTCATGATTGTCTTGACTACTTAGAGGTTTTTTAGGTTTTCAAATAAATTTTGGTATTGTTTTTTCTTTATCTGTGAAAAACTATAATGGAATTTTGATATGGATTGAACTGAATCTTATATAGCTTGGGGTAGTAATGACAATTTAATAATATAAATTCTTCTTCTTCTTTGTTTTTTTCTTTGAGACAGAGTCTCAAGCTGTCACCCTCAGTAAAGTGCTGTGGCATCACAACTCACAGCAATCTCAAACTCTTGGGCTTAAGTGATTTTCTTGCCTCAGCCTCCCAAGTAGCTGGGAGTACAGGCGCCTGCCAAAACACACGGTTATATTTTTGTTGCAGTTGTCATTGTTGTTTAGCTGGCCCAGGCCTGATTCAAACCCACCAGCCTTGATGTATTTGGCTGGCACCATAAACACTGTGCTACAGGTGCCAAGCCAATAATATAAATTCTTCTGATTCATGAACAGAGAATATGTTTTCTTTTACTTATGCCTTCTTCAATTTTTCCATCAATGCTTAATAGTTTTTAATGTACAGATCTTCTATTTCCTTGGTAAAATTTATTTCTAAATACTTTATTGTAGCTAATGTAAGTGGAATTTTTCTTCATTTTTTAATGAATGGCTTATTGTAAGTGTACAGGAATGCCACTACTTTTTTGGTTTTTTTTTTTGCAGTTTTTGGCTGGGGTCAGGTTTGAACTCACCACCTCTGGTATATGGGGCCGGTGCCCTACTCCTTTGAGTCACAGGTGCCACCTGGAATGCCACTACTTTTTGTCTGTTGATTTTGTATCTGGTAACTGTGCTATATTCATTTATTAATCCTAATTCTTGGTGAACTTCTTTTTTTGTTGAATTTAGTTTGAGAACTCTTTACTTCTTGAATCTGAGTGAGAGCATATTACACCAGGTTTGGGAATTTTTTCCTTAGGTCTCTTTCATGGTGTCCCATAATTCCAGTAGATTTTCTTCATCCTTTATTATTATTTTTTATCTCCTCTGATGAAATAATTTCAAATGTTCTGCTTTCAAGCTCACTAATTGTTTCTCCTGTTTGAATGAATCTACTATTAAAACTTTTTAAGATCTTATTCAATATTTTTGCATCGATATTCATTAATTATATTGGTCTATAGTTTTCTTTTTTTGTTAGGTAATTTCCTTGTTTGAGGATCAGGGTCATATTTGCTTCATAGAATGTGTTGGGGAGGCTTCCTTCCTTATCTATGCTTTGGAATAGATTATGCAATATTGAAACTAGTTTGTTCCTCTTTGAAGGTTTGGTAGAATTCTGGTGTGAAACCATTTTGTCCAGGGCTTTTCTTTTTTGGGAGATTTTGTATAGTTGATGCTATTTCAGTGTTTGATATAGGTCTATTCAGAATTTCTAATTCTTTCTGGTTGAGTTTAGGAAGGTGGTGTGCTTCCAGGTATTGGTCCGTTTTTGGCATGGTGTGGAGAGAGAGGAGCACTTTTACACTGATGGTGGAATTTGCAAACTAATGCAACCTTTATAGAAAGAAGTATGGAGAATTCTCAAAGAACTCAAAGTTGACTTTCCATTTGATCCCAAAATCCCACTACTTGGTACCTACCCAGAGCAACAAAAGCATTTTACCATGAAGACATTTGTACCAGAAGGTTTATTGCAGCTGAATTCATAATTGCCAAGTCCTGGAAGCAACTCAAATGCCCATCAACCTATGAATGGATTAACAAATTTTGGTACATGTATACCATGGAATACTGCTCAAACATAAGAAATAATGGGGACTTTACAGCTATTATGATTACTGGATGATGATTACACACATTTTTCTTAGTGAAGTATCACAACAATGGAAACAAAATATCCCATGTACTCAATACTTACATGAAACCAATATATAAACAATTACATGCTCATACAAATAATGAAAAACAAAAATAGTCTAACAAGGGGGAAGAGTGAAGAGGGGAGGGGAAGGGATGGAGGAGAGTGATGGGAGGGAGAAGGGAGGGAATTGGCAGGATCTCATCTAATGTACACAATGCTCAGGTATTCAGCACATCTCTTGGGAAATCTTTACCTTGAAAATGAGAACATTGTAATCTAAAAATTTGTACCCTCACATTAAGTTGAAATAAAAAAAAATTAGGAGAGTTTGGATAAATGAAGTTGAACAAATTTATTTTATTACAGGAATTTTCAGAATCCTCACTAAATTAATATAAAACTAGAAAGAGACTTTTTATTGAATTTTTCAGTTCGATCATTGTGTTCTTCATCTTTAGGATTTCTATTTGTTTTTTGTTAATTATTTTTTATTTCATTAATAAAACTTCTAGTTTTTTCTGTCTATTATTTTCCAAATTTTATTTAATTTTACATACACACATTCTTATAGTTCACTGAACTTTCAGCAGACTATTCTGAATTCTTTGAGTCATTTCATATATCTCCATTTCAAAGTCCACTGTGAGAACTTTATTGGTTCTTTTTGGCGGTGTCATGATTCTTTGAATTGTCATTATTCTTGTGTCTTATGTTGGTGTCTGCACATCTGAGGAGACAACTAACTCTTCTTGCCTCTTTACAGGTATTCTTTTGCAGAAATAGACCTTCACAATTAAGTCTAATCTGGAACAGGTAGATGGGACAGCTGGTTAAAAAAAAAAAAAAAATACCAGGCAAGCAGAGCTTGCTTTAAGATTGTTTAGCTAGCTAGGCTTCTGCCTTTCTTTTAAGGTCAGATGGAGCCACTGGGTGTGATCCCTGGTCTAATGAACCCCCTGACTAAGCTCTGTAATCAAGTGAAATTGCTGGCTGAGCATTATGATTGCCTCTGATCAGACAGGAACACAAAGTCTATTTCCTGCCTGGACAGTACTGCTTTTGAGTACTATTTGAGTTCTGCAATTGGACAGGGCTATCATTTGGTTTCTGAAATTAGGTGGAGCTACTCTTTGGAATGATTGAGACCAGCTTCTGTGGTTAGCAGATATACATAATTGGGATTTTCCTCCCTGCCTGGGATGATCTTTGAGACCGAGCTGAGCCACTGTTTGAATGCTCAAGTGGTAGAAATCTATCTAGCCCCTATACTTTGCTGAAATACTCTGTGTCTTCCTCCCTGGGCAGAGATTTGAGATGAGGTTAGAGAGTGGGCATGGAGGCTGGTCATCTAAAACAGATTAAAGCCGGATTAAAGCCAGATTAAAAGACATTTAAGCCAGATTAAAATTTCCACTGTGCTTCTGAGAGTGATGAGCTCAGCTTTGGAGGTGGACTATGGCACTGGCACCTTTGATGGGCTCCCTCTGCTAGCAGTACCTCAGCTCCCATCAAAATCCATAGACTAGTTGCTATGAGCATTGCTTCCTCTCAGCATTTTTGTCTAACCCCCATCTGTGCTATTATCCACTGTGTTCCTATAAGCTCAGATCAGGGTGGGCTTTCTGAGAGGCATCTCAAAATGCTTGGGAAAACAGATGTCCATGTCTGGTTCTCTTTTCCACTATAAAAAACTGGGCCAACTTGAGGAAGAAGGACAGGTGATAGTCAAAGGAGACTGTTCCTTTTACCTTTCCAAAATTATTTAATTTGGTTTTGTTTTCCACATGGGTGTCTTGGGCATATGTCCTCTTCTGCTATCTTGTTGATATTACCCTGTATATGTTCTTTATCAAGTTAAGGAAGTCACCCTCTATTTCTAGTTTACTGGAAGTAATTTAATAAGGAATGAGAGTTGGATTTTGTCAAATGCTTTTTATACATCTATTGTTATGATCATATGATTTTTCTTCTTTGGAATGTTGATGTCATGGATACATTAATTGATAATAAATGTTGAACCAGTCTTGAATACCTGGAATATATCTCATATGGTCATAGTTATAATTACTTTTATACATTGTTGGATTCAATTTGCTACTTCATTGAGGTTTTGTATCCATATTCATAAGGCATATTGGTCTGCACTTTTCCTTTTCTTTAATGTCTTTGTCTGGTTTTTATATTAAGGTAATTTGGCCTCATAGAATGAATTAAGTACTGTTCTCTGCTTCTATTTTCTGGAATATAATTATCACCTATCCTATTAATTAATTAATTAATTAATTGTGCTGTTCTGTTTAACCATATTATTACGGATTTTCATTTTACTGTATCTGTCAATTACTGGTTGTGTTGAAACCTCTGTTTACCCTAGTGGATGCATCTTTTTCTTCTTTCAGTCCTTCTTGGAGACTTGTTCTCTTTATCTCGGATAATATTCTCCTTAATATTCTATAAAATCTGCATTGTCTAAAATATTATGGCAGTTTTCTTTTGATTGAGATAAATGATGTATCTTTCTTTATCTCTTCACTTTTAATCTGTCTGATTGTTTATATCTAAACAGCAGGCTCCTTGTAGGTAGCCCATATTTAGGTCTTGTCTACAGCCTCCGTCTTCTCCTGGTATGCCATTGATGTGTACATGTATTTTACATGTTTCATAATTATCCTAAATTGTCTTAAAGTTCTTCAGCTCTTTGTTTTTTTTTTGATTATTTTTATAGGCAGGGTCTCATTCTGGCACTCATGTTGGAATGCAGTGGTGTGATTACAGATCACTGTAACCTTGAACTCCTGAGCCCAAGTAATCTTCCTGCCTCAGCCTCCCAAGCATCGAGGACTACAAGCATGTGTCACTGTGCCCAACTAATCTTAAATTTTATTTTATTTTATTTTAATTTTGTAGATGGTCTCATGATGTTGCCCAGGCTAGTCTCAAACTTTTGACCTCAACCAATCCTCCCCAAATCCTGAGATTATAAATTGTGAACCATCATACCCAGCCCTGTTCTGTTTCTTTTAAAATTCTGTTTTCCTATTTTTTTCATTTTTTTCTTCTTCAGTTTGAGAAGCATCTACTAACATATTTTGAACCTCACTGGTTTTTTTACTACGGCTACATCCCATTTACTGATAAGTTCATTAAAGACATTTTCCATTTATTTCCAGTGCTTTTGATATGTAGCATTTTCATTTAATTCTTTCTTACAGTTTTTATCTCTCTGCTTGCATAATTTACTTATTCTTGTATGGTGCCTACTTTTTCCATTAGAGTTGTTGGCATATGAATCATACTTATTTTTAAATCCCCCTATTTCTGATAATTCTAAAATCTCCGTCATCTTTGACTGTGGTTCTGATGCTTACTTTCCCTTCCAGATGAATTTTATTTTATTTCTTAACATGCCTTAGAATTTTTTGTTCAAAACCAGACATAATGTAATGAGTAAAATGAGGTGAATGGGCTTTTAGTGTGGACTTTTATATTTACCTGGCTAAGAGTTAGGTTGTGTTTACTGTTTGCTATAGTTTTAGAAGCTAATTTTTTTCTAGTGTCCAGTTCTTTGTTTTGTCTTCTGCTTCTCTCGTGACTCCTCCATAAGGTCTAAAACTTGCGGATCTTTCAGCTGTCCTATTACACGACAGCCTTATTGATGAGGTCAAATTCATAGAAACGGAAAGCAGAATAGTATTGCCAGGTGCTGGGGTAAGGATGAGGGTGAGGTGAGTTTGATAAGGGATGATGGGTACTAGATAAAATACTTTCTAGGAGGTAATTATATTGTCCTGAAATCAGATAGTGATGATTGTACAATTCTGCAACTATATTAATAATCTCTGAATTATATACTTTAAAAGGGTGAATTTTTTTTTTTTTTGCTTTCGAATTACATAACTAGCTGTTATAAAAAAGAAAACATAGGCAAGCACCTTTGATTTGATGGTAGAGAAAATTCAGAATTTTTTATATATTTTTTTTGAAAATTGGAATATCCTAAATTACGTTATATCCAAACTACAAAGTTGTGTAATGATTAAAAATTACATTACCAAAGATGTTACAAGTTAAGTGAGAATTCAAAATAAAATTAGATACATAGTATAATTTGAATTGTATAAAATAAAATGTTTTATCTCTATTTGTTTATAATTCTAGATCTAGCTTGAAATTTACATACGTTAATAAGAAAATGACATAAGGAAATTAATCTTAATGCCAACAGCATTCATTTATGAATGATATTATTATATGTTATAGTATTCTAGTATGTTTCTTTACAACTTACAATTTTGTAAATTCTATGTAATGGACATGTGTTACTTTTATAATCATAAAAATCACATCACTGAAGGATACTTCAACTTTTTACTTATGATACTGAAATCCATGGTATGTGTTATGAGGTGAAGCACCATTATAGAACTTAATTATTTCCGTGATACTGATTAATCAATAGCTATCATCTAGTTCTCGTTCCCCTCATCCCATTCAATGGTTTTGCCAATGCTGCTGCTTAACATTCAAGCAAATGAGCACAATGGCATAAGTGATTGCCCAGTATGCCTTGTGGAAAATCATTGCAAAGTGAGTATTTCAGCAATGTACTGCATGGTAAATCAAGGCAAGTTACAACACACCGTTAGAGCTAACATTAATTATGCAATAATTTATGAGGTAATTTTTACAGAATTCTGCACCCTCCTTTGTGTAATTTTTTTAAAGTGCATTTGTAAATGCCCATTTAGTAACCAACCACCAGATAGAGGCAGTAGGGAAAAATTCATATGAAAATAGTATAGAGTTGCAAATTCATGGGAAATTCTGAATAAAGTTCATAATTTTACCCATTACAGTGATTGCACAGAAACCAGAACAGGAAGAAACTGGACTTATTAAAAGAAGCATTAAATAAAGCACTGAACAATCTAGGCTTGCAAACTACTGTATCTAGAAGCCTTGTTTCCCTGTGGACACATAAACGACTAAGAAATGTTGATGATATGAACTTATGAAATAAAACATCCCACCTGGAGCAGTTCTCGGAACAATTATTCAGACTTTGCTACTCTGCTTAAAAGCAGTTCACATTATACTAATATGGATATTATTAGGTTGAAGCAAGCATTTTAGATTGCGTAGCATGTGATATCCATGTTGGTGCAGAGGCTGATGTATTTTCAAACAGTTAGTTTTCCTGACTTCCTATTTTTGTTTTCTTTTCTAAGTTTTAACAAGTTGCTTTTCCAAAAGTTCACTTGTACTTAGAGTTTGTACCAAATAGTCAAAGTTTTATTATATCTTGTTATATACTCTTTAATTAAAGCAAGATACTTTTCTTATTTGAAATGAAATGAAGTTACCCCAAGGAAAGAACTGTGTGTTTCATTTTTATATATATCTGCATTTTCCACAAACACAGATGCCCTGTGCTGGGCAATGCTTAAGAAATGTATAATGTTGGGTGGTGCCTGTGGTTCAGTGGGTAGGGCACCAGTCCCATATACTGAGTGTGGCAGGTTCAAACCCGGCCCCGGCCAAACTGTGACAACAAAAAAAAATAGCTGGGAGTTGTGGCAGGCACCTGTAGTCCCAGCTGCTTGGGATACTGAGACAAGAGAGTCACCTAAGCCCAGGAGTTGGAGGTTGTTGTGAGCCGTGATGTCATGGCACTCTACCAAGAGCGATAAAGTGAGACTCTGTCTCTAAAAAGAAAAAAGAAATGTACAACCTCATTTTATCCTATTAAATGCTCATCTAAAAACCTCACTTTCATTGCACTTAGATTCAGAATTTTCCCCTTTATCTATGCATATAAGCAGTAGCATGCCGTATCATCACATGATATGTTTATCTTCATTATTCAACTATCCATCTATTCAATAATCCATATCCAAACTGGTGTTCTTCTCTTTAGTCCAGGGCTTGGGATGCTTTTCTTTAGAGATCTAGAAAGTAAATAGTTTAGGCTTTGTGGCCCATATGACCTCTGTAGCAATTACTCAACCCTGCCATTGTAGAAAAAAGGCAGCCAAGAGCATACATAAATAAATGTGACTGGGTTCCAACACAACTTTATGAAACTCAGCCATAGTCGGGATTTGGTCATTGGCCATAGTTTGCAAATCCATATCCTAGTCCATCTTCTTCCTCACTTCCAAATTCACCAGATGTGCATTTTAATCACCACTAGATAGAACCTTTAAGAGATGATATAACTTCATTACTGATAAATCTTTAGTAACATTAATTACATTTCATTTTTGGCAAGCATAAGTTTTATTTAAACCCTCTCATATTTTATTTTTTGTTTATAATTTTATATCTCTAATTCAAATGTAATTCTTAAAGAAAAAAGTTGTATTATGTTTATGAATTTTCCCCATTGCATCTAGCATAGTAATTGGGTAAATATTCATTGTTTGTCTTGGTGGCTGGTACTCTGAAGAACTCCTTTCAACAACATATTCAGTGAGTTTTTTAAAGATAACAGTAGATTACTATTAATGGTAAAAAGTTCTTCCTTGGGGAAAATGGTGGAACAAATTGATAATTTGGGATAAAATAAATATTTTATCAAGTATTTTATGTATTTTTTTACTTACCATAAAGAACATTAGGTATTATACGTGTAAATAATGACCATTGCAATTAGGCATAGTTGCTGAAATTTTATAGTATTTGACCTTGTTACCAGAGATTTATCCAAATAATCTTTATGAGCTTATAAAATATTATTAAATATAATAGGTTGCAAGAACGTATAGGTAAAAATCCACCTATGAAGTTGTTTTTCACTAGTTAACATATTTTTTCCTTGAAAGGGGAATAAAGTAAGTTTCTGTGTGATAGCTCCTTATTTTTCTTTTTTTTTTTTTAGTGTGTATATTATGAATGCAGAAGAAAGAGATTTTTCTGTTATAAATTTCTTATTGTTAACGTAGTGAAAATCAGCATATTTTCTATTCTCTATAAACACTTGTTTATATTGACTTGTTCTCTCAATAGTCTGTAGTCTCATTGCTGGAAACGAGATCCTTGGAAATGCTAGCTGTGATGCTTAATTTTATGTCAATTGGACCAGGCCATGGGTTGTTTGGATATTATTCTGCATTTGTATGTGAGGGTGCTTCTGGATGCAATTAACTTTGGTGTAATAGACTATGGAAAGCTGTGGGTCCTCCACAACATGAGGGGCCTGCATCCAAACTGATGGTGGACTGCAGAGAAGAAAATGGCTCAGTAAGACAGAATATTTTCTGTCTCTGATTGTCTTCAAGTGGAAACATCAATCTCCCTTCAGACTTCGATAAAGACTGGAACTTAAACTCCCAACTTTCCTGCTTCTTGGGACTCTGGACTCAGACTGTAAAATGGCTCAGTCAGGCAGAATTTCTTCTTTCATTCCTAACTATTCCAGTTGGAAGTTTACGATTACCAGACTAGATTAAAAACAGCAACATCTGTCTGCTACTCTCAAGAGTCATACTTAAAAAATTGGGTCAGAAATGGAAAAGATGCAAAAAAGACAGACCATATAGATATTAATTAAAAGAAAGCTGGTATGACTATATTAATACATGGCATATTTGATTTTAGAAAAGATAGATTACTAAATATAAAGAGGAACATTCCACCATCAATTAAGTGTAAATGTATCAAGGAGAAATTTTACAATATGTACCCAGTGAATTGGTAACATCACTCCTTTGAGTAATTAAAGAATGAAGAAAAAAAACTGTACGTTATTTCTAAATCTCCTAGTGAGACTGAGAAGTAGATAGCATCCTCAATTTACAGTTAAAAAACTGGAAGTTTAGAGTTTAAACAAACTGTTCAAAATCACTAAGTTGTCCAAAGTAATACAGGAGACCAATATTCAAGTCTAAGTTGTTCTTATGCTTTATTTCCACTTTTATTTTTAATTATCATGGGTGCATAATAGTTGTATGTTGTTGTCATGTTTATATTCTGAAGCTAACAAGTGAAAGAAATGGGATCACAGCCAAGGGAGACAGCAAGGTTAAATGAAGGGTTTCCTTCTTTCTTTCTTTCGTTTTTTTTTTTTGGAAGATAAGAATGTAACTTTTCCAGGAGAAAGTGGAGAGAGAAAAGGTCTAAGTAGACAAAGAGAAAAAAATAATTATAGGAGTAGGGTTTCTGTGGAGTTAGGAAAGAATAAGTTCTTAATAAATGAGATTAAGTTCTTTCACAAATTCACATATTTACAGCGTTATGTAGTAAAGTAAATGCCTGAAGCAAGCGGGTGTATTAGTCGCTGAGGGTTGCCACAACAAATTACCAAAATCTAGGCTTAAAGCAACATAAATTGATTCTTCCACAGTTCTGAAGGCTGGATGTCTAAAATCAAGGTGTCTGCAAGACCACACTCCCACTGCAGGCTCCCAGGGAGAATCACTCCTCGCTGGCTCATAGCTTCTGGGTGTTGCTGGCCACCGTGGTGGTTCTGGGCTATATTCTCAATCTTTCTTCAGCTCTCATATGTCCTTCTTCTTCCCTCCATGAGCTTTTATGTCTTTAAATGTCTCTCTTCTTTCAAGGACACCAGTCATTGGATGTAAGGCCGACCTAACTCAGTGTGACCTCATCAGTCTCCACTTTATTTCATTGCCTGACCATTTACATCCACAAATATTCCTTTCCAAATAAAGTTGCATTTACATGTACTGGCAGTTAGGATTTGAACTTACCTTTTTTGGGGGGCGGGGAGGAGTGGGCACAGTTCAACCCACAATAATAGTGAAAGGGCAGGTTTTGTAGCCAAAAAAGTTAGCTGTGCTCATCTGAGCAGGTTTCTGTGCTCTTGGCTTGCTGAACAGGTATACCAGATGTGAACTGTGGGCTATCAGTTTGCATATGTTGCTTGAAGAAAAAGATTTGCCTTGAGGAGGGAGGTTTGTTACTACAGTTTAACAGAAAGAGTCAGGGTTGAACACAGAGCCTGTAGTTCAATATGACTTTGGAAAATCCTCAGGAAACACATCCTACATACATGTTCCTTAATTCATAGTTAATCATTTTATTTCCTTCCCTCTATTTACATTTCTTGGATTGATAATCAATCAACCTGGTTTGAATAATCTCCAAGGGTGTAGGATGATACTGTAGTCTGTTTAGATTTAGAAGCACTAAAGTGGATTCTAAACTGTAAAAAGTACATTTAGTAGTTCCCAGGGTGGAAATCATCTAGCCTGAGGGATACTTCCTGACCTACAACTTCAAGAGATTATGCCAGTGTGGAAATATATTTTCCACTGGTATTGTGTGGCAGAACTTGAAATCTAGAGATATGGCAAATGAAATCATAATTCATGTTTGAGGTCTCCAATACTACCGGAATTTAAATAAACAAGATCTAATCCCCATCTCTTCTAGGATTCAATTATAAATAACTGCCTCCTTGAAAGGAGGCATTTCTTAAGGTTTTATATTTCTCATCTCTACCGAGTTTTCCTCCAGAACCTATATACCACTTTTTCCTGGCGCAGATAAATTTTTATAAATCCATCTTTTTCTGTTTCCAGAAGCAGTCGGACACTGAACCTTGAACTTCACTGATGGAATGAAATTTAAAGGTGATCTTTTTGGTGGAATTTTATAATTTCATTGTTTAACCAAAGATAGACTTTCTAACATCCAAAGCTTAGCTGTGGCAGAATTTATTAGACATGCTGTAACTCAAATATTTCGATTTGCAACTCCCAAGTTGGCACCTTAGGCAATTTGAGCAATTCTCTTCTCTATCGCCTTTGATCTTTCCCTTCTATTATTTCCATGCTCACTGCCAAATCATATTTTTTTCAAGACAATAAGACCTTTTTCCCTCCTTTCCTTTCTTCTTGGTGTGCTTTATACATATTATTTATTCAGTAAATATTATTGTGGTAGCTTCAAAATATTCACTTGTAAATAAAAATACTTCCATTTAATCCCTGTAAAACAATTAATGTAAAACAACAACAAAATACAGATTTAAGACAGGGCTACATAGTACACTTAAATTGTTATTAATCTTTTAGTGCGCTCGAAAGTCAAGAAAAGGAATGTTTTGTGGCCACGGTGAATTTTGTATCACATTTTCTTCCATATGCCTCATAAAAGTAGTACATTTATAAATTGACAGCTCTCCACTTGACTTTATTAAGTACTGAATTGAGTTTACTTTAAAATTTAGGGAGGATTTTCTCTTACCTTAAGCAGTGAAATAATTTGTTATACTTATGTCTTGGAAGAAGAAAAAATGCAGACTCTAAAAAGATTTAGCTCTTTGGGGATTGCAGTATTTCAATTAATGACACTCTTTCAAATCTCTTAAATCCCACTTCTTTGCTCAAAATTCTTTCTATTGTCGTAAATTTATTCTCTTGTGCTAGGACAAGTCTATACTAGTGAAGAGAAGGAGAATAATGGAGCCAATTATTCAGATAATTGAAGTAAAATACTTTTTCCTCATTACTGTGTATTTCAGATACAATCTTCTTTTTAAAAACCTGATTATGTAGAATTACCCTACTTCCCTTTCTAATAATGTATATAGTTAGATCATATTATTTGAATTTTCTGATTTTTATGAACTTTCTGGCTTGTAGACTTGGTCTATGTAGGTAAATAATTCCATTAGAGGGGCTAAAATAAGTCTGGGGAATTGAGTTAGAAATAAAATGCTAGTCTTCAGTTGATAAATTTAAGGTATTAGAAAGTTTACTGAAACAGACACATAAAAGTTTCTTCTTGGAGTCTGGAATCACATAAATAGAATTAAAAGATGAAGCAAGTAGTCTCAATAAGTAAAATACCCAAATCATCTCTTAAATGAAAAATATACTAATAATATTATAGAAGTTTTAAAAAAGTTTTCTTTTTGTTTGAATCATCCAAATTCATCCAAGACTTTGCATACTTATTTTTGTCATCTAAAACTTGAAGATGCAACTATCTTTTGTGGAGTGGTATGAAAAAGGAAAGGGACAAGTATGTGCTTCTTAGAATAGAAATTATCTGCCAGTAATCCAGAAAATATAAACTAAGTTTTCCCCTTTATTTGCTGCTGTTACTTTAATATGTTAGTATCTCTTTTTGCTTCAAAAAACATTCCACAATTGCCTGTTTTTCTATTTTATTTTGCCACTAAAAAATTTCCTTAATGCTGTAGATATAATGATTCAGAACAGCTAGCTTATATAAGAAAAACAAATTTCAGGCCAGGCACGGTGTAATCCTAACACTCTAGGAGTCTGAGATGGGGGTGCGGGGGTTGCCTGAGCTTACAGGTTCAAGACCAGCTTGAGTAAGTGCTAGACCCCTGTCTCTAAAAAAATAGCCAGGCATTGTGGTGGGTACCTATAGTCCCAGCTACTTGGGAGGCTGAGGCAAGAGAATCGCCTAAGCCCAAGAGTTGGAGTTTGCTATGAGCTATGACACCATGGCACTCTACTGAAGGTGACAAAATGACACTCTGTCGCAAAAAATAAAAGACAGAAAGCAAAGAAAAATAAATTTCAACTTGTAAAAAGGAGGCAAAATTAAGGTAAATTAAAAACTTAGATGTGAATAAGTAAAACTAAAGACTTAGATTCTTAGAACCTGTGGCAAAAGATTTCTTAAATGAGACACCAAAAAGAAATATAAGAAATAAATGAGAGATTGATCACATCAAAAATAAGGACTTTGATTAAAAAAAGAAGAGCATTGAGAATATAAAAGACTGTGAGAATACATTTGCATTGTTCTAAAACTGACAAATATTTAATAGAAAAATAGGAATCATATAAATTAATAAGAATAAAGCAAATAAGTAGAAAAATTTCAAAAGAATAGGAAAGAAAAACCCAAATAACTCACAAATATTATAACATGTGAAAAGATAATAAATCTCACAGTTAAATAAATGTAAATCACCACCATAAATAGATATTATGTGCATCCAATTACTGAAAATTAAAAAAAGTGCTAATATTGGCTACAACACAGGAAAAGATAATTTCTGTGTACTATCTGTGCCTTTATAAACTGACATAATTCAAGAAATGCATTTTACAGATTTTGCAAAATTAAGTATACATATGTGGTATAATCTATGATACAATCTGAAGTCAAATAGTACTAAATTTTAGTACTTGACATTAACCTGAAAGAAGTTTTTGCATAGCTAATCATTGCATTTTCTTGTGGTAGTAAATATATAGGGGGAAAAATCAGGTATTTATCACTATGGGAATGAATAAACAGAAAAGAGTTACAAACAAGCAATATGTCTTGAAGGAGTTACAGCCAATTAACTAGGTACACATACAGCAAAACGAATAGATCTTAAAGTGTTTGGCAAAACATGGGGAATAGTACATTTTTAGCCTGATATCATGTATGGAAACAAAACACATTCACAAGTAAGAGAGCATTACACTACCCAGTAATACACGCACTGTCAGGAACCTGTACCAAACAAGAATGAAATGTGCATGGAAAGGAAGTAGATTTTGGTAATGAAGAATAAAATAATAACAAAATGAGAGAAGAGTCTCACATAGATTACAGATAACTGTGTTATCTTTCAAATAAATAAAAAGAAGAAAGGCCTTTATCCTTCATTCTCAGTCAAATCAGGGAGACTCTTCCTCTCTGTGATGGTCTCGCTTCACCAGTCCACTCAGTGACATTTATACTTCTCAGCAACGTTGTTCCTTTGATAGGTCTCTGTGTCGTCCATCTAACTTTGTGTATTTTTTTGTTTCATCTGCCTCCTGCAGATTCAACGTCTCTTGTTTTCCTATTGCACTTTAAAGTCTACTTATTTGTCAGTTAAACAGTAAACTCAAGGATTAACTCTTGTGATTGTGCAATCTTGCAATATTCATTTAAGGGTTTCAAGTTTTAAAAAAGGAGTTATTTTAACTCAACAATACCCAGTGAGTCCATTATTATTCATGGATTATATCCATATCTAAGTGTAATGGTTCCACTACTAGAGTAATTGCTTATCGTACACAGTGGATGATGTGAGAGGACCCAGCAAGATTCCTCAAAATATTTTCTCGATCTTCCAGCTATTACCTATATTTGTCTACAAGGGATTTCTTTTTTGTTACATCATCAGTCTTATGTCCTACATGAAAATTCCTTATCCCTCAACTCCAAAAGTGCATGGGAAGGTGGATCACGATATCAGTGGAGAGACCACATACTGATCCTAGACTTACACTCCCAACAGAGGGTAACAGGGTACCATGCTTTTGCCTTGCTGGTGAAGTTTCAGGCGAGGAGGAGTGGAGAGTCAGGACTATCCCCACCATTCTGCAGAGAGGAGGGCATTTTTCCATTGTGTCAGCTATAGCTACATGAGAAGTAAGGAGGCGCTTTTTCCCTTTACAGACAGCATCGTATCACTGGAGGCTCCAGGGGAGCATGGACTCACAATCTTTACAGCAGTAATCAGCTGAAATTATTCATGGATGCTGAGAGGGAAACTTGGACTTCTATATCCACTTGGCAGTAACTCACTGGCCTTCCTCACATGCCACAGTGTTATCAAAAAAGTTCTGCTAAAGCAAAATATTTAAGTAAGAGCCAGAGACTTTGACGTACACAAAATGTATAAGCTTCGATTGAAACGCACCCATCATAACACAGACAAGGAGAATCTCAAATGAAATGAGAATAAACAAGCAGTAGTTACCAACATTGAGACAGAACAGGGGATAGTACTGTCTGATAAGCATTTCAAAGCAGTCATCACAAAAATGCTCAAGTATTTCATCAGGTACCTGAAATAAATTTGAAAAGAAAAGAAAGAAAATCTCAGCAAAGAAATAGAAAATCTCAAGAAACAAAAGGAAATTTTAGAAATGAAAAGCACAAAGAATGGAATAAAATCCTCAAAAACAGAATGGAAGTTGCAGAGGAAAAAAAATACTGAACTTGAAGACAGAAAAATAGAGATTATTCAATATAAACAACAGAGAGAAAGTGTCCCGAAAAGAAAAGAAAATAGTTTCTTAAGCACCTGTAGAACTTTTCTATGGCCTCTGATATTCTTGCTATTAAAGACCATGAGCGAGAAGAGAAGGAATGTGGAGATGAAAAGTATTTACATATATAGTAAGTAAAAACTTACCAATTTGCTAAAAGCCATAAACCTACAGATCCAATAAATTGACCAAATACCAATTGTGTAAAAAGAAATCCATGCCAACACATCATAATTAAATGAAATAAATAGAAACTATCTTGAAAGCAGTAAGAAAAATGACCTCTTATTTATAGAAGAAAAACAATTTGAACGACAGATTTGTCTTTAGAAATCATGATGCTAGAAGGAGCTCATACTATGACATTTTATAAATACGAAATACCGTCGACCAAGATTTCTTATACAGTGAAAATATCCTTCAGAAATTAAGAGGAAATCAAACAATCTCAGATAAAGAAGATTTATGGAAAATGGATTAAGAAGGTTCATTAAATAGAAAAGGAAATGATCAAAGAGGTAAAATTAGAACAGTAAGAGGGAAGAAAGAATAGAGAAAAGAGTGAACATATGAACAAATATAGTTGATTTTCCTTCTCTTTGCGAATTTTCCAAGTTATACTGAATAGGTAAAGCAAAATTATAAAAGTATATTTCTCAATGTACGTAGAGAGTGAAATGACAGGGAAGTAAGGTTTTATAATTTTTACCACTCACAGTAATTATAGTGATACACATAGAAAATACAAAATTATTTAATTTAGCTAAAACAAAATATCTTTGATAAATTGCTATTTCAACTATAAATGACCTTAATCCATCTATTAAGGAATAACTATTTTTAGATTTGTATACAAAATAAAATCTAATTATGTCATGAAGAAGAATAATATATTATCACAATCCTTAAACATACATAGATACTTACTCCAGAGTTGATTAATATCCAGTAAGTTCAGATATATTCATAAGTTCTGAGAGACAAAATTGAAATTTTGTGAGTCACGGTTATAGAAAAACAGACGTTTTATTGTTATTAAACATATATTTAATGATATAACATTTTAAAATGTCTCTGATGTCAAATATTGTGATGTTATTTATCTTTTCCTGATCAGAAAATTTAAGTGCATTACATGCAACTTTGATCTGAACATTTTAAACAGATGTTAGACTGACAATTTAGAAGACATTCAAAGACTTAACATCATCTGAGATGGAATACAGAAGTTGGAGGTGTGTGGTTTCTTAGAAGGACAGGTAGGTCTAAGTTCTCAAGTGAAGTCATCAGAAAAATAGTTAACAATCACTTCTTCACTAGTGAGGCAAAGGCCATAGAGTCTTTAGCTAGAACTTTTGAAATAAATACCTTGGGAGGTCTCAGAGACTTAGGAGTTTGAAATTTAGCCTTCCTTCGGGCTAACCACTGCTGTCAGAAAATTTCTTCAGTTTTCTTTCAGAATTAGGACTCCCTCCCTTTTTTGTGGTCAACTGAACGGAGGGTTCAGAAAATACACACCATCACCTTAATGAAAATGAAACAGAAAATCCAAGTGTGCCTTCTGGCAGGTGCCATGTTTGACTTCATCGTTTTCATAATCTTAATTCTCTTTCTAATTAGAGATTTATCTTAATGCTCAGTTTTAAGATAGTTGCAGTCACACTTTATGGGGACAAGACATATTTGCAAGAGGGACTTTGCCTAACAATTGCAATCAGTGTAACCTGGCTTATTGTACCCTCAATGAATCCCTAACAATAAAAAAAAAAAAAAAAGATAGTTGCAGGATGGTATCAATCAGTGCACTTCCCTCAAACTTGTTAGGAAAGTGTTGGTCCAGTCACGGTGAGGCAGCACAGCGCGCTCTCTTTGTAGGTTTCAGGTCTATTTTTATTGTTTACTCTTAGGGCACTTAATGTGCATGTCATTCTTCTAGCCCTTTCCAAAGCTACTATGGCTGCAAGATTGACTGTAAAGAAGTGTCAGGCTAAAGAATGTTGCTCCACAAGTGTGTTAAGGAAGTTCCTTATTCACCTGCTGCTGATTCGAGTTAATTTGTTATTTGGACCATTAGTTCTGTCAATTTTTAAACGTCCTCCTTATGCCAAGCATAGGTCCAGTCCCGGTGAGGCAGCACCATTGGGATATGCTAAACCTAGGCTAAATTAGCATGTTCTGTTGTTGCTGCTGTTAAGTATGTACAGTACCATCAGAGAAATCTACAACTAGCTTGGCAATCCTACCACTGCATTTAAAAACGGTGAGAAATGCGTGGACAAATAATTTTATTCAGTATAATAGAGTCGAAAATTCCAAGGGAATTTGTCACTTTTCTCAATGAGATATTGAAAACATCCTTGAGGAAATAAAGTGGTTGGTGTTAGAGTACATGCAAAGGCATTAGAAAAAGCGCACAGGGAAGGTCAAGAGAACAGAATCAAATCTCTTTTCTGCTCATATTAATGGACAAGTCACTTAATCGTTCCATGTGTCATTTTCTCCATTTGTACACTGGAAATAACACTCATTTATGATAACATGTTTTCAACTCCAAAGAATGAATTTTGTTTTTATTGAGTAAGAGAGAGGTTTTAAGCTTGCATTTATTTCATATTTTTTCTCATTAAAAATGCAAATAGTTCCCTTACAACTAAAACAAATAAAGCAGGAAGTCTTCCTTAATTTGGAATACTGTACAATGCACCAGGATTGGTTACTATTAACACGCCAATTGGTGAAAATATTCTAAGTTTGAGGTTGTTGAGTAGAGAAGCTGAACCCTACAAGGCCTCACATGAACCTGTATTTACACACAGATGCACCCACCTCTCTAAGTCATCCGTTTCTGACAAAGTGTTGTTTATGTGTTTCATACAAATTGGTTTGAAGTGTTGCTTAGACAATCTTATTATATTTAAGAATAAAAACTTCCATCAAGAAATTGTACAAAAGAAAATGGACACACCAGCTGGATGAATCTATCATGCGCGGGGAGGGGAGCCTTTTAATTAGCTGAGTGAATGCAGTTTGCTGAACACAGAAAGCGCAGCCTCCGTCATATTAAAATGTGCCTAATTTTCTGTGAAAAAGTCCCATCTGAACAGGCCTGACCACAGTCAATCATACTAAAAGCCACTGGTGCTTAATTTGATTTACCAATATAAAATGCAAATTAGGTTATTAAGTGGAGTGGCAGACAGAGTAGGGCCCCTTTCAAACCATCAAGTAAAATGCAAGCAGACAGCAAACTGGCTGTGCACAGAAAATTTTAGCATATTCGTTTGATTAGTGCTACAAAAATTTAATTAGGTTGGCTAATTACTTGACAAATTGCTCTACACGAGAGAAAAGGCAGAAGAGTTTTTTTTTTCTTTTTTCATTGCAAATATCCTGTGTGTATTTTAGCCCAAATGCTATCTGCCAATTTGCAAAAGCCTTATTAAATGAATGGAAGATGGTCCCCAACAATAGCAAATTGTATAATACATGTAATTAGACAAGACCCACACAACTGTACCCATATGTCTGTCTCTATCATGACTAAAATATTTAACACAATATTTATATGTAAGTACTGTCAAAACAAATTATTGCAATGCAGTCAGTTGTTCTTAAGAAAGAAAATACTGTGTATGATACAGAAAGTAGATGTTGTGACGTCTTTACCCTTCCCAAGGCGTTTGTTTTTTAACACTACATGAAGCCCTGGGGGCATGCTGAGGTTTATCCTCACACAGCCAAGAAATCAGCCAAACCATGGTGGATGGAGGCCAGGGCGAAGATGGAGTGGAGAAATTGTCTCTCTGTGATACATGCATAGTAGAAAGCTATTAATTTACATTGATGGTCTACTGGCATTTTATAAAACAAAGTTCATTTTTTTCAAAGGTTATTTACTGGTCTTTCTCTTTTCCTCTTTCCTCTGTCACATCATAAGAAAGAGAAGACTTAAAGCAGGTTTGGGAAAAGCTTTCACAGGTGTGACAACACAGAAATAAAGAAAATTTTCAGCTCATGTCTGTCTTATTGAGAGATTAAAAATGGCCTTGAGTAAAGGAAAGCATCCTTCTCCATTCAAACAGAAGCTGGACTTTCTAAGAGAAAGTGTATGTTTATGTCAATATTCAACAGACTATATAGGAAATTTCATATAATCCTAATATAGTATTGTTTGGAGGCTTCTGAATGTTTTTGGATACTTTATTTAGTTTTTATTGATTTTTGACAGACGTAGTCGGCCTGTTCTAACTCAAGTACTACGATTTTGCCAAATGATAACCATTTTGCCTGTCTGAGCACAAAAAAATAAGTATCATACTTTATAAAGATAACATTTTGCAGTTAGTAATTAGAACCTCTCTCTTAAATTGTTCTAAAGCAATGTCTTTGGAAAGCAGGAACTACATGAGATATCGGTGAACAATCATTTGTGCAGGCTATGCTATTTTTTGCACATAGCATTTTCTAAATGAGGTTAGGACAAATGTATGTATTTGCAGGGCACAGTGCAGCATACTTAGGATTTTATGCAAGACCCTTATCATTACTTCCATTTTCTTTTAAATTATCTCTTTTACTCTTTTCAGATTTACAACTTGACAAAAGTAAACTGAACGTTATCTGTAGGATATGGATTATGTAGACAATTTAACCAGTATAGAATAAAGTTGTCTGATAAAGCTGCAGCCTCCTAATATTTGGTCATGAGCTGCTGGCGTTGCATTTAAAAGCCTTGAGGATGTTATCAAGAATAATTAAAAAAAAAGAATGGGGATTCCATCTTCATATGAACAGATAGGTCCTATAAAACATGGAGTTAGAAAGTGCAAAATTCAGTAACAAAGTAAACATTATATTTTATTATAAGAGAACTAGATCAACCAGTTCAGGTTTTTTCTTTTAATGTACTGACTGATTATCTTTCCTCTCTCCCCTCTGTTATTTATTTTTAATTTCATAAGATTAATGCTATTTTAAAATATGGCAGGTTAGTAAAGACTCAAAGTCTAAAACATTTTATTAAGGATCTGGGAATAAAATAGTGAACTTACTGGCTTCCAACTATATTCAAGTGCTTTTTACCCATTCATATTGAATGGTATGTTTGATGGGAATGTTCGATCTATTAATTGCTGAGGAAACTATAATTTTTGATTATTATTTTCATGTGCTGCAAAATTACATGAACAAATTACATGAATAATAATGTATTTAATAATAATAGTGATTCCCTAGTATGTGAAGGTGCAGACTTCGGTGTTTACATAGATTTTATTATTTAATTCTTCCAAATATCTCGATATAATTATTATTGTTCCCAATTTAGAAGGAAGGAGATTTAGGCTGAGATAGTTGAAGTAAAGGATTCAAGCTAAAGAACTAGTCCTTGATAAATCTATGTTTGAACTGTAATCTGTCTGAATTCTTATACTTTCATTTCCAATGTTATGAACTGTTTTTGGATATGTTTGGATATGTATTTTTAATGTGATTTTATGTATGTACATGTGATATATAGTGGTGCTACCGTATTCAGTTTGAGATTTACCACTGTTGCTGTACACAATTGATACTTAAATCATTGTGATTATAATTTGTACACGTGTACTATAATAGACACTATAATGATATACCCATCCATTTTCTCTCCATCCTATAAAAAAGGGGTTTTTATAAAGCATAATCAATCATAGCCTTTGATACATTAAAAACCTCTCTAACTCAATCGTATGTTTGAATAATTTGGTGACAGATATTCAGAGATTCAAAGCTAATAGATTTTAGTAGTCCTCAGGAACGATGGTGATTCAGGCTGACAAGAATCTTTGCAAACACATAGACATTTAGACAACAGTCTAAAGTAGTATATGCAAAGTCGGATTATTTGCCAAACCGTAAAAATCAAAAGAAGTGCAAAAAAGGACGATGGGTATGGAATTGAATTAGAAAGAGCAAAGTTTCTATCTATGTGACAATAAATGTGTTGAAGGAAAATACCAGTTTATAAAGACAAACTTAAAACCAACACTAACCTATTAAAAGCTCTTCTTATCTTTCAGGATTAATATTTTGTGAATTAAAAAGTAGTCTTGTTTCTAGTTAGAACTTGAGTTTTTCTTCTCATCACCATTTGAAGGATAAATTTAAGGAGGCTTGTATAGGAAACATGGCGCCCACGGGCAGCAACGAGTGATCCGTCATCTGAGTGGCTTTTCACGTTACCCTGAATATTTACATTCAGGGTTACATTCCTGAATATTTGTTTTACATATGGGATAGACAATAAGTAATTAAAAAAAAATACCGATTGTCAAAGTAGTTTTGAATTAATGGTAAGAAATCCCAATAATACTTTAACTTGAAAATAGATGACTCTAAAATATATAGGATTAAAACTACTAATTCACTACATTTTGAAATTGTATGGTATACAATTATATTATAAAATACCATGTATTATACATAGTATGGCATTAAAACAATCATTGATATATATATATATATATACTATGTAAATCACCAAAAATTATAAATCTTAGTGAAGCATAAGTATGGAAATATCACATTTATACTTTCATACACTGGGAAAAAAACCCTCTCCATTTAAATTGAAATTTAGAGGAGAAAAATTTTAGATCTTAAAAATGATTTAGTATTTGAATCAAATTATTTTCTAGTGTCTGGTTTTATTTCCCCATTGCCTCAACTTTAAGAAAACAAACACCCTGTTGTATAGAGTTCTTATTAAAATGAGCAGAGCCTTGCCAGCTATGAACTCCACCATCTGCTGGGTACAGGGAACACTTCTTTCTCAACTCTGGAAACTTCCCTCATGGAAAGTGGCCATTCGTGCCTTGTCTTTTTTTTCTGTGGTTATTAAGGAAAAATTCAGCCTATGACCTGTAGTTTCCTATTACCACATGCTGTTACTTATGACACCGGTGATGCAAAATATAAACACAAAAATTGCTACATAGTAGAATCACAGATGCCTGTACTTACTGAGTTTAGAACCACCAGAAAAGATGCACACTCTTCCCTGGTTAATTCATAACCAGAAATATTTTTCTTGACACCACATGTGTAAACAAAAAGAAAAATAATTTTTCCAGGTGAATGTCAATTTTAAGCATTTGGGGAAAAAAAGACAGTAAATTGAGTTCAAATTTATCTGGATTTTCAATCTAGATTAATGAGCTAAAGAAGTTACTCTGATGAAAATTAAACAAATATGCATTAAGAAGTGTTGCAGTTCCATTCTGAAATATCAAATAATTGAGGTTTTAAGGCTAAAATTTTTACTTCTGGTCTTAAATATTAAGTTAGCAAAGGTATTATTATTTATTTGCAGAAGAATTCGTAGCATTGCATGAAAAGGGATTTTCTTTAACTTTAGAGCTAAATTATGCAGGTGAGTAGGTCAGACAACGTTCACATAAGCACTGGATAGAGCACAGAAACGAAAACAGTTCTTATGTTTTTAACTAGATGGCTTAAAAATAGTTTCCTGTATTCGGGAACTACCTTTTAACACTTTAAGAGATTAAAAAGCCTTTAAACTTTATAGAAGAACCATATGATGCACAAGAGTTCCTTATAGACAATAGCTGTTCTCAGGGTATTAATATTGGTGGCAGCTTTTCCATTTGACAGGTATAATCAGGACTAGAGATATAATAATAATTATTGATTTTAGAAAATTTGATTCTAATCCATTGTAGTTTTAGAGAACATCTAGGCTGGCTTACTTCGTATCAGAACAGTCAATCTACCCATATTATTACCTTTGAACACAGAGGATTTTTATCTTCCATGTCACTTGAAGTCACTTTCCGAAAGTATCTGAAACTACAGTGTTAATACGGTTGGTATAGTAATAAAAGTTACTCCTCTTGCTTCAGCTGTTAACCTATTTATTACTTGTGAGTGGTTTATATGTCAAGGACAGAAGCCACTAAACCAGATTGTTTAAGTTCAGTTTCTGAGAGTGTCTCTTTGCTTTGCTAGTTATCATCTTGTTAATGATAATTATGGTTTAGGATTGTGCTAGGGGCTATGTATGGTGCCCTGAGGAACTAAGGCACAAAGTCTGATTAAATCAGCTTCAACTTTTGGCTACACAGCATTAAGCCAACATTATTATTACTAAATACTCATTCATGATGTGACCAAGGGGACAAAAATTACGCTTTTGGGAGGGCAAAACTAAAGTATAGCGTTCTGTTAAAACTGCAAATAAAGTAAAATCCTTGTGGCAGAAGAAATGTTTTCCATCTTTTCCCTACTTTTCCGTGTTTACTCAATCATTTTCAATAGTAATTGTTTCCTTTTTTTTCTTGATGCTGGAGAAGTTATTGCCTAAGCTTAAACAGCACAGCTTGTTCATCCAAATGAGTTTTTTCCTTTTTTCAGATCCAAGTACGTTTGCGTTTGAGGGAGTCTGTAGATTCCCATGAGGTTTCTGCTGTGTTAAGGCTGATTTTTGTCTTTGTTTCTCCCAACAGTTAAGAACAGTTGGTGCAAGTCACATGAACAAAGGCCTACCTGTACTGAGATTCTGAAGTGAAATCCAGCTGGGTTTACTGTTATCATATAGGGTCTGCATTAATCAGCATGATCTTTCACTGGCTAGAGAAAACAGCTTTCTTTTTCAAAGGTAAGAGTCAAGAATAGAGAGTCTTAATGTGGTTCTAAGGAAGACCCTTCAATAAATCCAAAATATTCACAATAAAACCACAAATTATCTCCACTTTTCCTTTAAAAATAAACCACTGACAGGGATATATGAGAATAATATTTTATAATCAAGGAGCCTTCTATAACTTGAAATTGTTTTCACTTCTGAAAATGTCAAATAATCTCCCTGCCTGATAAGGTGCTGGCTTCTTTTCTTTCCTAATGTTCTCTAAAGTATTTGGTTACCCATATGTGAAACAGTCTTCGTTTATCATGATACTAGGAGTCTAACATTACAAGCTGTGAATATATTTTAGATACCTGGGAACTAGGTACAATGTGCAGCTCGATCATTTGGCAACCTGGGTCCCAGGACGGTTTCTTGCAAAGAGTAAAATATTGAATCTTGCTGCAGAATGCTAGTTGTCAACCTTCCCTTCTTTTCCTTTGTATGGAAAAATATTGTTGAACGTCAAAAAAGGAAAATAGTCAAATAATACCAAGATAAAACAATAATCTTCCCAACTTAAGAAATTAAAACTATTTGATTAAGGAGTTATTTTCAAAACTATCAATCAAATTAACATGTAAGTTTAGCTCTTTCTCATTCTACTCTACCGACTAAAATAATTATAAATGCTAATTTTTTAAATCCTATAAGAAAATGCTAAACTTTAAATGTTAACTGAATTTGCTTTATAGATACAAGCAAGAAGACCTTCAGACATTCAAAAATTATACTCACAGATACGTTTTCTTAATAAACTTCTTTAAATTATTCTTAGTTTCATTTCCTTCTAAGGATAACTAGACTGAATTATGGAGCTCTTTCATATGTTTGACAACACAAACGTTCAATATTCAAGGTCCACTACATTTTATTATACATATTTGCAGAGCATTTTCGGTATATACATATTTTAAAATAAACATTTTGATAATCAAATATAATAGCTACAATAAGAGCAAGTGGGAATATATACAAATACATTGTTTTATATTATCATATGGTGGAGGCATGTTGGTTCTAAAATATATATATATGTTACACATGCACGTACACACACATATATTTATATATACACACCTATAGACAAATTGGGGTTTTAGGTTATTAAAACAGTTGTCTACTAAACAGGTAGGTGCTATGTAAACATTTGTAAAGACTATTGATTTCATGCACCCATCAGTTTCAAAATTCTAAAACTCATTTTCTTCCCAATGAAAATGTGTCATAGTGAGTCATTTGCAAAACACTGTAGGAGGAAAAAATGATCACTGAATCTAATAATTTTATTTTCTCTTTTGAGTCCTATACGTGTTTTAAATATGTATATTGTCAATGATTACACTAACTAGATTCTACTGTATTTTTCTTACATCTGAAGTCCCTGAATGAAGGGTAATATTGATATCTTCCATTACCTCAAAATTCCCCTTCATTTATTATTAATTAATTAATCTCACAAACTTTGATTTATTCATGAACTCATTTATTACAAGACTTTAACTGAGTATCTGAGGCAAAGGGAATTTATATTGGAGAATGCAGTTATGAATAGGCTGAAAAAGTAAATGTGCCCTATGTTAAATTATTTGAAATATTTCAGAGTAGCAAAAGTACATAATGCAAAAAAAGGCAGATTAAATAAACAATGAATTGAAATCTGGAGGATATTTGCCATGGAAAATATATGAGAAATATAAGTTATTTCCATGTTGTCAAGAAAATTACATAAAGCCTTAGTATTTACCTGTGAGCTGTGAATTTTGGATGCAGGCATGCCTGACAGTAGAAAATTCCTTCCTAGGGAGCAAGGAAATGGATTTCTAAAGACTTAACAACCTGGGTCAGGAAGCTCTGAGGTTTGCTCCTAGAAGGAACCTTCTGCTCTCAAATACTCTTGGAGCCCTCTTCACATGGAAGATAGACATTTTATTCTCAGGTGGATTTATGTTTATTGTCTTAAAACTTCCCTGAAGCAGGTAATGAGTATAAACATTAAACTTCAAAGAATTTCTCTGCATGCAAGCAATTGAGCTGTCAAAAAAGCTATGATTAAAGATAGTTCATATGAATATTCATGTAAAATAACTAGGTGCAAAAAAATATTGAAGAAGAGAGCTTCTTTTTTTTAACACTAGAAAAATTATGCATGCTTGTATTTACTCACAGCTTTAGAAGAAAATATTTTGGAAAACTTGCTGCTTAATGGTTAAATCTAACTTTGCCTAGTCATACTTATTAGTTCTCATGATGAAAAATGATGAGTAAAGGGGTTTAATTTGGGGGCTTTCTCTCACCTGGACGGGAGGGAGAAACTAAAACATATCTTGCGAGCACTTAGCTGTATTTCTTCTGTACAGAACAGACTGCACAATCACAAACCAGAAACCAGGACTGTGATATTTCTGGGTAGAATGAGAATACACCATGTGAACCGTCAATGTGCTGCGTCAGAGTATCATTGAACTACTCTCCTAATTGTGATTGCTTCATGGGTAAAAATCCATAAGAACTTTCTTTTGAATTGGTTTGTGCTTCAACATATATACTTTTTCTTTTCCCGTCTTCTTCTTCTTTTTTTTTTTTTTTGCATTTTTTGGCTGGGGCTGGGTTTGAACCCGCTACCTCTGGCATATGGGGCTGGCGCTCTTACTCTGTGAGCCACAGGCGCCGCCCACCCTTCTTCATTTTTTAATAGCTGAAAGAGAGTAGGGTCATCACCCTTCTCTGTCTGTCATAACACACATCTGGGAAAAAAGTCCACTGTGTAAATTTGGTAGTTTTCAAATTCATCATCCTCTCCCTGGGGCAGAGAGAATACAGTTATCCATATCATTCTTTTAAAGAATCATGCACCATTCTTTTTCAAAATGATGTTTATCAGTTATTATTTTTTATTCATTTTAGTAGGCCTGGCACATTCACATCTTTCCAGGTGTTCATTCTGATCACTGAATGGCTTTCTGATGCTTGTGTCACAACATCAACAAGTGGATCATAATTCAGAGTGAATGAACATCACTGTTCCCAGCTCAGACCTTTGCATCTACTAGAGTTTGCATATCGGAAGTTCTGTGATGCAACTTCATTTTTTTTTCATTTTAATTTTTTTTTAATTCACTTTTCATTTTACTTTTGTTTGTATGCCTTTATAAAGGTTAAAACATAAAAAAGTGATGCTTTTTAAGAGAACTTACTTTTTCTTGAGTCCTCTATTGTGGCTCTAAATTGTCTTTATAAACAACTGCTTAACAATTTTCAGTTTTGTTTTCTTTAGATTATTGAATTACAGAACATTTCCTAGAGAAAATTCCAAAAAATAGAGAAAAATATAAAAGACAAAATAAAAATAAAAAATGCTCCCACCCACAAAGATTGCTAATAATTCGGGATTTTCTTTTTCAATAATTGTGCATATACTTCCTCTCGTATTTTCGTATTAGTCATATCGTACATAAATGGGCATGTACACTGGATTTTCACATTTCATCATCTCAGCATTTTTAGGTTATCATGGAAAAAAATGAAAACATAATTAGTGATAGCAAGATATACAAGAGGTGAAATATAATTTACTTAAATTAGACTTTTTCAATGTTTTTAGTTTACAACTACAGTGAACGTTCCTGTGTGTTCAATATTACATACATTTCTGGTATTTCTTCCAATGAATTTTTATTACAAATGTAATAAAACATGTCCATGGTGAACACATTCATAAAGTGTAGATGCGTTTAGTGTGAGGAGGTATTTTCTTCCCACCAGATGCCTGATCTGACTTGCAGACATTTCCACCATTAACGGATTTTTATGTGTTGTCGCAGAATATTTTTTAAATGAGGCCACTTGTACATATTGCATCGTGCTATTTTTTTTTTAAATCTCAGTCTATTTGGGGAATTTTCCATATTCAAACCTAGGTAGATAATTTATATTTAGTAGAGTTTTCATTAATTTCTATTTTATGCATAATCAGTGCCATAATATATGTAATTACACACTGAATATCCATGATTTGAAATAATGAGAGTAGGTTTGTTTCAGATTTCTGATTTTTTCAGAGTTTGTAATATTTGGATATACGTGATAAAATATCTTGGGGATGATGGGGACCCAAGTCTAAACAAGAAGTTCACTGATGTTTCACATACACCATGTGCACAAAGTCTTAATGTCATTCTATACCGTATTTTTAATAATTTTGTGCATGAAACAAAATTCTGATTGTGTTTAATTGTAACTTCTCACATGTGGTTAGATGTGGAATTTTCCACTTATGGTGTCAAAACGGTTTGGATTTTAAAGCACTTCAAATTTTGAATTCTCAGATTAGGAAGGCTCAACCTATGTGTGCATTTAAGTTCTTTCCATATTTTTTTCTATTAAACATTGCTATAAATGTATTTTGATGTATGTATCTTTTGCTTTGGTAATAGTATATTAAGATAAATTACTAAAATATAGGAAGGTAGGTAAACATTTGAATATATTTAATAGTGTGCTAGTTATTTTATATTTTATTCGTTAAACTTATACCAGTGGACACCTCTGAAAGAATACAAGAGTGCCTATTTCCTCACTTTTTAATTGTTGCCATCTGGTGCATACATGTTGTTTATTTTTTATATTGCATTGCTTTAATAATGTGCAAAGCTAAGCATTTATTTTAGATTTGGTCCATTCACTTGTCCTTCCTTCCTTTTTTCCTTCCTTCCTTCCTTTTTTCCTTCCTTCCTTCCTTCCTCTCCTTCTCTCCTCTCTCCCTTTGTTTATTCCTTCCTTAGTCTCTTCTTTCCTTCCTCTCATTTTTGTAACTTCCTTTATTCATATGGCCCTTCCTTATTAATTTATACATGCATTTTATATATGTATGTGTATGTATATTATTCACACATGCATACATACACATACATGTACATTTTTAATTCTGTAAGTATGTGGGCAAACTCCTGTGAAAACTATTAAAAATACTGGCAAAGATATTTTTGAACATATTCTTAATAGTATCAAATAATAAGGAAAAGAAATAGGCTAAAATTTATATGGAGGAAAGAATTTGAGGGGTAAGATGAATACTGCATCTTTTTTTGTTCTGAGGGTGTTTGTGAATCTAGGAGAAACTGGGATCTGTTTTCCCAAGGGCTTGTGGGAAGAAGATAAAAACAAAAGCCGTGACCCATTCCACGTGGGGTCTTACATCCGTCTCCCTGCTTAAGGCAGGACCCTAAAGGCTACCTTCTCAGAGTAAGTATGTAGGAAATGTAAAGCTCTCTCCTGCTCTCTCCTCCTTATGCAGGAAATTTAATTTAGTTAGGACAAGAGAAGAAAGGAAGGAAATCTACAAGACATTGCAATGACGACTAGCCAGTCATTGCCTGGATGTGGACCCAAAACTACTGTTACCTGAATGGTGCAAAAATATCTCAGGTCATACATTTGAAAGGATCCCTGGATGGTTGTGTCTTTAAGGGCTTGGCATAAGCACACTCGCGTTCCTTCTAGAGGAAGGAACATTTAACTGGCCCACCTAATTTTGAAAACTAACAAAGCAGTTCAAGGAAAAAAAATAAATAAATAAAAAGCTCTAAATCTAGATTAAGTAGAAAGAAATACATCATAAACTAACCTGTAAAGATTTCAGATGGAAATTATCAGACCCAGATTATAAAATAACTATGCTTACTCTGTTAAAATTTAAAAGAAAAAACCATAAAATATAACCAGGGAAGAGTAAACTGTGAAAATCACTGAGAAATTTTTAAAGTAGTCCAAGAGAATTTTAGAAGTTGTAAGAATGAAATAATTGAAATTCAAAAATTATGATGTTCTGCTTAACA
This sequence comes from Nycticebus coucang, assembly GCF_027406575.1. NCBI lineage: Eukaryota > Metazoa > Chordata > Mammalia > Primates > Lorisidae > Nycticebus > Nycticebus coucang. The sequence goes on along the minus strand of NC_069780.1, from coordinate 156,126,551 downwards.
GTGAGTTAAATATAATTGGAGTGTTCTGGATGATGGGTTAATAGAAAGCAATCAGAATGTAGAAAAATAAAGAAAATATAAAAGAGAGGTTAACAGATGAGAGTGTAGCAAGACATTCTAAAACTTATCTAATCAGAACTCCAGAAAGAAGAAAAAGTATGTGATAGAATTGTTATAGTTGAAGAGCTTTCAAATATATTCTACATTATATAAACTAAAGAATACCAACATCCGAAGCAAGAAATATAAAAATCAGTCTACACCTAGACACATCAAAGCATAGTATAGAATACTAAAGGAAAGAGATGCTGAAAACAGTCAGAAAAGATAAATTAACTTCAAAGAAGTTAGACTTGGATAGACAACTGAAAGTTACAAATAAATGTCAACCTTCTACTTTCAGTGGAAGTTTCTCAACCTCAAATCCTACAATAATCCAAAGTCTCTTTTAAAAATGACAGCAAAATAAAAATGAACCCACCATTGTACTCAGCTGAAGATAATTTTCAAGGATGTACTCCTAGCGTAAGAAATATGAATCCGGGTAAAGGTGTACCATGGAAGAGTGAAAGAGCTAACTAAGTGATACACACCTATATCAAATTGAAGACATAAAGTAATAACCTCCGAAAAGGCTCAATAATATTACTATGAAAACATTGACTAACATGTAAGTATCTGTGTGAAAAAAATGAAATTGTACCCAGACCTACATTAAAAAGTCAATTGCTAATAGATTAAAAGTATACATGTGAAAGGCAAAGCTACCAGATTTTAGGAAATAATTAGGAATAATAGTGCTTTCATCCCATGACATCAAAGGATTTCTTAAACATAATGGAAAAACTTTGGTAAACTGTAGTAATTTTAGTCCTTGCCATGTATCCTAGAGAAATGCTAGTCAATGTACACCAGGAGACTGGCACGTGAATTTTCACATGGATAACTTCAAACTAGAAAAAGTAAAATGTACGCTAGCAGCAGAATAGATGTCCAATCTTAGTATAGTCCCTGGAAGGAATATCATGGAACTCATGTTAAATATGAGAGCCAGAGTTATAAGTAAAATATAGGTGAAAACCACAATGTTGTGAAAAAGAAATAAAGTACAAACAAACACATTACGTGATACTCTTTATTTGTTTTGTTTTATGATACTATTTAGATATTGTTCAAAACCACTGTATCTTTCAGGAACACAGATACACACACACACACACAAATTGTCTTAGTCTGTGGGTTTATATAACAAAATACCATGATCTGGTCAGCTTATAAACAAAGGAAATTTATTTTCTCACAGTTTCGGATGCTGGGAAGTCCAGGATCTAAAGGGCAGATTCAGCATGTAGTGAGAGTCCCTTTCCTGGATCCTAGACAGGACCTTCTCTCTGTGTTTTCACGTTGGGGAAGAGGCTGGCTTGCTGCCTTGGGGCTCTTTTCTAGGGCCTCTGATCCCCAGCCTGAGGCTGCTGCCCCAATAATCTAATCACCTACCAAAGGACTTAGGTTCCAGTACTATCATCTTGGAGGTTAGGATTTCAACATGTGAATTGTTAGGAAGCACAAAAATTGAAACCATAGCAAATGTGTGTGTGTGTGTGTGCGTGTGTGTGCATATATATACATACACATGTATGCGTAATTGTATGTGTTTGTGTATATATGTGTGTGCAGCCACAGGGTGGCCATAAAGTTCTTCTGCAACTTAAAACTGCATACCATTTTTAATATATATGTATATAATGTGTATATGTGTGTGTGTATGTACAAACACTAAAATGAAAAGCAAGAACATAATAATCACCAAGATCGGAAGACTGGGTAGCTCTGGGAAGATGGGGGAGGAATTGCCTCAAGTCTGTTACATGGTTTTAGTATGTGTATAGTTTCCCATTTGTGTTTTTGCAGTGTTGTGTTCAAGAGCTTCAAGAATGTAGTTTGATGGTATAAATTCAATTATACAGCCTGATAAGGTCAAAGAGAGAAAATTCTTCTGGCAATCGAGTGGTGGAGCTGATTCCAAGACAGTTTCAAGACAAGAGATTTCAATGCAGTTACTTTCTCCCAATTTATATAAACTTAAGCAACTCTGAAGTGTTATGATAAGCAGGAGATTAGAGCTGTGTGCCCAGGTGGTGCCTGTTCTTATAATACATTCGGTGAATCCTATTTTCCGACTTCCTTCTGTAAGATTTCTGGAAGGAATTCTCAGAGTCAGAACATGTTGGATGGCTGTTACATTTTTTGTTTAATATAATACATTAGAAACGGCTATTATATAAATATGAATTATTTTTATCTTACTAATAATTTAGTTTTTCTCCACTGCCAAATAATATATTATGGTGGTAGTGCTTGAATATTTCTTATTTGATTTAATGCCTGAAAAGACATGTTTCCACTAAAAAGCGCCTTTTGACTATTTTAGAAGTATATCTTAGCAGGAAAATAAAATTAAGATAGCTAATTAAAAACTTGGTATTTAATAACACTGACTGTGACACAATGTAATTTACAGCTTTGCAATTCCCCTTGATGGAATACAATCTTTCTTTGCTCCCTTCTAGGGAAAGATCATGCCATATTAAACAGAGTTCTGATATTGTCACGCTCTTACCAAGTTACAGAAAGCGCTAATCCTTCCACTGTTCATTTGACTCCCTATTCCTGGAGTAATCTATTTTAGGTGTTGGGCTGTTCTCTAGAGATTTTGCTCTTTTTGAGGGTGCTGATACTAGGCTTATTTTACAAAGTTATCTTGGTTTTATGCAAAAGATGCCTTAGTTTCAGATGTTTAAAATAAGTTTTATTATTTTTCATGCAAAAATGCCAACCATGTGCTTATAAATGTTGACGCCTGTTAATTGTCTTTCTGCCAATGTCCTATACTGAAGGAAAATCAGGGAGAGAGAAGTTATTTTTGCTATACTTAGAAATTTGGGTAAGGTGGGTGGTGGTGGTGGAAGAATAGGAATAAGAAAAGGTAAGCGAGAACAGACCAAGGTAAGTAAGTCTGAGATGAATTTGATTTTTTTCAATAGTGCATTCCATACCCAGTTGTCACAGAAACTACAAAATTAAGTATATTCTGTGTGTAGTCTTTGTTATCGTCATAAGTATTTGCAGATGAGAGGACTTGGCTCTTTTCTTTGGGTTGAGACCCACCCAGCAGGTACATTGTGTGGGTCTGAGGCACACTTCCTGTGTGAAGGACTCAACTACATTGTTGACTCTAACCTTACAAAGGGAATTTATGTTACCTAATAGTATGTGCCCCCATATTAACCTGAACTTAAAAAAATAATTACATACTTCTAATAAGGATTACTTTTTTGGGAAACCAAGGCAAAGCAAATTTGAAGGATGTTGATGAAAGGAGATGCCTACCATGTAGCTTTCAGAGGTCTGGATGAATATTTCTATTGCTGCAAATATGACTTCTTCAGGTACTTCTTTAGAAAGTATTTTGAGAAGAGGCTCATCTACGTACGATGGGCTAAAAGTTATGAGTGAACAGGGAATAGACTTTTGAAAGTAAATAATTGAATATTGCTGATTTTTAATAACTAGCATGAGTAATAGCAATGAAAGTTGAAAAAATTTTATTCCAATTAACAATTTCATTCTATTTTGCAGTTGATTTCTTTCATACTGTTAGATTAATTAACTATTTCAGATTGAGTAGCTATTGCATTGTCTTCGTGTTACTCTATTTAAGGGAGGTATCTCTTTATAATCTCTTTATAGAAGAGGATAATCAGTATCTACTGATCTGGTGCAAAAGATTTTATTTAAAGTACGTGTTATTAAGTTTTTTACAACTTTGAACACTGTGAATTTTCTCACTTTTCTCTTAGAGGTTCATTTGGTCCTGTTAGATATTTGTAGGTGGTAGATGTGATTTTATAATATAATCTCTGCTTCTCATTCTCTGAAGATTAGTGTCTGGAATTGAAAGACTATCTATGAATTTGAACTGACACAGAATATATAAGATGGGAATTGAACAACAGTAGGGTTTAGTACCCAGTGTTTAGAAAATTTAATATGTATAGGATAATTTCCTTAAAATTCAATAGAAATAAATTATTGTAAAAGTTTCAAAATAGACCCATTTGGCAGGTGTATGTATGTGGGATACTACTGAGGAACTCTATAACAATGGCTTTGTTAAGAAGACTAATTATTCTGTGATATTCCAAAAACACTATATCATATCACATCGCTATAGTTGTCTATTTTTTAGGAGTAACTTAGCATTGATTTACTGGCTAATCACTCCATTAGCAACTGAATTAAATGAGCATGTATTAAGAATCTTAGCACAGGAAATTCTGTTGGGCTTGTGAGGAACACAAAAAGAAAATATGAATATGCCTGTTGACTGTTCTTATGAAAGTTCAAGTTAAGTAGCGAGTAAATAATACGCCTGTAGTTTACTTTAATACCAAGTAAAGTGTGATAAATTCCGCAAAAGAACGTAGATTTTATATTCAGTCAGTATTGTTGAGCTCCTGCTATTTACAGTTCATAATTTAGATACTGTGGGATAAAGAATAAGACAATTAATTTATAATTTAAATTTAAAGGGATGAATTATGGACACATTCCAGGGAAGTGAAGCAGGAGATACCATTCGAAACTCGTGAAAGATAACATGATGGAATTAGTATAAGTTGAATAAAGAAAGATGTTTTAAAATAGTGATAGATGCCTAACAGACATCTAAAGAACATTTTATACAATGGTTGAGGAATATGTATATAGCTAGATAAAGGTAAAAAATAGAGAAAGAGAGGGAGAGAGGGAAATTCTAGCCCTCTCCCTCATGGCAGGTAGAATTCTGTATACTATTTCTCACTATTAGTTCTTTACAATGGTGATGACTAGAGGTCTTACAAAATCAGAATCACTAAACATATCATTTTACCCATTTTTTGTAATATAGATATATTGCTAGACTGATATATATCTACATTGAAGTATAGATATATAGATCACTATGTATGTATACACTTATTTCTAGTTACACATTATATATATTTATAATCTTGGACTATCTATTAACATCTTACGCAAAAAATGGGTTCTTTAAATAACACTTTGATATACTCAGATAGATTCAGCGAGCAGTTGGGAAATACGTCTAGATATATTTAAAGTTGGTAGAAAGTGTGGACTGAATTACTAAGGAAAGAAGTGTAATGTTTGAAACCTCTGTAAACCAAACTACAAGTAAATTTCAGCACAGGGCAAGAAAAACAATTAGTGATGCTGAAGATGGGAATGAGAAGAGTACCCTGGTGTCACACAAGAAAAGAGATAGCCAGTCACCTCTGCCTTGTGGTAAAAAGGGAACACAGGGGCCTGATGCACTTGAATTTGGTCATCTGAATGCCAATCTAATCTGAATCAGCAAGTGAGCGCCTGTGGACAAATGATGCAAACAAGACCAGGCAGCAAATGGTAGATGAGATAATGTGTAGTTAGAAAGAACAAGTGGCAAATGCTAACTGTTCTTTGGGAAATTATATTTTGAAGGATGAGAGCAAAGAGGGTTAGGGAAGTTGGGAGCCTTATTGCAAATTCAAGAGAATGAACCAGGGAAGTGAATGAGGAGATGGCGACCCAAGGAGAAAGTGAAAGAGAGACACTCTTCTAAGACAAAAGAAGGCGAAGTGACTATGGGCGATCTTATTTCTTTTTGTGAATTTTCAACACAGAAACTCAAAAACATTTAATTTCCGCGGCTGCAGAATTTCTCATCACTAATAAGAGACTACAAGGGATAACGTTTTAAAGTTTTCTTTTCATGATTTAGAAATTTTAGTAATAGAATTCCAAATTTATTTATGGAGTGGTGAGAAATATACAAAGCGACTTATTACATCTTTATCCTTATTGACTACATTTGAGAATGAAGTTCAAAAGGAAGAGAAAGAAGGATAAACCTGCTTTGTCTTTAGACTTCAGAGTGAAATCTCTGACTTGAATATACTCCTTATTCTATGACTTTCCAGCTGTAAGTAAAAATCAATTCATTTGGTGCTGATGTTTTATAATTATGGCCAATATTTTAATATCTTTTAAATAGAAAAAATATTAACACAGGAACCTTGATGTGACATCTCTTATAAAGGTCACCGATATGTTTATTTTAAATAAATCTATAAAAACCGTGAACGGTTGATTTCTTGGGGGGTTGACTGAGTTTTACTTAGACATAATTTTCCAGGGATATATTTAGATAATTGTCTAAGAATCGATGTTTTAAGTATTTTGATGGAATGATGGACTATTGTTGGTAATAATGAATACCTGATAATGTGCCTCTGCAACAACCACTAATTAGCTTCATTATAGCCCACAGTTAATTCTTATGAATAACTTATGTAAATGAATGAAACTCTAGTAGTTTTTTTGTGAATTTCCTGACAATGAGATTTTGAGAGTCATAAGTGTGGCAAATTTCTGACAGCAGGTATGTCTCTTTGTTGCATTTTGAGAAGGGAATAATCCAGATACTAGAATTTATTTAGCCGTGGAGATTTTTCCTTTCCCTTAAGCTTTGAAAGTAAAAACTGAGAAAATCTGGCTAGAAAAAGCATCATTTGTCGTGTGATTTGCATCTTAAGAACAAAGGAACAAATGAAAATGTGACTATTGTCTTTATCTTCTCTGTTATTGTGTGCAGTATCCTTCTATAATCTTTTCTTGTAATGAGACTTAATAGCTGCCTTTGAGATATTAATGGAAATTGTCACAGACAAGGGAGATATTACTGCATCTAATGAATTAAAGTAAGACTAAAAGGAAAGAAAAGGAATAATAAGTCAAATCTGCACAAATAAAAAGAATTTAACTAGTTTTTAAAATTTAACCCTATCGGTGCTACTGCTATGAAATCCAATGATGGAAATACACTACTAGGCAGTTTTCTAAAATATCATTTGTCAAACACAACTGGCAATTTCTATTCAAATTATTTTTCATGTAAGTGATATTAAAAAGCCTCTCGACTTCAATTTTATGCAGTGACTAAAAAAGGACATTTTATATGGTTCCAAGGACAACTCAGATCAATTAGGTTTGTTATACACAGAGTCCAAGGAAAACCCTCAAGCGTTCAAGTAAAATAATGGTCAGTGGCATAAGGAACAAAGTCATAACTGTAATTCAGTGTATCTGTATATTGAAAAGTTGGGCAAATTTTAGTTTAAATCAGTTTTCAAAACAATTATACTATTGACTTTGCCTTTTTCAATATTCACCTATGGATATAAGTAATCTTCATACAAGTTGTTGCTTTAAGTAACATAATATTACAAATGTGCACACTCTTTGCCTTGTTTTGTGAGAGCTGAGTAGTGAGTGGCTGCTTTTTAAGCAGCAGTATATCGCCATCTAATTAAATGAAGGGTGTACGATTGAGCTGTCTGGTAGAGAATTATGAGGTTAGTACATAAGTTATGATAGCAATCAGACTTCTTTTTTGTAGGGCATTCCCTGAGGAATAAATTGTAAATAATGCTATCCGAACTTCCTGAGTGGAAGACACCTGCCAGGTTTCTGCCAGGAGAGCAGTTGATGCCTAATTGAGTTCGGGATTGTTAAAATGTCTTCTTTTTTGCAGTCTTGAATAATGTAGAGCTAATGAACAAATTCCATTTTAGAGCTGTAGCATCAGCTCCCTAGAAAAGATTCTTTTATGATTTGGTTTACTAAAAAAATAAATTAATAATAATAAAAACATAGAAACTATTCTTAGCGCGATGTCTGTCTTCATACACAGTAGGTGCTAAATGTTCACTAAAACTATTTAAATTGTTCATAGCACATACACAGCTATTCTAGTAAGAGCCAAGTGATGAACTGATTGATCTCAAAAACTGCATTCCTTTTTAATCATATATGTTGGTTTAGGAGTAAAAAAAAAAAAACAAGAACAAAAAAACAGCCCTGAATTCTTGTTCATGGTTATCTTCTTTTTTCTCTGACTTTCAGGCACACAGAACATTCCAGAAATTTTTAAACAGTTAATATTTATCCCATGCTTAAGAAGAAATACTTATTTTTCCCTTCAACTGTGGGTATTACAAACAGAGATCAGTGGGCTCTCACCTCGGAGCTTCGGTGCTGAAGTGGCCAGAGCTATTAACATTCTACTGTGAGTGGGCGGAAGCTTCCTGTCAAAAGGCCACTAAACCCACCAGTCTGTGCTGTTTTCTCTAGGCTAATCCGTTCCTGTCCATTTTGATTGGTTGCTGCCACATTTACTAAGAGCCCGTGCACCTACTGAATCTCTTATGCTTAAGAGACAAATAAAAGCGAAGTCTTCGTTCTGGCTAAACTGTGTTTTTGTTCTGATTTGACTTCTACAGATAGATTCCATTCCAGGAAAAATGAAATAAAATGCAATAAGTAATTTTAAGCTACCATTAACTAGTCAAATAGGACGAAATACCATGTTTGTTGGTCATCCGAACAACTAACAAAAGTAGAAGGTAATTTATGTCACCCCTGGAGCAGTTATACATAACACCCTACCGGGTGTCCAAAGGCCAGAATCCATCATTTTCCAGCTCTATCACTCCTCTAACTTGTATGTTCAGAGCAGGCTTCACAAGTGACCTAAACTGGCATTTGTTTATTGAAAATATAAAATGACTATACATATTTTTTAGAAAACTATGCATATCGTGTTGGTCTCCTTGTTCAGTAAGTTTGCAAGGAATCATTTGTTCTTTTCCATTTTTTCCTAACAAGATTGAGGTTAGGCAACAAAATATAAAATGAGTTTCCAGATTTTTGGTATACACCTATCATATGATTTCAGTCTTATGAGACCACTTCTGATGCCTTAATGAATTAATCAGTCTACACAGTAACTGTTTTTGTGTGCTTATTTTATGCTAGACATTATACTATGCATTTGAATTAGAACAGTGAATAAATTGGGGAAAACTCCTACCCTATAGTATGTGCATTGCAGAGAAAGAAAATAGAAAATAATGTGTCAAATGAGGATGAGTACTATGAAGAAAAATAAACTAGGAGTGCCTGAGTGAAACAGTACCGTGTTCGTGGTAGATGACTAAGGCTTTCAGACCTACAAATTCAATGCTGAGCATTACTATTTAGGGTTCACCTATATTTTATCACACTCTTGGTTAGAATGGGGGTGAGTATTTAGATATGAGAAATTCAGTTGTGTTATTGAGTCCAAATACAATACATTTTCTTTCACTTTCAAAATTTTATCGGTGTTAATTAAGCTATTATCTAAATTTCCCACTTGTACACATTGCCAACATAGTAGTGAGAGTTAGTGAATGGAATTCCATAAGCTCTTTCAAGAAAGACTTTGGAAAACAGATAAACAATGATATAGGTTTCGTTTAGGAGTTCTTTCTGAGTCAAATTAATCCCTAGATCTCCTTAAATTCTGTTAGTCTAAGATGCAATTTGACTGGCAGATAGGGGAGGGGGGGAGGGGAGAGAGAGAGAGAATGGTATTTTGATAGCTGTGACCATATCATTTTAAATATTAGAATTCTAATTAAAAATGCAATTCTTCATAAGCAAAATTGTTTATTTGGTACTGCCTTCACTGCCAGCAACTCTCAATTTCATTTTAAAACTAGCTTTATTCTGACCAGAAAAGGCTAGTTTTGTGGACTTTGAGGAGCCAGACAAATTGTGACCTAATTAGAGCAGGATGGATTTGCTCTTATTCAATGGTGTCTGAGGGGAATGTCAGGCAGCATTCAGCAACCTCTGTCTTTCTGGCTTCTACAGGAGTGATATGAGTGTATAGAGTGTGAATTTGGCACTAAAAATCTAGCAGACAGTGGAATAACCCAGATCACTGTTTTAGAATCTAGTGATTGTTTTTTAAAAAATGATTAATCTCTTTGACAGATTCCATGTCTTTTTGTTTGTTGTTGCTGTTGTTGAGTGTGACTTTCCCTTGAGGAATAAATAATTTTTTAGCAATTCCGATAAATATTTTTATCTACCAATATTAACAAGATCCACGTTTAAAAATGTTTATATAAAAGGAAGCTGCATTATGCTTGTGAATGTATCAATTTTTAATTTATAATATTTTCAATGAAAGCATTTAAAATTATTTAATTCACAAAAAACCTCCATGCATTATAGTTGGTGCTAGATACATTTATTTTATTGCTGATTAAATGTTTTCTAAATAATTATCAAACTTTTCACATTTTATAATCTGTTATTCTTATTCTACCTTTGGACCCTCAGAGGAGTAAATTGCTACATAAAATAAATGTTTCTTCTAGTCATATCTAATTATATTCAAGGGGCCATACAATAATAAAAAACACTTAACGTGGTGTTGAGATTGGCGAATATTGTAGTTATATTTAATTCACAGTTCTGCTCTTTTTCACTACCAGCCAATTTCTAATTCTCAACTATGTACAAATAGCCTTATATAAAATATGTAACTTTTATTTTATTGAAGAAAAATATAATAGAATTTATTTGTAAAACAATTAACTAACTGCATGTCTGATAGCACTTTTTACCATACTTTCACCTCTGACTTCATATCAAATGAAAATAGAAACAATCACAAAATTAATAAGAATGTTCTTGAAAAATTAAAATATGCATATTAATACTGATGTGTTGATTCAAATATAAACAGCCATACATATTAAGGGCATTTTATTAGATTGAGTGTGTGTTAGTTTTATTTTGATTATTTTCTCTCCTTTGAGGCTAATAGACTGTATTTTGATAAAGTAGAGAATTTAACAAATGAAGACACAACATTTATTCATAACTGTATTGAACATTTATGGGAATAAGCTTTATGTTAGGGATAAGGGCCGAAAGCGTGCATGAGGAGTTTCCGATTCATCATGGAGATACAGTGGAATTGTGCAATGGCAGAAATAAACACCACAAGGTGCAGGAATTCTAAAAACGGCACAAGTGTATATCATGAGTGGAAGAAGTTTTGATGGGGAGCTAATAGTTGGGCTATGGCTTCAAAGATGACTAGTTTACCCTCTGTTACTCAGAAGGCTGAGCCAAAGGGTGACAGTGGGGCTCAGAATTGGGATACAAAGGAGTGACTGAGTGAGTGAGGATAACACACCCAGGGATCACAGAGTAGTTGGATGTGACTGGAGACAGCATCTGGCTTTAGAAGGATCAAGCTTGGGGTAAAGTGCTCTTATTAATTTATGCACTCTAAACAGAGAATCTGCGCAGATCCTCTAGGACAATCTTCATTATGATTGTCTGGGGTCCCTCAAAATTATATTAAGGCCAGCAACAGTTCCCAGACTTCACATGGAATGCATTTATGTGTTGGTCTTCCAGCATGAAGGATAAGATCAGCTGGTTGCATTTGTATTGCATTTGTACTGAACATTCAGAAGTAAAAACACTGTATCCCTTGCCTTGTTCTCTTGTTTTCTTGTGCTGTATTGAGTATGGATAAGAGATAACATGTACACGTAATAATCAACTGAAACAAGTTACAAAAATTACATAATCAGTTTTGAGGGAGAGCACACGATGTGATACAAGTAGATTCAGTGAATCCCTACCAGTGCCTGCTAAGTGACGGGAGGGTGTGCTTATGGGTATCACAGACTTCTTGCCCTTGAGGATTTTATGATCTTCCGAAATAGAAAAACAAGCAGATAATCTCAAAATTTTGTGGTAATTGTAAGAGAGAAACAGCGCATGCAGGATTCTTGGGAACACACTACAGGGTCCTTCAGGAATTTAAGCAAGATTTCCTGGAGGACGTAGGACTTAGCTTCCAGACAGAGGAATAGTCAGCATCCTTTAGTAGGAGGAGACTAAGAAGGGGGCAGAGATTTCTGTAGTGCTAGCAGGAGGAGCACAAAGAGTTTATAATTTTTAGTGTGTCAAATAAGAAATAAATGGATGAGACTAGAAAGTTGCCGCGTGGAGCTGGACAAGGGTCAGTGAGGTCACAGGTGGCCTATGGCTATCTTGTGGAATTTCGAATTAACATAGTGGGTAATGGACATGTTAAACGGCTTTAACAAGTATTAAAATGGCATAAGACATAATCATATTTGCATTTTATTTTTAATTTTTTAATTAAATCATAGCTGTGTACTTTTATGGGGTATGATGTGCTGATTTGCTATACAATTAAACTGATGTCTCTAGCTGCAGTATTCTGTGGTCCTGGGAAGTAAAGAGAGAAAACCTTGGGCCTCAGGATTGGAGGAACAATGTCTATCTTGTTCCCTACTGTCCCAATCACCTGCAAACTGATAAGGCCCTCAATACATTTTCTTGAATGAATGGGCAAACATTTTGGTAGTTGCTGATGAGAGAGAGAGGGAGAGACAAAGAGAGAGAGAGACAGAGAGAGAGATAGACAGAGACTGACCTAACCCAGGACAGTGGTGGTAAAAGTTGGACTATCAAGGATGGATATAAACATAGGAAAATTTTCTAGGAATTAAGGTAAAGAAAACTTGGTGATTAGGCTTCTGTGACTTTGGCAATGAAGAAAAGTACTCAGTGATTGATTCTAAGAGGGAAAAGAGAAATTTAGATGATTTAGGGCTTGGGATAAGAGAACATTTCTGGTCATATTGACTTTTAAAATGTTCCCTATGGACCACATTAAGTGCAACACACATATTCTTGCTTGTTAAAGATTCATTTTTATGTTCGTGGCTCTTAAACATCCTACAGTAGCAGGATTCCAAAGGAGTTATCACTTGTTACACTGGTGTGAATATGCAACTCTATCTCTAAAGAGACTGCAAGATTTCTACAGGAAGAAGCTGTCTGACACGTGGTACCTCTTTAACCTCTTCTCATAGTGCACAGCGCTGGCTTTATCAAACATGTATCAACCAGTTGGCATTTTCATTTCATTTTAAGTAAAATGAGATTTTTTTAAAAATATCATTTCGTCATCGATGCAATGATAAATTCTTAGTCTCTCTAAAACACTCTTCATTATGTCTTACATGGGAGCAAGGTGTAATTCAAACGCTCTTGTAATTTGTTCCTTTAGGTACGTCTGTACCTCAGTGTCATTGAGTAGTACCTTGAACAGGTCACCTTTCTAATAAACCATTATTGTAGGAATCAGACAGGCATATTTCCCTGCCTCTGCTTTGCTGACTGCAGTTCACACATGCAGATTCCAGTTTCAGAACCTACATGGGCCCTTCTTGTTTATTACTCTGGTTAGTAGCTTTCCATTGTGACCTGATGACCTTCACTCTCTTATTTCAGAATGATATTTTTAAATAAACATGTAAAATAGCTTAAAGAGGTTATCAATTTACACAAGTACCTGTGATTACTTAGGCAGAGTCGATATTATAGAAAAAGCCATTTTTTAAAAGAGTAATGATGAGAAAATACGATTCAGAAAAACTGGACTTCATAGTCTTTCTTGATGAAGGGGTGTGTGCTTTTATGGTGTAAAGGACAAACTTAAATCTAGTTACTTTTACAGTGTGTGAAGGTATTTGTGCACATTGATGAGAGGAATTTTAAAGGTGGAAAAATTATTATATATCAATGATTTATAGATACTACCTTACATTTGCAAATCAATATTTTAGTAGTTACAAATGCCTTGCACTATTTTTGCTATATAAACTAAGTTGTAGAAAACTTAAAGAAATGAAAGTTCAACATAACTACTTTATGCTTACATGTGCTTATTCTAACATGTGAATTTATTGCTGTGTTAGTGAATAATGTAATGTAGTCCTGTTTTTGCTGGTATTCATAGCTGAAAATTCTAATAGAAGCAAACTGGTGATGAATGGAAAGCTTCCAAGAATACAAAACCAATAGAAGCATCATACAGAGACTAATTTCATTTGTTTTACTTGAAGTGTTATTTACATTTATAATATCTTTATTTTTTCTATTCCATAATGTGGAAGTATAAATATTTTACATCTTGCTATTAAAGGTTGCTGATGAATATATACATAATTAGTATAAAATTAATTTCCCACTTATTTCCAAACCCGCTTAAGCTAAAATTTAACAGTAGAAGTGGAAAGGTTGTAAGGCCTAACTATTTTTAAATAAGAGAATCGATAAAGAATTTATTTGAGAAAAGATTTGATGTAGCCAACATGCTCTTAATATTCATAGAAATTTTAGGTTTCTATTGATTATGAAATTGAAAGCATTAAAACATATTTTCTAAATTTATAGAATTGGACAGCTATCTGTAAAATACATAATATTTGTAGTGTTCTCCAAACTCTGCTTGATTTTAGAAAGTTTTTGTCTGTGTTCAAAATGCACATGAAAGAATAATCTCTATAATTCTATAAAGGTTATAAATGAGAAAACAACTATAACTCAAGGCAACAAAGAATAATTCATATGGGACCTCAAAATCAGATTCGTTCTTTATGTAGCAAGAAGGCAGACAAGTGGATTAAGTATGAGAAGTATCTTTTCAGCCCAGGATGTTCTGTGGTCATAAAATCATATATTTCTAATTGTATAACTTGGCCCTGTGTTCGGGAGAACAGCACTTAAATGTCTTCAACCTGAGCATTTAAAATTTTTTAAAATATGTGAGCCTCCGTTAAAAGCTTTCAAGCATGAACCTTGAGGTATTAAATCAAGTTTACCTGAATACACTTATAAGTGGCCATGAAAGAGATGCTATATTTATTTTGTGATATTTAATTCCCTGGTAGATACTTAAAAACGGAGGTTCCTGTCTGGCTGGTGTTGAGGGCACTTACTATCTAAGGGAATTCACTTGTAATTAATATACCTCGAGGATCTTAAAATATTTCTTTAGTGTGGAGTCATTTTGAAGAGTAGTCCATTCATTGCTCATCTCTAAAAAAAGGTAAAAGTTGGAAATTATAGTGTGTCATAGGAACATATATTTCTCCTCTCTCTGTTGGGATCAAATATGGGAGTGCATTAAAATGGAGAAAGAAAGGGACATCAGGAAAAAATAGGTGTAGATATGGACTACAGCCTTTATGATGTAACACAAACGGGGAGTACCTGCAATTGACAATCTCATTAGATTTCCTGGAATTCATTAATTAGGCCGAATGAATTCATTCAACATACATTTTGTATATGTGTTATGAAGAGACAAAGAGTGGCAGCTGAAGTTGCAAGTGGAACCAAAAGGAGGCTTTTCTTTAAAGAATGAAAAAATAACACATGTGTAGACTGATGAGAAGGATTTTGCAGCAGTGGGAAATCTAAGAAACATAATCCCTACTATCAGGAAGAATATGATAGATAACAATCTAGCAGCTAAATAATTAAGGCCATAGTCTATGATGCAAGTAAAATAAGGAGTTGTCAAAACATAAATGAAGGGATGAGAGGGGATCAGGTTTCCTGAGAGGTTTGTAGTCAGAAGGACCCTGATCCGGGATTAGGATATTCTAGGCTGAGGAACTAGCTAGCGTGAAGACCCTAAGCCAGTGGTTCTCAACCTTCCTAATGCCGCGATGTATTTTCATTGTTACAAAGGGGTCACCACCCACAGGTTGAGAACCGCTGCTAAGGCAAGGATCCATCTGGTTTTCCATGATAAAGTGAAGTGTCTCAGAGACCAGCATACGGCATTTGTATTTCATTCTAAGAGCAGTGAAACATCATGGAAGGATTTTAAAAAGTCATGTTGGTCACTATGTGGAGAACAGACGTGAAAGAAAGACATAGGTGGAAATGAAAAATAGTCAGAAATGAATTTTAACAGCCCAGATGCCTGAGGATGGCCATGGGAAAGGTGAATAAAGATAGAATTATTTTATTTCCATTGAAATATTTAAATTAGCATTTTAGAGCCCTTGTTACCATAACCTTACAATCACAATAACTGGCATTTAGTAAATACTTATTTCCTGCATGTTGTGCTAAACATTTTATAAGCAACATTTTGCTTATTTTCACAACAATGCTGTGAGATGCAGTAATTAACCCTCAGATGAGAAAACTAAACTTTAGAGAGGCCCTTCAGCTTGATCAGGTGCACACAGCACATGTTGGAGTTGAGTCTCTGATGTAGTCTGCTCGCTCTGGAGTCAGCATTTTTAATCACCCCATTATCATCTTCCCACATGCCATGTTTCATCCTTCAGTATCAGCACCACCATTTACACTTCAGGTCGCACATTATTTATGAGTTCCAATCGGTGCTTAAAACTTACGACAATCAAAAGAGGGGAATGTCTTGCCATCTTCATAAGGAACCAGAAGATCTCTAAAATAGACTCCATCCAACTATTATACAAGTTAATTTTCCTAAGCTAATTATCTCCTTTAATCTGACCCAGCTCAAGTCTCCCTTTATGGTTAATCCCACATAATTTTTTGTGTGCAAGCCCCATTGTTTGTGCCCTTGTGAAAAGAAAGGCAGGGAAGTTAACATCTATTTCCTTTCATAAATGTAAAGGTAGGCTCCCCCGGACACCACATGGGTCTTTTCCCTACCACTTTGCCTCTAACCCACTTTCAAAGAGTAAGTATGGTTGAAGACAAGTGAGATTTAGGGAGACATTTTAGCTGCACAGAAACAAAAATCCAGCAAAATTTTTATAGTTTAATCAATTTTTATGTTATAATAATGCTCTATGGTAGCACTACTATCTGGATGTTTGTCCCTTCCACACCTTATGTAGAATTTTGATCCCCAGTGTTGAAGGTGGGGCCTAATGGCAGTGTTTAGGTCAGTGGGGACATCCCCTATAAATAGATTAATGCCTTTCCTCAAGAGAGGGAGGAAGAAGTGAGTTTTTACTGTAAGCTTCTGGGAGAACAGATTGCTGAAAAGTCCCTGGCACCACCTCATACTCGCGGCTTCCTCTCTCAGTGTGTGATGTCCGCACAGGCCAATGCTCTAGCTTGTCTGTGAGTGGAAGCACCCTGAGAGTCCCCCCAGAAGCAGACGCCCAATGCAGAACTTTCCAACTATTGGATTCGTGAGCCAAATAAACCCTCTCTCTTTATAAATTACCAAGCTTCAAGTGTTCTGTTATAGCAACACTAAATGGGCAAAGACAAATGGTAATTCAATAAAGTTCATACCTCAGGGAAATGACCACTGGTAAGAAACCACTGCTCCTCCCTAGGTGCCATGTGTGTTGAAACTGTGACTATCAATGAGGACACACTGTAATAGAGAAAGAACAGTGGATTTGGAGGCAGAAGATTCGAATGATATACAGGTAGGTCACTATGAAAATTTTGAGACAGATTGTATTATGGTTCATTATTTTCATGTTCAAGAAACACAGTAGAGGCTCTGAGCCTGGAGTGCAGTGGTTCCAGTGTCAGCCACACACAACAAGGCTGGTGGGTTTGAACCCGGCTGGGCCTGCTAAACAGCACTGACAACTGCAACAAAAAATAGCCAGGTGTTGTGGCGGGAGCCTGTAGTCCCAGCTACTTGGGAGGCTGAGGCAAGAGAATCGCTTAAGCCCAGGAGTTTGAGGTTGCTGTGAGCTGTGAGCCCATAGCACTCTACCAAGGGTGACAAAGTGAGACTCTGTCCTCCACACCCCCCCCCAAAAAAAGAAAAAAAGAAACACGGTAGACCCATGCAAGTTTTTCTGATGCACCCATGAAAGTTTGAACTTGCTTGGCTTACCGGTGTTGCTGGGAGGTAGTCATTGGTTTATATATGGATGGATTTTATATTTCTTGATTTTTTGTGTATCTCAAAACTTTTGTAATAACCTACATATCATACCTATCCAACAGCTTGGCATTGAAAGGGAAATTTATGTTCACTCGTTCATTAATGGCAATATTGTTATCTCTGCTTTACGGAAGAGGGAATTAAAGGTTACGGAGAATAGGTGGCTTGAGAAGGGTCACACACCTCGTACGTGGCCCAGATCTGAAAGACACTGCCCTGACTCCAGAGGTTCAGCTTTCACCACTGTGCTTCGCTGCCTTTCTGCTCGTGGTTCTTCTGCTCTCCTGCCTGCTGGGGAAGTTTTAAAAATTTCTGTTTATTGAAAGAGGATTAAGCATACTGCCCTGATTGTCAGATCCACATTTTGGAGTTAGTTTTCCTTTCTAATTTCTCCAATCGTTGGGAAGCCTAATCACTTCAAGCAACATAGGCTCACTGGATCACTTCAGTAGACCCGAGTTCCTGGGCTAAGCGTAGACATCAAGACTCTGTAATGGTCCTTACCTTTTCTCAAACGAAGGGGAAAAGGTGTTGAAGAGTCACTGAAGCTATAAACTAATATATCTGTGACCTTTTTAAAATACATAAATGATGATTTAAAAAATGATTATGGCAACTTTTAAAACTCTAATCCTGTTGGCACTATGAAGCAGGTTTATTCAGTGACTATTTGTCATTTACCTAATAGAAAGGGCATGAGCAGAGGGGTCAACGCTTGTTTGTTTCCTCTGATCATATGAACACGCATGGCACCCAGGGAGGAGCAGAAAATGGGAGAGCGTGAAGAAACCAGTTCTTTCAGTTTTTTTTTTAATATGATAAACATATCAGGAAAAGTAGCAAATAGGTAGTGCTATTTAACGTTTCTACATTTTTTTTCTCTTTCTATCCAACCCTCCTCCCTCTCCACAGGGGAATTCTATACCAATTTGAAGCTGACCTTCCCTGAATGAATCATCATTTTAACAGGCTGGGTCTTCCTAGCTGACTGCTAGGTACATAACTACATTTTTAAAGTGTAATGTTACCTAACATAGCAACATTAGAAAAAAAATTTAGTTTTGCTATACCAAAAATAGTATACCAATGCTTCTCATGAGTTTTATGTCAGAAACTTTGGCTCTGAAAATATTTTCCCATTCATGAAGGCTATTTTTGATAGTTTGAATACTTTCTCTTTCTTGTTTTTTTTCTTAGTTTTTAGAAAATGAATATAAACTTTCTGAGGAATGCAAAGGAGTTTTATAAACACCTAAATCTGTGGATTAGAATTCCAGTTTAATATAGTGACTAATGGTAGGGAATTATTTCTGTTGAGTAATGTATGTCATCATGGTTGAGAGCGCATATGAACATATGAACTAAACTGCCTCACTTTGAGTATCTGCTCTGCCACTTACTAGATGTGTGGCATTGGGTGACATAGTTTCTTAGATTTATCATCTGTAAAATGGAATATATGGTAGTGGTAACCTCACAGGTTTCTTGTGAGGATTAAATGTATTAACAAGTACATAATACTTTAAAGAGTCTCTGACACATAGAGCTCTGTGTTTGTCAAATATGCCATTTCTAATTATTGCTCTTATGGAATGTTGATAATTAGTACTTTTGAGTTAAACCATAATTCTGTGTCTGTTCAGAATTTTTTGAAGCAGTAGAGACTCATGTTCAAGAATCCAGGTCAATGGTTGTTTTAGCTACTTACCAAAGCATTCAGAGAACAGCTCTACTTACCAAAAGATGCCGATGATTTTTGTATGAATGAGTTCTTCATATTCATTTAGTCCAAACCTTTCTTTATATAAATGTGAACTATCTGTATCAGGTAGAAAAGGGTACAGATGTACCAAAGCCAGTACTAGATTTTAAGTCTTGTAATGTCCAATCTAAGAAACATTGAAATGCTTTTCACCATGATGATCTGCTTTCCTTGTTGAGATCTGCCATAAGTTAATTCCTAGCACAAGCGTTTACCATTACATAATTCTGTCTTTACTATCATGACCTTGGCTAAGGGATTGTGCCTAGTATGGCAAAGGGTATTTGGAGACCTACATAAGGGAATTGCTCTAAAATATCAGATTTGTACAACACAGGACACTGCTCATTGTCTCGGGTTTAGCTACACAGAACAAGGAGAATTTTAAGTTTCTGAAACACAGCGTATAAAAAGTACATGCTTATTGTACTTGATAAGCATTAGTCAATAAGAACTGCCTATTGGCCTTGAATTCAATTATTCTAAACATACAGCGACATTTGTATGTTTCATTGCTCAAAGGGACATTATGAACTTAACAGGCAAAAAATAAATAGGAAAATCATGCTCTAAAATTCAAATGTGGAATGTAAAGGTCTTAGCAAAATAACTAAGAAAATGCCATGAAAGCTATGTTAACTAGTGTGATGAAAATGTGTCAAACGGTCTATGAACCAACTGTATGGTGCCCCATGATCATACTAATGTACACAGCTATGATTTAATAAAAAAAAAATAAAAAAATTCAAATTCATAAGCATTTATCATGGTGCTTTGTAGAGTATTACATTTTAATGTACATTTCTTTTATTATCTGAGTTGATCAACATATTTCTAACATTTTTTACAAGCTATGTATATTTCCTTTTTCTTTAACTGTTCATTTAGTTGATCCATGTTTCTACTTTTTTGAGACTCATTTTGCTACTAAATTATTAAGTGCTCTTTTAATGTTAAAGACATCAGAACTTTGCCTCCTGTGAGTTGAAAATATTATTTCCTTATCATGTTTTAAGTTTACCACATTTTGTTATTGCACAGAATTAAAAAAAAAAAATTGCTAAGGAGTGGTGCCTGTGGCTCAAAGGAGTAGGGCTCTGGCCCCATATACTGGAGGTGGTGGAGGTGGAGGGTTCAAACTCAGCCCTGGCCAAAAAAAAAAAAAAAAAATTTACTAAGTTTTTTATTGTTTACTTGGAAAAGGCTTTCCATCTAAAATTATAATAAATTTAAAGATTACATACTTTTGATTTTACTTTGTAATTATAATTTATCCTTTACAGCATCAAGGTAATGAAAATAAACTGAATATCTTTCTTTTGTGAGAATTAAGTGGAATCTAAATGCAGTGTGGCCTAAAATGCTTTTTTTTTCTATTTCACTTCTAATATTTCAATATTACTATATACTTACTTATTTTTTTAAATAATTGAAAGCATTTATATCCTTAATGTCTGGCAAAGTTGTCAATGTGCCAAGTCTAAATAATGATTTTTCTTTGTAGTTTTATTTTTCAGAGGAAGTCTGAGTTCCTGTAGTGTTTTACAGTCTGACTAGTAAGTTCAAGGGATGCTTTCTGCAAACCATCAACTTTAACCTTCCTTAGGATTAGAAATAGCACAGATTATTAAATTCAGTGTAAAGATATTTCTATTTTAAGAATTTTTGCTTTTTTTTAAATTTCATTTCAGAATACTGTATATATAGGTGTATAGACGTTTTGATTACGTGCATTACTTTTGTAGTTTGAGTCAAGGTTATAAATGTGTCCATCCTCCAGATAGTCTGCATTGTACCCATTAGGTATGAATGTACCCACCTTCACTTCCCACCTTTGACCTACTTGATTTTCTTTGAAATTTTTACCACGAGTACACATGGGTGTTGTTCACTTTGTTCCAATGTCAAAGTTTGCCCATGTGGCGTTTGCCTTTCTATTTCTGTGATACTTTATTTAGAAGGATGGTCTTCAGATTCATCCAGGTTGTTACAAAAGATATTAGTTCACCAATATTTTATGGTTGAGTAGTATTCCATGGCATACATATAGCACATTTTATTAAATGTGCACTTGGGTTGTTTCCACATCTTTATGATTGTGAATTGTGCTACTACAAATATGCAAATGCAAGTGTCCTTTTTATAGAATGACTTTTCTCTCCCTTAGGAAATGACTTAATGGGATTACTGGATCAAATGGTAGATTTAATTTTAGTTCTTTGAGTTATCTCCATGCTACGTTCATAGAGGTTGTACTAGTTTGCAATCCTACCAAGACTGTATAAGTCTTCCTTTCTCTCCATATGCATTTCACCATCTGTTGTTTTGGCAATTTTTGATAAGCGCCATTCTTGTTTGTTAATCCATTCATGGCTTGATGGGCACTTAGGTTGCTTCCATGTTTTGGCAATTGTGAATTGAACTGTGATATTACCATAAAGTATTATTCAGCCATAAGAAGATGGAGACTATATATTTTTTGTGTTTACCTGGATGGAATAGGAACACATTATTCTTTTTTTTTTAATTTTTTTTTTAATTATGGGGATTCGTTGAGGGTACAATAAGCCAGGTTACACGGATTGCATTTGTTAGGTAAAGTCCCTCTTGCAATCGTGTCCTGCACCCCACAGGTGTGGCACACACCAAGGCCCCACCCCCACTCCTTCCCTCTCTCTGCTCTTCCTTCCCCCCACTCCTTCTTTCTCTCTCTGCTCTCTCCTTCCCCACCCCCACCATGACCTTAATTGTCATTAATTGTCCTAGTATCAAAGTTGAGTACATAGGATTCATGCTTCTTCATTCTTGTGATGCTTTACTAAGAATAATGTCTTCCACTTCCATCCAAGTTAATACAAAGGATGTAAAGTCTCCATTTTTTTTAATGGCTGAATAGTATTCCATGGAGTACATATACCACAGCTTGTTAATCCATTCCTGGGTTGGTGGGCATTTAGGCTGTTTCCACATTTTGGTGATTGTAAATTGAGCTGCAATAAACTGGTACAAGTGTCCTTATGATAAAGGGATTTTTTTCCTTCTGGATAGATGCCCAGCAATGGGATTGCAGGATCAAATGAAAGGTCTAGCTTGAGTGCTTTGAGGTGTCTCCATACTTCCTTCCAAAAAGGTTGCACTAAGTTTGCAGTCCCACCAGCAGTGTAAAAGTGTTCCCTTCTCTCCACATCCATTCCAGCATCTGCTATTTTGACATTTTGTAATGTGGGCCATTCTCGCTGGGGTTAGATGGTATCTCAAGGTAGTTTTGATTTGCATTTCTCTAATAGATAGGGATGATGAACATTTTTTCATGTTTGTTAGCCATTCATTTGTCTTCTTTAGAGAATGTTCTATTCATGTCTCTTGACCATTGATATATGGGATCGTTGGCTTTTTTCATGTGGATTACTTTGAGTTCTCTATAGATCCTGGTTATCAAGCTTTTGTCTGATTCAAAATGTGCAAATATCCTTTCCCATTGTGTAGGTTGTCTATTTGCTTTGGTTGTTGTTTCCTTAGCTGTACAGAAGCTTTTCAGTTTAATGAAGTCCCATTTGTTTATTTTTGTTGTTGTTGCAATTGCCATGACAGTCTTCTTCATGAAGTCTTTCCCCAGGCTAATATCTTCCAGTGTTTTTCCTATGTTTTCTTTGAGGATTTTTCTTGTTTCATTTAAGTCCTTTATTCATCTTGAATCAATTTTTGTGAGTGGGGAAAGGTGTGGGTCCAGTTTCAGTATTTTACATGTGAATAACCAGTTCTCCCAACCCCATTTATTGAATAGGGAGTCTTTCCCCCAAGGTATGTTCTTGTTTGGTTTATCAAAGATTAGGTGGTTGTAAGATGTTAGTTTCATTTCCTGGTTTTCTATTCAATTCCAAATGTCTATGTCTCTATTTTTGTGCCAGTACCATGCTGTCTTGACCACTATGGCTTTGTAGTATAGCCTAAAATCTGGTGTGCTGATGCCCATAGCTTTATTTTTATTACTAGGAACTTCCTTAGCTATACAGGTTTTTTTTCTGGTTCCATACAAAACGCAGAATCATTTTGTCCAAATCTTGAAAGTATAATATTGGTATTTTGATAGGAATGGCATTGAATAGGTAGATTGCTTAGGAAGTATAGACATTTTAACAATGTTGATTCTTCCCAGCCATGAGCATGGTATGTTCTTCCATTTGTTAATATTCTCTGCTATTTCCTTTCTGAGGATTTTATAATTTTCTTTATAGAGGTCCTTCACCTCCTTCGTTAGGTATATTCCTAGGTATTTCATTTTCTTTGAAACTATGGTGAAGGGAGTTGTGTCCTTAATTAGCTTCTCATCTTGGTGAGAAGCTGTTATAGCTGTACACAAAGGCTACTGACTTGTGGACATTGATTCTATATCCTGAAACATTACTGTATTTTTTTATGACTTCTGGAGTCTTGTGGTTGAATCTTTGGGATTCTCTAAGTATAAGATCATGGCGGCAGCAAAGAGGGAGAGTTTGACCTCCTCTGCTCCCATTTGGATTCCCTTTATTTCCTTGTCTTGCCTAATTATATTGGCTAGAACTTCCAACACTATGTTGAATAGTAAAGGTGACAGAGGACAACCTTGTCTGGTTCCAGTTCTAAGGGGAAAAGCTTTCAGTTTTTCTCCATTCAGTAAAATATTAGCTGTGGGTTTGTCATAGATAGCTTCCATCAGTTTAAGAAATGTGCCACCTATGGCTATACTCTTCAGTGCTCTAATTAGAAAAGGATGCTGGATTTTATCGAATGCTTTTTCTGCATCTATTGAGAGGATCATGTGATCTTTATTTTTGCCTCTGTTAATACAGTGGATAACGTTTATGGACTTGCGTATGTTAAACCAGCCTTGTATCCCTGGGATGAAACCCATTTGATCATGATGTATGACTTTTTTGATGATAAGTTGTAATCTATTGGCTAGGATTTTGTTGAGAATTTT
Source organism: Nycticebus coucang (assembly GCF_027406575.1). Lineage (NCBI taxonomy): Eukaryota > Metazoa > Chordata > Mammalia > Primates > Lorisidae > Nycticebus > Nycticebus coucang. Next base: position 156,102,128 of record NC_069780.1, on the reverse strand, counting down.
TTCATCTATATTCATGAGTGAGATTGGTCTGAAATTCTCCTTTTTGTTTGGGTCTTTTCGTGGTTTTGGTATCAGGGTGATTGTTGCTTCATAGAATGTGTTGGGGAAGATTCCTTCCTCCTCAATTTTTTGGAATAATTTCTGCAGTATGGGAATAAGCTCTTCCTTGAAGGTTTGATAGAAGGATAGAATTTTGATGTGAAGCTATTTGGACCAGGGCATTTTTTGGTTGGAAGCTTTTTTATTGTTTCTTTGATCTCAGTGCTTGAAATTGGTCTGTTTAGGAGCTCTATTTCTTCCTGGCTAAGTCTAAGGAGAGGGTGTGATTCCATATATTGATCCATTTCCTTCACATTGTCAAATTTCTGGGCATAGAGTTTCTGGTAGTATTCAGAGATGATCTCTTGTATCTCTGTGGGATCAGTTGTTATTTCCCCTTTATCATTTATCATTGAGGTTACTAGACTTTTCTATTCCTAGTTAGTCTGGCCAATAGTTTATCTATTTTATTTATTTTTTCAAAAAAACAACTTCTTGTTTCATTAATTTTGTGAATGATTCTTTTGTTTTCAATTTCATTGATCTCTGACTTCATTTTGGATATTTCTTTTCTTCTACTGAGTTTAGGCTTAGATTGTTCTTCTTTTTCCAATTCCATAAGATGGCTTGTGAGTTTGTTGATGCACTGTCTGTGTTTCGAATGTAGGCATATAAAGTCATAAATTTTCCTCTCAAAAGTGCTTTTGCAGTATCCCACACATTTTGGTAGCTTGTGTCTTCATTGTTGTTATGCTCAAGGAAGTTAATGATTTCCTGTTATATTTCTTCCTGTACCCATCTGTTATTCAATTTCCATGCCTTTATGTGGGGTTGAATGTTTTTGTTGGAGTTGAGTTCCACCTTTAGTAACTTGTGGTCTGAGAAGATGCCAGGTAAAATTTAAATTCTTTTGATTCTGTTGAGGTTTGTTTTGTGGCCTGGGATATGATCAATTTTGGAGAAAGTTCCTTGGGGTGATGACAAGAATGTATATTCTTTATCTTTGGGATGGAGTGTTCTATATGCGTCTATCAAGCACAGTTGTTCTAGGGTCTCATTGAAATCTCTTATATCTTTGTTTAATTTCTGTTTAAAGGATCTGTCCAACTCTGTAAGAGGAGTGTTAAAGTTCCCTGTTATTATGGTTTTATTGGATGTCATATTGTTCAGACTGAGTAAGATCTGTTTCAAGAATCTGGGAGCATTTAAATTGGGTGCATAAACATTCAGAATTGAAACGTCTTCTTGTTGTATTTTTCCCTTGACCAATATAAAGTGACCATCTTTGTCTTTTCTGACTTTAGTTGCTTTAAATCAACTTGTATCTGAAAATAAGATTGCAACTCCTCTTCTGAATTCCATTTGCCTGATAAATTGTCTTCCAACCCTTGACTTGGAGTTTTAATTTGTCTTTTGAAGCCAGATGTGTTTCTTGCAGACAGCAAATGAATGGCTTGTGTTTTTTAATCCAGTCAGTGAATCTATGTCTCTTTAGTGGGGAATTCAAGCCATTAACATTTATTGAGATAATTGACAATTGTGGTAGTATTCTATTCATCTTATTTTATGAAAGTCCATTGCTTAGTTTTATCTTTTGCATCAGTCTGTAAGTTAGGTTCTATACTTTAATTTCTGAGTTCTTACTTTGCTGCTGATCCATTGTGATGGTCAGTGTGTAGAACAGGTTGAAGTATTTCCTGTACAGCTTGTCGTGTGTCAAATTTCCTCAATGTTTGTATATCTGTAAATGATTTGATTTCTCCATCAATTTTAAAGCTTAACTTAGCAGGGTTAAGAATTCTGGGCTGGAAATTGTTCTGTTTAAGTAGATTAAAGGTAAGTGACCATTGTCTTCTTGTTCGGAAAGTTTCATTAGAGAAGTCTGCAGTCACTCTGATGGATTTGCCCCTGTAGGTCAACTGGCGCTTATTCCTGGCAGCTTGAAGAATCTTTTCTTTCATCTTGACTTTGGACAGGTTCATCACAATGTGTCTTGGAGAAATTTGGTTAGAGTTGAGGCGACCTGGGGTCCGATATCCCTCTGAAACCCATGTGTCAGAATCTTTGGTGATATTTGGGAAATTTTCATTTATAATATTTTTCTAGTATGGCTTCCATTCCTCTGGGGCATTCTTCTTATCCTTCTGGGATTTCTATTACTCGTATGTTGGAACACTTCATAAAATCCCATAATTCAGACAGTGAATGTTCTGCTTTCTCTCTCTTCTTTTCTGCCTCTTTAACTATATAAGTTATCCCAAGAACTTTGTCTTCTACCTCCAAAATTCTTTCTTCTGCATGGTCTAACCTGTTGCTGATACTTTCCATTGCATCTTTAAGTTCCCTAATTGACTGCTTCTGTTCCTTCAGCTCCGCTATATCCTTTCTATATTCTTCATATTGTTCATCTTTTATTTGATTCTGTTTTTGGGTTTCCTTTTGGTTATTTTCCACTTTATTAGCAGTTTCCTTCATTGTTTTTGTCATGTGTATTCTATATTCCCTTTCTGTCATTCCTATCATTTCTTTATAGGTGGAATCCTCTGCAGTAGCTACCTCATGGTCCTTGGAGGGGTTTCTCTGGACTGGTTCTTCGTGTTACCAGGAGTTTTCTGCTGATTCTTCCTCATGAGTGATTTCTTTTATCTGTTTCCTTGCTGTAATTTTCCTTTCACTTCCTCTTGCTCTTTAAGTTCCCATGCCTGTGGACTAAGGTTTCGATGAGTCCTTTTGGTACAGAACCAGAAGGATGAGAAAGTTGAAGAGCAAGAAGGGATAAAAGAAAGACAAAGAAAGAAAGAAAGAAAAGAAAAAGGAGAGGGCATGGGTTAGAGGGAATATTGACAAAAAGGAGAGAGGCACAGAAAGAGGGAGACAGAGCAATATAGGTGTACAGTAGGGTACTTTGACCCAACCTTAAAAAAAGTCCAACCTCTGGGGGTGCCCAGTTGGGTGGTTCGCTTGAGGTCAGCAGCTCTTTGCTAACCTGATCGGACACAGTACTACACCTCCACCAATTGGAGAGAAAAGACAAAAATGCTATAAACCAAACCAAAACAAGCAAACAGAAAACTTTAAGGGATAAAATTGGGTGAAAAACCAAATAATAGGGGTAGAAACACTGGCAAAAATGAAGTTCTAATTATTGAAAAAGGCAGCAATGGGAAATTGTATTTAAACTAGAAAAATGGAGAAAGAAAAGAAAGAAAAAAAAAATCTGTACAGAAAAGTTTGAAATTAAAAAACAAAACAAAAACAAAATAAACAAACAAACAAAAAAAAAAAAAAAAAACCAAAACCAAAGCAGTGTATATCTTGTTGAATATTGTCTGGGCAACAGGTGGTCTTCTGGGATATGAGATGTTAATCACAATGCTGATATGACTGGAGGCCTCCGCTGATTTCTGCAACCCCACAGGGTAGAGATCCTAAATCTCTCTTCAGCCCTCTTAAAAGGCACTTTAACCTTCTAAACTTGGGTAAGCAAAAGCTTTCCCAGGAAAGTGCTTGTTGCTGCAATCACTGCTGAAGTGGCTATCCACTTACCCAGTGTGCCAAAACTAGTCTCACTCTGCCCCTGAGGGTTAAGGCTGTAAGGCAGCTCAGTCCTGCTCAATCACAAGGTTACTAGCTTCCGCCTGATCTTTGCTCTGCGACCCTGAGGGTGGAGCTTGCAGGGATAGTTCTCTCACAATGGCTCCCTGTGGCCCACAGCTGAACACTATTAGTTCTGTCTGGCTCAGCGGCTCAGTCTGGGGCCCTAGACAATACCCAAATTTCTCCACACTCCTGCTCAAACTCTCCCCAAGGCAGTTCAACTGAGCGCCAAGTCCAAAAACACCAAAACTGTTCACAGGTAAGGCCTTTCTGGTTTGCAGTTTCGCTGCTGGTGTACTTATAGCTGCTGACAGGATTAGACCGATCGAACACATGCAACCACTTGCTAGTTTTCCACTGTTTTTGTCCTTCTCTTGGGGTCCAGAAGTCTCTCACTGACTCCCTGTATCCTCAAAGGGATTACTATAGGCAGATCCCACCAGCCAGAGATGCCTGGAGTCTTATCTCCCCAGATTCACTGTCCCCAGTTGCAGGGAAGCTGTTACTAGGCCGCCGTTTTGCTCTCACACCAGGAACACATTATTCTTAATAAAGTATCTCACCAATGGGGAAAAATGTACCCAATGTGCTTAATGCTAATATGAAGCCAACATATACACAGTCGCATCCTCTCAGGAAAGAAAAAACACAAGTATAGCCTCACAAGGGGGAGAGGTAAAGGGGGAGGGAGAAGGGGAGGAAGGGTGATTTTTGAGATCTCACCTAATATGCCCAATGTGAGGGTGTTCAGTATGCCCCCTGGACAAAGGGCTTAACTACAACTTGAACTTTACCTTAGAAATGAAAACAATATAACCTAAACTTTTGTACCCTCTTATTAATCTGAAATAAAGCAAAGAGCCATTCTTACTAAGGTTAAATGATAACTGTGGTTCTGATTTTCATCTTTCTCATAATTAGAGATGCTGAGCATTTTTTCATGTCTTTTTGGTCATTAGACTATCTTAACTTGAAAAGTTTCTGTTCATGTCTTTTCCCCAGTTTTTAATTGAGTTGTCTAATGTCTTATTGCTTATTTCCATGAGTTCTTTGTAGATTCTGGTTTTTAGTCTTTTATTGGATGAATATCATGCAAATATTTTCTCCCATCCTGTATGTTGTCTATCCACTCTATTGCTTATTTCCTCAGCTGTGCAGGTGATTTTTAAATTTAATTAGGTTTCATTTATTCAGTTTTGGTTGTTGCTGTGATTGCCCTTGGGATTTTCCTCATAAATTCTTTCCCTAGGCTGATATCTCAAAGAGGGTTTTCAACTACTTTTTCTGGAATTCTTATAATTTCATGCCTTAAGTTTAAGTCTGTTATCTATCATGTAGTGAATTTTGTAAGTGGTGAGAGTATGGTATGGATCTTGTTTCAGTTTTCTCTATGTGATTATCCAATATTCCCAGCACGATTTTTCCCCATTGTATGTTTTTGTCTCCTTTGTAAAAGATCAGATGGAAATATGAGGATCATTTTAAATATGGGTTCTTTTGTCTAATACTTTGGTCTATGTCTCGATTTCTATGCCAGTACCATGCTGTTTTCATTACTATAACCCTGTTGTATAGCTTGAATTATGGTAAAGTGATGCCTAATGATTTGTTCTTTTTGCTTAAGGTGACTTTTGGCTATTTGATATCTTCTCTGCTTCCATAAGAAGCATAAAATTATTATTCCTAGATCTGCAAAAAATGACATTTGGAGTTCAGTAGAGATTGCATTAAGTCTATAAATCACTTTGGGTGATGTAGTATAGACATTTTAACAATGTTGATTCTGTTGATCTGTGAGCGTGCTATGTTTTTCCATTTATTTACATCCTTGGTGATTTCCTTTCTCATTGTTTTGTAGTTCTCCCTATAGAGATTTTCATCACCTTAGTGTTTAGTTTCCATGACTTTTAGTTAAATATATTCCTAAGTATTTTTTTTGTCACTGTTGTGAAAGGTATTGAGTCTTCAGTTTGAGTCTCAGCTTGATTGTTGTTGGTATATAAGAATGCTAGTGATTTATGTACATTGATTGCATGATCTGAGACTTCGCTGAATTTATTTACCAATTTTAGCACTTTCTTGGTAGAATCATTGGGGTTATCTAGATATAAGATCATATCATCCCCAAAGAGTTAGACTTATTCTTTCCCTATTTAGATACCCTTGATTTCCTTCTCTTGCCTGATTGCTCTGGCTAGGACTTTCAGCATTATGTTGAACAGAAGTGGTGATAGTGGGCAACTTTGTCTAATTCCAGTTCTAAGCAGGAATGCTTTCAATTTTTCCCTGTTCAGTATGATTTGGCTGTGGTTTTGCCATATATGGCTTTTATAGTATTGAGTGTGTTCTGTGTATACCTATTTTCTTGAGAGTTTTATCATAAAAGGGTGCTGAATTTTGTAAAGTGCTTCTTCTGTGGCTATTGAGAGTGTCATATGGTCTTTGTTATGCTTATATTTCTATGGTGAATTATACTTATAGACTTGTGTATGTTGAATCATCTTTGAATCTCTAGGATGAAGCCCATTTGATTATTTTTTTGATGTGAAGCTTAATTAGGTTTGCTAGGATTTCATTGAGAATTTTTGCATCTATATTCATAGGGGATATTGGTCTGTAGTTTTCTTTTTAATGTGTCCTTTCCTGGCTTTGTCATTAAGAAGATACTATGTATTGGCTTTCTAGAATGTGTTGGGGAGGATTTTTTCTTTCTTTATGTTGTAAAATGATTTCTATAGTATAGATGTTAATTCTTGTAGGTCTGGTAAAATTTGGCTGTGAAACCATATGGCCTATTTCAATTTAGTCATTTGATATAGGTCTGTTCAGGAGTCCTTTTTCTTCCTTCTTATTGAACTCAGGTAGATAGTGTATTTCCAAAAATTTGTTCATTTTCTTAATGTTTTCAAGTTTGTATACATAGAGATTTTTATAATATTCAGAGATGATATGTTGTATTTCTGTGTTATCAGTTACAATATCTCCTTCTTCATTTCTGAGTGAGCTTATTTGGTCCTTTGTTTCCTGTTTTTCGTTAATCTAGTGAGAGTCCTGTCAATTTTGTTCATCTTTTTCAAAGAATCAACTTTTTTTTTCATTAATCTTCTGCATAATTCTTTTGTGATTGATTTCATTTACTTATGATCTGATCCTAGTTATTTCTTTCCTTTTGCTGGATTTGGGATTGCTTTGCTCTTCTTTATCCAATTCTTTGTGACAATTAATTAGATTGTTGATTTTGATTGTTCTGTCTTTTCCGTGTAGTCATTTATGGCAATAAAATTTCATCTTCTGACTTTTTATTTAGGTTCATGGGTTTTGGTATCTTGTGTCTCATTTGTAATTTAATTTGAAGAATCTTTTAATTTTCATCTTGACCCAATTATCACTCAGCAATAGGTTGTTTAGTTTCTATGACTTTGTGTAAAGATAATTGTTACTATTGCAATTGATTTGTAGTTTTATTCCAGTAGTTTTTTCCAGGCCTGAAAAAATATATTGCTTAATTTCCATTTTATAAAATTTGTCAAGAGAAGTTTTGTGGCCTAGGATGTGATCTTTCTTAAAGAATGTTCCATGAGCTGATGAGAAGAATATATATTCAGTTGTTTTGGGGTAGAATGTTCCATAAACATATGTCAGGCCCATTTTGTCTAGAGTACCATTTAAGTACATTGTATCTTTGATTATTTTCTCTATTTTTGTGGTTTTGGGCCGGGGCTGGGTTTGAACCCACCACCTCCGGCATATGGGACCAGCGCCCTACTCCTTGAGCTACAGGTGCCGCCCTTGATTATTTTCTTAATAAAGGACCTGCCTCTTCTGTCAATGGGGTATTGATGTCCCTAGATATTGTGATGCTGCTGTTTATCATTTTGTTTAAATCAAATAAGGTTTGGCTTATGAATCTTATTATGTCTTCTTATTGAATTGTTCCCTTCACCACTATGTAATGATTGTCTTTGGATTTATTTACTTTTGTTGGTTTGAAGTCTATGTTTTCTGCTATTAGAACTACTCCAGTTTTCTTTTGATTTCCAATTGTATGGCATATTGTTTTGCATACGTCACCATGAGAATGAAGGAGTTCTTGTGGGTTAGATGTATGTTTCCTGGAGATAATAGATACTTAGCTATGTCACTTGAACAGGGATTCAAGCCATTCACATTTATTGAAAGAATTGATAAGTGGGCGGTATCTGTTTGTCCTATTGTATAGATCATTATTGCTTTCTTTTTAATCTTTTGAGCCATTGTGGTATCCCGGCTCTGACTTTTAGTTCTTGGGTGGTTTTACATTGGTGTTTATCTATTGTACTGGTGTGTATACAATGTATTTCTGAGTACTTCCTGCAGAGCAAGTCTGGTCTTCACCAGTTTCCTTAGTGTTTGCTTGTCTTAGAAAGTCTTTATAGTTTCACATACAAAAATTTAGTTTTGCAGGATACAAAATTCTAGGCTGGCAATTATTCTATTTAAGAAGACTGAGAATAGGATCGTAGTCCCTTCTTGCTTGTAAGGTTTCAGTTGAGAAGTCTGTGGTTAGTCTAATAGGTTTTTCTTTTTAGGTTACCTGATGCTTTCACCTTACAGTTTGTAGAAGTTCCTCCTTAGTGTTAGCTTTGGCCAATCTAAAGACCATGTGTTGTGGTAATTGCCTCTAGGGTATGAATCTCCCACTGTCTCTGAGATTAAACTTGATATGCCATTATTCAAACAAATATAGTCCAAAAATAAGAAGCAAAATACTGCTTCAGAAGAAAACGAATCTGCAAAAAATCTCCAGATACATGAAAAGTCAGAGTAAAAAGACACCTCTCAAAAGAATACAATGAATCTGCGCCAATGGAAACCAACAAAATGAGAATATTAGAATAACTGATAAGAAATTTTGAATATTGATTATAAGGAAACTCAATGAAATACAAGAGAAAATAAAAACTCAGCACAAAGGTACCACCAAAACAATGCAGAACAATACAAAACACGGTGGAAATCCTTAAGAATAGGCTATGTCAGACAGAAGAAAGAACCTCAGAGCAAAAAGAGAGCACTTTTGAATTAAATCAATAAGTCAACAAGAAAGAGCAGAGATGTAAGAGGAAAAAACCAGGCTTGTAAGACATTTGGAATTATGTAAAGAGGCCTAATATAAGAATCATCCCTGAGGGTGAAGAAGAAAATATACGAGGGCTAGAAAACCTCCCGAGGGAATGCTTGAGAAAAATTTCCTAGGTCTTATTAGAAATGTGCTCCAGGAAGACATTTATTTCTCTGCACCCTTTAAATCCAAGTAAATCATTTTCCTTAATATTATTCTTAGAAAAACAATATCAACAACAACCCCCTCACACATAAACTTGTGATTTCTTGAATAAGAAAGGAAACTGAAGATATTAATACAAAATTGAAAACAGCCTGTATGTCTTACTGGGCCTGGTTAAAGTTGGTGCACAATTCAATGGGGAAAAATATAGTTTACATCTGACCATATCATTGAATATTTATGTAAATAATTTTTGCCATGTTTTCTTTATTGATATAAATTTATAAAAAATGTTTTCTATGATATTTTAAATTTTAATCATATAATACTCAACTAATATCCCTATTTGCAAAAGGATACTTATATTTAAAATCAGTAGCTTCAACAGTAAATAATCGTAAATTGCTAACAAATGATTTGGTTGGAAAGCATGTGATGTTATGAATATTTCTTAAGTATGATTTTAGGCCCTTCAGATCTAACAATCATCAATACAAGCTTTCTTAAAATATAGTCATGTGCTGAATAATGATGTTTTGGTCAATAATGGCCTGGATATATGACAGTGGTTCTGTGAGATTATAGGGAAGCTAAAAAAGGCCTATTGCATATGGAATTTGTAGCTATCATAATGTCATTGTGCAATGCATTATTCATGTTTCTGCTGAAGCTGGTGTAAACAAACTTACTGCATTGCTTGTCAAGTAAGAGTCTACCACATACAATTACAAACAGTACATAATATTTGATCTTGATAATGAGACTATGTCACTGGTTTGTGCAATTACTATGTAATACTTTTAATGATTGTTATAGAATGTACATGTCTACTTATAAAGAAAAGGTTAACTTTAAAATATTGACAAGCATGTCCTTCAGGAGGTGTTCCAAGAGACATTATTGTTATAGGAAATGTCAGCACCATGCCTATTATTGTCCCTAAAGACCTTCAGTGAGTCAAGATGTGGAGGTGAAACAGTGATATTGATCCTGACCTTGTGTAGGGATAGGCTAATATTCATGTCCTTATTTAGAAAAAATAGTGAAAGTAACCATCCTCTGCACACTATTACTGGAATGATTTAACCAAACCTAACTCCATGTAAAATACTTCATGATTTCCCATCACACACATAATATAGCCCAACCTCCTTCAAGTGACATACAAGTCATATTTTTCTTCCCTAATTTCTTACTGCCTTGAGTATTGCCCACTGCATAATAGGAACTAAATAAAATATGGTAAAATCCATACAATGTAATATGTACCCACTGAAAATATTTATAAAAGAACATTTTAGGGCAGTTCCTGTGGCTCAAAGGAGTATGGCACCAGCTCCATATGCTGGAAGTAGAGGGTTCAAACCCAGCCCCGGCCAAAAACTGCCAAAAAAAAAAAAAAAACAAGGAAAGATTTCTACACAAAAGAACATTTTAATTAAGTTGGGAAATGTTGATGAGTGTTTGTAGTCTAAAAAGCAGATTAGAAGTAATGGCAGTGAGTTCATACAATAGGGGCCCCCATGGGTGGAGCCTGTGGCTCAGTGAGTAGGTCACCGGCCCCATATACTGAGGGTGGCAGTTTCAAACCCAGCCGCAGCCAAACTTCAACAACAAGAACAACAAAAATAGCCAAGCCTTGTGGCAGGCCCCTGTAGGCCCAGCTACTTGGGAAGCTGAAGCAAGAGAATCACCTAAGCCCAAGAGCTGGAGGTTTCTGTGAGCTGTGACAGCACAGCACTCTACCAAGAGTGACAGAGTAAGACTCTGTTTCCAAATAAATAAATAAATAAATAAATAAATAAGGGCCCCCCAAAATATTCTCTCCCTTAAAAACAGCTAAACAAGAAAAAGTAAAAATAAATAAAAGACTAAGACTTATCAAATAAAGATGTAAAGAAAAATGTTTTTTGGACAGCTATATAATGTGTTTTAAGGTAAGTATTTAAAAAAAAGTATCAAAAAGTTGAAGAAACAAAACATTTTTTAATATTTTTAAAGTAAAAAAATTCACAACAAACTAAGATTTAGTTACTATTGAAGAAAGAAAACTATTTTTATATAAATTTAGGATACCCTATGAGTATAGTTATAAAATATACATTAGTGTATAATAATTCTCAGAGCTTTTCACATTCACTCACTACTCATTCACTGCTAACTCAGGGCAGCTTCCATTCCTGCAAGCTCCATTCATGGGAAGGACCCTCTATGGCTACTATGCAGCTATCCTAATTTATTTTTCTGTACCTTTTCTATTTTTAGGTATGTTTAGATCCACAATTATTTACTATTGGGTTACAATTGCCTACAGCATTCCCTACAATAGCATGCTGGTTTCTAGCTTGGAGTGACAGTACCATATAGCCTGGGCGTGTAGCACAGCAGGTGATACCATCCAGGTATGTATAAATATCCTCTACGATCTCACAATGACAAAATGGTTCTGAGATACATTTCTCTGAACCTATTCCCATTGTTAAGCTATGCATCATCATACTGTGAGAACTGACAGATGAAACAGAATGGTTTCTGTTAAGTTTAAATTGGAGATAAGATAACGTTAATTTGGTCCTTCAGGGGAGTTATTGTAAGCATGACTGTACTCCTCTAACCTGGACCCTGATTTGTGTGTGTAGTGTTAGTAGCTAAAAGGTGCTTGGCTACAGGCCCAGGTTTCTAACCAATTCTTCCCAGTGTAACAGCTATTAGGTATTATAATTCACTTGGCTCTTACTCTCATGCTGTTTCTGGCTGGAATTCTCAATTCAAATTAAATAGTGGTGATGCATAAACTTTTGAAGATTTGTAGATATGGATAAAACCTCCATTAGGTCAGGCTCTTATCTATAGTTTTTTTCTGACTTGCATGAGAATTTTATACCTAAGCTCACTAGAAGATCAGGAAAAAGTAATTAATAATTAAATTAGAAATGAGAATTTTTTTTTTCTACTGTCAGTAGGTGGGCTAGGTATTACTACTTTGAAATAGTTACATTTATAAAATTTAGGGTGGGTACAGTGGTTCATGCCTATAATCTTAGCACTCTGAGAGACTAAGTGGGCTAGGTACTATTACTTTGAAATAGTTAAATTTACAAAATTTAGGGTAGGTGCAGTGGTATCATGCCTGTAATCTTAGCACTCTGAGAGACTGAGGTGGGTGAATTGCTCGAGCTCAGGGGTTTAAGGCCAGCCTCAGCAAGAGCAAGACCCTATCTCTACTAAAAATATAAAAACTAGCCGGGTTTAGTTGTGGCATGCCTTAATCCCAGTCTCCAAAGGCTGAGGCAAGTTGCTCAAGCCCAAGATAGTTTGAGGTTGCTGTGAGTTATAATGCTCTGGCAATCTACTCAGGGCAACAGAGTGAGACTCTATCTAAAAAAAAAAAATTACAAAATTTAAAAGGATTATCTACTTTATGACAGTGACTATTGCTATCACAAAATATACATTAATTGATTATATTATGTTATAAATCATTACCTATAATTGACCAAGTTTCACCAAATATTTCCTAAATTTAACTAAAATCACTATTGAGAAATCAAATTTGAGGAAGTTTGAGGTATGAAGGAGGTCTGGAAAGTATCCAACCATGTAGTATGAAAAATAGTGTCAACAATGGCTGAATATTTTCCGCACAGCTCTCCTATATGACTGATAATTAACAATGAAGATACATAAAAGGATTTCTAAGGCTTTAGAATAGTAGATTCTTGTTGCATACATCGCTGCTTCTTGGCTTTTAAATTGCAACACCCAGTCCCTATACGCCATGTAGAAATGAAGAGATGTCACAATGGCCTTGTAAATCAAATCAAGTAAGATCTTTTGAGTGATGGAAAAAAATGAATTTAGGCAAAAATGAAATCTCCAGTGGATTTATTATATGTGTTGCTACTATTGTATACAACCTGAAATCTACATGTGAGATCTTATAAGGTGAACCAAACACTAACCAGACATTCTAGTTCTTTTTAATATGCTGTAAGAAAACGTGTTTCAAGGAAATTTACTTTTTGGCGAAAAGCCATTTTTCCCCATTTATACTATTTGGGTCTCTGCTTATTCATGGGAAAGGTTCTCATGCCAGGACCATATGCCATTTGAGGAATACCACTTCTCTTGATCACAGTGAAAGCCAAATTAAAATGTCCCAGACAAAGCCATATACTTTTTGATTTAAAAAACATATGCAAGTTTGGGCATGGAATTGTTTTATGAATGAAGTATTGATTAGTTTGCATGGACACAATATAGACTGGTGTGTTCTCTTAGTCAGAAGCCTGAAGAAATGGACCAGTGAATTAAGGAATTCCACTATTCTTCTTTGGAGATGATTCAGAAACATGAAATGTGTTCTTCTGGTTAATGCTTTTCAAATATTGAGCTATATAATAGTGTATGAGTTATCTAGAACCTTCAAACTAACTTTTTGCTTACCACGGTCTTATTAAAATGGTTTTGTTTCATTTAACTAAAGCACTTAAATATTGTTTAGGACAGATTTACATGTAGGTTGGAAAGCAAAAATCTTGGCCCCTGTCACATTGCAATGAACCCATAAGGAGATAAATGGATAGTTGCTCGATTCTATTCTCAACCTAGTATCCTAGCATAATTAAAAGTAAAAACATATTCTCAGGTAATAGACAGTTTCTTCTGCATTCTCACTGTTTCCTGGCTGAAACCATGTGTATTCTAATTGTAGGCCTCTTGTGAAAACGTGGGAATGTAGAAGAAACCGTATATAACCTGGGGATATGTTTTTACTTTTAATTATTCTAGGACACTAGGTTGAGAATAGTATTGAGCAGTTGTCCATTTATCTCCTCTCCTTCTAGGTGAAGTCTAAGTGAAATGAAAGACTGTTAAAGACTAGGGTCTGTTTTCTGAAACTTGGCTATAAAAAAGTTTCTGGCAAGAAAGGATTTGCAATTCCTAATAATCGCTGTCCACTCCCCATAATGGCAAAGCGAGTTCAGAAACACCAGTCACGACCATAAGCTTGAGAAGCTCTCAGGATGATTAACCTACCACCATTTTCCCCACTACTCAATCATAACACTTCTATTATCACTGAGTTAAAGACTTCAGAAAGTTTTCTTGAGAATTTTTTTTTTTTTTTTTTTGTAGAGACAGGGTCTCACTTTATAGCCCTCGGTAGAGTGCCATGGCATCACACAGCTCACAGCAACCTCCAACTCCTGGGCTTAAGCGATTCTCTTGCCTCAGCCTCCCAAGTAGCTGGGACTACAGGAGCCCGCCACAACGCCCGGCTATTTTTTTTGGTTGCAGTTCAGCCGGGGCCGGGTTTGAACCCGCCACCCTCGGTATATGGGGCCGGCGCCTTACCTACTGAGCCACAGGCGCCACCCTCTCAAGAATCTTTTTAACCACAAAGCCCTCTCAAATGGAGAATGCTCATTCTTTTAATTAATCCTTTCTTCTAGAGATATTAGTCAGGGTTCATTTTCTTCACTTCATTTTGCCATTCCTAGACTTGTTGTTTTATTATCTGGGCTTGCAAATTCTCTCATTTATATTTTGTCCTTTAAGGAATTCAAGATAAATCATTGGTATTCAAAGATGACATTGGCATCTAGTGGAAAAGCATTTTTTTTTTTTTACTTCAAATACCATTGTCAACATCGGTACCTATTAATACAATATCCTCATAAATGAGTCATTTAAAAACTTTGGAAATTTTGTGCACCAATGACTTTATTCTTCATTTTAGTGTTTACTTCCTTAATTTGACTTTGGCATCTGGATCTTATAATTTTCCAGGAATGTTCCCCTTCTTAAATGTTAACTTAAGTACCCTCACATTAGTTATTGCTTTCCTTCTTCTGTTCCATACTCTTATTCACCCAGAATCTCTTTTATGTTATTGGGCTCTCCACTGCTCAGGTCCTGGAAGTCATTTCCTCACCCACTCACCCAAAGTCCTATATGTTTACTCTTTGCCATGGCCTCCTAGCTAGTTACCAGTCTGAGTTATTCCAATTATGTATTTTTTTGCTATTGTTTTCTTGGTTTCTTGGGCTGTATTGCTGTCAGATAAAATAGTATAATCATGCTAATTGATAATGGAACATTTTTATGGGTCTGCCTCAACTGAATTTTCAAACTACTCAAAACTACTTGCACTTATCATTTTGTTCTGGAAAACTGTGAATAACGTAGAACTTTTCAATTTTCCCCCTATAATTTTAAAAGCCTTCACTTGTAAAGTCATTTTATTTTCATTTTTGAAAAGTTACATCTCTTTCTATCCCAAAATTTTGTGTATTTTTGTTTTTATATCTTATTATCTGTATTAGACTAGCTAGAGATATGTTTGTTATTATTTTCTACTCTTTCTGTTTCTAACTTATTTAAGTCTACTATTTATTTATTTATTTATTTATAGATGGATAGAGTTTCACTGTCACCCTGGGTAAAGTGGCCTCCTAGCTCACAGCACTCTTAAACTCCTGGGCTCACGCCTCCCTGTATCTGGGACTATAGGTACCTTCCACAATGCCCGGCCAATTTTCAGTACACTTTTAAGTCTACTTTTTAAATCATTTTTTTCTGCTTCATTTAGGTCTGCTTTAGTTCAATTATTTTTCTGAGGTCTGCTTTGGTTCAATTATTTTCATACTTTTCTTTCTTGCTTTCTTTTTTTTTTTGGAGACAGAGCCTCACTTTGTCACCTTCGGTAGAGTGCAATGGGATCACAGCTCACAGCAACCTCTAGCTCTTAGGCTTAGGCAATTCTCCTGCTTCAGCCTCCTAAGTAGCTGGGACTACAGGTGCCCGCCACAATGCCCATCTATTTTTTTTGTTGCAGTTTGGCTGGGGTTGGGTTTGAACCCGCCACCCTCAGTATATGGAGCCGATGCCCTACTCACTGAGCCACTAGCGCTGCCCATGCTTTTTGTTTAATAATAAAACACTTACAATTCTGTGATAACTATAGCAGACTTTTATGTTTTTACATGTCCTGTCCTCATTTTTTAGCAGTTTCTAATTAAACTAAACATTAATCTTTTATTTCCTATTTAGAGTAGGAATAGGTTGTGATGTTATAAAATATACCATTGGCTTGTTTATTAGTGTTTAAACTGTTTGTAAATTTCCAGTTTTATTATGTTTGATGAGGGAATGATAAGTATGCAACTTCAACTTTTCAATGTAGCAAATTGAGTTGATGAGTTAGGTGTTTTACTACATACCACCTGCTCTCAAAACACAACCTTTCCTACACACGAACATACAAGGTGAAAACACACAGAAATCATGGATAAATCTTAAAAATATAATTATGGATACAAACAAAGGTAAGGAATGTCTGCTTCATAGATGATGTCATGTATCCCTCATGACATAGGCAACCAAAAGCTACTAATTGAATTCTGGAAAAATCCTACATAAAACAATGACCACTAGAAGAGTCTGGAGATAAAATAAAAACTGGTAAATGATGAAGGGGAATTAAAACCTTGAACAGTAACTGGCAAGATGTGAGTTTCCTGAGTTTTGTCTTATTTTGTATTTTTTGTAAATCTGCCTTGAGTGTGGGCAGCCGTTGCTAAGCTGTATGGCATAGACAGCTAAAATTCTGGTGGAAACAACAAGCCCACTATACTTCTGGCTGGAGAAACTACAGAAAGGAGCCCAAGTAATGAAGGACACTGAAGAGTAAGGGATGACTGCTGGAGGAAAGGGAGATGGAGAAACTTTCACAAATAAGTTTATTTATGAAATCTACCCAAGTTTCAGTCTGATCACTCAGTCATGCTTGAATGTGTAATACATGCTTTGCTATCGAAACTCAACAACTGAACAATGATTTAAGCTACAAACTGGAAGAACAATATGGAACTTAACATTTGTGTTTGACAAAGTTAATGTCCTTCCAATACAAAAACACTAACGTTCTTCAAGAAACGGTAACAGAATCCAGAGCCACCCTAATATAACATGTACAACGACCAGGATATAATCCCAACTTGATTAATATAAAAGGAAGTGTACTTGATTTATATAAAAGGAAGTGGAAAAATGACACACATTCTCAGGGGAATATCAATTTATAGATTCACTCCCATAAGATGATCCAATATCAGAATTATCAAAGAAAATTTTAAAACAACTCTATTTTTTTTTTATTAAATCATAGCTGTACAATAATGCATTTATGGGGATGGGGTACAATGTGCTGGTTTTATATACAATTTGAAATACTTATAACATACTGGTTAACATAGCCTTCACTGCACTTTCTTAATTATTGTGTTAAGACATTTATACTCTACACTTAGTAGATTTGATATGTACTCTTGTAAAATGTACCATAGCTGTGGTCTGACCAATTACCCTCCCTCCACCCATCCTCTCCCCTCCCCTCCCTCCTCTTTCCCCTCTATCTTGGGCTGTAGTTGGGTTATAGCTTTCATATGGAAGTGTGGGTGATTATATATTGGTTTCATAGTAGAGCTGAGTACCTTGGATACTTTTTCTTCAATTCTTGAGATACTTTACTAAGAAGAATATGTTCCAGTTCCATCCATGTAAACATAAAAGAGGTAAAGATGCCATAATTTTTAAGGCTGCATAATATTCTATGGTATACATATACCACAATTTATTAATCCATTCGTGGGTTGATGGGCACCAGGGCTTCTTCCATGATTTAGCAATTATGAATTGGGATGCAATAAACATTCTGGTGCAAATATCTTGTTATAAAGTGATTTTTGGTCTTCTAGATATATGCCTAGTAGAGGAATTTCAGGATCAAACGGCAGGTCTATTTTTAGATCCCTAAGTGATCTCCAAACCTCTTTCTAAAAAGAACATATTAGTTTGCATTCCCACCAGCAGTGCAGAAGTGTTCCCTTTTTGTCACATCCACGCCAACATCTGTATTTTTGGGATTTTGTGATGTGGGCTAATCTTACTGGAGTTAGATGATATCTCAAAGTGGTTTGGATTTGCATTATTGAAAGTCTTAGCCATTGCAATCAGGCAAGAGAGGGCAATCAAGGGTATCCAAATAGGATCAGAGGAGAAAAAACTTCCAGTCTTTGTAGATGATTATGATTGTGTATCTGGAAAACCCCAGGGACTCAACTACAAAACTCTTAGAAGTGATCAAGTAATGCAGCAGCATCTCAGGTTACAAAATCAATATTCACGAATCAGTAACCTTTATATATATCAACAATAGACAAGCTAAAAAAAAAACAGTCAAGGACTCTATTCCTTTTATAGTAATGCCAAAGAAGATGAAATATTTGGGAGTTTACCTAACAAAGGATGTGAAAGATCTCTATAAAGAGAACTCTGAAATGCTGAGAAAAGAAATAGTTGAAGATGTTAACAAATGGAAAAATACACTATGCTCATGGCTGGGAAGAATCAACATTGTTAAAATATCCATACTACCCAAAGCAATATACAATTTTAATGCAATCCCTGTTAAAGCACCACTTTCATACTTTAAAGACCTGGAAAAAATAATACTTCGTTTTATATGGAATCAGAAAAATCCTCAATTAGCCAAGACATTACTCAGAAATAAAAACAAATCAGGAGGAATCACGCTACCAGACTTCAGGCTATACTATAAATTTATAGTGATCAAAACACATGGTACTGGCACAAAAATAGAGAGGTAGAGGTATGAAACAGAATAGAGAACTAAGAGATGAACCCAGCTACTTATCATCATTTGATCTTTGATAAGCCTATCAAAAACATTTAGTGGGGGAAAGACTCTATATTTAACAAATGGTGCTGGTTGAACTGGCTGGCGAGTTGTAGAAGACTGAAAGGGGACCCACACCTTTCACCATTAACAAAGATAGATTCTCACTGGATAAACGATTTAAAATTAAGACATGAAACTATAAAAATACTAGAAGAGAGTGTAGGGAAAACACTTGAAGAAAACAGCTCTTATAGATTGAATTAATTGTATTTCTACAAAATACATTAAAGTTCTAACTACCAGTATCTGTGAATGTTTTCTTATTTACAAATAAGATCCTTGCAGAAGACCAAGTGAAGATGACATCATTAGGATGGGCCTTACTCTAATATGACTCTGTACTTATAAAAAGGTAAAATTTAAACTCATGAAAGTGAGGGAAAACTCTTGAAGGAATTGGCCTGGGTGAATATTTTATCAGGAGGACTCTCCAGGCAATTGAAGCAGTATCAAAAATACATTACTGGGACCTGACCAAACTAAAAAGCTTCTGCACAGCCAAGAACATAGTGAGTAAAGCAAGCAGACAGCCCTCAGAATGGGAGAAAATATTTGCAGGTTATACCTCCGATAAAGGTCTAATAACTAGAAACCACAGAGAACTCAAACATATTAACAAGAAAAGAACACGTGACCCCATCTCAGGGTGGGCAAGGGACTTGAAGAGAAACTTCTCTAAAGAAGACCGACGCAAGATCTACAAACACATGAGAAAAAGCTCATATCCTTAATCATCAGAGAAATGCAAGTCAAAACTACTCTGAGATATCACCTAATCCCAGTAAGAGTAGCCCACATAACAAAATCCCAAAACCAGAAATGTTGGCGTGGATGTAGAGGAAAGGGCACACTTCTACACTGCTGGTGGGAATGCCCACTAATACGTTCCTTCTGGAAGGACATTTGGAGAACACTTAGAGACCTAAAAATAGACCTGCCATTAGATCCTATAATTCCTTTACTAGGTTTATACCCAGAAGACCAAAAGTCACAATATAACAAAGACATCTGTAGCAGAATGTTTATTGCAGCCCAATTCATAATTGCTAAGTCATGGAAGAAGTCCAAGTGCCCATCAACCCATGAATGGACTAGCAAATTGTGGTACATGTATACCATGGAATATTATGCAGCCTTAAAGAAAGATGGAGACTTTACCTCTTTCATGTTTACATGCATGGAGCTGGAACATACTCTTTTTAGCAAAGTATCTCAGGAATGGAAGAAAAAGTATCCAATGTACTCAGCCCTACTATGAAGCTAAATTATAGCTTTCACATGAAGACTATAACCCAACTATAGCACAAGACTATGGGGAAAGGGCCAAGGAAGGGGAAGGGAGGGGGGAGGTTCTGGTGGAGGGAGGGTAATGGGTGGGGCCACATCTATGGTGCATCTTAGAATGGGTACAGGCGATTGCACTAATGTACACAGCTATGATTTAACAATAAAAAAAAAAGAAAAGAAAAAAAAGAAAGTAGGGCAGAACACAGTGGAAGACCATTTTTAAAGGATAAAAAGAAAAACGAAGAGGGATGGAGGGAGGGGGTGGGGCCTTGGTGTGTGTCACACTTTATGGGAGCAAGACATGATTGCAAGAGGGACTTTACCTAACAATTGCAATCGGTGTAACCTGGCTTATTGTACCCTCAATGAATCCCCAACAATAAAAAAAAAAAAAAAAGAAAAACAGTAAAACAAAATTTCTATAGCAAGAAAATTATCTTTAAAAATGAAGACAAAATAAATGTGTTTTCAAATAAAGAAAAATTAAGACGATTTGTTACCAGCTGTCCTGTGCTACAAGATATCATCACAGAAAAAAAAAGATAAGAGAAAGTTGGATTTTCAGGAATAAATTAAAAGGATAGCAAATAGCACATATTTCAATAAACATAAAATACTATCTCCCTTAGTATTTTAAAATACATAGCACAGTTAATTGAAAAATTATAACCTTTTGGGCATTATAATGACTGTAAACATAACGTGAAAATCAATAGCATAGGGGAATGAGGGAGCTGGGAGAGAGGAGAAGGGAGGGGGATGGGAGTCATGGTGCAGGGCACACCTCTTGGGGCCAGGACACAATTATAAGAGCGACTTTACCTAACAAATGCAATCAGTGTAACCTAATTCTTTGTACCCTCAGTGAAACCCAAATAATTAAAAGAAAGAAAGAGAAAAACAATAGCATAAAGGTCAGCAGCAATTATTGGTAAAAGAATTTTTTAATATTTTATAGTCTAATAATAGCTCTAAACAGCCTTAGATAAGTTAAGAAATGAACACTGTCATCTCTAGAGCAACCACTAAAATAAATCCTTCCCCTTCTGTGGGGAGAACCTGGACTTCCACCTTCCTTTCACTAGACATTAATGGGGGATGTCCCCCTTTGCCCATTTGAGCCAGGTAGGAGGTTTGCTAAATCACATATTTAAATTAATAGCTAGGGTTTTGTAAAAATCAACATGTCCAGGTTTTAATTTAAAGTTAAATCAATGTACATTGACTGTAGTAATTGTTATGTTTGGTATTGTGTCCCTAGCCTTAATATTTTCTCTTTGTTTGCTTGTTATTTACTTCTCTTTTAATCCTTAAAGAGTTTACAAAACCCGGCCCTGGCCAAACTGCAACCAAAAAATAGCCGGGCGTTGTGGCGGGCGCCTGTAGTCCCAGCTACTCGGGAGGCTGAGGCAAGAGAATCGCTTAAGCCCAGGAGTTGGAGGTTGCTGTGAGCTGTGTGAGGCCACCGCACTCTACCGAGGGCCATAAAGTGAGACTCTGTCTCTACAAAAAAAAAAAAAAAGAGTTCTATATTGTTGGGTTATTTACAAAGAGTTCTATATTGTTGGGTTATTTTTCCCTCTTATAGTTTGGCAAGTACATTCTATTGTTAACTAGACTGTCTTTCCAAACAATTTCTAATTAAAGCATAATTTACTTTTAGAACAAAATTTACTTTTCTTGGAATATGGCTCTATGAGGTGGTTTGTGCAAATGCGCACTGCTATGTAAACCCTGCCACAATCAGGATATAGAAGAGGCCCATCACCTGAAAAAAAAGTCCCCTGTTGTCCCTTTGTAGTCAGTCATGTTCCCCCTAAGCCGTCCTGCCGTGGTCGGTCTGTTTTTCATTGCCACGTCTTGCCTGTAAATGAATTCCTACAGTCAGCCGCTTTTTGACTGCGCCTCCTTTCACTTAGCTTTACATTTGAGGTCGCGGGTCCTGTGGTGTGTGTCAGCATTTGTTCCTTTTTTAACTGATGAGTCGTATCCCCTGGAATGAATGTGTAGGTTTACTCACCAGTTTAAGGACATTTGGATTATTTCTAGTTTATTAATGAATAAAGCTGCGATAAATATTGATATAGAGATTTTTAAATAAACATTAATTTCAGAAAAGTTTTAAATTTTAGAAAAGTTAATTTAGTGCAGAGGGTTCCCATATACCCCATACTAGTTTCCTCTATTATTAACACATTCCATTAATAGACTACACTTGTCACAACTAATGAACAAATATTGATACTTTGTTATTAAGTAACATTCATACTTCTTTCAAATTCCCTTAGCTTCTTACTTAATGGCCTTTCCCTTCCAGCTTACTGCATTCAGCTGTCACGTCTCCTAGGCTCCTATAGGGTATCAGTTTTTCAGATTCTCCTTGTTTTTCATGGCCTTGATAGTTTTGAGGAGAAAGGAAGAGATATTTTATCCAATGTCCTTCAATTTTGTTTGTCTGATGTTTTTCTTACGGCTAGATAGGGATTATTGGGTTGTGGGAAAGAAGACAACATAGCTAAAATTTTATTTCTCATCACATTATATAACAGATACTGATTGTTAGCATGATTTATTTTTAGTCTCTTGGCTTGTTTTTAATCACTACAAAGTTTCTCTTTTTTTCCTCTTTCTGTATTATACTTTTTGGAAATGAATCATATAAGGGAGCCACATATAGGGTAATGTGCTCTGCCTCTTTAATGGGGGTGTATCTACATTAAAAAATTAGTGTTTTTTTGCACAGGAAATTTGCCTGTTCACTCTCATTTATTTATTTATTGAGCCATTTATTTCTGGCAGTGTGAACTCACAAATACATTTTATCCTTCCTGTTATCCCCTATTGCATCATCTTATTGTTCATGCATACTGCTCCAGCTTCAGCTATTGGAGACCCTTCTGACTGGCTCCTGTTCCCCTTTGTCATATTCCTGTTATTGACCTTTTTTCTCTTTATTTTCCTTTTCAAATTTGCTTGTTTTCTGCCACTATAAAATAGTTTATAGTCATTCTGTGTATTCCCCTCCTACCCCCCCAGTCTTAAATTAAGCTATTTTTCCAAGGAGTCTTATTTCCAGTAATTGGAAAAATCAAAATCTGGGTGCTGAGTGCATTATTTGCTTCTGGGATATTGTACCTTACAGGTCCTTTCAGCTGATAGAACAAAATGCGTATATACATACATATATATTTTTTCTCTTTATATTATCTATATATGTAAGACAAGCATATATACAGTATATGCATATATATGAACAATAATACCTCTATATTCATGTATCTATAAATATTTCTACTTGTAACTGTCTGTACCTATATTAAGGTAAACACAAAGTCATACTGAGGTCTTCTACTGGAATCTATTACCTCGGGGATTATTCTAGCCTCCTCCCTGTACTTCTCTGTAACATCATGCTCCAACAGTGAGAAATTCTAGTAGTTCTTTCATAATTGCTAACTTGTGAAACAACTTTATTAACTGGAGTATGGTTTTTATGTACAATTCCTTTTGCCTTTAGCCCATCTGCACTCATCTGCAAAGATACTTGAGTCAGCATGTTGTCTCCATCCACTTCAGTGAGGTTATGTCATATATTTTCAATACAATTATATTATTTTGTCATTTTCTGCACTCCACCGGATATCCCCTGACCTCCTAAAGGATTTGTTTTTAAGCTCCCTTATGTCTCAATTGGCACTTTGTATCATATACTTCCAAGGGATTTGAACAATACAGTGTCCCGTGTACATTACAGTAGCATACAGAATACTTGTACCACTTTAAAAAATTCTTTGTGCTTCATCGATTCAACCATCCTCTTTCCCTAAATTCAGGAAAAACACTGACCTGTCTACAGTCTTTGTGGTTCTTTTCCTTTCTCAGAATATCATACAAATGGAATAATACAATTGGTTGTACATTAAGACCGCCTTTTTCACTTAGAAACATGCATATAAAATTAATTTATGTCTTGTGTGGCTTGACAACCCATTTCTTGCTATCACCAGCATTTCACTGTATGAATGTACCAGAGTTTGTTGAAGGTCTTACCTAATTAAAAGACATTTTCATTTCTTCCAATTTTTGGTGGCAATGCAGAAAGCTGCTATAAACATTTGTGTGCATGTTTTAGTGTGCACATAAGCTTTAAATTAGCCAGGTAAATACTTAGGAGTACAGTTGCTGAATAGGATGGTAAAACTATGTTCAACTTCATGTCCAAGTTTTTTTTTGTGTGTGTGTGGATAGAAGTTCTACCAAACTGGTTTTCACAGTATCTATACTGTATTGCATTCCCATCAGCAATGTACAAGTGCTCCAGTTGCTCTGCTTTTTAATTTTTTTTTGCCAGAACTTGTTTGTCAATATTTACTTATTTTATTTTAGCCATTCTAATAGGTATGTAGTAATATCCTACTGTTTTCTGAATTTCATTTTCATAATGACTAATGACTATGCATCGTTCGGTGTGCTTACTTGTATAACTACTTTGGTGAAGGATTTGCTCCAAATATTTAATAGGACTTTTTCTTTAAAATTTCGAGAGTTTTTTATATATTCTGGATGCAATTCCTGTGTCAGAGTGTTTATTAAGCTTTATTGTGATATAACTTGCTCATTGTAAATATAAAATTCAATGATTCTTAGAATACTCTTATATGACTATTATTATCATTTTATATTTTAAAATGAAACAAACATATTTTAATATATTTATAAATACCAATATGGACCTCCCTACTAATTCAAAGATCAATCTTTTGCACATCTTTGGGTCTTCCTGCTTCGCTCTTTACCAATAAAACCCTCTTAGATTTGAATTATGACTTTAAACCCAAACTGACACATTTATATTGTATCATTTAGAAAGTTGGTAATAGTCTATTTAAAATTTTATTTTTGCATTGACCTTAGGTTTTATAATTTTAAGAATGAATACATTTCTTTAATTTGATGTTCTACTTATTTCAGTTTGCAATCCTTTTTATATTTTGTCTTTCACTGAATTTGCAAACAACTGCCAACTTTTATAATATTAAGCACCACAGAGTAAAGATGGAATAAAGGAAAATCTGACAGTGGCTACAGGTGTAAACTTTTTCACCTGTTCTTAAAACTTATATCTATATTAGCACACAGTCATTATTTCAGTTGACTATAACTCAGAGGAGAAATTCCATAGAACGTTATTTGCGAGCTAGTGGTAAGCTAAATCTTAGATGACTTTAACCAATTTGAGTGATGGGAATACTGAGGTGGAAATTTCTACTTCTGTATACACTGATCTGAGGCCTTCTGGAGTGCTGGATTCAGTTTAGTTTGCCACTCTCTAAGAGAGACAGTGATAAATTAGAGCTAATTCATAGGGCAACAAAGATAGTAAAAGGGCTAGACATGGTGTCACATAAGGAATGTTTAGAAAAAACTGGAATGTTTAGTCTGCAAAAGGAAAGAATGATGGGGCTACAGATTGGTTGAACGAACATGATAGCCATCTATCTTTAAACATTTACAGGACCAACAAAATAAAGAGGACTTTTTGGGAAGGGTTGCAAAAATCTCCCCAGTGGTGGTAGATTAAGTTCAAAGGAGGCTGGGATTGACTTGTAGAAATAACAACTTTTAAAAATTTAGACATTCTGAAGTGGAGTGGGTTTTCTGATTTTGATGTAAGCTTAGTTAAGAAAAAAAAATAAGGTGAACTTCCAGGTTAATAGCATGCATGAATGTTGTCTAAATGTCCTTGAGGTTTGCTAATTAAGACTCTTCATTAATTTATCTACTTCAAGCAGTATTTTCTATGATAATTGATAAATATGTGATTTTGACAACTTTCTGTTATCCTAGCCATTGAATATGAAGTATGCTTCAGAAAATGATTAAAAGATGATAAAATTTGAATTCTAGTGTTGGATAGCATTTGAATAGTCAGAGAAGCAACTATTTTAATGGGAGAATACATGTCTCAAATACAGAAAGAAGTATAACCAAATACGCTATTTTTATAAGATATTAAGCAGGCAAATCTGCCTGGAAAAGGATATATGTAAATGGTTAAGAAATAATGATTTTCAAACAGGGACTGAGTTTGTCATTACTGGTCTCTGGTGACTTCCAAAGTTTAAATGAAATGATCAGTTCATAGTTATCATCTTACTTGACAGGTCACTAGCCTTGATACGACTGATCACTCTCTCCTCTTTGAAACAACTTCTTCATTCAGCTTGCACTCACTATGTCCGCCAGGTTTTAGTCTTCCTTTCTGGATGTTCCTTTCAGTTTCCTTTCCTGATTTTTCTGTACTCATTTTAGAGGTGGCATTATTTCAGTCATAAAGTTTTATGGGCCATATATAAGCTGCCATCTCCCAAACTTTATGTCCATCCTCTACTTCTCTGAATTCCATTTGCACAAAGTTATTATAATCTTCTACTTGATCACCTATACCTATTACCCCTTGAATGTTTAATAAGGCCTATAAAAGAAAATATGAGCAAAACTCAATTTCTGCTATCTACCTTACCAATCATCACCATCAACTGTTTCTCTTGTGGTATTCCTTATCTCATATAATTATAGTTTTTTTTATTACAGTTGCATAAGAACTAGATTTATTCTCAATTTCCATTTCTCCTTATTACCAAGCATCTAATATACTAGTAAATGCTATTGGATATACCTTCAAAGTATATTCAAAATGCAATCACTTCCTCTCTGTTCTACAACCACTTGTCTTTTTCCAGCCATTACTGTGTCTTTCCTGGATGCCTATACCCTCCTGACCTGTCCCTTCATGCCCACATTGCCTCCTTCGGTGCATCCTCAGCAGATTAGCTTTCAAAATAAAAGTCAGATCATGTCCCAACTCTGCTCAAAAGCTTTCAATGGCTTCCATCTCACTCAGAGTACAAGTTAAATTATTAACAATGACCCCCAAATGTTCAAGTGGTCTTGGACCCTTCACATTTCCCATCTCATCTTTTAGTATTCTCCCCCAATGTCTCTCTTAAAGAACAACAAACCAAACTGAACCCAGCACTGAACACATTCTACTCCCAGTTACATGGTTCTTTTTCCTTTTTAATTTTTTTCCAAAACATGCAGATAAGGTCTACAGAACAGTTTACCAGGTGGGCTTAGACCAATCCAGTTCTGTATTCTTTCTTATTTAAAGCTGTCAAGAAATCTGGAGAATGTACTGGGTTGCAACATCCTGAGATAAGAGAGAGCTGTCTAGAACAGCTCAGGCTTTGTTCTAATTCCCCCTTATAAAAGGATATCCTTCAGTGCTTTAGACCAGTGAGTCCTTTCACTCTACAGTGGAAGACATAGGGTAGGTTGCATTCTGGGAGAAAGACATTCAGGTAACACTATACTGTATATATTTGGCAATTAAATAATCTGGACATGTGGACAAGTTGGAAATGTTAATTTGGTGTTACTCTTCATGGACTCAGAATTAAATTGCAAGAGAATGAATTTCTTCTGACATAAAGAGTACAAGGAGAAAAGAGAATAAGGCAGAAGAAAAGTAGTAATTGAGGTAGAAAGAAAATGAATAAAGGATATGAACAAAAGCAGAGAATTTTTCAAGATGTATTTGTTCAACTGTCAGCTTAAAAATCTTGAGTATCTGAGGATTCTCTATATTTCCTTCCAAAAAGGTTGTCTTAGTTTGCACTCTCAGCAGCAGAGTAAAAGTGTACCCTTCTCTCCATGTCCAGGCCAGCGTCTGCAGCTTTGAGACTGTGATGTGGGCCATTATCACTGGGGTTAGGTGATATCTCAGGGTGGTTTTGATTTGCATTTCTCTGATGATTAGGGATGATGAGCATTTTTTCATGTTTGTTAGTCATTCATCTGTCTTCTTTAGGGAAGTTCTATTCGTCTCTATTGCCCAGTGATATTTGGGATTGTTGGGTCTTTTTTTTGGTGATTTGGAAGGAAGCATGGAGAATCCTTAAAGAACTCAAATTAGACCTCCCATTTGATCCTGTAATCCCATTACTAGGCATCTACCCAGAAGAAAAAAACAATCTTTTTATCATAAGTATATTTGCACTTGACTATTTATCACAGCTCAATTTATAATTGGCAAAATGTGGAAACAGCCTAAATGCCCACCAGCTCAGGAATGGATTAATAAGCTATGGTATATATACACCATGGAACACTATTCAGTCACTAAAAAAGATGGTAACTTTACATCTTTTGTATTGACCTGGATGGAGGTGAAACAAAGTCTTCTTAGTAAAGCGTTACAAGAATGGAGAAGCAAGACTCCAATGCACTCTACTCTAATATGAAGGCAGTAGATGATCTAATACAAGAACGGGGTAGGGAAATGAGCAAGTGGGGAGAGGAGAGAAGGGAGACGGATAGGGGTCACGGTGTATGGCACACCTCTTGGGGGCAGGACACAATTATAAGAGAGACTTTAACAAATGCAATTAATGTATCCTATTTCTTTGTACCCTCAATGAATCCCAAACAATAAAAAAAAAAGTCTTGAATATTGAAAATAAAGTCATCAATGATACATGAAAGTATTTTTCTTCTTTTATAGTAAAGAAGTGAAGAAACAAATCTGGTTACAAAGGATTAGGATAAAAATAGTGTAGTGAGAGGATGTTGTAGTGTGCTCGTGTTCCCAGCAACTTGTGAGGCTAAGGCAGGAGGATCACTTGAGCTCAGGAGTTCATAGCCAGCCTGGGAAACATAGAAAGAACTCATCTCTAAAAGCAAAAAGTAGCATAGTGGTTAATAATGCTGTGTGTCCTCTAGATCCCCTTCAGTACTGAAGCTCATTCCTCTAGCTGCTGGAACTGATAGGGGTTGGCAATTCTTAGCTGAGTCGCTCTTCTAGAATTGTCTGAAGAAAACCTGTTCATCCGAGGTCATGACTTCTTCTGTTGGGGCAGACTGCATTTGAGAATATTCCGTGTGGAAGCGTAAAGGCCATCGCCCTTTCCTTAAGATAGGACCACTGGGAAAGGGGAGCATCTCAATCTCAGAACCATCAGTTGTGTCCAATGGGGTCTGTGTTGTGACTGTGTTGCCATTCAACTACTTCTCCTTCTATCTACTCTGTCACCGATGTCACTACTGAAGACTCCTGTGTAAAGTGTACTTGACTATCCACCCCAGGGAATCTAACCCAAGACAAACAGATAAATTAGACACCCGAGAAACCTTGAAGAAAAGGTGTGCTAAAAGTTTGAGAACTCATAATATTCATATTTTTGATAAATACAGAGATCATTACATGCATTTTTAAATTCACGTGCAAAATCACTTCAATTTAATATGGATTTATAAAACATCCAGTGCATAGAGAATAGCAGGCCATTTGCTGTTGGAAGCATAATAGGAGCAACATGGCCCTTGCCCCTAAACCTCACAATAAATGCATTAAATGTATAAAGGAGCATTGATTCAGACTGAGGCTGGAATCTTTTCAGATTACAACCACACTCATGATTAACAGCCTACAGATGTGCATGAACTTGTGAAAGGAGATTGGACTGAGAAGGATGTGAGGTGATACCAATCTATGACTACAAGATATACTTGGACTATTTAGTATTTTAATTACCTTCTTAGTTCCTTCAACAGGTGTGCATCTGCAGTTCCAGTAACACAAAAAGAATATAAACTGGCTTATAGCCATGTCATCTTGTAATGTAATCATTTCTGATCTTGAATTCAGACAGTGCATGGACAATTCTTTCTTTTTTTTTATTTTCTGTTTGCAAGCATTCCTTAAAATTTTATTTGCTTTTACCCATATAGTTTTGTTTTCTGAGATATTAACTAGAAATAGAATTCTTAAGGAATATCTGAGAATGTTAGTTAATACTTCAGAGATAACTAATTTTCACACTTTTAGGAAATATAAATATGCAGAATTTAGTAGTATGGATATATACATGATGATATTTACTCAATTTTTAACTTTGAACATTTTCTAAAAAGAAGTTAGTTTTCCTCCTTAACCCGTTTAAGGAAACCAGCAAGAACTCAGTATCTGAACTTTCAGCATTTCCAATATTTCAGATGGGCTTTACTAGTAATCTTTGTCACTGGATAGTTTAGGACATTGTAAACTTGGTTTGAAATAAAACATGACAGATGAAAGGAGCTCTGGATGCTAGGTTGAGAGGACCTACAGAAAGGAGAGAAATCATAGGATTATATAACTGATAAAGTACATGGTGGCATTCATAGGGAAAGATGTTGTAAAATACTTACTGCAAACAGCTATCAAACATATTCTTAACTACTTCTCAGGAAGGAAATTCAGAATTTAATAGTCTCTGCCATCAGTCTTAAATAAATCTCTCTATGACAATTGAAGTCCATTTCCTGATTTTATATCTTTAATGCTTTCAGGGATCCATGTAGCAGTCTATAATAAATTTTTACCTCTCTAAGCAATCACTGAATCTACTGTTTCTGTCTCCCTTTTCTGTCACCTTACCTTCAGTGTGGATGACTTAATTTTATTTTGCCATACAAAATACACATAAACTATTCCCATGTACATAGTTTTTGTTGTTCTTGCCAGAAAAATGTTAAATTAATGTTAATATCATGCCAGGATTACTGTATCATTGTGGAACAACCATAGCAGTTATTTTTAAGGCTAAGGAAATCAATCCCATAATGAGACCATATTATTTTACCCCCCAATGCATTCCTAAATGGCTTCCTATTTTATATAAAATCACGTCCCTTTAAATCTACTTTTAAGTAAGAAATATGCAGGATGGCAATTCTTGCTTTACTCCTAATTTTTAACCGAATATCTCATCTTTTAAACCTGATTTGTTCACCATTAGGAGATAAAATAGTTTCCTCATATCAGGAATATTTACACAGTTTGTAGGGAATGGCCTATTAATTTCGAGATTAAATTTTTATTTACAGAGTAGTGCTCTGGGTGTAAGATTGAATCAGGGGGTTTCCTAGGTGAATAAGCTTATGTGGCTTATTTCTACCATGCTCCCCTTATAGATGGTGCATTATCTTAATCAGTATGCACTATGTGCTTGACACTGCACATTGATACAGAGAAATTCTACTCTTCTAGGGAGATATTTATTGACCATGACATTCAAGCAAGGCAGATGCTTCCTTTATTAGGAGAGTTAAGAGCTGGATGTACTATGACAAGGGTCAATGTTTAGCCCTTTTATTAATTGATAACTTTTTCTTGTGCACATCTCAAAAACAACATGATTGTACTGCCAGCCATCTAATGTGATATCCAAAGAATTGATGAAGTCAAATTTATTGGGGGCTGTTTGTATAAGCCTAACCTTTTCTGAAATACTTTACCACAAAGTCATGGTGACTATAAAATATCAATGGCCACTTGACTATTTGTCAATCTGTCCATCTTGTTTGTTTTGCCAAATTTATTCAGTTAGAGCATAACATATATTTTTCAACTTTGGTTGCCATAGTTCAGGAAATAAAGAGATTTAAATAGCAATAGCTTTACTAACTGTCTATCACCAAAATATGGAAACATAATCATTTACAAAAAACCACCATA
Organism: Nycticebus coucang; assembly: GCF_027406575.1. Classification (NCBI taxonomy): domain Eukaryota; kingdom Metazoa; phylum Chordata; class Mammalia; order Primates; family Lorisidae; genus Nycticebus; species Nycticebus coucang. The sequence continues at coordinate 156,070,613 of NC_069780.1, read as the reverse complement.
TAGCCCTTAAAAATCACATAATATAAACTGTCTGACAAACAGAAAAAGTGAATTATGAATGTGTATAAATGATTTAAGGTATATGGTTAAGCTGAAAAAAGGAGCATTCTCAATATATAATATAATCCTTTTATATAATATACATATTTATACATATGCATGTTATGGCCTACCTAAAATATCAAAATACTTAAAAATAACAGCAGAATACTCACAAAAATACTGAGTGATTATATGGGGGGAACGCAATGAGATGGGGTATAGGTTGAAGGTGTTATTACATGTAATCTACATAATTCCTCAGCATTTGAATTTTTTAATATGTACATATATACAATTGTTTTGATAACCATAAAATAGTTTTTGTAATTTAAAACGTATATAAAGTTCAGGTACACCATTTTGTTGTTCAGGAAATGAAGAAGTAGTAGCTTCTTTACATTCTTTCATATTCTTCTTTTGTGAACATGTTAGCCAGGAGTCAATTTGTTAATATAGCTTCTAAATTATTATTTTTTTTAGTATAAAAGTCAAATCAGCTGGAATTATCTTTTTTTTTTTGTTAGCTGTGGCAAACATATTGGTGTCTACGTCTACCAGTTTTTGCAACTGTAGGATTACCTTTTTGTTATGGTAAAGTGTTTAGAAGAAATTAAAAATAGTCTAAAGTCATAGAAAAACTCATCTAGAAAATAAAATTTTGCTGAATAAGAATAAATGCCTACTAAATGATATATAAACCATGTCTACAATGCATGAGGCAAAATTATTAAAACACTGACAGTCATGGCCCAGAAAATACTATGAATCTTTTATAGCACCGGGTGTGAACATTATGAGGTGGAAAACAGCTTCATTTAGAATTCACAATGTGCTGTTAAATAAGCCAATAAAAAAAGTCAATCAACTATCTTCTCTTTGTACATTTACATGGGGTAGCCATTTTTTCTTCCCAAGAACCCTTTCTTCACCTCTAATTCTATATGTAATTCTTCTGTCTTAATGGTACCATGTGGTTGGTAATATTTAGTGTTTGAAGTGATGACTTTTTGACAGCGAGTTCAGTCATAGAACTCTGAATTGGCCAATGACCCAAGATTTCCCTTTTAATATCCTTAGGAAGGACACAGTTGGTTTTAATGGTCATGATAATTATTCCACATTCTTTGATCAGTTAACCCTTCTTAGAGGTCTATAACTTGCTCCCCAAGTCCCAGAAAGCACAGACACAGAGGAGTAGAGCAGGATGTGAGAGATCATCACCTTCAGACTCCTGGGAAACCACATCACGTCCTCTGCAGAGTGGCTCTCTAGTTCAAAAGTCATGAGAGGACTAAATATTAGACATATAATAAAACCATCAAATGACATATGTGTAAGTGTGTATGGATTTATATTATAGGTTTATTTATATACACATTTCTTCATTTATATACATAATATCCTATCTTTTGTTAGACTCTACTATAGATAAGTGGAAATTAAATTAGAATCAATTAGAATAAAATTTACATTTGAGAAAAAATTCTTATATTTTGAGTTTTGCTCCCACGTATTGAATAAAATTAATTTGTTCAATCATGAAAACTTGGTGTTTTGACAAAGCATAGTCTGAAACCTTCCATAAAGCATTAGGTAATGAATTAATTAAATCATCTATATTGAGCTCCACATTTATATATTCAACTGCCTATTTGATGGGTTCACTTAAGTTCAGAATGCATCTAAAAATAAAGAAATAAACAAATTAAAACAAAAATCACTTCTTGATTCCATATACACTATCCCAACCCCTTTCTCTAGTTATTCCAACTTGTAGATGATGCCACAATATACTCAGTTACTCAAGTCCAAAACCCTGACAGTGATTTTAGATTATTTTTTTCTCTCATGTTATGTATCCAGAGCATTACTTGCCAAACGTATGACCCCGACTTCTTCCATCTCCTCTACTGATAGCCTAATACAACCTACTGGTTTCTTTTGGCTTGATTACTTCAGAAGCTTCCAAACAGCCTTCCCAAATTTATGTTCTTTTAAAGCTTATTTTTCATACAGAAGTAAGAGTGATCTTATAAAAAAACATAAATCAGATCATATCTCCCCTTTTTGAACTTCCATTGCCTTCCTATTTCACTTAATATAAGAAGAGGCAAATTTATCATTGCCTAAAACACCCAACAGGACTTATTTCTGTTCTGTCTCATTTCCTGTGTAGTAACACCTCTACTTCGCTGTCTCTTCTCAAACTATATTGGCTTTGTTTCTATCTTTTGAACACAATTACATTCATGTCGGGAACACATTTTATACTGATTATTCACACAATGAGTGAAGTACCTTTTTTTTTTTATCATAGCTCACAGCAACTTCAAACTCTTGGGCTCAAGCAATCCTCTTGCCTCAGCCTCCCAAGTAGCTGAGACTACAGGAACCCACCACAATGCCCAGCTAGTTTTTCTATTTTTAGTAGAGTTAGGGTCTCCCTCTTGCTCAAGTTGGTCTGGAACTCCTGAGCTCAAGCAATCCACCCACCTCGGCCTCCCAAAGTGCTCATTACAGACGTAAGACACTGTGCCCAGCCGGAGTAAGATACTTTTTGATCCAGAGTACACCATGATTCTGGCAACCCCTATGGCCCTGATCTCAATAGCCGCAGGAAGGAACCAGGCGAGACGTGGATTAGAAGTACAAGCTTGCAAGGGGCGGGCTAAACTTGATTGCAAGGTAACCCTGAGCAACCTCCACAGTAGCATTTTATTGAGACAGCACAAGACAGGTGAGGGGAGTATTAGACAATGACTACTGCCTAAGGATGGCCATGGGCTTGGGCTCTTTCTCTGCAAGGAGCACCTGAGGATGAATTGCCTGAGGGTCTGTTCCCCAGCTGCAAATTATCTTGCTGAGAGGTCATCTGGCTCTTGGAGTTCCCTACACAAAGGATGACTAACCCAGAGATTCTGCTCTTCAGAAATTTAAAGCCTAGTAGAAAGAGATGTACCAGGCAACAAACAGAGCCATAAATATTCTGGGTGCTATGAGAAAAGTTATGCAGGTTATAAGGGTATACAGAGGAGTAATCTATTTTACTTTAGAAGTTAGTTGTATTAGGCCTCGAATACTATCTTGGTGGATATATACTTGCCAGGACCAGATTGGAGAGGACAGCGGGCACAGTTGTCAAGCTTCCCCAGGTTCACATAAGATTGAAACTACATTGTGAGTAAGGTTGACGTGTGAATCACTTAGCTCAGGTTGATCAAAGTATTAGATATAAATAAGTGCCTTTGGTTCCATTATATTACAAATGGAATAGAAAAATAAAAAAAAATACTCTATGTGCCAAGCAGTGTCATCAGAATCAGCAGTATATTTTTTATGCCTATTTTGGTGTTCTTTTGCTCATTGAATGGATTCCTTATTGAATGGGTTCCTTATTACTTGGCACTTAGGGGATTGAACACAACAGAAATTAGTCCCTGCTCTCATAGACTGTAAGTCCCGTGTGGGAGACAGATCAAAAACAAACTATTTACTATTTCAGGTAATGAGAGGTGCTATGAGGAGAAACAAGGAAGAGTAAAGGGAAAGAAAGTGGTGATGGTGGGGAATTGTTCCTGGAGTGATCGGAGAAGGGCTCTCTGATGAGATAAAACTTTGAATAGAAACCTTAACAGACTGAGGAGGAAGATACAGTTACCTAGGGGAACAGCATCCCTGACTGATGAAATGATAATGGCAGAAGCCCTGAAGAGCTCACATGCCTGAGTTCCTGGGGGAAGAGCCAGGAGTCAAGGATTCCTGAAGTGATCTACTGGGCAAGTGTACAAATCTGAGGTCAAAGCTAGAGCCAGTGGTGGGTCGTAGAAGGCATTACAGGACTTCTACCTTCCTTGAGAGTGAAGTGGGCTGGGAAAGAGGGACGGAGGGAGGGGGGTGGGGCCTTGGTGTGTGTCACACTTTATGGGGGCAAGACATGATTGCAAGAAGGACTTTACCTAACAATTGCAATCAGTGTAACCTGGCTTATTGTACCCTCAATGAACCCCCAACAATTAAAAAAAAAATGGAAAAAAGAAAAAAAGAATTTTTGAGTAGAGGGTAGATGCCATATGACATTTTCTAAAAGAATCATTCCATAGGGCAAGAAAGGAATATGAGTATTAGTTATAACACGAAGGAAGTCATCCAGGCAACAGAGATGGTGGCTTGACCTAAGGAAGTCCCAATGAAGATAATGAGAAGTAGATTGAAATGGGTTTTATTTTCAAAGGAGATCATTCAGGACCACTTGTTTGTTGGGAGTGAGAAAAGAAAAGAGAAATCAAAGATGGTTTCTGGTGTTTTTGTTTTGTAAGAATAAATGACTGGTTGATTGTGTCATTTTTTTTAGATAGATTTGAATTTCTATTTTTGCCTTATTAAGTTCATGATACCTAGTAGACAAGCAAATAGATAGACTAGATGCAGAGAGACATTTTTAGTAGAGTTAAAATGGGCCAGGTATGCAAGTACAGAACACTGATTTTAACACTTCAGTTCATTCACTTGAATTCACAAGATTAGGTATTTGGGCACAGATCCACTCAACTTGTAAGAATGGATTTAAAGAATGGAAGCTGAAGTTCCATTGATTTACAGCGAGGAGTGTACCATTCTAGTGGTGAGAATACCCCAGCCCTTTCCTTTTCTGTTAGCCGTGGTACCTGAATTAGTAGTTAGGAGGCTGCAGGCTGAACCTGGAATTTGAGAACAGGTAAGCTCATGGTTTTATGAGATATTTCATGAAGAAAAGCAAGAATGGCCAGTAGTGCTTCCTCACCAAATGTTCAGTACTTCTCTAGTGCTAGACATATTAAATTTATAATATATACTATATCCTCAGCTTGGGCCAACACAGACAAATTTTAAGCCAGAAGAGATATAATTCACAACTTTCTCTGTAAAAGTCACATTTCAGTTAGATCATTTAAGCTATAACCCTGCCCTTAGTAAAACACTTACAAATTTTTCAGTATCAACAATCATAGTAACAAAAGGAATAAATAAAGTTCGCGAAGGATGTTTTATTTAAATTTAAAACAATCATTAATTCCAGAAAGAGGATTTCTAATTCGACTTCTCAGTATAGAATTTAGTGTGCTTTTTTCAATATACTGACTTTTTATATTCATTCATTTAGGATAATAAAACTAGAAAAGTAGAAAAAATCAAACTTGAACAATCTCTTATTGGTTAGATACTAGAGAGATTTTAAACTCATAGTAATGTTAAAAAAAATTAGAAAATAACCAGAATGTGACTTAGCTGAATCTAAGTAGAATATTTAATTAAAGCTAGCATCCTAATGCAATAACTTCACTAGCTAAATATCATTTTGTTCTGTCTAAGTCATTGTGTTATAAATTAAAAAAGAAAGAAATTGAAGATGATTTCTAAAAATAAAACCATATTAGATGTGACCTTGGAATTTTATCCCTTTCTGTTTAATGAATACAATTAATGTTCTGTAGAGGTAATTTATGTGAAACTACTGTACTCATTATGTTAAATTGTCTCTAATTATTATTTTCAGGCAATTTGGCACAAATAGACCAAGTTCAAAATTACAATCCTGGTGGAATCTACGGTGTTTGATACACAGAAAGTTATAACTTTGTATATATATATAATCATGATGTCAAGTCAGCAGACGACTGAGGGAAACTTGATGGTGCTGATGCTTTCTAAAAGCTGGAATACTATTTTTAATAAAAACGAACGTAGTAGATATGAATTTTATTTCCACCTGGGCCCTTTTTGTGATTGACAGAACTTCTTTCTTGAAAGGGAACTAGCCATGCTGCTTTACTCATATAACTACTAAGATTAGATTCAGTCTTAAACTCATTAGCTGATAGGAGCCACTTGGTTGTAGTAGTATAATACATTGTGTTCAGAACTGGAGAAAAAATACAGCCAATGATACAGATAAGTTTGGGAAAGGATCGGTCCCATTAGTAACTCTAGCCAGTACTGAAGGTTTAGAGAAGAAAATAAATATTCTCATTGACTAAAAAGGCTCTGGTTGGTACCCTTCGTTCACACTTGATTTCATTCTTTTTCTAGAAAGTTGTGAGCTACTCACATTGACAGTAGGAACAAGGAATCTGATAAAATAGACCTCCTAGAGGAGGCTTTGCCTTTTCAATGCTGAAGAGGAGATCAGCCCTCAAAAAAGTCTTTTGATAATGGGAGCTGGCCCACAAATGCTTTTTGCCCTAGGGGCCTGTCTTACAAATAGAGAGTCAAAAGAAATACAAGGAACTGACTGACAGGAGGGCACAGAAATGCAGTTAGGTTCAGGGGAGGTTAAGTTTAGTTAAAAAAAATTGCTAGTTTAAGAATTTCCTAAAATGCTCTAGAATCTTAAAATGCTGTAATCAAAAGCAATTGCAAAAATTTACTCTGACATTTGTTTTACATTTTGTAATCTTGTGGAAATCACATCTCAACCTTTTATGATTTTTTATTTGAACACACTTTTAAAAAGTCTTTTGGGAATGCATACATTAAAGACATGTTTCCCCAAAGCCAGAAACTCAGAAGGTATATGCATATTTTGTTCAAACAATCTGAAACCTGTTGTTCCACATCATTCTGAAACTGGAAGGCATGCATTAGTTACTGATTTCTTCAAGAATTTAAGTAGGTATATCTACCAGATACACATCCACAGCTGAATTCTAGCAGTGTCATAGAAAATCAGGCCAGATAGAATTCCATTCTAAAACATTCAGTCCTAACCCTCGGTACAGCTGGAAATGCTGGCATTTTACACCAGTCCCCATATGACATAATTCTGCAGTCACTTTGCACGCCAGACATAGTCTACTAATTACTCTTAAATTATTGCATTAGTCTCTACTCATATCTTGGCTAAAGATTCTGATGCTTCTTCTTTCTCCTTCGCAAAGCTCTCTTCTAGCACTGTCAGATTTGGGAGAATTCTTGGTACTTGGTTTGTAATTTAACACTTTTTGCAAAAATCATTTCACTGGAGTGAGTGTTTTATCTCCCCAGTGATCCTAAGCCTGGCCCTGATCTCAGGAACGTTTGTGACTGTCACCCTGCCCTTACCCACCTGTTTTAGGTTTCTCCTCCTCCCTTTATCTACCTTTTCCTCACAACAAGACAATCCAAAGTGTGTGTCATTTAGGTGTCACCAGGTCTGTGAGACGTGAAAAGCTCTGCCAGTTAACATAAAACAAAATCCAGGAGGTTTCATGGAATCACATTTCCCCACTGCAAAGAAAGTTGAGAAGAGGGGCAAGGTAGCTTTAGAGTGGGAGTTTGAATGAGGACACTTTGCCCATGAATGGAAACTCTACATTCTTTGTTATTTTAACAGGCTGTGTCTGTTCTCCTTGAAAGAAATTGTATGAGAGAAGATTGGATTAAGTAGTTTTTATTTTATTTCAAAGCACTTGTACACTTTTTTAAAGATCAACTTACTTAGCCAAGTAATAAACTCTTGTTTTACAATAATACTAGTGCATATTATATCACTCTAGCTTACTACAAAATACAGAATTAGAGTTGGGAAACAAAACATTTGTTTCTTTGGTGAATGAGGCATATATCATTACCTATTCACTCTGCCCTATATAACTTGAACCTTCTAAGCTGTTCAAAGAAATACCCAACTAGTTAATCTGCTGTAGGAAGAATAGAAAAATGGTCCGTGCCTACTCAGACTCCTTTAAAAAATAACTTAGCCTTTTGCAGTCCGAAAGAAGTCTAAGTTTATATATAGTTTCTTTGCATTTGTATGTTTCAGAAAGGTTAAAAAACGTATTTGAATTATTTCCAGTTCCTCGTTTCACACTTTTTGGAAGATTGCAGTTCATAGGGTATGGAAGATTTCATTGGATCAAATGTTTATTTGGCTCTTTTTTTCTGGTCACATAGAATTCAGAATATGCAAATTTTCAAATTGCAAAGAACCATAAATTGCAGTATAGCTTACTTCTTGAACTGTAGATTGCCCAAGCAGATGATTATTCTCTTTCTGATTTTTACAAATTGTTAGTATCACTCATTTTAGTCTGTTTATGTATCTCTAATCTTTATGTCACTGTCATTATGAACTTTACATTGGTTAGATACTACCCTATGAAGACAGAACCTACATTTCTATTTTCTATTTAATCTAATTAATAGATTTTCTAATTAATCTCCCTCACAGATTGGCTAATTCTATGATTAATTACTTTGTTTTTAACATTCTGTATGATAGTCAGCTTTGATGTAGGAAAGTAATTTGATACTTTACATACCTTTTAGTAAATGTTGCTTTTTTCTAAAAGAGATTTAATATTTCTTATTAATGCCATTTTGATTAAATTTTGTTCACTTGCTTACTAATGCTTCCTATAAGGAGTTCATATCTTACCATGGTCACTACTGCCATTTCTACAAAAGCAGGAGAGAAAAAGTTGTGGGTGGTCTTAGCAGAGAATGAGTTAACCACTTAACTTCCCATTTCCACTACATGCTTCAGGTTAAGTGATTATTTTAGTCAGAAGTGATAGTTTCAAACATGTTACTACAGGTGAATGTGGCTCTGTCTTTTCTGCATGTTACTGGCTGCATGACCAACAGACTTAACATCCTGAGTAAAAAATAAACATTCATTTATAAATGAATATAAGTACTAATATTAAAATGGCCTATCATCCCCAATTGTTTCTTTTCAAGTATTTAGAAAATTGGCTACGGGCGGCGCCTGTGGCTCAGTGAGCAGGGCGCCGGCCCCATATGCTGAGGGTGGCGGGTTCAAACCCAGCCCTGGCCAAACTGCAAAAAAAAAAAGATAGCCGGGCGTTGTGGCGGGTGCCTGTAGTCCCAGCTACTTGGGAGGCTGAGGCAGGAGAATTGCCTTAAGCCCAGGAGTTGGAGGTTGCTGTGAGCTGTGTGACGCCACAGCACTCTACCAAGGGCAATAAAGTGAAACTCTGTCTCTACCAAAAAAAAAAAAGAAAATTGGCTACGCCTGGGTATTGAGGAAATCTGCCAATCCCAGGTTCTAACAGCTTAGAACTGCATTTCCCTGCTTGGCTCCATTAAAAAAAAAAAAAGATTATCTTTTTCCCTTTACACTTTGAAATGACTGTGTATATCTTTTCTTTTGTTTACACTTGCAAATTTTAAGAAAAGAAACATAGGAATAAGGTTGGGTTCTCCCAAGTTTTGCATCGAGTCTTGTATCAATTGCATGTAATTTTATTGTGGTGGTGGTAGTCGAGCATGCAGGGGACGTAGAGGGAGGGCCACCACACTGCCTTGCTGACCAAACGCTGTTCTTGTGAAGCTTCATCCCTGGAATCAGAGAATGTTCTCCTTGGTGTTGGTCATTAGAAAGCAAACAAACCCCAAAACATTATTTACACAAAACCCCCAAACACTATTTACTACAGTGACTCCCACACTTAGATTTTATAAATAATTTACAGGAATGAAGAGAGAGGAACTCAGGAAACAAGATAAGAGTGAAATAGAGGGAAGTGAAAAAGAAGAGGAAGGAGAAAAATAAATAGTCATGGAAGTGTGGAAAAAATAACCATTCTTTGACATTCATCTAACCAGTAAATAAGTTGTGAATTAAAAAAAAAAAAAAGAACTGAAAAACAAATCCTATGTATTTCTACCAAGTATGAGGCAAAGATGAGCGGACAGATGATAACATTTCCTAGCAAGTAGCGTTGTACTGGGCATGGAGCAGAAGCTTTAGAAATGTTTGCAGAATTAAAAAGGAGAATGCAGTGAAATAACCCTAAGTGATTTGATACCATTCTAGCACAAAGAAAGTGAAGTTAGAGGAAAGCCCTGTGATGAGAATGTCCCAAGACCTCATGATCTTAGAAGAAGGGATGATAATGATGACGAAGAGTAGAGTTGAGTGTTCCTGGGTTGGTTTTTCCTTTTGTGGTGGACATCATGAAACAAGTGCATTTAACCAGCAAATAAATGATTGAATGTGGTGAAAATTATGATCCTTTTAAACCTAATACTCAGGGTGTAAGACTCAGGGTATAACTTTAATTTGAAGTTAAATTAGGTTAGATTTGGGGGTCAAGATTTTTTTTTTATTTTTTATTTTTAAGAGACAGAGTCTCACTTTGTCACCCTTGGTAGAGTGCTGTGGTGAAAACTCCAACTGCTGGGCTTAGGCAATTCTCTTGTCTCAGCCTCCCGAGTCGCTGGGACCACAGGCACCTACCACAACGCCCAGCTAAGACTTTTATAATTAATAATAATGTTTTCCTTAAATTATTTAAATTCCAGATGACGATTATTATGAAAAGTGCAAAGATTTAATTTTTAAGAATTTTGTCTAAATTATACTACCAAAACCCAAAATACGATTCAAAATGAATCATAAGTATTTGGCCTGATATTATTACATTATAAAATACAACAAAAACAAACAAACAAAAAAACAAATTAGGGCAATCAAAGTTTGTTCATTTATTTATTTATTTATTTATTTATTTTTTGAGACAAAGTCTCACTTTGTTGCCTTCAGTAGAGTGCTGTGAAGGCATAGCTTACAGCAACCCCAAACTCTTAGGCTCAAACAATTATCTTGCCTCACTCTCCAAAGTAGCTGGGGCTACCATCACCAGACAACACTTGACTATTTTTTTTAGAGACGGGGGTCTTGCTCTTACTCAGGGTGATCTTGAACTCTTAAGCTCAGACAATCCACCCACCTTGGCCTCTCCAAGAGTGCAAGGATTACAGGCATGAGCCACTGCACCCAGCCTAGGTAATTGCAATTTAAAAGCAAGAAATATTTAGCAAATGTTGTATGGATGAAGGTTTTCTCTTTCTTTCTTTTTTTTTTAATGTTTTAAGTTTAGGCTCACAGCAAATGAGCTGAAAGTACAATGAGTTCCCAACCCCTCCTCCCACGTCTGCACAGCCTCCCCCACTATTACCAGAGTGGTATGTTTGTTACAATCTGTACATTTACACTGACACATCATTATCGCACAACATCTACAGTTTAAATTTACTCATTCTTGGTATTGTACATTCCACGGATTTTGACAAAGGCATAAGATCATGTATCCACCATTACAGTGTTATTCTACAGACCAGCGTAGTATATAGACCATTATAACGTCACACAGAATAGTTCATTGCCCTAAAAATGCTCTGTGTTCTGCATACTTTTTCCTCCCTTTCTCTAGCCCCTGGCAAGAATTGATCTTACTACCCTCTCCATAGTTTTGCCTTTTTCAGAATGTCATATAGTTAGAATCATACAGTATGCAGCCTTTTCAGATTGACTTCTTTCACATAGTAATATGCATTTAAGTTTACTCAATGTTTATTCAAGGCTTGACAGCCTATTTCTTTTCATTGTTGAGTAATAATCCATTATTGAAATGTATCAGAATTTATCTATCCACTTACATACTAATGGACAACTTGGTTGCTTTGAATTTTTGTCAATGAATATAGTTGCTATAAACATCTGTTCATAAGTGCAGGAGACTTTCTTTTTGAATATTCTTGTAGTCACAAAAAAACAAATTTAGTAGAATCTAAAATCTGCAGTCATGAAATACTGTGTAAAGACTTTGTATCATTTGTTTATAGTAAATAAATTGTTTCAAATTCCTATATATAAGTCTTAATATCATTTTATTATATTATAAAACATATATTAGCTTTGTAATTTTCTAATACTGAGAAACAACATGGAAAGGTTGTGGGTTTCAATCTTGGTTCCAGTACCTCAGCACTGACAAGCGATTTGACCTTGGACATGTAAGCAGCTGTTTTCCCCATCTGTAAAGTAGGTGGTGATGATAATCACAGACATGCACATTAGAAGCACTGTGTGGCAGACCACAGTTCTTCAAGCAACAGACACACACACACAAATGCACTCACTTATTTCTTATGTCATGTGTCTGAGGTGGAGAGCTATCATCATCATTTTATAGAGGAGGAAGCTGAGGCAGAGAAGTTGGATATATTGTCTATGCCCAATATTGGATTGTGAGTTGGTGCTTTAAGCTATTATTTCTAGTACCTTTCCATGCTTACATACTAGGGATAATGTGGAAATTATAATAAATGAGATAATCCATGTAATGTGGTTAGAATAATTTCAGAAATTTAATCAGATCTCAATAAAACATGATTGCAATTATGTACATGGTACATAAAGAGTTTTAATATTGATTATATCATTTACTCTTTCTCCAAACTTCATAAGGTAATTATTTTACCAATAGGGAAATTAAACCTAGGAGAAATTGAGTGAATTATCTTTGGCCACACAGCAAAGGTGCAGCTGACTTGGAGATCAAACTTCCGCTAACTTCAAATCATTTCACTCTAGCCCCTGATCTTCATAGCTCCTTGAGACTATAGCTGTTGATGGATTAACAGGTAGCTTTCTCTTGCTACCTTTCCTTTCCTTGTTTTGAATAAGCTGAATAAGCTGAAAATTGGTTGAAAATGACAATAATGTTCCATGTATAGATATTTTCATATGATGTAACAAAGTAACTGATTTTTCTTAAGATGGGACCTTGAGACAGAACACTCTGGAATCCTGAAAACTGTAATGTTTGGAGTCAGATTGCCTCAAGATTTTCTCATTCCCTACTTACCGGACTTTTTGGGCAAGTTACAAATGTTCTTTAAAAAAACTATCTTCTCTACGGAATGGATATAATAATACCTCGACAGACATTATTGGAGGATTTAAGGCATTAAAATGATACCTTTTCAAATTACTTATTTTTCAGCCTCTACTAGCAGCCTCTTTTCCTTGGTTTATGGCCTGTTCTTGTCTTAGGGAATATGACTCTCATCTCTGCTTCCGTCACCTACTCCTCCAGTTCTGACTTCTGATTTGCTCTGATGAGGAACATTTGCCCATCCAGATAATCCAGGATAGTCTCTCCATCTCAAGGTCCTTGATTTAATCTCATCTAACAAGTTTCTTTTGCCATGTAAGGTAATATTCACAGATTATGGAGATAGTGATGTGGACATATTTGTGATGTTGATCAAGTTACTACAAAGGAGTCGTGATGTTTCATCACTTGTTCATGTCAGACAAGGGCTGTGTGATGATAACTTTTACAACAGGAGCTCACACCCATGTGTCCAAAAATCCTAAGTACTTCGCATGTGCTCACATTTCTAATCTTCCCAATGCCACTAAAAGGTCTATAGCTGAAAAAAAAAACTAAGGCACACAGAGCTTAATTAACCTGCTTATGATCATTCTACTATGAGTCTAGGGAAGAGTAAGGATTTTAAGTCTGGCAGCCAGATCCCAAAGTCCTTCAGTTAACAATTCTGCTCTAGTGCCTATTGCCTAGAGTGCTGCTCTTCTTAAACTTAGAGACATGCCTTAGAGAATGTCAGGTTAATAGTCAGTGAACCATTAAGTGGGATTCTTTCACCAGTGAAGCAGTGGCAAATGGCACCTCAATGCAGAAGCATCTGGGTAAAAACTACTCTGCTCCAGACTTGTCCTCGGCCAGCAGTATCTTCTCTACATGATACCTTCTTCAGCAGAGGTAGCTTGTCATCATTAATATAAGGCTTTTTTTTTTTTAATCTAGGCTCAAAATTTCCCACAGGTAAAAACAATAAAACTCAACTTTTACACTCTTTTCCTGAGAACTTGGTGTTTCAGATATACCTGAATTTCACTCCACACTCCAGCATTTGGTGAGAGTTCTATGTTAGTAATAGGATAGTCCCTGAAAGTTGTTAGTAGGGAGAGTTGGTCAAGAATGAGTACTTTAGCTAGCACTGGACTTTTTGGAAGAAGGTAATTTGTTTAAGTAAATATACTCACCTTTGTGTGTAATGCCATTTCTCGTTTCCTACTGGATGCAAATCTATTTACCCACATTAGCCGTCAAACACTCACACACAAGTGTATTCAGTTTACAGCTTTGACTACTCAAGATCACAGTCTTCTGCTTTAGCTGAACCAAGCTAGTTGCCATTTCTCACTTCCATGAGGTTCCTGGGCCCAGGCCTTTCAGATTCAACCAGACTGCCTCAAGAGGCAGTAATTTTACTCCTCTACTGATGCTGTATTTCTCTTAATATATCCCTTCCCTGAGAAATGAACTTGAAAGACTCTAGCTGGGAAAGGTCATGAGGTACACATATTTATAGGGAGAAATGCTATTGGCTAACAAATATTAATTTGTTGTAGTGTTTGAACTGCTTTTTTGAAAGGAAGCTATATGAGGGGTTTGCAACCAGGGAATTCCAAGAATGGAAACACAAAACATTGACAAAGCCTAGTAGCAGGAGAAAGTGCTCTTTCTTTTATGACTTTCCCCTCATTTCCTTCTCCTCCCCTGACTGTCCCTAGTTTATCTAATCTTCCTTGAGGCAAATCTCTCTCAGCTAATTCCAGGAAGGCTTTGGCAAGAGAGATCACTGTTGGGACACACCTCTGAACTGCTGGTGTTAGCAGAGTCTATGCCGTGGCTATGCCGACAGAGATACTGGATTTTATTCTGTGCTTGTTTTCTCATCCTCAAATTCAAACTCATGAAGCATTTGTGGCTCTCGCAGTGACAGAACTGCCCTCTTGATGCACAACTGTGTCAGTGGCTTTTAAACCCTTAATTCTATCCAGTATGCTTCAAAATACCATTCAAAGAATATATTTTTTTCATGGAAAATACAAATATTTGCCAAGCTAGCTTTAAGCAGGAAAGAAACACCTTTATTCACAAATTGTTCCACTTCCTATTTTGCTTGTTAGGCCTCAGGTGTATGCTGTTCGGCACAGCTGGTTATACAGCTTCTCAGGAGCTCCTGTCTCAGAAAATAGACATTTTCATCAAATTGCCATTAAACAACGGGTGAAATTCTATTCATTTTAGCACCCCCTTCTCTCTTTGGGATTGGTTTCATTTTTGTTCGGGTGCAAATGTCTCTGCACAGCTGTCTGGAGCACCCTTCCAGGAATCCTGATAGAAAATAGAAATATTTCCCTATTCAGTTATAGCAAGAAGCGGAAAAAAAAAAAAATAGACTTGCCCTATTTTGCTTTCTGAGGATGCAAGTAGCAGTTCCACACAGTCCCCTCATGGGAGTCTGGCCCCAAATAGCACACCGCAGGCTGACTGCCAACCATTCTGTGTAGAATTAGCATTGGCAGAGGTTTGCTTTGGCAAAGGATCTATTTCTTTCCTAACCTAAGGCTTTTACAAGTTTCTTGAATCTGCTCTATCTGATCGGTTCCCTCACGCTGCTCTGACCAGGGCCACATTCTAATCTACTTAGTGCATGAAGGAAATATAACAAATCCTTCAATTACCTGATCTCATCCCAGGCTGTTCTATTGTTCTTTCTCTGTTTTAAGGTTTATCTCTATAGTACTGGAGTTAGAAATTATCAATTATCAAAAAATCAGTCTGCCTTACTGCTCATCGATATTTAGGCAACCTTGTAAATAACCTTGAGTGTTCTCCCTTCTCCTAAATCTGCGCAGACTGCTTACAAACATTCAAAGGGAACACAGTGCCTGTAGTTGGGTCATTCTTGTCAAAATGTGTTGGCAACATTTTAAGAGTTTGTATATTCTGTTTTGGTAATATTTTGAATAATAACTTTTGTTTGATAACCAAAGCAATTATATTAATCTCAGAGTTCATTGAAATATTTCTCAGTGGTGAGAAATCACTATATTAATCAGTGGTGTAGTGGGTAAGTACCTGGCTTATGTTATTAATTATATAATAACTGTGTTTAATTTCTGGCTTTATACATTTCCAAGCAATTCTGGGAAAATAAATACTCTTATTTTCAACTGAGTCATCTCCACAGATGGGATAAAAATAAAATTTCATCATACAGTCCACATTCAGTATTTAACGCATTGCTTGGCATTTCATGCTCGATGATGATGCAATAGATGTTGTTGATGGTGATGATTAAATGACTTCAGTAAGGAATAAATCAGCTTTCCTTAAGTTTAATAATGCTTTTAAATACTATGTAACAGAGTCAAAATGAAATAATGCAATATAACCCAGAATGAAATATTTTCCATGTCCTTTTTCACAGATGAGGAAACTGAAGACTTAAAGTTAGTTTGAGACTTACAGTCTTAAGAGTTAATATGACAGCCACAGATTTTATAACTAGATTTAAGGAGCGACCAAGTATGGCCAATGAGGTGCTCGCTGAAGAGCATTTAAAACCTTGAGTCCTTATCCAGGTCTTCAAAGTCCTTTTTCTTCTTCTACATTGTGTCACTTCCCTGACTGATAACCTCCTTTGTCCTTTGCTTCAGATATAAAAATGTACCATTACAAGTGGCAAGCAGATACAGACGCTAAATTTAAGGAAGAAAAAATAGAAAGAAAGAGGGAAGGGGAGGGAGAAAGAGAAAAACATTCTCAATTCCCAAATCTGCAGTAATTTCATTAAATCTACCCTTGCTAGGTTTTCAAAAAGGTGAGCTTGGATAAAGGCTAAGAATATAGCCAATATAGCCTGGGTTCCATTTTGCTCCTAGACATACTAAGAATTGGGTTGGACTATATGTAACCTGAAAAGACTTTTGTTCTTATTCTACAATCATCCTTGAATGCACCTCTTCATCCTTATCCTCAGACTCAATCTGCTTTCTGTATTGTTTTGAGTAGTGGAATTGTTGATTCTTTACCAAAAAGCTATACCCATTTGTTCCCCCCTCAGCACCTCATGACAAAGACTGGAAAGTTAGGTAATCCCTTTTCTAGTCTTGAGAGTGAGTTGGTACCATATAGAAGGGAGTTAGATGAGAGAAGAGATTATTATCCATTAAAAAAGAAAAAGAAATATAAGAACAAAACTTTGAACATGAATTCACTGTCTGGAGCTAAAGTTGCCATTTTTTCACCATGAGGCAATAATCATAATGGCAATCAATGGGAATGGTGAAGTGGAAAAAATAATAAGAAATCAAATCCTTGATAAAGTCATAAAATTGCTGATCTACCTCAAAGCTACCCATCCCAGACTTTTTGTTAAATCAACAATAAATATTATATTTTAAGTTATTGTTAGTTGGGATCTTTGCTGTTCATAGAAGATAGTATTTCTAAATGATATTTTTAGATTAAGAGTTTTAGGCAGGTAGATAGCAACTCCACTGAAGTGGAAGAAGATTCCAAATTCTTCTTACTACATCAGCTTCAGAGAAGATAAGAAAACATGGAAGGCAATCTATTGGATGATCTAAAGAAGACTAAAAGAGCAAAGTGATTTATTGTCTCAGTATAGGTCTAATTATCATATGAGTAGTGCTAATAGTTTACTTCCCTGCACAGTAGCTCCGTTATCTGCCTTCAGGAAATAGTCTTGAACATATTGTAAACCAGACGAAAATCTGTGCGGTAAGGTTTCAAAGAGCTTTATAGATAAAGCAGAATCCCTCCTTGTTTATCTCTGAGGGCCTCTCAGAGACAACTAATTTGGCAATACACATGTCTGTCTCACATAAAATTTGTATGGTACAAAATTTTTAAAATGTGATTTCTTTTTTCCTTTTGCTGTAAGGGGACTTTACCTAAAACGAAAATCTGAGTGAACAAAGGATTACAAACAGGACTGTGGATTCATGCCCAAACAAGAACAAAAAGCTGAAAAATAAAGGACAGAAGGGTGAGGTAAGAGGGGGGCTGGGAGAGAGGAGACTTCTTTTTCTTCTTTACATTTTGTTAAAAACCCAACACACACGCATACACACATACACACATACACACACACACACACGCACACACGTGCACAATCAATATTTGCCCCAAGTAGAAACATAAAAGCATGATCAAATACGCTGTTCACTCTTCTAAAGGCAATAAAGAAAAAATAAAAGAAAAGGAAAGCAGGAATTGAGGGTGTGTCTCTTAGACTTCCCTTCTGTGACATGTGTGCAAGGGGGTGACATCAGTGCACATAATGCTTGCCTCTGCAATTACACCTAAAGATACCTAAGAGTTACTCACTACATTAAGTAATAGGGGAATGCAAATTGTTTACTACTCCCATAACAAGGTAGAGTTTATTTCTCCCCTTGATTTTGATTTGGCCTAACAGATTCCTTAACTAATAAAAAGTGACAAAAGCGACATTTGGAGACTTTGAAGATTAGGTCATAAAAATTCTTACAGCTTTCTATGAGCCTCTTAGAACACTTTTTCTTGAACTTGGAGTTGCCAGCTGAAAAGCCCAACAACACCGAGACTACCATGCTGAAGAAATCACATGTGGCTACTCCAGTAACTAGCCAGGCCTAGAAGGGAAGCAGCCTTGGACCAAGTGGCCTGGACCAATACATCTGGCACCAGAACACCACTGAATGACTTCCATTCATGGCACATGGAATGGAAGAATCATTCACAAATTCTCAATACACAAAACCTTGGTAAGAAATAAATTTACTAAATTTTGTGGTAGTGTGTATGCCTCAATACTCACATAAGTACAAAAAGACATATATACCAGAATGTTCATTCAAATCTTATCTGTAAAAATTAAAATATGTGAACAATTTAAATTCCATTAATCAGGAGCTAGTTAAGAAATTTTTAGCAAACCCATACAAAAAAAATATGATGTGTGTGGCTGTGAAGTGACTGGAATAAACATTTATGTGAAATGAGACTCATGCTATATGACGTCAATAACATCAGCAGATGAAAAATATTATATATAGTATCAATGCACCTACACTGATATGTTTAGATAGATGCACTTGTGTATCACAGACAAATGAGTACAAGTTTATATACAAAATTGTTACTGATTTTAGCATAATGGGAATGATTTTTTCTCTCACTCTCTCTTTTTTTTTTGCCAGTTTGCTTAAGTGTTAGTGTTTCCAGATAATTTTCTTGTTATTTTATTTACCTTGTTTAGGCAGTACATATGCATTAAGAAATTTTGGAAATCAACAAAAGGTTAAAAAGGAAAAAAAGGAGGTACTACAACTCTATTATCCAAAATACTCCATGAGTTCTAGGCTAAACATTTTATTTTAACGAAGCTCAAATGTCATATTGCTTTACATCTGCATACATTTCGGTTTTTCATATTGAATAATACATACAATTCACAATTATATTAATTATTTTGCATTCTCCTTTCCAAGTCTCACTAAATGGACTTAGGACAATGGTGCCTACCTCTCTGGCTTTGGGTTAATTGCCACGTTGTCTCTTAGATTGATACCGATACTCATCATCATGGTGAGTCAGAAGTACCTTTATTTCTGGGTTTTAAAAACTAATACTAGCTAATGGATTTTGGATTTTGTTGTAGCTCTTTTGGGAAACCAATGGAAAAGATTATCAACATAATAATTCTCTTATTTAATTTGTCTCTGTGATAAATTTTGTCCATAGACTTCATAATGGTGAACAGTTCGCTCCTTAGACGAAAGACCATTTTGTTGTAGTCTACATAGAATTTTGCACTCCTACATTATAAGGAATTGGATACACACCTATTTTCTGTGTGTCTTTGTCAGTTTTTATTTCTAGAATAGCTCTTGATTTAAAAACGTAACTTATGTTTCCCTTTTTAAATCTATGATTGATAGTAATTGTATGTAGTATAGACATTATCTGTGTCATAAAACTTTCAAATAAAACAAGTGTAAAAACATCTGTTTCTGAAGATGCTTCTCTGTGCTAAGTTTTTGATATTTTCATTATTCTTTTGCTTTCATTTTTTTGTTGTCAAATTCTTATTGAATTGGTTTTGGCTATTACTATATTTTCTTTAGAAAATTGCCATTTTCTTGAGATCATTAAGAATATTAGCATCGATTTGCTTAGAAAATTCTCATTTGAAAATATACCTTTTCTCATGTTTGAAATAATTTATTAGTTTTTTTCTACATAATTGTTTTTAAAAGTCTCATGTTGATTATGTCTATTGCTTTGTCACATAATTATTTCTGCTGAAAGCACCATTAGTTCTTCCTAAAATATTTGGATTTTGCTTATTTTTCTTCCAATTTCTTAAGTAAATCTTTAAAAAATATTTTATGTACTTTAAAAATGTTGAAAATAACATTTACTCCGAGGATAGCTTTGGTTGCTGTTTACAAATCTTATGTGAATGTATATCTTTTTGTATCCATTCTGTTAATATTAACCCAGTTTTTCCCTTGACTGATAATTATCTACAAAGGTGCATATGAAAATTGTGGGTATAATAATCATTTCAGTTTAAGAATAAAGTCTAGAACTCTTGACATATACAGAGTATTTTTGTTTAACATGAGACATAAAAGAAAGTAATAATATTTGGGGGTCATATAGGTAAACATTATTGGAATAGAGCAAAAATTTTAAACATCTGTTGCCAGAGCAAATATGCATATGGAGAATTATAAGCACATCATCTAGTCCCAGTGATTTTTACACAGCCGCCAAGAACTCTACTTCAATTTTTAAAATCTTTTATTTTTTATATATATTTTTTATTAAGTCTTTTGTACATAGATCATAAATACATTTATGCCCAACTATGGAGCACACTGCAGGTACAAGTTGGTTCTATCATGTGTAGAACACAAATGTCCTAATGCTGTAATTGGGTAAATGAGATGAAAGCTATGCTGATTAGTATGATGTAAGCACTCCAATTTGTACAAATCATCAACACACTGAAGTGGGCATACATTTTTAAAATCTTTTAAAAAGCAGTTTAAACTTAGTGGATTTTTAAAAACAATTCTCCTAATGATGTACAGACACTTAGAACATCATTACAAATCTTAGGTTTTTTTAATCAAAGAAAATGATTGGTAAACCTGCTTACTTGTGTTTTGGATTTTTTTTAGTTTACTATCAAATATAATGTACTGGAATTTCCCAGAAAATGTTGGCAATCAGTTTGGCTAAAACAGTGGGATAACTTTTTTTTTCTTAATTATCTAAATAAATTTAGGGCCAATAAAGTTCATAAGATTGACTTTTATTTTTTTTCTGCTTCATAATTAGTCAGCAATTTCTCTTACAGAAGTACTGGCTTGTTATTTAAATGTCAAGCGTATGGTTTTTAGTGCTTGGTCCCAAGAAGGACCTTTCACATCAGTAACATAATTAAGTTGATAAATTTTAAGAACTATTTTATATCAAATAATTGCACTTAAATATCTTCATAAAAACTGGATCTTGTCACAATAAATCTTTTTCTGCTTCTCTCTCTCTTTCGCTCTCTGTAAGCCTGAATAGATCAGTTATTCTACGCTTTCAGAAGCATTTTTGCTGACAAGTTAAAAGTTTATCAAGACTATTTTTCTGTTTACTCTGTTGAGAATTGAATGGTTATTTTACAGTAGCAAAAGCAAAATCTGAAAAGCACAGCAATTTTAAAAATTGACACTAACAGTATTTAAACAGTGTGGTTCCTTCCTTGTATTTCTAAACATCTCGATAGATGATTGTCAATTCATTGATTTGGTTATGAACCCTGGGGATATTCTTATTTTATTTAGAAAGATGTTGTAAAATTTTTCCCTAAGAACCAATTCAAGTATAAATTTTCTCCATGGTATGTACTTCCTAACAGCCCTTCACAATCAGTGATATCATCAGCATTTCTTCTTTACCGATAGCTGAATTAAAAATAAAGAAAAGAGCTGTCAAATGCTAGACATTATGTATTTATATAGCTTATTTAATTCACGAATTTGCTAATCTTAGAAAATGGAAATTAATGCCCTGAAAAATGCATAGACAAAAATTTCCTATTGATTTAGTTTTACATGTAAATTAGTTTGTCATGGTATTTCCACCCCCCTCCCCCCAGAGATAATACGAGACTCAGGCATTTTATATTTTAGACTAATGTTCTGATATAAACTGTAGGATTTTGGACAAGCAGCTTAAATTTTTGAGCCTTGCCTTCTTCTTTTGTGAAAAATAAGCACAGGAATGCACAATTTTGTCTGAGGAATAATATAATTATGTGTGAAGAGTATCTTACTTGTATGTGGTAGGTGTTCAGTAAGGTACTTAGAGGTTTTTCCATGTGAACAAGAATTATTTACAACTACAAAAATTATTCATCGAGGATTTTGTCAAACTGAAAGCACACATAAGCAATCTGATTTTCAAGGTAAAAATTGCTAGGCATATAATAGTTCCTTGCATATGTAATAAATGTCCATAGGTTTTATTATATCATGATTAATTTTAAACAAGAAGTGGTAAAGTTAAGTGGTTCAGAGTACATCTTTAAAACAGTGTAATTGAATCATTGCCAGCTGTTGATCAATTTTCAGTTGTCAGTTGTAGTTTTCTCCAGACCTGCCTGATCACGGTAAGTCTGGGCACGGCCGAGTGCTGGCCCCCACGTTAGACAGGCTGAATAAGAATATGTAGATGCTTGGCCTAGAATTATGAATTATT
Organism: Nycticebus coucang; assembly: GCF_027406575.1. Classification (NCBI taxonomy): domain Eukaryota; kingdom Metazoa; phylum Chordata; class Mammalia; order Primates; family Lorisidae; genus Nycticebus; species Nycticebus coucang. The sequence continues at coordinate 156,048,153 of NC_069780.1, read as the reverse complement.
CGGGGAAGGAGATTAATGTATTTAAGATCAAATGGAAAAATACACCCAAATAATAAAGTCATAGATATGAGTTAAGGATTTTAAAGGTTTTTAGAAAACAGATGTCAGAAATGGCAAGAATTCTTGTCCTAAATGACTTCATTTGATTGGTCACTTTGTTCTGTTATTCAGGCTCACATTTTAAAGCTGCAGGCTCCTCAGAAGTCCTTGTCCCTCCTTTAAACTAGATATTCCCTACGACATGACTGATGTTTTCTACAGGTAACAGGGTGTTGTCAATACACATTAGAAATTAACCTAAGTTAAAATAACACCTCTCCGTCCATAAATAAATGACAATTTGGGGTCTCAATGGTTACACGTTGGGTAGTTGAACGAAAACTTGAAAATGGCGACCTTGGCAGCAAAAAAAAAAAACAAAAAACAAAAAAACCCAAAGCTGTGACCTAACAGAGCACAAGATTAGACCTTCCAAAATAGAATGTTGTCTGCCTTTCCTTCTTGTCTTTTTTTCTAAATCATATGTATTTTCTTTTAGTCAGTGACGTAGAATCACAGCACTCCTGGATCATTCTGCTTCCCACATGGCCTCACATGGATACGAGGCTTTTTTGTGTGTTTTGTCTTTTGTTTGTTTTAAATCAAGAACCTTGAAAGTTATAATAATCCAACTTAAATTAAAGAAATCTTGAAAATACATGGTTTATGTGTACATTTTCAAACTAAATGTATTTGACATGCAAATATTCACAAACCCTCTTTTTGTTATCTTAACTGATAATAAAACATCAACCAAATATGGGTGATGAACAATGTGTAATCCATCTCTTTTAAGTATCATCTTAGTTCAACAATTCCATGATATATATCATTCCCTAGTGCTTGTCTCACACCCACCAGAACACGGGAGCCGGGTAGGAGTGAGAGGAAAGTTAGGGAAGTCTTCTAGACAGGAGCCTTCACTTTAGTGAAGGATTTTAGTCTTGGTGGTTGATAGATATTAACAAGGAGATGAAGGAACAGTAGAGGGTGGCCGTGCCCAAAGGAAGATCAGGGCACTCACAGAGGCTAGCACTATGTATAAAACACAACCTCATGTATGTGTTTCTGTTTTTTGAATTCATTTTACTTTTCTATGTCAATTATGTTATATATGGTACTGGCATAAAATGAAGTACTGAAAAAATTATCTAAGCTGTTTCATATCTTGAGAGTTCAAATTTCTCTACAGTTTTAACCAACCAAAAATCACTGATATGATCAAAATTAATGTCTAATGTTAAAAGTTGAGATAATGGCATTCTCTAATTATTAAATTCTAATCTTTTGGCAGTTTCCTTCAAATTATCCATTTCCCAATTTTGAGATGTATAATTAAGCACTCATTGTCTTTTAATTTAATTCTCATTCATTACAAGAAATTATAATTTCCTCTAAATTAATCAAGAGAAACTTAAGCACTATAATTTCTCTATATCTAACATTTATTCTTTTATCCTTCTACAACATTATGACTCTCCTGGATTTCTGTTACCCCTACATAACTTACTCTATATTAATGCTCTTCATTTTGATGTAATGTTTTATTTAATTAACCACCTTTCTGAGAGGCTTAACAATGGCACTTAAACTTTTCCCATTTGTCATTAGGCCTATTCACACTGCTTTAGACTTTAGACAAAATAAACCTGGAAAAAAAGTGTTTCAGAAGTTTATTAGTTATTCTTTGTTACGTTTCTTTGCCCCATTTATTCACTGTCCTTCTCTGAGTCCTTGCTCATGCAGGTGGACTTCTAGCTGGGCTGGAACAGCCCAAGTAGATGAGAAGGTAGGCGGAGGGGGAGAGGTCAGAAGATATCTGCCTTGCCATTTACCTGCTCTGCACTACGTCTGATCACAGGAGCTCTGACTCTTCCTGCTCTGTCTCTAACTTTCTTATACCCCCCTTTTTTTGGGGGGGACAGAGTCTCACAATGTCACACTTGAAAGAGTGCCATGATGGCACAGCTCACAGCAACCTCAAACTCTTGGGTGCAAGTGATTCTCTTGCCTCAGCCTCCCAAGAGACTGGGAGTCTGGGACTACAGGCACCTGCCACAATGCCCGGCTATTTTTTGTTGCAGTTGTCATTGTTGGTTAGGTGGCCTGGGCTGGGTTCGGGGAGGGTTTGAACCTGCCAACTTTGCTGTATGTGGCTGGCACTGTTACCACTATGCTATGGGTGCAGAGCCTTTACCCTTTTAAAACCATTTTACTACCTTGCTCCATCAGCCCTGATAGTGGTAATGACATTTTCCTCTCGCTAGTCTTTGTTCCTTGTTTTGATTTTATTCTTGATCTTGCCCTTCATTAAATCTCCCTGTTTGAACAATCTAGGAGATATTATGCTTCCAACATGGCCTCAGAATGATACAATTCTTTTTTTTAAATCAGGAACCCTGAAAGTTGTGATAATGCAACTTAAATTAAAAAAACTTGAAAATACATGGTTTTTCCAGCTAAATGTGTATCACATGCAAATATCCACAAAACCCTCTTTTTCATACTGGCTTATGTTGTTCTCGGATAAAGTGCACTGATGAGACCACAGCAGGAATGGCCAGTGATCAACAATCAGGGGCAGGGATTCCTCTATTTTCACTTACCTTAGTTTTCACTTCAACATTTTTCATAGAACAAATAGCTGCTGTAATCAAGGACCACAACTATTTCTTTATTTTTTTCATGCTAGATGTTATCAAAACTTTACTTTTCAGTACAATTTCTGAGTTAAATTTTTAAAGGTTAAATGGTGTCAAAAATACTGAAATGTGGACAATTGAACAAACCAGGTATAATATTTTTCAAGCATAAAAAGTAGATTTCTTAAGGATTGACAGCATTATTTGCAATTGAATTATTTAATAAAAACTCCCTAAGTCAAAGACTTGGCGTTTAAAGAGGATTAAAGATGGTGTTGAGGTAATATTAAATAGAAGTCATGTGTATAACCATCTTATCACCCAGTGCTGTGCAATAGTTATGTACAGTGAGTCACAAATGGAAGTCATATGTGTAATCTTAAATTTTACACTAGTCGCTGTTAAAAAATGTACAAAAGACACAAATGAAATTAATTTTAATAATGTTTTATTTAATGCAATATACCTAAAATATTTTGAGAAATAAAACTTATTAATGAAATCCTTTACGTTCTTTTTCACATTGAGTGTTCAGAATCCAGTGCGTGTCTGATACTTAGAGAACATCTCAATTCAGATAAGCCACATTTCAAGTCTTTAAGAGCTACATGTGGCAAGAAACTGCCTTATTAAACAGCAAAGCTAATGTACTCTGAGTCTCTAAAACTCTAGCGCCAGAATAAGAGGAATCACTTTCTGAGATTTTTTTCCTTGTTGCTTCTTCTTTATTCCCCTACCTAATTTCATGCAGTTCTGAAGATTCTGTTTCTTCGAAAGGCCTGATACCTAAGCTCTTCTGTTATGTTTCAACAAGAATCTGCAGAATGGATCTCTTTGTTAAGACAACAAAAAAGTTCTATTCACAGTAGTTCCCATTAAAGAGAGTTAGTAATCAGAGTCTGGAAGGGTCTCACTATCATTTATCCTGAATGGCAACAGGTGGTAGATGAATCATTAAACTTCATTTCCCCTCAGACCACAACATTGAAGACCTGGCCTTGAGCTGTGCTGGGGGTGAGCTAGCTGCCACCCATCTTGGCCCCTGCACTTACGCCCCCTCTCTGACATCAGAGTGATTGATTGAATATGGATTGCAGCTGTTCTGTTCATCCTGGACTCAGGTGTGGCTGTAATTCCATGATTTCACCACATCCCACATAAGTACTGCTCAGATTCTAATCACCAATTGATCCACACACAGAGAGAGCCTTCCCTTAGTAAAAAGATTTAGCAACTTGTATGTTTAACCTTGAATTAAGTCTTATTTTATACTAGTGATGAAGAGTTTTATACCTTTATTATTTCTCTGCTGTTATGAATTGCTTTTTACTTTTCACTCTGACAATCTCACTGCCAGGTTTTATAATAATAGTTTCTAATTTTTAATGGGAAATCTAAATAATCAAGGAAAGAAAGGCAGTCGATGCTGTAATAAAGTTACATGTGTAATTATATAAGCATAGTTAGTTCTCAATGAATAATTACTTGATTTTTTCAAGATGTCCTAGATATATTAAGAAATTACTAAATATAGTTATTATTAAATCAAGTCTGGGTCAAGCCTCTGAAATCATGTAGACCTCATCCCAAATGCCAGCTTCTAAATTTATTAGCTGTGGGATCATGTGTATTTTTTCTAACTCTCTAAATCTCAATTTTCTCATCTGTAGTATGGGGATAATTACAGTGTTTAACTTGTAGTTAAGAGTAAAAATCAGCTTTAATGTGCTTAAATCATGTCTGACACATGATAGAAATAAAGTATTGGTTATTACAATTTTCTTTGAATTTTTTATCATAGAGACCCCTATAAGAGGTTTCTGGATAAGATAAATCCCTCATTCACGCCTTCATTCACTAGATATTTAATAAACAGCTACCGCATGTTGAGGGCCAAGCAGTGAGCATACACAAGTGATCAAATGGACACTGTTACTCCTTCCCGGGTCTTAGCCTACTGGAGGATATAGACTAATGCTTACATGGACAGATTAAGTGCTTTGGTTGAGGACATACAGGGTGTTGTGGTGGGACAGCAAACCTAGATTTTGAAGGTGGAAAGGGAAATGAAAGAGCTTCCTGGTGAAAGGGATACCTATACTGAAATATATGGAGTTGGGAACCAATCAGAGGGCTGGAAAGGAAGGTGTCAGAGTTCTCATCTCAGAGATGGCCAAGCGTGGCACATTCCAGGAACAGAGCAGAGTTCAATGAAACTGAGAGGAAAGCACAGAGCAGGATGGCCCGATAGGAGTCTCAAATGTCAACAGCAGCTCATCCATATTAGAAAGCACACCTGTGCCTCCTGTCTGGGGAGGGACTGCCCTGTCGCTTCCAGGGGCTCCTGTTTTGTTATGTCCCTTTCTCTTCAGGACTGTCACCGATCCCTGTTTTATAGCCGGTTTTCTCTTCTGGGAGCTTTCCTTGTGTCCCCAGGTACACCCTTCTACCTCCTTGCTAGTAGAGTTGTTTATGGCATCATTGGGTTCCTGAGCGCCTCCCTCTACTGGGTTCTTTTCTTAACCTAAAAAACACTGTTCAATTTCATCTGTATGATGTTGCTATCAAGTAATTATTTCTTTTGAGCAACTTTGGATCTGGTGGTTCTGTGTCCTGACTTGAGTTTGAGATGATCTCGCCTTGGCAGGGAGTTTCTGGAAAACAGCCACTTGAAACCAGTCTATTCTAGATATGAAAATCTCACGGGCAGTTTATTGTCATGGTGGAATGAGCTTCCAGAATTTATGATTTAAGGGGACTTTCCATTCTTCCAGGAGTTACTGAAGTGGAATTGTTTCAGAAATCAATTCATAAATTTAAAGGAGATTGTGGCTGGGGATATATATGTGACAGCTTTGGTACATTTTATGTTTACTGTATATTGAAAAATTTCTGCGTATTTCTGGCTCTTACAATTGCCTAAATTAATTTTTCTCAAGATAGAACAATATTAATATATGACATTTATCTTCTTTTATTTTTCTTTCATTGTCAAACAATAATCATCATAAGCTATATGTAAGAGTACTGCCAAAACTTTTCAGGCCTGTGAGTGACCCCCAGAATTACTGTGCTTTATCTACTGGAATGTGCATTGTTTATATGGTGAATAGCAGTGATGTTTTGTAAGGAGTGAAATAGAGTGTAAACAATAAAGAATTTTTCCCACTTCACCATGTAACCATTTCATCATCTTGTCCAGTACCACCTTTCTTTGGCATTTTAGAATTTTTGCATTTTTGATTTCCTTAGCCTGTAAAAACTCACGATTTTCTCCTTTTCCAGATGAAGGAGGCTAAGAGCTCCAGATGCATTGGATACTTAATATTCTTTTGCTTTGCTCCTATGTCGTGTGTATTTGCGTGTGTGTCTGTGTGTTTATTGAGAGGAGAAGTACATTCTATTTTTTTGTTTTTCAGTCACCTTCTACAGGTAACTTTTCATAAAATCTTGTCAAGTGCATGGACAAACCTGGGTATTATTCTTAAATACACTAGTTGTTTGCTTTGCGAAGTAGAGAATTCTCCTCATATTTCTGCTTTTGGATCCATAAAACAAAAATATTGGCCAATTACATTGCAGTTAAAAACTGATGACTATGCTAATGATATAATAGTTTCCTCTTGGCTGTGTGTGGAAAAAGGAGGATGGAGAGGAAAATTACTGATTCTTCTATTATATCAATTACTTTGAAATATAAACAAAGCTCTTTGGGAGAAAAATTAAATTTCATTGTCCAAAATGGTCCTATTAATATACTGTAGTAAAATATGCTTATCACTTTTTTCTTGAGTCTCAGAACTAGGCTTTCTAAGGAGATGTGTTCAATTTCACATATAGGATATTATTTGCTGTGCCACAGAGTTCAGATCTGCGTATAAACCTGATTAGGGGCAAGCATTCTTCCTAGTCATAGCCAACTGATGCCTTTATGTCCTGCATAGAATGATTCTGTCCCATTGTGGTTGGCCAGGTGGGCTCACTAACTCAGCTCTATTGTAGTCATGTATGGGAGGTCAGTTTCGAGAGTCAGGTTCCCTGTATTTAACTCCTGACTCACTCTTTCAATGTGTCCTAGGGTTAAGTTAATAATTTCCCTAAAATTCTACTTCCTCAGTCTATAAATTACAAGTAATAGTGACACCAACTTCACAGATTACTTGTGAGGATTATAAAATTCTAAGTATGAAAAGTAGAAAACACTTAACTTTTAAAAAGCTATGACTAAGGGCGGTGCCTGTGGCTCAGTGAGTAGGGCGCCGGCCCCATATGCCGAGGGTGGTGGGTTCAAACCCAGCCCTGGCAAAACTGTAACAAAAAAATAGCCGGGTGTTGTGGCGGGCGCTTGTAGTCCCAGCTGCTTGGGAGGCTGAGGCAAGAGAATCGCTTCAGCCCAAGAGTTAGAGGTTGCTGTGAACCATGTGAAGTCATGGCACTCTACCAGAGGATGGTACAGTGAGAGTCTATTTCTACAAAAAAAAAAAAAAAAGCTATGACTGAAACTTTCAGTATTGCTACTATTATAGAAAAACACAATCTTCCTAAATTGGAGAGCTCTTAGAGGCCATCTAATTCAACTCTCCTGTTTTCTACTCTATTGCACATTTAAATTTCTTCTACAATATCCCTGGCATATTATTTTCCAGCATGGTTTTTCTCAAACATGTCATGTTTATTCAAAGTTTGCCCTACTTGGGAACTCTCTAATACCCCTGAATGTCCATATCATCTTTGGACAATTCCGATCAGTGAAACATGTGTCTGTGGCCTTCATCTTTCAGGTTCAGTTAAGCCTATTGGGGGTGTCACAGAATGATTACGATCCCCCTCTTTATGCCAGTCATTATGTTTCTAGTTCCAAAAAATTATTTCTTGTTGTATTTAAAGCTGAATCTGTCCCAATTCTGATTACTGCTTCTGAACATGACTCAGTGTTTCAGTATTTCTTGAAGAGTGTGGTACGTAGATCTTGATAACTAGCCCAGAGCAATTTTTGGAAACCAAAGCTATTTTGTGAGTCCCTTACATTATTTTCATTCATGCCAAATTCATGGTATATTAAAATATCCAAGTATTTCCACTTTTAAACTTTCACAGATTTTTTTTATTATCCTTTCTATGTTACTGTTAATAACTGGGTCAAAATAAAAGTTAGTATATATTCTTATCCAACCCATTTTTATTTATTTATTTATTATAAATATTATTATTTTTTTATTTTTTTGCAGTTTTTGGCCAGGGCTGTGTTTGAACCCGCCACCTCTGGCATATGGGGCTGGTGCCCTACTCTATTGAGCCACAGGCACCACCCTTATCCAACCCATTTTTAAGACATTGAGTAGACAAGATGGAGGGTAGAATCTTGAACAATAACTCCTTCAGTAAAAATAAATTTAAATAAGCACTTTTTTGGTATGGTCTGACTTTCAAGTTATTAAGTATTTTATTACCTAGATCACATAGGTGGTTTGTGATCACTAAGATGTCATCAGCAGTGATGTCACATGTCTTGCAAGGATCCTGATACACTAAATCTACAAAAAGTCTCCTACCCTATGATAGGAGGCTCACAAGAAATTAAATGTACCCCCATCACTTGTTTTCCTTCAGCTGACTCCAAGCAGTCGACACTTCCTCTCAATGCTCAAAAGAGATGATTATAAAATCCAGTCCAGTCTCTTTCTCAGTATTCTTTATGAGGTCACTTATTTTTGGTTCAAGAAATATATCATTTTTCTTGAAAATCAAAACCTTTTTTAAAAGTCTCTGAAAACAAATGTACCACTATGTTCTTTCCATAACCAGTAAAGTAACTCAATAGTACTATCAGTATCACTACTATATGAAATCATCTGATTTTGTTTTTTTTTGCTTTACTGCCTTCCAATCAACATACTTTTACCATTTCTCATTAAAAGATCATTTTATTTTAATAGAAAAAATTGGAAGAGGGAAGCATATATATACATCATAACTAAATTAATTACTACTCTATTTGGCCACTGCTTTGGCTGTGGGTTTACCATAATTATATTTTGCATTGTTCATCTCTCATGTTGGCTATGACTATTTCTGTAAATATAATTTATGTTTCCCCAGAATTGTGATCATCTAACTCACTATAGAAGCAAGGAAATGCTATCTTTGAAACTCCTTGATGCTTATTAATATGAAAACATGTTGAAAGAACACAGAGAGTGCAAAGGCTTAAAGAAGGCCAAATAGCCTTTCTGAATAAAATATAAAATGTAAACAAGAGTTTTCATGCTAATCTTCATTTCAGAAAGTGCGATTGTGTTAGGAATAGGAAGGAAGACATGAAAACTCCTCCAGCTGCATTTAACAGGAACTCTTTTCTTCTACAGTCACTCAACCAACAGACATTCGTTGAATAGCACATGCTAGTAGAGACTTATAAATAACAACTAAAATGTGGTCGTGTATGCAGATCACTCATAGTTTAACAAGAAAAGGCCACATAAAGACCAGTCAAGTATATCATGTTATTTTAAGTGTGAGCATGAAAATATGCTTAAGAAATTATGGGAGAATATGGGTGGATCTCTGACTCCAACTAGGGATTGGAAATAGGCTAGGAAGCCTTCCTAGAGAATACAACATCCAAGATAAGACTCAAAAGACGAATAGAAAACAGCCAAACTTTGGTAGAGGGGCTGGGGCCTAAGAACAGAGCATAACAGGGTTAGGAAGGAAGGAGTTTGCAGAAGGCAATTGTAGGAAGAGGAAACTACAGGTTTAAAAGCTCTCAGGCATGATGCTATCAGGTTGTTCAGGAAACTTGAAGCACTTTGTTGATATGACCAGAGAGCAGGTGTTTGATGTGTGTAGGATGGGGATTAATGGTAAGTTGTGGTGAGGGGTGATCTGTGGGCTGATAATGAAGGAACTTCTCTACCATGTTTTATGATTTTAAGAAGGAGAGTGACATACTCAGATGGGTGTTGTAGAGACGATGAGTTTGAACCACCTTATTCAGGATGTATGGAATGTGTCTGAGAAAGTTGAAGACACTGACCCGTTTCACCCACACGGTTCAGATTCTGCGACTCAATATGGATATTATACAAACTTATTCATAGTGACTGCCAAATCTCAAGGTCAAGGAACTTTCTAAGCAGCTGATGTAAAACCTGAAAGCTCAGCAGAATATTATATCATCTATGTGTGCTCTATAGACAGAGCTGTTAAAGATTTATCTTTTGTTCTATTCTATGTTGACACAGTCAACTGACCTATTGTGAAGAATCATATAAATTCCCAAAACTGTCTGGGAAATCTTCACATGCCATGAATTTTTGCCAATTTCTTCAATCTTTCAAAGTACTTTGAAAAAATGTATTTGAAAAATATGTCTATAAGCTGCTGTATAAAACAGTTTCCAAGTTATTTATTTCATTCTATAATTATGTAGGAAAAAGAGTTTGATTTTAGGAAGAGATAATAGTGTGTTTGTAATTTGTAAAAATTATAATAAGCAATTTTTAAAATTTATTTAACCAAAGCAAGTAGGTAGTTATCATTCACTTGTCTGGGGATCATTTATCTAATATACTTGTCTATTTGTAACACAGTTAAGAATCTATAGTTAAGGGGAAAAAAATGTCTCCCAAGAAAGCAAATAAATTTTCTAACTCTCCACACCAAAGTTTGTGTAGCTTCCCAAAAGCTGTCATCACACTAATGTTCCTTAAATCTTAGGGACATATATTCTACCAAATATCCATGCAAGTTTGGTGGTTTTGATTTTCTAATCTGTAGCTGATAGATGCAACTTATGATTTTGAATGAGCATATTTGTGTGTAGGAGTCAGTTATACATGTGCTCTGAGGTTTTACTGATTTGAGATCTGGAGGTAGAGTAACTGGTAATAATGATTGGCGATTAGAAAGGATGAGAGGCAAGGAAAAAAAATCTTGAAATCAGGCAGAAAAAAAAATCTTTCAAATGGCAGTCATATGTAGCCATTTATAGCATAATTGTATCTGCCCCCAGATAGTCATCAATTCATTACATTGACTTTATCATCAAAGAATATGGAAGGGTACATTTTTATGAGGATTTTTCATGCCAAATGACCAAAAGGTATTGCAAATATTAAAAAATAACCTCTAGTTTTCTGCTCACTCACTCGTGTTGAAGGCCTGCTTACAGATATTGAATGAATAAATTCAGCTTTGCAATTTTTGTTTAAATTATCGTTTACAGTATATATGTCCAGGGTTTCTTCTCATTAACCTATTCATTAAACAGTTATGTATTGTTGCATTTATGAAAACATTTTATATAACAAAAATCAGCACCCTTAACAAATGTCGGGAACCCAGAGCTAAATCACACAACAACATTAACTATTTTCTGAACATTCACTCTGTGCTTTCTGCTTTGAACTACACATATGTGGTGTTATTTAATATTTATAATAACCGGAGGTGGAAGAAATCATTATTATTCCAAATTCACAGATGTGGAAACTGAGGCCTGAGAGGTTAGCCCATAGTCCCAAAGCTAGTTAAATAACTGAGCCAAATTCCAGACCGATGTGTGCATTGCTAAGCTCCGTGGCGTCTTTCACTGTGCTGTCTTGTATCTGCAGGGCTCCTGAATTTCAGTGACTGGCATGCCTGCAGATGACACACTGACGCTCTGTAGGGAATATGTATCAGGTTGCAATTGGCCACTCCTCCCCAGCTCCCCAGCATCCAGTTATCTAGTCAAGTGCCAAGCTGCTCTATCTTTTATCTTTTTAACACTTTCCGTTGTCAGAGTGTCTGTAATTTGCTGCCTGGCACTGGTTAGAAAAAGAAACCGTTGTTGCTATTGTTGCCACCAACGCTATTGCAAATCGTTTTCATTGTGGTCACAGCTACCACCACTGTTTTTCATCTTTATCACCTACCTTAACAATTTGATCGCTTTTCTCCCTTCTGAAAACTTTTGTCTACTGTTTAGCTTTTGCATGTGAACTGTAGATTTCAACACCAGTCTCCACATTATTCCTTAGAAGTCAGAATTTATGAAATTTAGCCTTTAGTTTTTCCATCACTTTTGGACTCTCTTTGTAATTATTGGGGATAGTAGAGCCCCTTCACTCTGAGACACTCCTTAGGCCAGTGGTTCTCAACCTTTCTAATGCTGCAACCCTTTAATACAGTTCCTGTGGGTCACGACCCACAGGTTGAGAATCACTGCCTTAGGCTGTTCTTAATGACGACTAATTCTGGAAACCTGAGGGCTTCTGCAGTTTAGATAGTAGTAATGAGTGTGTGTGTTTGCACGTGCGTGTGTGTGTGGCCAATGAAAGACCTAGCAATAGAGTGATGAGGAAATTAGGGGATTTGTGCCACAGCTATTCATGTTTTCATTAATTAAGTTGATTAAATCTATGGAAACTACAACCTAAATTTATGTGACTCATTTAAACACAGTTTAATTGCCAATATTTATAAAGCAAAGCTGTTGATTATAACAGTATGTAGGTAAGCTGGGCCTGATGGTTCACTAGCACTAGCACTTTGGGAGGCTGAGGCAGGTGGATTGCTTGAGCTCAGGATTCCAGACTGGCCTGAGCAAAGGGGAGAGCCTGTCTCTACTAAAAATACAAAAATTAGGGCGGTGCCTGTGGCTCAAGGAGTAGGGCGCCGGTCCCATATGCCGGAGGTGGCGGGTTCAAACCCAGCCCTGGCCAAAACACACACACACACACAAAAAATATATATATATAAATTAGTTGAGCATGGTGGTGGGAGCCTGTAATCCCAGCTAGTTGGGAAGCTGAGGCAAGAGCATTTCTTGAACCCACGAGTTTGAGGCTGCTATGAGCTATGATGCCACGGCACTCTACCACAGGTGACAAAGTGAGACACTGTCACAAAAACAAAGCAAAACAAAAAAGACAACCCCCAAACAACAACAGCAGCAAAAATAAGAAACCAATATGTACGTACATCTGATCAAGTCCATCAACAAAATATCAAGCAACTGGCTTGGTGGAATGTAGGGGAAGGAGTATTTGAAAGTGTGACATGGTGAGTAAACCAAAAATCTCAATTTTTATGAATAGTAGGAAAGATTTTGAGGTCGTTAGATTTGAGTCAGGCACACTATAAATTTGCCTCACAGTCAAGGCACACTACGCATTTCTCCTAATAAGTAGGGCGTGGCACAGATTAGCTGGCCTCTTTGTCATAATTTCAGGCATCGGATTAGGCAGAACTATCAAAGAAATATACTTGTAGCCTAAACCTTGGTCTTTGCATACTTAGAGACAAGACTCCCTTTCATTGGATGCCTTGTTTCTGACACAAGTTAAGGATTAGAGTTAATAGGACCCTTACCATTATCTCCTTAGACATGGGAGCACATGAGAAATAACCATAATGTTGTATGGAAAAGGAGACAGGGAAAGGCAGCAGCCAAGGCATCCTCCCATTCATGTTCGGCTCAGGGTTTCATCAGCACTTCAGTGCGCAGATATTAAAAATTAATACCCCCAGCCACACTATGGTCACATCATCACATCATTGTAGTTTATAGACTTATTGTCCTGGGAGGACATTTCCTCATATGTGTTCCTCACCAGGGCAAACCTCACACCGTATGATGGCTTGACTCAAGTCCCACTTTTCCTGTGGAGCTGGGCTGAGCATTCCAGGACACAGTGATATCTATCCTTCTTCAAGGTGTTATGATTCTCACTAATCATGTTAGCCTTTGATTACATGTTGTCTTAACATTGTCATAAGTTTATTATGACACAAGGTAGGATGGACTTTGGATAAAGGAGTAATTGGAGACAAAGGAGTAATTGGAGACAAAGAGACTATTTTAAAATATGAGTACTCAGTGCCTGATAACAAGAAATACAAGCAGAGAGAGAAACAGTACATCTATGAATTCCTGATGTTCATGAAACGTAGAAATGAAACCATGCCTGTCAGTTCTTTCAGAAATAATGTCTTAAATGCTTTCCATGGCAAGTTCTAGTCTTTGGGAAAACTCTTTTGCTTTACATTTTCTACGAAATTTAAAACCATCTACACTGAGATCAAATGCTTTTTTTTTTTTCCTGAAGGTGATTTATGTTTGTGTAAGTTGAATCTTGCTAGATATAGACCTTGTCACGTACTGCTAAAAGTAGAACAGCATATTCCAACATGGAAATGCTGTTTCATTGAAATGCTGTTCAATTAGAGAGTCTTTGCATACAGCTTATAAGTCAAATGACTTTGGAAAATTCTGCAGAACTCAAGATTTCATTGATAAGCATTAAAAAATATTTGACATTCTCTATTATGATAATATAAATCATTTATTCTTATTTTTTTATTGTTAAATCATAGCTGTGTACATTAGTGCAATCAAGGGGTACAATATGCTGGTTTCATATACAATCTGAAATATTCTCATCAAACTGTTCAACATAGCCTTCATGGCATTTTCCTTGTCATTGTACGTAGACATTTGCATTCTGCCTTTAAAACTATAGCAAAAGCTTCTTAAATTAGAGGCTTATTTTCATAGAAAAAGGTTAATTCACAAGCAGATAAAGAATTTTTCATATCTTAAAGTCTGGAGGACACATCACAAGGAACAATGTATTTTTTAAGGGAAGAATTTAGTGTCATCACAACTTTAAATATAACCCATACAGATAGCTCGTTATCACCAGTGTAGCCGGTTTCCTTTCTTCTATCTCACTATTTCTTTAATCACTTTGGGAAAGCAAATCCCAATGGTAGCATGCCATTACGACAAAAGATGATAACAAAACTGCTCCAGTAAAGAATGCTCCAAGTTTAAATTGTTATTGCTCTAATCATTTCCCTCTCCACTGCCTAAATGGGGCTAAAATAACTGATTGATTCAAGAATGAATCCATCATTTTTGTCAATTTTTTTTTAAAAAACAAATTTGCTCTCAACATAAGTAGCTGGAAAGAGACATTTAGTAAGTCTCAGTATTGAGTCCTTTGTCTCCATGTTCCCCATCTATAAAATATATTTCAATGAAAGGGCATTGAGACTTCCATAATATGTTAAAGGCAACTTGACAATCTGGGAATATTTTGCCTTTTGTCTTTGCTTCAACTGATTTATATAATTGCCGTTCTGTCAGTAGGTGTAGACATGTGTATCACATGTTAGGTATGGTTACATGACTTAACATTTTCAGAATACACAGTGTAAAATATATAAAAACAGGGAAAAGGTACTTTTAAAAATGTATTTCATTCAAACCTTGTTGCCTGTTTTTTGGTATAATTTTTGGTTAGATGTCCTTTGACCACATATACACTTTCCTTTTACTACATTCTGGAACATTATTATAATGCTTCTCAGTGGCTGACATCTTTTTTCAACTTCAAGTATAGGACAACATGCTAAAGGGGCAATCTATCTCTATGAACGTAGGGAGGAGCTTTGAGGATTTCTCATGAACCATGCTTAAACGATGGGAGGAGGAGAGAGTATGCTAGGCAAAGACTTTTTTAGGACTTTATTACCATTAATATACAAAAGAGCTTTCTTAGCCCTTCTAAAAACAGTAAAATAAAGTAATATTAAATTTTATTTCCAAATTTTCTAAGTCTAAACTATCTAAATATGGTAAAATAAAGTAATATGAAGTAGTATCTTAAAACTTTCTAAGAGTAAAAAGTCTCCAACTCTTAAACACACTTTAATGTTTCTTATGTCTCTTAAAGACTGAGATCATGGCCCTGCTGGCAAGTACATTATAGCTGTACTTACATCGAAAGGTCACATTGTTTGCAATGTTGATTATTCTAATTCATTGCTCATTAGAACCATTGGGATGAATGGAACCTGCAGGAGGTCCATGTGTGTGCCATTCTTAACACTCTATTCTCAGAGGAGTAAATAGGGTCGCCTGTTTCTTCTACTTACATCTATATCCATCTGCCTAGAGAAATGGTTTATGTTACACACTTTACAAAATCATTCTATAAAATAATAATAATTCAACTTCAGCACAATTTAATCTTTTTAAAATTAGCTACTATAATATAATATACCCTCATTCAATACGATGGAAGGAGCTAACACATTTAAAGTCAAGACTGGGGAAAACAACCAACTTGCCGCAGTCACACTTTGCTGGCATGTTAAAAGCCAACAGATCTAAGAATACACACATTTACTTATCTCACGAAGACATAATCACACTGTCATCCATTTTTGAACCACAAAAGATGGATAGCATAATGTGTGCTTATAATGGATTCATTAATTATCAAAATAGATAAGTGTTTCATCAGGTATATACAGCAGATAACATCTATCTTTTCTCATAGAAGAAAAAGATTAAAGTAATTCTTATATACATATTGGGAAGGAAAAAGCCTGCTCTCCTGAGACTTTCATAACGTGACACTAGATAATACACTTTTCCACAGATGGCGAAGTTACACAAACACAGATACAGAGGCCTTATTTCATGTTCAAGTAGGGCAGCTAAACGCTGGGGAAAGCCACTCATTCCCACCATAAATATCACACAACATTCATTTTGGTTCTTCATAAACATGCAGACACTATAAAAACCTCACAATAAATTTCAGAGGTTTTTTTTTTTTAATCCAACATTCCTTTTAGACATTGCAGAACCGTGTCTCTAATATATACAGGGGTCATCAATAACAATGGAAAAGTTGGGTGTAACACATCTGATCTCAGTGGCAACTACTGTAATTTAGGACACAATAACAACCAACACTTATTGATTCTTTCTCTATATTATGGGTTACAGGGTGTTTTTCTGAATGTGGTCATTAACATTACATTGTAATTGTTTTCCATATTAAAACTTTTACTTTCACTCATAAAATGTTTGAAATTCAAAAATTCTATCCACATAACTATGTCTAAATTCATCTGAAAGAAGAAAAATAGCATTCTTCAGTTTAGACAGTTCTGATCAGAAATAATTAATGTGGGGGGTAAAATGAGCCTACAGATAAAATGGAGGTGAAATGTATTTTCCACTGGAAAACAGCCTGATCTTCCTTAACGCAATGCACAATCATAACATATTTCATGTGGATTACTAAGATCATTGATAACACAAATTTTGTAAATGTGTTCACTTGCTTTCACATGCACAACCTTAACATGTGTAATTGTTGATGAGCACATGCCTCTTGGTAATGTTTGTTCCAGATTTCACATTGTTGAATTTAGGAGCACCCACATCACATGACCAAGCATTTCTCTAATCCCTTTTTAAGCACTTTTATTTTGAGAATGAGAATAATTTTTGATACAGTATTTTCTAATAAGTTAAAAACAAATTTTATGTACAAGAATTACATGCATTTATTTATGCACTTTTACATTGGATTTATCTTTTGTAATATATTGTAAAATACTGTATTATATTTGTTTCTGCCATTAGCTAACAGTAAGTGATCTTATTACACAAATACCCTGGAAGAATGCTCTCTATAAAAGCTGGAAAAAAAATTTTCTTTGCCTATTAGTTCTAAAATATCTGATAGATGTGACATTTGCGTGCCTGTGGCATTTAGTTTAACGACATTATCTTACTGTCAGATTTACACTTGTAAAATTGTATGCAATCAAGTAAGTTCTTTTAAACCTGATGTATATTGTGATATTGATCGTGGCAAACATTTTGAATTGTAACACCAGCGACTAGATAACGTACTGTTCACAATATGCAATTCACTGAATAATATATTGCTGTTTAGGGTGAAGACACATGAAATAACTCAGTTGTTAGTAAACTATTTAAATGCACTTTGCCAACCTGAGTGAAACAAATGTGTAGGGAGATTAAAAGGAAAATACTAGAAATGAAAGCAGTCAGATTTGTGAGTTGTTTAATTTTAACTGCACTCTACAAGCAGAATTCGAGTTTGTCCTTTTGAATCATTATCAATTCATTTGAGGACTCATGTAAACACTGATAAACGGTTCCAGGGAAACAGAAATGGCAAGAAGGCTCAGAACAGGGGCACAGACTCAGGCCATTGGTGTGGGAAGACAGAGCTTTTCTTGGAAAGGTTGTGCTATAGTTTGTGTTTCTACAGATTCTTATGATGGCATTTAAAGACTTACATTAAATAACTGAAATAAAGGAAATGCAGTTAATCTTTTCCTTGTTTTGCCAAAACTGAAATAATATTTTAAAAAATATTATCTTAAAGTTATCAGACCTTAAGTGCTAATTGTTATGAGAACTAGAACCATAAACATATATATAAATTAAAGCATTTTTAAACCATTTTATGAATAAGCACACATATTGTGGTCAATGCCAGCCTTCTCCTCCACACTGAAATTACATGGAGTTTACCACCAAATAGTATTGCTCATGTTGGGCTAAGTTTAACTGAAAATGTTCAAAAATCAATTTTGTGAAAAGTAATTTTTAGACGGCTGTTTAAAAATAATTTTTACCTTAAGTAACACATATAAAATAATAAAACAAGTTCACTTTGAAAATAATCTTTTTAAAAACATTGAAACTTTTTCCTTTCTTTTGGTTTTTCCTTTTATAACATCAGGTCATAAATATTTTTATCCAGTGTACTTAGTTGAATATTTTAATCTTAACTCAAGGGTTAGTGTGCATAAGGTTGTGAAGATTTATGAGATGCGGAGGGTTGTTTTACTGATCAAAATGCATATTTCCACAGCAAGTATATTCCTTCCCTGTAAAAGTCAACGTAAATAATAAGCTGGTACTAAATTCACTAATTATGTTCAACTTAGCTGGCTGCAGACTTGAGTGACAGCCGCTTTTCTGAGTAGCTCTTCCTTAGCCTCACTCCAGATTAGAGCTGGCACCTTCCCCTATGCAAATGAACATCTAATTAGAGACACCTCCCAGTTAATAAACCACTTTCTTATCACCAGTTGTATTACCTGACAAGCCCTTTCTCTCCAGTCTTGGCCCACCAAGAATCTTCATTCATTTTCTCTTCTTCTTCTCTGCAAAGTGAACTGATCCCGCATAATCCCTGGAATAATGTAGCTTCTCTGTGGAAGAGCAGCTCCCCTCGCCCCCTTTTACATCAAGCTAATGGAGCCAGTAGGTATCCTATTGATCTTTTTCTCTATATGGTTTCCACAAGGATTTGACAGACTTCCTTACAGGTTAAACATCCAGGCTTTCTGAAGTGGCTATAAAGCTTTGTTTTTGATTTTTCTAACTTTTTTTTTTTTGAAACCCTTGCTCATCTGTAATCTTTAAAAGCTCAGTTGATGCCATGCACAGCAAAGCCTTATTTCTTTGCAGAACTAATCTCGACACTGTCTAGTGTTGAGTACAGTTGTCTGATTCAAATCTTCTGTTACAAAGCAGATGACATCTAGCTAGATGTCATGAGAAGAGCCTAACAATGACAATTCACTTATCCCTTAGAAAGAATCAATTCTCCCACAATGCATCTGTCAGAGAACTCTCACTCAGTAAAAGCAATTTTTCTAGCTGTCTGACACTGTAATTGCTCTTAAATTTTCAATGAACGTTTTACAAGGACTCCCCTGAACCATGATGAAAAACTTAACTTTTTTCTAAAAATGAGAGGCTGACAGGATGAAAGAGGTCTTTCTCTTTAAAGCCTTGCTTGCTCGAGTAGGAATTCTTTCATATCATCAACAAGCTGTTGAATAGAGGATAGATTACTTTCCATTTATTTCATCAATCAGATTAAAGGCTCTCCTTCACAATGCCCTTTAAACAAGAGCTGTTTATGATGTCCTCGCAGGTTTGACTTTAATGTAGTATTAAATCACTATGGACAGTGGAGTCAGGAAAGCATATAAATATGACGAATATCTGACAATATTTAAGCATTGCATATATTTGTGTCATTATCTTCATTCTTGTCATAAAAAAGATATAAATAGAAAAAGAAAAACAATCCTAGATTTGCTATTCCTTAGCCTGAAAAAAAAAAAATCAACACACTTTTCTGTATCAGTAAGTAGAAATGCCAAGCATAGTAGTGATTCTTCCTCTCAGATCAGCAATGTAAACAAAAAAAATTTAAAAATTAAAAAGTGGAGATTTCATTTGTTTTCTCCTCCATATATGTTCACAGCCTTTAAAAATAAAACTGAGTTCATGCGTGCTTTGTAAGTTCAAATGGAAAAGATTGACTGAACTAAAAAGAAGATTTTTCCCAAAGTAAAACAGGACTAAAGAGCTGTTTCTTATCTCCAGTTTTAACAGGTTTTTTTTTTTTTTTTCATTTTTCAAAGAGAGAGTTGGGTATTTCAAATAGGTTAAAATAATCGCTTTAATACATACATATAGTCATGCATATCGTTAACTATTTTGAATTCCACATGAACTTTATGGCCACCCTGTACATATGTGAGTGAATTTGCTGAATGAATGATAAAAAAATTTAAATGCTGTGCAATTCCTTGGTTTAGATATATAACATGAAAGCGATCAAACCTTCTGTTTTAGGTGCCTGGCAATATTACAATACTTTAAGATGAAAATAAAATTTAAATTTCAAACTCTAATATGAATTACCCCAAACAAGGGGGACATTTTATTGAAATTGTAGAAAAAAATCTATCAAATTGCAGAAAGGAGTTTTTCAACCAGCTTGTCCTATTTCCCACTCTGCACAAGCAGCTCCTGAAGAATCGCTGTGGTATCTTTCTAGCTTCTGCTCAAATCCCATCAACAACTGGAGTCTTCTCTCTCCCCAGGCAGTTTATGTATTTTTCACACATTTCTCTTTGTCAGACAATGTCTTTCTAATATGGAGTACAAATCTTCATTCTGCAATACATTACCCATTGTTTTATAGGTCATTATTTTTATAGAAACAAAACTTTTAAATACCATATACACACATTTTAAAACATGTAATTTGAAACAATAAATATTCATTATGAAGATGTGTAAGTTTTTGAAGACAGTCCTCTTGTGGTCTCCATGTCTGTCTTTAGTGATAGAGCCTACAAGAGTTTTTTAATGTATCGATTACAATTTAATAGGAACAAGTCACCTAGTCATTTAATCTACATGATTTCACGGAATCCTCAATTCAGATATCTTGATATACACATCTTTTATTTAGAGAAAATTAGGCACAGAAAGATTAAGCAAATTGCCCGAGTCACACAGTTAGTGATTAGAGAGTTAAAATTCAGGCCCACATCTATCAAGTACCAAGGGCCATCCATCATCTGTTCACTATTCCACACTCTCTCTTGTCCTTTTTATGCCACTACCCTTTTTCTCTTTTCCTTTAGAATATACCTGTCTTGGGGAAACATGAAAGTAGAAGCAGGAAAATAATTAAGATGGTGGTGCTGTGGTTCAGACAAGAACTAGGACACTACCACGCGGTGATAGAGATGGTGGCAGTGGAGCTAACATCTGAAAATGAGTGCATGGATTTCATATCTATCTATGTCTGTCTATCATTTCTTTGTCTCTTTCTCCCTTTCTTCCTCTTCCCCTCTCTTCTTCTTTCCTTCTCGATGTCTTTTCTTAATCTTACACACTTGTACATACTTTTGTTAGCTTTCCTTTCCCATCCTAAACGTATTTTGTATGATAGCATCCAAGTCATTGATGAAACGTTTGCAAGAGATGGGGTTGAAAACTGCACTCCTCAATACTCCACTTAGAGTCCTTCCTTTTGGCCAATAGCAATCTATTAATTGGAAAGTCCTCTGTCAGCAACAAATTCCAAGTCATCAAATCTACTTTTCCTCAGGGTGTCAACCCAAATCTCCTTAAAGCTTCCATCAAATGCTTCTTTTACATACACTTTGCGTATAGCATTATTTCAATCAAACCTTCTGGGATGTAAAATAAAGTGTAGCTAATTTGGTATGCCCGTGCTTTTAAGAAAGAATCTGAATTCATACAAAGATGCTTCTGCATTGATCTATTCATGAAGAATTGGAGGTGGAGAGCCATTTTCAGCTGTGGTGTGGGAGTTTTGTCCTTGAAAAATCCCTTAATTTCTGGACTTATCTTTCTGTTTGGTGATTCATTTCATACATTTGTATGTTCATTTCTATGCTGTATTTACCCTGGTTTTGCATAGGGTTGGGTAGAGTGCTTGGGGAAGACAATTTCAGTTGATTTTATTTTCTTTCCATTAATCTCCTCTGTTCCTCACTGCTTCTAATTTCATTAAGAAAACAGGGACTTTCAGCTGTTTCCTCTGCAAGTTCCTATCAAGTTGTGTACATTTACCTATTTGAGATCCATTCTGCCATTTTCTGCTATGACCACCTTTGAGGTGTTTCATTGGTAATTCTCTCTCTTTCTCGTATCTATCTATATCAATCTATATTTATGTATATTTTATAGTAAACTTCTGCCTGCTTCTTTGCTCTTAGCAAGTAAACCTGTTTGTCTCTACCATTAAAAATGCATAAAATAAAAAAACTCGTAAAGAACAAACGAAGATAAATACATTCCAAAAAGAAATCAGATGATTGCTGCAACGAAATATTGAGCAATAATAATAATAATGTAAAAAAAGTAACCTTCACATTTTTTGTTTCTAGTCCTCATCTTAAACATTGTTATTGTTATCATTTTATACTTACATTTAAAATATGTTTTCCTTTGGATCCCATGTCCAGATTTCTCCCTTTTTCATACCTTGCCCTCTCCCAGGGTGATCTCATTCAGATGTAAGGGTTTAAGCACTGACTATAAAATCTTGGTCTCCATCTGAGGCTCTGAGGCTTCTCTTTGAGGCTGAGATCCATATAAAACTGTATATACCAGAGGGCAATCCTACTGATGTTTCACTGCCTCAATGAGTAAAACTGATACTTCTTTATCCAGCTATCTTCCTATTCCTTTATTTTTAGGATTTTAACCCAAAGGAGAAGAAGCATGACTGACATCGAGTAAGTGTACTCAGAAATCCTCTTGAAAATAAACCAAGAACTTGCATTTATAGTCTGTAGAAAGAATCAAATGGAACTCATCTATTTTCCAAACCTTACTTTAGCTACTAACCCACCTGAACTTGCCGTATTTTCTGTCTTCCATCCTATTACAACGCTTAGGTGGACAACTTGCATAGATTCCTATCCAAAGCAATCACCATCACCATGCTGTGGGACATGATCTGTCCTCACCTCCTCAATAGCTTTGCTCCTTCATGTATTTTCTTTCTTCTACCCCAGCGATTTCTTTACATCCACACTGGATCACTCCCATCAACATACCACCTCCTTTATCTCCTAGTAATGCTAACTCTAGAAAGCATTACTTTGACTTCACATCCTTCTTCAACAATATCTTCAGTGCTTTGTTATTTCTCAAATCTAATATTTAAAAGATCGCTTTACAATAATAATCTCTATTTTCTTCTTTTGAAATTTCTTTTCACCTACTCCAACTACACAGGGCTCTGAAATGATTCTTGTGAAGTCATTGATTCCCTCAAATGCCTAAGTTGCTTCTCTGTAGTTATTTTTTCTTGTAGTCTTTCAAATAGCCTTTGACAAAGTTGATCGTTTCCTACCCTGACTATGCTATTTATTTTTTATTTTTTTTAATTATTTTTTATTAAATCATAACTTTGTACATTGATGCATTTATGGGATTCAGGGTACTGCTTCGATATACAATGTGAAATGCTTACATTGAACTAAGTAACACATTCATCACAATTATACTCATTTCTTAATAGTTTTGAAATGTACCATCGCATCATCCTACTTAAGAACTGAAATATTAAATGAAGAAAAGCAGACTGGCTAAGAGAAACATTGACAAAAAATTAACAGTTTTATGTAAAGCAAATATGTTCATTAAAATGGTACAAACATTTAAAATTAGAAATTTGTATTTTCCTTTTTTTTAATTTTTTTATTAAATCCTAGCTGTGTACATCAATATGATCATGGGGCACCACACACTTGGTTCATAGACCATTTGATACATTTTCATCACATTAGTTGACATAGCCCTCCTGCTATTTAAATTGCAAATCACTTCTCTCAGGACTCCTAGCACCCTAGTTCCATGCTAATATGCTTTACTTTTAAAATTATTCTTCACAGAAAAAAATCATCCTATATAATTCTTTTTTCTCATTGTGTTTGTTTATCTTACCCAGTAGAATATGACATCTAAAATAATAGGCATTTTTGTGAATAAATGAAAGAACTCAATTTTTGACCCTTGCTTTTCTTGGCATTTTATCATTTTCTATTGGTTTTACTCCCACCTTGCTGTCCTTGTCTCTCAGTCACTTCTGAATGTTATAGCACTGAAGTACTGAATTCCTAGTTTTTCCTTAAATAGCCATATCCAGATTCAAGTGTTTTGCCATATCTATTCCATGGACTCCCTAATTTATAAATGTTTCCCTGAGCCTTCCTTTCATACAAGTCTACCTAGAACCTCTTAAATGTCTAGAAGGGACTTCTCAAGATGTCGAAAATAAAATCCTTAATTTCCACCCCCAAAATATTTATCCCAAAGTTTTCTCTATCTCGTATTTACTGCTCCCTATTGTTCAATCTCCAAACATAAACTCATCCTTAATTCCTCCGTTTACCTTATTCCCTATCAGAAAAATCACAGCCTTATACCCTTCCCAGTCAACATCAATAGTTTTCTGTTTCTATTTTTTCGTCCTTTATTTTCCTATCATAGTGATTTTTTAAAAAACATAAATCATGGCATGATACGGCAGGGCACCCGCCCCTCCCAGTAAAAACTCTTCATGAAGTCTTCCAATTATTCACAGAAATCAATTCCAAGTTCCTCTTTTAGCTCAACCTGACCTGGTTCTGTATGTTTACTATGTACCATGGTCCCTCTAACTCATTGCTATCCATCTACACTTGTTATTTTCCCTTCCTCAAACAGTTGAAATAAGACATTTCCATTAGCTACTTTATCCTTCTTAATATACTCCATATTGCCTCTCATTTTACTTGAAGTATCACCTTATGACATAGACCTTTCTTGATTATTCAGGGGACCTTATCTTATTTTTATCAAAGCATTTATAAGAGAGATGTTTAAAATTTTTGGTTCAGTGCTTGCTTTCCATAGTTAGCAGGTAAGTTTCATAAAATCAGAAATATTGTCTTTGTTCTTCAACCACTGTATCTCCAAAGAGTAAAGCAGTAACACAACATAGGTACTTATTATTATTATTATTATTATTTTGAGACAGAGTCTCAGCCTGTTGCTGTGTCATAGCTCGCAAGAACCTTTAACTATTGGGTTTGAGCAATTCTCTTGCTTCAGCCTCCTGAGTAGCTATAGGAACCCATCACAACGCCCAGCTAGTTTTACTATTTTTTAGTAGAGCTGGGGTCTTGCTCTTCCCGAGGCTGGTCTTGACCTCCTAAGCTCAAGCAATTCACTCGCCTTGGCCTCCAGAGTGCTAGAATTATAGGCATGAGCCACCATGCCCAGCCTCAGTAAATTTTTCTTAATAAATGTGTAAAAGTCTTTTTTTATTGACCATCCTCATGAGTTAATGACATTTTCGTTTTTCACTTCCTGTGCATTCTGACACTGCTATGGTTAGGACTCCATTTTCACACGTACTACATCTCCTGGGACAGCCTTGGTGATCATCAAGGTTCTGTTTTCCTTTTCAGTGTTCTATTTTCTTTGTGCTTTCATTTGCATCATTTCTCTAGATGGGTCTTATAAAGTCATGAATTCTGTGTGTGCGTGTGTAACCTGGTGTTAATCACGCCTAATGAATTTGTTGCCTGTAGATATGCTCTTTTTTCCTTCCTTCCCCCCATCCCACTCTGGTCCGTGTGTTACATGTCTCTGTTTTTTTCTTTATCTAGTGGTTTTTGCTTGTGTTTTGAACAATATGGATGATAGATCGAAGACACTGTGGATTCTATTATCTTCCTTTGAAAAACAGGGTATTTTATTCTAGTAGGCCATTAAATTACTGGTTCTTGGCTTTAATATTGTGAAGGCTTGCTTTTGGCTTTGTTAAAGTACATCTATTTCAATGGTGCCCTTACTCCTAGGCCACATTTTCTAGTTTTGAAATTTGGTCTTTATTCTTTACTTATGGTCCTCCAATAGCAGAGTAAAGAATTATATATATATATATATAATTTATATATGTATATATG
Source organism: Nycticebus coucang (assembly GCF_027406575.1). Classification (NCBI taxonomy): domain Eukaryota; kingdom Metazoa; phylum Chordata; class Mammalia; order Primates; family Lorisidae; genus Nycticebus; species Nycticebus coucang. Next base: position 156,022,336 of record NC_069780.1, on the reverse strand, counting down.
TGTCTATATGCATATACCTCCTCAGCCATAAAAAAGAATGAAAGAATTTATTTTGCAGCAATTTGGGTGAAACTGGACATCATTATCCTAAGCAAAGTAATTCAGGAACTGAAATCAAACACAGCATACTGTTACTTTTAAGTCAGAGCTAAACTATGGGTGTGCATGGTCATACACAGTGGAATAGTTGACACCAGAGTTGCTAAAAGGTGGGAGGATGAGAAAGGGATGAGGGATGAGAAATTACCTCTTGGGTACAATGTATATTATCCAGGGTGACTGGTACACTAAAAGCCCAGACTTCACCACTACACAACACGACCATGTAACAAAGCCTAAAGCACTGGCTCAATGTAGACCCTTTCCCCTTACATCATCGTCCTTCTCATTTTCCTGCCATCCTAGCTACCCAGATTTCACCTTCTGATCCCTCATACTTTTTCTGTATGCAACATGGACTACCAGTGGCTCTATGAGAAGTATGTATTATAATACATATTATATATATATATATATTATACATGGTTGGCTCCTCTTTACAAGGGTCATATTATTTCTAGTTTCTGTTTACTGCTGTTGATCTTCAGTGCCTTTAAAGAGGTTTTTAAAACATTTTTTAAATGTTTTATAAGAATTTATCATCATTGTCAGTTAAATGATTACTATAATATAAACCACACACACATTTCCCTGTTACTGATTTACTAAATATATATTTTAGTAATTATAATTCATTATCACAAATACTTTCAGTTTACTGTTTTTATATGACTAACCTCATAAAGTCTTATTTACAATTTTGAAATCTCTACTGCTCTGTCAAGAAAATGCTTTTAAGTTAACTTATTTGTTGGCTTTATAGTATTTATTCTAGTTAGCACAACTACGTATTTATGTTGAAGATACATTCATACTTTTGATAATAAGTATGAATGTATCTCTCACACCCTGCTGCGGATATTATGAAATATATTATATATGGTTCACATTTTATTTCTAAAATGCAGATTCAACATTTCCAAACGTATCTGGCCTCACGATTTCAGATAAGTGGTTGTGCAATTATATGGAATTTGAGCAAGAAGACAAGTCCTGCTTTTGATGTAAACTAGAAACATAGACAACAATGGTTTTGATAGGGATTATCTTCAGTTTTGTTCAAAAATCGGCAAATAATTTATCAGAAAGAGGGTAGTGAGGGGTTGAGGAAAAGCTAGTGTTATACCTTTTTATTAAAATAGTCTTTGCTAATAGTTAGTTGTAAGCCACTGATTTGAGTCAGGCGATTTATCTATTCTACTTTATTTTTCTAGTAATGAGATTGGAGTTTACATAGACTAGGTATAAGGAACTAAGTGCAGTACAGCCTGCTGATTTCTCTACCTAAAGTCCTTTATTCACCCCCTCAGTGAGCTCCTGTGTTGTCTTTACAGCACTGTTGGTGACTGTATTTTCAGAAACTATTATTTTCTCTTTTCTTTGCTAAGACGTTATCAAACTGAGAAATCTTAGTTGGTGAATGTGTGTAAAAATACAGTTAGATGGTTGACTGTTTTAATCATTAATTTTAAAGCATCTCTAGACCGCTTCAACTGTGAATGCTTATAACAAGTATTTAGAGACTTTAGATAACTTTGGTTTATATCCTTTTATTTATTATGAGGTAAGGAAACTTTCTGAGAAAGTCTTTAGAAAATACAAATAAATGCATTTTTGTATTTTTAAATGTACATAGAAGATTCTTAAAGCATTAGGGTAAGGCACTTTCCAAAGTCAATCAGAAGCATTCTAGATATGAAAAATGTTTAAGTCCAAATCCCCTTATATTACTGTTAAAAAAAAAAAAAAGAAAAAGCCTGCAGACCATGCAATTAGAATGTTGCAGCCCTTAAAATATGAGTAGCTATATTTCTACTATAGCTAATTGATTTTACATCTGGCATGTTAAAAAAATTTATGAAACTTGAATAGTGTCTTTGTTTTTGCTTTAAAGGCTCAAAATGAATTCTCTATTATCATGATCCTTGAGCAGAAATAATCTGCTTTGAAAATGTAATGTGATTTTAACGCTAAATCTAACTAAATATTTTTTAAGCTTATGGAAAGGAATGATTTATTTTAAATACAGAGATTTTTGGAAATCTTTCTTGTATAGAAAGATAGCAGTAATATATTATTAATTGTGATAAGCCAAAAGAGCAATGGAAAGTATCCAAAAATGACATATAAGTGTATTAAAAAGCATAAAAGAAAATAAGAATTCACATTTATAATTAATAAAGTGACTCTTTGGGATAAGCAGAGCAGAAAGAAGAAGAGGAAGAGGCTAACATTTATTACTATACTAAGTATACTAAGTTATACTAAGTTATACTCAGCCCTTACTATGGCACAATTGTTTCTCTAAACACTTAACATGCATTTATTATTTTCATCCTCAAAACCACCCTATGAAGCCACTTCTTTACGATCCTGACTTAATAGATATAGAAAAGAAAAAAAAACAACAACACTAAGCTAAGACGCGAATTGGTTAAGTAATTGCTCAAAGTCATATACAGAGATGTGGTAGAACTGGGATTCACACCCAGGCAGTCTGGCTCCAGAATGTATGCACTTAAACTTTATGATATATGGTCTCTTCCAGTATTGAATGCTTTCTCTGCCAAAAGAGTTTTAAAGGATTTACATCCATCATATCTTTTAAATTCAATAGCAAAGCGGTAAAGCACAGAATCACTGGACTAGCTTACATCAAAATATTGGTTAGCTATCTGTCAGGACTGCCACTCCGATTCCTACCAGAAAGTGATTAGGAGACAAGCAAGATATTTGTAGTAGTTTCTGGTATTCTATTCTTAGGATCTTTTCCTAAACACATACCTTGGTTGGTTTTAGCAAAAATGTATAAAATATTTCCAGATGCCTCTCCACTAAAAGCTTCCTTGCACTGTGCCACAGAAGTCACACAATCTTGATTTAGGGGAAAAAACAGTCTTTGACTCAGTCAGAGAAACATATTGAAACCAGCTTTTTAATTGTTCTTGGCATCTTTATAAATTTGAAGATGAGATGGAAGGATTCACTGGGCACTGATTAGATTATGGAGCAAATTCATTGTGCAAAAAGTAGAACATCCTTGATCCATTCACATTTTTTCCCTTAAATTGTTTAAAGTGACTTAAATTGACAATAGGAACCATGTATGATTAAAATGATTTGCAAGTATTAAATGATATGTGCACATAAGGTTTATAACTTTTGTATATACAAATGTGGACAGCACTTTTTGTTTTCTGTCTTTGATATTTCAGAGATATGAAAAATACGTAATAGTTAAAGGAAGTGAAATGATCTTTCCACCAAACTACTTCCACGTTTATGAGCTCACAATGAGCACATCAGGAGAAAAAAGAATTAGTAAATATCCAAGTGTTTACAATCTTGAGCTTTGGAACCAAAAGGAGCCTGAGTTCAAATCTGAGTTTATTGTTTTGTGGGTGTAGCTTGCTTCTGTATGTATACACAGTTTCAACATGGATAAAGTGATAATAATAATATCCTACATTTCTGAGTTATCGTGAGGATGAAATGACATACGATCTATCACGTGCCTATCATATATCAAGTGGTCAATTAACATTAGCTGCACCATGGAAATTACTCGGGTGTTGTGACAGGTACCTGTAGTCCCAGCTACTTGGGAGACTGAGGCAAGAGGATTTCTTGAAGCCAGGAGTGCGAGGTTGCCATGAGCAAGGCTGATGCCACGGCACTCTACACCAGGCAATAGAGTGAGACTCTGTCTCAGACAAATAAAAAAGGAGCTACAAATGAACTATTTATAAGATGGGCAATTTACAATAATATGATGATGAAAAAAATTTAGCATCATGAGAGCAGTCAACAATAGATTAAAACATAATCGATTGGTTAAAGTCAGGGGTGAGTGTGGAGGGAAAAAAGTGAGGCTTGCAATACACCTGAAAGGCTTCACCCTGAACAAGAAGATAGGGAAGAAATAAGAAATTGCATATGTTCATACAGATCGACCTTAGTTTTCCCAGTAAAAAAAAAAGGGGGGTGAAAGGTTACTTATTTAAAGATCTTTATGGCTTAAAAAGAGGTGATGTTTCTTTGAAAAATGAAAGGGAGAACTTAAGGAAGATAGACTAAAAATGGATGTAAAATAATGCTTCAGGTCATCTAAGATCTGTGTGGTTGGGTGATTGCAAATGGCTTTGGGAAAGTGTACATTATTTTTCTGTTTGCTGTCTGGCACATCATAAATAATTGGTGAACATCTTCTCTGTTGTAATGCTGTCTTCTCTACCTGCAAGTAGCTGGGTTATAAAAATGAAAAGACAAATGGAGTGACTGATCAAATTTTGAGGGTTTGTCTGATGGTGTAGTTGCAATTACAAGGACAAATTGATGAACATAATGATTTTTATTTTTTTAATTCATTTATTTTTTCATTTTTTAATTTTTTTTTGGCTAGGGCTGGGTTTGAACCCACCACCTCCGGCATATGGGAGTGGTGCCCTACTCCTTTGAGCCACAGGTGCCGCCCCATAATGATTTTTATTTTTAAAAGACTGCGGTGGGTGGCCAAAAGACTACGGGAATGACAACGGGAAAATAAAAGGGCATTCCAAGAGAAAGTGTGTTGGAGAACAGAACGGATGGGAGGGTGTGGTTGGAGACTGTAATTGGAACAAAAAACTTTTAGAAGGAAATAAAGTAAAAGAAATCAGTAGATAATGCTATGGCTAAAGTTCAGTTGAGGGGATTGGGGGTGCGGGTATCCAGAAAGTTACAAAAGTTGCACACAAGTCCAGACGGGATAAGGGCAATAAAATGCAGGGGAGGAGCCCTTTCCAGTGATGGCAGGGAGAGCAGTGACGACTAGATGGAGTCTGCATTGCTAGCTGGCACTGAGCTCCTTCGCACCAGGATGAAGGACGTTGGCTCAATTTTGTCCTATATCCCAGGGTGTTGTGGTTTTTCTTTGAGAATAATGCAAAAGTGAGAATATCAAAACAATGGATAAAAAAATCAGGTAGCCTAAAGCCAATTCTGGATAAAGACGGTAGGAGTGCTGACAGATGAGAGCAGGTGTGAGTTCTGTCTATTTCCAGAGTCTCGCTTGCTTGCAAGCATTCCCTGAATTTACCTATTTTACTCCCATTTAGGAAACCAACCCCCAAACTCTTCCTTTTTTGGGTAGTGGGTCCTTTGTACCCATAATGCTCACACCTTGAAGTGAAGGAATAGACCGGTGAACTTATCTCCAGTCTGATCTGAATGGACCTAAGTGGAGGGAGTAACAGCAAGGAGCAGAGAAGCAAAGCAGGAGGTTTTCAATAGAGGAATAAAATTCGAGGCGCCATGGTGAGAAGCTGGGAAGATACAGAACCTGATCCAGGGGAGGGGCAATCCTCACGACATGTGAGGCTTTGGCTGTACAAACAGGTGGTGGGCATTGTCTGGAAGGATGCTGGGAATCAAGGAAGTATTACTTTTTGTTTAAACCCCAGAAAATATCCTGGAAAAGGAGGACAGCAGTGAAAGAATCAGGGGAGGAAATTGAAGGGAGTAGGAGTGAGGGTGCTGAGGCAACAGTAGTCATGTCATCATTTCCATAACATCGTAAAGCTGTGTAACTTCATACTAACTGCCTCAGGGAGAAAACTGTCCCCAAATCAATGGTCTATACAGACAATGCAAAAAGTCTGCCCGTTATTACTTTGATTAACAGATAGATACTTCTTACTCTTCTGTGGATGCATGCTAATGGAGATCATATCTATATATTATTTTTTTACCTTTAAATCATAATCAAACGTGTAACGCTTAAATGCACTTAGAATATTACAGAATGAGTCTCCGTTTGTTACATAGTACCCGGGTGACCTGAAAAAGAATCAATACTGCCTGAAAAAGTACTTAACTTACAACCAGGAAGTAGTTAAAGGAATTTGCTTGCACATGTTCTCAACAAATTATTTATTAGAAGAAACATAAAAGGAAAACTATATCATTTTCCAAGACATGACAGCCAATGAAAATCAACATATAGGTCAATTTTCTGATCTTATTCGTTATAAAGATCATCAGAAAAATTTGTCGCTCATAGAAAAAAATGCGTATTTCTTAACTGATTCATCACTTCTGCCACTTGCAATTATCCGGCTGTCTTTCAATAAGTTTTACTTATTTATTTTGCGTATGTGTAACTCATCTATAAAAAGAACTATCAACTTGTTTAAAATCTTAGAGAGGTCCTGGGTTACATTCACATAACTGTGGGTGGAGGTCAGAGTGGACAAGATTTGAAACAAAGGGGCGTCGTGTCAAGCTGAGTGAATGGAGTCCATTCGATCTGATACTGTGCTGTGGCAATAACACTCAGGTGATTTGTTGAAAGCCAGACGGGATACTCATGATGACGTCCAACGATTAAGACTCTACCACTAATGTTCCTCTACCTTTTAGCAGGAGCTCTCCTTTCATCCATATACATTTTCTCTATTATTTCATGGGTATGAAGAGTTACACATGCTCACCTTTTTAGGATAAAATGTTACTTCATTTTATTTTCCATCTGAGTATTTTGAGCCTGTAAACATGTCTCACTTCATTTTCCCTCAGGAAAGGTAGTGTAATCTTTTCCTAATGTTGTGGATTGTGGTACGCCCTATCTCCATCTCTACCCTATCCATAGTCCAGAGTCCCACCCAAGACCATCAGCTTATCCTTCTACAGATGACCCTCCACATGATGGTCATATGAGTTGCTTTCCTTTGGGAAATGTCCAGGTACCCCAGGTGCAGATGTGTCAGAGGAAGAGAATATTTTGTCTTTTATTTCTGATATCCTTCCCTACGCTGCCCAGCAGTCAGGTAGCACTCACCTTTTCACTCACGCAGCCTTATAAGCCTCTGGGAATGGCCAGTCCACATCGTTTCTTAGGCAGCAACTGAAAATTTGGTCCCCATCAAGCCCAAATAAAGTGTAGACACTGTTCCCATCAATATGAACCCTGATTTTTGTCTATGTTGATTTTACGTTCTACTATCTTATAATTTATAGAATCATCTCAGGAATGAATGCCATAAAACAAATCCCCATTATCTTGATTTTTCTTGGAATCTAAAAGAGTAAGTTATGTTGAATAAATGCCTGTAATAAAGACAGTGTTACGGAATGAAAACTGTGCTTCATTTCTCTCATTTACTGAGAGGTAGGTAGCTCTCTAAGAACGAATCCACAATAATTCTCTAACTCTCTTATTTCATTTCACACCAAAACTTCATCAGTAACAGAAAAATAAATGAAGAAACAGAAGAATCATTCCCATAATTACAAGGCTTTTCTCCTTAGTATTTCATTGCAATATATCGAGGGAGCACAAGGTATTCTAAGTGTGGACTCTGGGCCCTCGCTCCAAATCCTGGCCTAATCATCAGGGTCTTTCGTGGTGGTGATGATATAATTAACTTCTCTGTCACTCTATTTCCCTACTTGTAAGAAGTGAAATAGGTAGTATGGCCATTTTAACAATGTTGATTCTTCCCAGCCATGAGCATGGTATGTTTTTCCGTTTGTTAATATTTTCAGCTATTTCTTTTCTTAGAGTTTCATAGTTCTCTTTATAGAGATCTTTCACATCCTTTGTTAGATAAATTCCCAAATATTTCATCTTCTTTGGCACTACTGTGAATGGGATAGAGTCCTTAACTGTTTTTTCAGCTTGACTATTGTTGGTATATATAAAGGCTACCGATTTATGAATGTTGATTTTGTAACCTGAGACGCTGCTGTATTCCTTGATCACTTCTAAGAGTTTTGTAGTAGAGTCCCTAGTGTTTTCCAGATATACAATCATATCATCTGCGAAGAGCGAAAGTTTGATCTCTTCTGACCCTCTATGGATACCCTTGATCGCCTTTTCTTTCCTAATTGCAGTGGCTAAAACTTCCATTACATATTCTTCTTAGTAAAGTATCTCAAGAATGGAAGAAAAAGTACCCAAAGTACTCAGCCCTACTATGAAACTAATTTAGGGTTTTCACATGAAAGCTATAACCCAGTTACAACCTAAGAATGGGGGAAGGGGGAAAGGGAGGGGAGGGCGGGGGGAGGTGGGTAGAGGGAAGGGGATTGGTGGGATTACACCAGAGGTGCATCTTACAAGGGTATATGTGAAACTTGGTAAACGGTCTGTGAGGCTAGTGAATGATGTCCCATGGTTATATCAATGTACACAGCTATGATTTAATAAAAAAAAAAAGAAGTGAAATAGGTGTGTCCAGGGATGTTGTGAATCTAAAATGAATTCAAAAATGAGAAGTGTTAAAAACTTTATTTGTAACACAGTTACTGTAAGTAAGTATGGTTCTTACTAGCATAATGGAATGATTCAGAGTAAGTCTGTAAAAGAAATACATACTATCCAACAGTTTTAAAGTCCTGGCTGAATATCTAATTCTCTTAAAGAGAAAAATATTTATGCATTTGAAATTCCAAGAGTATTTTAGAATACTTTTATTGATAAAATATAACAAAAGCTATAAAGCTTAACTTGAAATGGAATAAATATTATATAGTGATGGTTATGAACTATTGAGTCTCAGATTTTCCTAAAGTAATACAATAAAAACATATTGGTGATTTTGAATTATGCTTATTATAATATATAACAAATAAGGATTTAAAACAATTCTATGTAGCTTTCAAGGTAATGACTTTTATTTAACTAAAGCTACGAAACGTATAGGAGGTAAAAGTTTTAGCAGAGGGAGGAATTGAGATTTTAAGCAATTAGCATGGAGAACAGGGTCACTGTTGAGATATCAGCTTTTTGCCACTTGAAAAAACTATCGTAGAAAAGTGTACTGTGGGATTTTAAATGCATTACTAAAGATCAAGTCAAGCATTCTTTTATGTATTGTTCCCGTATATTAATAAATCAAACTATCTTGTCTTAAGAAAGTTGTTTTTAGTAGGATATTTAGAGTTTATACATTTTTTTTAAGAAACCAAAAACATATGGAATATCCCACACACACACACATACATATTCAGAATATGAGCCCCATTTCCCAAGATACTACAAGGACACCTACAGGTGCCAAAGACAAAAGCAGTAAGTCATTTCATTGGAAATGATTTTCACAATTTCCTAACATTTTTCTTAACGCATGAAATCATATGTATTGTGTCTAACGGTAAACATGGATAAACATTTGTGGTTCCAGAATTGCATTAATTCATAAGCATCTGCATTTTTTATTGTAACAGCGGAAGGTACCTAAACTAATATTTAAAGTTTACACGTTTTCCTTCCTCACCAGCAGCTTCTTCACTAGGTATATAGATTTTCCTCAATCAGAAAGCAAGTGCATTAGTGCACTCTGGCAAAATTTTGGTGGGGAGGAGATTTGTGGATGAACATTAGAGAAGTGTAAGCATGTGCAGGAAGGGGGTTTGAAAATGGATATTATTTTGTGATAAAGGGATAAACACCCATATGACACGGGTTTAAAGCAGAAGAAATTCTACATCACTGTAAGCAGCTTACAGATATCGGCACTTTATTTAAAAAAAAGAGTACTTGTTAAAACACTGCCATACAATAGATTCGTACATCTCAATTTCAATTAGTGGCCTCATTTATTACTCACCAAGATGTGGGACTGCAAGGTGAGGTCAGAGTGTCATGGAGGGTTTCTTCATCACTTCAATATCATTGCCTTAAAAGGCGCTGACCAGAAGAAGCAGATGACCTCATTTCAAAATTATTACAGCACAGAGAACTCAGTTTCAACATTATAATTCATTTTCTCATGAAATATTTCAAATTTATTATCAGTTTCCTGACACGTAATGGCTAATCGTTAAGGATAGCCACTTTAACATAATATGAATACGCATTTCTCCATAGGTAATACAACAGTTCCTGCATTAGCATTATTGACTAAGGTGCATTTAACTTCTTCACTAATACTTAATGGAAGGTTAATGTATAAGTCAGGAGATTAAATGGCTTTTACTTAAAACAAGTATATTGATTAAAATAACTTAGTGAGATTTTCAAGGCGGCTGATATAAAAAGTCACACATTTTAATATTTTATTTAATATGAAGAGCAAATTGTAGGGTGCAACAGATCAAGATTAGTGGAAGTTATAGCACTAATTACTTGGGGAACTCATTCTTGCGCATAGTTAACAAATGGACATTGTATATTGGAAGGCGACAAATCATCCTGGTGATTTCTGGTGTTCAAGGAGTCTCGGTGTTTAAGCACTTCCATTGTTTCTTACCATGTCCTTCAGAATGCCTTCCTTGTATCTTACACCTGGCACCATTAAAAGATAAAATAACCTTCCAAAAACAGAGCTACTATTCAATGTCATTGAAACATAGCTCTATTTCCTTTCCCCCCCATCCTATTATTATTTAAATCTGTGTTAAACCTAATACATCAAATGCTTGCAGTGAATTAGCTGATGTTACTTATCATTTCCTTTGTTTGCTCAAAACCCAATATTCCAGCAAGGATAGTAGACTAACAAATTGGCCTTGTAATAGTATGACATACGATGCCCAAGATTATTCACTTCTTTGATTCTGTTTCCATCTAGGAATACTCAGCCATCTCATTTATTCATCTCTTTTGTTTAGGTAGCACAAAGTTACACCAGCAGGGTCTTGTTCAGTTTTAACCTGAACTTTGAAGAAGTGCCCAGGACCCATGTAAACATTGTGCAAGTACAACTGCAGAGTGAAGGGTACACAGCAGTTTACTGCAAATGCCAGAACTGAAAACAGGGGGTAAATTAGACCATAAATCTTTACAATGCTAAATATATAATAGGAATGAAATTTATGAAATGCTGATGCTTACATGGGACTTACTGAGCCGGGGAATGATTCTAAGTGTTTTGAGTGGGATCAGTCATTTACGACTCCACACAATCTCATGACTAGGTAAGTCTTCTCTAATTTACAGTTGGGAAACTAAGGCACAGAAATGTAAAGATGCTGATGCTTGGAACTGTTCCATACTTTGCCCACAGCCATGATAAAAGGTTTAGCTGGCACACTAACCTAGGTAGTGTGGTTCTGCAGGCCAGGATCTTAAACATATACTCTCAAGATTTGTAAAACAGAAAGACTTCCCTTCAAATCCCAGAGTGGTGCTTATTTACTATTCCAGGTCCTGATATCTTTATCTATTAAATAAATAATGATAACATCTGCATTACAAGGCTGTTGTGAGAAGAAGGCAAAGTAATCCATAAAACCAGGCTGGGATGCTACCTGTCACACAGTAGGGTCTCAGTAAATTAAAATCATTCCAAAAACAGAATGATTTGCATCATTCTGCATGCATCTGAATGTTGCTGCATCATTTTATTTGTTCAACGCACTTTTTTTTTTTTTTTTTGCAGTTTTTGGCCAGGGCTGGGTTTGAACCCACCACCTCCAGCATTTGGGGCCAGCGCCCTACTCCTTTGAGCCACAGGCACCGCCCCAACGGACTTTTTATTTAGTTAATGCTAACCATATTTGTGCTAAGCTTTGGTAAACAAGAGCTCTTGACCTCATAGTTTAGTAAGGGGCGACAGACATACAGTTAGTTAGAGTTTAGATATAGTCAGGCACAGCAGAAAAAGTCAAACATCTGGTAACATCAAGGAAAACCTCAGTGGCATCAGAATAAGATTGGTGTATTTACACGGCTTAACATCCTGTACATTTTCTCAGGTTGAATATTGGATAAGCCAGCTTGAGTTGTTGTAGATTTATTGGGCCCATTGCCAGATTTGAAAAATCTTCAGATAAATAAACTAAAATTGATGTTCTATGCTATCACGGATAAATTTGATAAATATATTTTATTAAAGATTCTGGTGAGATTGAGCTATAACACTCCGTACTTAAAACATTACAAATATTCAAACAATAGCCTTTCCTTCATAATGTTATGATATAAATTATATTCTGTTTTGTGAAGCACTTTCGTACCTTTAAATGAGCATTGCTATCAGTAAGTTATGTAAAATAAAATAATCACAAACACAGAATGCCATATCATCAGAAAGTTGTATAAGAAAGAACTTTTAAGTTTTACACAGACACAAAATATTTCTTTGTGAATTTTCAATTACGTTGGCAATTAATGTTAAAATGTTATTAAAACTTTGTCGAATTACTATTTTTTTCCTTTCTCCAAGTGTAAGGGGAGGAAGAGTGATTTAATTCTTTACATGTCCTAATGAACAGGACCATGATTCTCCATTATACAAGGGCGATTCTTCCTGAGAGAGTGTAGTCCCCTGAAGAAGAGCTTTGTTTGAACAAGTAATTTACAAAAAAAAAAAAAATTCACTTTCATTATTCAAAGTGAATTTCAATGTACCCATTAAGCATTTTGAATTGAAACATTTTTAATATGATTTTGAAATTATTCTCCCCTTTGGTCCAGCTTTGGAATCATCATCAAGTATTAGAGAAGGGGATGAAACAACCCTGTGGGAGTTCAGCCGTCTCACTCACATGCTTTCTTTTATTTGTTACATGGAGATTTAATTTAGTTGGGAGTATGAATCTTGGCTCCACTAAGATTTCCAATATCTAAATCTAAGAGGAGCTGCTACATGACCTGAGTAACCAGCTCTTGAAACTCACACTGGCAAGATAGAAGCATATTTAAGTTGGACTATTTCTTATTCATAATCTAAAAGCTAAGCTGATTCTTACTTTGCTCATTAGCTATATGTCATGCTCTCCCTTCTCAGGCTTTTTCAATGCTCTTTCTTAATGGGTATGGGCTAGATTTTCTCCTCTCCCCTCTCCAATTTATGTTCTAAAGACCTAACCCTCCTTGCCTCAGTACGTGACTATATCTGAAGATAGGCTTTTTACAGAGGTAGTAATTACAGTTCAAATAAGGTCATTCAGGTGTATTCTAACCCAATATGACTCAGTGTCCTTATCAGAGAGGAAACTGGGACATACACATGAGAGAGAGAGGACAGTGTGGAGAGTGACCAACGTGTAGACTCTAGAAACCCAAGAGAGAAGGCTAGAACAGGTGCTTCACCCTCACAAGGAACCAAGACCTTGATCTTGGACTTCTGGCCCCCAGAACTGTGGAAAATAAATTTCTGTTGTTTAAACCACCCACTTTGTAGTATTTTTTATGGGCAGCCCTTCATAAACAGCACACCAGCTGATGATTCTGTGCCTTTGTTTATGAATATATATGTCAGGAGATTTCTCAGAGTTCATCTACCATATTATATGCAAAAGAATTAGAGAAAAGAAACTCTCTATAGTACTGAAATAGCCACAGCTGGAAAATATACATTGTATATATGTAGATGTGGAAGCAAATGTATTTTATTAATATGATTGCCAGATAAAACATGAGATGCCTTGTTAAACATGACTAAATAGCAAGTACATGTTTAGTGTAAGTATGTTCTTAATATGCATGAAATATGCTTATAAATAAGAAAATATTGGTTATCTGGGATTCAAGTTTAACTGGATGTGCTATATTTTTATTGACTAAATCTGGCCATCCTATTTATCAGTTTTATCTTCTCTTACTGAATTAGCTGATTCTTTGTGATTTTATTTATTGATATTTATGACTTGTCCCAAATATGGATATTTTTATTTTTATACATCATCATGTTGATGAGTATAAATGAATGTGTCTCAGCCCCAGTCACTCTACCTTTACTCTTTGTTATAAGTTCCTGAAATTATAACCGTATATATAGAAAGGCTTCAATTTTCTATATGTAGTTTTTTAATTAAAAACCTTGTATATAGTTTTTTTGTTAAAAATTATTCTCCATTTAAAAATCAGGTGTTTAAACAAATTAAACCATTCAGAAGACATTAATAATGCGGTTTCAGAGTGGAAAAATATTTTGCCATAGTCCTGCACAAAAACTATATAATATATTGCGTTATTCAAAGATTTATCCAGAGGATTTAAAAATTTAAAAAAAAAGCTCTTAAAAGAAAGATTTTCTGTTTTATTTTATTAAAATATTTTAAAAATATAAAGAGTTACTACTTCACACCCAGTAGATTGCTTACAATATTTAAAACTGACAATACTAAGTGTTGTAGTGTTTATTATTTTGGGAAGTGTGGTCATTTTAACGATATTAATTCTTCCAGTTCATGAAAACTGGAACATAGGGTTTTCTGTGTAAATATATATGTTTTGTATTTGTTTATGTTATCTAGAATTTCTTTCATCAGTGTTTTGTAGATTTCCTTGTGGAGTTCTTTTAGTTTCTAGTTTAAATATATTCCTGGGTATTTTATTTTTTTTTTGTTATTATAAATGGGATTGCCTTCTTGATTTTATTCTCAGCAAGATTGTTAGTGGTATATAGAAATGCTACTGTTTTATGTTTGTACATTATTTTATATTCTGAAAGTTTTTGAACTTATTATCAAATAAATACAATTTCTGGGAGGAGTCTTTGGAATGTTCTAGGTTTATGATTATATTGTCAGCAAACAGAGGTAATTTTACTCCCTCTTTTCCAATTTTGATGCCTTTTATTTCTTACTCTTTCTGCTTGACATGTTTAGCTCTTCCAGTACTATGTTAATTAAGAATGCTAAAAGTGAGAATTCTTGACTTATTGTAGCTCCTAAGGGGATTGCTTTCAATTTTTCTGCATTTATATGATGTTGCTGCTGAGTTTATCTTATATGGCCTTTGCTATTTTGAAGTGTTATTTCTCAGACTATTTTTTTGTCTTTATTATGAAGGGATGTTCAATTGTATCAAATGCTTTTTCTGTATCTACTGAGGTGATCTTATGGTTTTAATCTTTAATTCTGCTTATGTGATTAGTTGCATTTATTGCTTTATATATATGTTGAATCTTCATTGCGTCCTTGGAACAAGATCCACTTGATCATAGTATGTTACCTTTTTCATGAGAAATTGGATTTGATTTACTCGTATTTTGTTGAGGATTTTTGCATCTATTTTTATCATGGATATTGGTCTCTAGCTTTCTCTGTGTGTGTGTCCTTGTCTGACTTTACTAACAAGGTGATACTAGCTTCACAGAGTGGGTTAGGAAGAACTCCCTCTTATCAAAATATAATGTTATTTTTCATAGAATTAGGAAAAACAATCCTAAAGTTTGGCATGGAACAAGAACAACAAAAAAGCCTGAATAGCCAAAATATTTCTAAGGAAGAGGAAAACTGAGGTATCATATTACTTGACATCAAATGATACTACAAAACTATAGTAACCAAAACAGTATGGTACCACTATAAAAATGGACTAGTAGTTCAATGGAACAGAATAGGGTATCCAGAAATAAAGACACATATCTACATCTAACTGGTCTTTGACAAAGTCAACAAAAATATAAACTGTGAAAACTGGAATATCATATGCAGAAGAATGAAACTAGACCCCTATCTTGCACCTTATATAAAAATCAACATAAGATGGATCAAAGATCTGAAACAATAAAAGGAAAATTAAAGAAAACCTAGGGAATATTCTTCTGAACATCGGTCTAGGCAAAGAATTCATGACTAAGACCTCAAAGCAAGTGCAAAAAGAACAACAAAATAGACCAATGGGACTTAATTCAACTGAAAAACATCTGCACAGCAGAAGAAATAAACAACAGTAAACAGATAAATGCAGAATGAGGGAAAATACTTGCAAATTACATGACAGGGGACTAATATCCAGAATTTACAATGAAGTCAAACAACTCAACAATAACAATGTAACTCCACTTAAAAAAAAGGGCAAAGGATATGAACAACATTTTCCTAAAGAAGATATATGAATGGCCAAAAGCCTATAAAAAAATGCTCAACAGTATTAAGCATCAGAGAAATGCAAATTAAAATAACAATAAGTTATTCTCTTACACCAGTCAAAATGGTTATTATTAAAAACTCAAACAAAGATATTGGTGAGGGTGCATAGAAAAGAGAACACTTATACACTGTTAGTGGGCATGTGAATTACTACAACCTCTACATGAAACAGGGTAGAGATTTCCCCTAAAACTACCATTTCATCCAGCAATCCCTCTGCTTAGTATCTACCCAAAAGAAAAGAAATCATTATATCAAAATGTATCTCCACTCATATGTTTATTACTGAGATTTCAAAATAGCAAAGAGTTAGAATAAACCTAAGTGTGTCCATCAACAGATGAATGGATAATGGAAATGTGGTATATATACATCTCTCTCTCAATCTCTTTCTCTATAGATGTAGATATACATATATCTTTTTTTATTATTATTAAATCATAGCTGTGTGCATTAATGTGATCATGGGGCACCATACCCTGGTTTCATAGACCGTTTGACACATTTTCATCACACTGGTTAACGTAGCCTTCCTGGCATTTTCTTAGTTATTGTGAAATATACATATATATCTTCATGCACCTCTCTCTCTCCCCATGTGTGTATATATATGTAACATATATGAATATTTTTTTCCATTAAAAAGAACGATATAATGTCTTTTGCAGCAACATAGATGGAACTGAAGGCCATTATCATATGTAAAACAACTCAGAAGCAGAAAGTCAACTATTGCATGTTCTCACTCATAAGTGGAAGCTAAATAATGCATTGCACGCACATTGAGTGTTCTATAATAGACACTGGAGACTCAGAAGGGTGGGAGAAGGAGAGGACGATGATGGGTGAGAAATTACTTAATGGGTACAATCTAAATTTATTTATATTCTGTCTTAGTCTGTTTCTGCTGCTATAAAAAAAAGTACCTGAGTTTGGACAATTTAAAAACAATAAAAATATAGTTCTCACGTTTCTGGAGGTTGATAATCCAAGATCACGAAGCTGAAAGATTCAGTGTTTGGTAAGGGCTTGCTGTCTCCTTCTTAAGACAGCACCTTGTTGCTGCATCCTCTGGAAAGGGTGAGCACTGCGTTCACATGTCACAAGTCATTTTTATAAGTGCCGTCGTACCATCCATGAGGTTAACGAGAACTTATGACTTAATCACTTCTCAAAGGCCTACCCTCTTCATACCACTACATTGAGGATTAAGTTTTACGAATTTTGGAGAAACACTTAGAGTCATAGCACCTTCCAAACATTGTCACATGGGGGGTTTGGGCTTCAACATATGAATATTGGGCCTCAACCTATGTTGGACTGCAACATATGAAAATATTCAGTTCATGACACAGATCTTGTGGAAAATCACATATATCTTTGCATGTATTGAATAAGAAAGATAATTTTATGACAAAATTACTGGGCTCTTAAAGGCTACTAAATTCCCAAATTGTCAGCATGTGAGTTCCTATTATCTCTGTAAACACCAATATAAACCCTTGTCTGAGTGTCTCACCCCCACATCACTGCCAAGGTGAGTACAGCAGCCATGACGGCATGAAAGGGGGAACTTTAATTTTTATCACTACCCCCCCAAAGGGGGACTTATTTCATCTTGTAGCTTTAATTTTTGTCCTAAAAATTTCTGTATTCAGATATTATCTATGTTAACATGAGTCTGGTAATTCTAAAACTATACTGTAAAAGTAGATTTGCACAAAAATGTATAACCTCATTGTAGACATATCAAGCAGGTGTATAAGAATCATAACATCACTATTTAGTGCAGTTGAATACCTGGGGTGATAGAAAAAAAAATTCACCTTTTTTTACTTTGACTCTCAACAAATGTTTCATATACTCTACATATATAATCTTTATCTCTTACCAGCCATTGGTCTCATAGCCTCAACTAACCACAGAAATTTTGAAATGAATATATGTCTATGTCTGCAAATCTGAAATGAATAGAAGAAAATTTACCATCTTTCTTTCCAAATTTTTTTTTTCACTCAAACTGCTTGGACTAGAAAACTTTACCCTTCTCATTTTTTCTCTTTAACGTTTATATTTACTATTATTTAAAACAGTTCTCCTATGGCCACACCACTCTGAACACACCCAATCTCATCTAAAATAGCTCTTGATTGCCTCCTGCTTTACCAGCTTTAATTCCTTGCCATCGTTCAAAGGTTGTATACTCAAGTGCTCTTACAAGCCAGATAGCTCCATTATTTAATAATATACACCAGGCAAAAGACATATTTGTGTGTTTTTCACATTAAAACTTTAAATTTTATTTATAAATTAAATCCGAAAGCTGGATTGTGCTCCCAGGACCTCCATTTCATAGTGACACTGCAAGTAACCCTTTCCTCAGGGCCAGTTTCAAGGACGTGTGACCTTTACCGACATGTTTAGAAAAACGCCATGTATACAAAGCCTTCTGCTGTCACCGTCTTCAAATTACTTATAATGTTTGAACAAGAAGCCCACATTTTCATTTTGCTTTGGGGCTGATAAATAATATAGCTGGTCCTGCATATTCAAAGTAATTATCACCCTCCATCTATGTCACCAAAACATCACCTCAGCTTGTACCCTTACAACTGGGGTTTTTGTTCTCAAACTAGCCTAGATAAAGCAAGGGGACTATTTTTCCTAGATATTCAACTAACCTAGATCCTGGTTCCTGTCTGCAGTATTTTTACAGTGTCTAATATAAACGCTCTATTGGTCTGAATGGTCTCAGCATCATCCCCTTAGTCTTTCCTAACTCTGTATTATTACAGCTCACACTGCTGGTTAAACCTAAAAATGTGAACATCTTCCTTTTCTACATGTCTAGAACCAGCTTCGTTGGTTAATCCCGATTCTTGATTCTCTACAAAATGTTCCTGGTTGTTCTCGTCCTGAAGCAGTTATCATAACTCTGATTTTCTAAACTTATTTTCCACATTACACTAATTAGCACATATGCTACAACATGTGAATACACATGAGCATTACACCTAAATCCAAATTTCAGAGGAAGTTTCCAAGCAACATTTATTTTAAATAAGCACATGCGTGTTGCTGATATATAAGGGCTAAGGATAGTACTACTAGTGTTTGCTAGGTGCTTCCTGAGAGCACCCTTCCACATTTTATGTTCTCAGGGAAGAAGTACTATTCTTGAGGCCCCTATAATTCCCTGTAAAATATTAAAATCATAAACACTAATATTTGATAATATTTTAGTATATTGGATTAGAAGTATTTTGGCAGGCAAAGAGCCTTCTCTAAAATCTCAGTTCAGAACTCAACTATAAACTCTTTTAGGAATTGGATCTATGTAAAACACACTTTTCTGATTCATAAAAGAAGAGCTAATAAAAATGATTTTAAGCTTCAAAAAATAACTAATAGTTCTTGGAAAATGTCTTCATGATTTAAATACAAGTGAATTGGAATCACATGGATTAAAGTCCCATTGAAATAGATAGGTGCCCTAAGAATACCCTGTAAACTGTCCTTTGTGCTATAGTGTCTGAAAAATAGTTCAAGATGCTTTGGTAAAATTGAAGCACCACAGAATTGTCCCATTCCTTGTTGTGAAATACTTATTTGCCAGTGTGTATCCCCTTACATGTGGTCTTTATTCACAGTCAATATACTAAGTACAATAAACCTGTCAAAGGGAGTCACCACAGAACTCATAAAGTCTGAGTGTATTTCTTTACTTTTTTACTTTTAAAAACACATTATCAGGAATTAAGGGTAAGATGAATGTAGTGATCAGAATTTTGAGAAATTAAGAAAGTGTAGTGCAGTCCCTAAAGCTAGTACTCTTTGCAGGGATCTTATAACTGTGCACAGACATGTCTTTTTATACGAAGTGAGTGAATGTGAAAAAATTGTACAGCATTGAGTGGAGTGTTAGATTAAAATTCTTGCTCCAGAACTGACAGCAGGTGGCCCTGCCATAAGGTGTACATATGGCTGAGACACGGTGCTACTGTGAGTTCTGCTCATAGAAGCGCATCTTGTAACCCATGGGGAATAGAGGATCTCTGACACGGTGACCAGACTTGTGAATCTTCTCATACACAGCAGATGAAATGGCTTATCACAAAATCCTGGTCTTATTAATTCTTCTAATGCATTCCCTTTCCACTAAAGAAATTTCTCTCTGCCATCAGATTGAGTACTTGAAATTAACTAGTACTGTACATATATTATTGTTGTATGTCAAACATTAATTACACCCCTTTGCATAAGATGGATCATTTTAAGTCCTTTAGATAATTATTTGCATCAATATTTTAACATATTTTTCATACAAGAGTGTTTAATTGAATACTCATGTGCATTTATTTTAAAAGATGTGTGTATGTGTACATACCTCTCTGAACAGAGAATTAAGAAGAAAACAAAATTTTACATTTTCAACACAATCTTTTATTTTTATTTCCTTTTTGTTAAATTGACAATAACTATTTACTGACTTGCAGTTTTTAAATAAATTTTTAATTTCAATTATGCATACATAATAGATGGGTTACATGGGATGTTTTGATACAGGCATACAATGTATAATGATCAAATCAAGATAATTGGGGAATTCTTCACCTTAAACATTTATTATTTGTTTGCACTAAGATATTCTAATTTCCTCTTTTAGTTTTTTTAAAAAATATATAATAAATTTTTGTTAACTGTAGTCACTTTATTGTGCTACCAAACTATTAAATCTTATTCATCCTATCTAATTGTATTTTTATTTTATTCTATTTTATTTATTTATTATTATTTTTTTTTTTATTTTGAGACAGAGTCTCCCTTGGTAGAGTGCCGTAGTGTCAAAGCTCACAGCAATCTCAAACTCTTGGGCTCAAGCAATTATCTTGCCTCAGCCTCCCAACTAGCTGGGACTTCAGGTGCCCACCACAACGCCAGGCTATTAGTTGTTGTTGTTGTTGTTGTTATTGCTATCACCATTGTTGTTTTAGCTGGCCTGGGCTGGGTTCAAACTAGCCACCCTCGTATGTGGCCAGAACTCTGCTGACTGAGCTATAGCCACCACCCACCATATTTTCTTTATCTGCTCATCAAGTGATGAGCCCTAATATTAATTCCGTACCTTTGGGACTGTGTATTGTGGTATGCTTTTGAGAGCAGGTATCTTTTGGATGAAATTATTTCTTTTCATTTGGGTAGATACCTAGTGGTAGGATTTCTTGAATGAATGGGAGAACTACTTTTAGCTCTTTGAGGAATCTCTAACCTGTCTTCCATAGAGGTTAGTCCTAGTTTGCAGTCCCAGCAAAGTGTATAAATACACCTTTTTATCTGCATCCATACCAGCACTTTTTTTTTACTTTTCAACAATGGCCATTTTACCAGTGTTGAAGAGGGTATCTCATTGTGATTTTAATATGAATTTCCCTGATGATTAGTGATGTTAAATGTATTTTTTATATGTGTGTTGGCCATTGTCTGTCTTCTTTTGAAAAGATTCCTTTCATGTCTTCTGCTCATTATTTGATGCAATTTTTTGTTATTTTCTTTCTGATTCATTTGTGTTCTCTATTGATTATGGATTTTAGTTATTAGCCAGAGGTATAGTTTGCAAATCTTTTCTCTGATTATATAGCTTTTCTGTGTACTCTGTTGTCAAGCCCAGGACTGGCCAGGACTCCAGCCCCAGCCTATAAATCCATCTGGCTACTGACCGCTATGTTACCTTGCTTGGGGATCAACTCCCCTTAGGTGCTTGGGGCAATTTGTCTTAGCAGGAGAGAGAGAGGGACATAAAAACAGTCTTTGAGGGAGAAAAACAATCTTAGTAGAAGAGCGAATCTTAACACTCTTTGTAGAAGGTCACGGAGCAAGTGTCCTCCGAGCAGGAGAAGCAAAAGAGTTAGAGTGAGCGAGTCTGTGAAAGAATGAGAATGAGAATCCGGACTAACCTCTCCTGCAGCTATTTATAGAGGTGATCTGGAGGCTATTTACACCATAAGTGTAGAGACTGCCAAGCCCTGATCCTGGTGCTCTCTCTCATGCTCTCGAGTTAAGGAGAGCCAAATCCCTTCCCCATGCCCTTATCACTGGGGTGTTACCTAGATGTTATATTGCAGGTGTTTCTTATAGTTACAGAGCATTCAAAGCTTAACTCTCACATCTGTCCTCTGAGCTATATGGTCTGCTACACTCTATTATTTTCTTTGCTCTGAGGAAGCTTTTTAATTTAATTAACTCACATTTATTTCTGTCATTGCTCTATGTGCCTTTATAGTCTTAATCATAAATTCTTTACTTATACCTGTGCATAGAACATACTTGCCTATGTTTTCTTCTAGAACTTTTATGGCATCATGCCTTACGTGTAAATGTTTTATCCATTTTAAATTAATGTTTGTATATGGTCAGAGATAGGGGTTCTGCTTCATTCCTCTGCATTTGGCTATTCAATTTTCCCAGCACCACTTACTGAATGAGGCATCCTTTAGTAATGTTTGTTTTTGTCTATTTTGTTAAAGATTGGCTTGTAGGTATATGTACCTCCCACCCTCAGCTACTCTATTCTATTCCATTTGTCTAGGTCTCTACTATTATACCAGTACCATGCTGTTTTGGTCACTATAGCTTTGCAATATAATTTGAAGTCATTTAATGTGATGCCTCCAGATTTATTCTTTTTGCTTAAAATTGCTTTGCCTATGTGGGCTCTTCACTGTGCCAAATGAAACTTAGGGTGTTTTTTTTTTTTTAATATATCTGTGAAATAAAACATGGCATTGTGTTGGAAATTGCATTGAATATGAAAATTACTTTATGCAGAATAGACAGTTTAATTATATTGATTCTTTAACAATAATCCATGAGAAAGGGATTTTTCCCATGTTTATGTTTCTTTGATCCCTTGTAATTTTTGTTTATGTGTTTGTTTTCATTTCATTTAGTTTTCCTCTGCTCTTTATTTCTTTTCTTCTTTTGGATTTTGGTTTGGTTTATTTGTCTCTTAGTTTCCTGAGATTTGGTATTAGGTTGTTATTTTATTTTATTTTTTTATCTTTCTGAGTTTTTGATATAGACATTTAAGACCATGAACTTTCCCTTAGGACTGCTTTTGCTATAATCCTATATATTTAGAAATCTTTTAGCCCCTTTGTCATTCAGTTTGAGAAATCTATTCATTTTAATCTAAATTTCTTCATTTACCCAAGGAACATTCAGCAACAAGGTTGTTTAATGTCCATAATTTTGTGTAGGTTTGAGAGTTTTTCTTAGAATAGATTTATAGTTTTATTCCACTTGCTGAGAAGATATACGGCATGATTTTGGTTTTTGTTAAATTTGCTGAGACTTGTTTTGTGAATTAAGATACGATCAGTCTTGAAAAATGTTCCATGTACTGATGAAAAGAATGCATATTCAATAGTTTTGGGGAATGTCTGTTAGTTCTATTTGTTCTAAAGCCTCATTTAAGTCCACCATTTATTGATCTTTGTGCTTTGATTTTGTGTCTAGTTTGTTATTGGGTATTGAAGTCCCCAGCAAGTATGATGGTACTGTTTATTTCTTTGCTTAGATTTAGTAAAAATTGTTTCATGAATCTGAGAGCTCCCATGTTACGTGAAAATATATTTATGATTTTTATTTTAAATTGCTCCATTTAATATAATATAAAAACCATCTTTCTCTTTTTGTTTTACCACTGTTGATTTAAAGTCTATTTATCTGATCTGAGAATGACTTGCACACTTACAATTTCCATTTGTATGGAATACAATTTCCATCCCCATACGTTGACTCTATGAAAGTTCTTGAGAGAGAGATTCCTTAGAGACAGCATATACTTGGCTTGTGTTTTTTCATTCATTCTGCAAGTCTATGTCTTTTATTATTTATTCACTTACAGTTCTAATATCGATATGTGGGATACTGTTCTGTTCATTTTGAACGATACCTTGTTTTATTTTCCCTCTTGTACTACTGGGTGCTGGGAGCTTTAACTTTTGGGTGTCTTTATGCTGTTGGGTATCTATTCTGCTGGCAGAATTTGGCTGTTTGACTTCAATTCCTACTTTCCAGCACAATTCCCTTTGCATGGGAAGTACCTCCAAAAGTCCCTTGTGGCTGTACCCACATAGGATTGTTTTATACTGGTTATCATGCTACTTCTAGTTACATCTCAGACTGTAGCTTCCTGGCAGTACAAAGTCCATGAAACTTGCCCATCTTGCTGGCATCACAGGACAGAGCAAAAGTCAGTTTTGCTGATTTTCAATGACCATCTTGTGTCTCATTATCTGAATCTCTGGCAATACCAAGGAAATTTTCTTCTTCAATTTCCCAAACAGGTTTTCCATGCTTTTTGCTTTTTCTTCTTCCTCCCCAGGGAAACCTATGATTCTTATTTTGGCTTGCTTCACTTAATCCCATATTTCTCTGAGTAATTGTTCATTCTTTTTTATTCTGTATTTGACTGATTTAGTTTGAAAACCTGTCTTTAAGCTCTGAGATTCTTGTTTATTTCTAGCTTGTTCTTGAGGTTTTATGCTGTATTCTGAAATTTCCTACATGACTTTTTTATTTCTTTAAGTTCTATTATGTCTTTTCTTATGTTGTCTATCTCTTCAGTGACTTTAATTATTTATTTATTTTTGTTTATTTATTTATTTATTTTGAGACAAGGTCCCACTTGGTCACTCTTGGTAGACTCTTAGCTCACAGCAACCTCAAACTTTTGGATTCAAGTGATCCTCTTGCCTCAGGCTCCCATGTAACTGAGACTACAGTTCCCTGCCACAATGCCTGGCTATTTTTTAGAGATGGGGTCTCCCTTTGACTCAGGCTGGTCTTGAACTTATGAACTTAGACAATCCACTTGCCTTGGCCTCTCAAGTGCTGGGATTACAGGCATAAGCCACTACACCTACCCAGACTTTTAAATTTTTATCATTCATCTTCTTAAATATGTTTTTGGCTCTTTTGTGTTGATTTTCACCTTTCTCTTCAATCCCATTTATTATATTTACTGCTCATATTCTGAATTCTATCTCTGACATTTCAACAATTTCCATTAGTTTATTGTCCATTGATAAAAATGTTTTGTGGTCCTCTGAGCATGTTAAAAACAGCCTGTTTTTTTCATGTTCCCAGACTTCTTATTCTAGTTCTTTCTCATCTGAAATGTATTCTGTTAGCTCAGGACAGATAAACTTGCAGCGCCCCTGTTCCTCCCTGCTGGGAACACTTCTACTTAGTGCAAAGAGGGAGAGGTCAATGGCTGGCACTCTTGCATTCTTTTCTGGAGGATTCACCCTGGACAAGATGAGCAATGCACCGTGAGAGTTTAACTCTGCCATTTTCCTGCATCTACTGTCTTACCCTTCCCCTGTGGCTGTCACTGGCGGCCTCATGTTACAGAGTGAGTTAATGCCCCAGCTAGCCTCAGCTAATGTTGTCAACATCAGTTATTGCTGGCTCAGGCTGGTTTTAATGTTGTCCTACTCAGAGGCACGGGCAGGGGCATTCTTTTGCCAATTGGAACTTGAGTACTGCCCTACCTAATACCATGGGCTGAGGTGATTTTTGGCCCAAGCTGGCTCGAGAGGTGTCTTCTCAGATTTGCAGGAAGTTGTGGTTGTTGTCTTATTCTGCCTTGACCACAGCCTGCACACACCTGTGTGAGCTGGTGACTGACCACTCACACTGTCTTAAGAGCGTCCCTGCTCAAATCCACAAGCAGCAGCAAATATCAGACTTTGCTGGATTGGTAACTGCCCCACTCAGATCCACTGTTTGCAGTGCCGGTGTGAGTGCAGCCATGCTCATATCAGTAGGTGGTAGTGATTGACAGCCTGCACTGGCTTGAGGGTTGCCTTGCTCAGATCTATGGGCAGTGGCATTTGTTGGTCCATGCAGCTCCAGTGCAACTCTGCTGGCCATGCCCACAGGTGATGGTGGTTCGTTGGCCCATGCCGGCTTGAGAGCTGCCCCATTTAGATCTCTGGGTTTCTTTATTTTTTCATCTGTTAATGGACATTTACACTGATTCCGTATTTTGGCTATTGTGAATAATCCTGCAATAAACATGGCAGTGAAGATACCTCTTCAATATATCGACTTCCTTTCTTTTGGATACATACCCAGCAATGGGATAGCTGGATTATATTTCTATATTTAGTTTTATGAGAAGCTTCTCATATTTTTCCCCACAGTGACTGTAATCTTTCTCCTATTATATATATTCCATTCATGTGTATGGAATCATCTTCACTGCAAGGAGAGTGGCCACTTATCCATAAATGCTGTTTTGATCTGTTTCTTGATGTTATTAAATATTATCTGTTTGGACAATAGATTATATAGTCACATAAATTTGAACAAGCATTATTTTATTTATTTGATCTCTATACTCACTTATATACTGTATCTACTGTAGCCTAGTTAGCAGTACATACTACAGTACTAACAAAGTATCCATTTTAAACACTTCAAACTTATTTTCCCCCAAATGGGTCAATGTATGTTATTTGAGAAAAGATGACAATACAGTTTTTAAAAATATTATAGTCCAACTTCATTATGCTGCAGTAACCATATTACATTTAAACCTACCCTAAGATAGGACAGGGTATTATTGAAAATAATAAGAATAAGCTGACACCACCTGTCAATAATGCTTGTGATTCCCGGGAATGTGTGGAGATAATGTAGCAAGGACTGTTTATCAACACTGGGGTTTACACTATTCTGGTGTGTTCTTTCTCAAAACTCATTACCTATCCAGAAAGATTTTGGAGTCCTCAGCCCTTTGTCACTAGTTAGAAATCCATTTGCCTGAAGGCAAAGAAATAGAAAGCTTGGTCTCTCTGAGGGCCTGTCTGGCCCTTGTCACAATCTCATACACCCAAGGAGGAAACAGCCAATGATAAACTTGTTCTCTGGTAGCCTGTGTTTCACTCATTGCCTGTGCCTATGACTGTTTATAAACTTCACACACTGGCATCATCCTCTCTTTCCAGCATTCTTACCCCTTCCTTTTGGAGTGCCACAATCAACTGCTTCTTTCTCCATTGTCCATTCTCTTTGTGGGATTTTTCATCTCTTGATTCTTGAATAAAAAGAATTTACCTCTTCAAAAGCTGAGAGAGACACCAAGTGTTCTCATATAAAAACGGTTATTATATAAAAGTTTTTTCATCTGAGAGAGTATAGTAACTTGATGTTAACTTTTTCAGTTATTATTGCATTAATTCACTCAGTTATATCATAGGTCAGTAAACGATGGCTCTTGGGTCAAATTATGCCTTCTCTATTTTGTTAAGGAAGTTTTACTGAAACACAACTATGCCTTTTCATTTATATATTGTCTACAGGTAAGATAGAGTAGTTAGAGATCTCATGGCCCACAAAAGTGAAAATGCTTACTATCTGGCCCATTACAGAGTTTGTCAACTCTTGAATTGCATTGTACCTTGTTTAAGAAGGCTTTGTTGTGCCTTGAGCAAAGTAAGAGTTTAATGTGTTTGCAAATTTAGAGAATTATTTTCTTAAAATTTTCTTATCATATAATGTAATAACATTTTTTCTTATTTTCATAACCAAGACTACTTAATAAACATATTATTACATTTATATAGAGGGATTTTTGAAGTAATTCATTTATTTATAAATTAATTTACACAGTTAAACTTACTGTTAAGTATTTTTTTACCTGTATGATTTTTTTGGCTTTCTCCTATTTTTTTCAGTATTATTTAACTATTATTATTATTTTTTTTTGTCATCAGTATGTAGCGTGGTCAGTGGTGATTGAAATTATTATTTAGAATGCGATATTTTCATTTGTTTTTTATTAGTTAATAAATTAGAGACTAAAATATAGGTCGATGTATGTTATTTGTTTTCAATTTATGGAAATTTTCTCATGTATAGAAAAATTATAGTTTATTTTCAGCCTCAGTTACTATAAAATAAAAGCATTTGGCATGTTAGATAAGAAATGTTCAATATTTGCTTTATGTTTATGCTGTATGTACTTCTATTGCTGTTGGTGCTAAAATATCTGCGAGGTAGACGTTATAATTTTACATTTAAAGAAAAATCCTTTTTTTTTTTTTTTGAGACAGAATCTCACTATGTCACCCTGTGTAGAGTGCTATACCATCACAGCACATGGCAACCTCAAATTCTTGGGCTTAAGCAATTCTCTTGCCTCAGCCTCCCAAGTAGCTGGGACTACAGGCACTATCCATGAAGCCCGGCTATTTGTTGTTGTTGTTGTCATTGTTGTTTAGCAGGCGGGCAGAGTTCGAACCCACCAGCCCTTGTGTATGTGGCTAGCGCCCTAACCACTGAACTATGAGGCACTGAGCCAAGAAAAAAAATCTTAAGGAAGAAATATGTATCTAAGGGCACAAAAACTACGAAGCATAAGAACCATGATTCAAATCCAGTTTTATGGCTCGAAGATTTGTTAATTCAAGTTACAGACTCATAAAATGATGGGAGGGGAGAACATCCCTTAGAAAGGATTGAGCTCCGTGCCTCTGTTTTACAGTAAGGAAAGTGAAGTCCTATTTATTTGTATTGATCTTTTATGCAGGGCCAACAAACAAACAAGCAAACAAATTTATCTTTGGTTAGGAAATTCATATCTAGCACAGCCCAAACTAGAAAGCAGATAATCTTGCCTCCCAGTGCAGAAGTGTTTTTGCTATGCAGTGAATATCTCGTTTCTCACAGAAGCTCTCTTCCTTATCCAAAGTACCTAAATAAAACTCTAATAGGTGATTTGGACCTTTTTTCCTATTTGCTGATAAATACAGGATGCATATGCTGGTGCCACAAATATATACTAATTGAAAAAATATTTTGTATTGCCTTGTCCTTATTAAATTTAGCATTCCTTTACAGTGAGAATAAATTGCTATTTGAAAATCTTAAGCTAAGAAAAAAATAACTATTACCCTCAAATTTCTTCTGCAAATCAATAAGAAAGTCAAGAAGATATCACTAAAATTTTAATTTTGAACTCTACAGTCACGCTAAAAGGTAAATGTATTGTCTAGACAAAGGGCAGTCTATTGAACACAGTTAAAAACTTTGAAATTTTCATTCCAAGACTAATAAAATGCATTGTTTATATTTTCTTCATTTTCAGAATTCAGAGGTCTCATATTAATTTCATTTTACGTCCTCTTTAATTAGCATTGATATTAAAAGCTTAGGCTTTTGACAGGTTTTTAAAAAACATTATTTAGCAAAATAAATTGAGTTAATTGACAGCACCAGATTCCATATCAACTTATGGTTTCCTTTATTTTTTTTTTTTACTTTAAATAAAGCCATAATCATGAACAGGGAAAGAATATAATGAACAACTCTCACTTCAGAGCACTTCTTGCTAATGAGTCCTTTAAAAATAATGTTATTTGTGTACTAATGATGAACTACATTGTGTGATACAGAAACATGTATTTGCACACACACATACACGCATACACACAGAGGGTGCCAAAAAAGTGTACATTATAGGAAAAGACTGTATTAAATTTGCAATATTCAAGTCATGTTTGACCTCTGCAATTACAAGAGGTGCTCAACATGAGTTGAAATCATTTTTTTTTTATCGATATATATTGAGTATTACTTTTTTTGGCACCTTCTGTATATGGACATGAGTTGCAGAGCATTGAGATTACTATTGTTCATAGTTCCCATTTTATTGTTACCCTTATTCCAGGTGCTTCATTTTCCTTACTTATTTTGTTCCTTCTTCTCCAACCTCCAGTCACATACTCCTTCTATTCATAAAAAGAAAATCTAATGTATTTATTATAATATCCTGGAAAACAAAGGTTGTTTTAAATATGTAGTACTGTTTTTTAAAACTACACAGAAAAGTTGTGTAAAAGATCTTGTCCTATTTCTTAGCACTTCATGATATCTTAATAAATACATGGCTGAAACTATCATTTAATAAACTATGATGGAGTGTGTATATAGTAAAATTGGCCACTTCTACTTACAACAAAAGGAATAATAAAGAAACACTAAACTTATTAAAATTATTAAAACGTATCTATCTCTTTTCCAAAACTAAGGAGAAGTCTTTGTAAACTCTAAATATGGAGGGAATTCAAATAAGAAAGTAGTAAGCCAGACCACCCTGGTTGGAACAAAGTTTCAACCTGAGAAGGGGCAGAAGGTTAAAAACGGCCTTAGTCAGGGACGGGATTAAAGCTGGCCTTTCAGTGTGACTATTTTGTATTTTCTAGAGCATTTGATAAAGATAGTGATTAATGCTGGAATCTTATTATAGAAATAACATTGTATATTTTCAAATAAAACCAGTGTATAGGTTTTATCAAATAAAACCTCCTGTATCACAGTGGTTATAGCTCCAGCCACATACACTGAGGCTGGTGAGTTCGAACCCAGCCCGGGCCAGCTAAAACAACAATGACAACTGCAACAAAAACAGCCAGGTCCAAGCTGCTTGGGAGGCTGAGCAGGAGAATCACTTAAGCCCAAGAGTTGGAGGTTGCTGTGAGCTGTGACACCACCTCACTCTACTGAGAGTGATATACTTAGACTCTGTCTAAAATAAATAAATAAATAAATAACCAGTGTACATAATTTATCATCATAAGAGTATAAAAAGTTGAAAAAAAATAATAGAAGGCAGGGAGTGATTTAAAAAAACAACCCCTCCCACAAAAGCGTGGCTAAAATAAAATACAAAAGAATATGGCAAAAATAATCTCAAAACTTTCATAATCGCCATAAATATCAATGGTTTAATATGAACTACAGAAAATAAGGACTATCAGATTAAACTTTTATAAATTCAAATTGCAAAGCAGACATTTACTGGTAAACAAGTAGGGTTTGTCAGTTGAGGAAAGACTAGGTTGGTAACTTTGGAAAGGAGATCTTTACTTCTCCAGGGGGGCGCAGCCCACAGGCACCCTGCTATCTTGCAGGCTGCCGGGAAGCGAAACCTGTGGCAGAAGTCAAGAACACGCAGGGCCAGGCAATAATAAATGCAACAGGTATTCAGCTGAGCTATACGGGGAGTTATGTACATTTAGGAAAGGGAAACATGCGGGTGGACAACTGAACCTTGTTCCCCAGGCTTGGGTTGCCTGCTCAAAACATGGCAGCATCAGCATGATAGGAGGGGAGACTTTTCAGCCCTTTCATGTCAAAAAGTCAAACAAAGGACGCAAAGCTCTCTGTGTGCAACCTCCATAGATTGGTCAAAAGCACTTCATCGTCTGCAAGCTCTATCAGGAAGGAATGTCGGTCAGTTGTGCTGAAACTAAATAAAGGAGGGGCAGCCAGTCCCTGAGCTTGCTGAAATCAGCAGGGAGCAAGTCTTTCCAAAGGGCTGGTTTCTCTCCAGCGTGGTGGCTCACTAGGTAATCCCAGCACTCTGAGAGGCGGAGGAGGGGGATGGCTTGAGCTCTGGAGTTTGAGACCAGCCTTGTCTATTTTCTCTACTAAAAATAGACAAATAAACTGAGCATAGGAGCGCAAGCCTATTAACCCCAGCTACTTGGGAGGCTAAACCAAGAGGATTGCTGAAGCCCATGAGCTGGAGGTTGCTGTGAGCTATGATGCCAGAGCACTCTACCCAGGGCAACAGAGTGAGACTCTGTCTCAAACAAACAAACAAACAAAAGCAAAAAACCCAAAGGTCTGTTTTCTGTTTAAGCCTTGGGTAAGAAAGCTTGATGACAGTTAACAAGGAGGTATCATGACAAGGTGCATTGGACTTTCCACATTGTCCAGGTTGGGATCTCAGTTCTTCTTCTTTTTTGAGTATTTTTTTATGTTTTCAAATTAATATGGGGATACATTTTTTTGGTTACCATTTTCTCACTTACAGGGTATACTTCCATTTGTAGGGGACTCACTTTTAATATTCCTCTGGGATCTCCTTCACCAGAGGGGTCCGTTCCGTCAGTTGCAGGGCCTTAGGGTTTTATTTTTATTTCCCAGGATTTCAGAAGGCACAGAAAGAAGTCAATACACTCAAAACACAGGGCAGTAGGCATGTCCCCCAGAGGGGCAATGGTTCAATGTTTTCTAGGACTGGGAATCCTGCCCGTGACTTTGTTCATTTCACAATTATGTCAGACCATTAGGAAATACACCTGTCTGCTCTAGGTTCATCTCTGGGTTCATAATGATAAAGCTGTTCCACCTAAGGGCTACTTTTGATTTATTTGGGGGATCACCTTATTTGGAGCATAGTGGCGCCTTATATTATTCCATTCTGTCTCATTACGTCTGCGTAAGTGGTTTTCTTTTTATATTTCATGGCAGTTCTTCCTTCAAAGCCATTTTAAAAGAAGACATTTTTGAAGCCACCCTATAACCTGTAAGCTTTTCCTGCCTTCACATTGCTGAACCCTCACATTTAAAGATAATTTGGCTACATATAAAATTATAGCTCCAAAGTTGTCTTTTTCAGAAATGTCACAATTAATCCGCAGTTTTCTTGTGTCTGGTGCCTCTGTTGGGAAGAGTGCCATTAATCTAATTATATTTCTTTTGTGGATAATCTCTTAGGATTTCTTTGGATAATCTGAGGATTTCTCTTGGTCTTCGTGGTGTTTATCTTACTCTCCAGTTTTTGGACTTTCCATCAGTTCTGCTTAACACTGCATCATGTCGGTAGTAGGCATTCATCCTTTTTTTATTTCATTCTTTGAAATTCTTAGTCATTACTGCTTCAAATATTCTATCAGAGGTTTGGTGCCTGTAGCTCAGCGGCTAGGGCCACATACACATACACCGGAGCCACATACACCGCAGCTGGCGGGTTCGAAGCCAGCCTGGGTCTGCCAAACAAGAATGACAACTGCAACCAAAAAATATCCAGGAGTTGTAGTGGGCACCTGTAGTCCCAGGTACTCAAGAGGCTGAGACAACAGAATCGCTTAAGCCCAAGAGTTTGAGGTTTCTGTGAGCTGTGATGCCACAGCACTCTACCAAGGGTGACAGTGAGACTCTGTCTCAAAAAAAAAAAAAAAAAACCCCACAAATATTCTATCAGATACTTTTTTTCCCTATTTTTTTCTGGGTCGAGGACTGTTGCTACTTACTTCTACTCTTAGCCATGATAATTGCTTCTATGTTATATCTGGCCTTTCCTAACTTCTTTTTACAATTTACACACACCAGTTCCAAAATTCATTCTTTGGTTCTCTTTTGTTTCCATTTAGCTCATGTGTTTTGTTTCTAATTTCAACTATTGTAATTTCACCGATTTTTCCTCTTAATGACTATTCCGTCTTCAATTAATAAAAGCTCTACAGATATGGTTTTTTTTGTTTTACTTATTTATTTATTTATGTATTTATTTTATTAAATCATAGCTGTGTACATGAATGTGATCATGGGGCACCATACACTAGTTTCATAGACCATTTGACACATTTTTATCACACTGATTAACATAGCCTTCCTGGCATTTTCTTAGTTATTGTGCTAAGACTTTCTGTTGGTTTTAACATACACTCTTCCTTGTCCACCTAATCAAGTATTTCTCACAGTTCTACTTTGATCAATATACTTCTTTCCTATGTTAGTAATATTTCTAGATTGCACTAGGGAAATTAACTAGGCAGCTTGTGACAGGATCTCCTTATTAATATAAGTGACATGCATAACCCCCCAAACACACATACATACAACACACACATATACGTGTGTCAGGTGTGAGGATTGTAATATTATTGTGAAATTAAAGGAAAAAAATGAAGCAATTTAAATATCCAACCGTATGGGATGTGGTTAAGTAATTAGAATATGTTCATTTAATGGGGATAAGATAAATATTTAAGCATTAGTATGAATAGCTCTTGAGAAGTATTGTTAAAGAAAAAAAATCAAAGTGTAGAATTCTCTGCTAAATGTGGAAGATCAAAGATACATTTACAAGTATACTGATAAAGATCCTTTTTTTGAACACACATCAAGAAAAATCAACTGTGTGGACCTGTTATGGAAAAGGTTTCTATAAAAGGAAATTTATATAGGATACATTTTAAAGTTTAAATACACAGATGTATGATTTTTAAATTTTTAAATTTACTTTGCAAACATCATGTAAGAGATGTTTTCTATAAAATGTTACGTATATTCTCACACACATGTGTGCAGACACATACTTATTTAGGATTTTCTATACTGGTAAGAAGACATTGCATAGGATTATATTAAAACCTTTATTCTAATGGATAAAAATAATAGAAAGAATGTTAAACACAAGGACAGTTTAAAATATTATTAAAATTGTTATATTGCAGGGATACCTATTCATTTTATTAGAAATTATTAAGGGTTAGTGGAAACTAACACTTTGCTTCATTTTAATTATATGTGTAAATTTCATACCAAGTAATTTATTCATATTATGTAAAATATGTGTAGAGAAACAATCTGCATGCTAACATAAATGGGCTTGTGAAAGGTATCAAGTGATATTATTGAACAGAGCAAAAAAAAAAAAAAAAGGATTTGTTGAGATTAGATAAACCAAGGCGTCACTTGTCAGTTCATCTATTTAGAAAAGGTAGACAGAAGGGAAGACAAAAGCCAATATTCAAATTATCTGCATGATTTGTTCTTTTTTGACTACCAATTGTCAATGTGAGAAGGGTGTGAGAAGAGACGGTAAAATCAAAGTGTCACTTACTTTAATAGATCAAACCCCCCAATTTTAATGATATATTGAGCTCTAATAATGAACCCACACTTACCTCTTTTGGCTTGTCCATCTCTGTTTTGAAATTTTGTTTTTAATGACCTATCCAGAGAGTTTATTTTTAAAGACCATCATGAATACATGGAGGTGATTCAGCTTTCAAAAACTTACTTTGCTATTTCATGATCCGACTGCATTCTATAAGATTGGTGGACCTTTATAAATGGTGTCAGTTAATACTAAGGTGATGTTTGCATGGATAGCAAATGCAACATTTCCCCAAAATGTGCTGACTCTAACCTAATCTCATCCATTAGTGCTAGCTTGCTCCCTATGCTAGTTCATTCAGAGTTTTCCCATTAATTTCACTGGTAAATTTGGTGAAAAGCAATAGTTCTGGAAGAATTTTTAGAAATGTTTTCAAAAACATTAAAAATTTTAACATAAAATTTAACTAATAGTTAACTAACTGTAAATTAATTAGTTAAACAATAACTAATTTATTGTCTGGCATACAGTAAAATTAGGTTATAATTGAGTAACTCTCTAAAGTCGACTCATTTTATCAGTGTTTATAGGTGAAAGTATAGGAAAAGATATTTTTTTCTAAATATATTTCTGTCCCTGCTTTCTCCCATTTCCATTTCTAAGAGGCTAAAATTACTATAGTAACTGCATTAAATTATTTCTTTCACTTTAGAAACTTGAGATAGAAGTTGGAGTTTTGAAGAATGAATCTAACATAGAGCAAAGCCCATTTTAGTGATGAGAAAATATGGTCACTGGAAGAGGGATGAGGTGGTGATGAGGAAGTAGTAAAAATGAGGGAGAGAAATACTGAGTCTGACAGCCCTAGCTTTTAGACAAGAAGTCCAAACTTGTCTGCACCTGGAAAAAATCCTGGACTTTTAAATCCTTTGGTCATCGCTATTATTATCCCAATACAATTATCTAAACCCCTACATTTATTTTTTTTTTTATTTTTAAACTGATACATAATGATTGTGCACATTTACTGGGCACATGGGATATTTCAATGCATGTGAACAATATGTACTATTCAAACCAGAGTTATTGGGATAGCCATCACACCAAACAATCATTGTTTCTTTGTCCTGAGGACATTCAAAATCTTCACTTCTGGCTATTTTGAGATACACAATAAATTATTGTTAACTAGAGTCCCCTTACAGTGTTATAGAGAACAGTAGGAATCATTCCTCATCTCTAACTGTAATTTTGTTCCCATTAAACAATCTCTTCACATAGTGGTCAGTGAAATAGCTCGTTTAATATACTCACATATCCCTTTTCCTCCTGGACTCTTATTTCCCACTGAATCTAGTTTCAGCATCATACTCCAAAGTATACTGAGAAATTTCACTCTCTTCAAATGTTTTTGGAAAAATTTCGTTCAACATTTTCCTATGTCCTTACTACCTGCTGTGGTTAGGCCTCGGCTTCCTCTTTTTCATCTTCCTCATCTGCAAAGCAGGAATAATAGTTGTTACCACCTTGTGGACAAGAACTATCTGAATTAATACATATGCTTAGAAGTGCTTAGAACAATGTCTGGCATACAGTAATATTTCAATAAATGTTAACCATTATTATTAGTATTTTATAGGTGTAACTACTGATTTGGGGGTGTTATTGTTAATTCTGAGTCCTTGAAGTTTAAGAATGTCTTAGACTGGGTTCTCTGAACACAGTGCGTGAGGCAAGCTTCTACATGATAGTGATGCATCTTGGGGGAAGAAATCTAATAGAAAGAAAGAAAGAAGAAAAGAAATTAAAAAACAGGAAAAGATACCAAATAAAAGAGGGATGCGTTAAAGAGCTGCACAAGCTTCACAGCACACGAAGTTGGTTTCTCCTGAAGTCTCTGGAGAGTCCTTGTGCACTGTGCGGTGAAACATTATGTGAAGAGAGAGAGAGAACTTCCACATCTACTGCCTCCCGGGGTCAATATTTCTTGTACATTTTGTCAACGCTAATGCCCTCTTGGGTTATGCCCCTGGATCCTTTGGACAACAGATAGTGAAGTCCCCCAAATAGCAGGAATCCAAGCTACGGATCACAGGTAAGCCAGTAAGCCAGCTGTCATCTTCCCTTCCCACCTTCAGCCTGTACCTGAAAAGCCAGTGGGCAGGGATGGGTGGTAAGTGGATTGTACGACATTTTGCACTGCAGCAGCAGTAGAAAGCACAGGTGGAGGGAAGGCTCTAGTGTATTTCATCCCAGCTAAAATGACAAGGGGAAACTGGAGCAGCTACCAGGTCTTGACCTGTCAAGGAAGTGGCACTCCATGCGGTAACACTTTCTTCTTCTCTGCCTTAGGAGATGGCCAAAGGGCTCAAAGAGACTCACTTTAATAAATAACAAAACCATTCCTGTGTGACTGCAGGAAAATGATTGGTGCCATGCAATCATCCCGGAGAGACATCAGAAGCATCAAGCCGAAAGAATGGCCAGACAAATCTGGACAGTCAGAGAGCTGGGGTTAGCCAAGTCACACAAGGGCTCTGAACACTGATTGTGCCTCTTGCCAAACTATTCTTTGTGCTTTAGAGTCAGAGAGACATTTTCTCTTTCATCCTTAAAGAAAGACTGGGGAAGTCTACCTTAGCCAAATACCCACTTGTGAATTAATAGTTTTATTCAAAGGAATGGGGT
Source organism: Nycticebus coucang (assembly GCF_027406575.1). NCBI lineage: Eukaryota > Metazoa > Chordata > Mammalia > Primates > Lorisidae > Nycticebus > Nycticebus coucang. The sequence goes on along the minus strand of NC_069780.1, from coordinate 155,985,036 downwards.
TTTCTGGCCAGGCAGATTGATTTTATGCTCAAACTTAAGGGACACAAGAGTCCTGAATTGACACAATCATATGTAGAAGGGCACTGTTCAAATGAAAAGGCTATGACAAGAGCAACAACAAAATCGACAGTTAACCTCTTACCTGTCTCCCTCTCTCTCTCCCTTTCAGGGCTTTGTTTGTTTATGTTTCTATATTTGAAAGGTCGTGGGTGCAAACTGATAGAGGAGACTGAAGAATAGGAAAGGTTCAGCCAGATTTGCTGGCAGAGACCAGCATGAGCAGAGCCAGGATCATGACCGCCTCCATGGGTGAGAGATCTCTTTTATGTGGGGTTGTAGTGGGTGGAAAGATTCCACTGTTGGCTGGAGGATTCTGGTGGGCTGGGGGTCTTGTGGCATGAATTTTTTGGGTGGAGCTAGCTAAGCCCTTTGTGGTCTTTGTTCTGATAGGGGAGGAGGATGAGGCAGCAAAACTTGGTGTGTGGCCACATTCAGCTCTCTACCTACATTTTCAAAAATCAGTATATATTTATTACATTTACGTGCTTTAAAAATATTTCTGTAATGAAGTTTCTAGGTCCTTTTTGCCTTAACAATCATATATTTCAGGAATTTTTAAAATATTATTTCTTTGATTATATTTTCTTTTAATCATCTCCTAGAATAGGTATAGTGGTGCTATTGGCTTTCCTGCACCTGTCCTTATCATTTTCTATATATTTTTATATATTTTAACTTATTTTAATCTTCCATTGATTCTGAGGAAATTTTTCAGCTCCATCCTTTAGCTCAATATTATGTACAGTCACATCCATTGTACTATTCAGCCTGTTGAGATTTACATTTTAGCATTTTAAAATTATTTCTCTCATGATACAAATGTTATACATTGATGTATCACTATGAGCTTGCTAGTTATTTTCATTATAAACCTTATTATATGGGCTTTTTTATCTCCTGTTTTCTTGGGATTATTGATCCTACTGAGATTTCAGCTATTGTTATTTTAATTATTTTGTACTTATTTTTCTCATGTTAAAGATATTACATCTCTGAATTTAATCATTCTATTTGTCCCCTTTATTAACTCTACTTGGTAAGTAATCCTTCTCTTTGCTCAGGCCAAGGGGAATATCCTCTGTTCAGAATGTTAAAATGCTACTGAAAGTCTTCTAAGGTTGACTGATTTGGGGTTATTTATTGCTTTTTGTAAGTAAGAGTCTAGATGAACTATTTTTGTTATTTAGCACAAGCTAAGCGCAATCAGTAAATGCTGATCCTGATCATAGGTGCTATTTTAGGGTTTGTGCAGACAACTGGGGCGTGTGAGGAGCTTGACTCCCACGTGGGTGAGCTCTGTCATCTGGCCTCTGTGCCCTCCAGTGACAGACTGCCTGTGTCCCTCTGCCTCTGAGAAACTCTGCTCTGAATTGGGTCCTGGGACAGATGCCATAGCAACTGTTATGACATGGAGCCCAGTACAGCGGTTCCGCTGCCCTTTAACTCAATGTGAGCTCACAAGTACATCACTGATTACCGTCTTATCTGCTGCTTAGTCATTCTTGGAATAGTTTCACCTTTTTCCCTGTGAAAATCTACTGATTTGGTGGTTTTATCTGTTCCATGTATAAATTTTTAAGTCAAGTTCAGCGGAGCTCTACCACTATTATGATCCCATTTGCATTATAGCATCCAGAAACTCATTAATATTCTGATTTGCTTTTGGCACTGTTTTTGGCTTCCCAGAAATATATTTAAGTAAGATTTGGGGAAAGCAGAAGAGCTAAGTAATTAGGTACAGTTGAATCATGAGGCAATACATTCTGGCTTATCTTTGAAGTGCCTCAGAATTTTCTTTTAAACGAGTACCTATTAATAAATACATATGTTCTTAAGAAATTTTTTTACCCTAAATGAAGGTATTTTCAACTTCTGGATTTTTTCGTTATTATATTTAATATTGATTGACAGCTAAGTAAACTGACAAAATATTAAAGCTTTTCATATCCCCTTTGTGCACAGAGGATCTTCCTCACCAGTAGAAACACAAGCAATGGTTATAAATGGGTATCCTTTTGCCGCAAATCATTGCCATGTTTTCAAAGCGCAGTCAACAACTATTTATTCATATGATAGAAAAAGGTAGTTATAAAATTTCCATCTTCAATGACCTAGAATAAAAAAAATGTAAATTGAATATGTTGTAGAAAGTATCATATAAGCCCAGCAGATGGGAACAAATCAATCTTCTCTTTAGATGTGCCCTTCAACAGTTCAATTTACATACTGCTTAAAATCCTGTAAGGAATAGCAGTAAAAATGTTTTCAGAATATGTATAGGAGAAGAAAATCACAGCAAAATTAATTGAAATACATGAAAAAAATTCTTGCATTTAATTTAAATACAAAAGCAGGATATCATTGTGGAAGAACTGTGCTGATTTTCTTAATATAATATAGCAAAAGATTTGTATTTTGAGAAGTCAAGTTCTCAGATGTACTCCATATGTTCTAGCAACTATCTCATTAACATTAAGTGGATTGCATTTCTGTAGGAACAATTTTATAATTTTGTCATTTCTGGCTGTCTGATTAGCAGAGGATTCAAAATTCAAAGTGAAGAAGTAATAAAAATAGCTGTTCATCTGATATTGATATAATGAAAAAGAGTTCTGATACATGTAACAACATTGAATGATCTCGAAAACATTTTGAGATGTGAATGGAGCCAGACACGAAAGCCAATCTACTGTATGATCCTGCTTATATGAGATTATAAAAAAATAATTATAAAGATGGAATTTTGGAGAGATGAAAGTATTCTACATTGTGAATCTGGGATAGTTTCATGACTTCTTACATTTGTCAAAGCTCACTATACTGTAAACTTTAATTTGTTGAATTTATAGTATTTAAATTATGTCTCTCTCATAATTACAAGAAAATTTAAAAAATCCTCCATGGATGGTTTACGGCCATTTTACAGTAAAGATCAAGCCATTAACCTGCTTAGAGATGGACTTGTACTTTTGTTTCATGTCATTCCTGAGACTCATCTTCTTTACTGCCCCTTTTTGTGTCTTGTGATCTTTCCTCCCCACATGGTAGGTCGAAACATGTGATTATCACTGCTTGAAAACATAAGAAAATAAAAGTCGCTTTCGCAGGGTTCTTTCCTACCCTCCTATATTAGGTTAGATGCTCCTGCAAAGGGACGTCAAAGCTCCTCTTGGAATGTGCTTCATAATTAATTTACATAAATTTTGTTTTTGTTCTGGAAAGTCTTATACATCTTCTTACTTCTTAACATTTACCATGTTAGGAGAAGAAGCTTTAGTAATGTAAGGCAAGACTAGTGAAAACATACACATTTCTTTAGTATGATGGAGAATCAAAGAGATTATTTTAGTATTCATCATTAAGATTTTCTTTGTGTAGGTAAATAAAGATGAAAATGGACAATTTTGTAATTTTACATTTGCTCTCTTCCAAAATACCACCAAAATGACAGAAGGTTTTTTTAAAAAAGGAAAAACAAAATGAAGCAAGAACGTAAGCAGACAAAAACAAGCCCAGAGAAAACATGAACGATGAAAGCAGAGGGGTGATGCACACATATCACCAGAGGGGTGAAAACTGAATCATACACCTTGAGTAGGTTCTCCTGGTGAGAGTATGTTTAGTTTCATAAATGTCCAAACCGTATTCCTAAGGAACTGTAGCATTTTTCATTCCCACCAGCAGTGACTGAGAGTTGCTGTTGCTTCATCACCTTGACAGCTGTGATTGCTCTGAATTTGGGCCATTTCAATAGGTGTGCAGTGATCTGTCATTGTTGTTTTAATTTGCATTTCCCCCATAGCATGTGGCATGGGGCACCACTTTATTTTCCATATGCATATTCTTTGGTGAGGTGTCTTTTAAGGTCTTTGGCCCATTTTTCATCAGTGTGCCCCCCTTTTTTTTAATTGTTATGTTTTAAGAGTTCTTTACATATTTTGGATAATAGTTCTTTATTAGATACAGCTTTTGCAAATATTTTCTCCTATCTGTGGCACATCTCATTTTCTCCATGGCATCCTTTGTGGAGCAGACGTTTCCAATTTTTGTGAAATTGGGCTTATCACTTAATTAGTTTATGGATTATTTCTTTGATGTTTCTAGAAAGTCATCTCCATGCCCCAAATCATCTATTTTTTTCACCTGTTATATTCTAGGGGTTTATAGTTTGCAATTTATACTTAAGTCAATGATTCATTTTAGTGTTTCATCTAGATGTCCAGTTCTTCCAGTAGCATTTGTTGAAAGACCATCTTTTTCATTATCAAATATTATGGGACTATGTTTATGTGTGTTTATTTCCAGGCTCTCTATTCTGTTCAATTGATCTATTCGTCTACCTTTTTCCCAAAACCGCAATGTCTTGATTACAGTAAGTGGCTTTATGGTGAGGTTGATGTCAGGCAGTATCAGTCTTTCATCCTTGTTCTTCTTCAACATTGAGTTGGTTTTTCAGGGTCGTTTGTCTCTCTAAATAAATATTATACTCAGTTTGTTAATCTTCACAAAATAACTTCTGGAATTTTGGTTGGAATTTCATTGATTAATCATGGTAGGAAGAACTGACATCTTGACAATATTAAGTTTTTCTAATCCAAAACATGGAATATCTCTCCATTTATTCAGTTCTTCGATTTCTTTTTTTAGTTTGCCTCACATAGATATTGTAAATATTTTGTTAAATTTATGTCTAAGTATATCGCTTTAGGGGATTTCTATTGCAAATGCTCTTATGTGTATATATTAATCAACCTTGTATCCTACAGCCTACATTTAAATGCTTATTTGTTCCAGAAGGTTTTTTTTTGGGGGGGTGGGGGTGGGGGGGTTCAGTTCTTTTGGATTTTCTTCAATACTGTAATTTTCATTCAAATCTTCATTCAAAGATAGTTGTCTTTTTTCTTCCTAGTCAGTTTACTTTCTATCTTCTGTCAATATAATATCAAAAAGAAGTGAGAGGGGATAAATTTGCTTGCTTCTTGATCTTAGCAGGAAAGATTCTGGTTTCTCATCAAGAGTGATGTAAGCTATAGTTTTTTTGTAGATGTTTATTTTTGAGTTAGAAAGTCCCCCTCTATGCCTGCTTGCTGAGAGGTTTTATCATGAATGGGTGCTGAAGTTTGTCAGAGACTCTTTCTACATCTATTGATATCACACTGTGAAGGTTCTACTTTAACCTACTGAAGTGATGGATTATATTAAATGACTTTTGAGTGTTGAACCAGTCTTGCATACTGGAAACAAATCTCACTTTGTCATGGTGTATAATTCTTTTTATAGATTTTGGATTCCAATAGCTAATATTTTCTTGAGAATTTTTGCATCTATTTTTATAAACCTGCAGGGGAAAATCACAACCAACCCGATTTAGTCTGCAAAAGCTTAGAAAGGCTCTAAAATTGGCAGGAATGGTTACTTTTAAAAATCTGAGGGAAGGGAGGAATGATGCAGATTGGCTAAATATCCGATTGAGAAAAGATTAGATCCTCTCTTTCCCTCTAGTTTTTGCCTGGCTGCCAGGTGTTTTCCTTCATCACAACAGAAAACAAGAGGAGTTTTGTTTCTCCTCTTCTCTTTCCTTTCCTTCCATTCCCTTCCCTTCTCTTTTTTATCTCTTTCTTATTCTTCTTCTTCCTACTCCTCCTCCTTCATTTTCATCTTCTTCTGCTCCTTTGAGTGTAAAATCCAGAATAATGTTTGTCCGGGTTTCCCTGTGTACTTTCAAAGGCAAATATATCCTACCTAAAAATCAGAGATTGTGTGAATGTGTGTGACATCTTTATCCTCGGCCAAGCTCCTGGAATGCTGAAATCCAGGGAAAAATATTCCCAGGGTCCTTTTGACAGGCTTAAAGACTTAAATACATTACCCATCATGGGGGCTCCATAAAGAAATTCCCCATCCAATTGGTGCTTTAGTGAGGTTCACAATTAGCAAGCTTCATATTTATGCTCAGAGATTTCAATCAGAATTTTTGTGTTCCATTCTTAAAAATTAATAAACAACTTAGACTCTTTTGACAAGGAGGAACGTGCCCAACCAAGAGGGTCACCAAAGCAACAGAGATAAATGCAATGAATGAATACAAACGTATGTATTACGTATACACAAAACAAGCATTAAACATGGAAGAAACAAAATATCTACAGGAAAAGCAAATTTAAAAACATATATTAAAAATATCTTCAAAAAGTTAAGAGTGGATTAAATTACAATAGCAAGAAATATTTAAGTTAATAAAAACTAAAAATTAAATGATTGCATAAATTTTAAAAAGATTCAACAGAAGCTTTGAAAAACTATTGCAGAATTATTTATTTTAGGAAATTGAAAAGATAAAGTAATAGAAATACAGAAAATAAAATATAATTAGAAGACTGCTTCAAAAGACTTAACATGAATATAAAGAAATTTTGGGAAGAAAGGACATGACAATCAGATGGGAGAAAATGATCAAAGAATTAATTCAAGAAAGTTTAACAGAATGAAAGGATATGTATTTCTAAATTAAAAGTGTAATAAAATTATCTGCATCAAAGTAGATGATGAAGAAATTATAAAACTTTCCAAAGAATAGGACATCATATTGTCTTCAAACTTAAGAGCATTTGGAATGGAAAAAAAAAATGATTTTTGTATTCTGAAGCAAAATGATTTCTAGCCTGAAATTCTACTCAAATTATCAGTCAAGGGAAATGGTAGGATAAGGACATTTTTATACTGTTAGGAGCTCAAGAGTTTTCTCCTTATGCGTTCTTTTCCTCAAAAGGTTACTGGAGACACCAAGACAGGAAGGTTAGCAAAAAGAATCATACAGATCCAGGAAGCTGATGATCTAAAATAGCGAAAAAGTAAAAAGTGAAGGGACTCTTAGATGACAGCTCTTTATCTGATATAGATAATAACAGTGCAAATTGGGCCCTTTCATAGATATACTGGAGAGATCTTAACAAGAAAAACAAAATTGTATAATACTTATGTGACTGAAAGTCTTCAGAAGTTTGGATAATTGACAAATCAGTTAAAGTTTAAATTAGTGATAAGAAAATGGAAAACAGAGTAACAACAAGATCAAAACCAGACAATAATTAATTTCCTGGGGGAAAACGGGGCAGAGAGAAAAATTAATTCTCACAAGTAAATGCAGTTGTTCAAAGCATAGTTCTTTCTAGGCACACAGTTGTTGGTAACTTCTCCACTCACTTGAACTTGGAGTGGCTATCTAAATTTATTTGCCCAGAAAAATGTGAGCATGTGTTCTGCAAGTCATTGCAGGGCAGAAGCTTTGGGATCAAGCAGGGTGTTTTAATTTGTACCACCAAAGAAAGGCTAGCACAATGACCAACAATTCCCCCAGGTCATCAACCGATGCCCCAGAGTGAAAGCCATGATAATATGATGCAGGAGGATGTGTAGAAATAAACTTTTGCTATTTTAAGACTCTGAATTTTCTGAATTACTTGAAATTCAGTACAATCTAGTCTATCCCAAGTCATATTGAAATTTGTTTAGCAGGTAGATTCTCCTATTAAATAGATTAAAATATGTGGCATAGGATTTAGGATAGGGAAAGTGATGGAGAGAAATTGTAAATTACCTATTCATTTTATGAAATGTTGAAATATTTGGCAACAATGTTATTCATGATAACCAGAAAGACAGATGAGCTACATAAATATCTTGCAATTTGAGGCAAACCTGTTGGAAAATAAAATTTTGATAGCTTACGATTATTATTGCCTGCATTTTAAAAAGTACTATAAGGAAGAGAGCAAGTCAAAGAAAATAGGTGAACTTCTAAACATGTATGAGAGAAAATAGTGAGAGTCCAGAATTATGGGATTGTACATAGCAATGGATTCTCATCCTTCAAAGATAAAACTTAGAATGTGTGTGACCAACAAATGGCAAGTAAAACAGTCTTAGATAACAATAAAGTCAATGGTAACGCTGTTACACGGTTTGTTACAATGTTTCATATATATATATATATATATATATATGAATTTTTAAGCAGTGTAGCCAGAAAAATCCATTACAAGGAAACAGGTTGAGAAAAATGTTCAATTGCCACTGAAAGCCTATATCCCAATGGCCATTCTACACGAAGCCTGGGCAGATGATGGAAAAGAAAGGGCTCACCCAAGGTTGGAAGTAAGAGCCATGGAGGCCAACGGGCTGAACCGCTCAAGGAAGACTTCTCCTCCCCCATTTTCACAACTTGGCCTGGCAACCTTTAGAAGTCCTTCAGAATAGTGACAGCTAAGTTTCTTTCTTTGTTTCTGTTTCTACAAGGAAGTGTTTACTGAGTCATTCTCTTCCTATTCCATAATTATATATTGGCCATCTCTGTGTGTGTATGCACGTGTGTGCTAAATGGAGCTGATCATTCATTTTTGTTGTTGTTCATAGATTTCACTACTGGGATAAGTCGTATTTGTACCTCATGTGCACTATCACAAGATTTTCTCTTCATGCTCAATTCTATGATTGGAAACAACTTTCGAGTTTTGTCCCTTGAAAGAAAGGAAGTGAAGTTCACTTAGCAATTGCAGAATGCCTCTCATTTTCCTGCTATTTATTGACAATATCTATTACATTGAGTCTATGCCTGTCCCAACCATGTATGTTGGGTGTATGGAGTGGGGGCAATGTAACTTACCTTTCTCACACACAAGTCTTAGGATTGAGATGGAGTATACCCAAAGAATCATACTTAAGGAATTATACTTGAGAAATTACACCTGATATCATGTGCTTCTAGACCAGATTTAGATGACGAGATCTTGGTTCTCAGGCTGGGGCCTGATGCTGTCATGTGACCTGCGAGTGTGAGGTTGTCCAGAGTGGGGACCACATTTAACATATGGCAGGAATGTAAATAATTGGAATGCAAAGTAAAAAGTTTAACATAATGGATATATATTCTTTGTAGCTTCTCCTTTGAGTCTTGATGGGCCAATAAAACATGGAGGAAATGATGCCATCTGACTCCAGATGTTATGTCATAAAATAGTGGTCCTCAACATTTTTTTGGCTCCAAGGACTGGTTTCATGAAAGACAATTTTTCCATACACCAGTAGAAAGGGGATCTTTTTGTTTTAAGTCTGCAAGCAATTAATTTATTATGGTCTCTGTGCAATTAAACTTCTCTGCTAATGATAATCTGTATTTGTAGCCATTCCCCAGTGTTAATATCACTGCCTCAGCTTTACTTTGGATCATCAGGCATTCGATTCCTATAAGGAGTGCACAGCTAGATCCCTCACATGCCCAATTTACAGCAGGGTTTGTACTCCTAGGAGAATCTAATGCTCCTGCCTCTGATAGGAGGCAGAGCTCAGGTGGTGATGTGAGTGATGAGGAGCAGCTGTAAGTACAGATAAAATTTTGCTTGCTTACCCACCACTCACCTCTTGCTGTGTGTTTTAGCTCCTAACAGGCCACAGACTGGCACTGGTCTGCAATCTGGGAGTTGGAGACCACAGTCATAAAAGCCATGCAACTAAAACTTGGTCTTTTTCTCTTGGGATGTTTTTATCTGAGTAAAATCTAATATTGTATACAAAGTGTACAGACCATCACCCAGAAAAGGACACATATACATGTTGTGGTTGTCAGCTCAAGCTGAGCTTCCAGCCATGATAGTGAGCTATCTTTGTTATCCTGCCTAGTCAAGCCTTGGAATGAGTGCAACCCTAGCCATTGTAATTGTTCAACTGCCATAGGAAACCCCAAATTAAAACTGGCCTGCCGAGAGCTTCCTGATTTTCTGACCTCCAAAATCATGGCAATGTAAAATGGCTGATTTAGCCACTAAATTTTGGGATCATTTGTTGTACAATAGCAACCAGAATATCAGCCTACAGTTTTCTTCTCCACATAGGAGTCAGACTGATCTTTTGACAAATTAAGTGGGATCGTGTTACATCTGCAATGAAACAGTCCTATGTGATGGGCCCCATCCTCTGACATCGTGACCTCGGGGGCCCCTGGATACTCCTACTCTAGGCCTTTTCTCAAGCTGCTCCCTCTACCCGGAACCCGCTACATCCACAGTTTCACTTGGCTAGCTCCTTCACGTTCTTTGTGTTTTTCTGAAGATTTCTGCCCATTAAGATCTAATATGAACCTCTTCTCCCCATCCAGCTCCATGCACAGCACGCTGATCCCCAACTGTACCCTCCTCATTCTATTGACTTTTTACAGTCCTTTCCATCTTCTAACATATGCATTTATTTATTTCTTATTCATCTTGATCTCTTCTTGCTAAAATATAACATCAGTGAGGGGAGGAGTATTGGTGTGTATGTGTGCGTTTCATTGCAACTCAAATGTCTATAACCATGCTTGACATATATATGGTTTAGTATACATTTGCTAAAACGTGAATGAGAATTTAGAAATAAAAATGAGTAGAGAACTATATTTGAAGATTAGCCTTTCTTCAGCTTAACTTCAATTCATACATTTCCCCTAAATTTTTATTTACAATTTTCGAGATTGCTTTTTATTTACAAATTTCGAGATTGCTTAATAATTTTTATAGCAAAAGCATCATTACTTTTTAAATAAACATTTACTGCATGCAATTTTGCTTCACAAGAAATAGAAATACCCAAATCCCAACATCACAAATCATTCATAATGTTAAATCTTAAGATCACAGATCATTGCACTTTTTAAAGTTAGATGGTGCTATTTCACATTTGAACCTTCGGAAGTTAAATTAGCCTCTTAATTTTAAGATAAACTAGGGAAATAATAATTTAGCTTCAGATTTAGGGTCTTTTGGAAAGTAGCATTCATCTTCCAAGGAAATTTTCCAGAGTAATACAGATATTCCTATAGTTGTCATCTTACTCCATTAAGTTACACTCATGATATTTGAAGTTAACGTGCTTTTTACTTATACCAATACTTCCTAGTAAGTATAGTTTCTAGTTTCTATTTATTTTATATAACAGGTAACTGACTTTTTAAAATAATTTACTGAATTTTATTCTAATGGTCCTGTATGAAAATATTTTGAATTAAGCTGACTTAAAAACCTTCACATTCTTCGTCAATCTTTGCTGACCCCATACACAGAACTTGCAAACATAATGTCCGTACATTCCAGACACATTCTCAATCCACTTTTTAACTAACTTTGAGGTCTGTGCAGTCTGTATATGAGGATTAGTTAGCAAAATGATAGGTGCTCACAGCATAACTTGAAAATAATGCTTCACCTTATAGAACAGAAATATTTACCATATAGTTAAGAGAATTTCCATAGAGAATACATCCAATGAGCAGCTATTTAATTCATAAGAGTTCAAAGGATAACTGTTCTTAAGTGAATGACATCAAAAAGAACTGTAAAAATATCTTGTCAAGCACCATTGTTGTGCTGTCTACCTTTTTAATCATAGCATAATGTTCACACTATTAATGTTTCTGCAAAAATGCACAGAGGTCAAGGAGGCAAGGAGAGACAGAAAGAGGGAAAGAAGGAATGTGTTTGTTAGTTACTTTTTTCTGGGAGTTTGCTAAGGTGATGTGCTTGCCTTTAGTAAACTATATGGATACTATATAGGTATGTGATCATATTTTAAATCAGTTTCTTCAATGTAAGAATTCAACAGTCTGGTAGGGTAAGAGTAAGCCAAAGGTAAAATGTAAAGTACTTGGATTAATATGCTTGAAAATGCAAAAACGTGTATATATAAAGAAATTCAATTGATATTTTAAAGAATAAATTTGGTGAATAATATACATTATTGGCATTCAAATTATGTTTCTTAGTTTACTTCTTAGAATTGAATCTTTTATAGTGTAACAGTAATACATGTAAAAAAGAACGAGTTTACTTATCAAGGTGATTAGAATTAGCATTTGGGGTGGATATAATATATATCTATATACAGCTACATCTCTAAATCACTCCTCCCCCCCAAATAGACACATGCCCACGTGTGGTCATGTACAGGGCACATTTTAACCCCACGTTACTCAAAGATAAGTATCAATTACAAATGTTCTGGTTTGCATTATTTAGACAAATTCTTATTATTTCAACTTAAATGAAACGACATCTCCCTTTCACTTAAAAATCTTTATAATTACAAGCATTAATTCTGAAATATGTTATGTATCTTTAAATATGAATGCAATGTTATAATTTTCCTTTTGTGCCATAAATGTAATGTAAATGTTATATCCCTATTTTGTATATTTTAATGTTGAAAGTAACAGATAACCATCATTGTTATGAAATACATGATATGGCCTACTGGCTCTCTGTAAGTTCTAACTTTCAAGTATAAAGAAGAGATACCTTTATTTTGCTGTCTTTAATTAAAAATTCAAGCACTATAATTTTCTTGCTGCTCACAGAAACAAAGCAAGTCAAGCTCAGACATCAAGTGTACTCTGAAAGCTACAAATATTTGCTATTCAGGAAATCTCAATGAGGGTTTAGTTTTTAAAAATTAAAGAAAGAAAATTGCTATTAATAATTGGTTTCAGCTAATGAAATGTTTTTATGCAAATAGGTGAACCCTAAATATGACCTGGAAAAAAAAAGACTGCTTACCATTTACTGTTGAGCAATACATTAGTAGATCAATTAAACAGAACTTCTTTCTAATGAATGTGCTGTATCCTTATTGCCATGGAAACCTGGCAATAGCTTCAGAATGCAAATAGCATGAGAAACACCACAAAATGTTTGTAAACATACACCTTGAAATTTGTACAATCAGTGAAGTAATAAAAGGGTGATGCAAAGAATTTCTCAGCACAGGAGGAAGGACTTATTTTAGAATTCAAGGTATTACATTATTTTTTCATTATTCAGATCAACCAAGAAACAGCCAAAGATTACTGTGGGTCACGCTCACATGCATTATCTGGTATAAAGAACTAATCTGCTTTTAGTGTTTGAAAGAAATTATATCTAAAACCATGTAACACTAAGGGTTAGTGAACAATTCATGTAGGTTATTTTCCAGAGTGAAGATGAAGCAAAGATAGGGTTAAAAACAAAAGTATTGAATTCATTCCACATGTAACATTTTCACCCAAAGATATAATCTATATAAGCCTTTTTTCCCCTTTAGTTTTTTTATTTTCCCCCTCTAATTCTCTTGTTTGAAACCTCTTTTAGCCCTTTGTTTTGGTGCATGCATTAATAATATTTGATTTGGCTTAAACAATTCCTAACAAACTGAAATGTCTGGAGCTCTATAGACAAATACTGTTATTAATGCAAGTACAATTACTGAATTGAATAAGAAAAATAATTCAGGCCACTTTAAGTTCCTGACGTCCAATGATAATTACTCCAATTTTGGTTATACTTTAAAGAGAAACAAAGCAGCTAAATAGCAATTCCGTTCATCAAAGAATCAATTTCTTTCCTATTCACTATTATGACAGAGTATTGGATTCTTTTAGAAGCTAATAAATCAAAAATTCCACAACCATTTTGTACTGAATTTCATTCATAATTATTGAGATAGAAGTTGGGACAAAGACAGCATTCCAATGTCTGCGAAAGGAAAAATAAGATAAAGGGGTTGGCATTGTCCAAGGACATGAGGTCTGTATCCTGTTCTCAGGAAGCTGCAAATCTGACAGTGCGAGTGTCCCTGCACAGCGGGGCTTGGCTGCTTTCTGATTGGAGAGGAATTAAAAGTCCTTCTGGATCCCCTCCCATTGTATTTGCTCAATCTGAGCTCATTACTACCGCATTGTGGAGAAGTGCTAAGTTAATGCCAATTGCCTAAACGTGGCCAATGCGTTTGCTGCTTCAGGGAAAAGTGATTAGAGATGTATATTATCATGATGCATTCCTTAAGGAAAACCGTATTCCTCTGTAATCTTGTCCTGAGACATAAAAAGAAAATTACATGTACTGTGTGCTTTTGTCAAGAGGTTCACATTTTCTTTCTGCCAACATATTTATTCAGGTCTCTAATTTTGGAATGCTTGGGTAGAAACTGGTGCTATTTCATTAATAATCATTGCATATGTTACCTAATCACACCCAGTATTTAAAATTGGGAATTAATCTTTCAAAACTCTGAGGGAAATACATTATGGGACAAACTTCACATTAAACGCATTTTTATTAAGCAAAAACAGCAGCACAAATTCTGAAAATGTTACTACTCTTCATTCGAAAGAAATAGTTACACAAAAATAGGTAAAATTGTGAAAACAGCTATCTACTAACTAACCAAAATAAATAAATGTTAACTTACCTTTTCATGGTCAAACGGAAAAGTCAAAAAGTAAAAAGCAAACTGGGAAAATACATTTGTAACTTACATCAAAAAGGATTAAATCTCTAAAGCTGTATAAACAACTTCCAGAAATCAAGAAAAAAAATCACTATGATTACACACCAAAAAATGGAAAAAATAAGGTTGATTGTTCTTAAAGATGTGAAAAGATACTCATAATAAAGGAAATGCAAAATTACAAAAAAAAAAAAAGAAACAAATTACCACATAACAGTTAAATTACTTTTTATCTTTCTGAGGCTTAAATATTCCTTCTGTGCCCAGAGGTAGCCATAATCTTAAATCTGTTTTGTAACAATTTAAACAAATACTTCACATAAAAGAACTCATTAAGTAACAAGGAACATTTTGTGTGCTCTGTATTGATATCATACTGTGATTCAAAATTTTTAATGTGTTTATTAAACATATTTTTCCAAGGACTATACAAGTAATAGTTTAGCAGAACAATATTATATCATGAAATACTATTCTTTCTTTTCTTTCTTTCTTTCCTTTTTTTGCAGTTTTTGGCCAGGGCTAGGTTTGAACCCACCACCTCCGTTATTTCGGGCCAGCGGCCCTACTCCTTGAGCCACAGGTGCCACCCTATTCTTTCTTTTCTTATTCAAAGTTTTAAGTAGGTCCCTCATCCAGATAGTGTATATGGTATGTGTTAGGTGTGAATTTACTCACATAAATGAAAGCAAAAACAAAGATCCTATGTCCCTCTCAATAAATGAAGAAAAAGTATATAACAAAATCCCATACCTGTTTATGATCAGAACACTTAACCAAATAGGTGTAGATGAACAAACAAAGTCATATATGGCAAACCCATAGCCAACATTACACTGAATGGGCAAAAATTGAAAGCATTCCCACTTAGAACTGGAACCAGACAGGCTTGCCCACTGTCACCAATTCTATTTGACATAGTGCTGCAAGTTCCAGACAGAGCAATCGGAGAAGAGAAGGAAATCCAGGGTATCCACATGGAGACAGAAGAGGTCAAATTATTATTCTTGGCTGTTGATATGATCTTATATAAAAAAACCCAATGATTCTACCATGAAACTCTTGGAATTGATAAATAAACTCAGCAAAATCTTGAGTTATAAAATCAATGTACACAAATTAGTAGCTTTAATGTATTTTAATGTATGAAACCAACAGTCAAGCTGAGAATCAAATCAAAGATGCCAATAACTTTCACAATAGCAGCAAAAAAAAAAAAAAAAAAGTAGGAATATATTTAACTAAAAAGGTGGAAGACCTCTACAGGGAGAACCATGAAACACTGAGGAAAGAAATTGCAGAGGATGTAAACAGATGGAAAATATATCATGCTCATGGATGGGCAGATGTTATTACAATGTCTACACTACACTACTCAAAGTGATTTACACGTTCAATGCAATCCTCAGTAAAATAGCAATGTAAATTTTGCAGATTTAGAAAAAGTACTTCTACACTTCATACGGAATCAGAAAAGAACCTGAATAGCCAATGCAATCTTACTTAGTAAAAACAAATCAAGGGCATCATTTTATCAGACTTTAAGCTATACTACATGGTAGTGGCACAAAAACCAAGTCAGAGACTTATTAATTACAACGGAGAACCCAGATTTGAAACCATCCTCATATTGGCATCTGTTCCTTTTTTCTTTTCTTTTCTTTTTTTTTAATAAAGACCTGTTGTTCTACACACCTACATCTAAGTGGGCTATGCTAATGAGTCTTCACAGGATTTTATTTTTTTAATTTGATTTTTATTAAATCATAACTGTACAAATAGACAATACCATACACTGGGGAAAATAATCCCTATATAATAAAAGGTACTTGGAAAACTGAATAACCACATTTATAAGACTGAAACAGGATCTGCACCTCTCACCATGCAAAAAAATTAGCTCACACCGGATAACACACTAAAGCTGTAAAACTAAGAATTCTAGAAGTAGTTGGAAAAACTCAAAGATATTGACTTAAGAAAAGAATTTATGAAGAAGACCTCAAATGCAATCACAGCAACAAGAAAAATTAACAAATGGGTCCTCATCAAATTAAAAAGCTTCTGCACACCCAAGAAACAATCAGTAGAGAATATAGACAACCTATAAAATGGGAAAAAATATTTGCATATTATACATCTAATAAAAGGCTGATAATAAGAATCTATGAAGAGCTAAAGCCAATCAGCAAGAAAAAACATCCAACAACCCCATAAAATGTGGGTAAAAGACATAAAAAGAGGGTTTTCAAAAGAAGATAGACTAATGGACAATAAACATACGTAAAAGTGATCAATGTCTCTAATCGTCAGGGAAATGCAAAGTAAAACCACAATGAGATATCACTTAACCCCAGGGAGAAGGATGTTATTCCAAAGTCCTGTACCAACAGATGCCAGCATGGATGTGGAAAGAAAGGAACACTTACTTATACATAGCACGCTGTTGGTGGGACCGCAAGCTAGTACAACCCCCTTGGAAAGTATTACAGAGATGCCTCAATGACCTAAAAGTAGACCTGCCCTTTGACCCAGAAATCCTACTACTGGGTATTTACCCAATGGAAAAAACAAACAAACAATAAGTCATTTTATGAAAAGGACACGTGCACTCAAATGTTTATTGCAGCACATTTCATAATCACAATGATGTGGAATCAACCTAAGTGCCCATTAGTACACCAGTGGCTTAATAAAATGTGGTGTATGTACACCACGGAGTGCTGCACAGCCACCATAGAAATGGTGAACTATTATGTTTTATAACAACCTGGATGGAACGTTTTCTAAGTGAAGTGTTCTAGGAATGAAAAACAAACAAACAAACAAACACCACCACATGTACCCACCACTGAACTGGAACTAGTCATTCAAGTAGCACACAGGGAAACAAAACTCAGTAGAAACCAAGCAGGTGGAGGGAGGAGGGGAGGGGACGGGTAAATTCACACCTAGCTAGTACAAAACACACTTATCTAGGTGATGGATACCTTTAGACTTTTGGCTCAAATTTTAAAAAAGCAATTTATGTAACCAAAAGGGTTGTACTGCCATAATGTTCTGAAATTTTTTAAAAATGACTTAAAAAAGGATGGAAAAAATGTTATGATAGTTTTGTTCAGAAATGCATTCATTATGTTAAAGACTGATCAGGATATGAACGATTGAATAACCCTCTTTGCCCCCCAAAAAGGAATAAATGCAAGAATATTGTATTAGTTTTATGCTGCTATAAAATAACTTACCATACAATTAGCATCTGAAAACCATGTCCATTTATTAGTTCACAGCTCTGCAAATTAGCTGTCTGGATACCCTTGGCTGGGTTTGTCTCAGAGTATAACAAGGTAGAAATCAAGGTGCTGGCTAGGCAAAGCTCTTACCTGGAGTCTATGGGAAATAATACACTTCCATTTTATCTTTGGTGGAAGAATCCAGTTCCTCGTGAGTTTTAGATGTCAGGTTCCTGTTTCCTTTCTGGCTGTGAGAGGGAAGTCATTCTCTTCTTTAGGAAGCTTGCCCCCTTTCCTTGTGATATGGCCATCTCCCTCTTTATTTGTTTTTTTTTTTTTTTTTTTTGTAGAGCCAGAGTCTCACTTTATGGCCCTCGGTAGAGTGCCGTGGCCTCACCCAGCTCACAGCAACCTCCAACTCCTGGGCTTAAGCGATTCTCTTGCCTCAGCCTCCCGAGTAGCTGGGACTACAGGCGCCCGCCACAACGCCCGCCCATCTCCCTCTTTAAAGGCAGCAACAGCATGTCGACTCCTCAGAATTGAAATATTTCTGCATTTCCTTTCTGCTTTGCTCTTCTGCTTTAAAGGACTCAAATGGCTAGGTTCAAACCACACAGATAATCTTCCTTAGGGTCAATGGGCCATATGTCATAAAAATTATCTCATCAACTCACAGGTTCTGAGGATTTGCTCTTAGGGGTGGAAGCGGAGGTGGGGAGTTTTCAAAATTCTGCCAACCACAAACATATTTAAGAAAAGTCATGAAAAGAAAAAAAAATCATGAAGAAGAAAATACTTATCCAATAGTTGTATAAGAATAATATTTTGATCATGGGGCATCATACCCTCGCTTCAATGTATACAGTTATGATTTAATAAAAATAAATAAATAAAAAAAAGAATAATATTTTGAGGTGAATGTTGATGTAGTAGCTATTTTCCAGAAAGTTACCAAAAACCTGTGCCTTTATTTGCTTCAGTTTCTTGCACTGAACTTTAGTTATATAGAAATCTCACTTTTTTTCCTTTTTATACAAAACTCACACTATAGGTAAACGTCTATGAGGATGTAAGCACCTGTTAATAGCATTTTACATGCTGGAGATTTACAATTAAAAAGCATTCTTTTTCTAAAGCTTTGAATATGGAACTGTCAAGATTTGGAAATATTGTAGACTCGACAGTTGCTTCCAAGCACATAATTAAGGCTTATATATAAGAATATTTTGTAACTAAAGTTAAATGGTCTAATGTTTTACTAGAGCAAACTCAAAATCCAACAAAAACATCAGCATATAGATTATTCCATTGTTACCTGTAAAATTATTAAAATGTTCATAACTTGTACATATGGGTAATTCCCATAGGAAGCAAAAATTAACTCTATATAAATTATACATCAATTTCAAGTACTATGTATGATGATTTGTTGATATATCATCTAACTTTGGTAAAGTCCATGATATCTTGAAATTTTCTGTGGCTTTTATCCTTTGCACTTTTAGCTATACGGTACATAGCTGAATAAAATTATTTTTTATTTCTAAATGTTAAGGGGGTAAAAATGCTTTGTTAAATGGAAATTTGTATTAAGCTTTTGGAATGAACATCGCCAGAATGGTGTTCATTTTACTTACCAGGTAAGTTTTTATTTCTCACCTCACTTCCATCCCCCCTTCCTGATTTTCAAAGTTCTTTATACCTCTTTGTGCTCATATGCACCCGTCAACTCCTACCTATTAGTGAGAACGTATGGTATTTAGTTTTCTATTTCTGAATATTTTACTCAGAACAATGGTCCCCAGTTCCATCCAAGTTGCTGCAAAAGGACGTTACTTCATTCCCTGGTGTGGCTGAGTAGTACTCAATGGTATATACACCCAACACTTTCTTTATCCGCTGAATTGATGGGCATTTAGGTTGATTCTACATCTTTACAATTGTGAATTGTGCTGTGATAAATATTTTAGTGCAAGTGTCTTTTTTTATAAGATACTTTTTTCATCTGGCAAGATACCAGCAATGGAATTACTAGATTAAATAGTAGGTCGACATTTAATTCTGTGAAAAATCTCCATACTGTTTTATTTATTATTTATTTTTATTAAATCATAGCTGTGTACATTGATATGATCATGGGGCATCATTCACTAGCTTCACAGACCGTTTACCAAGTTTCACATATACCCTTGTAAGATGCACCGCTGGTGTAATCCCACCAATCCCCTTCCCTCTACCCACCTCCCCCCACCCTCCCCTCCCTTTCCCCCTTCCCCCTATTCTTAGTTTGTAACTGGGTTATAGCTTTCATGTGAAAACCCTAAATTAGTCTCATAGTAGGGCTTAGTATCTCAAGAATGGAAGAGAAAGTACCCAATGTACTCCATACTGTTTTAAATAAGAGTTGTTGTACTAGTTTGCAGTCCCACCAATCATGTAAAAGTATTTTCTTCTCTCCACATCCAGGCCATAGGGGAAAGGTGGTATCTCATTGTAGTTTTAATTTTCATTCCCTGATGATTACTGATGTTGAGCATTTCTTTATTTGTGTTTTAGCCATTTGTATATCTTCTTTTGTGAAACCTCCGTTCATGTCTTTTGCCCACCTTTGCCCACTTTATGATGGGGTTGTTTAATTCTTTCTGACTTATTTGAGTTCTTGGTAGATTCTGGGTATTATTAGTTATTTCTCTGACATATAGTTTGCAAATATTTTCTCCCATTCTGCAAGTTATCTATTCACTGTTGATTATTTCCTAAGTCATGCACAAGATTTTTATTTCAATTAAGTCCGATTTATTTATTTTTGTTGGTGCTGTATTTGCCTTTGAGGTGTTAGTCATAAATTCTTTGAATAAGCTAATGTCTGGAGGATTTTTCCTATGTTTTCCTCTAGAAATTTTATGGCTTCATGCTTCACATTTAAGTCTTTTATCCATCTTGAACTAATTTTTGTACATGGAGAGAGATAGGGGTCTTGTTTCATGCTTCTGCATGTGGCTTTCCAATTTTCTCAGCACCAGTTATTGAATAGGGCTTTGTTCTATGGTGTATGTTGTTGTCTACTTTGTCAAAGATCAGTTGGTTGTCGTTGTATAATTGCATTTCTGGTTTTTTATTCTGTTTCTATGATTGAGGTCTCTACTTTTATACCAGGACAATAGGAATAAAAGCAAGAATATTGTTTTGGTTATAATAGGCTTATAGTATAACATGAAGTCAGGTAATGTGATAATTCTAAATTTATTCTTTTTGCTAAACATTACTTTGTCCATTCAGGATCTTTTTTGGCTCTACATGAAGTTTAGAATTATTTTTTTCTAGGTCTGTGAAATAAGACATTGTTATTTTGACAGGGATTACATCTAATCTAAAAGTAAAATATACTATTTAACAGTACTGATTCTACCCATCCATGAGTATGGGATGTTTTTCCATCTGTTTGTATCATTTACAGTTTCTTTCATCAGTGTTTTGTTTTTCTCCTTGTAGAGATCTATCATCTCCTTGGTTAAAATATTCCTAGTTATTAATATTTTATTTTCATTATAGCTGTTGTGAATGGTATTGAGTCCTTGATTTCACTCTCAGCTTGACTATTATTAGTATATAGAAATACTATTGATTTATGGACACTGATTTTGCAACCTGAGACTTTGCAGAATTTATTTATAAATTCTGGAAGTCTTTTGTTGGACTCTTCAGGATTTTCTTAATACAAGATCATATTACCAGCAAACAGGGATAGTTTGACCTCCTATTTCCCAATTTAGATGTTCTTTATTTCATTCTCTTGTCTGAATTCTTTGGCTAAGACTTCCAATACCATGCTGAATAGAAGTGATGAGAGTGACCTTTGTCTTGTGCATGGTGCAGAACCTTGGCAGGTATCTGAACAGATCAGGGGTGTTAGCTGGCAGCAGGTCATAGAAATGTGGTTGGTGGTGGAGGGCTTGTTGGGCCACAGTAGCAGGGCACTCATGTCTTGGAAGGACAGGAAGATGCTTGGTGTGATGCATGGGATTTGTGGTGGCTGGGACTCAACCTCTTCTCAGATCCAACAGCGGAAGCTACTGTAGGACTATTCAAGTAGCAATGGCAATGCTATCAAGATAGCAAGATGAGGGCAGTAGATGCTGAGGGTTGGTAGGCACCAGATGCTGAGGGCTAATAGGCACCTGCTTTTCTCAGATCCTGTGAGGTGGCCAGTGGATAGGATTGGGAGGAGTGCATGGCACCCAGTCACAGTGCACATGAGAGTGCATGCCCTCCTTGTTTCCTCCTTGGTCAGGCAGGGGTAATGGAGAGTTGACTGCCATGGAGCCAACCCTTCTGCAGACCAGGTACACTGGGGTGAGAGCACAGAATGGCATTTGTTGCAGTAACCTGAGACTAGAAACTGGCAGGACCTCATTGGGCCCCCTATCCAGTGCAATGAGGCTGCACAGTCCTCAAGCAGTTCCCTGATCAGTTCAAAGGCTTGCTGTTGTGAGGAGGACCCACATAGCTTGAGTCGCAGTAGTCTGCTGGAGAAGAGCAGAGCCCTGGGGATTCTCTCCTCACTCTTCCCCACATGTTCCCCCAGGTATCTTCCAGTATTGCCAAGCAGATCAACCTGCCTCTCTCTTTCCCTCTTTGATCATCTCCAGTTGCTTCTTGGATGATATACAATTCTGTCTTCGAGATGGACCATGAGCAGGTGAACCTTTGCCTGCATCCTTTGATCCTCCCCTTGAGAGCAATGAGTGCAGGCTGCTTCTAGTCTGTCATCTCCCTTCACACCCTGCCAAATTATTTCGATAAAATTCTAAAATATTTTAATGCAATTATTCAACATTACCAACAAGTATAAAATCTAAAAGCAGTCACTTTTTAGTAAAGATACTAGGATTTAGACATTCAAAGGAGTCTTTTTCAAATAGTTGTCTAGGATGTCTAAGTAGTTATATTTACTACCATTGCCATTAAACAATGGATTTTTGTAATGACAATTTCACTTACATTGCAAATTTGTTCTGTAGGGTAGCCACCTTCATCAATTATAGTAGCTTGATTTTTCTGAGTAACTAGTTGCAGTTTCTGCATCTGTACTTCCTTCCCCCTTCATCTTGTAATTTTTTGTTGTGGAAATGGCTTCTTTCCTTACTTAAATCTCATGAACTAACTTCTGTTAGCTTTCTTCCAGAGATTCCTAACTTCACCTGGTCTTCACTGAATTGGAGAGAATTTGCACATGATTCTGGATTAGGTATTCAGGAATATTTTAGCTGGTTTGATCTATCTGGACCACACTCTCTCTCCGTATCAGGAATAGACCATCTCACTTTCTTATCATGCACATGCTCACTGGAACAGCATCTTTATTAATAATGTTCTCTAAGAATTTTTTGTTTGTGTTCTCAACATGGCTAATTGTTTGGTGTGAGAAGCCTTGATTTTAGCCTATCTTGGCTTTTGCCATGCCTTCCTCAATAATGCTTAATAATTTTGAGCTTTTTGAATAAAAGTGAGAGATGCACAACTCTTCTTTTTACTTAGACACTTAGAGGTAACTGTCAGTTAATGTGTATTAACTGGCTCACCCATTTCAATATTGTCAAGTCTCAGAGAAGAAGGAGTCACCAGGAAAGGCAAGAGGTAGAGGAACGATTAATGGGTAAAACAATCAGAATATCCACCTTCCTCAACTCACTTCTTCATCTTATACATGCAAGGGTCATGGTGCTCAAAACCAAATATTAATACAATGGTAATATCTTAGATCACGGATCACAGATCACCATAACATATAAAAAAAAAAAAGTTTAAAATACTGTGAGAATTGCCAAAATGTGGCACAGAAACATGAGGTGAGCCCATGTTATATGAAAAATGGTATCAAGAAACTTGCTCGATGCTGTGTTTCCACAAACCTGCAGTTTGTGAAATGATGCAGAATCTGCAAAGTGCAGTAAACAAAGTGATATAAAATGAGGTATGCCTGGACTTATGTTTCTGCAGGAGGGGGAATTTAGACTTTTATTTTTTTTTTCTCCTTTTTTCCCTTTTTTTTTTTTTATTGTTGGGGATTCATTGAGGGTACAATAAGCCAGTTACACTGATTACAATTGTTAGGTAAAGTCCCTCTTGCAATCATGTCTTGCCCCCATAAAGTGTGACACACACTAAGGCCCCACCCCCCTCCCTCCATCCCTCTTTCTGCTTCCTTCCCCATAACCTTAATTGTCATTAATTGTCCTCATATCCAAATTCAGTACATAGGATTCATGCTTCTCCATTCTTGTGATGCTTTACTAAGAATAATGTCTTCCACGTCCATCCAGGTTAATACGAAGGATGTAAAGTCTCCATTTTTTTTAATGGCTGAATAGTATTCCATGGTGTACATATACCACAGCTTGTTAATCCATTCCTGGGTTGGTGGGCATTTAGGCTGTTTCCACATTTTGGCGATTGTAAATTGAGCTGCAATAAACAGTCTAGTACAAGTGTCCTTATGATAAAAGGATTTTTTTCCTTGTGGGTAGATGCCCAGTAATGGGATTGCAGGATCAAATGGGAGGTCTAGCTTGAGTGCTTTGAGGTTTCTCCATACTTCCTTCCAGAAAGGTTGTAGTAGTTTTCAGTCCCACCAGCAGTGTAAAAGTGTTCCCTTCTCTCCACATCCATGCCAGCATCTGCAGTTTTGAGATTTTGTGATGTGGGCCATTCTCGGGTTAGATGATATCTCAGGGTTGTTTTGATTTGCATTTCTCTAATATATAGAGATGATGAACATTTTTTCATGTGTTTGTTAGCCATTCGTCTGTCATCTTTAGAGAAAGTTCTATTCATGTCTCTTGCCCATTCATATATGGGATTGTTGGCTTTTTTCATGTGGATTAATTTGAGTTCTCTATAGATCCTAGCTATCGAGCTTTTGTCTGATTGAAAATCTGCAAATATCCTTTCCCATTGTGTAGGTTGTCTCTTTGCTTTGGTTAATGTCTCCTTAGCTATACAGAAGGTTTTCAGTTTAATAAAGTCCCATTTGTTTATTTTTGTTGTTGTTGCAATTGCCATGGCAGTCTTCTTCATGAAGTCTTCCCCCAGGCCAATATCTTCCAGTGTTTTTCCTATGCTTTCTTTGAGGATTTTTATTGTTTCATGCCTTAAATTTAAGTCCTTTATCCATCTTGAATCAATTTTTGTGAGTGGGGAAAGGTGTGGGTCCAGTTTCAGTCTTTTACATGTAGACATCCAGTTCTCCCAACACCATTTATTGAATAGGGAGTCTTTCCCCCAAGGTAAGTTCTTGTTTGGTTTATCGAAGATTAGGTGGTTGTAAGATGTTTCTTGGTTTTCAATTCGATTCCAAGTGTCTATGTCTCTGTTTTTGTGCCAGTACCATGCTGACTTGACCACTATGGCTTTGTAGTACAGACTAAAATCTGGTATGCTGATGCCCCCAGCTTTATTTTTGTTACTAAGAACTGCCTTAGCTATACAGGGTTTTTCCCGGTTCCATACAAAACGCAGAATCATTTTTTCCAAATCTTGAAAGTACGATGTAGGTACTTTGATAGGAATGGCATTGAATAGGTAGATTGCTTTGGGAAGTATAGACATTTTAATAATGTTGATTCTTCCCATCCATGAGCATGGTATCTTCTTCCATTTCTTAATATCCTCTGCTATTTCCTTTCTGAGGATTTCATAGTTTTCTTTATAGAGGTCCTTCACCTCCTTCGTTAGGTATATTCCTAGGTATTTCATTTTCTTTGAAAATATGGTGAAGGGAGTTGTGTCCTTAATTAGCTTCTCATCTTGACTGTTACTGGTGTATACAAAGGCTACTGACTTGTGGACATTGATTTTATATCCTGAAACATTACTGTATTTTTTGATGACTTCTAGGAGTCTTGTGGTTGAGTCTTCGGGGTTCTCTAAGTATAAGATCATGTCATCAGCAAAGAGGGAGAGTTTGACCTCCTCTGCTCCCATTTGGATTCCCTTTATTTCCTTGTCTTACCTAATTGTATTGGCTAGAACTTCCAGCACTATGTTGAATAGTAAAGGTGACAGAGGACAACCTTGTCTGGTTCCAGTTCTAAGAGGAAAAGCTTTCAGTTTTACTCCATTCAGTAAAATATTGGCTGTGGGTTTGTCATAGATAGCTTCAATCAGTTTTAGAAATGTGCCACCTATGCCTATACTCTTCAGTGTTCTAATTAGAAAAGGATTCTGGATTTTATCAAATGCTTTTTCTGCATCTATTGAGAGGATCATGTGATCTTTATTTTTGCCTCTGTTAATATGGTGGATAACGTTTATAGACTTGCGTATGTTAAACCAGCCTTGCATCCCTGGGATGAAGCCTACTTGATCATGATGAATGACTTTTTTGATGATAAGCTGTAATCTATTGGCTAGGATTTTGTTGAGAATTTTTCCATCTATATTCATGAGTGAGATTGGTCTGAAATTCTCCTTTTTGTTTGGGTCTTTTCCTGGTTTTGGTATCAGGGTGATGTTTGCTTCATAGAATGTGTTGGGGAAGATTCCTTCTTCCTCAGTTTTTTTGGAATAATTTCTGCAGTACAGGAATAAGCTCTTCCTTGAAGGTTTGATAGAATTCTGGAGTGAAGCCATCTGGACCAGGGCATTTTTTAGTTGGAAGCTTTTTTATTGTTTCTTTGATCTCAGTGCTTGAAATTGGTCTGTTCAGGAGGTCTATTTCTTTCTGGCTAAGTCTAGGGAGAGGGTGTGATTCCAAATATTGATCCATTTCCTTCACATTGTCAAATTTCTGGGCATAGAGTTTCTGGTAGTATTCAGAGATGATCTCTTGTATCTCTGTGGGATCAGTTGTTATTTCCCCTTTATCATTTCTGATTGAGGTTACTAGAGATTTTACTTTTCTATTCCTCGTTAGTCTGGCCAATGGTTTATCTATTTTATTTATTTTTTCAAAAAACCAACTCCTTGTTTCATTAATTTTCTGAATGATTCTTTTTTTTTCAATTTCATTGATCTCTGATTTGATATTGGAGATTCCTTTTCTTCTACTGAGTTTAGGCTTAGATTGTTCTTCTTTTTCCAATTCCATAAGATCTCTTGTGAGATTGTTGATGTGCTCTCTTTCTGTTTTTCGAATGTAGGCATCTAAAGCGATGAATTTTCCTCTCAGAACTGCTTCTGCAGTATCCCACAGGTTTTGGTAGCTTGTGCTTTCATTGTTGTTATGCTCAAGGAAGTTAATGATTTCCTGTTTTATTTCTTCCTGCACCCATCTGTTATTCAACAGAAGATTGTTTAATTTCCATGCCTTTGGGTGGGGTTGAGCATTTTTGTTAGAGTTGAGTTCCACCTTTAGTGCCTTATGGTCTGAGAAAATACAAGATAAAATTTCAATTCTTTTGATTCTGTTGATATTTGTTTTGTGTCCCAGGATATGATCAATTTTGGAGAATTTTCCATGGGGTGATAAGAAGAATGTATATTCTTTATCTTTGGGGTGGAGTGTTCTATATGCATCTATCAAGCACAGTTATTCTAGGGTCTCATTTAAATCTCTTATATCTCTGTTTAATTTCTGTTTAGAGGATCTGTCCAGCTCTGTAAGAGGAGTGTTAAAGTCCCCTGTTATGATGGTATTATCAGATATCATATTGCTCAGACTGAGTAAGGTCTGCTTCAAGAATCTGGGAGCATTTAAATTGGGTGCATAAATATTTAGAATTGAAATGTCTTCTTGTTGTAGTTTTCCCTTGAGCAATATAAAGTGACCATCTTTGTCTTTTTTGACTTTAGTTGCTTTAAATCCACATGTATCTGAAAATAAGATTGCAACTCCTCTTTTCTTCTGAGTTCCATTTGCCTGAAAAATTGTCTTGCAACCCTTGACTCGGAGCTTTAATTTGTCTTTTAAAGCCAGGTGTGTTTCTTGCAGACAGCAAATGGATGGCTTGTGTTTTTTAATCCAGTCAGCCAATCTATGTCTCTTCAGTGGGGAATTCAAGCCATTAACATTTATTGAGATAATTGATAAGTGTGGTAGTATTCTATTCGTCTTATTTGGTGAGAGTCCATTGCTTAGTTTTATCTTTTGCATCAGTGTGGAGGTTAGGTTTTGTCCTTTGATTTCTGAGTTCTTACTTTGCTGCTGATCCATTGTGGTGGTCAGTGTGCAGAACAGGTTGCAGTATTTGTTGTAGAGCTGGTCTTGTTGTGGCGAATTTCCTCAATGTTTGTGTATCCGTAAATGATTTGATTTCTCCGTCAATTTTTAAGCTTAGCTTAGCGGGGTACAGAATTCTGGGCTGAAAATTGTTCTGTTTAAGTAGATTAAAGGTAGATGACCATTGTCTTCTTGCTTGGAAAGTTTCATTAGAGAAGTCTGCGGTCACTCTGATGGATTTGCCCCTGTAGGTCAACTGGTGCTTACTCCTGGCAGCTTGCAGAATCTTTTCTTTTGTCTTGACTTTGGACAGGTTCATCACAATGTGTCTTGGAGAAGCTCGGTTAGAGTTGAGGCAACCTGGGGTTTGATATCCCTCTGAAAGCAGTGTATCAGAATCTTTGGTGATATTTGGGAAATTTTCTTTTATAATATTCTCTAGTATGGCTTTCATTCCTCTGGGGCATTCTTCTTCCCCTTCTGGAATTCCTATAACTCGTATGTTGGAGTGCTTCATAAAGTCCCATAATTCTGACAGTGAACGTTCTGCTTTCTCTCTCTTCTTTTCTGCCTCTTTTACTGTCTGAGTTATCTCAAGAACTTTGTCTTGTACCTCTGAAATTCTTTCTTCTGCATGGTCTAACCTGTTGCTGATACTTTCCATTGCATCTTTAAGTTCCCTAATTGACTGTTTCAGTTCCTTCAGGTCTGCTATATCCTTTTTATATTCTTCATATCATTCATCTCTTATTTGATTCTGTTTTTGGATTTCCTTTTGGTTATTTTCCACTTTATTAGCAATTTCCTTCATTGTTTCCATCATTTCTTTCATTGTTTTCAACATGTGTATTCTAAATTCCCTTTCTGTCATTCCTAACATTTCTTTACAGGTGGAATCCTCTGCAGTAGCTACCTCATGGTCCCTTGGTGGGGTTGTTCTATACTGGTTCTTCATGTTGCCTGGAGTTTTCTGCTGATTCTTCCTCATGAGTGATTTATTTTATCTGTTTCCTTGCCCTAATTTTCCTTTCACTTCCTCTTGCTCTTTAAGTTCTTGTGCCTGTGGAAGTTGTGGGCGGGTTTAGACAGATTGAACACACGCGACCACTTGCCTGTTTTCCACTGTTTTAGTCCTCCTCTTGGGGTCCAGAATTCTCTCGCTGACTCCCTGTATCCTCATAGGAGTGATGATAGGCAGATCCCACCAGCCAGAGATGCCTGGAGTCCTATCTCCCCAGACTCACGGTGCCCAGATTCAAGGAAGCTGTTACTCGGCCGCCATCTTGCTCCCAAGAAGTGAATTTAGACTTTTAAACATCAGATTTACAAATAAATATTTGTTCCATGATATTTTAATAAGAGCATATTTTCTTTACTTGTTCTACATCACATGAAATATCAGCATCCTTTAAAAGTATAGTTTGATAAAGTTAAAGAACTTCCATTATTTATCTAAAACTCATTTAGCTCTAAGAACTTCCATTGTTTATCTAAAAGTCATTTAGCTCTAAGGTTCTACATGCACAGCAAGGAAGTCAATTAGCCTCACAAAGAAATTACTACCTTATCCTTATTAAAGAATAATTACCTTTGCAAAAGAAAAATATGAGCTATAGTGTTCCTCCCTTTCACAAGAATAGGAAACCATATAGGTAAAATGAAATAGTGGAAAAGGCAAGTCTTCATGGAAAATAATAACGTCACTCTATGAAAAACAATTAATTCAAGTCTTGGTTATTTTTCATACTAACAGTTGATTCTCTCATTCTCTTATCAATATTTTACTATAAAACTTTCTGTGTCCTGTGGATTATTAATTTTTAATCTGACCTAAGGAGAGAATGTTAGTTTCAGATTTTCAAAGAACTTCTTCATCATTACAAATTTTATTCAGCTTCCCCCAAAAATACAAATGCATGAAAGAATTTATAATTCCCTACAAATGTCTTTTAACTCCCTAAGCCTTTCAATAATAGATTTTTAAGTCAACCACTTTAGTAGTACAGTTTTGGTGCGATGAATATTTATAGTCAGAGACAGAGAAATTGTGTTTTGCTAGAATTCAGCAGTAGATATGTTCCCCTAATCAAGAATCAAATATTAATAGCCACTGAATAAGAAAAGAAATATTTGAAATTATCAAATATTTGATATTTGATAGTTTGAAAGTTTTGATAATTTTCTTATGTTTTCTATATGGAATAATTCCTAGAGAAATTCAACACTCAACTATTACATATCTGTTCATTTAGATATCTCCTAGGAAGATTCAGACTATATCATATAGGAGAATATATAAAAAGGTTTGGGTCCTTCTTTTAAATTTGCCAGAGAACCTGTGAGTTAGGGTCTAGGATTTCTTTTACATCTCAGTTATATGTCAGCATTTAATACCCCAGGCTGACATAACTCACCAAGCATTTTGAGTCACTGTTCTTTCTGGAAACAGACAACAGTAAAAGAAGGATACATGAAAAAAAATTTTTCCGTTTTTAATTAAGGAAGAAAATATTCATAACACTAATCTCTAGGAAAGAAGTATGGCCAAAACAGTGAAGTTTAAACTTGAAAAAATAAAAATTACAAGTGTCAGAAGGGAGATATTCTCAATAGCAGGGGCCCTTCTTCTGAAAAGCTTACCTTGTGATATTTGCATTAAAAAAATAAGGTTTGTGGAGGGAAGAAGGCTGGAAAAGAATATGTGAATGTTTATTATTTAAAGATCCAGCTGCGCATTTCAGAAGAAGAAAGGCAGATCTGTGGAAGAAAACTGCTTTCTCTTTGTGACTTGCACTTTGTCCTGTGCCTTCCGACATGGTCCATTTGAAGCACAATAGGGTGGAGGCGAGAAGGGAGGAAGGAGCCTATGACAAGTGGGTTCCATGTGTGGCACTTGCCCACCAACTCTGCAAAAAGGTTTTGAGAGCTATATTCCAGCATTAACTTCTAACCATCCTAAATCCTTTATTTTCTAGTAAAGCCTTCAGCGTGAGTGTGAGTCAACTCAGATTAAGTTCTTTACCATCTTGCCATAGCTGTATTTTCCTGTGAGGCTTAACTTTATCATTATACTTCCTAATCTTCAAAGCTTGATGACTCAGCATTATCTTTGGCTCCTTGTTCTCTCTTGCTCCTTGAAGTTAATTGTCCACTAAATGCTGTTCCTTTATCTGCCACTATGTCCTTCCTCTTGTCTCTTTCTTTTCATCCCCATAGCACTTAATTATTTCTTGGTCTGTGCCTATAAGCTCTTTGCCCCCATTATCACCTCTTTAATCTGTTCTGCATAGTGACACTCAATTCGAATTCCTAAAACATGCTTATAATACTCTCTCCCCCTCTCAATAATTTCTCTCAGGCTACACTAAAAACCAAGACAACATTTAACTTCCTATGAAAATATCAATCTTATGGAATGTCCAAACCACATATTCCAATCTGTTTGGACATCCACCTAAGAAAGACTTGCCCATGGACCCCCTTTCAGGTTTCTTTTTCCTTTTTTCTTTATTGTTTGAGTCCTGTGCTTTCCTTGTGAAGTCTTCCACAGATATTTGCACGCATAACAGTGTCTTTCTTCTTTGAATTGCATTAGAATGTTTTGGTTGGTGCTACTCCTTCAACACCTGTAATAGACTTCATTCTTTAAGAATCAAACAAACAACCTTTATTAAGGGGTTAATGTAACCAGCATTATAAAAAGAATAAATCAGGAAATCACTTTTAACAGTGCAAGTAGGAATGGAATGGACAAATGATTTAGTCATTATAATTTAACATGCTGTGTTTATTTATGTGTTTATAGTTAGTTTTGTGTTGATATAAATGTGTGTATCAAACTATATTTTAAATTCATTCATGGTTGAGGCTACACACAACCACATGTTTTTCTTTTGGGCTGGATGATAATAATACTGATACGCTTTTGGCTAATTGAAGTAATGAATATTTACCATCTATGAAATTCTGTGCTGGTTGTCTTAACTATCAACATTGGACACAGAGTCACAGTGTGTGCTTTTGAGAACCTAGGATATAAAATTTTTACTTGCACCTTTCTTTCAGTTTACTTTAAGTAATGCAAGGGTTGGGAAAAGAGAGAAGAGGAGGGGAAGAAGGAAGGAAGGAGAGAGCGTGAAGGAGGAGGAGTGAAAAGAGACAGAAAGCACGAGAAAGGAAGGGAGGGAAAGAGAGGGAGTGTGGAGGAGACACAGAGAAAGAAAGATCAATAACTGAATACTCTGTTATGTGGACTGCAGACCAAGAAACTCTCATGAAAAACCAGGAAGACGATTGTGTCTCTGGAGACAGGCTACTTCTATATCTTTCCTTATCTGCATCAAATGCATCTCTAGTCATCCTTTTCAGTCCCCCTGGTGAGCTGGGAAGTCTGAGTAGTGTACAGGAAAGCTCAGGTTGCCACTACGATGGAGCCTATCAGCTCCGTCAAGTCAGACGTGCACTTGATCTTTTAAAGTAGCTTCCTGAGTTGTTTCAGGTGCAGATCTGTCTTCCTTTGCTTTCCCTTATTCCACTGTCTCTCAATTGTTCTTTGGTTACTGCTCCAGATTCAGAAAGTTCAGGATCCTCAGGCTGCTATTGGACTGAAATAATTCTAGCTATCTGTTAGTTATTGGAAAAGAAATAATGCAACCAGAAGATTCTTAGAACGAAATATAGTTCATTCTTTTTTTTTTTTATTGTTGGGGATTCATTGAGGGTACAATAAGCCAGGTTACACTGATTGCAATTGTTAGGTAAAGTCCCTCTTGCAATCATGTCCTGCCCCCATAAAGTGTGACACACACCAAGGCCCCACCCCCCTCCCTCCTTCCCTCTTTCTGTTTCCCCCCCCATAACCATGATTGTCATTAATTGTCCTCATATCAAAATTGAGTACATAGGATTCATGCTTCTCCATTCTTGTTCATTCTTTTCCAAGGGCCTGAGATGCCTTTCTGATAACTATCTCCGGTGTCCCTGCCACACACATCTCTTAGTCAGCAGACTTATTTTTGCCTCCTCTCCTCCTCCTGTGCTGCAATGTGCTCCACTACATTGCTTCAGTGTGAAAAATGGGCATGGGAAACGGAATTAATGCTGCCATGCCTATGGCCTCAGGAAGGAAAAGCGGTATGTGGAAGTCCCTCGGGACAGGCAAGTCCTGTCACGTTGAAATTCATCAGAGCCCTCGTTTTCTTCACATCATGGCAAAGTGCCAGTTCTCAGTTCCAGCTCAGTCCTCTTGGGCTCAGAAGCAATTGGCAAGGGGTTTATTTCAAAACTCAGAAATGCATTTCTCTTGCACCTTGCCATTTTAACTTTTTATATGTGTTTTAAATTCACACATCACGTCTTTTTATATGCATGTATTTATCTCGTATATATCCTGTCTATTTCCATACAGTGCCAAATCGATAGAAAGGAGATATTGGTCTACGCGGATGTGGCACGCACACGCACATACACAGGAGCAGACACACACAAGCGAGTCACTAAATCAACATAATTAGAAAAATAATTTTGTTGACCGTTTTACTTTTTAGTTATATGAAGCTATTCATGTGTGTTTCTATGTTTGTTTTTTAATAGTTTGTCAGGCACTTGATAAAGAGTCTTCTCAGGTGAAGTATCATGATGATTGCAATTATTTTTAAATTTTTCATCAAGATAAATGAATAGATTAATAAATGCATTGATAAGTAGATAATTTATATAAGAAGAAAAAGGATAAACATATGAGAGAGAGAAATGTGGCAGGATATTGATAAAAGGTGACACTCAATTCGAAACCGAGTGAAGGGTATACAGGAATCATTGTGCTCTTCTTATTCCCCCCTGTAGATTTAAAATTTTCCAAATTAAACACTGATAAGAACATAGACATAACATGTAGACATAACCTAACAGTGGATGTTCTTGAACTTTTTAAAAGACAGATGCCATATGTCTAGAGCTGAGCTTTTATGCTTGCTTTGAATTGAGTTCATTGGCCTCTGGATTTTCATCTCAATTCTAGCATAACTTTTGTCTAACTAGAAATCTACAGAGCCAAAATCAAATATAATTTAAGTTTCAGAACATCATTAGGGCCTGGAATAAGCAAAGGCATTACAAAAAAATCAATTTCTCTTTACGTTGGAAGGAACTGAATTTGGCTACTGTTTGACAGAGCAAGGAAAAAGAATTTCTAAAAAGCTGGCCAACCAGCAAAACACAGGAGAAAAGAAATAAAAATTGACTTTCACTCAAACTAGCATATTATTAAACTATCCCCTTTCTAAATTTGTAAGTAGGAGGAAGGATACATGGGGGTGGGTGAAATGAAGGCTCAGTAAAATATCAGTCGAATCTTAAAGGGTCCTTGGCAAGAATAAAATAAAAGGGAGGGAGCATTGTGCTCTCAAAATCAAATTGACAGTCCATCAATGCTGTCAAATCCAACCTAATAACAGCCAAGTTTCCCCTAGGAGAATGTCAAGAAAATGGAAGTTCTTGTCACTTTTGTGTTTGAAATTTAGGGCTTTCCTTTAATGCCTCGATTCTTAGCTGTTCCCTGAATAAGTAAAGGGAGGAAGAATAAAAGCTCAATTCTGTGTTCTGGGAATCACTTTGCTCCCCTGTAGGAATCAGGGTATGAACCAACAAACTTACACTGGGTTGAATGTGCAGATAAAATCCAACAGCACAACAGTTCCAGAGCTCAAAGGTTGTAAAAAGAACTTCTCTGAAGAGTATGAAAGAAGAGATTTGAAATAGGGATGACATGAAAAAATTCATTCCTAAAATAACTGGATAAATATATATTGAGAGTCGGCTATATTCTGGGAGCCATGTAAGATGCTGAGGAGAATATTATAACACAGAAAGGTGGTCCAGTCCATAGGAAGGGTAAATAAATCTGTCACTTGCCCAGATTCAATGTTTATCAAGAAGACTTTGCCAAGTACTGACCTCTCCCATGAGGTCCCTGTAGGTCTGTAAAGAGTTTGATGATATCTAAATGTCCAGTTGTCTTCTATGTAAGTAGAGGTTATTATTGATAATACCTTTGAGAAATGCTAGAGAACTCAAATTTAATGTGAACATTCCCTGAAATGAATTAGAACCTCCAGATAAATAGCTGGGCATTGTGGCGGCACCTATAGTCCCAGCTCCTTGGCAAGGTGAGGAAAGAGAATCATTTAAGCCCAAGAGTTTGAGTTTGCTATGAGCTATGACAGCCCAGCACTCTGCCAAGGGTGACAAAATGAGACTTTGTCTTAAAAAAAAAAAAAAGTTAAATATATACAAAAAAACCCCAAAACCTTTAGATAAAATCTAATTACAAACAAAGATCAAGACCTTCTTCAAATTAGAAATTTACACAGGCTTAAGTATCAATTTCTGTAAATATCACTAAATCCCTAATTCCCCTGGGAGATTTATTCAACTCCAGGTAATAGGCACTATCCTTTCAAATTAATAGTATCCCAGGGTTTTCATTGCAATAGTGGAAGTATAGTGTTATTGAAAAACTAAGTTGTTTCCTGTTCCCCAAATATTCTGTTTACCTGCCTTGATTTTTTTCCCATCTATATCCAGGCAGCAAGTGGCATTACTTATTCTTTTGGGAAAAGATGTGATATAAGAAATTAGTGGAAAAGAGAACATCTTTTCTTGACTTTTGAATTCCAAATTTAAAAAGTAAAAAATTTTAGAGAAAACATCAAAATAGCACCCTACCCATCTATGGACTAGAAAATTATTAGTCTCTACATTGGGGGTGGGGGGATATAATTTATTTATAAATTACTTCCTTTTGTAAATGCTTTGAAGTTTTCAATCTACCAGTATTTCACCTTGCGACTTATGTTTATTCTTAGAGATGAGGCCTGACAATTAAGTATGCAAACCGGCCATCATGTGCTTACATCAGCAACGCTGTACAAACAGCTTGGTAAGGTTTCATAACCTTGGTACATCAGTGTCTCACTAGTGTGTTTGAGACAATAGGGGGCTGAATGGTGTTCATTATTGTTGTATGTTTTTGTGTGCTGTCACAAGAATGTTGGAGCTTGAACTAGAGTAACAAATAAACATTTCTTATTAAACTTGGTGAGAATGGAAGTGGAATCACAGAGATATGTTAGTACAAGTTTATGGAAATAATGCCATAAAGAAAATGGCAATGTATAAGTGGATTAAACATTTTTCTGAGGGGAGAGAAAACATCACTGATGAAGACAGGTCAGGGTGACCAGTAATGAGCTAAACTGACAAAAACATTGCAGAATTTGATGAATTGTAGATTAAAATCTTAGGCTGACTGTGAGAAGCATAGCAAACCAAGTAAATATTAATATAGAAATAGTCAGGAAAATCTCGGCATGAGAAAGATGTTTGCAAAAATGGTCCCAGAAGAGCTTACAGATGAACGAAAGCAAAGGAGAGTTGAAGTTTGCCAAGACTGTTTAGAGAGACGAGGAGATGATGTTTTGGGCTGGTGGTGAAACATGGATGTACCAATATGACCCTGAAACAAAGCATCAAACTGTACAACGAAAGTCAGCCAATTCTCCTTGACTGAAAATTTTCCATCAGTCCAAATCAAGAGTAAAAATAATATTGCTAACCTTTTAAGATATTAGAAGAATTGTTCATTTTGACTTTGTACCAACTGGCCAGTTAACCAAGTTTACTATTTAGAAGTGCTGAAAGGCTGCATGAAAAAGTTAGATGAAAATGACCTCAAAGTTTCACCAACAACTCATGGCTTTTGCATTACTATATTGCACCAGCTCATATGGCAGTGTCTGTGAGGAAGTTTTTAGCTTGTAAACAAATGCCTATATTGGAACATCCTCCCGAGTCACTGATCTGGCTCCCACTGATTTTTTTCTTACCCAAAGATAAAGGAAATATTGAGAGGAAGACATTTTGATAACATTCAGGACATCAAGTGTATTATGATGACAGCTCTGATGGCCATTCCAGAAAACTTTCCAAAATTGCTTTGAAAGGTGGATAAGTGCTGGTGTTGGTGCATAGCTTCTCAAAGGGAGTACTTTGACAGTTACCATAATGATATTCAACAATGAGGTATGTAGCAATTTTTCTATAATGAGTTGAAAACTTAGGGTGGTGCCTGTGGCTCAGAGGAGTAGGCACCGGCCCCATATACTGGAGGTGGTGGGTTCAAACCTGGCCCCAGCCAAAAACTGCAAAAAAATAAAATAGAAAATGAGTTGAAAACTTAGTTGTCAAACCTAGTATTTAAGATATTTTGTTTTCATGAACTGAAAACATTAATATTGTTAAGATATCTATACTACCCAAGTCAATACATAGACTCAATGCTATTGTATCAAAATCCCAACAGCATTTTTTACAGAAATAGAAACAATAATCCTAAAATATATATGTAACCCCAAAATACCCATAATAGTCAGTATGATCTTAAAAACAAAGAGGAAAGCTGGAGACATCACACTTGCTGATTTTAAAATATGTTACAAATCGATAGTAATCAAAACAGCATGGTACTACAACATAAAGGCAGATATATGATTACTGTTCCATAAATTAGAGTTGTCTAGCCATTATGACATTCTAGGGCAGCACAATACTCAGATGCTTGTAATGATGCCAGTGTTAACAAACTTACTGTGCTGCTAGTCCTATGAAAGTCTAGCACATACAATTTTATATATGCTTTGGGTAATAAAATACGTATGCACATTTAAATAACAAGAATTCGGTAAAGTGTAGTCTTGTGAACAAAAATGAACATACTCGTTTTATGTCCCTATAGAGTCCTCCAAAATTCAAAAGCCATTCAATGAGTATTCTTATGAAAACATTGTTATTTGTATAAGTTTAATAAAAATCTAGTCTCTCCTTATAACAAGACACAACATAACAGTGGTTGTATTACCAAGGTTTTTTAGTATGTGTGAAAATGTGCATAGAATCCCTAGCTGCGAAGGTTCCCAGGTTTACAGTGAGTAGATAAAACTTACCACTTTATAACAGGCCCAGAAGCCTTGAATATAGGTAAAAATCTAGAGTCTGCCTTGAGAGGTTCCTAGCCTTAATAAGTTTTAAATATGAGATTCCTAGGTGATCAATGGAAAGAGAAGAAGTTATGTTTCCAAGGAAAAGTTGTTATTAATTGTAACTCTGTGCATTGCTTTGTTATCTATGTATAGATTAGACTAGATCCTGAATTCTTTGGGATTTCTCCGATACAACTTTCTTCCATGAAATTATTAAAAAGGGCATTGCTGTGTTCCCCAAGCCATATGAGCTAAAACTAGATAAATTTTAAGAAACAGGTCTTGTGCCAGATGTACAGGCCACACAGAAAGTTTATCAAAATGCCCAAGGCCATAACCAAACCCAGTCAAACTGCAAACCAGGATGAAAAGCTGAGTTTCAGGTTTTCTTGAGTTGACAGCTTTTCCCAAGACATCATAACAAGACTCCATATCACAAAGGGACTCTCACTCCCCTTAATGCCTGCCTTTCTCACTTGACAGGATAATTGCTATTTGATTTATTCAATTGGTTGCCTTTAAGACTAAGTTCACGGTACAAACCCATTAAGCAAACTGGATTGTCATATTAGTATTAATTTCTTTTTGTATTTTTCTTTTTTAAATATTGTATTTATTACTTGCTAGATTTTTATAAAAGTACAGCTCATAACAGACTAATGCCGGCCCAACACTTTGTAATGATTGCAAAGACTACAGAACAGACAAATTTGATAGTAATGAGCTGCAGGTGGACTTAGACAGAGGGAAACTGCCATCAAACCTCCCTGGCTGTGGTGCAAATGTCCCTAAAAGGATTTCAACCCTGACTTCTAGTTTCTCTTCACTCCCTCTACCATGGAACCAGACAAGTAATTTGAGACAACTGCATCCTGGCAACAAGGACATAAGAACCTAACTATGGGATGATCAAACAATGATGCTTCCAGGAAAGATCTTGATCAAAAGGGAGAAAATTGGCAGAATCAAAATGGAGTCATTTGCATTTAAAAGAAAAACAAACAAACAAAATATCCCTAATGCAAAGAGCTGGGGAAGGTTATGAGAGGATTCTCATGTATAAATGCCTGATAACAAAAACTACCACAAAAGACTGTGAAAACTGCAACCTTGCTCAAAAAGTAATTTTGGGAATATGTTTGCCCAACAACTACCTGTCCAACTTTGGGTACACATGTTTGTTATAGAGAAGGATAATATTCTCAAAACAAATATGTAATCCTCTTCATTTTTTACTTTAAAAACCTTTGTCTTTCCCATGATTGCAAGAGGGACTTTACCTAACAAATGCGATCAGTGTAACCTGGCTCATTGTACCCTCAATGAATCCCCAACAATAAAAAAAAATAAAAAAAGCAAAAAAAAACAAAAACCCTTTGTCTTTCCTAACTTTATATGCACACTGATTACTAAGGCTTGAGTATTCCCACGGCAATGCTCGTGTTTTTCTCTGTAAGTGAGCCTCTCTTTTTGTTACTTAGGGTGACAGTTCAAACCAGGAGAACTAGGTTCTCTCCCTGCTCTAAGACCTTGATATGAAAAGCAGAAGGGGAAGAGAGGTGGGAAATAGAGAGTTGTTGATTCTAAATTTAATAGAGTGAAGTAGAATCACCCTTTCATGCCTCCAGATGCAGATCTACTTGTGAGGTTACAAAGACTGACACAGCTGGATGGATTGACACACAGACACTTTTACATGAACCCACACACAAACACACAGAGATTTTTTTTCTTTCTTAACAAAGCCTGGCCATCTCTGGCATAATTGATAAAAAAAATGACTGCACAAACCAAATCTATGCGTAACATATACTATGACTGAATTGGGACTTCTGCATATTTTGATTGATTGTTTACATCCTACAGAACTAAATGTAATATAATCTGGATTTTTAAATGTCTACAGGCATACTTTTAGCAACTGTGCTGTGATTGAGAAGGTCTTGCCTACTTGATACCTTAGTGTGGATTTGGCATTTTTTGATGCTTTTAATGCGCTCCTTTCTTGATCACCCATGCTTTGTCTATTTCTATTCATCACCTTTATTACTTCAAGTCTAATTTTTCTCATATTTAATAGATCAATTAGTGATTTTTCATTGTTTTTAGTGAATTATTTAAAAATCAGTTTTGAATTATTTTAAAATATGCTTAGTTTACAATTTTACATGCTTGGTTTACAAAATTTGGAAAGTACAGAAAAATATAAAGAATATAGGAAAGCAAATAATCCCTTAGAGTTAATTTGAATGTATTTTATTTATTTTCTGAGTTCATATAAAAATTTTTCCTCTAACACTTTTTTTAAATTTCAAATTAATATTAGGGTACATACAATTAGATTACATAGTTTGCATTTGTAAGTTTAAAGTCTGAGTTGTAGCTATTTTCTTCACTCAGAAGTGTGTCATACACCTGTGCCTCGCACCCATTGTGTGAGAGCCAGCCAATCCCCCTCCTCCCCACTCCCTACGACTACCACCCTGTAGTTGTTAATCTGCTAGTTTCTATTCAGTACTGAGTACATATGATGGTTGTCTTTCCATTTCTGTAATACTTTTCTCCGGAGGTGTCCTCCAAGTCCACTCAGGTTGTTACAAAAGATGCATAATCTCCATCTTTTTTACGGATAAATAGTGTTGCATGGTATACATACACCATCATTTATTAATCCATTGATGTGTTGAATGCAACTGTGAATTGGGCTGCTACAAATATTAAAGTATAAAGGTAAAATAACTTTTTTTTTTTTTGTAGGTGCCTAATAGTGGGATTGCAGGGGCAAATTGTAGGTCTACTTTTAGCTCCTTGAGGAATCTCCATACTTCTTTCCAGAAAGGCTATGTTTTAAAATTCAGTAGTAAAGGGTGTGTATAATTTGAGAAGTTAACTTTTTACAAGATGTTAGTTGATATAAAAATTACTCAAAAATAATAGTTTTACAATGAGGATATTATTTGATTTAATTTTGTACTTTGTTTTTTGAGATTTAGGTTATTTTTATTGTTTATATTATAAATGAATTATCATAAATATCCTTCTACATAAGTCTTTTTCTGAGTCTCTGATGGTTTATTTATGATGGGTTTCTACAAGTAGAGTTACTCAAGTAATAGATATACACACCAAACCTTTCTCCCACAAGCAATCCTTGAGAAAGTCTTTCTTGTGAATGGTAGTAGTCATCTATTTTCAAATACCAGATTTAATATGGACATTTTGATGCTATGGAGATGGAATATTCTCAAGGTTTCTGGTCACATGTATTTTTTCTTTCCATTGTCTGTTCTATCTTCTACCCACTTTTTCTGAATGGGCATGCTTGCAATTTATAAACCGTCAACTCTGTATTCCACCACCATTTCCGTGACTTGCTTGTTCATGTAGAAGATCCATTCCCATCTGTCGCCCTGGCTCCTGAACAGTTTTTCTCCTCAAACCATATTTTTCCTCAGTCAAAATTTAGCCAACCATTTATTTTTTAGAGACAGAGTCTCACTATGTCACCCTCAGTTGAGTGCTATGACATCATAGCTCATAGCAAACTCAAACTCTCGGGCTTAAGCAATTCTCTTGCCTCAACCTTCCCAGTAGCTGGGACTATAAGTGCCTGCCACAATGCCCAGCTATTTATCTATTTATTTATTTATTTTTGCGTTTTTTGGCCAGGGCTGGGTTTGAACCCATTCCCTCCCGCTTATGGGGCCAGTGCCCTCCTCCTTTGAGCTACAGGCACCACCCGCCTGGCTATTTTTTTATTGCAGTTGTTGTTTAGCAGGCCCGGGGCTGGGTTCGAACCCACCACCCTCAGTATGTGTGGCTGGAACCGTAACTGTAACCACTGTGCTATGGGCGTTGAGCCTAGCCAACCATTTTTATGATCAGCATTGTAGCTTGCCATGCCCAATAAAACTACCACTTCAGAAAAACTGATCGTGAGAATTCTTCTCTGAGAATTTCTCTCTCTTTTCCTCTTTTAGCCTAGTGGTCAAGATAGTGGTTTCTGGACATTTTCATATTTTTCTTCATTCACTTTATATACAGTACGACCTTTGCAATTTTCTGAACTATGTTGTGAGTTAGTGTCTTCATCCATAAAATGATATCTGTGTTAGATCTGATTTTTACAGCATTTTTATGAGGAACCCAGTGTTCAATGACTGTTATCTCTTATCACAGCAATACTGTCCATGGGAATATTTTTATTCTATTCTATGAACTTCCGTTTAATTCAACTTCTTATGTGCTATGCCAAACTTTCTTCCCTACTTAAAAACTTGGATTCTGTAGTCCAATATCATTACAAATAGCCGTATTCTTTTATCTCTGCTCCTTTTTTCTTGCTACCTAAACCTAGTTCAATTCAACTATCCCTCAATTACGTATCCCCAATTATTATCCTCCAATTAAGGATTGAATTGGTTCCCACTCCCAAAAGCCATATGGTGAGCACCTAACCCCTGATGTGACTGTGTTTGGAAATAGGGGCTTTAGGATGCAATTAAACATGAATCAGACCACAAAGGTGTGACTCTAATGCAATATGACTGGTGTCCCGATAAGAAAAAAAAGAGACACATACACCATGGAAAAAGGTCATGGAAGAACACAGCCACCAAGAAGAAAGGCCTCAGGAGAAACCCAAGCTGCCAACAGTTTGGTCTTGGATTTCTGCCTTGAGAACTATGAGAACAAATTTCTGTTGTTTAAGACACCCAGTCTGTTGTATTTTGTTATAGCAGCTCTAACAGTAAAAGCATGTGGTTTCACTGAAGCTGTGAAAATAGCTACAGGAAATTCATTATATAGTGTATATTTTTAGACTACTATAATTTATCAATTAAATGTACGGTTACTATGTCTCATGCATAGTGACCATTATCTGGGCAGTCTTAAGCATTTATTTCCATGTTCTTTCCTTCTACTGAATCTATCTTGTCAGTTTAACCATTGACTTATGTTTGGATAAATCCAATGGTCAGTTTTTTGTAACTATAATCTATCTCAACCTCTCAGGAATGCTTGACACAGTGAAACTTTCTTTTTGTTGAAACACTTCCACGTAGGTTTGTTTTATGATGCCTCACTCTTTTAATTTTTTTTCTAATTCCAGTGGTTGGTTAGACTTTTTTTCAGTTTTGTTGCTGTTATTATGAGCTCCCCCACTTCTTCCTCTAACTAAGCATTAAATGTTAGAGATGACACAATTCCGGCTCCTGCTAGTCTCCCTATTTTTAGTTTCATTCAATAGAATCTAATCATTTTCTAATAAAAAAGTAGCATCTATATGTTAATGTTTTTCAAATCTACAGCCCTAGCTGTAACATTGTCCCCTGAACTACACACTTCTATATGTAGCAAACTGCCTAGTTGGCATCACCATTGCATAAGGCATGTAGAGATTCTTTCTCCTTCATAATTTTTAAAGCTTAAAACACATCTTTTTTATTATTTCAGTAAGTTTGGAATGTGTTTTTTCCTGAATATGTTCAATCTGTTTTCCTTGCCTAGAATTCAGGTGATTTTGTAAGAGAGGTACACTTTAAGAGCTAAATCCCCCAAATAAATTTTTGACAGGTATGCTGAAGTCCTGAACTGTACATTTTACATGTGTAGGAACAGATTTATACAAGCTTTCCATAGACTAGCCTGTGAAGTGTTACTTAACTCTCTCTAATTTTATATCTTTGAAGTGAAAATATACTAGAAATAGGCCAATTTTAAGGAATGTCATTAAAAAAGATAGTTATTAAAATTTATTCATTAAAAAATGAATACTAGAGCATTATCTCTACATATTTTAGTGGGTGCATTGAAATAAACAGATTATTTTTAGGTTGTTTCATTACTTTTTATGATATTTTAATAATAACTTATTTTAGGCATACAGTATTCTTTAAAACCAACTCTGTTAACATATGAATCTCACATATTAAAAATGTGACATACAATTTCTTTTTTAGAAATGAATGAAACAGCATATGTTAAATTAGTGTGTACATTTCATACAGAAGCATAAGCAAAAGGCCGATTAGCACTTGCAGAGTTACATGCATTGATCAAGACAGGATATACCCTTATGTATTTATTTATTTGATCATTCTAACAAGCAAATTGTATATATTTTCATGGCTACTTTATACAATAATATCACATAACTATTACTTATACCACTAAAACAAATTTAACTGACAGACGAAACAGCAGCAAAA
The DNA here is from genome assembly GCF_027406575.1 of Nycticebus coucang. NCBI lineage: Eukaryota > Metazoa > Chordata > Mammalia > Primates > Lorisidae > Nycticebus > Nycticebus coucang. The sequence goes on along the minus strand of NC_069780.1, from coordinate 155,941,043 downwards.
AGCTCTTGAGGTTTCCAGATAAATAATTTACTAAATGACTATATATTTTCTCCATGGACCTTAATGGCATTTCTCTCCTGTTTAAAATATACAGAATAAATATGTGCAGTTATTTTATCCAAATGTGTACATGAATCTTGCAACAATATTTTAAAAATATAATCAGGAAATCACCCAATATATACTTATCCAATCTCAAGTAGCTGTTTTTGCACTTTTCTCCCTTGCAAGTTTCTTATGGGAATAATGTAGAGTATAAAGCTCTCCAAAACCCATTTTCCTGTAACGATAAAATTGAGTAAACTCAATACAAAGATCTTCATTATGCAAATAGGATGTTACTATTACATCAGAAACTATGAAAGACTAGAGATTTTTTTTTTTGGAGGAGGGGAGAAATCAGCCTAGTAGAAAGAAAGCTTTTATGTTTGTTCATTTGTTTTTATTTTTTGGTCATGGTGCAACCATCTACTAGCCAAATCAAGAGCTTTGGTTTGCCTAGAAGAGGAGGCTTTTTGAACTTCATAAATTAGAACCTCTATTAGTAGAGCACCAGACAGCAAAAACCCTGGCTGGTTGTTTCTGTTTTTATGCATTTATGAAAGAAAGAGGTGAGTAAAATAAGAGTAGATGCAACAAGATTTGCAAAAAGATCAAGAGTCATCTATTTTAAGCATAATTTAGCTTAAAGACTTGTCGGTTGATTAACTTACACAGTGCTGAAGTAGGACAACGCAGAGTTGACTGTAAAATAAATAAACAGAGAGAAAAACAAGAACGATCTCTTTTCCAAAATGTCATCAAATACATTTGAACATTATCTATGGGCATTTTGGGAGTTTAATTCTAAAAGGAAAAACAAAGAAAAGAATAAAAAGAAGAGGAAGGAAGGGGGGTGACTGACTTGATTTGGCAATAATCTCATCCTAGTAGAAGTAGAATTTCAAACCTGGGATGGGCTTTTGAGAACACTGACAGCAGCATTTCTATTTGGAAGATGTGGAAGTCAGATGACAGGTATTGTGAGATTTCTAAGCTAGTTAATGGAAAAAACTCAGGTAAGATTTATTTTAGATTTGAAAAATCTATTCCATTCATTTTTCTTATATGCTTTCATAATAATAGCTGTTATCTATCAACTCTTTCTTTACATATATTACTCCCCAAACTTTGGTACTTTATCATTATTTCACAGATAAGGACTCTGATGCACAAATAATTTAAATGAGCTAAAATCATACAAGCTTGAACCAAAGAGGATTGGTCCAAAAGATATCGACCATGGAAGAATTCAGGGTCAGAAAGTGTGATGCCAAAACCTATGAACTTAATCTTCACACCTTAATGATTTCTTTAAAAGTTGATTGAAGAATTAGGATATTAACACATAAAATAATGAATTATTTGAAATGACACCATGTAAGACTGACATTTATAATATTTATATAGAGGTTTTAACAAGAAGCGATCCATCAGTGAAACTGAACAGAATAGGCATTCTCCATGTGACTTAAGTTGGATCTTGACAGATGGAAAGGGTTTAAATTTGGTAGAATACAGTATTGGTAAAGGAAGAGGGTACTCCAAGCAAGGAAATAACCTGTTCAAAGAGTTAAGACTTAGCAAATCATATTCAAGAAAAAATGAGAGGTCATGTTACATAGGTTTTTAAATTAGGGCTGTTTACTTTGTTTTTGCAATAGAGGATATGAGAAGCAAATGTTTAGTAAACAGAAGACACGAGATGAGTTATGGCCTTGGTCTGCAGCACTATTCTGTTCTGTGTGATTGAAATACAAGTATACAGAGAAGATAGAGCAAAATGTTTACAGTTGTTCTAAAACAACTTAAAAATGGTATTTGTTAATGCCATTCCTGGGATTATGCTTTTTGCAGTGATATTTTCACTATATATTTCAACTTTTTTGAAACTTCAGGTTAATGTGAAGATACAAACAACAAGGTTACAGTATTTGATTTTGTTAGGTAGAGTCCCTCTTGTAGTTATGCATCACACTCAAGAGGTGTGCCATAAACCCTTACATTGTGCCCGTTAAGTGTGAGAATACCAATCACCCTTTCTCTTCCCCCTTCCCTTATTCTCCCCCACCAACTTCCATGGATTGAGTTTTTCTTTTATGTGTGTATGTACTAGATCACCTACTGGCTTCATGTTAGTATAAAGTGTGTTGGATATTTGCTTTTCCATTCTTGTGGTATTTTACTAAGAAAAAGGTGTTTCAACTCCATCCAAGCTAATTCAAAAGTCTCCATCTTTTTATGGCTGAATAGTATTCCATAATATACATATATCACAACTTTTTGATCCATTCCTGGGTTAGTGGGCATTTAGGTTGTTTTCACATCTTGCCAATTATAAATTGAGCTGCAATAAACAATCTAGTACAATTGTCCTAATGATAAAAGAAATTGTTTTCTTCTGAGTATATGCCTAGTAATGGGATTTCAGGATGAAATGGGAGGTCTGATTGGAATTCTTTGAGAATTCTCCATACTTCTTTCCAAAAGTATTAGTTTGCAGTCCCACCAGCAGTGTAAAACTACTCCCTTTTCTCCACATCCAGCCAGCATCTGCAGCTTTGAGAATTTGTGATGTGGGCCTTTCTCTCTGGGCTGAGATGATGTCTCAGGGTGGTTTTGGTTTGCATTTCTCTAATAATTAGGGATGATGAGCATTTTTTCGTGTGTTTGTTAGGCATTCATCTGTCTTCTTTTATTATTATTATTATTTTTATTTTGGGGAGTCATTGATGGTACGATAAGCCAGGTTACACTGATTGCATTTGTTAGGTAAAGTCCCTCTTGCAATCATGTCTTGCCCCCAGAAGGTGTGACATGCACCAAGGCCCCGCCTCCCCCCCTCCTTCCCTCTCTCTGCTCATCTATCTTCTTTAGAGAAGATTCTATTCGTTGGTCTTGCCCTGTGATATAAGGGATTGTTGGGTTTTTTATTGATTAATTTGAGTTTTCTATAGATTGTAGTTATCAAACTTTTATCTGATTCATAATATGCAAATATCTTTTCCCATTCTGAAGGTTGTCTGTTTGCTTTGGTTGTTGTTTCCTTAGTGGTACTGGAGCTTTTCAGTTTAGTTAAGTCTCATTTGTTTGTTTTTGTTGTTGTTGCAATTGCCATGAAGTCTTTTTCCTAAAATCTTTCCCCGGGATGATATATTCAAGTGCTTTCCCTATACATTCTTTGAGGCTTTTTATTGTTTCATGCCTTAGATTTAAATCTTTTACCCATCTTAAATCAATTTTTGAAAGTGATGGGAGGTGTAGGTCCAGTTTCAGTCTTTTACATGTGGTTATCCAGTTCTCCCAACACCATTTATTGAATAGAGATTCTTTTCCCTAGTGTATGTTCTTGTTTGGTTTATCAAAGATCAGGTGGCTATAAGAGGTTTATTTCATCTCATGTTTTCTATTTGGTTCCAAATATCAATGTCTCTATTTTTGTGCCAGTACCGTACTGTTTTGATCACTATGGCCTTAGTACAGCCTGAAGCCTAGTAGGGTGATACCCCCAGCTGTTTTGTTTGTTTTTTTACAAAGAATTGCCTTGGCTATATGGTGTTTCTTCTGGTCCATACAAAGTGAGAAATTATTTTTCCCAAATTTTGAAAGCATGATGATGGTACTTTAATGGAGATTGCACTGAATCTTTAGATTGCTTTGGGAAGTATAGACATTTTGACAATGTCAATTCTTCCCAGCCATGAGCATGGTATGTTCTTCCATTTGTTAATATCATTTGCTATTTCTTTTCTTATGGTTTCATAATTTTTTTGTAGAGGTCCTTCACCTCTTTTGTATGTATATTCCTAGGTATTTCATTTACTTTGAAGCTACTATGAAGGAGATTATGTCCTTGATTAGCTTTTCATCTTGGCTGTTATTGGCACATACAAAGACTACTGATTTATGGACATCGATTTTTTTTTATTTTTTCAGACATTTATTTTATATCCTGAGACATTGCTATATATTTTCATCACTACCTGGAGTCTTGTGGTTGAGTGTTTAGAGTTCTTTAAGTATAAGATAATATCGTTGGCAAAGAGTGAGAGTTTGACCTTCTCTACCCACTTTTGGATGCCCTTTTTTATTTCTCTTGCCTCATTGTATTGGCTAGAAGTTCTAGTATGGGTATAAGGTCTTCTTTGAAGGTTTGAAGGTTGAATAGTAGTGGTGATAGAGAACAACCTTGTCTGGTTCCAATTCTAAGTGGAAAAGCTTTCAGTTTTACTCCATTCATTATATTATTAGCTTTGGGTTTATCACAGATAGCTTTGATAAGATTAAGAAATGTGCCACCTATGCCTATGTTCTTAAGTGTTCTAATTAGAAAAAGATGCTGAATTTTATCGAATGCTTTTTCTGTATCTATTGAGAGGATCATATGGTCTTTGTTTTTGCTTCTGTTGATATGGTGAATTACATTTATGGTCTTCTATATGTTAAACCAGACTTGCATACCTGAGATGAAACTTACTTGATCATGATGAATGATTTTTTTTTTTTAATGTGTAGCTGTAATCTATTGGGTAGGACTTTATTGAAAATTTTTGCATCTATATTTATTTGTGAAAATTGTCAGAATTTCTCCTTTCTAGTGGGTATTTCCTAGTTTTGGTATTCAAGGTGATATTTGTTTCATAGAACATATTGGGGAAGATTCTTCTTAATTTTTTGGCATAATTTATGCAGTATGAGTATAAGCTCTTCTTTGAAGGTTTGATAGAATTCTGGTGTGAAGCCATCTGGACTAGGGAATTTTTTGTTGGGAGTTTTTTTTATTGTTTCTTCAATTTCAGTTCTTGAAATAGGTCTGTTCAAGAGATTTATTTATTCTTGATTAAGTCTAGGGAGAGGGTGAGATTCCAGGTACCGATCCATTTCCTCCACATTGTCAAATTTCTGGGCATAGTGTTTCTTATAGTACTCAGAGATGATCTCTAGTGTCTCTGTGGCATCTGTTGTTTTTCCCCTTTATCATTTCTGGTTGAAGTTATTATAGATTTTACTTTTCTGTTTCTAATTAATCTGGCTATTGATTTTATTTAGGTTTATCAATTTCATTTATTTTTCAAAAAATCGACTTTTTATTTTGTTAATTTTCTGGATGGTTCTTCTGTTTTCGATTTCATTAGTCTCTGATTTAATTTTGACTATTTCTTTTCTTTTGCTGGGTTTGGGATTAGATTGTTATTCTTTTTCTAATTTCATTAAATGGTTCATGAGTTTGTTGATGCACTCTCTGTTTTTTGAATGTAGGCATCTAATGCAATCAATTTCCCTCTTAAGGCTGCTTTTTCTGTATTCCACAAGTTTTGGTAATTTGTATTTTAATTTTTGTTATGTTTGAGGAATTTAATTATTTCCTCTTTTATCTCTTCCTGAACCCAACTATCATTCAGCATAAGGTTATTTAATTTCCAGGTTTTTGGGTGGGGATGAACATTTTTGTTGGAGTTGATTTCCACCTTTATTGCCTTGTGGTCTGAGAAGATACAAGGTAGAATTTTTATTATTTTAATTTTGCTGAGGTTTGGTATATATCCTAGGATGTGCTCTACATTGGAGTACATCCCATGGGCTGAAGAGAAAAATGTATATTCTTAAGTTTTCAAATGGTGTGTTCTGTATATTTCTGCTAATCCCACTTGTTCTAGAGTCACATTTAAGTCCTTTGTATCTTTGTTTAGTTTCCTTTTAGAGCATCTGTCCAGTTCTGTGAGAGGGGTGTTAAAGTCTCCAACTATTATGGGGTTATAGGATATCATATTGCTCAGCTCTATCAAAGCATTTCATAAATTTAGGAGCATTTAAGTTGAGTGCATAAATACTTAAAATTGAAATGTCTTCTTGAATTGTTCCTTTGACCAGTATAAAGTGTCCATCTTTGTCTTTCTTAACTTTAGTTGGTTTAAATCCTCTTGTATCTGAAGATACTGTTTTCCATCCCTTAACCCTGAGTCTTTATTTGTCCTTCAAGGCTAGATGTGTCTCCTGGAGACAGCATATGGATGGCTTGTTCTTTTTTATCCAACTAGCCAGCCTGTGCCCCTTCAGTGGTGGAATCAGTTCACTGACATTCATTGAGAGAATTGATAAGTGTGGTAGAGTTCTATTCATTTTATTTTGTGAAAGTCTGTTGTATAGTTTTATCCTTTGTGCCATTGTGAAAAGTAAGTTTTAGCTTTTGGGTGTTTACTTTGCTGGTGATCCATTGTGATGGTCAGTGTGTACAATAGGTCTAAGTATTTACTATGGAGCTGGTCTTGTTGTGAGTTTCCTCAGTGCTTATATATCTACAAAGATTTGATTTCTCCAGAATTATGGGCTAAAAAATGTTTTGTTTAGGAATGTTGAAGGTGGATGGCCATCCTCTTCTGGCTTGGAAGGTTTTAGTTCAAAAGCCTGCTGTCATCTGAATGGCTCTGCCTCTGTAGGTCAGTTGGCACTTACTCCTGGCTGCTTGCAGAATTTTTCTTTCATCTTGACTTTGGACAGGTTCATTATAATGTATCTTGGAGAAGCTCTGAGTTGAAATGACCTGGTGTTTGATATCTATCTGAAAATAGTGTGTTTGGGTCTTTAGTAAAACCTGGGAAGTTTTTATTTATGGTAGTCTCCTGTAGGGCTTTGATTCCCTTGGGGCAGTCTTCTTCCCCTTCAGGAATCCCTATTATTCATATGTTTGAAGGCTTCATGGAGTCTTGTAGTTCTAAGGACCTGGTCTGCTTTCTCTCTCTTCTTTTCTGCCTCTTTAACTACTGGGTTAACTTGAAAACTTTATCCTCTAGCTCTGAGGTTCTTTCTTCTCCATGGTCTAATCTATTAATACTTTATATTGCATCTTTAAATCCCCTGATTGTTTCTTTCATTCCTTCATTCTTTCATTTCTTTAACTTAAACCATATCCTTTCTATATTCTACGTATCTCTCATTTGACTTTTGGTTCTGTCTTTACATTTTCTTGTCCACTCCTTTTATTGTCTTTACCATCCATTTTTAAATTTTCTTTCTGTCAAGTCCATTAATTCTTTATATGTGGAGTCTTCTGCAGTAACGATGTCATGGTCCCTTGGGGGAGTTCCTCTGTTTTGGTTTTTTATGTTGCCTGAATTTTTTTTTCTGGTTCCTCCTCATGTGTTCTTTTTTCTTGTTCACCTCCTTGTCCTCCTTTTTTTCCTTCTCACTACCTCCTTTGCTTCACACAGAAGTCCTTGCTCTTGATGACTGTATGTTGCAAAATGTCATGGGGACTCCAGTTGGTCCTAAGATTTTCTTAGGAGACAGAAAGCACAGCCAGCAATGTCTATGGTCCTTATTCCAAATTTAGTTGCTTAAGTTATTACCTGATTTTTTCCTTAGCATTCAGACCCTGCCAGGTTGTAATCTTAAAGCTCACAAGAATCCTCAGTGGCAGTTCTCACAATGCTCCCTGACTTCAGTTCTCACAATATGTGGGAGTCCCTCAGCCTGTCCCAAGAGTGGAGTTCTGATCCCAGCAGGTGAAATTAAAAGGTCTATGCTTTAGGCCCCTGATATGGCCTCCTCATGACCTTCCACAATAGCAGCCCTCTGGCCACTGAGACCTTCTTAGTATGGTTGCCTTGCTAGCCACTTCAACAGGCATTCACATCTGGTTGTTGTATACTGTCCACCCACACTTCCAAACTTTCCATTCAATGCATAGCTTCTCCCAACAAGTGAAAACTCTGTATAGTCTTCCTCCTGTCCTGCACCTCCATGGTGGACCAGCCAATCCCAGCTGGTCACAATTACTTGCCTAAATCATCAGATTTCTGTGGCTCCAGATCACACACTGTATCCAACACACCACCTCCTCACTGTGCTCCCTGAGCTATGATTCAGGGTAAGGTATTTGTTCCAGGTATGGCTGTGTTATCTCTTTTTCCCCAGTCACTCTAGGAGAGCTCAGCTGAATGATCCTTCTGGTCTGCCATCTTGCTCTGCCCTCTCAATTTCTTTATTTTTGCTTTTAACATAATTAGCATGCTTATCTCATTGAAATTTTTTACTTGGAAAAATGTAATGTTTTTCTGCTCTCTATATACTTGTGTGTACATACATACATGCATTTTAATGATTGCAATTGCTGTTTGCTATTTGTGTGGGGAAGGTAACTGCTGTTGTTTAGATATGATTTGTTTCTTTTTCCCCAAAATTCATGTTGACATTTGATCTCCAACATGGCTAAGTAGGGAGGTGTAGCTTAAGGGCAGGTGTTTGAATCATAGGAAAGATCATTCATGAATACCTTGGTGACATTCTTGAAATATTGAGTTAGTTATCTCTTTGGCAAAACTAGATTAGTCCCTGTAGAAATGGATTAGTTACCAGTAGACTCAGTTGTTATAAAGCCAGGACATCCCTTGTGCTTTATCTCTTTATAAGTTTTCACTTCCTTTTGATCTTCTTTGCCATGTTATAATACAACAGGAAAGCCCTCCGCAAAACCCAAGGTCATGCTCTTGAACTTCCCAGCCTATAGAATTGTAAACTAAATACCTCTTTGCTTTATAAGTTATCAAGTCTTGTTATGGCAACAAAAATATACTAAAATAATAACTTTGATATGTTCTATGAAATTATTTTCTTATTGTATTTTATGTCTTTTAGTCTTTAATATTTTGTTCATCTTGATAGATTCCATTTGTGATTCATAGTAATCTTATATCCTTCAAAATATGCTTATTTTTCAGAGAAAATATTGTGTGTCTATGTATTTGTCAGATTGTTTTTAACATTTAATTGCTTGAGTCATTTGCTGTTTATTTTGTATGATGTAAGTTAGTTCCAATAAGCCTAAAGCACTTCTTTTCCTGAGATTTTTTCTTTTTATTGATATTTGCCACTTATCATTGTGTTCCTTTTTACATGTGTCTAAGGTCTATTTCTCCCTAACAAGAAACCTACCTCTCACATTTTTCATCTTTCATTAGTCATCTTTATCATTTTTTATTTGAAACACTTGCTCTCAAACTTGTCCATCATTTGGGATTGATGACTGCTGTGTTGACCAAAATTTCTTTAAGCTATCACATTATTTATGTTGGCCAATATATAGCATTTTGTTTACAGTATGAGGAATTTATGGGTGTATTTCAAGAAGCTTTTATGACATTGTACCTGACCTTTCACTTTTAAAATAGCAAGTCACATCTCCTTTAAGCAACTTAACCTGTTTCAATTGGTTGCAAAAATAAATAAATAAAGCTGCATTTTTTTAAAGGTACTGTTTTCTTCCTTTTATCCCCAACCTTAATACTTCATACTATTTATTGCCATATCAAATCATGTGTTAAGTTAGGGAGTTGTACTCAGTTGTACTCTGTTCTTTCTCTTCATTTTTTAAAAATTCTTTTCCAAAAACTTTTCAAAATTGATCTCAAAGAGTTGAAATCCCAGTGATCTTTAGATCAGTCTTTCATTTTAATGGGATGTATTCATTGAAAAGGGAAAGTTAATCAAAAGTAATTTATATATAATACTAAAAATGGAATTATCATCCTACTACTAATAATAGATATTAGAAAGCAGAATTCATTTATATACTAGCTAACATCCTTTATTAATCTTTCCTTTTTGAGATTCACCATTTAAATCTGTTCTCTTTCTACTTATGGTTTTCTATCTACCATTGGTGTTTGTGTGTGTGTGTGTGTGTGTGTGTGTGAATTTAATATCCTTTTCATTAATTGATCAACCTTAACTTGGCTTCAGTCCCTGTTACTTCAGGGTTGTATGATCTTAATTTCTCTACATAGATTTTAGGATATGTTATACAAATATTCTCCATTTCAAAAAGAAATATGAAAATTATAAATTGAAACTGCCTCTAAAAAAGGAAACTAGAAAAAAGTTGGTATTGATCCATGTGATTTCTGCTGCATTTTCTCTACTTTGCTGTATAAAAAAGATTCTAATGGCTGGGTGTGGTGGCTCATGTCTGTAATCCTAGCACTCTGGGATGTGGTGGCAGGTGGATTGTTTGAGCTCAGAAGTTCAAGACCAGCCTGAGCAAAAACAAGACCCCTTCTCTACTAAAAAATAGGAGGTTACTGTGAGCTATGATGCCATGGCAGTCTACCCATGGCAACAGCTTGAGATTTTGTCTCAATAAATAAATAAATAAATAAATAAATAAGATTCTACTCATGTATTGGCAACATCGGGTAACGATATTATACATTTCTTTTTTTTTTTTTTTTTGCATTTTCAACATTTATTTATTTTTATTTTTTTTAAAGGGTAATTAGCCAAAATGTTTATTATTTACCTCTAGATTCTTCCAACTATGAGTTTACAAATAGCATTACGATTTTCAAATGATTTATGCTTCTTCATTGCTGCATTGCATTTACTTCTCATTTCTTTTTTTTTTTTTTTTACATTTCTATTAAACTTTCCTAGATACATTAGCCCTGTGGTTAATATTGTTAGCAATTTCCAAATAGATTTAAAACATCCCCACCAAAACTCAAAAATTGAAGAATGATTTGTGACACTATGATGCTTTCATTTGTCTCACATATTGCATTATTACTGATATCTAAGAACTCATCTTTAGTTCCAGGATCTAATTTGCTAAATTCATTAAATTTTTAAAAAAAATTTGAAATTGATTATCTAGAGTTTTTTGGATAGTCTATCCATAGTGCCTACTTTTTACTTTTATGGTCTTATTTTCATTTGTTTACCAGAAACAATAACTCCTTACCCCTCCAGGTCCCTAATCTACCAGAGATAGTATAAGTCAAATGAGATTTAGTATATATTGAAATAAGACCCCAGCTATTTTGTTTGTTTGTTTGTTTATTTAACTACTGCCTATTCTCTTTCTCTCAATCTTTCTGTAATTTTATTTGAAATGTATCTCTTATAAGCAACATATAGGTACATTTTAGGTTTTGAACATTGTCAAATTTTTTTACTTATAATGGAAGAGTTAATCCCCTTAATATTTCTTTTTATGACTGATAAGTTGCACATAATTTATGTCACATATTTTGCCTTCAATTCAAAATATTTTTTCATAAGGTATAATTTAGATGAAATATTTGATTGAAATATATCCTGATTTTCATTCTTTTAGTGATTACTCATACATTAAAATTTTAAAACAATGGCTCTGTACTTGGCAGGTTAAAAATAAAATACTACCTTTTGAAATCTTTTCAGGAGATCAGCTTTAATCATCTCCCTGATTTCATTTGTATTGTTTATTTCACTAGATATGTTGTATTACTTTTATATTAATCATCTTCTTAAATTTTACTATCAAAATTCTGCTTTGAAATTACATATACAACATTAAGTTTAAGTAAAATATGGCTCCTTGCAATGTTTACTGCTTGCTCTTTTCTAATACGGTTTTCTCACTTTTAACTTTTTTTTTAGCCCTTTCTCAATTAGTTACTTTTTAAGACTTATTCAGGACAGATATTTAGATGGGATACTTTCTAAATACTTATGTAAAAGAAGGAATCCTTTGATTATACTATTCACAACAATATTGAAAATTGATTGATAAAATGTTCTCTTATGGATAATCCATTATCTTCTGGCACTTAATGTTATAAAAGATGAATCTCATGCAAGCTTAATTTTTGTTCTTTTAATAGCATCTTTTCGCTTCTTTATAAATGTCCTTAATTCTTGAAATTCAAATATGTAACTGGTATATTTTTGTATTGTCTTTGACTAATTGAGGATGTATTATTTAGCCCAATAAATTTTTGTGGTGGAAGTTCATTAGTGCAGTTATTGCAGAAAACTGGTGATACCTACTAAGCTGAACATATGCATATTTGATAATTAATTCATAGGAGCAATACTCATAATAGCTAAAACTATTCATCTAATAAATTCCAGAGAAAATTAGAAAGGTAAAGATAAATAAGCTAAGTATCCAATTTAAGATGAGTAATGGATTAACCCCAAAGAGGAAGGAAGAGAATATTTAAACTAAGAGCAAGAACAAATGAGATCACAACACCAAAAGTATAGAGAATATTAAAAATGCCAAAAAATGACCATTTGAAAAGATTAATAGAACACATATTATACTTGCATTACTTTAGTAGTTGACCCCAAATTTGAATATATATGCTAAATTTACATTTTAACAAGTTATCAGAGTCTTTATCCAGTTCCTAAAATGAAGTGAATTTAGTATGCTTTAACTTCTCTGAGTGCCAACCATGTTATTTTTCTATGCTATCTACCTTATTTTCAATGTACTCCAAATGTCTATGTCTTATTAACCTAGTTTATTTTCACTTACCCTAATTTAGATTTACTGTCTGATTTTATTAATATGTTTTCTCATTGTTGCCCTTTTTTCTCTACTTTCATATATCTTCTTGCTTTTAATTCAAATTGAGAAAGCAATAGTTAGAAAATATATAACAAATGCCTATTATATTATCTCTTTGAACTCATTGTTTGGATGGGTTAAAACTCTCAGTTCATGGATTTGCTGACTCCATAATGTTTATAAAACTATAATTCCACTGTATTCTGGTATTGTAGTTGCTGAAGACACCTTGACTATTGGTTTTTCTGTCATTCTTTGTAAGCGAGTTAAGTTTTCTTCTTGTGGCTTTAGTATTTCTTTTATCTCTCATGACCCACAATTTTTTAGAGATATAACCATTGTGAATTGAACATAATTATCCTATATTTGGGCTTTCTCAATGCAAATAGTATTACCGTATGGATGATTCTTAGCTATCAACCACTTGAATATTGTCTATTCAATTTTATTACCCTACTATTTCACTGAAATAGTAGATAAGTAATGGAGCATCTTAATTAATTTTGCATATATCTTAATTTTTATCTCAGATTTTTTTCTTTGTTTGGTCATACATTATTGCAATTTTTCATGTTCTGTTTTCCAATTCAGTCACACTTTCTTTAGTGACTTTCTGGTGACTTAAACTTATCATATATATATTATATTTTTAATTAATAATATTTCTTATAGGTTATTTTCCATGGAAAGCTATGCTTTTAAAATGATAGATTATTATATATATTTTTTTCTTTTTCTTTTTTTTTTTATTTTCTTGCAGTTTTTGGTCAGGGCCGGGTTTGAACCCACCACCTACAGTATATGGGGCCAGTGCCCTACTCCTTTGAGCCACAGGCGCCACCCTATCATTAATATTTTAATAGCTTGTGTTATTATTTTTAAATTTGTGTCATGAAGAAAAATAAATATTATTCCATAGAGGTTATTTATCTCCATTAAAGCTATAGGAATTTTAAGCATTCATTTCCAAATTGTCTCATTGTTATTATTTCTTGGACCTAAATTTATTAAGATTGTTTGGTTCACATATTCTCTTTCATATTAATGTATTTCTTCACATACCTTTTATTCACTTAGTTATTTCATCTTCCCAGAGAACTTTCTCCAATGTGCTTCTCCCATGTACAAGGTTTCTAAGTCATCAGGAGCCCACATCTCTCATGTATGCAGATCAGACTCCATACCTGGCAATGGCCTGGCATTAATTTTCATTTCCTTTGGGTGATTTTACCTCTTCCCTGGACTTAGTAGGTGGTATTTCATGTCCTACTATGAACAAACAGAATGAGGTTATGGGCTACATGTGGGTTTTTACGTCTGACCATACAGCATAGAGGATGTGTTCTTAGTCACATCTTCATATAGGCTATAGGACCAGGATTGAGATGACTTATCAAGCCGTGGCTTCCAATGAGCAGTGCAAGTGTGTAGTCCTTGCTTATGCTCTGGGGTTCCCTCTCTGTTTCTGGTGCACAGAAATTTTCCTTTATAACATTCAGACCCATCTATGTATTTATACATAATTTCTATATATTTTGTTGTTTGACCTGCAATTGCTATCTCATTGAATTTTTATTTAATAAAATACATATTTACTAATTTCATTTTCTTGTCGATATAAAATAGTTGTATGTATTGGGAGTACATGTGATATTTTCACATCTATATATAATGTGTGATGATCAAGTCAGGTTAATTAGAATATCCATCACTTCAAACCTTTTTTTTTCTTTGTGTTGGGAACGTTAAATTTCAAAATACCTATGAGAATTACTCATTTCATTTATTCTCTTTTATTCTTCCTCAGTCTAATCACTTATACCTTGGGATTTTCCAAACTAGTGCATATTTTAATGTGAAAACATTTCAGCAAAAACTTTTTCAATACATATTATTGTTATTTTATTTTCTTGTATAATAAAAGAAAATCTTAAAAATTTCTGAAGAAATGTTTTAAAATATATGCCTTCTTACACACTTATGTACTTTCATTTATTTTATTTTATACATTCCTCAAAAATTATATTTTCTAGGATTTTTATATTTGGTTACTTAATATCAACTTATGTAAAATTTCAAATAAATAAATATATTATGTTTAAGATATATAAAGGTTCTGGAAGCAGTTGTGTTATATCTGTCTTGATAGTCCCTGGTCCTCAGTTCCCAGTGGTAGGAAAGAGTACTGGTACTGAGTTGAGCCAATTATGGAGTGATAATAAATACAAAACAATCTTATACAGGCAGCATTTATTGCCAAGTGGAAGTGTGTTTCAGGGGGAGACACCGGTCACCGGTCACTCTCCGTGAGTGAAGAGGACCCCAAGTCTTTGTATACACAATCTTTTATGTGGTCACCAGTTTGACCTAATTCTGTCCTGGATAAGACATGATTGCAAGAGGGACTTTACCTAACAATTGCAATCAGTGTAACCTGGCTTATTGTACCCTCAATGAATCCCCAACAATAAAAAAAAAAAAAAATTGGTTGTCATTTTATGATTGACAGGTTGCAGTTATATTACAGATTACATAACGTGTTGGGGTTATGTAATAGTTTATTTTCTATGCATGCATCTTCTCAGAATCATTGATGAAAAGTCCACTGGGATCAAAACCGTAATGCTCAGAAGATGGTAATGAGCCCCAGCTCCTTACTATGAATTCTCCAACCAGGGAAAAGTCCCTAGCCACGAAATATCTAATGTTGTGGTTTCTTTTCTGCCTTCTGATTGGTTCCCACTCTCCACTTTTAGCCATTTCCTCTACTTCTCTTGCCACTTGCTTGCACTCCTCCCCACCTAACAGCTGTTTAATATGTTGGCACTGGGTAAATTAGTTCAGTTGACTCAGAATGGCAATGTGAATAAATCCACAGTGGTACTAACATGTTGCAGTATATTTTTACTTGGTAACACTGATATTACAATTAAGTCATGTCAAAACTGCAAAACAATAAGAATAGATTACCCATGACAAAATCATTTTTTAAAAAATACAACATGTCACAGTTCTAAAACTGGAAAATTATATTTCAAGTCATAATGATATGATGTTAAATTACCAAAATAGCTACAAAGATTAAATTGGGTAGTAGTGACTATGCCATTCGTGCATTACATATGCATAGAAATGCTATGACAAATACATTTAAATATGCTTAATGTTGGAAAACCTGCACAGGCAATTAGTGGCAATAAAATTTATATTGAATTTGGATAAATTTTAGACAATTAGCCATCTTCTAAATGTGATTTTAGCCAAGTAATCCAATGGGACACATGACTTATCCACATTTATTACTCATTAGAGGAGAGTAATTCTTGTCATAGTCAGACATCAAGGGATTTATTATCATAAATTCAGGTCAGCTAATGGACTCTGTAACCCTTTTGCCCAAGTACAAATCCCTAGGTAAGATACATGAAATGTAAATTGATCACAGATATGTGCTCTAATACAGACTCTACGTATAACATACATGCATTTTCCAGTCTACATGTGCTAATAAAGTTTATATATGTATATATACTACATTAATTGGTTAAATTCATATAGCACATATCCATCTCAAACGCACATCACGCACACACAGAAGAAAATTATAACATTTCTTCTCACAATATGCACCCCCATTGTTTCTGACTAGAAGACTCTTAAAGTGGTTTATATATTTCCATATACATTCAGACACACATTTTTTTCAAGTATGTTTCAATATCAAAAACTGTACAAAAAAGCCTCACGACTACTTATTAATTGCCAGTAGTTTGAAAACGGTCACCACCAGAACTCAAGCTGCATACCACTTTGACTATTTTTCCATCCCTTATGATTTATTCTTATTATTCTTTCTTTCCTAGTAACGTGCCACATTATCTTTAGGAGAAGAAAGAATACTTGCCGTGAGATTCTTTTAATTCTCTTCTAGCCAAAGAGACACAAACAGGCTCCAGGAAGTCACATATATTCATCCAGGTCACAGGTCATTTTTGTTTACACATGGGCCCCTTCTCCTCATCTGTCTCTGAGGTGCTGATCCTTTGGAGATGGCAGCTTGCTGCCTTATTTCCTAGCAATGACATTTCCTGTCAGCAGTGGAAATGGTGAACCAGGTTTGGTTTTGCAAGAACAAGCCTGTGACTTTCCATCAAATTTAAACCATTCTCTGCTTGTTTGTGTGGAAGAAACTTAACATAAATTTTAATTTTAGTTTTTCAATTTTATCATACCACTTCCCACTTCCTTTGGAAATTGTAAACATATAAGAACAAGTAATTGAATTGCCCTCCTTTAGTCTTGACTGCTGCAAAGGATTGTTTTCAGTTTAATTGTTGGAGGTTTTTTCAAGTCGAGTTGTAGCCACTAGTTGTCTCTGTGTAACATTTGTGAGAGATTGTCACTAAGGAAAAAGTTTTTTAAAGCTACTAGTAAATTCAAGCTCTAAAGGTGTATGTGTGTGTGTGCATGTGTGTACACAAAACTACCATATATATTGAGCCATTAAAGCTATTACTCTTTGAAAACTAACTTCAACATTCGTTAAAGAATAATAATCAAATGTGGAGGAATTCCTTGTACACACAGGTTGGGGAAAGTTACAGATATCTGATAAGGAATAGGAATGTTTTATTTAAAGGCCAGTACTGTACCGTTATCCTACTTTCTTGGTACTCTAATATAATCATAAGCCAATCAGCTTTTCTATAAAAGGGAATCATATATTTTTCCATTTTCTGGAATAAAAAAAAAAAACAAAAAACAGACTCACACGACCTGGTCTAAGCCTATGTCAACATGGTAATAAACCATCAGGAGAACCACATGACCTGAAGAGGACTTCTCCATCAAGCCTCCTTGGGATGGTAACTTTCCCCATCCTTATCCATGGCCATAACAACTTTATTCTTTTATACGTCATACCTATTTAATTAAATAAAATTTCCTATTTTTTTTATTTAATTTGCCATTTAGCTTTTCATCTTATTTTGCTCTTCTCAAGCAAGATAAATATTGACAGAATATTCGAATAATATACATGATTTATCCACTACAACAAGAGATAATACATGATAAGAAATAATTAATTATTGAATAAATGAGTTATGTAGATACTAGTTGTAATTTGGGGAACAGTAATATAAATTGCAGATGGTGAATTCTGAACAAATTTCATAAAAACTGTAAGTGGTGAACTTGTTTTGGAAAAGTGGATAAAATTTGGGTAGGAGATAGAATGTAAGAAGGAGACTAAGTACGTGCAAAATTTTACAAACCAAAAAGCATAGGGAGAAGGAAGAGCAATTAGGGATAAATTAAAAGAGATGTTTGCCTGAATTTGAAGATTGAGAAGGGAAGAAATGGGCAAAGGTAAATTGAGAAGGACCTTTAAAACTTCAAAAAAATGTAGCTTCTTAGCAGAGACCATACTCTGAGAGAATTGAATGTGAGACCTATTTTTTATTAGAGAGAGAAAAAAAATCTTGAGTATCAGATGCTTACAAGGTATTAGGAAACTTCTCCTTGGTGCTTCTTGGGGAGCATGGGGACCGAGGGACTGAGGCACAGGAATTGGGGGTACAGAGATAGTGTTGAATGGATTATATGCTTTCTGTAATTTCTATTTAGACTAATCTTGAATGTATTTCACTAATGAGAATGACCTCTGAGATCATCTCCTTCTGGGACCCTTAACGCTGGCTGCACATTAAAATCACCTGGGGAGCCTTAAATAACTGCCAAGGCCTGAGCCCCACCCTCAAAGCCACTGATTTAATGTTGGTCTTCAGTAAGTCCCAGACATTGGTGGTTTTAAAATTCCCCTGGGTGATTCTACCAGGTAGGCAGGGTTGAGAACCACTGATCCAGCCTGATGCCCACTCTTTATATATGAGGAAATGGATCCCCAGAGAAATTCAATGTGACTCAGGCCACATAAATTTCAAGTGGTTAATTCTTATTCATCACTTCACGGTAGCTCTAAGATTAGCCTTTCCAGAAAAACTTTCCCCCGTAACGTCCTGTATGTTTGACTCTCATGGCACGTGCTGTCTCCACTCTCTTCTTCCTCACTGTTGAGAGAGCTCTTTAAGGGTGGAAGGGTGTGTCCTGCCCTTTCCCAGTATATAGCATAGTGTTCAGCACACATTTATTAAACAAAAGAATAAATAAAGGCAAAGCAGCCCGACCCTTGGAGGTTTATCTTACTGATTTCCCTGCTGTCTCCTCTACATCGTTATTCTCCAGATGATGACATCAAATTTGGAAGGCAAGAAGAAAGTCTTGCTTCAACTCTTCTTTAGAAGCACTAAAGGCCATCATTGACTGGCCAGCTTTTCTCACCTACTTATCTCATTTTCTAAAGCATAAAATCTTGAATGTCATGCATAGGCCCAAATGTCCTTACCAATAAAATCATTGTCTTTCTAAGTTTATTTTCTAGAATACGTCTTCAAATTATTTCCTATTTCTTCCCCAAAAGGCCAATGCTTTCAGGTAATTTACTTTTCCTTCTCCCTGGAATTCTGTTTCTTTGGCCCCTTTTCCATCCAACTAAGACCCATCCATCCTTTAAATTGAAGCTCAAATATCACTTCCTTTGCATAACCTTTTCCTGACCTCCCAGACAGAAAAGATCACTTCCCATTTCATGCTCCCTTAGCACTCTGGACATTTGCTGCAGGGGTGGGCTGCAGTCAGTGACGCCCACCCCTCCTCCACACAGCCTGTGTGAGCCTCAGAGAGAAGAGGACTCCATGGTCTTATGTATTTCCCATTCCCAGCATTCAATGCAATAATAAGGTACCGGGTACCTAATAAATGTTTGTTTGTTAAAGTCAAGTAAATGCCTACTGCTAATCATTTTTAATAATTGCTTTTAATAATTACCAACAAACCAAACAAGAGAACTGTACTTTGAAACTCAACCTTGAAACATACACTATTAACTGGAATTTAAGATATTCAACATTGTGATGAAATATTGAGTCTCCAGTTATAATGAGTTTCCAAGCAGGTTAACAGGGGTTCCTGGTTTATAATAATATTAAAGTAACATACTGTATATTGTTATATTCTAATGTTAATGCAATATCTAACTTCAAATTCTGGCCACTATGATCTTCCCTCATTTTCGTGACAGGAGTATTGAGAATTCTAATCAGTGTATGTGTGTAGGTGCATGTGAGCACTCTTGTATGTATGTGTGTAAGAGAGAGAGAAATTAACTGGCAGAGTAAATTAATCTACATATATTCCATAACAAGTAAATCAAACATACCAAAAGTTTTAACTTAAGGAAAAAGTAGGAAAAAGTGTTATTTTCTGGTGCCCAGCTTCTCTTATAAATGTAGGGGGAAAATGTCACCATAAACAGTTAATTACTTCATAAGCTGAGTCATTCTGAAGTTAGGGAATATACGCTTATTTTAAATAATGGTTAGTTATGTGATGGAGAACTGATTAACTGAAAAGCAATTTGAATATGGCCCCAATGCTGTGTCATTTTAACTTAGTCCAGTGAAAACATCAACACCACCACCACAGATGTAAAAATTCAGAGAGATGGAAAAGATTGTAGAGATATTTTTATGACTAGGCGAACTAACCCTGAGAGCCATGAGCAGATGTACCCAGAATCTCATAGCTAGTTCTTATCATCACGAGTACTATGGTCAGTCTTGGTGGTTACTGCTTCCTCCATCCCAGACCACTTCTCCTCATAAAGCTTTAGCTTGCAGTTCTAGTTCTCTTACAGATCAAAACATGGGTGTACTAGAGGAGTGTAGTTTTAAGTTCAGTAGGATGGATTATCTAAGAATGCTTCATATTTCGGAAGTGATAAAATCTCGTCTAATACACAATATTACAAATTTGCTTCAGTGTCTCACAACCGTATCATCTTTCCTGTTTGTGAAACCCCTTTACTTGGGTTGTCCTTCCTGCTATTCTGGGTAAAGTTTACCCATTCTTGAAACTATATCTCAGATGAAAACTTCTCCAGGTGGATGTTCAAGACCCCCCAAAGCTTAGGCTTGTCTTAAGCGGTATTCATGCTATCTCCACATTTGCACAGACCTAAACACCAGGAGGCATCTGCATGACTGTGTGCTCAGCCCCTGGCTTCCCTGGAATCTCCTCCCAAACTGGGTACTTCAGCCCTCTTCCCCTGGCTACCTAGGAAATTATCTTTTTCTTACGTGACTGTCGTCATCATTGAGTTTTCTAGAGATTGGTACTTGACTTATTCAGAAATTATCATAATACAGTATTCCTCCACTTTAGAATTGATCTGCTATCTAGTGGATGCTTTTGAGCCATCATAACATTGTCTTCTTTTCTCCATTTTTTAGCTAAATGGGCTATAGGCTTTTTTGGGGTATAAGTTGCTCAATATTGAGGTAGATATGTTGGTATTTTCCTGACTAAAGATTATGTCGAGGGAGGGCAGCAGACTTGGGTGCAAGATGAATCTTTGGGTCTAGACTTGGAGCACTGGGTAGTCCTGTGCATATAGGGGTTGAAGCCATGATGGACAAACATGTTTGATGGCTCCACATGTGAAGGGCAGATACCAAGCTTTGACTTTGCTTTCTACCCAAATGTTCATTGGTGAGTTATGCCTGTGGCTTTGCCCCAGGGTATTCCTGGCATCCTGGAAACTAGTTATAAGGATCATTTCCAAGGGGCTAAAACTTCCTGGTCTTTTCCCTTTGGAGATAGACCCTGTCCTTGTGGCAAGGACTAAAATAAATATAGCAAAACACAAAACGCAACTGTCAGTTCCCTGGGGCCAATGTATTCAACATATGTTCTAATTAAAAATTAATTTTGTCCTTTTAAATTAAGTTCATATGTCCTGCTGATTGTCTATTTCTTCCTATTCTTTATCCTTCAATCCATTGACCTGGAGGTTTGTGTCTGAAGGTTGGAGAAAAATGCATCTGCTGGGAGTCAGGGGTGGGGGCCGTTACCAAGAGCTAATGAATGACACACGGACAGAGCAGTAGAATTGGATGTGTCATTTATTGCCAGTTTTTGTCACTTTTAGTATTCATGGTGGAAGTTGCATGGGCAGATAGCCCCTCACACAGCCACGTAAGATTCACTCCAGAGTTTTGTGCTCTTTCTAGAAGCAGTGCTGTGTCATCTCTAAACGCCTAAGGAGAGGCCTACAATTCTGGGGGCATTGAAGGCTGCCTTGTATAGTTACAGAACTAAGAGCAGGTCAGAACAGACTTTTAACTTACAACTTTTACCCATCAGTTATTCACTGATCCATAAATATATTATTTTTATTTGAATAAATATGAAAGAAAATAAGTTCTTTCTCTGGCTCTTCAATTTGTCCAAACATGTGCAAGTTTGAAGAAAGACAGGACCAGGTTTCAATCTTTTCGCCACCTTTGTATGTAACCTCTCTTAGCCTCAGTTTCCTCATCTGAAAAAAGGCATAATGATAACTATCTTTTGGGGAAGTTGTGATGAACAAATGAGGTAATATGTCTTGAACTCCTGGCATAGTACCCGGCATTCCATAAAAGCTTTATCAATTCTTGCGATGATGAGTCAGTATGTTGGTGCTGCCCTCTAACCCACTGTGGAAGAATGAGCTCCACATCAATGGGATTTAGACGGTTAGCAGAGACTTTCCTTTTTAACTGCTTCATAGTCATGGCACAACTGCCAGGAATTTGGGGGCAATTTTCTGAGAAACAAGAGAATGAGACAGAAAAAGAGAGAGGCAGGTGAGGAAATAAACTTTTGCAGCTAGACCCAAGAGAAAAAGATGTTCAGTGCTTCTTGCAGAAGCCACAACAATATTAATTTTCTAAATGTCTGTAAAATTTAGTAGTATTACTTGATTTGGTGAATATTTTATCCAGTTTGCCACATTCTATGCATGTCTTTATTAACATCTAGAGCAATTTATACTTTAGAATTATAATTTTCAAAACCCGTCACACAAAAATAATCCTCTTGACTACAATTCCATGGGAGTAGCAAGGGCTGCTTTCTATTCCCCATTTTCCTAAGATAGAGTTTAAGAGAAGGAAGGAAGGAAAGGCCCTTGGTCACTCAGATTAAGGTTAGAACCAGGAAAAGCACTCAGATATTTTGGCTTCCTGTCCTCTATAGCAGACTGAATCATCACTTGCAAATATTTTCATTGCCTCTGAGGCAATAAAATGTGCTATAGTGAACCACAAGTACTCTTGATAGAAATAAAGTACTCTTTCAATATGCCTCATGATTGGCTTGGCAGCTGTAGCTCAAAAAACTAAGGTGCTAGCCACATACACCAGAGCTGGTAGGTTCGAATCCAGCCCCACCCGCCAAACAACAATGGCAACTACAACCAAAAAATAGCTGGGCATTGTGGCGGGCTCCTATGGTCCCAGCTACTTGGGAGGCTGAGGCAAGAGGATCGCTTATGCCTCGGAGTTGGAAATTGCTGTGAGCTGCGATGCCACAGCACTCTACCGAGGGTGACAGCTTGAGTCTCTGTCATAAAAAAAAAAAAAAAAAAATCCCTCATGATATGATTCTAAACAACTCAACAGAGCATCCTGTGCCACATCATTAACTCTCACACTACCTCTGAGCTGGTCGTATGACAGAACTTGTATTACATGATACTGATATGGATATGCTTTAAATGTTGTGGTGATGGTGGTAAGTGGTGGTTATCACTGGGCTCCAGTGTTTTAAGTTTTATGGACTTTTGGAAATTAATTGCTCAAGAATCACATTATTAACTACATTTTAAGTAACATTTTTATAATTAAAAATTAAGTTTGAATGACTACCTTCTGTTGAATATATAATTAAACGAAATATTTGCATCTGAACTCATGATCGGGGCAATGACGTAGCCCATTGTAATTTATTTTTCTTATGCTATATATGTTTATGTTTTTAGAAATTTCTCTCATTTATTTTTTTCATTTTAAAATCCTGGGCTATAAATATACAATGTGATATAAGAATTTGGAAAAAATATTGTGGGAATTTTTTATTTTAGTTAGGATTGTGTTAACTTAGTTACAATGTATAAAAATGGTGTTTGCACCATAAAGCCCTAATTAGTGTTCAACTTTCAAAGAGTTATAACTTTATTGATAGCGAATTATATTGTTTAAACTGGTTTATAATTTATCAAAAATGTTGTAAAGCTAAGGTACAATAATAACAATCTTTTGAGAAAAACTCTATGTTAACGTAAGTATTTTAAAACAAATTATTTATTTTCAGCATTAAAAATATTATTACCAAGCACAGAACATAAATGTCTTAACACAATAATTAAGTAAATAAGGTAAAAGCTATATTAATTAGTTTGGCATAACCATTCCAAATTGTATTTAAAAAATCGCCACAATGTACCCCACAAAAGTGTAAATGTATTCATGATCTATGTGTATATGACTTAATAAAAGGAAAAAAATATTATTTAGTTTTTAAAAACAAATACATTTGATTTTAAAAATGATCTGTAAAGATTTTCATCCATTTATTTTATCTTATTAACTTAAAATCTATAGAAATCTGAAAACAACTCTTTGTTTTCTATATAAGACACAAAGAGAAACAACAACCCTATTTCTACTAATATCCTCTCCAGCACAGTGCCAGTAATTTCCTATCTTCTGTAATACCTCTAGTGACTGGAATCATTAATCCCATGTTTTGAAAATTATTTAAGATTGAAGGTCCCACAGTCGTACGTATTGGTTCAGTCTCTAGAGCCCTAAGAAAAGATTTAGTGCATTTTCAAAAGAATTTTGCAGGTAGGAGCCCAAATGGATTTTCAACTAGGCCTCAACCTTTTTGAAACCTACTGATGTTGAATAGTCTTTTACTGGTTGCCATGCCAACTGATACCAGAGGAACACTCTGCAGAGTGTTCATCCCCTAGAAAGCTTCACCAGATGTCTTCAACAAATTGCTATGAAAAGACTTTGGTCTGTCAGCCTTGTTAGGAGATAAAAATCAGGCTAAGAAACGTCCCTGCCTCCACTTCTGATAAAACCAACCCATGAAATATGTAGACTTGTTCCACTCTCACAATAAACCAGTAAAATCTCTCACCCCCACCCCAACCTTCCTTACTTCCTGTAGCAGGATTTTTAAAATATTTATGCTCTTATTTCTACATGAAGCAGAGGCCATTATGCGTCGCAGCTGACATTGTCTGGCTGAGCAGAGAGAAGCATCTGGCTAGCAGCGAGGAGAGACAGCAAGTTGATAAATTATTGATTTACATAAATCAACACCCTTTAAATATTGGTCGTTTGAAGAAAAAAGCTTTTATGTTATTTCAGGTTGAAAAGTGTTAAGATGATAAATACAGAGTCAGCTATGTCATGATTTTATATTTCTAATCAAACATATACAGACATCACATGAATATATACGATGTAGCCTATAAGTTTGGGACTAAAATGACCAAATTTTGCCTTCCTGAAGATCAATTAGGGGAAGAGGAATATTTTTTTCAAACTTATTTAAAATTGTAAAATATTCTCCTACCTCGATATCCCTGGAATATTAAAAGATTTTCTGTATGAAAATGAAAAAAGACAAAAAAAAAAAAACCTATTTAAAGGGTTGGTTTCTATAGAAAGAGGAAAAAATCCTGGCAAATAGGGTCTACACAGGATATTATTTACATATATCAATTGGCATCTGTATGTTAAAATTGTAGGGTTGCACGTGCAAATGAATCATTAACTGTCAAATTACCTGTTTGCATATGCAGTTATTCCAAGCAGTATAAAAATGTGTGGGATTTGCATATACAATTACAGCTTAGGCATATATGAAGCCTGATTTTAAAATAGGAATTTAAAATCTTACTGCTAATTATTAAGACAAGGAATTATCGAATTGAATCCAAAATGTATTTTGGATTACATTGTATTGCAGTTCAGATACAAAGCGCAGACAAATCACTTAAATTTAGAATTAATTAGTCAAAACACACTCTTTATTTGTATTGCCAGGATTATGTGGCCCTTTGTCATTTTCCTTGTGCGTTCACATGAATGTTGAGAGTATATTTGATACGTTTGTATTCTTGATGGGTAAAGAGGGAACATTTTTGGAAATATAAGATATACTTCATATTTATATTTCATCAAATCTTTCCAGTAATTCAGTTTTTAGTGTCAAATCATCTGGGTAATCTGATTAAAAATCTGATTGAAAATCCCTCTTCACTTCCATGCTTTGTTTGGGCAGCTCTACAGGGTTAGGTCCAGGGAGTTTCTTCCCATATTTCAAAGTGAGCCAGAAGCACAGACATTCATGGCATGACTCCCCTTCAAAGAACCATGTCACAGAAGTTTTGAAAAATACTTATAAATCAAAGAAATTAGAGTTTTTAAACATGAAGATTAAGGCCAATGCTCAATCCCAAGATGAGCCGACATGTTTCTGTTTCCAGCTGACTAATTAACAAGAAATGAGCAGTCAAAACTATACTATCACATATGTCAGCTGGGAGAAACATGTTTGCAAATTACGTTGAATTTGGATGTTGTTTATGGATTTTATTTATTATGGTATTAAAAATAAATAGGCTTTTTGTATTTAAGGCATGGATGATTTGCCGGAAATCCAGCCATTAGTTCTTTTGGGAGTTAGAGAAATTATGGGATTAAGAGAGAAAGGAAGGAAGAAAGTATATGTTTGGCTATCAAGCTAGCCACCACTTTGGTCAACGAGAAAGTCTGAGGGCCACTGTGAAAAGCATGTCTCGAAGTTATCCCATGTTGTGGGCTGAGTTACATACCATACCCCTCAGTCACCGGCAGCTGAAAATCCGCTTGGCATGTGCAGGAGAGGAAAGAGGAGAAGGCTTAGACATGCTGCTACGACTATGGCTCCCTCCCCTAATTTTTCTATATTCTATACATTTTAATAACTTTATTAAGATACTTGTACTCAGTCAAGTAATTCTTCTGAATTGATTTAACTCTTCTTTCAAGAACACCAACTAAATCAATATTTTTAACGATAGATGCCTGACTTTAGTGCTTGCATTGAAATCACCCAGGAATCATTGATAAAAGCTTGGCCTACCAAATCCCATCTCCATCCTTCTGGATGTGGGGAGTCCATCCAGATCATATATTGAGAAAATTATTCTGTAAGATATTCTCAGTTAAAATTCTATTCCCAAGAATACTGCCACATGCATGTTTCACATTTAGTAACTTTTCTATCATGGTGGCTGATAGGCCACCAGGTTCTGTTGAGATGACAGAATGGCACAGTGAAAGAACCACAAGGTAGTTGTTGAAAGATTGGATCAAATCCCTGACAATACTTTGCAACTCTGTCAGTTGCAAAATAACACTTAACCTCTGTGAACCCCACTTTAATCACCTCAGAAGAATCTACTGCAATGAAGTTCAACTGTTTCTAGAATTAAATTCTAAGTAGATTTTTCATTGTAATTCACTTTCCTTCCTCCTCCACCTACAAGAAAACTCACATTTAGGATTCACAATTATTTCAATGTATTGACCTACATGAAATGGAATATGAATTCTGCTACTTAGAAGCTCTGTAATTTGCAGCAGCTCATTTGACCTCTTTAGATCTTTTCTGTTGTGTCTTAAATGAGCACTTTGGGCTGGAATTACTTCTTAGATTCCTTACAGCTATGACTTTCTCTGAGTCACTCAATTTTTTTTTTTTTGAGACAGAGTTTCACGCCCTCAAGTAGAGTGAAGTAGAGTGCCGTAGCATCACAGCTCACCGCAACCTCCAACTCTTGGACTTAAGCAATTCTCTTGCCTCAGCCTCCCAAGTAGCTGGGACTACAGGCACCCACCACAATGCCTGGCTATTTCTGTTGTTGTTGTTGTTGTTGCTATTGTCATTGTTGTTTTAGCTGGCCCAGGCCAGTTCAAACCTGCCAGCTTTGGTGTATGTGGCAGGCTCCCTACCCAATGAGCTATGGGCGCTGCCTCAATTCTGTGTGTGTGTTTTGTTTTGTTTTCCATATTAGATTGCACATGATTAGCCCCATACTTTCTTGCATAGCTTGGATTCACCAGAAGCAGGTGCTGATATGGAGTTTGGGATACAAGATATTTATTAGGCATCATCACCTTTGGAAGAAAAGGAATAGAACGGTTTTAGGCAGAAGAAAATGTCTAACTATCGCCAGCAACCTGGACCACGTTTACCCATCAGGGGTTTCCCATGGGGGCTGAACTGACTGGGCCATTATATCCACCCTCCCTACTTTGCTTAGTCACCTGATGTGAGTTGCCTTGGGAACAGCTTGATGGCAGACAAGGCAGATCTCTTCAGCAGAAACAATTGCCCCCCTTAAAGAGGTGACAGCTGGAAGTTGTCTTCCAGCTGCACACACAGTGTCTGGTTAGCAATCTTTTCTTGAATTTGGTCAGAGCATCTCTACTTCAACCTCCACCAATTTGATCCTAAAGACCAAATTACATGGCCAGTTACTTCCCTATGAGAAGAAAATTTTATCAGTTGTCAAGATTCATTTATAGCCAATACAATATTCATATTACACTTATTTGCAAACTCTTGGACAGTGATGCTTGTAAGGGTTATTTTTAAGTTGATGATGATTGTGGCCAAAAAAGTGGGTGTGTTGAACATAAAGTGTTGCTTCAACGTAGGCCAGCACATTTACTTCTCTCTGAGTCATTGATACTTGGATACTAAAGCAAATGTGTCTTTGATGTATGAACATGAAACATTTAAATTATTCATACAGGTGTTGTAAAACAGCATATCTGCATGTTCTTTGTCTGAGAGTGAGGGTGGAGGCTGGTGACCTCGCTCAGCGTCAACACCACAGAACATCTGGGTTATTCTTGGCCCTCCCTGAGCTCTCACTGCATTTTATTATAAACCTCTTACCTGGGAGTATTAGTTCCAAGAAGGCAATGCCAATGTTTGCACATGTTGTCTTACTCATCACCATAATAGATATTGCTCTTGCCTTACATCCCTTCTGCCCATCTCTGAGTTCATCTTTAGCTGAGGTAGAAAGTTTCCTGGAAGGCTGACATCTTCCCACTTTGAGTGCTTGCTTTTCTCTGCTTCCCTGCCAGAGGGCAACTAAAAACAGGTGGCAGAGGCTATCCCTCCCCGCCACATACAACCATCTGCCAAAGGCAGATAAGAGGGGATGTTTAAATATCCTCCTCTGTCTGTCTCAAAGTTTCTCAGGGTTCCACTGAGTGTCTTCAGCAGAATTGAGCACCCTTGTATCACTTTTCTTACATTGTTACCTGTCCTTCCTGTGGTCACCTACTAAATAAACTGTCTGAAAGCAATTCCTTGTCTCAAGATCTCCTTTGGGGAGAATCCAAATGAAACAATCTCTGTCTCCCCAATAACTTCTTGTCCAGCATTTAATGGCCCGACAATCAAGGGTTCCATTCTTTGATTGTGTCCCTTGACTAGGATTCCAGTTTCAGCTGAGTGTTGGACCTAGAGCCAGAGGCCCTGGACTCCAGTCCTGAGTTGCGCTACCATTCACTGTTCATGTGACTTTGGGCTGTGGCATCAGCATGCTCCTTTGGGAAATGACTTCCCTTACAGAGTTAGTATGAGATCAAATGCCGCGATGCACACATGGAGAGACCTTGTACAACAATGTCCCGCTGAGCATTGATCTCCATGTAAATTTCCTACAGTAGATCCCAAACCCCTGTGGGTGGGGACTATGCTTCAACCAGCTTTGTATTCTTAGGCTGTCATAGTGTAGAGCTTGGAAATTAGAAAATAATGAATACATGTGAAATGGCAAATGTCATAGACGAGGCTGCAATGAGCAATAAACATCTTCCCTGTGAAGTGAATTGTTATCCAGTTAAGAGGAATGAATTAGCACACATTAATAAAACCAGAGATCTGAAGTGCATGGTAAGCTACTGGCTAGTTGTAGAAGAGGTTAAGGAGAATGGGAAATGAAGAACTTATAGACTATTTGGGGGGAGAAGATGGAAGAAGTGGGATCCGGTGGGCATTGAAGCCTGGGCAGGAAGAAGTCTATCCAGGGAATTCTTAATGAAATGGGACAGCATAAAGGCATATCCAGGAGAAAAGTGGGATTGGTGTATCCCAGACAGAGGATATGGTATAAATTCACCAGATCAGGGAATGTAGAACAACAATGTAGGATGCAGCAAATGACCGCAGCTTGGGGTTCCCTATGCCTGCCTTAGAATATCACTGGGCCCTGGCTAAGGTGGACAACCTGTATTTTCATAACTATATTCTTGGGAATGATAAAACTAATTCCAAACTTTGTATGAAGGTTAAATTTTATAGTATATGTGAAGCATTTAGTGATATATCTCATATCTTACTGTATAGAATATAAATATTATATTCTTATTACTGATATTATTATTCTTTTGGTGAATGTAAATACAGGCACTCTATGTGGTTCAAGCACAAATTCACCAGGGACTTCTGATTCACCGGGGACTTGATATAGTTGACTTTTGACTCTCCTCTTCATTTCCAATTTCAGCCCCCCACTAGGAAACAAACTAATAAAAGACGAACTTAAAAAGTCTACTAAGTCTTCAGAGCACCCTACTATCACAACATGTATTGTCAGTTAAAGAGGAACAAGGTGTTATTAAAAGGGGGCGTTGTAGTTCTAGAAACTGAACATATGCTGTCCCAAAGGTTGTCACACAGAGGAAAAATTAACGAACTCATATTATAGTTTATTTTCATAAACTATAGTATTTCATAAACTATAAAAATACATTTTTAAATTCCTATATTTATATATAATACACAGAGAAATACTTTGTAATTTTTTAAAAATTTTATAGTAAATATTATGTAAATAAAAGTCCATTCAGCTATATTTTTCCATTTGCCCCTGCATACATATCTATGTATAGTGACCTTTAGAACACCCTGTATTTTCTTGGTAGGTTTCCAGCATGTCTTTCAATTGCAAATTCTCTCCCTCCATTCAGGAAGAAAGGTTTGGGCTGAGAAAGCAAGTGATTCCCAGTAATGTGCTTGTTGCATCCATTTTATTGTCACATAACAGCTAAATGCAGTTATTTTGGGAAGGAACAGAATCAATCCTATATTTGAATTCACACAAATAAAGTGCCAACCAGTCATGCAGAAGGTTGTACAGCATTATCTTATTATGCAGGTTAGAAATTTTGGTCAGTTGTTTCCAGTCAGCCATACATGATTAAAAACATTGACCTGATTTCTTGTAATGTGAGGTCTGATGACAGATTTAACCCAAATGGCTTATGCATTCAGGAAATCCAAACTATGTTTGGAAAACAATAACTTTTCTCATTAGAAATAGTCAATTGTGGGAAAGAAGAAATAGCACATGTGTATAACTCAGACACTTCTGTTGTACTGAACATCGTACTTGTGTCCATATTTGTGCGGGCCTAGTAATATTCTTTCAGCTCTTATAGGAAGGCTGGGAAATTTTTGTAGATAGACTTGGTTTATTATTTTTACAAATGAGCTCATTTAAAAAAATTGTTTTTAACTCTTAGAATAAAAGAAAATTTTAAAAATATACCCATCGACATAACGATCTATAGTGGTATTTTCATTTAACTGCATATGCATACAGGGCAATCGTAATAAATAAACTATAGCCATAGAAAACTTGAATGATGTTTTAAAAACTAAAACTCACTGCTAGCATTGAGAAAGCAACATAAAAAGATACCATCTGATCTGCTTTACATAAAACTCAGTAACAGACAAAACTAAATTATACTTTCACTAGTACTTAGATGATAAGACTAGAAGAAAAAGGGATTTTTTTGCTAACGATGAAACGGCAAAGATCATGTTCAGGGTGGAGAGAGAGAGAGATTTTGATCAGGGACAGACGACTTTGTCTTTTGCAAATAATTGCTCCCTTGCAGACCTCCCCTACTCCCATCTCTACTTCTGATTAATTATCAGCAAATTTTATTCCTGGCTAATTCTTACATGGTTTTCTCTATACTTGATACGAAAGTAGCAGAAACTACTTCAGGCCATAATTAATCATACATTTATTTATGACCATAAGCCCAAGTGATTCCCCAGCGCTGTCCAGTAATCCTTCCATGTTTCCACCTCCCTCATTCTTTTGTGAATATTTTATACACTCTCCTTTCTCCTCACACCTCAACCTTCTTCTCTTTGCTTATAACTGAGAATCTCATTTCCCTGGGAAAACCAAGGCAAGCAGATGAGAATGTCCTCTCATTCACGTCTTTGAATCCATCAATCCATATGGTTGCCCACATATGAGGTCTTTTTTTTTTTTTTGGCCGGGGCTAGGTTTGAACCTGCCACCTCCGGCATATGGGACCGGCGCCCTACTCCTTGAGCCACAGGCGCCGCCCATGAGGTCTTTTATTACTGCAACAAAAGGAACAGTTCTACTCTTCCATAAATCCAAAGTTTCCATAAGTACTGATTTTGAGTCCTTCTTATCATCTTAGGATTATTACTTTGGTCTCTGTGTTCTCAACTACTTTATCAATTTTTCATTTGATCACTCACATGTTCATGGAAATGTACTGAAAGTCTCTTAGTTATTACAAAGAAAAAAGGAAACTTCGTGGCTTCTATCTGTATCTACCTCCATCCTGTAGCTATTTTATGCTGTTTCCCTCTGCTGCAAAATTTATTCTCACTGTCTCCATTTTCCAACTCACCTCTGTTTTCTCCTCTACTGAAGCAAATGAATCTATCATTTCCCTTATTCTATTGAAAATATACTTACCTAAGTAGTGAGCAACCCATATAGGCTAAATTCAAAGCTCTACTCCCAGTTTTTATTTTAAGCTCTGAGCAGGATTTCTCATGGTTGATAAAACTTTTAGGACACCACCCAGTGGTGTTTTTCCTTCCTGGCTGGATCTCCACACAGTATTTTTCTTATACATTCAATCTTTCTTTTTTATTTAGACCTTGGTATTTTTATTCTCTTCCTCTTTTGTCTGCTCACTTCAGTGATGTTTACATTCAGGTTTATAACTTTAAATACCATCTACATGATGAAAACTAAAAACTTATGTAACTAACCAAGGCCTTGCCCCTACATGCCAGACTGTTTTCTAAATGAAGATTTGACATCTTTATTTTAATTTCTTATGGCTAACTCAAATGAAACTAGACCCAAACAATTCTTAATTCTTGCCTCCCTTCCCACCTTCTGATTCTTTCTATCCCAACCAACAGCATCATAATTTGCATAGCTGTTCCAGAGGCAAGCCAAATAATCATCGTTTCTTCTTATTTTCTCCTTATACTGTCAGGTGTGTATTAATATATAATCTTCCAACAAACACTATGCGGTCTATCTTCAAAATATGTCTTGGTTTTTCTTTTCTTTTCTTTTCTTTTCTTTTCTTTTCTTTTCTTTTCTTTCTTTCTTTCTTTCTTTCTTTTGAGACAGAGTCTCACTATGTCACCCTCAGTAGACTGCCCTGGCGTTACAGCTCACACAACCTCTAACTCGGGCTCAAGTGATTCTCTTGCCTCAGCCCCCCAAGTAGCTGGAACTACAGGTGTCCGCCACAAAGCCCGGCTATTTTTTTGTTGCAGTTGTCATTGTTATTTAGCTGGCTCTGGGCCAGGTTTGAACACGCTGGCCTTGGGTTGTGGCTGGCGTGGTAACCATTGTGCTACAGGCACTGAACTTCAAAATATGTCTTGAATCTAAGCAATTATCTTTAATCAAAATATTTCTGGAATATAAGCAATTCTTTCCATCCCCTCTGCACATCAGTCTCCACTCCAAAGTAACACTATCTTTTGCTGATTTTTGCAATAATCTATTCACAGTCATCTGCATATATTCTTGGTCCATCTTTCTGAGATCTACTCTCCATAATGATATGGAATTTTTTAAACCATCCTGGAAAAGAAGTTAATAGTAAACTTTTATGTGTTTCTGTGAAAGGAAGGTGAATGACAAAATTGCCCGCCACCACTGCTTCTAATCTACATTGTAATTGAGTCATAACCAACATAATAAAACCAGAAAAGGGACTGGAAGAGAAGATGTCAACAGTACTTCTTTTCAAATCAATCTGATTTTCCAGGTAGAAAAATCACATACTAGATTTTTAAAAACCCAGCAATTATGTATGTAAATACCTATGGCCAAAATTGGTAGTTACCTCCCCATAACTGTTCTGTACCTCTTCCATAATAATGAAACTATTAGCTTGGACACATGATCACCCAAGGAAAGCAACATTCTACAGTGTCTGCGCCTAGGGTGGTCACGTGCCAAGTTCTGGCAAATGAGGTATAAATAGAAACAGTATGTGTAGTTTCTAGGTTGTGCTTTTAATGAGAAGAAGCATGCCTTCCTTTTCCTCCCCTCCTCTTTCCAGCTGGAATGCAAATGTGATGGGGGAAACTGAAGCACTTACCTCGGCAGAAGAAAGAATCCAAGAATGGCAGGAAAACCAGGAAGAAAGAGCTCGGCTCTCTCGATCCTTGGCAGAGTAAAGCTACTTTACCAGTTCAGAGATGGATTAAGACCCTCTCATTTTGATATGTGTCTTATAGCAGCCAAACGTCCGTAATTACAAATATATCAACAAATAAATTGGCATTATTTCACAATTATTTGAACACATTTTCCTCTTTTTAAATAAATAGTGCCTTAAAGGTAAAATTGATATAAAATCTCAGGAGGTTATCATTACCGTAAAATGTATCTGCGTCAAGAATACAATTTACATCTTCATTTACTATTAATATATTGATAAACCATAAGAATTTCATGCTGTTTATCTTCAAATGTTCTTTTAATATTTCACATACCATGCAACATTCTTTACATACTTTCTCATTCAACCTTGTTTTCAAGGTTCCAACCATGTTGTAGATATTAATCCAGTGAGTGCATAAAATATTTTAGGATATAATACTGTATGAATGCACCATGATTTGTTTATTGAGGTCAGGAACTTTTGTATTTTGTTCAGTGATTCAGAAATGTCTATTGTAGAGAGAAAATTTCATGACTCTAGCATTATTAAAGCTTTCTTTGTAAACAAAAATTTGTATCCCCTAATATTTTGAAATAAAATAATTTAATAAGTGAATTGATTTATGTTTCTGATAATGGGAATTTTAGTACTCCAAATTTTTATCATTACCAATAAGGCTGCATGGAATAAGTTTGATCATGTCTCTGCATTCAAAATAGCTGTGAGAGGAACTACACTCTGAAATACTAATTTGTAGGTTGCTGTCAAATTACTCTGAAGCTTATAAGAAACATCCCTGTCATCACATTTTATCAATACTTGATATTGATAAAAATGTCTTTATTTTTTAACCAATCTTATACAGAAGAAATTGTAGTTTTAGCTTCTGTTTGTTTACATTTCCCTGTTTTTATTTCCCTATTGACTGAGAATCATTTACAATTTTTGCGGAAAATTAAAATATAAAACACGTTCATGGCTCCATTTCCATATATTTTGCCCATTTGGATATCATCTGTGAATTCTGTTTATAACCATTGTCTAATTTTTATCACGTTCATTCCCTTATCCCTATGATGTGTGGTAGCCTCGACGTTAATCCTTTACCTGTTATATGTATTTTTTCTTTGTTTAAACATTTATTTTCAGAAGCTTAAACTTTTGATATGGTCACATTTATTAATTTTTGTCTTTGTGATTTGTGAACTGAGTATTTAGTTAAGAAACTCTCCCAATTGGGTAAACGAGGCGAAAGGCATGTTGATTAGTAGGATGTAAGCACTCCAATTTGTACAAATAATCAACACATCAAATCCCATAATGGCATAAATGTATTTATGATCTATGTACAAATGACTTAATAAATAAAAAGAAACCTCTCCCAAACCTTATTTTACTCTAATAATTATAAAGTTATATTTATGAATTTTAGATTTTTAATCCACCTAAAACCCCAATATTCTACCTTTCACACTAACTGATTCAATCCCTTGACCGCTGTACACTGAGATTCTGTACCTACGTGCATATTTGCCTGCTCTTTACTCTGCAACCCTGGCACGTGAGCATTATTGTGTTAATTAATAAACCTTTATAAAATTACTTCAATTTCTACTGTGTCAAGTACTCTTCCTTACTGATTTTTCCAAGACTGTCTTAGCTGACCAGATAAAGATTCTTCCATGTACTTTTCAAATAAGTTTGTCTAACTCCAGGAATAAACCAATGGGATTTTGAATAGAATTATACTGAATTTAAAGATAGCTTTCAGGAGAACTAACATCTTTTACAACACATATTATGTTTCCATTTTCTGTATTTATACTTATACATCCATTTATTTATATATAAAAATATTAATGATTACATTTTGAGTGGTGGAATTTGAATGCATTTTTACTTCTTTATTTGTACTGTTCTTTATCATATACTATGAAACATTGTTACCAAAACAAGTCATCGTTGTAAATATTCAGAAAAATATTATTATGTTCCAGAATATATACATTTTAAGTTAAATCGTAGGGTGAATAAGCAAGTGATAAATGATACTTTCCTTGTAACTGTCTATATGACATGTTAAAGTGGGCAAAGCTGGTGTCCCGCACAGAACCCTGGGATCCAGGTTTGACTTCATACTCAGACTTACGGGTGTCTGAGACAGTAGCCACCATCAACTCTGCAGTGGTTAATGGTGCAGGATGCGAAGGCCTGGAAGCCACCGATCCCCTGGCTGAGCTAAGACACACTGAATCTGAGTCGCACTTCATACTCCAGAGTGCCCGGCACCACCAGGCTAAGGCTGAGAATCCCTCTTGCCTTCCCTTTATTCCTGTCCTGTTTTCTCCAATCGCTTATAAATTTCTTTTCGGACATTGTTTCTTTTGCACATTGTTAATGAGTAACTTGCAATAAATCCTCATCTCATGTTCTCCATGTGTGTCTTTTCTTTGTGTTCATAAAAACACCACAGTTTTATTTCAAAAAATGCAAGACAAACTGAAACCTGGCTACAAACCCATCCATTTTTTGAATCACATACCATCCCAGTAGAAC
Source organism: Nycticebus coucang (assembly GCF_027406575.1). Lineage (NCBI taxonomy): Eukaryota > Metazoa > Chordata > Mammalia > Primates > Lorisidae > Nycticebus > Nycticebus coucang. Next base: position 155,904,605 of record NC_069780.1, on the reverse strand, counting down.
AGTCGGTATAAAATAGGAGATGGATAATCTTTAAAGTTTAGTGGCTTTTACCTTTTTTTCTAAAATAAAAAAGACAAGTGTTTTTAAATGTTGTGATATTTCTAATATTTAAAACAGAGATTCTGATTTGTGGCCACATGAGTCACATGAATCGCCATGTTTCCATTAAGATTTCAGTTTTCTTTATTCAAAAGCACTAGACATTTAATTTAAAATACAGAGAATGCCTGAGAATGTGCTTATAAAATAGCTGAAATGCCTCTCATAAAAGGCCATGTCAATCTTAAAAACAAAATAACACAGAAAACATACGCTTATGGCATATTTAGACAAACATCCTTCTGTGCCATGTAGACTTATCAAAGTTTCTAATTTTAAAATGAAGGTATAAAGATACCTTTCGACCATTTTCTTGGTGTCATGGTTGAGACAGTGGTCCTCATAATCCACTGCTTCATTCAGGGGTAGAAGAATGGAGCAGTGAGCGAAGGTAACTGTGGGCAAGGTCCTATTCATTTCTATAGCGTAATCTGTCTCCTGCTGCTTTTGCTTATCACTGCCCTTATCACTGCCCTCACCGCCTTTATTTCCTTTAGGAACTTGCATGCAGCTTGGCCAAGGTCGTAGAATTATCACTAAAATCAGCCCCATTGCTGCTTGACCAATGAATAAGACTCTAATGATTCCTTGATCCCTGTTTGGATTTATACATTTTATCAATTGCTAATGTGGTCTCTGCCTGGTGTTCCCCATCCCCCACCATCACAGCTTCTTAGAAAAGGGAAAAGCAAGTACTCTAGGTACTAATATGGAATGGAAATGTTCTGTCACTTTTTTCCCTCCTGTCTCTCATTTCTCTCTACTTGAATCCACCATAATGGAACCTATGATTTCTAAATCATTTGAACATTATGCGATTCCAAGTGAATGAATTGAATTTGTTGACTTGATAGACTTTTGACTTGCTTGTTTCAGCTTCTACTTGAGCTACATACTTTTTAAAATATAATATATATTTTAATTTATGATAATACCGTATGAAAATTCTAGGGGTATGAGGTTGATAAGGCATCTGCTCCTGTTCTATACGGCAGAAATTTATAAGAAATGAGATCTAGAGGCACAGAACTTGGGTTTAAATTTCTTTTCTATTTATTGTGAGCCCCGTGATTTTATTAAAATGAATTAATATCTCTCTAGCTCTGTTTCCTCATTGCCAAAATGGAAATAATAATAGTATCTATGCAATATGTTTTCATAAAGCAGTGAGAATTAAATGAAGCAAGAGAACAGTGAGTAGCATGTAGTAAGCACTCAATATATGTTAACTTACTTTTGCTGTTAAATCCTTAAAGTCTATTACTGATCTATTAATCTTTTGTTGAAATTTACGGTGTCCTAGATGCTGAAAATGTCTAGATCATGACATACAACATTGCACAGAGAAATAATTTATCTAAAAGAGGAGTCAGTGTGAAAATAGAGTACACCATAATAAGTGTGATGAAGGTCTAGGTGAAGAACTTAGGAGGCGACAGCCCCATGCTACTCACTTCCTCATCTGATTGTCTCTGTACAGCTTCTCTGCTTATTTTACCTCACAACATCATTATTAACATGCTATATATGTTTCTCATGCATTTGTTTTTTGTATTTGCATATATTCTTACTAGAATGCAAGTTTTGTTATTTGGTTTATTGCTGCTACATCAATACCTAGAATACTGCTTGACATAGTAAATCCTCAGTAAATACTTGCTGAGACAATGAATTTTCAAGGTTCCCCAATTATACACCATTCCCACCAAATGGTCAAAGAGTTTCTTCCTTCAGGTTCATCTCTTGCCCTGAAGGATAAGATTTAAGATGTTCTTTTTCGATTTAAAACAGTGTTACCTGCCAGGCATGGTGGCTCATGCTTGTAATCCCAGCACTTTGGGAGGCTGAGGCAAGAGGATCACCTGAGGCTCTTGAGACCAGCCAACACAACATAGTGAGATCCTGTCTCTACAGAAAATTAAAAATAATTAGCTCATGATGGCATGAGCCTGTAGTCTCAATTCCTTAGGAAACTGAGGTAGGAGGATTTCTTGAGGCCAAGAATGCAAGGCTGCAGTGAGCTATGATCATACCACCACTACAGCTTGTGTGAGGGTGAGATCCCGTCTCTTAAAAAAATACTGTTATACAATCTGTTACAAATATGAAAAGAAACAATTCAAGCCAATGGAAACTACAAACCTGGAGTAGTATAATATAATTTAAATAAGATGAATTAAAATTCCTATATTCGTTATCAAACTAGGAAATTTAGGGCTGAGCAGACTTTGCTTAGTAGCCATTAATCCAAAATAAGATGTAGGATATTTAGTTTATTGCCAAGACATAATGAGCTAAGGCCTTGACAAAATATCAGATGTCTGCTTAATATATAACCAAAATTTAACATTCTTCCTCTAGTATGGAGGTTCTGCTTGGTGGCATTTGAGGACTATTCTGACTTCTGCTGTCAAACTTTGACAATAACTCTGAATGTTCTAGAAACCAGATCATATAAATTTTGAGCAGACTAAGTGTGCTAGGTCTGAAAAACAAAAGATTTCTCTTTCAAGTATTTGAAAGACCATTTTACTTAAGATGTTGCATTTGTTCTAATAATTAAGTAGTGGCTGGCATAATAGAGAAAACAGATGCATTGTAGTCTCATGGAGGTGACTTCATTTCCAACACAGACATGGAGTACCTGTGTCATTTTGGTCCTAGACCTTTAATTACCCAATATCAAAAATAAAAATGGCTAAGTGTACTATAGGATTGTTGCAATGATTAAGAGTACCACTGGTTAAGCATGTGGTACATACTAAGCTTACTATTCTGTAGTGGTTCTCAATGGCGGAAGTAGTACTAATAGAGTTATGGCAACATTCAAAACAAAGATGTTGTTCAAACATGGAATCAGCTGACTTCTGAGTGAGTTCTTTATCAGTAGAAGAGTTTCAGCAGTCAACAAGCCATCTATCAACAATATTGTAATATCCTTTTAATTCCATGATTTTAATACTTACTATAGTCTACTGCATATAGTGGAATGCATTCTAGGCAAATGTAAGGAAGTAAAATGTTTTCAAATAAATATGATTATTGCGCCAAAAGACATAATTGAATACAGAAAAAAATGAACTTTTATGTATTAGTATACTGTCATAAAATAGAAGAAAGTTCTCTAGAGATAGGACAGGCTTTGAACCCCAGCTGTGCCATTTTGGCCATCTTCAGCTCTTTGGCAAATTCTTATCTCTCTTCACCTCAAGAAATAAAGTAAATTAGAGGCGATATTGTCTCTCAGAATTCTCAGAAGTATCTAAATTTCCTGCACTTGGTGCAGAATGAAGTACATTTTAGACACTCAGTTAATAATTATTTGACTGTTTCTGATCCCTAGGGAAATAACAAGTTATGATCACCTTTCTTCTCTTTCATTCTATTTTTTATGAAATTAAATTTATAAATTAAATTTTATTAAATTAAATTAATAAATTAAAGTTTATTGCTTTAAGCCACCACATTTTGAGCTAATTTGATATACTGCAATAGATAACTAAATACCAGAATGCGGTACTGATATCGTAGCAAAATGGCATTTGAGAAGAAATGCTCACAGTTGTTTGGAAGTAAGAGTAATTAACTTATAGATGGACGATAAAGAACAATAAGGATTTGACACTGATTCTATCATTTTTGAGTAAGTCATTGAACTACCACTTCTCCATGCACAACAAACGAGGTAAGTGCTCTTAATAAAATGGGAGAAAATCATAAGATAAATATGAATAACGTGCCGTACTGTATATTTTAGTGAAAAAAATTTACATTTTATTTCAAAGTGGACAAGTATGTAAGTGTATGAAATTACCAGAAAGATACTGACAATAAACAGAAAGATTTAGTTATCTATAAAGATTTGGTTACTTCCAAATAATAACAAATTAAAATTATCAAGATCAATCACAACATCTCCCAAGACTTAACCAGGAAGCAATTAATATCTTGAGCAGAACAATATCAAGCGCTGAGATTGAAGAAACAATGTAAAAGGCATCCAAAAACCACCACCACAACAACAAAAAGCACTGGACTAGATGGCTTCACACCAGAATTCTATCAAATCTTCAAAGATGAGCTTGACCTATATTACAGAACCTATTTCAAAATACTGAGAAGGAAGGAACCTTCCCCAACACATTCTATGAAGCAAACATCACCCTGATTCCAAAACCAGGAAAGGATCCAACTAAAAAGGAGAACTACAGACCAATTTCACTAATGAATATCAATGCAAAAATACTCAGCAAAATTTTAGATTGCAACTACACATTAAAAAATTTGTACATTAGGATCAAGTAGGCTTCATCCCAGGGATGAAAGGCTGGTTTAACATATGCAAATCGATAACTGTAATTCATCATATCAGTAGAAGTAAAAACAAAGACTATATGATCCTATCAATAGATCCAAAAAAATCATATGATAAAATTCAGCATCCTTTTCTAACAAGAACACTTAAGAATATAGGCATAGATGGCACATTTCTTAAGCTGATTGAAGCCATCTAGGACAAACCCACAACTAATGTCATACTGAATGGGGTAAAACTGAAAGCTTTTGCACTTAGAACTGAAACTCGACAAGGGTATCGACTATTGCCACTACTACTCTACATAGCTCTGGAAGTTCTAGCTAATGCATTCAGGCAAGAGAGGGATATAAAGGGCATCCAAATGGGGGCAGAGAAGGTCAAACTCTAGCTCTTTGCTGATGACATGATCTTATACTTAGAAAACTCCAGACACTCAACCACAAAACTCCTGGAAGTGATTAAGAAATACAGTAATGTCTCAAAGTATAAAATCAATATCCACAAATCAATATCCTTCATATACTTCAATAACAGCCAACTTGAGAAGCTTATCAAGAACACAATTCTCTTCAAAGTATCTTTAAAGAAAATGAAATACGTAGGAATAAACCTAACAAAAGAGGTTTGAAGAATGAATGTAAAGAATGATCTTTACAAAGAGAATTTTGAAATCCTAAGGAAAGAAATTGCAGAAGACATTAACAAATGGAAGAACATACCATGCTTTAGGCTGGTAAGAATCAACATTGTTGAAAGTCTATTCAACCCAAAGTAATCTACAATTTCAATTCAATCCCCATTAAAATGCCAACTTCATACTTTGAGGAACTAGAAAATAAAAAGTACTTCATTTTGTATGGAACCAGGAAAAAAAACCCATATAGCCAAGGCTATTCTTAATAATAAAAACAAAGCTGGAGGCATCACCCTACCAGGTTTCAAGCTATATTACAAGTCCACAGTAATTAAAACAGAATGGTATTGGCACAAAAATACAAACATTGACATATGGAACAGAATAGAAAACCAAGAGATGAAACCAGTCTCTACTTGCCATCTTATTTTTTATAAACCAAACAAAAGCATACCATGGGGAAAAGAATCCTTATTCAACAAATGGTGCTGGGAGAATTGAATAACCACTTGTAAAAGACTAGAACTGGACCCACACCTTTCAACATTTATAAAAATTGACTCAAGAGGGGTAAAAGACTTAAATTTAAGACATGAAATGATAAAAATATTAGAAGAAAATGTGGGAAAAACTCTTGATGTTGGACTCAGTGGCAATTGCAACAACAACAAAATAAACAAATGGGACTTAATTAAGCTGAAAAGGTTCTGCACAGCTAAGGGCACAATAAGAAAAGCAAAAAGGCAGCCTTCAGAACGATAAGAGATATTTTCATATTATAAATCAGATAAAGGGCTGATAACCATGATCTACAGAGAGCTCAAATTAATCCACAAAAAAAAAAAGAGTAAACAATCCCATCACTGGGCAAAAGACATAAACAGAACCTTTTCTGAGGAAGACAGACAAATGGCTAACAAATATTTTTAAAAATGCTCATCATTCCTGATCATCAGAGAAATGCAAAACAAAACCACCCTGAGATATCACCTAACCCCACTAAGAATGGCCCACATCACAAAGTCTCAAAGCTGCAGATGCTGGTGTGGATGTGGAGAGAAGGGAACATTTTTACACTGCTAGTGGGACTGCAAACCAATACAACCTTTTCGGAGAGAAATATGGAGAATCTTCAAAGAATTCAAATTAGACCTCCCATTTCATCTTGCAATCCCATTACTAGGCATCTACCCGAAGAAAAAAAATCCTTTTATCGTAGGACATTTGTCGTAGGTTGTTTATTAAAGCTCAGTTTACACTTATCAAAATGTGGAAATAGCCTAAATGCCCACCAACCCAAGAATGGATTAACAAGCTGTGGTACATGTATATCATGGAATATTCTGTTCTGCCATTAAACAGATGAAGACTTTACATCTTTTGTATTAACCAGGATGGAGTTGAAACACATTCTTCTTGGTAAAGTATCAGAGGAATTGAAAAGTAAGCATCCACTGTACTCAATGATAATATGAAGCCAGCAGATGATCTAATACGTAAGAGAAAAACTGAAATCAATTCAAGGGGGGGCAGTGAGGGAACAAGGGAGTTGAGAGAGGTAGAAAGAGGGATGGTGTGCTCCCAGGTAATGGGCACAATGTCAGGATGTCTGACATACTTCTTGGGGGAGGGACATTATTCTAAAAGGACTCTACCTAACAAATGCAAACATTGTAACCTAATTATTTGTACCTTCAAATTCATTTGAAACAATAACAAAATGAAAGTAATCCACTACTTTAAAAAATAAAAATCAAATCAAATCATCAAGGTCCTTGTTATTATGTGAAATATTAAACAAGCACATTAATATTTTAGGTCAGTTAGGTCCCAATATTTTTATACTTTCAGTAATTATGTAATTAGTTTTAGAGTATTTCTTGCTGGTTTATAAACAATGGTTGGAGGAAAACTTTCCTGTTGTATGCCTCTCTCTCTAGTCCTATGAATACATTTTCAATGATTGTACTTTGGATGAATAAATACATGAATTGAAGAGGCCACAGGGAAGTTTGTCCAAAGAGAATTGTTAATTCATTCTTACACTCTCCCTCATGCAATGGGCGCTGAATATAGTCTACCACTCACCATAGACTTTTTAATGTCAATTTTATTCTTGATTCAACTTTTTGAACAAAAGTCTTATTGTATTATTCTTGCATCCCAGTGTCTGAGAAATAGTAGATCATCAAGAAGCTTTGCAACAATCGCAGAGAAGAGAACTGTTGATGCTGTCACACAGGCTTCAGGCAATTCTAATTCTGATTGAAACATCTCAGCCGCACCAGCATTGAGTCACGGCCATCTTTCCTACATTTCTATTTTTGTACACTTGCCTAGAAACATATTTCGGAATATGAACTCCATTTGAAGTATTCAACAACTGCTAGAGAATGGGTGCTGGTCAGTTACACCAGGGGCCATCCCCGTGCTAGCTACAGAGAGTTCCTAAAGGCTCTTACAATGCTAAATATGGTATTGTAGACACAAAGTAGGAAATTGGGCCCAAGAGGGTGTCCTGGGAGAGGTGACTGACTACTGTGAAAATGGGGCCTGGGGGAGAGAATCGAAGGCACAGAGTGATTGACTACCCACTGAAATGGAAATATTTCAAAATCTTAACAATCATGTTTGGCTGTGCTAGAAAATACTGGCTGACTATCAGCTCCGCTTAACAACATGTATTAATAAAGTTATTGGCAAAATGTCAACAAGTTCTACAAAATGGAATCCTGCCAATTCCTTTTGACGACCACAATGTTTAACCATCTCTGCTAACATCCCTTTTTTTGAAAAAAAAAACAGACTGGAAAATGAATGGGGAAGTTTAGTACTTGTAGAAATGTGAATGGTGTAAGTCAGTATTTTACAGAAGCCTGATTTATAGGAGGAGCATGGGAAATGATGTGTGAGACCTAAAATTGCCTTCTCTTGGGATCTTTTCTACTTTTCATAAAAAAGACAGGTCAGGTCAGAATTTTATTCTTTTTGGCAAAAGGCCAAGGCAAGGCTTACAATGTGATCTTAACATGCTATAAAGAAATCAAATCAGAGCAAAGTTAGAGGGAGAGTCTGAACATAAAAGTTGGTAGTAACCATTGAGAGTTAATTTCATAAAAAGCGACAACAGCCTCATACTTTATTGTACTGTTTAAGATTGTAGTGCCTTAACTTTTCACTAGCTGCTGTAAATATCAGACAGGAAGAGGCTACAAACTCTACCAGAGTTAGACCATAAAGAATTTCTTATTTCCTAAATTTTTGAAATCAGAACAGCATCCAAGATGGTCTTTACGTAATCATAGGTGCTGGCAGCAGAATCCACAGGTATATGAAAGTGGTCTTAACTTAGGGATCCCGTAGTCGCCGACTTACTAGTTTGCAATAGTCCAGGCTGCTTGACTTTAATTACATAACTCGCCATAATGGCATTTTGCAGGGGGAGAGAGTTAAAATGGACCAAGTAGAATTATTTACTTCAAATTATTTTTAAATGTTTTAAGACCTATGAATCTGGAGGATTAAATCTTTTTAAAAAATTTTTTGAGGATTAAATCTTTATAAAATATTTTAAATAACATTTATTTCATATTGGAAATGAGATAACATACAAACCCCTCAATCCCTCACAATAGAGAACTAAAATATATAAATCACATGTGTCATATAATATAGACAATAATAAAATATATTTATAAAATATGCAAGCTACTTTTAGGTTATGGATTTTTTTTTTTTTTACCAATCTGGTAAAAGAAGATAAGCAAATAAACCAAAATTCTATGAAATGGGAATAAAATAAGTTTTATAAAATTAAGCATTCTTAATGAATCAACAACACGTGTAATCTAGTTTTAAGGGCATTTTTTAAACATACTGACAAAATAAGTTTCTATGTCCCCTTCCTCAAAACACAGACAAATCATGAGTTTTTAGTTTATTTCCTAATATGGAGATGTGGCCTTTTAATATAATATTACATTTCATTATTTAGTCTTGAATTTCTCAGTTGGTTAGCTAATTCCTAAACAAGTAAGTTCTGGCCATATTTTCCTTTGTATCAGGAAAAAAATTGTTTCTTTCTGGTCAGCTTCCTAACATCGTCTGATGATATTTCAGATCATATTCCAGATATAAGTTCTTTATAATTATGAATCTTTTTAAACGTGGATCCAATAAGGAATGTAGTGAATATTCAGTTCCCTAACTTACTGCTTCAGCATGTGAGGACATTCCCTATTTCATTCTGCAATCACGAAGGACAATGAATTTGTAAATTATGGAAGAAAATGGATAGCAGTGAGTTGAATTTTTTCCACTTCCACAAGGCTCCATGTGGATTTGAGAGTTAGTGGGAGGCAATCTTTCTCCCCGTCGTGTTTTATTCCTGATCTAATACACTCGGGCTAGGAATTCACTGCTTGGAACTAAGGAGGGAAATCAACACCGCATATGACACCCTGTCTCATTACCCATTTCATATTTAGGGAATAAAGTCTCACATAAACAAGATCTCATTTTTTATTCTATATGCCTATGGATATTTCTCTTTCATACATTCTAGACTTATGAAGCCCACATTTCTTAGCTTAGTTTTGAATTCTACTTTGTTTTCTCTTAATCTTTCTAAATTTGTCATTAATAGATTCTCTGCGTCACCTCCATTCTCACTCGAACTTGTCTACTTATACCATCCCTCCCTATTAGAACAAGCCTTATAATACCTAATTTTTGCCAAAAACATCCTCAGAATAAAATGGACCAGGATATTGAGAGCTAATTAAATCATATATAAACATACATACATATATTTTATCTCTCTTTGCCAGCAAGACTTCCCAGCCTACTTAATGTCGATGACATTTATATTCAGTTCTTACATCGGCTGCTTTCCTATCTCTAAGAAAAGCCCCTGAGGAGAGGATCTTTGTCACGTATTTTACACCGTCACACCTTCCTAAAAAGTGTGAGAACACCGTAGGTGCTCCCTGAAGCTGGCTTTCCTTGATTTGCTTCTGCATTTCTTTCTATATAATTGAAGCAACAGTCATAAAGAGGAGGGAACAAGGACAGTAGAGTTGCCTCTGGTTTATAAATAATCAAGGTACCTTCTTCACTTTTTAGGAAAAATATAAGCAATACTAGGAAAATTAAAGAACACATTAACAATTGCTCTCCCTCTATGATGGCCGTGAGGGCCGGTCACCATTTTTTTCTGGCTCTGTACCTTTCAGGACTGTGGTAGGAAGGCATTTATCGGCCATTTTGTGGGTGGAAAAAGAGACGGCACTGGCCTGTGAGTAGTGAATAGAGGTGTCACTTCCTCACTGGAACATTTCATTGTTGGTAGTGTAAAACTTGTCTTTCAATCGGGCTTACAAACTAGCAACACCCGAGACTGTGGCTGCTCCATCGTCCTGCCTGCCCCTGTGAGCAGAATCCTCTGCAAATGCTGCGTGGAAGAGCTGCCGAGTGGGAAATGCCCTTGCTGTTCTCAGACCCGTGGGGGTCCCTGGTTACCTGAGTGTTACTTAACCCACCTGCGCATCACTGTACCTTCATTTTCAAAAATGAGTTTGATGCGTCTCTTTCCACATCTTCATTCTCACTCAGGAAAAAGTTGCCAAATTAAGCATGAAATTTAGTACATTGTCATAGTCAAAAATGGAATTATATTGTTCTCTTTGATTGGCAAGATATTGCAAAAATAGAATGATATCGTATGCATTATATTTTGAGTCTACATAAAAGAATTTATGGAAACCAATGGATAAACTTTTATATGCAATAATACTTAGAAATTCTCATTTTATAATTAAGGTAGAACTTTCATATTAAAAGGAGGAAGCTTTTCAAGGAAATGTATGTTTTTTTGTAATATTTATCCTCAACTTAGGAAAATTATTCTATTCAAAGTTATACTTAATAGACATAGAATTTATTCTTTCTCACTATATTATATTCTTTTCTAATTTGAATTCTTAGTACTTTCAAATACATGAAAAATAAACAAAGTATTTATCAGGAAAATCTTTATAAAATTTTTAGAACTGCCTCTAGTAAACACAATAGTTTACAATAAAACACAGACCCACATACCGAGGGTGGCGGGTTCGAGGCAGGCCCTGGCCAAACTGAAACAAAAAAATAGCTGGGCGTTGGGGCAGGCACCTGTAGTCCCAGCTACTCAGGAGGCTGAGGCAAAAGAATTACCTAAGCTCAAGAGCTGGAGGTTGCTGTGAGCTGTAACGTCACAGCACTCTATAGAGGGTGACAAAGTGACACTCTATCTCTAAAAAAAGAAAAAAGGACTTTTGTTTTCTTGTACATCAATCATTTAAAAAGCGTTTTATAGAACAAAGATTGGTTTTATAAAAATATGGTTCTTTATTCCAGTACAGCATTTTTGGATTCTCACAGAAGAATGTACAATAAGAATAGAAACCTTATTGTCTATTTTTGAAAGCTGATTGGATTCATTGATGAAGTGCACTGCCCAATTCTGGAAGGCACAGAAACCCAGATAGGGAACGGGGTTCTTATTTTTTAATAATGAAGCCTAATTCCCAACTTAGAATAACATGCTTTTATACTACCTAATGAATGGTGTAAGCTTTCATTCCTCTATATAAAGAGAAACAGAAAGAGAAAAAGAAAAAGAGAGAGAAATAATTTCAAATAGGATAATTTTGTTATTCTTATAAATTATTTGTGAATAAAACCACTACCAATGAAATAGCTTTAAAACTACCCAACAAACTACTAGATAACTATTCTAAAAAAGTTTTTCTCAATAATGAAGTTCAGTACTCTTCAAAGAAGTGAAAGAAGCAGACTTGGAGAATAATTTCTCTAATTGCCAAAATTTTCTCTTAAAAAATTATATATAAGGACAAAATATGTCTCAGGAAAAGTTTTCCTGAACATACTAGTGGAATAGCAAGTCCAGAGCAGGCAAGGAAGTTAAGGTAGGAGAAAAATTATGTTCCAATGAGACAAATACATCTACCTATAACATCCTCTACTCCTCTTAGGGATATTGCTTTGTTGATATTAAGTATCGGACGCTTTTCAAAGACTGGTGAGTTACATTTGAATAGTGGGACAAAAATTCATGTTAGTTACAGTAGTTAATGAATAAATATACAATGTGAGATCCAAATTCTCTTATTTATTCAGTCATTTTATTCTTGATAAAAATCATATCAATTTATGTGGGATAACTACTGTAGGCTAGAAAGTACTGATAGTTTTATATTATCTTATTTAATCCTCTTAAGCACATGAAATGATTTATTTTTCTCAATTTACACATAGTGAACTTGAGGTCCAGGCAGGTTAAATAAACTGCCCAAGGTCATACAACTAGTAAATGGCAGAGCTAGTATTGACAGCAAAGCCATCAATGGTTGGTTTGCAAATCTGTACCTAGCGCACTGTGTTATACTGAAATTAATTCAACATCAAGGTTAACATGCGGCGATAATAGAAAGGCCTTATTGTATTATGATATCTGACACAGTGTAAATATTATGTCACAGAGACAGCTAAAATAGTTTTAAAATATATTATTTGATCCTCCAAACAGCCCAATATAATTTCCACCACTTTAAGATAAAAAATACTGAGACAAAATGGTCAGGTCATTCACCATAAACTCACATTTCCAAAGCTTCTGGAGCCACAATTAAACCCAAGGCAGACAGAAGCCACACCCTCCAGAATGTCTGTTAAATGAAGTTAGTATTCTAGGTATGAACACATGAAAAGGAGGGCTTGAGCAATTGCTTAGTAATTTTCTTTTTTTACACTAGTAAGTTTGGAAATTATAAAGGTAGCTATTTCAATATTCCACTATTCTTTTTCTCTGTTCAGATAGTAAAAAAACCATAGTGTAATCTATTGTTTAATAGTTAGTCTAATCATATTGTTCTTTTGGGATCAATAAAATTATCAGAACTCAAATTAGAAACAATCTTTTGGTCCAAATTATGATGTTCAGTGTTTTTTTTTTTTAACAGCAAATGTAATTCATTTTTCATTTTTTATTTTTAATTATTATGAATATATAATAGCTGTACAAAATTATGGGAGATAGCAACTACAGTTAACAATTTCCTGTATACCTTAAAACAGCTAGGTTATAGAATTTGAATGTTCCTAACATAAAGAAATGATAAATGCTAATGTAAGTGAGGAATATCGCAATTGACTTGATTTGATCATTACAAGCTACATCCCTGTGAAGGTTTTATCTATGGAAATACCCTGGACTTGTAAAAAGAAAAAAGAGAGATTCTGAAAATATTCTGAACACAAAACTTTAGAGTACTAATTCTTAGATATAAAAGGAAAGCTAAAATAAATAAGAAGGTCACGAAGACAAAAGCTCTAGAGCTTGTGTCCTAACCAGCAAACCAAAAAGTGAAATTTAATCAAACACTAATTTAGGTATTTCTATGAAGGTTTTTGCTAGATATGGTTAACATCTGCAATCAGTGGATGATAAATAAAGGAAATTACCCTTTAATATATGGGTGAGCCTCATACAGTCAGATTATGGCCTTGCAAGAGAAAAACTTAGGTTTCCTGAAAAATAAGAAATTTAGTCTCCAGACTACAGCATCAAGTCCTCTGTGAGGTCCAGCCTGCCAGGCTGCCTTGCATGTTTTGAACTTATCATCTTCCACAATTATGTGAGCAAATTCCTTAAAATAAATAAATCATTCCCATCTATATATTGATAGGCTGTACAGAAAGTACCCAGCCATGCACTATGAAAAATAGAGACAGATGTGGCTGGATATTCTTCCCGACAGCCCTTTACTGTACGGCCGATACACGTGTTTATTTCAAGCATTCTGAACTGTAATGACATTGTATAAAACAGTATTTGCCAAAGACACAGCCAACTTCAAACAAGCCTATCTCACCTGCCATCACCCGTGAATCTTATCTAATGCTTAAATTCAAAAGATTCTATCTAAAAATGTAGCTTACGTCATTTTCAGAGCATTGACTCCATTTTGGCAAACAATGCAATTTCCTTTGGTCACTGGTCAAAGAAATTTAGATTTGTGACCCATGATTCTCCTGAAAACAAATAGTTTCTATTATCAAAGACATATTTCTTTGATAAAATAATAAAATAATGTTTTCATTTTTCAGTGTTACTGAGAAAGAGTATAAATAAAATTTTCTTATGGCAATTATCCTTGTATATAATGAAAAAAATGATCAAAAAGTCATGATTTGAAAAATGATGGCCATATGATGACTTTTATTATTTAGGAATACCTTGACCATTACTTAAGTGAAAGCATCATTCTGTTATATTGATATACTTGACATATTAAAGCAAAGTATTATATAAATACTACTATTCATTGTGATTATTCAAATTTGAATGAGGGGTTTATATTTAAATGTTTTTCTCCACAACATGTAGAATATAATATATTTATACAATACAAATTATTTCTCTATAAAAATTGGTCTAAATTTGCTATGGTAATTTTAAGAAATTATTAAAAATTTTAATTTTTCTTATGAACTCTTATGTTAAACAAAAATAACAAATAATCTAGATTCTTGCTCTAAAGATGGAAAATTAAATGACTTGCTTCTTCCAAAGATTCCACAAATAACTGTGGATTTGTATCACAATTAAAAATAAACATGAACAAATTATTTCATGTCCAAGGCAATGCTCATATTTTATATGTAAAATAATACAACAATTAGCCAAAGGATTATTTTCTACATTTCATAATGGCTTTAATTGAAACTGCATTTCTTGTTTGAAAAGTAGTGACACAATCATAATCAGTTTTCTTGTAAAACAAAAATTTCAGGAGTACAGAGTATTTAATTAACAAAGAATGATTAAATAGATTGCACATGTATCCAATGTTCTTGTAATATTGGTGAAGTAAAAAAAAAAAGAATCTTAGTACATAAAGCCGTGAACAGTCCCTGTCCAGTGCTTGGTCCAAAGCCAGTTTTTCTTCAGTTTATTTAAGATGAAGCCCCAGATTAGGGTGCCCTAACAACAAAGTCAACGTTAATTAGTCTGAACTAACAGACAAGTAGTAAACTTCTTGAGGTCAGCTCCGCCCTCAAGAAAGTGGACATTAGGGAGAGATTTTAAAGCAGTGTCTGTTTTTATAGGCAGTGCAGGGAAAGGCTAAGCCAATAAAATGTAATGGTTCCATTCTATATTTTAATAGCAACCTCCAAAGGACAGAACACTTTCCTGTGATTTGAAGGCAAAGCCTGGTACTAGGTTAAAAATGGTTCATAAGTCAAGAAAATTACTGTCATTTTACCTTCATTCGGAGCACTGAATATATCCAGTGAATAGCAATCAAACCCACACCAATCATTGTCTTTTGGGGGGCAGGATCATTCATGCCTTGGGCCATGTAAGGACCTTGGAAGCCTCTTTGAGGCTCCCTCGGTTGATAAATCATAGGAGGATTACACAGCTCCGTGTTGGGGAGGGAGGAAGAAACACCAAGCTAAGAGTCTTGGGATGCTGCTGGGAAATGCTAGGCGTGAGCAGCTGTAATCAATTAAGGCTTCATTTTTCTCCTCAGTCCTCTTTGGTTGCATGCCATAACTGCACGGGGCATCAAGGTTTATGACTCTAGAATAGCCTTGTCATTTTGTGAAGCCTAACAGAGCAAAGAGGTTTTGATAAATACTTAAAAAAAGTCATTTAGCCACTTCAATCAGATGCGTTTTCTGTTGTTTGTTTTCAGGATCTTAGTGTACTCAAACCTGTAGTAGGTAAACACGGATGGCACCAAATTGATGAGGAAAATAAACTCTTTAAAAACTCTAGTTTTAGGGTGGCGCCTGTGGCTCAAGGAGTCGGGCGCCGGCCCATATACTGGGGGTGGCGGGTTCAAGCCTGGCCCTGGCTAAAACTGAAAAAAAAAAAAACAAACACTCCAGTTTTATTAATTTACAAGGTGTTTCTTTATTCTCCATTCTCTAGTGAATTAATTCAATCAATGTATTTAATTGACTCTTTGAATGCTCAGGTAATGGAACACTACCGAAAAGATACTGTAATTGATCATCACAAAGTAAATATGAGTTCCAGGTCTCAACAGCTTCAAAGTTTTCATTTTACTCCAAGCAAAAGACTCTAATGATTCATTTTACTACTGTGTTTTTCATTTACATCACATTTAATACATGATTTTAAAAAGTGATAAAATAATGCCCTGTCTGTGTATTCCAGCACCATTAGGCTCATCAGCTGTTACACTGAATGTTTACAGTAGGGAGGACAGACAAGAAGCCTATTTTAAAACAGTATTTGAGTCTATACTCAATGATTTAATTTCCTATCAAGGATACATATACAAACAAATTTCAATTTACTGAAAAAGGAATCGTCTGGAGTTCTGGAAGCCAGTGGCTTGAAAAAAATTCCATTAATTGACAGCAGACTGCAGAAACAATAGGGCATTTTCCCCCTGGTGTTTGATGTAATTGCAGTAGTGATGGGATTCGGACTCTCCTCCACCTGAGATTTGTCTTTCACCAATCAATGCAAACAACTAATGCATTGCAAGGTATATTATACTCCATCCACTTCCCAATAAAGTTAGTGGTGTCCAATCAGACCCCTATTGTCAGTAGAGAATCTGAAATTGATACAATCATCACATTGATCCAACGTTGTCAGTCATCCTACATCATTACTTTCTTCTTCCTCTTCCCCGAGGGTTTATAAATTCCAATGGACACTGTCCCAAGTTTTATAAAGTAACTGCTGAAATCATAGGTTTTTCAAAGTATTTTCAAATGCAGTTTTTAAAAAGTGTTTCTAGTAGTTTTTCTACTTAGTACTTACCTCTTTGATAAATCCTATATACTTTTCACTAAAAACTAGTTTTACTTTAATCTGTTACATTTTATCTATTCTCTTTCTAAGAGCCATATGAGGCTTACAATGTGTCATAAAATTTGTGACTTTTAAAGATCTCTTCAGGCTCAATGACTTTTAAAAGTCATAAAATTTGTGACTTGTAAAGATCTCTTCAGGCTCAATTTTATTTCTTTTATATTTCTCTAGGTACATGTGTATAAAACTAAAAACAATTAGATATACATTTTTTATTAAAATTTATTTATTTACCTATTATAAATTCTTTAGGCTTTTCAATTAAGTATATTGTAAAGATTCTTAAAGGCAGAGACCTGAATTATATATAGTTTTGTGACCATGGCCCTATATAACCTAGATATTTTGGCATTATACTATACAGTGTGAGAACAAGACATTTGTGTTAAGTAAGCATCTCCTTAATTGATGCTTTATTTCTGAAGGAGTATGACTTTATTATCCACAATTTTAGATTTAATTTCTTACAGTTTAATTTCTTAAATCTCAGATGATATCAAGACACTGGTTGGAACAAATTAATAGATTACACATTGAAGTATTCTGATCCTAATGTAGTAATAGAAGCATTAAAATATAATACTTCTCTGATCTTCTTTTGGCCATGAATACATTATGACTTTCATTCACTTTTCGGCTTCCCTCTAATTAAGTGTTCTATATCATTTATAAACCTAAATTTTATCAGCATATTATAGGTTGGTTATACAGCACTTTTTCTTTCTCTCTCTCTCTCTCTCTCCCTCTCTCCTCCCTTCCTCCCTCCCTTCCTTCCTTCCTTCCTTCCTTCCTTCCTTCCTTCCTTCCTTCTTTCTTTTTTTATTTGTTTTGACAGAGTCTAACTCTGTCACACTGGGTAGAGTGCTGTGGCGTCATCATAGCTCTCAACAACCTCAAACTCTTGGACTCGAGGGACCTTTTAGCTTCAGCCTCCCAAGTAGCTGGGACCACAGGTGCCTGCAATGATATCTGGCTAGTTTTTGGTTTTTTTTAGTTTTTTGTTTTTTTTAGTAAAAACAGGGTCTGCTTCTGCTCAAACTGGTCATCTTGAACTCAATCCATCTGCCCTGGCCTCCCAGAGTGCTAGAATTACAGGATTGAACACCCATGCCTGACCATAGCAGTATTTTCTTAGACTCATTCATACCTCACCAAAATAATACATACAAATAAAGGAAAGCAGATGCAAATAACTAGATATAGTTCCAGATGACATATTTAACAGAACAGATAATTTATATTGATATTAAGATTGAATATTTTGTGATGTACTTTAAACATAAACATGAGAAACAAGAATGTAAGTTAGGGATGTCAAATTTATACTTTCAAACACTGGAGTACTTTTACTCTCCTGACTGATATAGAAATGCATGAAATTGCTGAGCTCTCATCTCCTTTGTAATTCAGTGTAGTTACCATGTTAAGAAGAATATCATTAATACTGTATATAAGAAATAATTCATTAAAAATATAATTAAACCAATATATAACATACAGAAATACAAATGTGTTTGTATTATATTCATATTTGTGTCACAAATAGAATGATACTGTCCATTTCTCAGATTCTGACATCCCCACCCTCAGCTACAGTTGCTGTTTGTTACAAAAACGGGCACTATATATATGCTATATATATATCAAAGGCATGGGGAGCAGATGCCACCCATAGGATAAATGATGTCATTGCCATTTGTGCTATTAGATAGTAAACAGTAACAAAATTAGGTCATTAATGACCAAGGCTGTGCACTTGTGACAAAATTGTTTCACCAAGCAAATTGTAACACCTGTTTAGAGAGTTGCTATTAATATTCATATATCCATCTAGAAAATCATATGTAAGCAGATGGGTGAAATTAGAAACCTGTCAAAGCACAATTTCTTAATTGCTTTAAATAAAACATTCCTACAGTTGGTGGAGAAGCAATTAGATGCATGCTATATTCATTACCATTTTCCAGTGTCACAGTTTTTATAATTAGAAAAACTAATATGCAGGATATTTATTACAACATTGCAATTGGTACAAAATTCAACTTCTAAATCTTTAATGGTAATTGTAGAGAATCCAGGAACACTCAATACTATATACTTTGCAAACGATGCCCTTCTAATTTGTCATGGTTTTTGTGTATGAAGAGACAAAAACAATAATGGAAATATAAATTAGATAGTAAGAATATTAGTTAGACCTAGAGCTTGAACCTTATATATTGAGAAATTTGTATTTTTTAACTAGAATATTCTGTATTATATCCATAGCCTCTATATTATGTAATTTTTGCTTAGTGGCAAAATAACAATATAACCATAAAAAATATGTCCAGTAGTATAAGTCTTACTTCTTGTAAACTTTTCTTCCTGTAATTTTGAAGTTAGCCATCTCTTAGTTATCAGACATTAATCTTTTTAAATAGGCAACAGAATCGATCTTCCTACTTTCATTACTATCTCTTTCCCTGTCTTTTGTCTCTCTGTATGTGTATGCATGGGTGTAGTGAATCGCCACGGTTAAATAAAATAAAAGAAAGAATATTATACGAATGAAAACAGTAAATACTAATTATGGCAAAGGCAGACCGTGGATCTGATATATAAGGTTATAAGCTTCCTTAAAAATTATTTTAAAGATTAAATTGACACAATCATAACAGATTTAATTTAGAAAAGCATGAATACATTACTTTAAAATATTAGAAAACGTAAGTGAATGTAATAATACATTTGAAATTGATTATCTTGTTAAACAATATTATATAGAAAAACTGTTTCTCTGAGATAGAAATTCTTGAAATCTGTAAAACTGAATTGAGATAGTAGATAACTTCAGTAGTCCATGGAAATATTAAAGCAGTTGAAAACCATATGAAAAAAAGAAATCACGTAAAGTAAATACTTACTTCTAACTCATGTTTTGTTCATAGATGGTTATCAATGTTAGTAACAAAGTGCTCAGACATTATTTGTTAAATTTCTACTATATCTCAGAGCATAAATAAATACCGATAGAAATAGTAATCTACTTTATGAAGTGAATGTCCTTGTATCAAAATATGAAAAGAAAAAAATTGAAAGGTATATTTTATATATAAACACAGGTGCAAATCTAAAATACGTAATGAACAAACCAAGGAAATTCAGGAATTCAAAGCTAGTTTGATTCTGGAAAGCATATCCCTAGAATATAGTATTGTAATTTATCAAAGAGAGTAGAAAAGCAAAATCACTTAAAATTACTGAAAGGCACTAATAAGTATAATATTATGCCTAAATTAAAACAAAGAAAAAAAATGAAACAATCTTCACATACTATGCATGTGGTGTATGTATCTTTCTAAATTGGCAAAGGCATTTTAATTTTGATTAACCTAAGTTAGTTATTAAATAAAAACATGTCTGGGAAATTACCTATCATTTTTTTTTTTTTTTGGTGTTTTTGGCTGGGGCTGGGTTTGAACCCACCACCTCAGGCATATGGGGCCGGCGCCCTAATCCTTTGAGCCACAGGTACAGCCCCATCATACTTATTATTTAAGAGAGAGATAAGTCAATGTTACAATTTAAAACAAAAGGTGTCAACAAGGAAAAGAATTGGAAAAGAAGAAATGTAGGACCACCTAACACCTAACAATGGAGCCAATACCTGTAAGGGTACCCTTCTGTAGCAGCAAACAAAATATAAAATAATATATTAACTTGTAAAATTTAGATGACCAACGCTCACCATTGGTCTCTGTATTCTCCCATCTAGTGTTCTAAATTATGATTAGGAAACTGTTAAATCGAGCTTATGTGCTTTCTTCTATGCTACATTATTCATCTGAGTTTGGAAAGTGATATTGACCAGGCTATTGCTTTGAGAAGCATTCCAAGGCCAAAGCATCCAAAACTTTTCACAAATTAAATTTTTTTTCTTTTTTTTTTATTAAATGATAGCTGTGTACAATAATGCAATAATGAAATACAACGTGCTGGTTCCATATACAGTCTGAAATATTTTCACTGAACTGGTTAACATAGCCTTCATGGCATTTTCTTAATTATTGTGTTCAAACCCTTATACTCGACACTTAGTAAACTTCACCTGCACCCAAATAAATGATATGATTGTACAGTCATAAATCACTTAGCAATAAGGATAAGTTCTGTGATTTCGTCATTGTGTAAACATCACAGAGCGTTTGTACAGAAACCTGAATAGCACAGCCTGCTACACACCCAGGCTATATAGCACAACCTATAGCTCCCAGACAATGAACTTGTCAAGGGTTTACCTGTGCTGAATATTGTAAGCAATTGTAACACAGTGATAATTGTGTCTGTAAACATATCTAAACGTAGAAATATATAGTAAAAATCAGACAGAAAAGATAAAGAGCGAGAACTGAGTAGGGCACTTAGCAGGAAGGAAGCTTGCACAGATGGAAGTTATTCTAGGTGAGTTAGTGAGTGGTGAGTGAAGTTTATAAGGACCACGGTGATGTACTGTAGGGCACGCTACATTTAAAAATATATAGTTTTCTTTCTTAACTAATAAATTAATCTTAGCTTACTGTAACCGTTTTACTTTATAATCTTTTATTTTCTTTTTAGCTTTTTAACTCTTTTGCAATAACAATTAGCTTGAAAAACACATTATATAGCTGTCCAAAATATTTATTTTTCCTTTTCTTTTTGTAGAGACAGAGTCTCACTTTATCGCCCTCTGTAGAGTGCTATGGTGTCACACAGCTCACAGCAACCTCCAACTCCTGGACTTAGGCGCTTCTCTTTCCTCAACCTCCCGAGCAGTTGGGACCAAGGCACCCACTCACAGTGCCCGGCTATTTCCTTTTTGTTGTTGCACTTGGCCGGGGCCAGGTTTGAACCCACCACCCTTGGAATATGGGGCCGGTGCCCTATCTGCTGAGCCATAGGTGCTGCCCAACCAATTTTTTTTTATATCCTTATTCTACAAGCTTCTTTTAATTAAAAATTTTTGCAATTTTACTTTTTAAATTTGTTTGTTAAAAGTTAAGACATAAGCATACATTAGCCTAGGCCTACATAGGGTCAGGATTATGATCACCTCTGTCTTCTACCCCCACATTTCGTCCCACTGGATGGTCTTCGGGACACAGAACAAGAACGGAACTGTCATTTTTGTAGGCTGGAGGTCATTGATAAGGTTATCAAGAAAATAGTGGGATTTTTAGTTTTAATGGAACACTAGGGATAAAAACCAAAAATGTAAGTGGTTTCAGGAGTGAGTAGATGGTGAGAAAATTAGTAGACAGTTCAAGAAAATTGACATGGGAGAATAATTTCTAAGTAGTAGAATATAAAAGGGGTAGTGAGCCAAAGATTTTAAAGAGAGTAGAGATGAGAACTTTGGGTTCCAGTAGAACCAGTAGCCTGTGGAATTCCAGAGCGGAGACGCCTGAAGTATGGTGAGAACACCTAAGGGGAGGAAAGAGGACCATTAATAGATTAAAATGCATCATACAATTACAGTTCAAATTGTGTAGCATAGACCCAAGATGTTAATATTTTATGAAATACATTCTATTCCATAAAATCCCTGAGACTAGGTCGGAAGAAAACAATAAATACCAATAGGAAAGTCCAGTGTCATGAAAGATGGATTTAGCACCTGCTGTCTGTGCTAGGCAGCATCCTGAGAACCCCGCTGAAGATGTCCCCACGTGGCTTGAGTTGTAGTGGAGGGAGACAGCCTATCTAAATAAGATTAATAAGAAAGGTTAACCGTGTGTTATTTTATGCATAGACATAAAATAGGGACAACAAGATGAGGAACATTAAATAAATGATCAGAGAAAGTCTTTAAAAAGGTGAAACTTGAGAAATAAGCAAAGATGTCAAGAAAATGAACCATGAGGCTAATTGAGAAGGGAAAGAAAACAAATGCCACGCTGTGAGCATGATGTGTCTGTAGTGTTTGAAAAAAATAAGGAAACCAGTGTAGCTTGAATAGAGTGAGCAAGAGGAAAAATGTTCCAGAAGAGGTCAGAGGAAATGAGAGTGAATGGGTTAGGTAAACGGAAAATTTGTGCACTATAAAAATCTGTGTATTTATTCTGAAAGAATAAAGTCATTGCAAGGGTCTGAGCAAAGGAGCATTAAGATCTACTACAGAGCCCTTCAGAAGAATTGAGGAGACTAATCGGGGACTCTTTATAATCCAGACAAGAGATGATGGTGGCTGGGACGAGGGTGTTAGCAGGGGAAGGGAATCTGTCAGATTCTGGGTTCATCTAGACATTTCAAGGCAGCACTTGCAGGATTTGCTGGAAGATTCCATGAGAGCTGCGATTAAGTGAACAACCTACAGAGCAAGACACTCCACATTTGCAATTCTATGTCAGTCCCCAGTGTGGCCAAGACAAGTGATTTCTCTCTTAATTCTTCTGTTTCTTCATCTGTAAAATAGGAACATAATCATACTTGTTTCACTGAGTTGTTAATAAGGTTTAAATTGGTTAATACTTTCAAACATTTTGGTCCAGGAAGACATTTCAATGAGTATTTGGGGGGATGACAGGAAGTTGGATTACTATTAGATATGCATCTGTAAAGATTGCATGAAGCCAGAAATTCCCAAGTATCCAGAGTTGGGATACAAGGTCAAAATTTAATTTTGACTCAGTCTTTGAGGTATTAGTGTATAGATGCTATTTGAAACTAGATTTAGGAAAAGAAAAAGTATGAGTACCATCAGCAGATCAGTAAACTGAGCCCTGAAGATACATAAATGTTTAGAGGAAAATGAGGAGGAAATGTCAGGACAGCTCATAAAGGCACAAAAGAACAACTGGGAGTCACAGCCTGTCAGGTGATTCAGCACTGCTCAAGGATCGAGTAAATTCGGGACAAATGATTGGCTGTTAGATTTAGAAATACTTTGATCACCGAACATCTAGGTAGACGTTGCTAAAATATCGTGGTGAGGACAAACTATGACTGCATTGGGTTTCAGGGATAATAGGAGTAAAGACATGGAAGATATTGAATATAGATCTTTATAAACAAGGTTTATTCTGAAGGGAAGGCAAGAATACTCAGTAACTGGAGAAAAAAGTAGGGTCATGAGGTGGTGATTTTCTTGTCATTGTTTTAGTATGGTATACAAATACCAGTCAATTTGTAGCTTTGTTTGAAATTTTTTAACAAAAAGGGGAAAATGATGCAAAAAAAGAGAAAGAGAAAGATTTTTGAAGAAGTACATTTGAGAAGCAAGAGGGCATAAGATTGAATGCCAAGTTTGGCTTTTGTTAGGCTCATAGATAATTTATCTTTGATCAATAAGAAGGTCCATATGCAGGAGAATGGGCAGGCGGTAAGGAAAGCACATAGAAATTGACTTAAAATTGATTCGGTTTTCTAAGTGAATTGAAATGCAAGGTAAAGAACTGGGTATGACAGCCAGGGAGAAGATACAGTGGTTTTGAAGAGGAAAAAGCAAGTGGAAACAATCTTAACCAATTAGGGGGAGTGACCCGAATTCTGTAGGTGATTTAGAAGAGAGCATTGTGAGGAAAGCCTTCTGATGACACAGGATTTGGTCTAGACACCATTAGGAGAGAGGGAGATGATCTGAAAGCAGTATTAAGAATCAAGGATGCACACCTCGGTGTGTGTCACACTTTATGGGGGCGAGACATGATTGCAAGAGGGACTTTGCCTAACAATTGCAATCAGTGTAACCTGGCTTAAAAAAAAAAAAGAATCAAGGATGCTGCACCACATGAGATATTTTGGAAGAAAATTGTACCACTTGGTAGGGCTTTAAGAGAAGCACTGTCTTCAGGGGATAGCTATATGTTTTTAAGCAAACAAGTGAAATAACTTTTATTTTATTTTATTTTATTTATTTATTTTTTTAGAGACAGAATCTCATGTTGTCACCCTCGGTAGAGTGCCCTGGAGGAGCTCACAGCAACCTCCAGCTCTTGGGCTTGGGCTATCTCTTGCCTCAGCCTCCCAAGTAGCTGGGACTACAGGCACCTGCCACAATGCCCGGCTATTTTTTGTTACACTTTGTCCAGGGCCAGGTTTGAACCCGCCACCCTCAGTATATGGAACCGGTACCCTACTCACTGAACCACAGGTGCCACCTGTGAAATAACTTTTATAGAAGAAGCTGAATAGTTTGGACTAAAAGTTTGGACCTTGAGGTTTTCTAGTATAAGATCATAACATCCACAAAGTGAAAGAATTGGGTCTCTTTTGTCCCCATTTGAATACCCTTCACATCCATGAATGGATTGATAAACTGTGGTATATCTATCTACATCCATATCCATATCCTTATCTGTATCTATACACACACACCATGGACTACTATTCAGCCATAAAAAGATGGAGACTTGGGTGGCACCTGTGGCTCAGTGAGAGGGGCCCCGGCTCCATATACTGAGGGTGGCGGGTTCGAACCCGGCCCCGGCCAAACTGCAACAAAAAAATGGCCTGGCCTTGTGGCGGGCACCTGTAGTCCCAGCTGCTGGCTGAGAGGCAAGAGTTGAGGCAAGAGAATCACCTAAACCCAGGATTTGGAAGTTGCTGTGAGTTGTGATGTCACAGCACTCTACCGAGGGTGACAAAGTGAAACTCTGTCTCTTAAAAAAAAGATGGAGACTTTACGACTTTCCATCTTTCTTATTAACCTAGATGGAGTTGAAGCACATTCTTCTTAGTAAAGTATCACAAGATGGAAAGCAAGTATTGAGTTCAACTATCCAATGTACTCAATACTAATATGAAACCAATAGAAAAACAACTACGCACTCACACAAGAGAAAAACACAAGTATGTTCCAGGTGGGGATGGTGGGAGGAGAGAAAGGGGAGACAGGAGGTGGATTGGTGAGCTCTCACCTATGTGCACAATGTAAGGGTACACAGCAAACCCCTGGAGGAAGAGCTCAATACAACTTGAACTTTACCTTAGAAATGCAAACAATGTAACCTAATCATCTGTATCTTCATATTATTCTGATTTTTTTTTTTTGAAGTTTGGAAAGTTTGACCATTGAAAAGAAATATACTAATTAGCTATCTCTCTGACCTCACAGACAAATCAATTCCACGGATATAAAACACTAGAATGAAAAATTTCCAAAATATAAAAATATGGGTTAATACTTAAACAACTTTTGACTAGTAAGAACTTTCTTACCACAAAGGCAATATAAATAAATACATAGAAAAGGTTAATGATATGAGCACACAAGAAACTTGTCATTAATATTTACCATAAAAGTTGTAATAGTTCAATAACCATAACATATATGACTCTTACAAATTGGTACAAAAAAAATAAGGTACTTATAGAAAATAATTTACAGAAAATTCAAAGATTTTCTAAAAATGTATGTTTAAGTATAGTCATGATGATGTGGTGGTTATGAGCTTAGCTTTGACTTTAAAAGTACCATGTGTACAAATTCTGCTGTTTGTCTGCTGAGTAACCCTGGGTAACATTTATAACTTCCTTAGGCTCCGTTACTTCATTATAATTGAATGAAGATTCTACTTTTCTACTTAGCTTATATGAACCTATTTTGTTTACATAAGATAAAAGCACAGTGCTTAAAACAAAGGAAACATTCCCTAGAGTTGGTTGAGGTTCTTATGACAGTAGAGATGTTACCATTACTGTTATTAGTAGAGGTATTGACACTATCTATCTTAATGCAGTATCTTATTCATCTACAGTGCTTATAAAATGCTTCACAACTGTAGTCAATCAATGAGGTTGTGTTAATTGAATACATCTTTGTCCCGTCTTTGTTAAGTACAGTGCATTAAACGTTATCAAACTCCTCATTGTTTACTCAGGCATGGACAGTCCCTCCACTAGGTACCGTGTGGTTGTGGCTAGTGGGCTATAGAATGAGGACATCTGGTAGGTTCAAACTGAAATTGACAGTATAACTGTACAAAGTTAAAACAATGGGGTCAATAATACGCTAATCATGCCCTACTCATCAAAGGGAAAATCTATTAGAAACAGCATTTTGGATGCATACCATTTATGGTTCCCATGGAAGGCTCTAAGAGAGGACTACTTATAAATACAAGATTGAGGGGACAAACAAGCCAAGAGGACAAGCTTCCAGGTGACAACAGAAGGAGCTATCTCCTCTGCCAGCGCTGGGGAAACAGGGGAACAGAGGGGTGTCCCACAGCCCAGAGAGGACTAGGCCTCCGAGGAGTGACACCACCAGGAGAGGAGGACAGGGAGGGCCAGGGCCAGAGTAACAGCATCTACCCAGGGAGAGTAAAGAAGTAAACTCCAAGCTGTCTGTCCTCCTGGCCCTTGCTGACTGCTAGTCCTTCTTTTGCGTTGACTGAACCTAAGTCTATGGAAGTCACCAGCAAGATGAGTCTCCCAGGGCACAGAGCAGGGCTGCTGAGGGCAGAGAGCAGATCTGGGAATGCACATGTGTGGAGATGGGGGTGGGACCGGCGAGAAGCAGAACGGGCACATAATACCTAAAATACACTGTTTACACTAGGGATTCTAAATGTCCATCATAAATTTAATTTCTGTAACTCTGTCTCAGAGCATGGGGTGCCTGCTACTTTGGAACTATAAAAATTGCTGAGTTGAGATGTCAATAAACAAGAGACACAGACCACATTGAGTGGGGCTGATAAAAAGTTTACCTTGACTTTAAATTCAAAGAGATCCAAATGGTGCTGATCTTCTTTCTCAGGTTTTTGACTAATAGCACTGAATTTACAGGTGGTCAATAGTAATGTATTCACGCCTGACACAGAAAGTCCTTCCTATCAGTCAGTTCACTTCCACACCTAATCTCTTTGAATGAATCTAAAGTGTCAGCATTCCTAGAAGGCATCCATCAGACCCAGTAACCTTTATACCAGGCATCCTCAAACTTTTTAAACAGGTGGCCAGTTCACTGTCCCTCAGACTGTTGGAGGGCCAGACTATAATTTAAAAAAACAAACTATGAACAAATTCCTATGCACACTGCACATGTCTTATTTTGAAGTAAAAAACAAAACGGGAACCAATACAATCACACCGCCGCATGTGGCCTGTGGGCCGTAGTTTGAGGACCCCTGCTTTATACCCACATAAATTCTAAGCAAATCATGGGGAAAAAGTATCTGCCTCTAACTCCAGGGTAGACAATAAAAAGAGTGGACATAGAATTTGAGCATTTATACAAGCACTTTATTCTCTTGGAATGTGTGTGGAAAAATAAACTATGAATGACAAAGGTCTGGGCCCGTCTGAATAAAACAAAGAGGAGAGAAAGAGCTATTGATTGGGAGACAGAGAGAGAGAGAGAGCGCGCCTGAGAGAGTATTGTGTGTGTTTTTAACTGTTTGTTGTGGATATTTTATAATCTTGACTAAAGTGGGTAATGACTATCCTATCCAGACACCACGGTCTAATATATGTTTAATTAATATTGCACAAAAGGCTTGCTGTGGTTTTTATGCAAATAGGAGCATAAGTACCTTGGTAGGTTTTCTTTTCTTTCCTACTTCTCTCTTTTGGAGTTTTGCTCTCCTAAGGTACAAAACTAAACAACAAAATTACCTTAAAGAGGGTTTATGAACCACAAAGGAGAATTCTTTATGTACCTTGTTTCCATATGAAAGTAGCAACATTTGTGCATAAATGGCTTGCATCATTTTTTTATGAATTGGGCCTTAAGTGCTCATGATTGTCCTTCATATTCAGTTTTTAGTCATTAAGTAGCATTGAAACAACAGGAGGAGAAAAAAGGAAACATTTTGTACCTGTGGTACACACTTGGACAACACAGCTTTAGGAAAATAGCTACACTCTTATCCTTTTATACGTATAAATTATGCAGGGACAAAGACAAGTGTGAATTGATGAAAAGGAAAATAATGTATTTCTGAAACATTAATAGTCAAAGCCATACTCAGCATATAAAAAAATTGCATTGATTTTCTTCTTTGCTTCACGTGCACTTTCATATTTTGCCAATCTGTATGGCTCCGTTGACAGTATTTGGTTTGCTCAGGATGAAGGAGGGAATAATTCTCTTCATAACTATAGGGTAATATGTTACCTCTCTTCGCATATTACCTAATAATCATCCTCAATGACTGAGGAGGAGGGGCATTACATATAGATTGTTTAAGGTTTTTTACTTTTTTTAGTATTTTATCATTGTCTATTATCACAAAGGTGAATATTTGAGAAAAGATAAATTTTTTTATGATATATGAAAAATATAGGAGAGACAAACCTAGAGTTTCTCTCTATTTCTATTACGGGTTTCACTGTGTCCCACCAGAATGCATATGTTGAAGTCCTACCCCTCAGCGTCTCAGAACATAACTGTATTAGGGAAGACTAATTTTAAAGAGGAAACTAAGGTACGATGAAATCATAAGGGCACGCCTTAATACAATGTGACTGCTGGCCTTATGAGAAAATTCAGAATACAGACACACGGAAGGAAGACAATTTGAATATGCTCAGAAAAGATGGCCGTCTCCAGACCCATAATTTGAACCAAAATATTTAATTCCAAATATAATGCATTATCTCAATATACAATGATAAAATACATGGCAATAGCAAAGGTTTGGGGACGAACATAGTACACGGGAAAAACACTAACTTATAAAATTAATGATAGAATCAAAACATTAATAATGAAGCAGTTAATTCATCCAAATGCTTTGTGTAGTTAGTGGATGAGGATCGAGGGCCTGTGCTCAATCTCCCCAACCCTCATTGCCATCAAATTTAGTTCCATTCTGTTCTTTCAAGTTGACAATGAATAGATCTGCTCAACTTCAAACAGTAATTGTTTCAGGAGGAACCTTTTTGGGGAGATAATTTTAATTGATATGCTTTCTATGACAATGTCAATTAACCTTGATTTTCATCTTTATTATTTAAAATAGGTACTGAATAATTTGGTGGCAGATATAAAACTGCAAACCTTTAATGAGGTAAATTGCTTATGGAACTCCTGCTTAATTAGTTCAGTCACTTGCTGTCACTCCTAAATAGATTACTAAATTTCCAACATTTGTAAAATATCGCATTTGGTATGAATTTAACACGGACAGCCATTAGTTTAATATCCCATGGCTACGTCTGCGGATTCATTCGTAAAAGCTTGGCTTTGTAAACATTTATGTTCCTCTCATATTTTATTTTCAATATGTACCATACTTTTTCTTTATTTCTCTGTCAGTTTATGGTTTATTGGAAATTGCCTTTATAAAATATATTAGAGATTAAATGCAATTGAGAGGGATTACTTTTATCTTTATTATGGAATCAAAAATCTTGCAAGAATTTCTTATATTTATTTTAAGAAATACATGAGATGTTCATGCTCTACTTGCGAAGCACAAATTTTGTCCACCTGCTTTGATTTTAGTTCAACGTTATTTCCCACTTTCTGTCCTTAGTATGTGTGCTAACTTCAATTCTGAGCCTCCCAAATCCTGGCGGACTCTCGTTCCTTTCCTTCCTCTCTTTTTCTAGTTCTATTTGGCTTTATGGTGTGTGATAGTTGTAACTCATACTCTGAGCCTAAAACCTAAAAAAGGCCACCTTAGGATAAGGACAACTCATATAAGAAATTAGAGGCATTGCTCTCCTGTATATTTTTGATTTTCAAATTTCACTAGCGGTATGAGAAATAAGTAGTTTACTTTTCTAATTTTAGGCTGATTTTTTTTTTCTTATGAAAAGACAAAAACTTAAAGGCTATATCTTCACTCTTATGATGTAATTACTAGTTCTAAAGACCTGGATTATTCTCTTTGGCTATTACTTGGTCTTTTGACCTTGAAACACTTTAAATTATAAAAAATCAACCATTTAGTTACCTAGGTTTTCCAACTTTGATTCTATGTCATTTATTTACAAAAATATGCTTATCATTGCTTTATAAATTTTCACTCTGCCATTGGAACAGAAGTGTAATTGAGAATGGACAGGATTCTGCAACAGAATGTCATGCAGAATTAAATAGTAAATTTTATTTAGTTACCTTCAATGCAGGCCATTTAATATTATATCCTTGTATAATCTGTTTAAGGGGAAACAATTAAGTTTTCTTTCAGAATTATAGGTGGAAGTTTCTACATAAAAAGGTTTCCCATTTTTTCTTCTACTTTTTAATAACGTCAGAATAACTGAAATTAATATGTAACTAAAATGTGACATATTGATTTTTAAAGTAATATCAAAATACTGCTAATATAATGTAAATTGATACTTAATCCAATTCCAAACAGAAGGGAATTTTCTTTGGTGTGGCTTATAGTAAAAATTCATAAACCGAAGTTTGATCTTGATTTTCTGTATAAAAATCTTTGGTAACTTTTACATATTGCATTTGCTCCTGACCGTTT
Source organism: Nycticebus coucang (assembly GCF_027406575.1). Taxonomy (NCBI): domain Eukaryota; kingdom Metazoa; phylum Chordata; class Mammalia; order Primates; family Lorisidae; genus Nycticebus; species Nycticebus coucang. The sequence continues at coordinate 155,873,238 of NC_069780.1, read as the reverse complement.
CATACTTAACAATCAATCTTTTGGGAAACCATTTCTCCCCTGCAATCACATCAATAACCACTCTCTAATATCCTTGTGAAACACTTTGAGATACAGAATGATAGATTGTGTCCAGGAAATGTATCATCACTCCCAGGACAGTCATTAGGAAAAAGGAAGGCCCAATATCTCTAACGTAGAAAGTAAAATTTTTGTCATAAAAATAATACATGTATATAGACATTGGTGTTTGTTGCCCCAACATATGGAATAAAACCAGGATTACTAGTAAACATACAAGAAGGAAAACAAGTTATGATATCAAACTATTTTCATGGACAATAATGAAACCAAGTTATAGTAATGGAACAAAGGGCGATATATTATAAATGTAATTGAAGAAGGGAAGGGGTTTTGATTATCTCTATTAACAGTGTTTGACTTAGGAAAAGACTTTAAGAGATATAAGAAATGTTGAAAATGTAACTTCCAATTCTTAGAATTTCATATACTATCTATCTCTGTGGCAACATTTACTGTAAAAGTGTCCGTGAAATGACCAAGCTTAGGCATCATGACCACTGCCTCTGTAGGATTCTATTTCAAGATCAGACACTCACACCCAACTTACATCAGAGACAAATTGCTCATCTGGGGTGTTTCACCCCTTAGTGCTGTGTCTCATTTTCTTAAAGGCTAATCTTCTTTTCAGTAAGTAGATTGTGTTTATTCAAACAGGGGGTATTCAATGGACCTTGGATTTTAATGTGAATATAGGAATCTCAAAATAGAAATAATTAAAACCATATGACCATGATTTGTAAAATCAAAAACTTTTTAAAGAGAAAACTAAATAAAAACCTAAGTCATTTTATTCTTAGTAATTGTCATAATAATAGTTTCCTCACATTTCTACATCACCATTTTTCCAACAAATCACTCAGGTTTATGAAATTTACGTGCAAAAGTAGCAACTCCAGTTCGTAAAACACCTATATATTTCGCATAAAAATACCTAAGGTACTTTCAGAAAAGTTAATGCTATGCAAACTACTGACAATTGGCTTAATGTCTTAATATATAATATAAAATGAACGTGAGTCATAATATATTAGTATCAGAAATTTGATCATGTTGTATATTAGTTGAATATGTTAAATTTTTTGAACATTGTTCTTATTTTTTTCTGAAATTATCATTACAGTTCTGTAATTACAAGAGGAAAAATATTTTTTAGTAATAACAACCAACCATTAGTCATAATCTATTATGCTTCTAAATATTTTTGGTTATAATTCAGCCATTTTTACGAAAAAAGAAATATCTCAGTTGAATAATATATATATGTGGTAATTTACTATTTTCTACAAACTTTTACAAAAAGAATAATATATTTTTTACAATTTTAAAATACCTTTGTATGTTTTTAATGTGTAAACAACTTTTTAATGCATATGTATGTGTTATGTGCACAATACAAATACCATCCAAGATAGTTATGTTGCCATTTTTGGTAAGATGAATTTTAAAAGAAGATATTAAAATATATACATTGCAATGTTAAGAAAAAACATGTACATTGTTATATATTTTTATATAACATTGTTTTCTTACAATGTTAAGAAAATATATACATTGCAATTGTTATGGGGATATATGATTATGAGTGATATTTGTTCACATTTTGCTTCTTTTACTACGATATCAATGTGTCTCATATTTTGGGGACAAATTTTCATGGAGTAACATTGGAAAGCATATGGACATCAAGATGCCAAATGGACATTTAAAGGACAGTAAAGAATTTGACAAAGTAAGGAAAGACAAGTGACCTTTCCAAGGCCAACTAAGCCTCTTTTTTTGCAAACTGAATATTGTATTTAAGAATATTGTATTTAAGAATACTCAAAGTGAGAAAGCAAAGTGGGGAACGGGCTCCTGATGAAAAACTGTAATCAGGGCTTTTCAACCAGGGCACTGCTGACATTTTTGGCCAGATAATTCCTTCACTGGGTGCTGTTCTGTGCATTACAAGATGGTTAACAGCCTCACTGACTCTGCCCACTAAATGGGCATCGAAAACTAAAATTAAATCGCCAGATCCCCAACCAACTGAATGGAGTCCCTCTTGGCCAAGGGAACACCAGCTATAAGCCAAGGGCAGACTTGAATGAGCATAGGTCCCTGGGTTTAATTTAAAGGGCTGTAAGTATGCCATGGGAAGAATGTTAAGGAACATGGCACTTGCAGATTGGGAACCTCTAGCTTGAACTTCATGTTGCTGTGGTTTTTGTGGTTGTTTTGTCCTGTTTTAATTTCATTTTTATGTTTTCTATATATGGTGAAAAAAATCTATAAATAAAAACAGCATACTTATACCTATGCAAGTTCATAATGAGGCTCCAATGTGGTGGTCAGTAAAGAATGGCAAGGTGAAATGCTATTTTTAATTTCTTAAACTATTTAAATCATTGTACAAGTATTTGATAGCAATTTGACAAAATGATAACTGTGAAACAGACCAAGTTTACTTATTTCAACAAAATATTTTATATAGAATCTCTATGAAATAAAAATTAGAAGGCAGTAATAGCTGCAATGACTCCTACGTCTTACTATGTTATTTGTTTTCCATAAAAAAATCTAGCATTAAAAATTTAATATCAGAAAGTTATTTATAAGATGAACCTTTAGTGCTTTGGAGAGTACTTTCCTTCCAACTTTTGTTTTGGAAGAAAAATTCAGAAATTTAGTACAAAAATACCCTTTAAGATATGCCTACATTAAGTATATTTAAAATGTCAGCCATGTGTAAACTACTTCAACATAAAATGACCACGTCAAGACGGAAGGTAAATTGTTGGTGTAGAGTGAAGGCTATTTTGAGTTCTGCAAATATGTACCGTGTGTCTAAGCTCAACTTTTGATCTAGTTTCTCTATACAAGTTGTATTTAACATCTTTGATCTCTGAGTTAGTGATCTAATCTGCTGTATAACTTAGCTTTTATTGATCTGTTCTCATGCTAAGCAAATCAAGTCTCACTTTTATGGGGTAGATTGAAAAAGATAGTAAAACTGCCTCTGAGACCGCAGTTTAAATCTGTGCTATAGCAGTGAAAGCAAGAGATAAGACTTTTATTACACTGCCAAACTTCACGTGAACTCCAAGTGTCATTAAATAGGTATGTGTCATTTGCCACAGACATTTATTTTACTAGAGATCGTGGTTACCACCCATTTGGAAGCAATGTGGTGTATCTTCTACTGTCATAGAATATATTGCTTTTCCAGGTACCTACATTTATAGTGGGATTTGGTGCACAACAAGGCATTCTTTTTGAATGAATTATTTATTCTTATTGAGTACTGTCTACATTGTTTTTCTCCTTTCATTGTAGTATCAAGAGCAACGGGGGAGAGGTTTATGTTAGGTTGCCTTTGCAATTTTTGATTTTTCAAAACCATGTTCAAGGGAATAAAAAGCCAATAATATCCTTTGACTACCTTTTGTTTTTCCGCTATAATATTGTTCTTGCTTTTTCAACTGATATTTTATCACAAAAGTGGAAGAAGAGGATGTAAAAATTGAGGCAAAAGTAACCAATATTGACAGATTATCATTTTCCTGTAAAGGACATATTTTTCTATTGGAGTTAGACCTAAAAAGAGAACATGGATATAGAAATAGTGATAGTTGGAAGACATGGTGGGTTGTAGTATAGCAGAAAACACATATTTATATAGTGGTTTATGTCTGTATGAGTACACTCTAAAAATTATAATTCCATATTGCAATTCCAAATTATAAAATACGTGATCCTAAAATAGTGGCTGTTTCTATGTACAACATATAGGAACAATTATAGAAGAGAAGAAATGAATTTTATCATAAATCCAAATTCATTGAAAACCACTAATAGAAATTTAAGCCTTCAATTTCAGTTACATTCTTATAAATTTTTAAAGTGAAAACTAATAGATTAATAAAATATTCATTATCCTTCTTCTCAATTTAAACTTCTTAAACTTACAAATTTTTAAAGGGTCTATTAGATTCTATCATGTGGACCCTAGAATTTACTTTATCATTCAGCTTATGTTGGACATACTGAGTATTTAAATTAAATGCAGCTACAATAAACATTGTCATGTCAAAATACTTAACGGCACTTCAAGATTTTACCTTAGCTTGGATTTTTCAAAATAAAATTATGAGATTAAAGACTATACATGCTGATAGATTTTGCTAAGTTGCTGCCATGAGAAGTTGTCTGAATTTTCGACAGCTTCAGCCTTGTGTGAGTGCTTATTTCATCACTTCCTTTCTCTGCGTAATATTAATATGCAATCATTTACGTTTTCCCAATTTGATAAACAAAGGAACACGTTTTATTTTTAAGTTAACACTCCTTTCATTAATATTAAGCTGAATATTTTTTATGTTTTATTAGCTATTTTTTCTTTTTGTGAATTATTTTAATCTACTGGAATCTCATGTACTTATCAATTTTTGTTATTATGTGATGGCAATTAAAGAACTCTAATTCAGAAAAAAATAATACTCTTTAGTTTAAAGGTAGTTTATAATCAACTCAATGCTGTTCGAAATGTTTAAAAATATTTTTAGCTCACATACCTAGAAAGTCTAAAAGAATGAACTTGGATCCATGTCTGAAATTATAAAAGGTTCTTCTCCAGCCCTTATGTGACCTCTGGGCTTTGATAGTCTCTTGTTTTGTTGACAAGTTAAAGGGGCTCTCCCAGCTTATGACTGTACTTGTCTACAGGAAGAAGCAACCCTCCTGGGTAGCCTGAGGGGGCAGTGCCTACCCCCACGATAGAGAAGGCAGATCCTTAGGGATGGGGAAGTTCTGATATGGAATGGACACAGAACCCACAAAATGAGGGATGTGGACTTTCATCCAATACCTCATATCAAATACCACTGCATTTTTCTAAGACTCTTTGAGTTAAGATCTTACATTTCATACTTTTGTCTCAGACAGAAGAAATAACTGTCAGTAAGTTCCACCACACTGACAAGTCAAATTTGAGTTTCAACTATAAGGTTGGTTCAGCAGAAGTTAATCTTAAAAATAGCTTTGTTGTGTTTCTACTTATATTACATTTCTATTTGCCAATCACTTGACAGGACTCTAATAATCTAGGGATTTTTTATTTTACACCAGAAGTTCAAGAGTAGCTTTGCCAAGCAATTTGCTCATAGTATATAAGTCAGGTCCCTGATGTCGTTTATGAGGCCTGGAAGTGAGTCTTACCAGGACAGACAAAAGTATCTGCATGGAAGCCCACCTAAGTAAATTCATCTCTATCATTTCTTCTCTCAGTTTTTTTTAAGTGCTTCAAGTTTAATTCAAGTAATTGAGGCTTATTTTTGTAAATAAAATGATCTTTTAATATAAAATATTTGTAAGAAAAAAATTGAAATTGTCATTCAATTGACCTATACAGTGGGTGCCAAAAATATATATATACATTTTAAGAAAGAAAAAAACTGCATTAAAATTGTAATACTCAAATGTACTGATAAAAAATGAATACAGATTGCCGCCATTTCTTCCGCCTTGGGTCTCTGGCCTTTCGCAGAGCTCTCCAAAGGCGCCATGTTAGCACAGAGCGTGCCGAGGTTCACAACCTCTGTGGTCTGTAGGAGCCACTACGAGGAGGGCCCCGGGAAGAATTTGCCATTTTCGGTGGAAAATAAGTGGCGGTTACTAGTTATGATGACTTTGTACTTTGGATCTGGATTTGCTGCACCTTTCTTTATAGTAAGACACCAACTGCTTAAGAAGTAAAGATGTTTTCATTCATCCATTTAACAGATATGAAGAGCATTTAAAAGGTGTATTCTATTTGAAAAATGGATCAAACTCTTGAACTCAAGAGCATACTATTTGAGTTTGTAAATAAACTTAAGATGTGACTGCAAAAAAAAAAATAAATAAAAAATAAAAAATGAATACAAGTCATGTTTGACTTCTGCATTTACAAGCAGTGCTCTGAGTGGTTACCATCAGTGTCCAGAAAATTCTGATAATGGCAAATTACTCCTTGAGCAACATTGACCAAAGTGGCTACTTTTATCACTGCACATGCTATTTCTATTTTTTTCTGAAGTCCCACCGGTCTCACTGATTTTCTATGGCACACATCCTTTAAGGTCCCCCATACTCACACCTCCATTGTCATTGCACTTCCACAGTGTTCTCAGATTCCAAACACCACTTCAAAATGGTCTTGCCCTCCTTGAACGGTGATGGTGCTTCTGCCATTTTCTCCGACCATCCTGCCTGTTGCAGGGTGACACCGGCAGTCTATTGATTAATACCATCATTTGAGTGAACATCATACTACACATTACTGCCATAACTGAATTCAACTTCACCATCTAATACACAGATTACATGTATTAAATGTGCATAATTTTTTTTTTTTTTTGCCACTTCCAGTATACAACCAAAGAAATGAGGAGCTGGCCAAACTGAGAAGCAGCACATGCTGATGAGAAATTAAACAGTTGTCAATTACTCCATAACCTTGATTCAAAATAGTGAAGGATGTCAGAAACCCTGCAGTAGATGGTGTCGTTTGAAAGACACCATTGCTGTAATTGCTTTGTTATTTTTGCTAATTATACATTTAAAAAAAAAACCCACTATATATCCTCACCTCCAATAAAGAAACAAAGTTAATTTTCTCACCCCTTGAATCTGACGTAGAATGAAACTCACTTTAGCTAAGGGGATTAACACAGAGAGGTTTGAAAAGCACTTGTTCATTGGGACTTTTCCTTTTTCTCTTAAAACCTTATTGCTGCTGATAGCCGGGCGTTGTGGCGGGCGCCTGTAGTCCCAGCTACTCGGGAGGCTGAGGCAAGAGAATCGCTTAAGCCCAGGAGTTGGAGGTTGCTGTGAGCTGTGTGAGGCCACGACACTCTACCGAGGGCCATAAAGTGAGACTCTGTCTCTACAAAAAAAAAAAAAAAAAAAAAAAAACAACAAAAAACCTTATTGCTGCTGTGTGAGTGATCTCCATGGAGCCTGCATGACAAAATCAAAGGAAGATGCTCGGCCCGTTATGCCTGTTGCCCCAGTCAACAACTGAATTGCTCTCAGATTCAGAAGTAGGGCCACTTTAAACTGTCCAAGCCCTAAATGAGCTGCTAACAGACCGTAGAAACATGAGGGAAAAAAGAACAAAAATACCTAAAGCAAACTGGGTCCAGCCTGGATGAGCAGAACCAGTTATCCTTTATTTTTATGAGTAAATCTAAATTTACTCACACATTTTAAGCCACTAAGTTTTGGGAAACTTGTTGTACTTAGTATATCATTGAATAACTGAAAGAAATTATCCATTGCTCTAAAAAGTAAAGCAGGGAGACCATTTTAAGGGTACCTGAGATGACATTTCAATCATGAGGGATTCTTTTGCTCAGTGAATAGCCAAACTTGCCCAGAACTTAAGGAAAAGATGATTTTTGAAATGTTATTTTATTAGTATAATTTTAAGTGATACAAGTGTAGTTTTGTTACATGGATACATCAGAGAGTGTAGTCCAAGCTTTCAGTGTAAACTGTCACCTGCGTAATGTACATTGTACCCGTTAAGTAATTTTTCATTTCTCCCTATCCCCGCTCTCCCAGCCTTCCCAGTCTCTGAGGTCTATTGTTGCACACTCTGTGTCTACCTGTACACATTATTTAGCTTTCACTTAGCAATGAGAACAAGTGATATCTGAATTTCTGTTTCTGAGTTGTTTCACTTAATATAATGGCCTCCAGTTCATCCATGTTGCTGTAAAAGATGTGATTTCATTCTGTTTATAGTTGAATAGTATTCTACCATGTCTGTGCACACATAGACACACACCCCACATTTTCTTTAGCCATTCATCTATTGATTGACACTTAGTTGATTCCAAATCTTTGCTATTGTCAATAGCACTGTGATAAATATACAAGTATGAGGCTTTTTTTTTTGGTAAGATTACTTGGATGGGTAGATAGCCAGTAGTGTGACTGCCGGACCACATGGTAGTTCTACTATTTTAAGTACTTTGGGAAATCTCCATACTGTTTTCTACAGAAGTGGTACTAATTTACACTCCTACCAATGGAGCATAAGCATTTCCTTTTCTCTGCATCCATGCCAACTTCCACTACTGTCTGACATTTTAATAATAGCCAATTCTGACTGGTGTAAGATAACATCTCCTTGGAGTTTTAATTTGCATTACTCTGATGCGGAGTGATGTTGAACATTTTTTCACGTTCGTTGGCTATTTGTATGTCTTCTTTTAAAAAGTGTCTATTCATACCCTTTGTCCACTTTTTAATGAGTTTATTTGGTTTTTCTTGTTGTTGTTATTGTTGTTGTTGTTTTGTTTGGGGTTCTTGTAAATTCTGGATATTAGCTCATTGTCAGGTGTATAATTTGCAAATAGTTTCTCCCTTTATCCAGTTCTTTCCCATTCAACAGGTTATCTTTTCACTTGACTGATTATTTTTTTTGCCACACAGACGATTTTTGTTAAAGTACATCCCATTTGTCTATTTTTAGTTCAGTATCATTTGCACTTGAGGTCTTAGCCATGAATTTTTTGCCTATACCAAAGACCAAGAAGAGTTTCCACTAGGTTTTCTTCTCATATTTTTTTAAAATAAATGTGATTCATTATATAAACATAAGTGAAAACAAAAACCATATGATCATTTAAGTAGATGCAGTAAAGGCACATGACAAAATCTAGCATCACTTCATGTTAAACACCTGCATAGTGAGGGCATAGAACTACAATACCTCAAAATAATAAAGTCCATATAAAACAAGCCCAGAGCCAATATCCCATGGAATGGGGCAAAGTTGAAAGCATTCCCCTCCCAAATTGGAAGAAAACAAGGGGATGCCCACTTTTCCCATTTCTAGTCTATGTATAAGCCCTAGTGAGAGCAGTTAGGCCAGAGAAAAAGATAAAGGCATTCAAATTGGAAAAGAGGAAGTCGAATTATCTCTGCGGATGACATGATCTTATAACTAGAACCTTAAAGACTTAACCCCAAAACTCTTACATAGGATAATTGAGTTCAGTATTTTAGGATGAAAACCAATTTATACAAATCAATAGCATTTCTACATATCAATAACAATGAAGCCGAGAACCAAATGAAGAAGGCAAGCCCATTTACAACAGCTACAAAAAAATACCTACAAAAGAATCGAAAGATGTTCACAAGGAAAAACTACAAACACTAATAGAAGAAATTTACCTTGACACAAACAAATGGGAAAACATTTCATGCTCATGATTTGAAAGAATAATATCATTAAAATGACCATGCTGCTCAAAGCAATCTATACACTCACTGCAACTCCTATCAAAATACCAGGATTGTTCTTCACAGAATTAGGAAGAAATCCTAAAATTCATATGGAACCACAAAAGAGCCCAAATAACAAAAGCAACCATAAGCAAAAAGAACAAAATTGGAGGCTTCATATTAATTGACCTCAAATTATATAAAAAAGACTATAGTAATCAAAACAGCATGGCACTGTTATAAAAAGCAGACACTTAGATCAATGAAACGGAACAGAGAACTCAGAAATAAATTCACATATTTAGAGTCAATTGATCTTTGACAACGTTTTCAAAATATACTTCAAGGAAAGAACACACATTTCAATAAATAATCCTAGGAAAACTGGATGTTCACATGCAGAAGGATGAACCTACAGGCCTATGTCTCACAATATATGAATGCCAATTTAAGGCAGATTGAAGGCTCAAATGTAAGAATTGAAACAGGACAAATTTCTTTTATTGGGATAAGTTCCACTTCAGTTTCCTTTTGCAAAGACCTTTACTGCTGTGAAAATAATTCACATTTTCTCACAAATAGAATTAAGTTGTTTTTCCTAGTGTATTTTCAACTATTATTTTCTTATTAGCACTACTGAAAATTTTGTGTTCTTTTGTATTTAGTAATACAAGTAAAGAATATTTAAGCCTAATTTTACATTTTCCTTGACATTTTCCAACTAAGTAGGTCACTTTAAACAAATAACAAAAGTCAGTACTTATTGGCAGGGTATGTTTCTTATGATAGGAAAATATTCTAATGATTAAAATAGATAGTGGTTGTGTCTTGACCAGCTGTGTGCAACAGTCTCATACCACCTCATATTTTTTGGAGAGAAACAGTAATACTTTATTAGCATAATGTGACTTGATTATTATTCTTAAAGACAATTTTTGTGCATAACAAGAACAGTATGTAAGTGAAATCGTTGCCTCTTCTTTTATTTGTTACATCCAGTTGACAGATGGCATGACGTTCATGTCATGGACCACAGGGACAAAACCTACACTCAAAGTTACATGAATAAAATTCTGATAGTGAGTTTGAAATATTTTCTGCACAGAAAATTAGGAATGCTTAAATTTAATATAAATTATCCCCTTAGAATCTTCTATGATTAAAATATGGTACATTAATCTCATTTTTAATTATCACATTTTCAAATACCAAGCAAGCCTTAAAAATCTAAACTAGATCTTCCTGACTCATGGAAATGTAATCTTTTGGTATAGTTCATATCATATGGCTCTATCAATGTAGCTCCAACAATGAATTTGAGACCCCGAGAGACATCCATCACCTTAAAGAGTTCAACATTTTAGTTCATTGTTTTTCTTTCCACCAGTGAAATCATAGTTGCCTATGAATTTAAATCTTTAGTGCAGAATAGCACTCTGAAGAGGTACGTGTACACTCGTTCATCTGCTGTCTCTAGCACCTCTTCTTCTTCTTCTTTTTTCTTTTTTTTTTTTTTTTTACTTTCTTGTCTGGAATACTGTCTCACTAGGCATTTATTTTTAAAGTGCAATTATTGTTGATTTTCAAACTTTAAAAATCTTTTCCCAACTTGCTTACATTCTCCAGTATTTATCATTCCTTTTTATTAGTATATATTCTGCATTTACCTGTTACAAACAATACAAACAATGAGCAAGATACAATGGCGCTACTATCATGCACGGTCATCTTGGCTCAGATTGGGTAATCTAATAACTACAGTCTCATCTGATGGAGAGCAGGAAATAATGGAAAAGAGGGGAAGGACATTTTGAAAGGGGTGAGAAAAGCAATGTTTATAGAGTATGAGCATTCACTAAGAGCATATTTGGTGCCTATGAAATATATGGTGCCAGCCATATACACTGATGGTGGCAGTTTTGAACCTGGCCTGGGCCAGCTAAACAACTGCAACAAAAAAATTGCCAGGTGTTGTGGCAGGTGCCTGTAGTCCCAGCTACTTGGGAGGCTGAGGCAAGAGAATCACCTAAGCCCAAGAGTTGAAGGTTGCTGTGAGTTGTAATGCCAGGGTACTCTACCAAGGGCGACATAGTGAGACTCTGTCTCAAATAAACAATCAAACAACAACAACAAAAAAACCTAGAATCTGAGTTTAAGATTAGCAGGTTTTCACCAATACTGCCTCTGGTTGAAACACCAAATATCCAGGCAATTTTGAGCAAATATCAAGGTACCCTTTCTAGTATTTGCCTGATTCATGGGTAAATTACCAATACTTTCTTTTGAATGGCTTTATTCTGCATATAGCCAACTGTCATGTCAACTGTCAGAGATCTTATTCACAAAATTGTGCAGCAATTTTGCTCTTCTCAGGCTTCCTTGGCAGTTAATCTCTCCTTGCTCTAGTACTTGTAGTTCAAACAATTTTCTGAAAATATAACATCTTATGCCACTTTTCTATTCAACAGATATACCCAAGTGTGTTCCCTCAGCCTTGAAACCATGAAGGCAGCCTATCCTCTGGCTGTTTACATTCTAATCAGTAGTTTATTCTTTTGAATTGTTGAATAGTTTTCCATTCTATAAATATACTGAAACTTTCCTATTCATTTTGCTATCAGATGAGATTGGGCGCATTCAGGGTGGTATGGCCGTAGACAGAAACATTCCTAGCTACTTCAGTCCTTTTCATTTTTTGACTACTGAAAATAAAAGTATTATAAATATTTGTGTACAAATCTTTTTACAGGTACGTTTTTTAAATTTTTTTTTTTTATTGTTGGGGATTCATTGAGGGTACAATAAGCCAGGTTACACTGATTGCATTTGTTAGGTAAAGTCCCTCTTGCAATCATGTCTTGCCCCCAGAAGGTGTGGCATGCACCAAGGCCCCACCCCTCCCTCCTTCCCTCTCTCTGTTTTTCCTTCCCCCCCATAATCTTAATTGTCATTAATTGTCCTCATATCAAAATTGAGTACATAGGATTCATGCTTCTCCATTCTTGTGATGCTTTACTAAGAATAATGTCTTCCACTTCCATCCAGGTTAATACGAAGGATGTAAAGTCTCCATTTGTTTTAATAGCTGAATAGTATTCCATGGTATACATATACCACAGCTTGTTAATCCATTCCTGAGTTGGTGGGCATTTAGGCTGTTTCCACATTTTGGCGATTGTAAATTGAGCTGCAATAAACAGTCTAGTACAAGTGCCCTTATGATAAGAGGATTTTTTTCCTTCTGGGTATTAGAGAAATGCAAATCAAAACCACCCTGAGATACCATCTAACCCCAGTGAGAATGGCCCACATCACAACATCTCAAAACTGCAGATGCTGGTGTGGATGTGGAGAGAAGGGAACACTTTTACACTGTTTTTTTAAATTTTTGATAACGAAGAGAAGTACAATTGAGCAAATGCATGCTTAGCAATTGAATAAATGTTTCTTAAATTTCATAAGACACTGAAATGAAGTTCTCCAGGGCAGATGTAGCGTTTACACTACCACAAGCCATGTACAAGATGGTCAGCTGGTCCACATACCCGCCACTGGTTAGTGCCGCCAGGCCTCTCAGCTCTTCAACTTCAGCCATTTGTTGCTGCATAGTGAAATCTAATAGTGGTTTCAGCTTTCATTTATCTCATGGCTAATAATGTTATATAAGTTTCATGCACTAGTTGGCCTATTTATGTATTTGCTTTTAACTATTAATCCAGCTCTTTTTAGAAAGGTAAAGACAGAAAAACTTTAGTCTTTGCCCGACACCTAGTGTCTGTGTAATATATTCTTTAAACTCTCTAATAATGCAAAAGTCCATGAGTCTCATGAAAATAAGCTAAAAACAAGCTATACACCCTTCTTGGCCTGTGAGTTTTAGTTTTCCAACACTTGGTCTAGTCGTTTATACATCCCTGTTGGGTTATTTGGCCTTTCATTACTGATTTGAAACCTTGTATGTGTAGGACATGAGTCTCTTTTAGAATGTGTGTATTCTGGCTAAATATTTCAGAGTTTCATTTATTTTATTATTTACTAAAATTTATCTCACAGACATACTGGCTAAGATCCCCACATATGAAACTTTCAAAATGTATTACATTTTCCCCAAAAGGCTATCACGTATTTACTTTATCCTAAGTCATTACATACATACTTGAAAAGAAAATATATTCTGCATTTAGACATGTAATGTTTTCTAAACATTAGTTATGTTAGTTTGGCTCATACTGTTATTCAAATATTCTATATCTTCTTGATTATGTTTTTCTCAAAAAGAAATCTATCAATTAATAAGGAAAAATATATGAAAATCTCTATCAATTGTTGCATATTTATTTCTTCCCTTTTTCTTTCAATGTACATTTCATTATTTTGAATCTTTGTTAATCTAAAAAGTTTGAAATCGTCATGTATTTCATAAGAAATGACCATTGTATTAATAAATGATCATCCTTAACATGTTAATGTATCTCTACTAATTCTTAGTTTCCTGGTGTCTACTTTGTCTGATATTAATGTGGACAGAATAGTTTTCTTATACTTTCAGATTACATGTCATAATTCTTAAATTTTCATATGTTTAAACTTTCAAACTGTGTTTGTATTTTTTTCCCAGCACCATTTAATGAAGAAGGATTCTTTTCCCCATTGTATATTTTTGTCTGCTTTGTGAAAGATTACATGGGAACATGAGGATGGTTTTATATCTGAGTTCTCTGTTCTGATTCATTGGTCTGTGTCTCTGTTATAATGCCAGTACGCTGCTGTTTCAGTTACTATAGTCTTGTAGTATAGCTGGAATTCTGGTAAAGTGATTCCTCCCAATTTGTTCTTTTTGATTAAGGTTGCTTGGCTATTTGGGGTCTTTTCAGGTTCCATAAGAAGTGTAGAATTACTTTTCTACATCTGCCAAAAAGGATGTTGTACATCAATGGAAGTTGCATTGAGTCTGTAAATCATTTTTGGTAATATAGACATTTTAACAATGTTGATTCTGCAATCCAAAAGAATGAGATGTTTTTCTATTTGTTTATATACTAAGTGATTTCTTCCCTCAGTATTTCGTAGTTCTCCCTATAGAGATCTTTCAACTCTTTAGTTAAATACATTCCTAAGTATTTTATGTTCTTTGTTACTGTTGTGAGTGGTGTCATCTTTGATGTGATTATCAGCTTGACTGTTGTTTGTGTATAGGAATGCTACTGATTTAAGTGCATTGATTTTAAAACCTGACACTTTGCTAAATTTATTTATTAATTCCAGAAGTTTTTTGGTAGAATCTTCGAGGGATTCTAGATATAAGATCATATTGTCAGCAAAAAGGGATAGCTTGTCTTCTTTTTTCCCTATTTGGATACCCTAGATTTCCTCCTATTGCCTAATTGCTCTGGCTAGGAGCGCTGTGTTAAACAGAAGCCATGACAGTGAACAATCTGCTGAAGTTCCAGTTCTATGTGGGAATGCTTCCTATCTTTCCCTTTTCAGTATCATGTTGGCTGTGGGTTTATCATATACAGCTTTTATAATATTGAGATATATTCTGTCTAGGCCTATTTTGTTAAGAGTTCTTATGGTAAAAGAGTCCAGAATTATAGCAAATTCTTTCTTGGCATTTATCAAGAGGATCATATGGTCTTTGTGTTTCTATTTATGTGATTAACTACATTTATAGATTTGCATATGTTGAACTATCCTTGCATCTGTGGAATATAGTCCATTTGATTGTGGTGGATTATTTTTTCATGTGCAGGGGGAATAGTTTTGCTAAAATTGAAAATTTTTGAATCTATAAACACAAGAGATATTGGTCTGCAGGGTTCTTTTGTTGATGTGTCCTTTCCTGGCTTTGGTATCAAAGTCATATTGGCCTCATAGAATAAGTGGGGGAAGGTTCCTTCCCTCTCTATGTTATGAAATAATTTCAGCAGTATAGGTACCAGATTTTCTTTGTAGGTCTGGTAAAATTTAGCTGTGAAACCATCTGGTCCAGAGCATTTTTCGTTTGGAGGTTTTTTATTACTATTTAAATTGTTGCTTGATATTGGTCTACTCAGGAGTTCTCAATTCTTCCTGATTTAGCCTAAGAAGGTTGTGTGTTTGCAAGACTTTTACATAGAGATTTTCATAGTATTCAGAGATGGAATTTTGTATTTCCATCATATCTGTTGTAATACCTCCTTCATTTCTGAGTGAGCCTAATAATGGCTTATCTTTCCTTAATCTAGTGAGAGGCATATCCATATTGTTCATATTTTCAGAGAACCAACATTTTGTTCCATTAATGTTCAGTATAATTCTTTTTTTATTGAATTCATTTAATCTTTGGTATAATTCTTTTTTATTGAATTCATTTAGTTCTGCTCTGATCTTTGTTACTCCTGTTCTGCTAGGTTTGAGATTGGTTTGGTCTTTAACCTGTTGTGATGGATTACATTGATTTTCAAATGTTGAACCATACTTGCATATCTAGGATAAATTCCACTTGATTGTGGTATATAAGCCTTTTTCTACATTTCTGGATTTGATTTGCTATATTGTGTTAAAAATATCTGTCTCTATTTTCATGAATGATCCTGATTTATAGTTTTCCTTTCTTATAATGTCTTTGGTTTTAGTAGTAGGGTAATGCTGGCCTCAGAATAAGTTAGGGAATATTTCTTCTACCTTTATCTTCTGAAAGGAGAATGTAGGAAATTTATATAATTTATTCCCTACATATCTGATGGAACTCATTAGTAGAAATAGTGACCCCATCTGCCTAGTGCTTTCTGTTTTGGAAGGTTGACTATATTGATTATAATCAATATAATTATTGATTATATTGTTGTTTAATAGGTATATGCCTATTCAAATTGCTAACTTATTCCAGTTTTGGCAGATTGTGTCTTTCAAGGAAGTAGTCCATTTATCTAAGTCATCAAATTTGTGTGCATAGAACTGTTTGTAGTATTCTTTTATTATTCATTTTATGTCCATGTGGTCCGTAGTGCTGTTCTCTCTTTCATTTCTAAATCAGTAATTTGTGTTCTTTCTCTTTTTTGTTCTCAATTAGTGTGACTAGAGGCCCATTGATTTTATTGACTTTCCAAAGAAACAACCTTTGATTTTATTGACTTTCTGTTTTTAATTGTGTCTATTTTTATTTTAATGTTTATTATTTCTTTCATTCTGCTTACTTTTGATTTAATTACCAGTTTTTAGTTTTATTCCTGGTTTATTGAGGTAGAAATGTGGATGATTGACTTTAAATCTTTATTCTTTTCTATTATATGCATCTGGTGCTGTAAATTTCTCTTTACATGCTGTTGTCACTGCATCCTACAAATTTTACTTTTCATCTATTCCAAAATATTTTCAAATTTCTCTTGAGCTCTCTTATTTGACCCTTGAGCTATTCAGAATTGTTTGATACTTAATTCTTGGTTGATAGTTCATTAATGAGTGCATTTATTTTTTATAAATCCCTTCAAAGAGGTTGTATCAGGACAACTGGGGGCCTCATTTCTTCAGATGAGCGTATGTAGGATAAATTCCACTTGATTGTGGTATATAATATATAATATAATTTCTTCAATCCGTTGTTGATCTTATGCATATAATGTGTCCTTTTCTTCAAGCTGCTCTTAAGACTTGTCTTTTTATTTTCATTTTCATCCCCTTGAATGTGGTATGTCTAGGTCTGTTTTTCTTTTTATTTGTATTACTTTATGTTTACTTAGTTTCTTGGAAATGTAAATCATGCCTTTTTAGCCATTATTTCTTCAAGTATTCTTTTGTGTACTATCTGTTTTTATCCTTCACTCCAATTATTCCCAGATTATATACCAATTATAAATGTTGCTACCATTAGTATTACATATTGGTTTTAAGCCTCAGTTGATTCTTTTTTGATGTTTTATTAGTATTCAAGTTCACTGAATCTTTTTTTGTGCAGATTTAATTTGCTGTGAGACCTATCCAGTGAATTTTTGCATTTAAGATATCTTTCAGCTTTCAAATTCTTACTGATTTATTTTTGCCGTTTCCCAGAAAAAAAATTACTCAACTGGTCTCTTTATAATTTCCTTTAATTTTTTGAATATATTTACATGGGTCATGTTGGAGTCTTGTTTCAAATGGCTTCTCTCTCTTTTTTTTTTTTAATCCACCAGTAAGAGTCATATGAGACTTTTTGTTTTGATGCTGTCAGTTTTATCATTTTTTAATGTGTAATAATTTTTTGTTGTATGTTTGAAAATGTAAATTAGATAATGTAGAAAGTTTTAATTATGTCATCTTCCCTTAAAGTGTGGTGCCTTATTCAGGCTTAATTTATTTTTTATTACATTAACTCTATACCTCCTCCTTCTTCCACTTTTATCCTAGGTCTTATCTATTATTTTAGGACATAGGTTTTATCACTAAGTCATGGTATTTTTTGGTATCAACTGGATGCCTGAGGTGCTCAGGGAGGTCCACATACTCTGTCTGGCCAGGATATCTTACGTCTTCTTGCCCCATATTATCTCTGGATTTCTTATTTCTCAGCATTCCTTTGCACATGTGCAGCCCAGCCATCAGCCAAGGCCAGTGCCCTACCCTCGACCTCCAATTTGCAGATACCCTTTCTGTGCAGATTTCTCCCCTGCCTTTCGATTCCATATGCTTCAGAAGTCTCAAACTTAGTATTTACTTTTTCAGTTCAATGAGTTTATTCTGCTTGGGTTCATCTGTCTGCACTGCATTTCAGAAAGTATCTTCAGCCTGAAAGTTGGAGCTAACATGCATCTTATGCACTGTATTCATCTTCTATCAGGTATCCTAGACCTGAAGTGCTTATTTCCCAATGCCTAAATACAGTAACTTCATGTGTATTGTCTTCACATATTTTATAGTTATTTGCACCAAAAAGTAAGTCTAGAACCAGGTACTATATTATACCCAAAGTAGAATTTTCTCCATTCATTCTTACAAGAATATTTTTATCACTGCTCCACCAGTAGACAGTGCTCATTCTTTCAACTACTTTCTTCTACTGAGCAGATAATTCCTCTGGATTGTTATCTTTAGTCACTGGTGTTGAGTTGTGGCAACCAACAATTCATGTGACACTAGGCCCATCTGAGTATTTAATTTAATTGACTACAAAAAGGAACCTAACTATTACTTCAACTGATATTATAATAGCAGTTCTAATGTAAACCTCTGTTGTCATTTTCATATACGGTAATTCTTCACTTAATGTTTTCAGTAGGTTCTTGTAAACTGTGACTTTAAGCAATATGATATATAGCAGGTCTTTGAATAAAGCTGTTTTTCTCAACACTGTTTAGTTATAGTATTGGTGATAAAAAAAATTGGCTTAATTATACATAATTTCTTTTAAAGTTCAGTTTCCAAGAACCTATCAATGATGCTAAATGAATACTTACTGTATATATCTGTAGATACACGTGACACTTAAAAGCATACAAATGTAAATATAGAAACATAATGATTTAAGAAAGATATGTATATACATACACACATATTTACCTTTATCTTTGCTTCTTTATCTTTGCCTTCCTTACCTTTGCTTCTTTATATATGTATATAATCTTTATATATATTTTTATATATATAGAAGCAAAGATAAAGAAAGAAGTAAAAGAAAGAAAATCAAGGCAGTTTCATAAAATAAATTACATTAAAGAGTTTGTCTTACTTATCTCAGTTTTCTAAGACATAGCATGGCATGTGAACAATGTAAAAGAATATATGATTATTTGTTGTATTTTAATAAATGCACATACCTTATATCAGTGGTTCTCAATAGTGTGATTCCCCTCACTGCCCCCGGGTCACTTCACAGTAGTTGGAGACATTTTCAGTTGTTGCACCTGGGGAAGTTTTATTGGCATCCTGTAGGTGGAGGCCAGGAAAGCTGCTAAAGGTTCTATAATGCTCAATATGGTGCCCTGCAAGAAAGAACTATCCAGTCCAAATTATCAGTAGTGCAAAGGTTGAGAATCTCTGTTCTATTTGAATATAAATTGCTATTCTATGTACCCACATACATACATGTAGTTCCTGAGTTACAAAATAAATGGGTTCTTTAAGTCTGTTCTTAAGTTGAATTGTATGTAAGTTGTAACAGGTACATTTACCTATTATCTGTGATGATCTCCATTCATAAGAAAGAGTTATATTTCAGTTGGTTGTTTGTGACTTGAGGACTTACTGTAATAGCCTCCATTTATAAGTACAAGTTGTTTATCAGGTATTTATAACTCAGGGACTGCCCGTACTTATCACCCACATATATGCTTATTCAAATCACGCCTTGAACTGTCAATGAAAAATAATACTTTGTAGTCCACTTAATTTTTCTCACACTTAATTTTTTGTGTGTACATATAAAATATTTTCAGTATTCATGGTCTTTCTACACTCAAAAGTAAATTGCATGTTTAGTTAGTAGCTGCCATCTCATACCTTTCATAGTGCCTGGCACTTAGTGGGTATTTGCTAAATAGCGAATGGATATGCAAGTTGATGATATGTTTCTCAGTTTTTATAGATATATTTTGTTTGTTTTTAATTTCTATTTCTGAAGATTTTTTTTTCCTTTTGAGACAGAGTCTCAAGCTGTCGCCCTGGGTAGAGTGCCGTGGTGTCACAGCTTACAGCAACTTCAAAGTCTTGGACTCAAGAGATTCTCTTGCCTCAGCCTCCCAAGTAGCTGGAACTACAGGCACCTGCCACAACGCCTGGCTATTTTTGTTGTTGTTGTTGTTGTTGCAGTTGTCATTATTGTTTTAGCTGGCCCAGACCTGGTTCAACCTGCCAGCCTCAGTGTATGTGGCTGACGCCCTACCCATTAAGCTATGGGCACCACCTAAAGTGATTTTTTTAAACAAAAACCCTAAATGAAAACTTAATTGCAATTTTGAGAACTGCTTTGTTGAAATCTAGAGGAAAATTTTCAGATACAGCATTATTATTCCATACTACACCATAACTTACAAGCCTAATATTAAGTGTATTGTAATAAACTTATTTTATGAGAACTATTGTAGAAGGCTTATATTCTCTCTACATGTAGATGATGGTCTAGTCTAGATAAAATCAAACAGCATTTCTGTATTACTATTTAGAAATTGTTTTTATCTTAATTGCATTTGAGTAACTTCAAGATCATAGGTTTATATGTATATAAACACAGTAGGACCTCCATAGTTGACCATCTCCCTGTATTGACCACCTCCTAAATTGATCTAATTTTTGTAGACCAGACATGCACAAGTACACACCACAGTAGCCCTAATTCCTTATGTTGACCAGTCAGTCACACTACCTTGGGCAGTTAACTTACGGAGGTGCTACTACACCTACAATCTACATATGTGTTTGTGTGTGATCACACGTGTGTGAAAATGCTAAATGCCTTCATTAAAAACTATTTTCATCTACATAGATCAAAGAAAGTTTATCTTATACTTCTCTTCTTAATTGACATTGATTTAACTTGTTATTCTCTTGAAAGCAACACATACTATTTAAATATTAAAGAGAGCAAAGCTAAAATAAGAAGATGAGCCCTCAAGATAAATAGCGGGTAGAAGAAAAATCATCATATTTTATATGTAGATGTACCAATCTTATCACTACAAATGTTGGCATTTACAGTAATGGGTTATATATTTTTCAAAGTAATTTTTTATCCTGTCCCATATTAATAAGCAAGGGGAAATTAATATTAGGACAAAACAGCCAAAACTAGAAGCTGCAATTACCAAATGATATTTCATGTTTCACCATCGTGATCCTCTTTTATGAATTCCATCTAAAGAAATGAGAAGCTTTGACTTACTGTGACCATTCAAAATATTTTTAAAAATGAGTTTACTGAAGTACAAAGTGTTTCATGACATGTTCAAAACCACACAGCTAGCTAGAATCTTCTAATTTCATTCATATCTTATAATATATTAAATTATACTCATGAAAGATAATCTAAAGTACCAATATTACTTAAAAATACATAGCAGCAAGGTTAAATCATAATAAAACATGTAATATAAAATAGACTTACCAGTGAATGAAACTAAGATTTAGTCTACACTTTGAGATGCTTATTTTTTTTAATATATCAAATCTAAATAAAATGATCTGGGATTTTCTATCTCTTGGAACCAAATTAATAATTTGTTGACCCTTTCTCTGCAGATTCTCTTTTTAAAAAAGCCCACCATGCCATGGAGATTCTTGAGTGTTAGGGTAGGCACAGGAAGACAGGGGTCTAAAATACGAAAGGAGATCTAGGAGATCTATATTCTCAGATACCATCTATTTAAAACAAAACAAAATCCCAAGGCCTTAAATACTGTAATATTATCAATAATTTATTCATTTTAAATCACAAAAAAAGGAAGTAGACATCATTCAGCAATATCCATGTGAATAAAATATTTTTCCATTTATTTCATTTGTTTCCCTAGAAGCTAACCTCCCTGAATGAGTGAGAGTTTGAAGATAGAATTTATAAATGGAAGAGTCAGGATCATCTGCTGTAGGGGTTGTAACATACTTTTGCAGAAGCGGGATCAAATGGCATGCCCCAGTTGGACACTTTGGGGTTACATGTAAAAGCAATTTCTGAGTAATAGAAAGACTGTTCATATCCATGTTTACTTCAAAGACTTTACAAACAGGTGACTAAGACAATTTTGCTCAGCTTCTAATAGAATACATTTTATGAAGTCCATCAACTTTCGATAGGCAAGGTGCTGAAAGTCTTCTCAGAGAAATAACGTTTTTCACAGAACAATCTACTAAGGTGCACTTGGTGATTAAATTATAATCAAGATTCAATTACTGCTGATGGTTTGAATTTCTAATTTTACTAAATCAAGATTCTTATTGCCTAGTAATGTAACTTTCAAGGATGTCATCTGGAAATCTGATTTTCTATCACAGCATAAAGAATTATTCATTTATTTATTTTTTCATTTTTTTAATGCAGGGTTTATTTATTTATTTATTTTTTATTAAATCATAGCTGGGTACATTAATGCAATTGTGGGGTACAATGTGCTGGTTTTATTCTCTTCTAGCTAGTATACTATTTAACTTAAATGTCCACCATGCTGTGGAGTTTCTCAAGTGACTCCAAATTATGGAGGTAGAAACTCCCACTTTATTTAAGAATAGAGAAGAATATTGAAAGTTATTAAAAATAAATAAATCTCATTAACTTTGTCATTATACCAAGTGACTACAGGTTTTGTGGAAAGTTTTGCAAAACATCCAAAATCAGTCCATAAGGCCACATATCATCTAATTAAAACAAGACAAAAAGACATGCAATCCCAGTAACCATGTGTACACAATAGGCTCTAAAAATTATTAAACACTGTCTCCAGTTCAGTGGTTTACTAGGAAGCACGAGGAACTTCAATATGAGGAAAACAATTTCAGTTTGATTATCCAAGGCTGGTGATACATTCATGAGTGACAACTCACTTGATGGGATATTTCAAAACTTTATGCACAGACAATGGCTCTGATTCTTGCAGAGTGTGTGCAAATGTTACTTGTGGCTTGGCTTCGCCTGGTTAAAGGAGGGTTCCCTCCTCCTCTTTCTCCTCTGCTTCTTCTTTCTCGCCCTCTTCCTCCTCTCCTTTCTCTTCCTTCTCCTCTCCTCCTTTTATTTTTTTCTGTTGAGTAACTATGTGACTTTCAGTGGTAGAGTTAAAAAGGGAAAGGTCAGAGTGGGACTGGAATAGGATCCAGGGTCATTTAAAACAGATCCAGAGAGTAGGAAGAGAAGGGGCCAGAGTTTTGGAATAACGTCCTTAAAAGGAGATCTAAACACTGCATGATCGTTCATCTCGTATTTCAGTATTGCTTTTAGGAAGCAAAACATTTTTGTTAGCAAAGACAGCTTATCAACTGAGAAATGTGTGATTTTAATGACTATGGTTCAATTGAAGTTTGAGATAAATTAAGAAAGGTCATTTTCCTGCACACTATGGTAGGTCTTTTTGCCTAACCTGTTGTTTACAATATCTGTTATCATTATATGCAATGCTTGTTTGCTTCTTTTTATTCTCTTTTTCATCCTATAAAATCATATCTCTGTCCTCTGAATCTGATAAGTAGTTTCTGAAGGACTAATTAAAATACCCTTGATCCTATTCTGAGACAGTCCTAAAAACTTAAATGAATAGTGTGTGGTGATCTCAGTTCACTCCCCAGTAAATGTCCACATCACAAAACCACAACACTTAATTTTCGGTGATTGATTATCTCTGCTTAGCTTAAATTCAGGGTTGAGTCAGCCAGAAGACTTTATTACCCTTCATTCCTATGAGGGTGGTCCAGCCAGGTCAAAGTCGAGGTCAATAATAGGGCAGGAAGGTACTGGCTTTGCCAGTAATCAGGCCTACACTTCACCAGAACAAAGAACCTCGCTCTTGAGAGATGCTGTTTGCACAAACGAATGAAGTCACCACTAATACTAAAAGGCTACACTGAACTCAAATAGCACCTTGGATCAAATGAAAATTTGCTCATTATCCAGGATTTGTTTATATCTTTAACGAGGAAGCAAAGTATTAAAAGTGATTAACTTATTGGATACCTTAAAAACATTAAAATTTCAAGAATTGATTCATCAATAAAAATACCTATTCTTACATCAAAATTAAAGATGCAATATTAAAAGTAACTTAGTAAAAAACCTTATAATTAAAAATTATAGACACTGAAGTTTAAACTTATACATTAGTATCATAGTGTGAAATATTTGTAAATAAGCTTATAACTTTTTACAAAAGGAATATATTTACAGTTAAAATGCAAAATCAAAACATCTATACATTTTTATTCTAAAAGTCACAATTTAAAGTAGAAATAAATATCACATTTTGTAGGTGATTTCAGATTTTATCACTGCAGCAATATATGATAATCCATTAGCAGTGGACTCATATAATTATTTCATATGATGTTAATGGAATGTTATAACAAGATAAATATTAAGTTTAATAGTAACATTAGAATCAGACACTAAAATATGTATAGCAAGTTATTCAGAAAAGTACATTTGGCTTTTAAGTACTTTTAATTAAAAACTTTCACATGAATTAGCCCCTTAAATTATGAGGAATAAATGCTTCAGTGTGTTTGTGAACTAGAACTCATATTTTAAATGAAGCATGAGTTAAATAAACTTGGATGAAAATGAGGAAAATGATAAATCATTAAGGAAACATATACGATAATCATTTAATAGGCAGCCAAATAGACTTTTATTTAAACACCATTGCTATTTTTTATTAGAGTGTGGCCTGAAGATGTTATTTAATCTTTCGGAACATCTTCCATGAAGTGGTGAGTGGGGATTGAGCAGGAATGGGGAATAATTTTAACACATAAGTTTGCTACAATAATGAAATGATTTAATATATAAGAAGCATGTAACAAATAGTTGTTCAATAAATAATTAGGTTGTTTTTCATATAAGGTACTCCTTAAAAAAAAAAACTTTAAGGAAAAGCACTAAAGACTGTAAGTTAAAATGTACTAAATTTTTCCAAGTTTTGTAATCTCATTTTGTCTAAATAGCTCATTTTCTAGGTAACATTTAAGTGAGTTGACATGACTATACTCATGTAGTATTCATTACTTGTAAATTTAGTCACAATGACTATGTTGGCCCATAAACACACTCTAATAAAAAATATTATGTTGGCCCATAGGAAATAGAGATTTTTTCCTGTTACCATGATATGAAATAGTATGACTATGTGGACAGAATGAATGACCCCAGAACGGTTTCTACCGTTCATCTGAACATCTCCATAACCTGTGCAGACTTCTGCAAATGCAGGCTGGCAGCAGCAGTCCGTACATATCAATGGACAACAAACATAGTTCAATTGTGTTCTGCTTCTCTTAAAAGAACCACAGAAAAGATTTTTTAAAAAATCATATTTGGGTGGGTTTTTTTTTTTTGAGTATATATTTGTCTTATAGCTCAAATTGTTTGGATTCAGTCCATTGGTGGACATTCCCACAGTAGTGAATTTTCAGCTACCAGCCTTACGGGGGACCCTGATAAGGAAATAAGTAATGTGGGAAAATCGAGATAAGGCAGGATGGATATTTCACTTGAGCAATGAAACATAAAAATGCACTTGGGAAGCCAGGGAAATTTCAAATCATGTTTGAAGACTGTATTCAATGTCCTTGACTGCTCTTCTTGCTCTGATCCATTCTCTGACTCATGAGGATTAATTCTAATTCTACTAACCCATAATTCCTTCTTTTTTAATTTCAGAGTATTAGGGGATACATGTGTTCCATTTTCATACTTTTAGCATAGATTGAGTCAGAGTTTTTCAAGTGTACTCTTCATCTACATAGTGTATACTCTGCTTATCAGGTGTGATATGACCCACATCCTCCTCCCTCTCTCACCCCAGCTGATTTTCATCTAGACATATTTCCATATGTGCACTTAAGTTTCGATTGATTACTTCCGGTTTGGTATTGAGTACATGTGTTTGTTTCTTCATTCTTGTGATGTATCACTTAGAAGAATGGTTTTTAGTGTCATCCAGGTTGTCACAAAGACACTACTAGATTGCATTTGTATGGCTGAGTAGAACTCCAAGGTACACATATACCACATTTTATTAATTCATTCATGTATTGGGGGGGAACTTGGATTATTTCCCCAACTTTGTTATTATGAATTGTTCTGCTATTCTAGTGCAGGTATCTACATAAAATGGCCTTTTTTTCTTTGTGATATTGTATATATATATATCTATAGATATATAGATATATATATATACACACACACACACTCAGCAGTGGGATTGCTATGTCAAATGGTAGGTCTACTTTAAATTCTTTGAGGTATTTTCATAGAGGTTATATCAGTTTGCAGTCCCACCAACAATCTATCAGGGTTCCTTTTACTCTGTATCTGTTGTCTTGAAACTTTCTAATACAAACCATTCTCACTGGAGTTAGGTAACATGTGCTTTTTATTTGCATTTCCCTAATGTTTATAGACATTGAGCATTTTTTCACAAGTTTGCTGGCCATTAGTAGATCTTAATTTGAAAAATTCTGTTCATGTCTTTGACCATGTTTTAATGGGTTTGTTTCGTTGTTTCTTGTTGATTTACTTGAATTCTTTGTAGATTCTGCTTATCAGCTCTTTATCAGATTCATATAGCATGGGAATATTTTCTCCCATTCTGTGGGTTATCTATTTGCTCTCTGATTGTGTTCTTGGCTGTGCAGAAGGTTGTTATTTTTTTTGTCAAATCCTTTTTTTTTAATTTTTGTTGTTGCTGTGATTGGTTTTGGGGTCTTCTTTGCTAATTCTTTGCCTAGGTCAAAATTAATAAGAATTTTTCCAATTTTTGTTCTAGAATTCCTTTTTTTTTTTTTTTTTTGAGACAGAGTCTCACTTTGTCGTCCTCAGTAGAGTGCTGTAGCACCATAGCTCACAGCAGCCTCCAAGTCTTGGGCTCAAGCAATTGTCTTGCCTCAGCTTCCCAAGTAGCTTTGACTACAGGTGCCCACCACAATGCCTGGCTATTTTTTTTTTTTCATTTATTTATTTTTTTTTTTTGTAGAGACAGAGTCTCACTTTATGGCCCTCGGTAGAGTGCCGTGGCCTTACACAGCTCACAGCAACCTCCAACTCCTGGGCTTAAGCGATTCTCTTGTCTCAGCCTCCCGAGCAGCTGGGACTACAGGTGCCCGCCACAACGCCCGGCTATTTTTTTGTTGCAGTTTGGCCGGGGCTGGGTTTGAACCCTCCGCCCTCGGCATATGGGGCTGGCGCCCTACTCACTGAGCCACAGGCGCTGCCCATGCCTGGCTATTTTTAAAGGCAGGGTCTCAGTCTGGATCAGGCTGGTCTCGAACATGTGAGCTCAGGCAATCCACCTGCCTTGGCCTCTAAGAGTACTGGGATTATAGGTGTGAGCCACCACACCTGGTCCTCTTTGAGAATTCTTAAAGTTTCCTGCTTTAGGTTTCAGTCTATTATCCACTGTGAGTTAATTGTTGTAAGAGATGCAAATTCTGTTTCAGTCTTTTATGTGTGGCTATCCAGTTTTCCCAAGACTATTCATTGAATAGGGATTCTTTTCCCCAGTGTATATTTTTATCTGCTTTGTCAAAAATCAGATGAGAATATGAAGATGATTTCATCACTAGGGTCTCTGTTCTGATCCATAGATCTATGTCTGTGTTTCGTGCCAATATCAAGCTGTTTTGATTACCATAGCCTTGTAGTATATCTTGAAGTCTGGAAAAGTGATGCTTCCAACTTTGTTATTATTTCATAACGCTGCAGTGACTAGTTGGAGTCTTTTCTAGTTCCATACAAAGTATAGAACTGTTTTTTCTAGATCTGTAAAAAAATGACAATCTAGTATCTTTTGTAACAACCTGGAAGGGAACCATTTTTCTAAGTGAAAAATTACAAGAATGGAGAAACAGACACAGGTATCCAACACTAAATTAGAACTAATCCACCAACAGTTAAGTGCATATATAGAAATTGAGGGGAACCAAACAGGGAAAGAAGAGACCAAACTATTGACCTTGGCTGATGATATGATTTTATATCTAGAAAACCCCAAAGATTCAACAAAGAGACTCTTGGAATTGACAACTAAATTCGGCAAAGTCTTAGGTTACAAAGTCAATCTACACAAATCAATAGGTTTCATACATGTCAGCAACAGGTCAAATCAAAGATGCAATACCTTTCCAACAGCAACAAAGAAAATAAAATATCTAGGAATCACCTTCACCAATAAAGGAGAAAGGCCTTTATTGGAGGATTATGAAACACTGTGTAAAGAAACAGCAGAGGATGTAAACAGATGGAAAAATCTATCAGGCTTATGGATTGGCAGAACCAACATTGCTAAAGCGGCTACACTAATCAAAGTGATTTATAGATTCAATACAATTGCCATCATAATAAAAAACTTATTTGTTTAAAGAAAAGGAAAAATTTGCTTCCTACCAGAGGTTTCCAAGCCTCATTTGATATGTAACTTCATTAATACTAAAGGTTCTCTTACTTTTTGATTGGTTTGCATTTTTATCTTGAAAGTAAAGCATCATAATAAAAATACATAAAACATTGCAAAGGTGCAGAAAATAAGACAGGAGAAACTTAAAACTTCTAATCCTACCTTTACATATAGAACTACTACAGAAATTTACTACATTAAAATATTTTGGTCATTTAGTGTAGACTAGAGTAGCATGGATTGAAATCTGGCATCCACTGTGATTTTGGGTGAGTTATTCAACCTCTTTGTGTTTCAGTTTATACAACAATATACTGTTGTAATAGTGATAATTATCCTTAGACGGCTGTAAATTTTTTATCATGTTATGTATGTTTAGTAATATTAGCTATTATTATTTCATGTTAGTGTATATATTTTCTATTATTTTTAAGCTGCTTAGTATTGAATAGATATACCATATTTATTTATCCAACTTCCTTTTAAAAGACTTTTGCATTGTCTTCAAATTTTACTATAAACAAAGAAATAATGATGTTGGTGATGCAAATTTTGTCTCTGCCCTTTTAGTATTTTTTTTTCTATTTGTAACTGAGAATTAAATTGTTATAAGACACATTAGCAGAAAAAAAATTGTACATTTATTTGATACGAGTTTAATGTAGCCTGGTTGGAAAAGAAGACCCCACAGACAGTGTTAATTTAAACATTTACACCCTGAATTAGACAAAGAATAGTAAATTGTGAAAAACAACTAAATTGGTGGTATATGGAAAGTCTAGAAGAAAAAGAGCTATTTTAACAAGGTCTGTAAAGGACTATCTCAGTTTCAGCTTCCCTTCCTTAATGATAAGAATGTTTCTTCCCTTCTAGGACAGAAAAGGTATCTTTGAGAAGGTCAGAATGAGCTTTCATCTGCTAGTTTTTAAGCTCAAAATAATTCTTATGCCAAAGTGGCATCTTAGGGGTATTGTGTTCTGTGCTTCATTGAACAAACTTAAGGATAAGTTTTTGTATGCCATGAGAATGTGTCTGTAAGATGGTTTCCTAGAAGTAGAATTTCCAGATAAAACAATGTGAACATTTACTATTTTAATAGATACTGTCAAATTACTCTCTTAAAACCACAAATATAATGTGTTTAACATATCCGTTGTGTAAAATATGCTACATTAGAAGAATATGAACACTGTAGAAGAATATCTATTTCTCTACACTACCCAAACACTATTATCATTAATTTCAATATTCACAAGTTCATTAAATGGAATAAAGAATAATTAGTTTAATATCTACTTTATTAGCAACTATGTCAAACATCTCTTCATGATCCATTTGCTTTATGTATTTTTGTATTTTCTTGGTTTTCTAACCCATTCAAATCTTTGCTTTTATCCCCAGACCTTAATCATTATATTTTTATTAATTTTATAGATTTATATATTATGAACATTAATTATTCTTTGTCATAAATATACATAATCTTGGGAATATTCTCAGTTGCAGATAAATTTGAGTCCCCAAATTAAAATAATATATGTCATATGTCATATATGCATATATATGCTTATTAAAATATTATGATTGCTTGTTATAAATGTTTATTTCCCTACAACTAACCGTTTACTTGGGTACTTAATTCAAACTGCCATATTTGCTTATACACATAAAAATACATCTTCTTTTCTCTCAAATTTATTATTTTTAATTTTTGTAGGGAAAAGGTCTCTCTCTACTTGGCCCAGGATGGTCTTGAACTCCTACCCTCAAACAATCCTCCCACTGCTGGCTCCCAAAGGGCTAGAATTACAGCCTACAATTATAATATTTTAAAATATTAAAATACATCCAGCCTACAATTATAATATTTTAAAATATAGCAACATCTTCACGTTAGTTTTATACATTATAGAAAGATAATCAAGATTTTTATTCTATGATAGGTAAATTATTAAAGTATAATATCTTATCAGTATAGGAGTATAGTTTATATATATGTATATACACACATGTATATGTAATCATTCTCTGATATACACACATATATAACAATAGACATATATGATACTTTTGTATATGCTCTTTATACATACTCATTCTTAATGCAATCTAATCTTTCAGTTCAGATTAATCTTCCAGTATTAATGTAAGGAGATGATTCACATCTAATGTGCTATTAGAAAAGTGCCATTATTTAGAACTCAGGAGACACCTGTCTGGCTTTGCAGGTGGATGCTTTTTAATTTTATTATGCCAGGAAATTGTTTTTTCTTTCTCATCTGTTTGTCCTTTTATCACTCATCCCATCACACACTTCCAAATCCGTCCTGACTCTAATAGGCTAAGATGCTTAATCATCATAGAAGCTGACGTGCAGCCCATGGAGCAGGAAAGAATAAAGGAACAAAAGGAGTCTGAGGACTGCACAGCCACCTTCGGTCCACACAAGAAGGGGATGCTTCATGTTTTAAATTATAAAAAATAATTGTGTGGCACTCTCACACACACAAAAGGATAATTTCACCCATGTTCATTTATTTTTATTAGAAAATAAAATACCCATATATAATCTGGGCACACATAAATAAAAGCACGTGAAATATATTTTTAAGATTAAAATATATATAATTGACTACTAAGTCTGGTTTCCCTTCACAGAAGAACCAAACAGTAATTTGTGTAGTTTATAAACTAAAACATTCATTTCACAGTAAAATGTAAGTTGTGGTCCAGTTTTACTAAGGAAACTCAATTTATTACATAAAACATCATGATAAAATTTTCCTAAGATGTGTTAACTAAAAACAATCGAGGCATCACCTTCCTGCCTCTGTGATATTAAAGAAGTTATGCTAATCTATCAGTACAAGGTAATTTTACTTCTGAGCTTTAGGTTATCTACTGGAAGAATGAGAATAATGGTCCCGTTATCTCCAGGAGTAAGTTACCAACTCCCTACTCCCTTTTCGAGATTGGACAGATGCTGAGGCCTTAAGAATGATTCTTGAACTTGGCTACATGCCAGAATCAGCTGGAACATGATGAAGAATGAAGGTTCCGGGTTGTCGCCATATTCACAGAGTCAATATTTCAATGGAATAATATTTTTAACAACAGCCTAGTGAGCGCTAATGATGTGTCTTGTGCTCATGCTAGACTTACACACCATTTACATTTTGCAATTCTAAATAAATGTATAAGCCTGAGCTCAGCCTTCAAATCTTATAGTAGTGGAGAAGAGGGAAAAAAAGAAATATATATATATATATATATATACACACACACACACACATAAAGAAAAGAGTATGCACTCAAAATTGAAATCATTTTATGGAGGTAACAAAGATGTTTTGTAATAGTTATTTTAAAATGAATATACTTGATTCATTTGGTTGTTTTTAATTCTGTGACAATAATCGATAAATGCAGG
Source organism: Nycticebus coucang (assembly GCF_027406575.1). Lineage (NCBI taxonomy): Eukaryota > Metazoa > Chordata > Mammalia > Primates > Lorisidae > Nycticebus > Nycticebus coucang. Next base: position 155,841,447 of record NC_069780.1, on the reverse strand, counting down.
GGGAACCAGAAAGATATTACTGTCTAATTCATCTCTGTTTCCTAATGATTCGCCAATTTGTCACTTATTATTTTTTAATGATCTCATAAAAAGAAGGGAAAGAGAAAGAAGACATGACAAAGAAATAGCTCTTAAGCCCTCACGAGAAAACCACACTGGAGACAAGCCAAATACAACATCCACAGTGAGCTTGGGGTAATCTCATCGGATGACAAAAAACAAAAGCCACGCTGGTCTGTGACAAGGGGGTGTAAGGGCAAGAGGTGGGAGCGAGCAGGAGGTGTCTGCGAGGCTGTGTGTGTTTCTTCAATGAGTGTGCGAGGGAACCAAGAAATGAGACAAGCCAGAGAGAGAAGAGATGACCAAAAAAGTGTGGAAGGAAGATTAAAAAGAGGGTAGGAGAGAGACATAAGGGACACAGCACCTTGAAAATGAGTTAAAAAGAGGAGTTATGCAATAAAGTGAGAAAGAAACATCCAGAGAGTAAGAGAAACCTACAGAAAGCAGTTTTCCATTTCCACTTGCTGACGGGGGTGGTGGGCGGCTGAGCCTCCTCTGCCTTCCTGCCCTGGACGTCGCAAAACTGCATCTTCTCTGGAGCCCCACTGGTGCAGGCCTAACACGGAATTTGTTGTGTCCATGGTTCTTCTTTCTTCCATGTCTATGTATGTCAGGGACAGCTGGGTTTCATGGTCCATGAGAATATACAGTATTGTGAATTAACTTATTTAACAAATATTCATTGAACAACATACTAGTTGCAGGGGCGCTGTGAAGCATGGGTTAAGCTGTGAAGGAGAAAGGACCAATTCCTGCCCTCCTCTGAGGGTGAGCAGACCAGGACCCGCAGGGAACCTGGAAGGCCTCTGCTAAGGAGTTCACATTCCTCAACACTCTCCTGGTTATGGTATTTTTTCAAAGACTTTCACAATAGTCCATGCTTTGGGGTCATAATTCAGAGACAAATAAACCATAGTGTTCTACCCAAGAAAACTGACTTTACTACACAAATACTAATTTTCTTCTAGTAGGAATTATAGGTCAATCATAAAATATGTATGTTAGCATAGATAGAAAAATAGAGAAAACTAGCTTGACCTTAATGAGAGAATCATTTAAAAATGGCCAGAATACAGTATTTGTCTTGCTGGATACAAAGACTCTAAGTGGGAAATGTATACAATTCACAGATTTAGTCATTTGTTGATGAGGACAAAATCTATGTAATCCTGCTACTTATATTAAAGCACTTATATAATATAACACTCATCTACAATCATGGTAGCTCCTAATTCCTAGGTCCTAATAAATGTCTATGGCTCTGCTCAACATGCTTCATTGTTGAACCAAATTCTCTTAGCAATACAGCTATTGTGGTCTCCATTTTAATGATGTAGAAGCCAAGGTTCTATGATCCAGTGATTTGCTCACGTCAAGTAGCTAGAAGGTAACAGCCAAAATTCAAACTAAGGCCTGACTGCACCTTCGATGTTTATTGGGCTACATTAAACTATCTGACCAAGGTGGTTCCAAAAATTACAATGTGTACTACCATATTCAGATAATGAGAATTTTTTGTTAGTTCACGCTGGAATGATTTTATAAAGCTGAATATAGCTAGTGATTCATTGTTAACAGATAGTGTGTCTGCAAAATTGTTCTTACTTTTTATTTCTTTCACAATTGTTTTTAAAGTTTAATAGAGAACTGATTTCTGTGCAAATCTGTCATATAAAATAGTTTACTAAATTTGAAGGTAAGGATAATGCTTACCAAGTTATAGCCTAGCAAACAATGTTGCATAAAGTAATTCTAAGTTTAAGCAAATCAGGACATTACTATTATTTGTTTGTTATTCTTATTATGTATTGTTTAGTGTGTGCTCATACCATTGTCTCACATAAATTGAAACTTCAATTAGAAAATGTTTAAGACCAAAAATTTTCTAACGTTTCACACATTTAACTTGTGTTTTAAAAAATAAAGTTGTACCATACTTCTTTTTATAGTGTACCAGTGCATCTTTTTAAACCTTAAGTAAGCTATCGTCTGTGACCTTTGATTCTAGAAAATCTTTCTTATTGCTAATTAACTATAGACTTTAGCGTGAGGAAACAAGATTAATTGCAAATAATTTTTACTACCTTTATGTCAACTGATTCTTGATGAATCAACTCAGAACGTTATTAATCAAAATAAGAAATGTTAGTACCAAAGAAATTTTATGAGGCATTTGATCCAAACTGACAATCATAGCTTTAGCCCATGAGGTACTGGGGATAAAGTTTTGAATGCTATTAATGCTTTAATCTCTGTTTGAAATGAACACCATCCAGCAAAGACATAAAACTCATGTTACAAAAGTTAATTTTTGTTCAAGTCTTTAGGAACATATTTAACTCACAATTAAATTACAATTTATAGTAATGCCAGCCTTTTCCTTAGATATTTAAATATAAGTCTTTAGTTGAGTTTCACCAAAATTGTTCTAACTATAGGTAACACAGGAGAATCTGTAAAATGCATTTTTACATTTCAAACTCATGAAATTTGAGTAAAATTGCATGTTTAGCATTTTCTATTCCTCTTTGTTTTTTCTTTTACATTGGATTTAGGAGTATGACTTTGATTCGGGTTTTCCTACTGCAGTATACATATCTCTAGGTGTTAGTGTTGGGATTTAACTTAATAAATGCTGCGTCTCTATGTTAGAAGACACAAACAAATTCTCTCTCCTTACCAGGAAGGCTACGTTGAACAGTTGGATGAGAATATTTCAGATTGTATATGAAACCAGCACATTGTACCCCTTGATTGTACTAATGTACACAGCTATGATTTAACAATAAAAAAAAAGAAAAGACAAATTTCAGTAATTTGTTGTAATATGCAAAAAATATACCTCAGAATGTGGATTAAGCTTCCTAAAGAAATGCTTAAAAAATAATGATATAAGTAACACAGATTCAAATTCATTGCCTCTGCTATTGACTGGTATAGTATTTATCCAAAATAACTTTTGCAGGGAGAACAGGACTGTCTCCTTCAGATGGTTCACAGAACAACAGTCACATGATGGAGTAGGAAGGATGGACCTAAAATGTGAAGGCCGAAACTGACAGCTGACAGAAGTTAAGAAAATATACCATAGCTTGGAGGTAAGTTCTGTAGTCAACTGCATATAGTCAACAATTTTTAATTTAACATTTGATACAGAGAAGATTGCCAAACTAAATCTCACGCTTTGCTCCCAATTAAGGGATCATGTATTTTCACGTTTGTTTTATTTCACATGTATTTTAATATACGTATTTTACATATAAAATACATTTTGATAGTAATTGTCATATATAAAATGTTTGCTAAAAATAACCTAAATACAATTTTATTTCTACCACAAATAAAATGATAGAAAGATGAATTTTCAAATACTTAGATGGAGAAATATGCTCACATTGACTTCTAATCTTATTTGTTCTCCTTGAAATATTTAAAATATAGAATAGCATAAAGGTGTATAATACTCTTAACATATATTAGGAAGACATGGGCAAAGCCATGAACTTAGAGGTATAGGCTATGTAATCACTCAGACCTGAATCATCACGTAAACATTTGTATATTTGTTCAATCTCAGAAATCTAGGCTATGTGGCTAGTGATTTAAGACTTCTTTTTAACCTCTGACTTTTAATAGCATCTGCAAGTCCTCTGTAAAGCAAGAATCCACTATAAAATAGGATTACACTGGGCTTTCAAAGAACAAATGAAAGAAAGAAGTGAGGGGTAAGAGGCAAGGGAGATCAAATACTTTGTTTTTCGGTCTAAATATTGGTTTCTGGACTTTTTTTTTTCTGCTACTTGACAATTTTGAAAGTCCAGAAAGTCTGTCCAATATATCTGTGAATAAAGACCAAAATGGACATCTTTAAGATTTTTTTATTCTTTGAAGAAGTTATTTTCAAAGAAAACTTGAATTTCTCTAAGAATTGAAACAATTGCTTAAAACAGGAACATTGAAAGTCAAAACTGTTCCATTGCTACATGTTTGCTATTTAGTTTTGTCTGACCTCCGTTCTAAAGGTGAGCTTACATAAAATGAGAATCAGGCCACTGGAGTTCAGGCATTCACACTTCTTTTTCTCTTGTGTTGGAGTAAGGCTGACTGAGCTTTTCTTCCAAACAAGTCTCCCACGTGGATTACAAAATAGACCAAAAAATCTCCAATGAAGTATGGTCAGGTGAATATGTTGAATATTAGAATCACCATATTTAAACATGAATTGAATTTCTTATAACTAAGATTGCAGAAATTATTAATTTATTACTGAAGGCTTTAGCCGTGATTCTCAATCTATAACGTGAGTCAGATGACTTCTATGAACATTTTGCATTTCCTAAACACAGGAACCTAAGAAAGTTGAATAATGCGTATTTAGTTTACAATACATTTTCTTTAAAAAACAAACAACCCTCCCCTCAAAAAACAAAACAAACAAACAAGATAAATATATATGAGAAAGGCTCCAGATTGGGGAGGAGGGGGTAAGGCTCTCATTTTTACTGAGCTTCCAGTAATTCCATATGCATTTCTTGTTTCATTCTTCCTGTCAACAGAGTGAGATATAATCATTACTCTCTTATACAGATGAGAAAACTCCCAGTTCAGAAAGGTTACTTTCTGTTTTAGCTTACAATGGATGCTATAACAAAGTACCAAAGTACCCAAAACCACATGCATGAAACAACAGAAAAGTTTTAGACCCTAGAAGTCTGGATTCAGAGTTTCAGCATGACTACAAAATTATACACCAAAATAAAGTCAATTTTAATTAATGATAATTTTAAAAATAAAATTAAAATATTTCTTCCTTTCGGGCGGCACCTGTGGCTCAGTCGGTAAGGCGCCGGCCCCATATACCGATGGTGGCGGGTTCAAACCCGGCCCTGGCCAAGCTGCAACCAAAAAATAGCCGGGCATTGTGGCGGGTGCCTGTAGTCCCAGCTACTCGGGAGGCTGAGGCAAGAGAATCGCTTAAGCCCAGGAGTTGGAGGTTGCTGTGAGCTGTGTGATGCCACGACACTCTACCGAGGGCCATAAAGTGAGACTCTGTCTCTACAAAAAAATATATATATATATATTTCTTCCTTTCTACTACATGAAAATCAAAGAAAGACTAATTAAATCTCATGTTCCCCTATCTTCATTATCAGCCTAAGGCTTTCACATTTCATGATAAAACTGGGTTTTGCTTTCATTTAAACTAATATTATTGTACGTTTATATAAACAAGGGATGATGAAATGGAGAGAAATGATTAATTCTCCAAAAGATGCAGCATTATTTAAAGATAGTTTCTCTTATGAAAATTCTATTTGGGGATTTTTTTTTTTTTTTGGTATTGGCAAGGCTCCAAGAAGGGTACACTTTTGGTTTTCATGTGAAATATATTTGTTTCACTTCCTTTCCTGTGGTTATAGCTTAGATATGCAGAGAATTCTAGATTGTCAGTCATTTTTCCTTAGTATCCAGATTAGAAAACTGTATAAGGAGAAGTCTAATTGTGCTTTTTTTGCAAGCAAATCTGTCTTTTTATGTGGTTGCTTGTGTGATTTTCTTACTGTTTCTGATCATCTATAGACTCACAATGCTACAAGTAGATTGCTTTCTTGTTTTTTTTTTTTTTTTTCTTTCTTGCCCAGAACTTTCTCTGTTTCCTCAGATTAACGATGCAGCTTGTTCTTCAATTCTGGAAAATTCTTAGCCATTATCACTTTGAATAGTTTATTACATTTAGTTTATTCATAGTCTCATTCTTTTTTTTCTTCCAAGAAATTATATTTTTTGCTCACAACTAATTCTCAGTCCTTAAATCCTTTCATAGTCTGCAACCTTTCTCAGTTTTCTCATCATTGATGGATAAACTTCTCTAATTTCTGAGAATAAAGAACACTTCCAGGCTTCAGAGTTCATGAGGGGACCCAGTTATAATTTCTGCAATCTTCAGAGCTGGCTCCGTCTCTTCACTCCCTTTGGTCATCAAAACCAGAGATCTCAAAGCCTAGACCCTGGGCCTTTATCTACTCCAATCTCATTGGCTGCTACAGTTTCAGCCTTCCCTTTACTACTCCGGCTCTGATTTTTCTCTTTCATTTTTAAGGTCTGTACACTTTCATTCTTTCTTTAGAATTTAGCAATGTATAGTTTTTATTATATCTGCTGAAGCACTCTGTGTGCTTCCTGTTTCCTGTTCTCTCTCTCTCTGTCTCTGTGTGTATGTGTGTGTGTATGTGCGTAGGGGAAGAACTTTAGAGCTTTAATGGCTCATCTCTATCAGCTCATCCCATCTGTCATAATGATGAAAACCATCTCAGACATTTACTGAGGACTGAGATAGCCTTAGAAAAAAAAACATCCTGTAGAAACACAGGGACAAAATAACATCTTATATTTCATTTTATTCCCCATTCCCAATATCCATCTGTAGAAATACACTCTTCTTACAGCTTTGGGGAGTTATGATAGAAGGTGCTCAACAAATAGGGCTTTAATAAATGATTGTATATGTTGGAGGCTTAGTGCAGCCCCACACAAACCCTCCCCCACTCCTCTTCCCCTCCTGGAACACAAAGGGCCTATTAGCTCTGCCCCAAAGGTTCACACCAGAAGGACCCTAGTCCACCAGTGTCCTCTAACAGACAGTGAGATCCATCCACTTCCCTATGGACCTCTATGAAGAGAGCCCCCCCAGCTGTTGCAGGGCAGATGGCACCCTTGCTCTACCTGGGTGGGTCATTGTTACTTTCAATAAATCTGGCCTGAATGTCTCCTCTCCCCATGTCATCCCTGGGCACCACCTCACTACCTTTCATACGGTGCTGAATCCCCAGGCCTTGCAGCTGACTGGTGGGCTTAGCCCCATCTCTCTGCTGGCCACCCTAACCACCCCAGTTACCTCGAATCTGGTCCCAGTCATGCCCAGACCCAAATCCATTCATCCATCTATCAGAAAATTCTAGAGAATTTCACCCCAACTGCCATACACCTTCAAACAGAACTTCCCTGGGCTCACTCCATGTCTCTGTGCCCTCACACTCCCCTTGGTTCTCAGTCCTTTGTGCCTAACCAGGAATGGTGGGCCCAGAGCAGAGTGGGGCCAGACAGCTGGGCAGGCAATGATCCTCACAGGCCTGGCTGCTGCCTGACCTGCTTTGGCCCGTCTCCTTTCCAACTGTAACTTAGGAAAAAGTCTAACCTCACTACATTCCTACCTACATACAAACTTTCCCTCTAGAATATTTTGAAGATCAAAAGGTGTAATAAATCTCTCAAAGCCAAGACAAAAATCCAGCCCTTATTTCTGTCTAAAGCCTTTCAAATCTTTACTAACTTAAATCTTTTTTTTTTTTTTTTTGTAGAGACAGAGTCTCACTTTACCGCCTTCGGTAGAGTGCTATGATGTCACAGGACTCACAGCAACCTCTAGCTCTTGGGCTTCCGCGATTCTCCTGCCTCCGCCTCCCCAGCAGCTGGGAATACAGGCACCTGACACAACACCCGGCTATTTTTTGGTTGCAGTTCAGCTGGGGCTGGGTTTGAACCCACCACCCTCTGTATATGGGGCTGGTGCCCTACTCACTGAGCCACAGGTGCCACCCTACTAACTTCACTCTTAATACCAGGAAGGGACCAACTATCTTAACAATATGCCTCATTTCCTAATTGGCCCCAATATTCAATATAAACTCCAAAAACTTAGAAAAGGCCTCAAAACTCACAAGTGGAACTTTTAGACCTGGCCTTCATAGTCTTTTAATCATTGACAAGGAGAGAGGAGAGAGAAAGAGAGAAAATGGAACTGAGAACAGCCCTGGAAGCAGAAGAGTTTTTTTAATAGTGGTTGGCATTTCAAAACTTCTCCAGAGGTAGTTACTCCCAAGGCCCAAGTAAGAAGACCAGGCCCTTCTACAGAACAGAGCCCTGCCCCCCACTGAACCTCTCAGGCTCATCTCTGGGCACTGCCGTACAACCTTTCAGTATAAATAAAAATGTTCAGGAGATTGCACATTAATGTATGATGTAGGGATCATCAAAGTTTCTTAATTTTATTTTTGATGGAAGAGTTACTTTAATTATTTATCTAACATATGTATTAAATTCTTTCTATTTACCAAAATATCATTAATATTCAAAAGTATACAATGTAGTACAATGTATGTTAGCATGCATGTTCATTGAATCATAATTCTACCAAAATAAAGTATTCATTCTAAAATCCAGAGGTGTAGTAGTCATTATGGAAACACAGAATAAAAATATCCTTGACCTTGTCACAGAATATTAGTAAAGCCTTCCCATAGGCAATGAACGCATTTGAACTGAGACTCAACAGATGAACAGACGGCTGATATTAGGGTGACAGGCAATAAGGGAAGACTATTTCAGACTAAGTATATGCTGTACAACAGCAGAGGCAAATCTATTGGATGAGGAAAAAAGAAGTGAAGATGATTGGAGGGTTGCATATTTGTTTTAAGGTGGGAAGGGCCTAACAAGGCATTGTGGGAGGTAAATTTTAATATGTTGGCAGAGTTAGATCATGAAAGTCATGTTATGCCATCCTAAGAGATTTAAATTTTATTATGTAGGAGATGCCATGTCATAAAGGGATTTTACAAGGGGAAAGATATGATCAAATTAAGGATTTATAAGGCATGCTCTCAGAACAATGTGGAGATGAACTGGAAGTGAAAAAGACTACTTAAGGGCCTGGCAGGAAATTGTGAGACCCTCACCTAATGTAGTAGAAGGGGCCAGTGAGGAGGCGATAGATCATAGAAATAACTAGGAGGAAAAATGAAAAGGTCTTGCTAAAATCTGGATTATGTGAATTGATTGAAATAGTAGCTCAGACAACAAAAAGTATTCAGCCCACACCAAGTAATTATTCAATGTAAATGGCATCTACATTTTGGAATTGCAAATTCTCTGATGAAGATGAAAATTATTTCCTCAAGCCCTAAAAGGAACTTTTCATACCTTTAGCTGATACACTTGCAAACTGTCACTTTCTAAAAGTGGTCCTACATAGCTCTGACTTTACAAAAAATAAAATAATAAGTTTGCATAGCTAATTTTGTACTTTGTCAAGATAGTTCCCTCCTACTACAGTTTTAAAATTGCAACCCTCATGCGGATTGTGAACATATTTGCTTTCACCAAATTCAGGCAACCTCATTTACAATTGCATCATCTCTGAACAATGTTTAATTGCTGCTTCTTTTCAATCTAATTGAAACTATTAGGTGTAACTTTTTTTCCCCCCCAAAGAAAGAAAGAGCCAAAAGCAAGACATGGAATTTTAAAGCACAGCTTTTGTAGTACTATTGTGAGCAATTTCTAGCTGTTGAGAATGCTGATTGGCTGCCTAGAGGGTTATGCTAAGGAAAACAAGACAGAAATGCAAACTGTAGAATTCATGAGAACCTTTGTCATGGAAACAATAGTGAGACCCAACATTGCCTGGAAGGGGGAATTTGAGTCTGCAGTCTGGTCGACTCTATGCACTGATAAGCGATAAGGTTCTGTGCTGCATTTTGAAAAGAATACAGTAAACACAATTCTACACAGACCTGCCTCAGGCTTAACATGACGCTTAAGTGCTCTGTAAGCAAAAAGAAAAGGCACTTCTGGACACCTGACAAACTGCTTTTATTTTCTAGCCTTATAGCTAGAATGTCAAGTAGTATCTATTAAAAGGAAATAAGTTCTCTTTACTGTGTTTCATCTAGAATAATAAACTGTGATGTGAAGGGAGAAAATAGTTATTGTTTTAGATAGGAATTTATTTGAATGTTAGAGGACTTTAGTTTTTGAATATGTTACCATCCCAAGACAAACTAAATGTAATCACAGTAGAACAAGCCAATACATTGAAAAGAAGTTGAAATTCATTGCATACATTGGGAAAAAGTAACTGATAATTATATAATTGTTAGATTTAATAACCATATATCTTTAACACAGAGCTTTCCTGTATGAATCCTCCAGCCAGGAAAGAGAGAAACAACAGTATCTTTTGTTATATTGGGCCAAGTATCTGATGACCTAAGATAAAATTAGCTGGGTTTCCAAAAGCATTCAATCAGTTCCTTGAAACTAGGGCAATCTGTGCAACTATACATGGTGGGACTTCCTTAAAAATTACAAAGAAAAAGATGGAATGATTTATGAACATTTGCTACAGTATTCTTCCAGAAATAATTCATAAGGTTTAGATTGTGTGCTAATCTGAGTAGCATGATGAAATCACCTGCTGTCTTCTTGTGTCCTGCCCTGGATGTGAATCATCCCTTTGTCCAATTGATCCATGCTGCCTACACTCCCGCCAACTAGTCCCATAGTAGCCATATTCTGGATCAGATCAACTAGAATTTCAGTGCTTGTGTTCAAGTCACCCTCATGTTACTCCATAATGTCCCCACAAAAAACATGGTGTGATGCTATCAATCCAGATATGCCAAAAAACAGCCATAAAATGCCTTCTTTTAATGAAAAGGTGAAAGTGAAACCACCCTTACAAATTAGCAATGGGGTACAAGGCAAGAACAGGGGTAAGGACTAAGCTAAAAATAATGATAGTAATTTGACACTATTGAATCTACATAGTATTACCCATGTAATTTACAATTACATGTACACAGTATACATTAGCGGAAGGGAGTCACATACCTGGTGATCATAAAGATTCTTAACTTTCTTCAAAGATAACATCACCTTTCCAAAACCTAAAGGTGGTTTGTGAGAAAGCTTCTGGGCCTGGATTCCAGTGGATTGGCTGACCCATCCAGACCAGAAACTGACTTAGTTGGTCTTGTGACTCTCCCATCCCCACCCAAGAACTTGGTCCCGAGTTCCAGTGGATTGGCTGGCCCACCCAGACTGGCAGTGGCGAGATTGATGATTTGCCCTATACCCAGTCAACTAATAGACCCTGATTGCCAAATCCTCTGCCACCAAACTGTATTTAAAACCCTATCTCCCAGATTCTCAGGCAAGTAGATGTCAGAAAGTCCTGTTGTCTCCCTACTTAGTACTACATGGAACAAACTCTCTGCAGTAAACCTTGGTCTCTCTGGGTATGGGCTTCCTCTTGAGCAGTAGGCAGTGAAGCTGGGTGAACAGCAACAAAAGTTGTAAACTGAATAAGGAAAGAAAAAAATGTATTCTGAGATTGCTAAGATCTGCAGTAAGATGCAAATCCATCCATAAAATTGTGAAAACAAAAAATAAATTTGTGCTAGTTTTGCTGTTATACCTCAAACTGCAAAAGTTGCAGCCACTATATGTAATAAAGTATTATAGAAAAGGCATTAAATATGGGGTAGAAGATATGACCAGAAAGCATGTTTCAATTGATAGCAGTAGGTTGTAACACAAAGCACTGAGTTTGTACAAAAACTGCTTGTAGTGAGGGGTCCCCTGGAACAAATGACACCAAGCCATTTTCTCCAAGTAGGAATAGTAACAAATTGAGGAACACTGGAGGTCAGTAGCAGCTTAACCCAACGTCACAATGTACACCTCAGTTTATCTCATCATGTTGGCATTGTATCATCTCGTAGCCTCACAAGAAGGGGAGTTCAATTCAACAACATAGTTCGAGGGAGAAAGAGATAGGACATTCATTAACTTTTACTATAATCTATTGTTATGATTATCCTATTTTATTATTAGTTAATGTTGTTAGATTCATAGGGTGCCTAATTTATAAATTAATCTTCATCACAGGTATGTATGTATAGGAGAAAAAGACTATCTGTGGGATTTGGTACTATTTATGGGTTTAAGCATCTATCGGGGCTCTCCAAATGTATTTCATGAGGATAAGGGAGACTGCTGTACTGGAGTTTCTTTTCTATGTCATTCAGAAAAATTTCTATGTAATTTCTATGGTATTCTAATTTAAAATTGGTCAAATAATTTAATATCAAGATATTACATCTATAATTTTCCTGAAAGCAAAGCCATAATTGAGCAGAAAATTTCACTCATTTTATGAAAGCTTAGAGAAAAAATTTTCTCTTACATTATTTTAAGAAAAATTGTGGCAAGTGTTTGAAAGCAACAGAGACTTAGAATTGAAAATTAATTTACTACTAATAGCTTTAGGCCCTAGAAAAATTAATATTTAATGAATAAAAATTTAATTAATACCATTTTTCTTAAAAAAATGTAATTAATACCATGGTATGGAACTAACAGTAAGAAGAACAGCAATTTCAGAAGATTCCTTTAAGTCTTAGAGATGAATGAGTATAAAGAAAGAAATTGTCATAGCAGTCAGTACGAAGTAGGTTTTCAATAAATAACAAATGTAGTTGAGGTAGAAGTAATAGTAATTACTACTGGTGCATTGTTACCACTGCAATAGGTTGGTATAAAATTGTTATATTTAATATTTAAGTATTTATAAGGGAAAATTGTTTCAATAAACAAATACTTTCAATCTTTAAAATTACTTTACATTCTTTTAAATTCCATTTTGACAATAATCTTACTCTTCATAATACTTTATCATTACTAAAGATACCGTTAAGTCAAGTTGTGTTCATAATCTTGAAACATTGCATCACACACTGTGAAAACTGATTAGGAAACAACAGTGAAAAAAGCCTTCATGATAAGAAAGCCACAGCCCACTTATGTAAAGAAATAAATATTATATAAATAATTATTATAGTATAGAAAATGCCAACCAAGATAGAGAAATATCAAGAATTGAGCAAACATCTTCTGTTGGTAAAGGAGGGACTATTGCGGGCATTGGGGCTTTATACAGAAAGTAACAAAAGACAATAGAGTTAAAAGACGAGTGCAAGTGAGATGGGCAGATGACAGGGCAAGAGTGCCTTTCCCATCAAAAGTCAAACTCTGTGAAATTATTTAGCCATTTGAGGTATTGTAATATTTGATAAGAATATAGGTACTTACACAGATATGATGGAGAGGAAATGATGCCAGATCTGCCACGCCAGAGTCTGAGTTATTTTCTTCTTCCCTGAAAGTGATGGAAAGTCATTGAGACAAGTTAGCCAAAGAACAGCAAAGTCAAATTTTCATTTAAGGAAAGAAAAATGAAAGCATAGTAGAAGATAACAGACAAAAGCTAACAACATGAGTTGCAGAAAAATCTAGGGGACTAGATTTATTTGTGTATGTATTTATTTATTTTTAGAGAAAGAGTCTTACTTTATCGCCCTCAGTAGAGTGCTGTAGCGTCTCAGCTCACAGCAACCTCCAACTTCTGGGCGTTAGGCGATTCTCTTGCCTCAGCCTCCTGAGTAGCTGGGACTACAGGTGCCTGCCACAACGCTTGGCTATTTTTTGTTACAGTTTGGCCGGGGCCAAGTTCAAACACGCCACCCTCAGTATGTGGGGCCAGTGCCCTACCCACTAAGCCACAGGTGCTGTCCAGGACTAGATTTATTTAAGGACAGTAAAGCTACCTGTGAAGATTACAAAATGTACTAAATCAGGAGATTAGGAAAGTATTTTATTTCCACCTGGCAATATCAATATTTAAATCATGATTCTTTTTTCTACTTGTAATATTTCTTCTCCATTAGAAGAATAAAACTAACACCAAGTTTAAAGCAGCCTAATTTTTTTTTTCACTTTAAGCAGTAAAAGTTTAAGTACCTGCACCTGATATAAGTTTTTAAATTAACCCTAAGTCAATTAGACCTTAATTGGTTTATAAGCTTCTGACAACGAAATGAAGTGATTTTACTATGGAATATTTGGTTATGAAGTAAAGTAAGTCAAATGAAGGAAATAAAAGTCCTTAGGAATCCATCCATGGGTACTAACTGCTGGTGTGCAGAGTCCCACTCATATTTAGCTCACAGATGAGGAACACATCATGTTACTCAATCATAAGGCGTTTACTCAATTCTTAATTCTTGTGCCCTGAAATTCATTTTGTTATTTTAGAATTTTTCACAATTAAATGGTGAGCATACTTGCACAAAAGTCACTGAAAACACCTCTGATAACTCCTTTATCGTGAACTCTAAATGGATGGGTAAAGGCGAGTTCCAGCTCTTTGCATGCATGTGGCGTCTTTCAGGACAGGCTGTGCCCATTTTCCTGCTCATTTTTATTATTGATAATGGGTATTGTCATTTCTAAAACATTTTAAAATTGAAAGCAATCATTATTATTTATATGTTTAATTACTTATAATGACAGACATATTTTTCCATAAAATTTGGAGAGACAGGAATTGTTATTTTTTCAGAACTTGAATATAACATATATGATAATCCCTTCCATCTGAATTCCAATATAAGTGCAAAGCTATAAGGTACAACTTTTTAATCTTTCCCTGTATTAAAATACAAACAAGTATGACTTAGCTTTAGAAATATACCTTTTTAAACTGAAGGATTCAAATGATAAATTAATCAGGTCTCCTCATCACTAATTATAATGAGAAGAGACAAATGTGTAGGGAATAAGAAGAAATCAAAAGAAAAGTCTCAGAATTTCTAGTTACTGTTCTAGATCAACAAGATTCCAGACAACTTCTATCATGAACGGATTATGAAAAGAACAACAATCTGGTAGATTAGTCTAAAATCCATGTTGTTAAGCTCCGGCTGTAGAAAGAAATACCAAAAGTCTTGTGGCTGTACTCAGTAAGTTGCTATCATACTGAGTTTTAAGACAAAGTTTTATACAGTCCTCTCGAATTATTAAAAAATAGAATATCAATTTTATGTGTCATATCTAGAAATAAACATGCTTGTCTTTATGTGGTCAACGAGGTTCTGGGAAAATAACATTTAAATTCCAAAAACAGAAAAAGTAAAAAGAGTAAAAGTTAAGTGGAAGGGAATTGCTGACATAATCACAGCATCATTATCCACTACTTGAAGATTCACAAAGACATGAGAATGCTATAAAAATTTAAAAACATTATATGTGACATTTGTTAGTAGCAAATAAGGGTGTATTAGAAAACTACAATACAGAGTCATTCTCATATTTATAAATCTTCTGCAGTTATGCACATAATTAATTTGTATTTATCAGCAGAACAAAAGAACAGCATCCCTTTATTATTTTGTGGTTCCTGCTACTAAAAGTTTAATTGATAGAATTAAAGAACTTTTGATAATTTTTGCCTTGGAATAGGTGAAATTTAAATAAACTATTTTACATTGAATAGCTATTCAATAAATGTTTTTCGAACTGCACTGAATTTAAAGGCATAATATTTTGTTCTGAAAGTCTAAGCTTAAATTTTCTGCTGTGCAATAGGGGAAGTTCAGGGCCAATTTGGTAGCATACTTCCAACAGTTAGATTAACTCCTAGGGTATTCCATTAGTATTTTAGAAATTATATTATTGTTCTACTCTATAAATTTATATATAAAACATAACTTAAAAAAATTGAATTAAGCAATAATTGCTATGATCTGTATATTAACCTTAATAGAAATATCATTGAAGGAAAAGCGAATTACCTGTGTAAAAACTGGCAAACTTATAAAATACTTATTTTATTGGAAGCTTAATGCAGCTTTTAGCCTCAAAACAACACATAGAAGCTTCAGGGAATTTTAAAGCTGTCCTGGTTATCAATCAGCTTAC
Source organism: Nycticebus coucang (assembly GCF_027406575.1). Taxonomy (NCBI): domain Eukaryota; kingdom Metazoa; phylum Chordata; class Mammalia; order Primates; family Lorisidae; genus Nycticebus; species Nycticebus coucang. The sequence continues at coordinate 155,825,787 of NC_069780.1, read as the reverse complement.
CCTTGTAAGCTTCTGCTTATCTTATCAAAGTAAGGCATCACTTTTGCTTCCTTCTGCTAATAAGGTCTGGAGCAGAGCTTTCCTCCAGCAGCTTAGTAATTCCCTTTGCAGACAGAAGTGTTCAGTCTGTTGGCTCTCCCCTCACTTAATCTTTCCATTTAGTTTTGTTTTTTTTTTTTTAATTTTCAGGGAAACAAGACATCTAAATCCATTTTCTTTTATTGCTGGAATTTTAAGATTCTAAACACTACAAAGAAGCATCTTTCTAACCTCAAAATATTGATTCTAAGTAGATGTTGGTTTTCTAGGTGTCTAAGTGATTGGGTAAAGATGTAGATGTTGGGGTAAATCATAAAGTATGCTTAAATCATGATCGAACTAAGCAGGAATCATGTTTCAAACACTTTTATAGAGGAAAATGGGCAAATAACTCAGTCTCAATACATCAGTTACCCTTAATGTGGTGATTGAAATGAGTCATTCACAAGGTAATCCTAAGGATAAATAAGTTAATATAAAGACTCCATCTCTATGTGTTTCCTTATTATCCTACTATTAAAATTATTATTCACTGAGATAATCTATGTAGAGTAGCAGGCACAATTATTATTATTCTGTCGCTACATTAGTTCATTTCCCAGTTAAAGAGTAATTGCCTCATTTACAATTAATAGTAATGGCAGCTTTGGAAGACAGACTTCAAATTTGGCATTACTTTAGTTAATAGGAAGGAAAGTTAGATATAAACCGATCAAAGCTTCATCAGGATAAAGCTAAATTAGTAGGGTTGAAGAAGGCAAAAATGAAAGAAGGAGGAAGAATTAGAAATACTTGGGAGTAATGAAAGAAGGGTCAGGGTACGTAAGAGGAACCTGGTACAGACCATCGGCAGTGTAAGCATCACAGTTTCAAAGGCAAAGCTGTGGTTCAAAATGAAGGACACAGTCTGTTAGAACTATGAGGTAATCTTCCTAATGACCAGACAACTTGTCAAACCCTTCCTGAAATTCTGCAGCTTGTCTGTGACTCCCAATCCTAAGAAGAATGTGAAAACTTGAAGAGGGTTCAGAGGACAGCCACAAAGATAATGAATTGGTTGTAAAGTAAGACCTACAAGAAAAGGTGAAAAGATCTAGAATTATTCAACTTGGAGGCAAGAACTTAGAGGTTATTTAAATCCTCAAGTTAAAAATAGATGGTATTCATCCCATGATTCTCCGTTGATTATAAAGAGGAAATCTGTTTAAATTCAAGGAAAGAAACTATATGGAATTTTAAAAATAACAAGCAGGTTCCTTAAAAGTCATTAAGGAATCCTGAGAGCAGTTTACAAAAGGTACATGCTTTTTTAAGTTGTGTAATTTATTTGCATATTTATTTTAGTTAGCTGAGAATGTGAAGTCTTTGATGAAGAAGAGAAATGGCCTTCATGACCTGGCAGGGGTCTTTCCAGCCTTAAATTTCGCTGAAATCCAGAGTTAAGTATTAATAGGCCACTAAATCACTTCCACATTTCCAGCCTTGCCTCTCATTCATTTGTTTCAGACCGTGGGAGTGAAAGGCAGTGGAGGTGATTTGAACCAAGGTGAGCCTGGGAGCAGGGACAGGGTTGGGGGTGGAGAGGAGGCAGAAGGTGCAGCGTTTGGGAAGAGAGACGGGCAGCGATTTCAGAGCACAGACGTGACAAACAGAGACTGTCACACATTCGAGCAATGGGGCATAATTTGGGTGTGGCTGAAGCATATTGTACTTGAAGAAGATGGTAGGAGAAAGAAGACGCTGGAGAAATTGTTGGGAGACCGCACAGGGATTTTAGTTTCATGATAAAACTGATTTTCAACCCTTAGGTGTGAAAGGTAGCTAGGAGGGGAAAGTTCTGATCAGATTTCTCTTTCAGGAAAATCACGGTGACAAAAAGGTGAATGTTGAGTAACAGACAGGAGGCCCTCAAGGGAGATCCAGCCGGTCCATTGAGAGATAATAATTATCCAAACTAACTCAGAGCAGGCACAGGGATATTTAGGAGGGTTTTGTAGTTTGATGCCTGCCTCTAGCATCTAGGAAAAAAAATAATTAAAAAACAAAGAGGATACTTAGTGATACAGAGCTTCCATTGAGTCACCCTCTTATCAACTTAGTCAACAAATGAGTGATTACACGAATCAGGCCTTATATTAAGTATTAAGCATGGCAGGATGTTTTCAGTAGATAACTAAATAACCTGGTGTTCTTGGGACAGCCCTAGTTGATACTTGCTATCCTTACCCACTGACAGCCAGGAAAAATGTGATATGGGCATATGGTGGAACATTATTCAAGCTTTTTATTTATTTATTTATTTATTTATTTGCAGTTTTTGGCTAGGGCTGGATTTGAATCTGCCACCTCTGGTATATGGGGCCAGTGCCCTACTCTTTTGAGCCACAGGTGCCGCCCCAAATGGCACTTTGACACCCCAAATGGATGAATCTCGAGGACAGTATGCTAAATGAAATAAGACAGTCATAAAATGACAAAATGTGTGATTTCACTTACATGAGGTAACTGGTGGAGGCGAGCCTGCAGAGAAAGAAAGGAGGCTGGTTGCTGGGAGCCTGGGGAAGTGACAGATGTAGCTTTTGTTTAATAGAAGTTCTTTCAGTTTTGTAAGATAAAAATGTTGTGGATATTGGCTATACAATAACACTAATATTTTTAATACTACTGAATGTACACTTTAAAATGGTTTGAATAATTTTATGTTATATGTATTTTACCACAATCTAAAGGGTATTTTTTTTTTTGCCTGTAAAAGGTCTTAGTTAACATTAATGAGTTTAGTCATGACATGAAATTCCTCCTTGATTTTTTTGAGATGAAAAATAATTAATGAAAGATACTGTATGTGTTAGAGTCTATCAATTTCTCAAATTTTTCCTGCAGTGTTTGTAGTTAATAATACCCAATGATGTCATTTTGATGTTTCTATGAGTTATAATGTCCATTGAGGTTCCAGACAGTTTTATTTTCTCTAATCATGTTTCCTGGTTGAAAAGGAATTTCCTCCACTTTATGGAAGAGGATAGTACCGTCTCAAGAAAACCAGGCTATATGGGGTATATCTTTGGGAAAAGCAAAACACATTAAGCCTCTACAATATTTGGTCATATTAGTCTGTTAAACAGCTATGTAAAGGTGAGGAGTTAACTCCCCAGACACAGGGTTATCCGGGCTCAGTTCATGTGGGTCTAGTTTATGAATTCCTATAGAAGTGGACCTGATGGCTATGAAAGCTGATGGAAGAGTCTTTGGCCATGACAAGTAAAGTTCCTCAGATAGTTTGGAAATTTCAATGTCGACAAGCCAGTCGTTCATTTTATTTTACCTGAGCACTGAATGATAAAAGCAGTGATGCTACTGGGTTAAAGAGTTCCTTAATTGCCCAGCCAGTGAAATGGCTACCCCCATTATTAGACATAAAAGAGAGTCTTTCCCAAATGGGAAATGTGAGGTCTAAAATTGCTTTGCCTCTGTTAAAGCAGTTGTTCTATTGTTAGAGTCTGAACAAAGGTCAGAGAAGGAAGAGAAAATCCTTCTGGCCAACAAAAAAGTAGACAATATTAAGAACCTATTTTTAACCATGTGAGGGGAGGGGATGGAATAAGTATTATTTATAGATTTTTAAATGAGTTTAACATTTTTAACTTAAGTGCATATCTCTCTTTTTTAATTTTCTAAGAACTGTAGGCTTGGAAGATTAAAAAAAATACATCTTCTGTTTAATCTTACTGAATTTTACTCCAGCAAATGCAGTTCAGATGATTATGAAGTTTTCCCACACATGGTGGATTATAGTATATAACATTTTTAATAAATTCTATGTTAATGTATTTGAGAAGACTATATTAATACCACCAGAGACCTTCTAGGTGGAAAAAAAAATTCGATTTTTATCAAAATGAGTACTTGATGACAATAATCAGGATTTAGTTTTGGCTTTGATTTTTGAATTTGTTATACAGTCTAGACTTTTTAAAAGTAGCTCATTTAGTGCTTTAATCTGAGAAAACATTGCTCTTTACTTGTGGAGTGTGCTTTTAAGTGTGCATTTAACCTCAGAGTATGCCTTTGAGAGAAGCTAGATACTTAATTGAGTTTTGATATTGTGGTGATGTTTACTTGTAGCTCAAATTCCAGGTAAAACTCTGTATTGCTTCCAAAACACCCAAATCATTAAGGACCCAAAAAGATAAGTACTATCTATATAGACATTGTCTCTGCTAGCTATCACTGCTTGACAGGGTTTTGTAACCCTAGCATCAAGTAAAAATGAAATATTCTGGTTTTGCCATTGTATGGGAATTTCCCTTATTTTATGAAGCGAAATTAGGATCAGATTTCCTTTGGAGGTACCATTTGTCAGGTAAAAGTTTTTTCTGTCATTTTAGATTTTACCTTTTAGAATAAATCAGGGCAATTCTTTCACTTTCTTTTTTTTTTTTTGCCTTTCCCATATTGACAGATATATGTTTTTGTTGTTGTTAATTTGCTTTGTTTTTCATTCCAAGAGTAGTCCTAGAGATGTCCTTGTTCTTAGGTTTATCTAATTATTTAATCTGAAGAATTATTTTTTATGTGTACACACACGTATGTATATGTGTGTAGTGTGTGTGTGTATGTGGTGTGTGTTGTATGTATATATATGAGTCAAAGTGTCTTCAAAATGCTCAGGAAGTTCTCATAGATTAGAAAGGGGCATGTCTATCATTGTAACTTTGTATTTCTTGCTAAATCTGGCACCTACCTTAGATTTAAGACAATAGCAACGAAGGTGAAAAGGACAATCTTAATCACTTCTCCCTGATCAGAACCAGGACCATTTTCACACTTTCTAAAAGTGTGAGTGAGATGTGCATTACTATCTGGGACACACTTTTCCCCTTGTATACAGAACTGGGTTTATGACTGGTCAAACTTACAGGAATTAGTTTAGGAATAGCTTCCAAGAGAGAATGTTTCATTTTTATACTTTTTATTTTCATCCTCTGCAAAATTTTAATTCATTTATTTGGTATCATTTTGTAATCAATTCACTTTGACTCGTCCAATTAAATTATGGTATCCTGTGCTCCCAAGAGGATATTAAAAGACTAAATTTCTTAAAGGTGACACTAAATTCTTCAGTGAAATTTTTGAAAATCAGGAAAGACTTAAACTAGATAGTCAAACCTAATCTTGATGAAGTCTTAAAATCATAAAGCCAGCAAGGCTGGTCACTGTCTGCAAATATGCTGTAAGACACTGTGAGTGGCATTGACTAACAGGACTGTATGTAGGAAAAGTTGGTAACTTCATTAACAACTACATCATTTTGATAAAATTTAAAAAGAAAAGATTTTACTTTAATGATATTTTTGAAAAAATATCCCATTGATCCCTCTGAAAAACTTTTTTTTTTTGTGATACAAAAAGGGTAACAAATAAGGCTCTGCAAATTCATCTATATTCAGTACATACACAATTCAGAAATCTGAAAGAAAACAATTGAATACTTTTATCCCTTTTCTTAATTAGGGGAGAATTTATTTTTAAATTTAAAATAAAAGGAAAAGAATATGATATGCAATGAGATCAATACATTAATATAAAATAAAACAAGTTTCTACAAATTGGGTAAAAATCTCAATATTCATTGTCACTACTTACCAATGAATGTGAAATAAACATATTATTAATTTTCTCCCCATAAAATGGCCAACCACTCAAAGAGACAGGCTCTCTTCCTACTTTAGGCCAGGGGTGTGACTTTTTTCTAAAAGGAAATTTGGTAGGGTTTATTAAAAGCTTTAAAGTATATCTCTTATTCCTATAATCTGAAAAATCCACTTTTAAGAATTTATCCAAAGAAAATGATCAGATATAGAAAAAAATGAGTTTGCTGGAAATATAAATACAAAGCAATATTATTTTTGAAATATATTTAAATACATTGAAAAAGTTTCACAATGAAAACTGTAAGCTAAAATCAGGAGGCAAAATTCTATGTGCTATATAATTTCTCAAATTTTTAGAAACACTTTATGTAGTTTTAGAATAGTCTCTAAAACAACATATCAAAAAATTGAAAATTGTGATTTTTGTTTTGTTTTGGAATTATTGATAATTAATATTTTTTGGTGTCAATTGTTCTTGATTTTCTAAATTTTTCAAATAGGTCATCAATTATTTTTCTAATGATGAAAATAAAAAATGAATTATGAAACTCTACTTCTCTTCATATGCTATTTTGGTACCATTTATTAGATGCAATATTACAAAGTACTTTTGCCCTCAAATTATTCACAGCATTTAAGTGTCTGAGCTCTCTTTTTGTATTGAAAAGTCATGGTTATATATATATTACATTATTCACACCTGTACACACATGCACATGCATATATACACACAAATATGTATATATATTAACATTGGAGGTCAATGCCAAATGTTATTGTGACATCAGCATCTTAATTAAAGTCGTTATTCTAGCATTCACATTTTGGAATTGTATTTAATGAGATTTACAATTTCAAAATTTGCTGATGTCAATTATTTGTTAATTCTGGCCAGACAAAATGTAAACAAAACAAAACAGACCAAAAACCAAAACACAAGAAGTGAACGAATTTAATGTGGAAGTGTGATTTTAGGAACATATGTTGTTGTTCCTAATTTTTCTTTTTTTTTTTTTTTTTAACTTGAATTCTTTATTAAATGTTTGGTAGAATTCACAAGTGAAAAAAAAAAAAACAACGACCCCCTTTAAATGCATTTATTTGCTTGCTTATAATCAATGAGAATGGAATAGGAGCATAGTGTGTGAGAGGGAGCACATTAGATTATTAGCTTTGGCCACTAGGGAGAGATGGCATAGGGGAAGAGACAGAGGGTGGGCAGTAAGCCAGAAGAAGAAGGAAGACTGCCCATGATGGACAGTGCCCATAAGTTATGATGGGTGGCTAGCCTCATTAGGATAGAGTGGTCACTGAACGAAATGGCTTCTATTTAAGGGTAACAGAATTCTAGGTGACTTGTACTTTCTTTGTTATACTTTTATATTATTATTATTATTATTATTATTATTGTGAGAGAGTCTCATTCAGTTGTCCTGGGATAGGGTGCTGTGGTGTCATAGCTCACAGTAACCTCAAACTCTTGGACTCAAGCAATCCTCGTGCCTCAGCCTCCCAAGTAGCTGGTACTACAGGGACCTGCTACAATGCCCAGCTAGTTTTTCTGTTTTTAGTAGAGGTCTGGAGAGGTCTCACTTTGCTCAGGCTGGTCCAAACTCTTGACCTCAGGCGATCCACCCGCTTTCACCTCCCGGAGTGCTAGGATTACAGGCCAGAGCCACCATGCCTGGCCCCTTATATTATTTTATTTTTTTATTAAATCATAGCTGTGTACATTAATGCGATCATAAGGCACCATACACTGGTTTCATAGACCGTTTGACACATTTTCATCACACTGGTTAACATAGCCTTCTGGGCATTTTCTTAGTTACTGTGCTAAGACATTTATCTTCTACATTTACTAAGTTGCACATGTACCCTTGTAAGATGCACCGCAGGTGTATTTTTCTATTGGAACAAAGTAAGGCAAAACTCCATTGCAGTCCAAAACTCAGTGCAGTCTATGAAATAATCAAACATTAGATGGAAAAACATAAAGTTCTATACAAAATAGTTCTAATGGCAGTAATATCCTTTACAGTAAGGACACTCCTTTAGTAATTTTCACTATTAATTAGAATAGCATGCATTGTCATAATTTTTTGTTAATTTTACAGTATTAGGTTGAACTATGTCAAATTGCTAAAATGTTTGTATACCCACTGCAAACAACACTTATCTTAAATATATCTTACATTGCTTGTTTTCAATCATAATAAAACATAAGAAATTACTTGGTATAGGAATGTAAAAGGAAGAAACATATGCATATCAAAAATTTTTAATAATGGCAAAATTAAATTGTTTTGCTGAAGCATTGTTTGCTATTAGAATATTAAAACCAATTTCTTTTTCTTATCCACTATTTTTTCTATTTCTATTATTTATATAGGTAGAAATTTCAATTAGGTTGGTTGTTTTACAAATGCTTTGAGAGTAATAATTTACTTTCAGTCTTTTTCTCAATATGTGCTTTTGAAAGTGAAAATAAAACTGGTATGATATTTTATTATATATATGAATATAAATATAATCTAGATTATTTTATGTGTAAGATAATTATTACTTAGGAGTCATCCAGTAAGGAAATGCACAATTATATCTAAGCATTGGTGATATTTCTAATTCAAAAAAATTACTCTCCTGATGAATAAACATTTTTTACTTATGTTGTCTAAAAGTCTAAGTTTTATTTTTACTTACGATAATTTGAAGTTCAAAGAAATTTTAAATAAGTTTTATTTCAACTTTGAATATATTTGTCTGGGGAAAAAAAAATCTCATTTTTTAATTCCAAAGAACGTATGGCATACCACTAGTGGTTTTTTGTAGCTCTTCAAATGAAAATAAATTAAATTCCAAAATAAAATAAATTCCAAATAAATATAAAATAAAATCAACTCCAATTAGTTTATGATTTGCTATTTATACTAAAAATTAGCCAAGAAAAAACCATATTTTTCAAGGAATTATAAAATGTTTCAATTTTGATGTGTTATGAAATAAAAAATAGAAGATTGTACATTCCTAAAAATGAGTAAATTGCTTTTATAATGTAGGTAAATTATTCCACAATTAAAAAAACTCATTAAAATGTAAGATCAACCTGGGTTTTATGATCATTAACTTTCATTAATATTTTATAAGTGACAAATATCTTTTATTGCACATGTGAAAACCTTGTTAAAACTTTAGTTGTCATATTATGCTTTCAATTACCATGCACTCATTTTCTTGCAAGTTACTATGTTTATGCTGAATTTTATAGCAAACAAATTCTTGGAAGTGTTACAAGAGCATTGGGATTTGATAAAAGATTGTGGATTTTCAGCCTGAAATAGGGTTGGCTGATGTTTCACATGAACACTGTGCATCTAAGGGTTGAAACTCTGTGCAACTAAGTAGATTAGGATGGTTAGAATTTGTTTTTCAAAATAAGAATGTCAACTGAAGTTGCTTTTCATTTTGTACCTTGTTAGGTATGAGACAGATTGAGCCAGACAAAGACATAAACGGACACAAGGGTGCACATGTACTGTGCTGGGTAGTGGGCCTGTGCCTGAGAGCCTGAGTGAGGGTTAAAGGGCTACCATATGGAGTCGAACGTTCTGTAGAGCTTTTCGATCCTAAGTGCTACCGTGGGGCTCATAGTAACCTTCATTGTTGAAAAGAAGTCACCAGCTGGATCAAGATTTGTAACCACATTAGGAGCAAGTTTTCTAGTTGTCAGTGCTTGGGGCAAAAGATTGTAAGAAGTGAACAGCTGTGTCCTTGGAGAAAAGCGATCTGCTTTGGTGGATTCTGTGACACTTCTGTCACTGAGGGAAGGTTGATAAGGGTCACACAGATGAGGATAGTAAAATATATCTTCAAGGTCAAAAGGGAAAAATGAAGGTAAATTTTGAATATTGGTGGATGATTCAGTTAAAAGAAACCAGTAATTCTTGTAGTATGTGTTTGAAGAAAGGCAACAGCACACAATTTGATTATTAGTGGGTTATAACAGCATGCAGTAAATTGTCAGGCAGATTTCTGTCTTGATTTCCATTGCGTGGAAACATCACTTTGAGTGCTAAATTTGTCAGTCTGACCTATAAACTACAACCAAATATTCTTTATACAAATAGAGCTAATGTGCTATATTCTCAGCTTTATATAATGGGATGAGTAAAATGAATCTAAATTTCTAAAAATGTCTACTATAAGTACTACACTACTTTCAGGGTTACTCACTACTGAATACCCAATTGAAAGAGTGGTCATTAATTTGGATCAAGGTCAATATAAACAAATACTTTGAGGGTAGCTAACCCAATACTGATCGCATAATTTTTTCTCATTCTGCATTGCCAAATTCATGACCTAAAAGAAGAGCCTGTAAAAAGTAAATGTAGGTGAGAATAAGTCTTAGTATTTCTTTTGGAGGAAATCAGAAATAACACATGAAAGATGCAGAGAAGAGAGAAAAGAGATAGTAATAGAGTTAGAAGGAGAAAGGAAGAAAGAGAGGCAGGGAGAGAGGGGGAACATGTGAGCTCATCGGCTAAAGGAATTAAGAGGCCCTCAGGAAGAAACAATCTGAAATGTGTAGTCACTGAATGTTTACTACTGGTATTGTACTGTTTATCAGTTTTTCCTGTAAGACATCCATTAGCAATGAGGGTCATATGAGAGATCTTCTTGAGCCATTCTATTTTTGTCAACTAGAATACTATTAAGCAAGGATTGTTTCTATGACAAAATGTTTCATCACTACTGAGGAGGTACTCAGAGTAGCTGTGTTATTGGTATTCAGTAAATGCTTAATAGTAGTAATGATACCACAGGTGCTGTGGGGTATAAAGAATACAATTGGCCTTTACATATGTTTCTCTTTTCCAAAAGATAAAACGGCTTCCCTGGCCTGTTTATTTGATATGCTTGAGCGTTTTCTTATTAATACGAGGGTAGCCCCAGTTTGATGAATGCTTCTACTCCATTCAGGAAGATTAAAAAATATATAGGTCAGATGCTAATCACCTGAGTTATGTTCCCAGAAAGGAACACCATAGGTTCTCAAACATTTTACTGGTAGTGTTTCATGAAGCCAGTTTGGTTTCAGTGGTATCCTCTGTAGTCTCTGATGTTAGATGGAGTATTTGTTATGCCGACTCATGGAGCCAGTTTCAGAAGGTGAGAGATATGAAGTGGGATTATTGCGTTATGGATATCTATTAGAGATATTATAATAATCTGTAAAAAAGTACAGGTTGTCAAATAGGAATCTAAGGTTGTTGGATAGGCATCTTAGAAGCTGAGTACATCATATGTGAAAAAAGAAATTCGTGATAAAATTAAATCAATAACACGGAAGAAGAAAAAGAATACAAGGCAAGTTTATACTTTGGCAAATTACCCTTGGAAATCACATACATGTACAAATGAATCAATCTTATACTAAATATGTCATCAGGATAGGATATTTAAAAGTTTGATAAATTATATTTATAATTATAAAATCAACTTATCTGACATTGTGTGACGTTGTGTCAAATTCTTTCACAGTTTTATAAGATAATTTAATTTTAATTTACCATTGCTATCATCAGTTAAACTCTAATGAGTTATAGGGGGCAATTTGTATGTGCCTGAAGCTGATACGTTCTTATCAGAAGCATTTATATTTAATTTCCTTCTCACGGCTTTTTGTCACCTGTGATTACTTGGTTGGATTACTCATATTCAAATGCCTAAGAATCCCTAAATTCATTCAAAACATCATAATAAAGGGCAGTAGTCAGAGAGAAAAGACTCAACCCCTGTTTGTGTTACTCAATGACATATTGCATGGGGTTGGAAACTACAGCTCCCAGGAACAAATTCAGACATTTTCTTTTCTTGTAAATTAAGTTTTATGAAAACATAACCATGCTTATTCATTTACGCGTTGCCAATGGCTTCTTCCTCACTATAAGGGCACAACTCTTGTCCTTGAGGCAGAGTTCTTACAGTCTGCAGAGCCTTAAATTTTCACGATTTGGTCCTTTATAGATGTTTCAGGCTCCAGATTTATTATAATAAAACTGCTAAATTGTCTTAACTCCAGCACTCCTTCTCAATCTTTTTTCTTCTTTTCGTCTTCCTTAGAAAATCACTAGATGTTTGGAGAACACTTAGAGATCTAAAAATAGATCTGCCATTCAATCCTATAATTCCTCTATTAGGTATATACCCAGAAGACCAAAAATCACATTATAACAAAGATATTTGTACCAGAATGTTTATTGCAGCCCAATTCATAATTGCTAAGTCATGGAAAAAGCCCAAGTGCCCATTGATCCACGAATGGATTAATAAATGGTGGTATATGTACACCATGCAGCCTTAAAGAAAGATGGAGACTTTACCTCTTTCATGTTTACATGGATGGAGCTGGAACATATTCTTCTTAGTAAAGTATCTCAGGAATGGAAGAAAAAGTATCGAATGTACTCAGCCCTACTATGAAACTAATTTATGGCTTTCACATGAAAGCTATGACCCAGTTATAACCTAAGAATATGGGGAAGGGGGAGAGGGAGGGGAAGGAGGGAGAGGATGTGAGGAGGGAGGGTGATTAGTGGGATTACACCAGCGGTGCATCTTACAAGGGTACATGTGAAACCTAGTAAATGTAGAATATAAATGTCTTAACACAATAACTAAGAAAATGCCAGGAAGGCTATGTTAACCAGTGTGATGAAAATGTGTCAAACAGTCTATAAAACCAGTGTATGGTGCTCCACGATCGCATTAACGTACACAGCGATGATTTAACAATAAAAAAAAAAAAAGACTAGCCTGGGGGGGGGGGAAAGAAAATACCTAGATCTGATCCCCTACCTACTATTCAGTGACTTATTGGATAGGCCTTAAAGGGTCAGGTGCCCTGGCTTATGCTTGTGAAGAATCACGTGAGGCCTGAAGTTTAAGGCAAGCCTGAGCAACATAGTGAGATCCCATCTCACAAAAAATAAAAAAAGCTTTAAAGGAATGTTTTCGCTTGAGGAATCAGTATTAAAAACAACCTAAAATAACATTTATGGTTGGATGATTTTCAGATACAGCCAACAAACTCTAATTAATTCAAAATATTATTTTAAAATAATAATAGCAAACATGTATATAACACATACTGATTGCCAGCTATAGTTTTAAAGATATTCCTTATATTATTTAATCTTCACCACTTGCAGGTACATGTCATCATCATCATCTGCTTTTAGGGAATGAGGAAATTTAGGCACATTGTAAGTAATTTACCTAAAGTAACAGATAAATGGGGGGCAGAAATGAAACTGGAACCCAGGCTGACTGGTGGCCTCAGTGTCCATCTGTTGGCCAAAGAATGAGCTTTATCTTTCATTGAACACTGTTACTCCCCTGAAAGGATCTCTGTCTCTTATTCTCACATATTATCATAAAGCTTCAATGAAAGCAAAGTAAGGTGCTAACAATTCAATAAGAGATTGCCATCTCGTATGTGAGACGTCATATGTCTCTAAAGTTCCATTGCTTACCAATTAGATGAAAACACTAAAAGAACACTTAAATACAGAAGTAGGAAGAGTGGTGACACTTTGTGCTTTATGTAACATTGAACTGAAGTTGAAAATAAGATTAAGTACTTCACAGATAGCAAAATATTCTTTATAAGACAGAGATAGGGCATTTCAAGTTCTTCTATCACAAATCTCACTAGCAAATGTCATAAAATAATTTTACTAATACCTGTGATTTTTCAGATGACACATTTACAGATGAAGCACAGAAAGATTTTATAGTAATAAGTAATGGAGACAAATGTAGTTGATGATGGCCAAGAGAAACAAATAAGAAAGAACAAATATACCCAATAAAGAAAGTCAACTATCACTGAAAAAAAGCTTCTAAAAACTAAAATAAATTGTACTACTATTCACACACTGTTAATATTAATTGGCATAATACTTGGGTAAGCTTGGAAAAATGATTCTCTAATTTTAGAATAAATCACATTATTTACTCTTATTAAAAGAAAAAAAGATGCGAGTAAGATATCTTGAGAATTCTCTAGTTTATAAATATTTCTTCCCTTTGGCAGGAATGGATCTAAACTATTAAAATATAAAAATTTAACTCACCTTTAAACACACAAAATTTTATTTGTGAACTTTTAAAGATACTCTATAGTCTGAAAATCCCTTTTTACTCAGTATTCAACTCACAAAATAATTACAACTACTTTTTTATGTAAGAAATTATTTAATGAACTGAATGAGCAATGAGAATGTTTCTTTTTTAAAACAAACCTCTGAAAGAAGCTGAGCTGCTATTGTCAGATAGGGCTGGTACTCAATTATTGTATCCTGTAGCATTGTATGATCATTTTGAAAATGAGAAATGTTATCTATTCAACCCATCATTGCCTCTTACATTTAATATAAAGTACTGCTACTTGGATCAACCAGAATAAAAAATAAATTTTGCAAGATTAAAATTTGTTACAAAAGCTGTTTTGATAATGCACATTCAAAACTAAATTCAGCCTTCGCATCTAACAGAGGGATAAATCTGTTTTGAGCAGGTGGAAATACAACCAAGCATAACCAAGCTGGCCTTTGTCGCATGCCCTTGACACCTGAATGAGTTTGTTCTCTGGGTGATGAGGGGTCAACACAATAAAATGGCTCTCATTGAATCACTGAGTAGTTTTGGAGAATACTACCAAAATGTTGCCTAGGTGTTCTAACACTGGCCAGTGGAGAGGTCACTTTCACCTCAGTGACCTATGAAACTTCGTGGTCAACAAGACACAAAGAGTAGCTAACAGTCCAGGGACAGTAAATATTGAAACAGCTCTTCCCTGGCCAGCGCTTTGCATTTAACTAAAGTCTTCTGCAGAAGCATTGTTAGATCTTTTAGAACTATGGAAAGAATGACACCTTTGAATGGGTGGCCATTTCCATACAAATCCCATCCTGATCCTACCATAGGAACTTTATTATGTTCATTATTTTTACTATCAGTGACGTCTTTTTTAAAAAAAATTGGGTCACTTGTAAGATTTCCATCGAAAAAAGTGATCAGCCACTTCATAGATGATAGCCACTTCACTGCACTAAAGAAATAAATTTATTTCTGAGACTATGTAAATATTTCACATAGTTATATAGCTAAATAATTTAATTATAAGGTGGTCTGAACAACAGATGACTTTAAAAATATTCTATCTTCAGTGGTGTACTTTTAATATTAGGCAGCATAAAGTACAAACAGCATGTATTTTCAGAACTACATATAGTAATTTGTTTGAAAATGATAAAATTATTTAGATTTAGAATTTTTATAAAATGTTTCAATTATTACTCTGGGTAAGAAAAAATTGGGTACTATAAACACAAAAACACTAAAGGCCATGTCTGAAAACATTGTGGAATGTATTTACTAACAAAATCTATAGATAATGAACACTGGCCTGTTTTGCAACAAAGGTAGTTAGGTTGATCAGGAAACTAATAAAGAGTGACTGGGAATTAAACTCCAATAAAATCCTTATATTCTAAGAATTTATAGACTAATGGCCAACAAACACATGAAAAATGCACATCATCTCTAAAGGAAATGCAAATCAAAACCACATTGAAATGCTATCTAATCCTAGGGAGAATGGCGCACATCATTAAGTCAACACTGTGGATGTGGAAAGAAAGGGGCACTCACTCGTACACTGTGGGTCGGAATGCAAACTAGGACAACCTGTATGGAAGGTTGTATGAAGATTGTCAAAGAACTAAAAGTAGACCTACCATTTGATCCTTCATACCACTACCAGGTATTTACTCAAATGAAAAAAAAAAGACATTTTATCATAAAGATACTTGCACTTGAATGTTTAGAGCAGCACAATTCATGATTGCAAAGGTTTTGAAGCAACCCAAGTGCCCTTCAATACATGAATGGGTTAATATTGTAGCATGAGTACACCATGGGATGTTATTCAGACATAAAAAAGATAGAGATATGGCACCTTTTGTAACAACCTAGAAAGAAATGGAAACCATTCCCCTGAGTGAAGTGTCACAAGAATGGAAAAACAAACAACACACGTACTCAGTACTGAATCGGAACTAGTTGATCAACATCTACACGTTCATATGGAAGCAACACTGAATGAAATTCAAGTAGAGATGAGGCATAGAAAGGGATGGGTAAATTCATACCCAATGGGTACATTGCATGGGTATATTGTGCACTTTCTGGCTGAAGGACACACCTATAACTCTGACTTTAACCTTACCAAAGCAGAATATGTAACCCAAATGTATGTAACCCATACTAATCTGAAATTTTAAAAATGTATACAGACACACACACACACACACACATATCTATAAATCAAATGCATGCTGATTTAGAAGCCAGCAGTTTACATACAATAGATTATACTCTTATCAGCACATCTGTTAAGCATGAAGATCCCTCATACGTAGATCAGATATTTAAACCTACTTATGGCCTCTTCCTCAGTTCAATCTCTTGCTTTGGCTTCCTACTCAAGAAGCTTTTTTCAGGAGTTCAATGTTACCCATAGTTTTGATTAAAAAACATTTCTTTTCACTAGTGTGATTTTACAAAATCTTCATTGGCCAGGCCCCAAAAGGAGGGTCTTCAGGCAATGTTTAAAAAATAAAATTCTCACTGGTAATAGGTAGTCTAAAATTGAGTGTGACGAGTCTGTTTTGAACATAGTATTTTAGACATGTTGTATCGATATCCTGGTGATTTTGCTGAATTAAATGTAATGCTAGAAGTGTTTAATTAAAGAAAATTAAATGTCAGGGAAAAGTTATAGAAGCAAGCTATAGGTTTGGTAAATGTGCCAATTTTACATAAATTCTGGTAGAAATTAGACTGGCATTTGTAACAATATATCATATTAGTTGTTTTTATTCCTGTCTCCTCTCCAACATATGCTCATAATTCACAGGGCATCATGGACTTGGTATGTGCCAGGCTTGGTATGGGCCGAGGCTGATTCTGAGAGTCACAGTGGTGAATTGGCAGCAGAGGCCCTCCCTCAAGAAGTTTATAGTTTTATAAAGTATTTCAAGGCAGAAAGTATATCTTATTCCATTAATTACATAGAAGTATACGTAATAGATCCTAAATTAGTGTTTATCAATCTTGATCGAAATGTTATAGGGTAGGTACATCACATTTTCAAAATTTTGGAAACAGTTGGAGATATACTCAGTATATTGAATAAAAGACTACAGATTTAAACAATTCTTAAAATTGGGATTTTTTTTTATCTTGAATTGCAGTGAACAAGAATACATTTGTACAGAAGGGTTTTTAAAAAAAATGCTCAAGGTGGGAAAAATGCTGGGTGGGTTGAAGGAGCCAAAGAACAGTCTAGGTAGCCAGCTGCTGGGGCCAGCACCAGGGCTGGGTGCAGGTGTGCTAGTACTGTGAGGCATGCATATTTAAGAGATTATTACATGTGAAACCTGCTATGCTACAAAACAGAACTTTTGCTTGATACAACAGTGTGCTCAAGAAGGGTGAGGCTAGAGGATCACCTGTTTGAGCCCACCCTGGGTAACGTAACAAGGCTATAACTCCAAACAAAGAAGAAGAAGAGGCAACTTTGTAATGATTTTGATGATCATTCCATTGATCTTCCTAGAAAAAAAAGGTTGTTAATTTCACTAATAAGAACATGAAGGAGGTTAAGAAATCTCCAAAACACTTGTCTGCTGGAGAACAGTTGTATAAGCTATAGAAAGCCAGAAAAGAAGAGAACTTCATCATCACTTTCCGAATTCTTGTTACAGGAAAAAAAAAAAAAAAAAACACCTGGAGGTGGGGATTGTGACATTGCAAATGAAGAAAATGAACTGGTTGTGCAGCCCACCTGCTTGGAAAATTATGCCATGATCACTGGGCGTATTTGTTGTATGACAGCAAGTCTAGTTCTTCACCGAGAGAAAGCCCACCGCCAAAATATTGTGGGTTTTCTTCTAAGGTTTCTCAGGGGCCATGGAAATTTCTGCTCAGTAAGAATGTGTGGTTGAATGTAACTTTAACCTTCTGGACAAAGAATAAACTTGTAGCTTGTTTCGTATGTAGCTTGTTTCACGAGGGTAGATCTTGGAGTTGTGCTGGATTGCCTTTCACTAGCCGTTTACAGGAAGAAAAACAATCTGTTTTACTTGGTGGCTGTCCAGACCTGCTGTCTTTGGTAAAGTCACTACTTAAGAGCAAATTTGAAGAATATGTAATAGTTGATTTAAACTGGCTTCAAGTAGTCATAAGAAGGTAGAGCTCAGAACTATTATCCAAAACAAATTATAACTGATATGAATATTCAGATTTTTTTTAAATGTGGAAGGCTAGCTAATAGGCTGCTTTTATTGATTTATTTTTCTATTTTTTATTAAGTCATAGCTGTGTACATTAATGTAATTATGGGGTACAATGTGCTGGAATGGATTAATAAATTGTGGTATATGTGTACCATGGAATATTATGCAGCATTTAAAAGGTGGAGACTGTATCTCTTTTATTATGACATGGGTGGAGCTGGAACATATTCTTCTTAGCAAAGTATCTCAACAATGGAGAAAAAGTATCCAATGTACTCCACCCTGATATGAAACCAATTTAATATTCAGATTTTACAGCCACTATTGTGTGGATTGTGGGAACAGGAAAACCATCTTACTTTTCTTCCAGGATATACAGCTAATGAAGCTAGGGATATAGATGCTTCTGTACTGCAGTTGCATTGACAGATCTCATGCACTCAAGAGGATTTGGTTATTAGAAGCATCCTGGGCTATGTGGTTTACAAAAAAAAAAAAGTTTCATCTGATAACTGTGAGCCATGAAAGAAATCAAAACCATTCTTTTTCTTTAAAAAAACCACATAGCGGGCAGCGCCTGTGGCTCAAAGGAGTAGGGTGCCCACCCTATATACCCGAGGTGGTGGGTTCAAACCCAGCTACAGCCAAAAAACTGTGAAAAAAACAAAACAAAACAAACAAACAAAAAAACCCCACATAGCCAGGCACAGTAGCTCAAACCTGTAATCTGAGCACTCGGGGAGGCCTAGGCAGATGAATTTTCTGAGCTCAGGAGTTTAAGACCATCCTTAGCAAAAGCAAGATCCCATCTCTAGTAAAAAACACAAAAAACTAGCTGGGCATTGTGGTTGGGGCCTGTAGTCCCAGCTATCAGGAGGCTGAGGCAAGGGGATCACTTGAGCTCAAGAGTTGGAAGTTGCTGTGAGCTATGACGTCACAGCACTCTACCCAGACCTACAGAGTGAGATTCTGTCTCTCAATAAATAAATAAATAAAAATAAAGGACACATAATAAAACCACTAATAAACCCAACAACCTACTTCACATTGAAGGGAAAAAGTACCCAAAGGAGCAGCTTCAACTTCACAAGGTGAAGATTGCTTGCTTTAGTTGCATTTGGGATTTATATGGTTATTTGTAACACTGCTTTAGAACTACTAAGTCTTAACACAATCCTATATAATAATATAATTTATATACTATTTGAAAAAATAAGACAAGATTTATTCCTAGGAACGAAAAAGACCAATCATCCTTAACTTGTTTAAAATTTATGTTTTATTAAAAAAAAAAAAAGAAACACTTAAATGTGTTCTGCTATTTTCTTACATCAAAAAGATTGGAAGTTTAAACTATCTTACCACAAATCAATATTAAAATCTTTTGTCCACACTTAGATACTGTGTATGCAAAATGCCTTAAATATTAGCCAGCCAGTGTGTTATAAATATATTTTCAATAAAAGTAAAACCAACCATGCTTCTGGGAAGATAAAAATCATGGAATAAAATCAGACGTATACATTCACATCGAATGTTGTTGAAATGTATTGCACACCATTTTTAAAACTTGAGAATATTTTTAGTATCTCTGTTTTTTTTTTTTTTTTGCTAGAATTATTGTATCATGTAGATCTGTATTATCCCTATCTAAGGAAAAAGACGAATATGTATTAGTACGAATGCTTAACTGGAAATGTCTGCGGAGTTAGCTAACTCATACTCACTTTTTATTTTATATAGATTTCTAACATTTTCAATTCTGTGTCATTTAAACTTCCTTTATTTTAAACTTTGTAAATACATCTAAAAAAGTCACAGGAAGCCTTCAAGGTAGCTGCAGAGTTTACAGGGTAAGGGAGATATCAACATAATGACAGTTTCTATGAAAATAACTTAAATTCTGGTTTATTTTCAGCTCATTAGTAAGATTTAATTCTAAAAGAGTACAAAAAAATTGAAACAACAACAGTCTTCAGGTAAAAAAGAAGAGCAATCTCATTTGCCAGAATGTAATCGGAATTACATTTTCCGTCCCAGGACTCACATTGTAAGAGAAACTCAAGGATGGGCGGTAGGAGTTGGTGTTGGTTCTCCTGGTGAAAAAAACAAGACAGGAGATCTAGCATTAAACCCATGAAGATTTTCAAATGAAAGACGAACACACAGAGACAGACAGATGGATGCACACATGAAAGACATTACTAGAGAATTAGACCCTGGACTCCTAGGATCAGAATTGGGACTAGAGGAAGCTTTGAAAATGGCAGGTCATATTTTCCTAAAGTCTGTGAGAGAAGATTAGAGAAGGCTTGAAGATCCACTTGAGATGTCTGTAGGTCACTGAACTCTGAGCGTCCCGTATTTTTTGTTAAAGGAGTCAAGAAGTAATTTGTGGTAGATAAAGCTATGCATCAGAAATCTGAAAAGCAGGACACTGAGGTGCTAAAATCAGAATGATTGGGTTATAGGATATTAACAGAAATTAGGGGTTAGGTTGAACATTCAGTAGCTGGGGAAGGGACAAGTCTTTAGGAAGAACCCAAGCTAGAGAAATCATGTGATTGCTGTTGTCCAAGCATGGCATTCCTTTCATACAAAGCTCTAACTACATTTGTACATCAGGTGTGGGTTCATAAAGCAACATGATTCCTAGGGGGACTAAAGCATAATTGAAACTTACGTCTATGCGTTCTGATAAGTAAAGTTGTTTAAAAGTATGAGACTACCTGTTTCCTAGTTAGCTGGAAGAATTCTGATGCTGAGTTTATCTCTGAATTCTCCAAAGTGTGAGAGATTTTTAACAACTGGCCTAGAAAACTTAAGTATTTCACACACTACATTTTAAGTTTGGGTTTTCCCCCCAGAATAGAAGGAGTTTCATTCTGTGTGTTCAAAGTTAAGGTGTCTTAACTCAATCTACCTGCATATGTTGCTTGCAAATTACCTTAACCCTTAGACTTCCTATCGTGTAGATGACAAAGAAAAAAAAAAAAACACCTCACAATTCCCTTATTTTGATATGATGGTTGAAGGGTCTTCTATGCATTACCTAAGTTAGCATTTAAAAAAATTCTAGCACTCAAGCAAGAATTTCTTAAAGTAAACATAGAATTAATTATAGTGATACAGTTTATGACTTTTGAAACCTTGGGGCAATCCTTTAAAACCTTGTTAAACCAATATTAAAAAAAAAAATCCTGACATCCAATATCCTAAATGAATTTGAAGACGTGAGTTGGTCCCTAATTACTGTCTAAATGTAAGGTTGATATGTGAGCTCTAGCAATCCCTTTACAGAAAACCTTTAAAACACAACCAAAGGGTGAGCATAAAGATGACAGTTTCATGTGTTCAATGTCAGTACGTTTTGGTCCATATATTTGGACCAAACACTCAAACTAGCTTGTGCTCTTTGCTTTCTGCTGCTATTTTTTTTGTTTTGTTTAGACTTTTTCCCTCTCTTTCCCGGGAGAGAAGGGTAGAATGGTAGGAGAGTTGGAAATTCTCTGGGTTCTGGGATAAATCCCACTTGGCTGCCTGTGCCTGCTTGATTTAGCAGCTGGTAATACTGTGAAGCAATGCTCAGCACTCACTCTTTTATGTAATATAATATATATTTTTAAAATTGATTGTAATTTTTTTTAGCACTTTGGGGGCTGCTGGTGGTCTCTTTTTCAGGCTAAATAGACCAACTGCTGCTGCTAAAAGAGTTTATTCGGCCACCCACACTCAGACGCACAACCTCCTCCTCCCCGCGGCTTCCCTGAAGCAGCAGTCAGCAAGGCCTGTGCAGTAATAGCTGTGAGCAGCCTTCAGGCTCAGAAAAATGTCACAGCTTGATCCCTAGAGCCTCCAGTGCCCCCAT
Organism: Nycticebus coucang; assembly: GCF_027406575.1. Taxonomy (NCBI): domain Eukaryota; kingdom Metazoa; phylum Chordata; class Mammalia; order Primates; family Lorisidae; genus Nycticebus; species Nycticebus coucang. The sequence continues at coordinate 155,803,858 of NC_069780.1, read as the reverse complement.
TCAATCAGTGCTCAACTGCATGACACACCCTGAAACTTAAAATGAAAGCCCTGGATTCATGGCCAAAAATACAAACTCCCTACTGGCTCTTCCTGTGGGAGTTATTGGAGTTCTTGGTTAGCTCACGGACGGTCACCTACACTCCTCTGTCCCAGATAGCAAGGGGAAAAAGGTACCACTGTAACATTTTCTGCACAAAGCCCTTGACTGGGATGTAGAAAGACTTAAAAACAGCAGGCAAATACATTCAAAAACAACATTTTGACAGATAAAGTCAAATGCTAGCATAGAGTGAACTCATAATTACTTTTCCTATGGGAAGCAGGCAAAGGAGGGGATAGCCCAGAACAGAGGTATGCTAAATAATCAAATACTTTTTTTGTTTTTCTACTGGAACCCAAGGATTTAAGAGTGTATGTGTGTGTGTGCATGCACATTCGATAGGGTGTGGGCTAGTAATTTTCAAGCCCAGATAAATGAAGAAGAAAGGGGAAAGCAATGATAGATTAAAAATTTTTTTATAAATATTTCCATCTCGGTCTAAGACAAAAGATACATACAGTTGCCCCAGAGGACCACATACAAAATAATGCACAGAATCTACACTAGCGAGGCCTAATGCAAAATGCTTTTGCTAATAGAGAATGATGATAATAAACACTTGTAGAAATTTATATTGGTGCCAGTCATCATTAATATTAGCAACATTTTTGATGACTAGCCACCCTTATTATTCCTGGCATTCCAGGGACCTCTCATATTCTGAATTTATTTTCCCAATAAACTCTTAATATCTAAACTTCCAAACCGGTTACTCCAGTAGAAGTTAAAATTCAGAAAGAAGTAAGCCATTTCTATTACTTGCTGCTATATTTTAAAAGTATCTATTTTTTTCTACAGCAGAAAGGCAATTTAATACAAGTGACATGCAAGCAGAGATGTACATTTATATATTTGGCATACGTGTCAAATCCTGGATCACAATTACTTTATTGGATGATTTAATTTATCTTAATAAAACTTCAAAGACCAATACTTGCTTTCTATTCCATAAATTATAAGACCCAATTATGTGAGCACATCACAGATTGTATGATTTTTAGAATCAGATTCACAGCAGTTTTTACACATGAAACCATTTATGGTAATTTATGGTAATTTGAATCCATATTAACTGAGTTTATTTTTACCTTTTAAAAATTTCTAATTTACCATTTCTTTGCAAGATGTGGTTTATTTCTTGATTAGAAAGATTGACAGAAGTTCAGAGAATCCAAAGTTCCATCTTCAGTACTGAGGACCTGGGCATGATGAAAAGTAAAGAAAGACCCTTAAGCTAAATAACCTTTATTCACATAATAAGCAGTGATGGGCCTGTGCATAAATTCTTGTTGAATAAATAAATACGTTTTTTTCAAAATTTTACTGGAGTAAAATTGTGTATTTTCAAAAGCAAATAATATGATTGGTCATATTGATTTGCAGAAAATTTAGCATTTTATTAGGTCAAGAATAGCATAAAATTTAAGAGAATTATTTTAACTCTATTAACCTTGTACAAGAGGAAGTAAAAATAGTCTCCAGTTTCTTCAAATAGAACTGACAAAATGGTGTGTAGAGAAATCAATAAACAAGCAAAAAGAGTCAGAGCTCACATTTTTATTTTTATTTTATTTTATTTTTTTTTGGCTGGGGCTGGGTTTGAACCTGCCACCTCCGGCATATGGGACCGGCGCCCTACTCCTTGAGCCACAGGCGCCACCCTGGAGCCCACATTTTTAATGAGGCTTTGTAGTATAAGATTTGATGCAGCTTATTTCAGCTATTTCTTCCCCTGATGTCACAAAGGATTGTGTATTCAAAACCAATAAGGGACAGCAGCATGAGAAGAATTCTGTGGCCCAGATGGTCTTCTTCTAACAAATTTTTGTAATAAATTGTTAATTCTACCATAGAGTTTTAAGAAGAGGACGATATATTCAGGGTACAGGACTATGGAAGTTGATAAAAGTAATGATATGTCATCTGAATTGTATAAATGTATAAATGTTCTGTTAAGTCGGTACATAGCATCATCATCATGAATCTATTTATCAAATACTGTCTGTGGGTTAGACATTTCTTATATACAGATCACAAATGCGGACTCAATGCCATGCAATAATTCTGTATTACCACTATCCCCATTGTATGGATGGTTAAGCTCAGGCTCATAGAGTTAAATGACTTGGGTGGCGCCTGTGGCTCAAAGGGGAAGGTCACCAGTCCCATATGCCAGAGGTGGTGGGTTCAAACCCAGCCCTGGCCAAAAACCACACACACACAAAAATAAATAAATAAATAAAATAAAATAAAAAATCTATTAAAAAAAAGATAAATTTGTAAAAAAAAAAAAAAAAATGACTTGCCCAGTGCCACTCAGCCAGGAAGCAGGAGAGCCTGGAGCCCAAGGCAGGCAAACTATTACAGAGTGGCATTCCCAGCCCCCATGCCTGGTATTGCTTATTGCCAACCCTTAAAGCCTGAAGCAGTGGGTTTGCTACCCATTGCCCTCTTTGAGCCCATAGCAAAGTTTTGATCCTTTAAGAGCCTTCAGCTAATTTGGTAAAGACTGATTTCTTATATGTTTGTGAAGGAGGAGAGAATTTAGACTCTAAATATAGGAAATATCCAATGTTCTCTTATTACTTTCACAAAGTAAGCTGAGTAAATCCATAGGGTCGAGGGCTCATCATAATCTACCAAATGACGTTTTATCTTGGAAGACCGATTGGTGTCTAAGGGACAAACTCTTTGGAGTCAGACGGACCTGAGGGGGAATCCCTATCTAGCCACCTACCGCCTGTCCGTCCTCAGGCATGTTTTTAAACTTCTATCAGCCAAAGTTTCCTCCTTGATAAACTGAAGATACCAAAATATCACTCCCACAGGATGACGGAGAAGGTAAGATGTGCTGAAAGCATCGCTCAACATATGGCAAAGCCTCTGGAAGCCTGAGCCGTTCGTTTTATGTCATGTGTCTTAGAGCAGTGGTGCCTAAGTCTTTTTGCTCCACAAAACTTCTGTGGAGCTTCTAAACAGCAAATGGCTGGACCCTAACTGGGAAACTTCATAATGTCAGTTCAATTCTGAAAATGCCTGCTTGTGCAAAGTGCACAGTTTTCTCTGGAGCTGAGGAGACCGCACAGGATAGTAGACCTTCAGTCAAACTCTCTCTTGACCATTTCTCACCTCGGAGAAAAAGCGGTAGCTGACCCTGCAAGACGAAGTTTAAATGTTCTTCAGACCATCGTGGCTCACAGCATCGCCTTCTCTGCCTCTGGCTAATCTTCAGGTCTACAGCTGGAGAAATGCTGGCTTAGGTATAGATAGCTGGAGGAGTAAAGGTACTGTTTTACAAAGAGTGAGACAGAACTTTAAAGGAATGTATTTTGAATCGCTGTAGTTTCTGGTACACGTTATTACTCTGGGATTCCATTCTAGGCATTACTTTTTTTTCTACATGCAAGATATTCTTAATATCAAGTGCATGGTGGGGCTGGAAAACATTATCCAAAAATGGAGGCTTTAGAAGCAAAGATTGTTATCTGACCTTGTCTTATCCTCTTGCCTCTCCATCCCATTTCTCAGAAACTAGAATCCCTCTTTTTTAAGGTGGGTTAAAAAAATCCAGAACCCCTTTTCCTGAAAGCCAGTCAGTCACAAAACCTAAAATTATTGTGTTTAAAAACTGGCCACAAAAAAATTATCTGACCTGCTTTGTTTGACTGTAGGTCCTAAGACCCCTATTCCAGAGATGGTCCTGCTCCAGAAAGAAGGAATGCAGCTCAGCCAAGAATAAGCTAGAAAAACTTGCTGAGTTTTCTCACTTAGTCTATGAGCATTAGATCACAACCTTTTTGTCCTGTCATATTTCTACATCACTGCTCATATTTTCTGAACCTAAGAGTAAAAATGGAAAAATTTCCCTTTACCTTTCGGTCTTCATTTTGATGGCACCTGTGTACCTATGTTAAATAAATCTGTATGTCTTTTTCTTCTATTACTCTGCCTCATGTTGGTGATTTTTCAGAGGAACTTTAGGGGGCCAAGGTGCTCTGTCCCTACATGAACATACCTTAAGTAAAGCTTGATCGAGTTTTGTGTATGTATGTGCTCTAGATCAAGGTCTAGAATTTTACCAGCATCCAGAGTTAGGTAGTTACCTGGTTTCTGAATTCTTTCACATAACATTATTCAGTAAGACTCATTGTTCTGGTGCATTTTTTTTGTTGCTATAAAGGAATCCCTGAGAGTGGTTAATTTACAAAGAACAGAGTTCATGTGGCTTAGAGTTCTGTAAGCTGTACAAGAAGCACGCCTCCACTCATGGAAGAAGGTGAAGGGGGAACAGGTGTGTCATATGGTGATACAGGGAGCAAGAGAGGGGGGAGACGCCAGGCTTTTACAAAACAACCAGCTGTCATGTAAACCAAGAGAGTGAGAACTCACTCATTACCACGGGGAGGGCACCAAGCCATTCATTAGAGATCTTCCTCCATGACCCAAACAGCCCCTACTTGACTCCACTTCTACCACTGGAGATCAAATTTCAACATGAGATTGGATGAGGACAAATATCCAAACCATGTGACTCATCTGTGTTGTGGTAGGTATCAGAAGTTTGTTGTTTCTCATTGCTGTGTGGTATTCCATTATATTACTATATGTATTTACTAGAATGTATTTATCTTTCTATTACTGAGGAACATTTGAGTCATATTTAACTTTGTGCGTTGTAAGTAAAGTTACCGTGAACATTTGTACATCAATCTTGATGGATATCAACATCTGAGCTTAGGAGTGGAATAGAATTGCTGGATTATAGGATGTACATGCATTTAAGTCATTTCCAAAAATTCCTGTAAAGTTGTGTGAATTAATATATCCACTCACTATGTACAAGAAGTCCAATTGCTTTATTTCATCATCAACACTTGGTGTTGCCAGTTCTTCAACTTTTAGCAATTCTGGTGTGGGTGCAATTGCAACTTTAGGTAGTTTCCAGATATTTATTACATATACAGGAGTAATACACTTTTATTCTAGACTAGATAGAAATGATGGATGAAGCAGAAGGTCCTGGGATTAAGGTAACTAAGCATAAAGAAAAGGAGAAACTAGAGGTCACAACTATTATACAATACAAAGAATGATGATTTGGCAATGAAAGCAAGCCCAAGGTCAGAAGTCAAGAAGATTAGTCGCTTAGGAGGAAGAACAATGAAAGAAATAGCAATTCACCCACTAGGTAGGTAGGGTGTCTTCAAGGAGCGTTTTGACAAGCAAGGCGCTTTTTGTGACTTTTTGGGTGTAAATAGGCCTGGTTAGTGGAACAGAAGTCCCTTAATTTTCTTTCTTTACTGCTATGATTGGAATGTTTATGTCCCCCAAAATTCATGTGGTAAAATCCTCACCCTCCAGGTGATGGTATTAGGATATGGAGGCTTTGAGGGTGCTTAGGTCATGGGAGTGAACCTTTCATAAATGGAATTAGTGCCTTTGAGGAAGAGATCCAGGAGAAACCCCTTTCTCCTTCCACTGCATGAGCTTAGAGTGAGGGCGTGGCCATCTGTGAGAAAGTGAAACTTCTCCAGACACCACCTCTGTTGGTGACTTGATCTTTGGCTTCCCAGATTCCAGAACTGTCAGAACAAAGTGTCTCTTGTTCACAAGCCCCCCAGTCTATGATATTTTGTTACTAAGATACTTATCACCGGCAGATCCTCATAGTATCTCTTCTTCTGTTATCTTCTCATGGTCCATCTCATTAACTTTCCCAATCACCTGTCTCACCTGTCAGGTACCACATGATTTGATTCCCATGGCTATTTTTCCGTAAAAAAATATGTTTATACACACACACAAGCACACACACAAAGGCCTAGAAAATGATACAACAACAAATAGGCAGCTAGATTATGGGTAACTTGTTATTATAAAAATCAATACTTCCTTTAATTGGGACAGGTAAAGTGAATACCTTAAGATCTGTTAGGTATCTTTGAGAAAACCATTCACAGTAAGCTTCTATAAAGACTATCAAAAATATCTAAAATATTAAAGAACATTGAAACAGCTATATTAATAATTACACGTTACTATACAACTCCTTGCAGTTTTATAACTCCTCATACTATGCAAAGAGTACTACATACATTAACTAGGTTGACATTGGCAACTACTCACGAAATTAAGACTTTTAAATAAAGTACTTTCATCGACGGAGGAGCATTAGTAATGCAAATTTTGAATGCATGACGAATATGATGTTTTCCTAAGATTGGAATAACAAGATCTGTGAGCACTTTGTTATTTAAGCAGACCAAAATCATCATTTGCCCATGTTCCATTTTTAATTTCTGTGTCTCTGCCATAATGATCAAAATAAATTTATAGGTCTTTGTTTATCTAAAGGGGTCATCCTTGAGGATACTGGCATAATTAATTCAAAAAAATTTTTATTAATATCAACTATCATATTTTAATGAAATTGAATTTGACCCCATGATTTTAAAGTAGAGAAACAAATTTTCTCCTGAAGTTATAATCTGATGAAAGCTGGTTAGAGTAGATAAATGCTTATTTAAACTCAACATGTAGAAATTAATGGAGTGGATAGAATCTGCATTAAGTGCATAGAATAAACTTTTCAGATGCCATGATGCACACAATAATTGCTCCACAGAAGATTAACTGTTGTTATTCAAAATATGTCAAATTTGTATCAGTTTTGATTGGTCTTATCTTAATTTTGTATTTATCAATGCCCACTTTTAATTTATTTTTATTTTTAATTACCTGGACTTTTTTAGTTCATCATCTTCCAATTCACATCTAATTTGCTATTAGCTTTACTTCTTTTTTATTCTGCTTTGGCTCAGGCAATTTGCGATTAATACACATTAGAAAGACAATTTTCATTTTCCATATGAAAAAGTATTCCTGGATGTAATATTATTCTACTTTGAAATGTGTTAATTCTGTATATTAAATATAAATGTTATATAAAAAGCTTTTGCTTAGCCATAAAATTGTACTAACATGTAGCTCTCAATTTTAAAAGAAGATTATCTTATATCTATGTATCCCACATTGATATGAAGTATGAGGAGTGATAAATGTGTGTGTGCATGTATAACACTTACACATATGTCGTAATGGAAATATCTATTTGAATTCAGAAAATGCAAATTTGATTCCAGTTCTCACTAATAAATACTTCAATTAACTTTGCTTTCTTATTTATAAAATGGGAGTAATAACAACATTTAATACATTTTTGCATACATCTATTAATTTTGCTAACTTGACATCTAGTTCCCTAGCTTCTGGTAACAGCCTCTTTTATTAGGCTGTTTGCAAAAATGGCCACAAGGATTCCTATCTCTGTATCCACCACCTTTGCATGTGACATTGAAGGTATAAGTGTAGAACTCAAGAGGACTTGTATAGTTTTCCCTTACTCTTTTGGAATTTTAAAGGGTCAGAAGCCATTCCAAATTGTCCAACTCACCCTTTTGGAAAATGAGGCAACATGTGGAGAGGTAATGTTCTCCCCCAACTAAATCATTTTAGATTTGTTACCTGACTTGCCAGATACATTGAATGAGTCCTGTCAAGCCTTCACCCAAAAAGATCCACCAGGATAAACCAGTCAAAATTGTAGACCCACAGATTGATTAGACAAAAAATAGTGGTGTTTTCACCCACAAAGTTTTGAGATGATCTGTCTTAAAACAACAACAATAATACCAAACTTAATCATTATTTGATTTAGTGAAGAAAGCCATGCCTCAGATTGTTCTGAAATAAGTATCCAATGTGCACAATATTAATATGAAACCAATATATGAACAATAAAACACAATATAGTCTAGTACAGCAGTGGGGGAAGAGAGGGGGGACAGGGAGGACAATTGGTAGAAGGAGGGTGGGCGTGAGCCAGGATCTCACCTAATGTGCACATTGTGAGGGTGTGTAACATGCCCCTTGGGTGAGGGGCTCTTTAACAACTGAAAATTTACCCTGGAAGTGAGAACAATGTAATTTAAAAATTTGTATCCCCATATTAATTTGACATAAATAAATAAATAAGAATCACCTTTGGGCATTTTATAGAAACTCTTGGCAGAGAGAAGCTCTTTTCATACATAGATTGCTATGTTAACAGAATATCAGGTAAGAGACTAATGGTCACCTGCCGACCATTAAGGAATGACCACTCTCAAAATGAAGCCTTCTTGGAAAAAGCAGATGAAAGGCAAATGGATAAATGGTGATAAATTCTTGCTTGCAATGTTTGAGTATGAAGGTATATGAAGGTAACACTATTTATGGATTTTTCTGTTTCAGACATTATTAATGTTAATTATAATTTAAATGAGTTTAATTTGGATTTTGCTTTCTCTAATTAAAATTCCAACCCTATTCACATGGTAATTATGAATTAGAGTGCAAAAAAAATACCGTTATCCCTCATAAGCAGGGGGTATTAGTTCTAGGCTCTCCTCAAAATCAAAATTCAAAAATTGTTAAGCCCCTTATATAAAATGGTATAGTGAAGAGTGCATGTGGGAATACTTATGGGAGGAGTCCTATCTTGATGTGTTTGCATTACTAGTCGAGACTGGTCCTTGACAGTATAGTGTTTGCATACAATATGTACACATCTTCCTATGTAGTTTAAAGCATCTCCAGATTATTTATAATATCTATAACATAATGCTATAAAAATATTTGCATGCGGTGTTGCTTTTTATTTTTTGTATTATTTTATTATCTTTATTATTGTATTGTTATCTTTTATTTTTATTATTTAAAAAATATTTTCAATCCATAGTTGGTTGAACCCACACAGAATGGGTGCAGAACTTGCAGGCTGATAGTATCTACATAATATGTAGAGTATAATGATTATATATTAGAATAGTGGTTGACAAAAATTTTCTACCAATGTCCAAATAGGAAATGTTTGGGGCTTTGTGGTTCAAAAAGTTACTGCTGAAATTATTCAACCTAGCTATGATTTAATAAAAAAAAATAAATTAAAAGAAAAGAAAAAGAAATTATTCAACCTTATCATTGTGGTTGGAAAAAAGCCCCAGACTATAACACAGATGAGCATGGCTGGGTTCCAACAAAACTTTACTTAGAAAAGGAGACTGTGGGAGTCTTCTCCTCTCCATGCAAACAGCAGAAAACTGGCAACTTCTTTAGAACTCAGGAAATTAATTAAAAGCTTACAGCAAACCAGGAAGTGTATATAAAAATGAATGGATGAATACCATAAAAACAAGGAGGTGGTGACATTTTAACTTAACCTGTTCTCATTGCCCCTTTTAGTTCTGGGGAATAAGCTTGAAAATAAACAGCCTCCAAATAGTAAAAATGAGCAGCCTTAAAGTCACCAAAGGGGATAGAAAAAGGTTAGAGATTCTTCAAAACATCCTTCACAGAAGGTTGTCATTAACTGACCTTTCTAGTATGTGTAATAAAGAATTTTGACCTTGCTCAAAGAGAAATCTGGTATTTTCCTTAACTTTGAGGAGTTAATCAACATCATAAACTCCTGTCATAAAGAGATGTCTTTGTTTAGACCAAGAGTTGGCCATGCCATATTGTAGGATGACATCTTAGGATGACAAGTAGCAATACCTGGTAGACTTTGGGTAAGGACTGGCCATGCCAGAGCACCAACTATGTGATTAAGAAGTTGGTCACATGGCATCTGTCAACTTGGAGACTGAGTTCAATCACATGGCAATCAATTAATAAATTATGTATTGCAATGAAGCTCCAATAAACTAAATCATGCATTAGCATAAGTAAGCACCTAATAAAGATCAGAGCAGAAACAAATGAAAAAGAGAAGAGAAAAACAGTAAAGAAAATTAACAAAACTTAACATTCATTTTACAATCAACAGAATTGACAAACTTTTAGCTAGAATGACCAAGAATAAAAAGAAAGAGAAATTTTAAATTACTACAAGCAGAAATAAAAGAAGGGAAATCACTACTGGCCTTATAGAAATAAAAAAGTATTATAATGGAATATAATTCCAAATTCCAGTTCAAAAACTGTTTAACAAAAGATTACATAAATCAGATGTAAAAGAAGAAATTTGACAAATGAACAGTACTAAAATAGACTTTACAAGAAATGGAAAATTGGAATAGACCTATAATAATAAAGAGATTTAATCGGTAATTATAAAACTTTCCAAAGAGAAAAATCACAGGACAGCACAATTTCTTTTGAAAATTATACAAAACACTTTAAGAATGAATACCAATCCATCACGAACTTCCAAAAATAGAGAATTAGGGAACACTACTCTCTGTGTTGTCGATCTCTGAAGCTCTTATTATCATGAAACCAAAGCCAGACAAAGACCGCCAGGTAAATAAGCAAAAGATTCTCTTATGAATAAAATGTAAATATCCTCAACATAGTACTGGGAAACTAAACCAAATAACATAGAAAAAGAACTGTGAAGTATAACCAAGTGGGATTAATCCCAGGAATGTTAAGTTTTGTTTCACACATTAAAATCAATCTATGTTATATACCATGCACCATATCAATAGACTGAAAGACAAAAGGTGCACTATTTCCTCAACTGGTGCGGGGAGGAAACATTTGACACATCCAACACTCTTTCATGATAAAACACTCAGGTACCATAAATATAACAGAACATCCTTAATCTGATAAAAGCATGTCCAAAAACTCTAGAGCTAACATACTTAGTGGTAAAAGAATTAAAATTAACCCCTTAAGATCAGGAAAAAGACAAGAATATCCACTGTCACTACTTTGACGAATTGTTGTTTTGGAGCTTGTATAGAGGACATTTAGATGAAAAAAAATGAAATGCTTCCAAAGTGGAATGGAGGAAGTGTAAAACTATCTGTATTTGCAGCTGATGTTACTTGCATATAACAAATCCTAAAGAACTAACCACAAATTACTTGTGCTAATAAACAAGTTCAGCAAGTTTATATTCAAGACTCATATACAAAAGCCTGTTTTTATATCTATATACTAGTAATGAGCAATCTAAAAATACCATATAAATTTTTTTATTTAAAATAGATTTTAAAATAATAAAGTACTTAGAAACTATTTAATGAATGAAGTGAAAAAATTACAGACTGAAAACTACAAACATTATTATTATTATTTTTTTTTTTTTTTGTAGAGACAGAGTCTCACTTTATTGCCCTCGGTACAGTGCACTGGCATCACACAACTCACAGCAACCTCCAACTGGGCTTAAGCGATTCTCTTGTCTCAGCCTCCCTAGTAGCTGGGACTACAGGCGCCCGCCACAGCACCTGGCTGTGTTTGTTGCAGTTTGGCCGGGGCCGAGTTTGAACCTGCCACCCTCAGTATCTGGGGGCTGGCACCCTACCCACTGAGCAACAAGGCCCTGCCTTACAAACATTCTTAAATTAAAGAAGACCTAAGTAAATACTGTAATGTCCATACTACCCAAAGTAATTTACAGATTCGCTGTAATGTCCACCAAAATACCAATGTCATATTTCACAGATATAGAAAGCATAATTGCATACTTTGTTTAGAACCAGAAAAGATCTCAAATAGCCAAAACAATTTTAAGCAAAAACAACAAATCTGGAGGCATCGTATTACCAGACTTCAACCTATATTACAATGTTGTAGTAATCAAAACAGCATGGTATTCACACAAAAATAGAGACATAGACAGATGGAACAGAAAAGAGAACCCAGATAGAACCTCTTACTTATAGCCAACTGATCTTCAAAATGCAGACAGCAATATAGACTGGATAAAAGAAGCCCCGTTCAATAAACAGTTCTGGAGAAATTGCACAGCCACATGCATAAGAACAAAACAGTATCCACACCTCTCACCACTCAAAAAATTAATTCAAGATGGATAGAAGACTTAAATGCAAGCCATGAAACCCTAAGAATTCTAGAAAATCTTTCTACTATTTGAAAATCTTTCTACTACTAGCCTAGGCAAAGAATTTATTACTAAGACCCCAATGGCAATCACAGGGACAAGTAACGTCAACAAATGGGACTTCATTACATAAAAATTCTTGTCAAATTGTTCATTCAAGATGGATTAAATATAAATATAAGAGAGGAACCTATAAAAGATCAACTTCCTGACACTTTAACGATTCAATTCTTGAACTTTTTCACCAGAAGTAAACCTTGAAGTTCAATAAAGCAACTGATTGAGCAGACCCCAAATAGGATTTTTTCAAAGGAGGTAGGAATTAAGTTTATGAGTAAACTTTGAATATTTCCTGATATAAAATGACAATTATGTGTGAAACTAAAAGTGTTCTCCATATTCCAAAATGAACATAAACAATTGTCTTACTGTCACTGTTTTGTAATATAAGTGGTTTATCTGCTTTCGTATCCATCCAGACTTTATGCCTTTTTAAAACAATACAAATGCAAAAATAGCATTAACATAATAACAATTAAAAACTGTGTATTTAGGGTAAATTTCTAAGGAAAGAATTTTCCATAACTGAAGATCCCAAATGGTAAATAAGATCAAAACGTTTATAAACAGACATAACCCATCAGTAGCAATATAGATATATGTATATTGTAGGTATATAGGTTTAGGTATATTGTAGCATAACAATGCCTGTGATTTAAGAACCATGTTAACAATTAACAATTGCTTTTTTATTTTCCTTCTGCATTAAGTGATCTGTAGTATGGGACTTCTTCAGTATGCAGAAGAAGAAAAAGAAGAAGAGGAAGAAGAAACCCATACATTGAAGTTTCAGTACTTAACTTCAATTATCTAGGGAAGAATCCCTTCCATTAGAACATTTTACTACCCTGTTTTCCTGAAAATAAGACAGTCTCTGATTTTAAGGTGTGCTCCCAAAGATGCGCTAGGTCTTATTTTCAGGGGACGTCTTATCTTTCCTGTAAGTAGGTCTTATTTTGGGAGGATGTCTTATTTTCGGGGAAACAGGGTAGTTAGGGCGTGGCGGTGGCTCACGCCTGTAATCCCAGCCCTCTGAGAGGCTGAGGCAGATTTCTTGAACTCAGGAGAGCAAGAACGAGAATCTCTCTCTACTAAAAATAGAAAAAACTGGCCAGGCCTGGTGGTGCACACCTGTAGTCCCAGCTACTTGGGAGGCTGAGACAAGAAGATTGCTTGAGTCTAAGAGTTTGACGTTACTATGAGCTAGGATACCATGGCTCTCTGCCAAGGGCCACAAAGTGAGACTCTGTCAAAAAAAGAAAGATAGAAAGAAAGAAAGAAAAAGAAAGAGAAAGAAAGAAAGAAAATGTTACTAGTGAACTAGAATAATATGATACTTGCATAATAGCAGTGGATATCAATAGCAATATTTTAGCTCATTTGGTGGACATTTATAAAACTTTGCAAAGAAAAGAATTTAAATGATTTTTCTGTTTCTCAATATATTTTATGTGTTTCTCAGGGATTTATTTTCTTTTCTGAATTTCTTGTTTTTTTCTTGTTCTCTTCTTCTTCTTCCTTTTTTTTTTTTTTGTTGTTGTTTTTCGAGACAGAGTACAGTTTTACTTTGTTGCCCTTGGTAGAGTGCTGTTACATCACAGCTCACAGCAACCTCAATCTCCCAAGTAGCTGGGACTACAGGCACCTGCCACAATGCCCAGTTATTTTTAGAGACGAGGTCTTGCTCTGGCTCAGGCTGGTCTCCACCCTATGAGCTCAGGCAATCCACCCATCTTGGCCTCCCAGAACCACTGCCCCTGGCCTCTTTTCTGAATTTCTTTGTCAGGTTTTCTTAGAATGTTTAATTTTATCACTGATAATTGAATACATTTTGCTTCAAATTTGGTAAATCTCAAAGAATCCATATCTGATTTGTTTTCTTTCTCTTTCTCAGAATTGTTAAATAGAAATTTAAAATGCTGATGAAGAAATAAAGAATTCTTTGCTTTTCATTGACTGATTAATATAACTAGCAAACTGGAAGAAAAAGAGAGGTTTACCTCTCTTGCAGAACTTTGTTTCATATACCACAGCACACAATGTACACAGTGATGTCTGCTGTCATTAGCATTTGCAGAGTAAATCTGTCTTTTAGTGACTGTAAAAGAAAAAACTTCCTTTGTAGGAGTGATCTGGTGTCATTGGTAGGCTTTCACGGGGTTTCTGGGATCTAATTTTGGTTGTTCTTTGAATGGTGTTAGTCTATTTTTTTTCACACGTCATCAAGATTAGACATTCACAAATAATACTTTTCTATAATATTAATAGTATTCTAAAGATGAAATTGATTATTTCCCTCAATATTGTGGGCTGTGAGACAGAGTAAGTGAAAATTTAATTCAAATTCACAGATACAAATTGCAGATATCCTAAGTATTGAAAGTCATCTGCTTTCTGGCTTCTTATCTGTATCACTTTTTCCACATTTGTGCCTTTCCCCCACTTTTTTTCCAAATATTTTACAATTTTTTTTTTTTTAACCTTAAGGAAGAAGTAAGGGATTCTAAACACAGAAAATAATTCTCAGGTTGAGGAGTGTATCACATCTGGGAGGGTTTCATACAGTTTCTATACTGTGCTCTTCACTATGTGATTTAGCATTTACATACTGACAACTGTTAACAGGTCTTATCCAACATTGGAATTAAACAGAAGGGAACTTTGGCACAGGGGCATTTTTGTCCAAAGAAAGTCAGTTAGTGCTGGAAAACCACACTTGAAATTCAGTCTGGGTAAAGTCATTAGCATTTTCATGGGCGTAATCTTCCGTATACTAAAATCTCTAGAATGTAAGTTTTGTGAGGGGAAAGAGTGTTTTTACTTATGTTTTTAAAAAATTGTTTATTACATTATTTTTAATAGCTAACAGAAGGCTGGCATCAAACAAGTGCCAGTTAAATAAAGTTTGACTGAATGACTTGATACCTCTCAAGAATAATGGGACTGGGTGGTGATCAAAATCTACGAATATTAAATTTTCTACAGTTTTATACTTGTATTTTGAAATTAAAAGGAGGACAAGGTACATATTTATCTGTAAATCTTTCACTGTTATACAAATAAAGTAGAAAGTAACTATAAATTGTTTCATTATTATTTTGACTTACACATCCCTTGTGTTAATTAATTCCATCCCTTCTTCTAAGGCAATAGCTTTTCTCAGCTGTGTTTGCAAAGGCTCTATGCCTTTTGCAGATATGACTATAGGTAGAATGTTATTTTAGGTAAAATTTAATATTTCATTTTCTAACCCTGTTTTTTCATTTCTCTTGGAAGCTCTCAGAGTAAGCTGCACTGGGCTTATTTTCTCAAAGAAACTGAATGTCAGTGGTTTAGTTATAGGGAAACGAAGCAAATTGATGTAAATGGAAATTGACTTCTTTGCCCCCCCAAAAAACAGAAGTGTAATTTGTGAGGTGTCTGCTGAATGTGAAAATTTTTCCCACACTGCTCTACGTCATTGCTGTAGAAACTTTAAGATTCTTTAAAAGTATCTACAAAATTAGGTGAAGGGTAAAATTATGAATTTCCCACTCGGAAGAAAGTGGCTTAAATTCTATCCAATTATTTGCCATGACAACCAGCTAAACACAAAAGGGCTGGAATGGATGTAGAGCACTGCCTCTATAATCATCACTGTATGTCCTTCAAATCATGGATATGCCGCACCACTATCCCGGGCTACTTCAGGGCCATAAGCCTACACGGTAATTACATGCTTTGGAACACTCCACTTAAGTGCATCAATAATATAGTGAGCGAACATGTTCTTTAATTCTGCACCTGTAAATGGAGGGAAAAATAAAGAAAATATCTCCATCAAAAAATAAAAAGGAAGAAAAATAAATTAGACAGCCAAATTATTTTCAGCGGCTTTGTGAAGTCTCCTTTCAAAACTCAGATGGTTAATAATTTGAGATTTTCCACAAATGTAATCCAATGACAAAATACCTCTACTTGAATGATGGCAAAGGTTAGGACATAAAACATGATGAAAAACAAACACAAAAAATCTTCAGTTAGGTGTGACATTTTTATCTTTAATGTAATCATTTCAAATGTACATTACAAAATCCCAGGGCTATGTTTCTGTCCATTGTCATCTCTCGAGATAATTGCTATTAATGAGATTTAGAAGATAACAGCCACTGATCCAGGACTGCAGACACAGAAAAAGAGTTAACACGTCCTGGCATCACTGTGTTACTTTCTGTAGTATATGTAACACATCTTAGAATAAGGGTTATGTGTGTGTGTGTGTGTATTCTATTTAATGGAATTTAAATCATATTTTTCTCAGAAGTAGAAAGTTAATAGTGTCAATTCAACAGAGAAGAAGTAACTCAATGGAACCTTGGAGAGAATAAGTGATTGATTGGCATAAAACTAGAAGACCTTGCTCTCCACCCTCTATTTCAGTAAAACAAAAGCTAAATTATTAAAATTATAACTTTCTTCTAAAAGTAAAATGTTTGTGAGTGACTCGTTTTTTATATTCTTATGAAATGTCAGAGGAATTCTTATGAAAATTGTGCACACAAATTTATAAGAATGTAAACGTTCTCATCATTGGAAACAAACCAAGTTTTTAGTGAGTTCAACCTAAGTTTTTCTCTTTATGAATACAGGAAATTAAAAAAAAAAAAAGGAAATTTACATAGGTTCTGAGGATATGAAAATTAGGTATTGCATTTTAAGAAAGACAATCAATGTGAAATATGCCTCTGTATGTTAACTTCAAAATACAAGTGCTATTTAAGCTAGAAAATCTTGTCATAATTTCAAAAAAATCATGTAAAACTCAAGATAATTAAATACGTAATGGTCCAGAATTCACAAAGAAAATGGAAAGGAGGCACTGGATAACTAGAATAGAATGTCTTTGTTTTCAACCAAATAAATAATTATTTCAAAGTGAAGTTTTGTTTTCATTGTCATTTTAGATTTGTAAGTTTATAGACGTGCACATAATTTCCCATATTAATAGTCAATCATGAATATGACTTGTTCTATCAATTTCCATTCATGTACTTCTTGGAGATGATCATATGCCTCATATGTTGCTTTTAGGCCAAGAACATTGATTTTTCCCATAATATAATCAACAATACATTTTTTTCTAATAATAAATATATTGTATAAAATAATACAGATAGATATAATTGCTAAAGTAGCAAAATTGGCCTTCTGCTTTTTAAAGCTACACATAGGAACTTTACCAAGAAGTTTCAAGCAACACTTGGTTAATTACTCTTAACTGTTTCTTTATAACCTTGGGCTTTAGAAGGTTTTTACTGTTCACACAGTAAATTTGAAATCTGTATGCAACTTGTAGTGTGTAGATACCCTGTCTCTGGGGTAACTACTGTTTCAATGTTTAACAATGCTCTCAAAATGCAAATTACATTTCATACTTTGGAATGAACCATCAGAATAAAAATCTGAGATGAAACACTAGTTATTTTTGAAGGAAATACAGATAATCATTTGAGAGTTCAATATTATTAGTCTTTACAGTTTCTTTTCTCTTGCTGACATAGACACATGAGCAGGCCAATTGTTAACAATCATGTAACAGATATTAGCATATTGCTGAGACTTGGCTCCTGAATGTAGTCTGGGGAAAATATGACAATTGAATTTCAAGCCCCTGAGAAGGTTTTATGGGTGAAGTATTCACAGAACCTTCCCGAAATTACAGTAAGGACTCCTCTGCAATACTATGTGAATACTACAGACAGAGAGAAACAAAAGTGGAAAGGTTTAGGGCTAGGTGTGCAAATGTCCCTGCATTTGTTTTGTTTTGTTACTGTTGCTGTTTAACCCAGTTTTGTCTTGCTGGGTAGATGGCAATTGATAATAGCAAAGCAAGGTGACTTTTTAGAACTTCGATATTTAATTGGCCTATATCTGAGATCTCAATGAAAATGTTAGGAAAAATGTCACCTTTGAACAGGCAACTGAGTAAAGGATATTAATCGGACATATAGAAACTATCTCTTGGTGTCATCTAGTGGCTGTATTTCATCACTGCATAGAAGAAATGCCTTACTGGTGTTCTGAGTAAAAACGGTTTTATTACATTTGCTTCTGAGTGACTGGAGTAAAAGAAGCTGCCATTTTTAACAGACAAGAGAAGGTTAGTAGCAATCAAGCCTTTCTGGGCCCTTCACCCTGGCCCTTTGCAGTGCCTTCTTATAAGGTCAAGACACATCGATGGAAAGCTCAGTTATCGCACACTGGTGTGAAGGTGCCGTCTGCTACCCCATTTAGGCTGCATGACTGAGTGACTGGGTGTTGTTAAGGGACATCCGCAGCCAATACACAAGGTATTTTCTCTCAGCTGGCTGAGCAGCACTCGGGGGACCCTGACAGGCTGAGCTGACACAGCTAACAATCTGATTGCAGATGGCAATGGTAGGAGCCGCCGAGGGAGAAAGAAGAGCCCCCTGACCCTCCTGTCATCTACTCTCTCAATCTCTATCCTGGGATAGGAGCACTGCGCAGCACTCACAGGGAAAGGTGACATCGGGAAAATAACTCATCCACAAACGTGCTGAAATGTCATCTCTAATGTTATCGTTCCTTCAAGACGAACTATAATTTCTAATATAACTTTTCAGTTTTGAAAGGAAAGGGCAGCAAGGCTGGGTTGACAGAAATAAATTATCCAGATAATTAAGGCTAACTACTCCACTTTCTCCCACTCCCTGGCCCACGCACAGACAGTAATAGGGCTCAATTATTTATAATTCAGGATTTCTTTTCTTTTTTTTTTAAATAGATTTTCAGTAAAACTGGGTTTTGAAGGACTCAAAATTATTATCATTAGGAAGCAAATTATTAACAAATTATAATCAGGAAATGTACAAGTTTTCAGTTATCATGGTTTCTGTTATATCCAATATAACATAGGAAAAGTATGATAAAAAAGAAAAAAAGTGTATGACACCTCATTACCATTTCCCATAATTACCTGCTATTTTTAGGGAGATTCTGTTGGTTTTAAAACTGTTCTTCATGAATTTATCCAATATTAAGCCAGATACTCCTCTGTGTACTTAGAGAAACTTTACTGAGCATGTGAGCATTTCTCTCATGGAATGTGCATTATTTTTTAATGTTGCCTTTCTCTTGTCAGTAGGTCTTTAATATCTAGATGTCTTCCATGCATGCAAATTAAGAAAAAGAATTGAATGAGAAGATGAGTGGATGTAAATTCTCTAAAATTTTTCTTTGCCTTTGTTGTAACAGAATTTTCTACTGCTAGTATCTTGGAATACAAATGCACGTACTTACATGTAAATACATGTATGTAGATGTCTGTTAGGTGTATGTACATATACATACATATACATGGAATAAATATAGAGCTACAGTAAATAGACACAGTTATATATTAATATGTATATAATCTTCACAAGAAATTCAATTTACACACACATTAGTACAAAATATATAGGACCAGTTAGTGCTCTGTATAGCTTCTCAAAACATGTTACCTTTCTCTAAAGGCAAGACAAAATTAAATCGTTGAACCTTAGTCTTGTGTGAGAAAGAATGAAGTATGATTTAAGGTGGCTCTCCTTTTGATCACAGGCTGTACTTAATTTTGTCTTATAGAGCAAGTGACTGACGATAATGAAAACTTATGTGGGGGTGTATATGTTTGTAGCATTTTTAAATCTCTTGTCAGATTTGATTCCATTTACAGAAAGTATACCAAGTCCGAATCATAAAACATAACAAAATTTTCAGTCTGTTAATATATTTTCAAAGCCAATTTCATGATACTACAGCTGAAAAATAGTTTTTGACAAATAAAGCAGGTGATTTTAATGTCCTGCATAAAGAAAACAGGGCTCTGTTTTTTTCTCCCCCTGATTTCATCTTAGCCTTGTCAGTAAACAAAATATATACTACCTACTAAGGAGTTAGTCGTAGGTTTACCAACTCTAGCAAATAGGAAATTTAAAGCTACTTAATGTTAATAGAACTATATCCAGATAAGAGTTACCTTAGGTAGCAGCTGAAATTCTTGGTTAAACATCAACAGATTATCAATTCAATGTAATCCATTACTTTTAACATCATAGATATTCTTTGATATTTAAATTGGCTATGCCAAGTGGCTTTACCCAGTAGATCATTTTGTTTAGTTATGTGGTGATACTTTTGGTACTCAATTCATCACTGACAAGTCTACCAGAATTACATTTTGTTTTCCTAGAGCAGTGATTTCAACCAGTATGCCATGAAAGTATCTTAGGTGTGTTGAAGAAATTTTTAAAAATCATTAATTAAATAATTTTCAAAAGAGGTTCAAAGCACAGTAAATATATTTTTATTTTATTTATTTTATTTTATTTTATTTTATCTTATTTTATTTTATTTTGAGACAGAGTCTCACTATGTCACCCTTGGTAGAGTGCTGTGGCATCACAGCTCACAGCAACATCAAACTCTTGGGCTTAAGTGATTCTCTTGCCTCAGCCTCCCAATTAGCTGTGCCCACCACAGGTGCCCACCACAATGCCTGGTTATTTTTTCATTGCAGTTGTCATTGTTGTTTAGCAGTATGGATTTGAACCCGCCAGCTCTGATATATGTGGCATTGCCAGAATTTTAGTGTGCCACAGAAGTTTAACTGTAGGTTCAAGTGTGCTGTGAGATAATAAAGGTTGAAAAACACTGTCCTAGACTGTTCAGGTAAATTATAGATGGAGTGGTAGATGAAAAACATATTCTATTTATTTTTTCTCTATTCATGTCACATATTGTAGTAATCTGAAGTTTAATATATATACATACATATATAGATATATACGTACACACATACATATGTAAACCTATGTGTAGAATTTGTCCAAATGTTGGAGAATAGTGTTCTTCCATGAGTTGGGCTTTATATCCTATATGCCTTAGTGAATGAGTGCAGTTACCAAATTGTGTTTTGACATTTCTCAATTGGCACCTTTATCTCCCATACTTCTTTGTGTTTTCACTTTTTATGTATTGGAATAATTGTCTCAATTTTATAGATTACTAAAACAAAGTTGCTTAACATGTCTGTTAAGCAAGGCACATATTGAAGTGTGGGACTGTGATTTGAGATATGAAGTCTGAGCTTCCCATATAATTTAATTCATACAGCCTATGGATCCTTCTTCCAAAATAACAGACTAACCAGAAGTTTATTGTTATCCAGCCCCTTAAGATACCTTTCATTTAAAGAAATAGCCCAGAAACATGCTAGCTTTCTGTGTCTCTGTTGTCCAAATCCTCCCTTTACTCAGCTATCCTTGTGTCATATGGCCGTGCAACTAAATAATAGCCAAGGAAATGGGCAGTGCTTGTGGCTCAAAGAAGTAGGGCGCCGGCCCCTTATACTGGAGGTGGCAGGTTCAAACCCGGCCCCGGCCAAAAACTGCAAATAAATAAATAAATAAATAAATAAATAAATATAAATAAATGATAGCCAAGGAAATAAAAGCACAAGTGTTTCAGTTCCTGAAATTCTTAAAAGGAAAGGACTTTTAACTCTCATTCTTCCTTCTGTCTATCAGTAGATGTGATGGCTGGATTTTGAGCCACTATTTTTCACCAGAAGGTGACATATTAAGAATGATAAAGCCTCTAAATTATAGCTTTCACATGAAGACTATAACCCAATATAGCACAAGACTATGGAGAAAGGGCCAAGGAAGGGGAAGGGAGGGGGAAGGTATTGATGGAGGGAGGGCAATGGGTGGGGCCACATCTATGGTGCATCTTAGAATGGGTACAGGCGATTGCACTAATGTACACAGTTATGATTTAACAATAAAAAAAGAAAAAGAAAAAAGAATGATAAAGCCACAAAGTAGAATCTTGATGACTCAGACAACATATCAGTCCTGGATTACTCAGCTCTGGGCTACTTTTATATAAAGAGAAAAAAAATTCTACCTTACCTAACTACTTGTCTATTGCTGCATAACAATTGACCATATACTTAGAGGCTAAAACACCATCTATTTATTATCTCACAGGTTCTGTATGTCAAGAATCCAGGTATGGGTGAACTATGCCCTGGAAACAACACGTTGACGAGGGCTGCAAGCTCATGTGGTGCTCTGGGGCTTCTTGCCATCTCCCTGGTTGTTGGCAGAATTTAAAACCTGAGGGTTAGAAGGCTGAAGTCCACATTTTCTTGCTAGTCATGATAGTCATTGGGAAGGATTTTCCAATCATAGAGACTGTCTTTACTGTGCCAGGTCTCCTGTTCCCTCTCACAAGACGTCACTTGCTTCCTCAAATGCAGCAGGAAATTCTCTGGCGTGGTGCCTCAAATGACTTCTTTTAAGTAGGACCAAGTCCTTCTAAAGGGCTTACCTGATTAGGTCAGGCCCATCCCCCCCACCCCCCAAAAAAATCTTATGATTAACTCAAAATCAATTGAATCAGTACATTTCATGACATATACAAAATCCCTTCACCTTTGCCCTACAGGTAACTTAATCATAGGATTAAATTATTATTACATTATGTTCACTTTACAAACCCAAAGTTAAATGTGAAGGCTTATACAGAGAACATATATTTGGAAGAGGAAATCTTGGGGCCATCTTAAAATTCTGCCTATCACACTTGTTTCAGCTACCATTATTTTGTTTTTGTTTTTTATATACAACCTAAACACATTCTAAATAATGCATCACTTAGTACATTCGCTTATGAATTTTAGGAAGTAGTGTTTAGAGAAAATTATATACAGCCTAGCAAAGATAATTGTTTACCAAGTATCTACACGTATAGTTTATTAATGTTTGTATTAGATGTTAAGAAATCCAGTGCACAAATGCACTGATAATTTTGGATCAATTAAGATGTTTGTCTCCTGGTGTGTTTTGTCTGTATGAGTTTCAATAACTGTATTGTACATTGCACTTAATTTTGCAAGTCACTTCAAATTGTTTCATAAAATTAGAGGGAATTATAATATTAAAAAATAAGTAAATATAAGGACTAAGCTATGTTATAGAATGTTTAAAAATGAGAGTACATTTTGTGGAAAGATGAGGTAAGGTATTTTTATTTCCTTGGAATAGTTTACAGTTTTTTATTATTACATATTTTATTTGCCCTATAATTTAAATCAGCCTTTCTAGAAAAATTGCATTTGCCTTTAGCTTTCTTTAGATATATGCAATGAGTAAAGATCTTTTACTGATTTTTCTGCATGACTGTTACTTCTCATTATTTGTTTTCCTGGAAGTAGTCCAGCCAAGAAGTTTACATGGCAAATGGAGTTTATAAAACTTGCTGGGATTCAAGAGTTAAATTACCTACTGTCATTCCCTTTTGAACTTCTCCAAAAGAGGTGGAGAAGAACAGTTAATTTAAGGGTACATTTTGTTAAACTAAGAATATATTTGACATGCTATACTTTTAAACTATTTACTACCTTTCTACAATCATCATTATGATTTAAACATCTGAATAAATCAGCTATCTTCTAGCAGGATACACAAATCAATACCTATGGGGCCAGACATGAACAAGTTAAATAAGTCAAGTGTAAGAAAATACGGGATGGCAGGGAATGTGATAAACCGCATAGTGAATTTCCCAGTTAAAGAGCACAGTACAGCCTCACCAGCTGTTTCATTCACAGCCAAGTCTACCAGGTCATCCAAAGCACAAAAAGAAAGCTGGTAATACAGATTTGTTTGTAAAATAACCCAATTTTTTGTTAATTTCACCTTTAAAAACTTATAAATGGTTTATATCTAAAAACTTCACTCCTAAGTAAAAGTGGCCCTTTCGTTGGCAATAGGCAATTTCAACTCTCAAAAATTCAATTGTCCAACAGTAGCAAATGAGCAAACGTTTTATTGTCAGCTGTCAATATATACTAAAATCCTGGTATATAACAGGCACTCATAAAATGCAAGCTAGTTTAATTTTTTTTTCATGTTTTCTGTTTTATTTCTCTCATTTTCTTTTCTTTTTTTTTTTATTAAATCATAGCTGTGTACATTGATATGATCATAGGGCATCATACACTGGCTTCACAGACCGTTTCACACACTTTCATCCCACTGGTTAACATAGCCTTTCTGGCATTCTCTCAGTCACTGTGCCAATACACTTACATTCCACATTTACCAAGTTTCACATATACCCTTGTAAGATGCACTGCTAGTTTAATTTGATTTTTTACGAATAGATGGAGTAACTTTCTCTCTTTCCAAGTTCTTTCCCTTTTTATTAAATCATGCAATATAAAGTTACCTAACATATTGTAAGGAGATTTTTGTACATCTAATTAATTTTTGGATATTAAAAAAATCTTTATATTTTATTTTGTAATAAAACCTGAGCTTGCCACACCTTTGGGGGGCAAGACACGATTGTAAGAGGGACTTTACCTAACAAATGCAATCAGGATAACCTGGTTTCTTGTACCCTCAATGAATCCCCAACAATAAATTAAAAAAAAAAATCCAAAGTTAACTTTTGAAAAACAAAGACCACTTTGCTCCAAGTAGGTATACGATATTTTTCTATGTGTGTACTGTACTAAGTAATGAATGAGTTGAAAACATTCTAAATTTTTTTTTTCTAGGTACAACCATTTGATCAGTCAGGGTACGTTTTATCTCCACAATCACAGAGAGTCTCAGAAATCTGAGAAAAATTTTTCATTTTTTATGTTAAAAGACAAAATATTGTATCCTGAGGAGAAATGTATATTCTATATTCTATGCAAATTCCCCCGTCTAGGAGGAAATCCTTGGGATCATCCCACTTTCCCATTCCAACCAGGCTATCTTATCCCGAATGCTTATTTCCCATAATTCCCAAGCTGCACACCCAGGAGCACTGTCCCTCTGCAGTAAGTTCACTGGGGGCCCCAATGTATTTTCAGTTTTTGAAAGGAATAACATGATACTCAACACATCTGTTGGATCCATGAACTATAAGCCCAAGATAGTTCACCATTTTTATAACAGATGATACTCCATCCCCTTTAATGTCACCATACCCTGACAAAGTAGGGGTGCTCTGTGGTTCCAAGTATACCTGTACAACAGGAAGTGAGAGTGGTGGTATTTAGTCTGATCCCAACATGTGAGAACTTGTGCGGGCCTGATGACTGCACACATCTTATCACTGAGTAACGGTGATCCTTCAATACTGAAATAATAGCGATTTTTTTCTTTAAATTTATGTGCATTATTTTCAAACAATTACGAAATTGTTGGAACTTCATAATGTTTGGACTTCATTTAATAAATGGAATGTTAGGTATTTCTTGTTGTCTAAGGGGACAATGAAAAAAATGATTGAGAAACTAGGAGGTCAATGAAGAGGGGGAATTTGGGACCGTTTGCTGATGCCCATATCCATTACTTTACAAACATCACATGGTGAGGCACCAAGTCAACTTTGTTTACTATTTCATTGTCACCCCCAGCTATAGTGCCAGGCATATCATTATACCTCAAATAAACTTGTCGGATTCTTTTATTCAATAACCAAATGATCTAAGTGGTGCTGATTGAGCCAACTGCTACTGCATCCGTGGACAGAAACTATGCGTTCCGAAGAAGATACGTTTCTTAGTAAAGTTCAAAGGTTTGCATAAATTTTGAGTAGCAAATCAATCTTGGCAGAGGCCTTCATCTATTATGTGAATGATTCTCTATTTTGGTCTTTTCAGAAGTAACAGGCTGCAATTTTGTAAATCATTTTTGTTAAGTGTTTCTGCTAGTACTAAAATTGTTCATAGAATGAAAAATAAAACTGTTTGAAAGTTATTGCTTATATTTGAATATACAAATTTTACTCTCAACAATGTGACACATTCAAAATTCAGCCCTTTGTGTTTTACCTTTTCATGAAGTAACAGGTGGCAAATACACCAGCGTAGGTAGCAAACCAATTTTTTTTTTGAAGAGCATATATTCCAGTTATCTCTTTCTGCATGATTAAGTACCCCAGATTCAATGGCTTGAGATAATAATTTATTCTTACCTCTCAAGATTATGTGGGTTGACCAGTCTCAGCTGGTTGATTCTTGGAGTCATTTGTGAGATTGCAATAAAATGTCGGCTCAGTTGGGTGGCTTGGTGACCAGTATGTCTTCCTTACTCCTATGTCTGGCTCTTCGGCTGGGATGGCTGACAGAGGTGGACTGTTTCCGGATCTGATTTTTTTTTTCCATCTGGTCTCTTTACATGGTCACCATAGTTTTCTTTGTACTGCAACATCTTATATGAGAGTTGGCCTACACATCTATCCCAAAACATCAAGGCCAAAACTGCAAGACTTCTGGTAGCCTTGACAATCACACAGAAAAATTTCTATTGCATTGTACTGGCTATAACTTAGTCATAGTAAAGGAGCCACATTAAAGGAGAGGGCCTATTCAGGGCACACAACATATTGGGAGGATATCTTTGACGATTAGCTACCACAGTGAAATTCGTTTTAGAATTATTTTTAAGTTTCATAGAATAGCAACGTAATAGGCTTTAACATGAACTCCCTGAATATGAAACTGGTTCACTTTGAAGAAATCTTTGTTAAGTAACCATATTAAAGAGAGTTGACATTGTAGAGTTAGATTGCAAAAAAAAAAAAAAAATCAGCCTCTTCTAATGTTAAACAATATGGCAATCTATGTGATTAAATGAGTTTGGTCTACAATTTTGTACAAACAAAACAAAACAAAATAACCCTTTCAATTTTGACCATACATTGGCACAATTTTTTTGTTAAAATTTCTTCACCACTTGCTAGGATCTGCTAAATTTGAGGAAACTGACACCTAAATGGTTGGAATTATTATTAAAATCTGGTAATTACTTCTGCTTTGCCAGTGGGGAATAAAATCATGAAGCTGATCTCTAAACAGTGGTTCTCAACCTTCCAAATGCCTCCTAATGCTGCGACCCTTTAATACAGTTCCTCATGTTGTGGTGACCCCCAACCATAAAATTATTTTCGCTGCTAATTCATAACTCTAATTTTGCTACTGTTATGAATTGTAATGTAGATATCTGATATGCAGGATGTATTTTCATTGTTACAAAGGGGTCGTGACCCACAGGTTGAGAACCACTGCTCTAAAAGATGATAATCTATAGACTGAAATATATGTACCCCCAAATATGATTGAACAACTTAATTATCATGAAAAAAAAGAAAACAGCTTCTTAGCGCATATGGCATATGAATTAATCTGGAATTAAAAGCAGGAAACTGCATTCCTGGGGCCTGTAGGTACTTTTAAAGTTCCACTTTTCTTCTTAACTGTTGATATACTTTTAGCTTCTTTTCTTTTTTTTTTGTAGAGACAGAGTGTCACTGTACCGCCCTTGGTAGAGTGCCTTGGCGTCACATGGCTCACAGCAACCTCTAGCTCTTGGGCTTAAGCGATTCTCTTGCCTCAGCCTCCCGAGTAGCTGGGACTACAGGCGCCCGCCACAACGCCCGGCTGTTTTTTTGTTGCAGTTTGGCCGGGGCTGGGTTTGAACCCACCACCCTCGGCATATGGGGCCGGTGCCCTACTCACTGAGCCACAGGCGCCGCCCCTGCTTTTAGCTTCTTAATTAACATTTTCTTCCTTTTATTTCCTAGGTAGCAACTATTCTTAACCAAGCTTAGCACAATGACTGTACTTTCATCCTGTGTAAGAATAGTATTTTCTGAACCTCCTTTAATAAGCCCTTCTTATTTCATGAATATAGTAGGTAAAAAAAAAAAAAAACTAGTGGAGTCCAGAAACCTAGAAACATTCCTTTATCTTCCAATCTTAAACAGAGGCCACATCATGTTGTTTGGAGACAACATCAAAAGCAGTTGTGATCGACCACACGGAGACTTATGTTTTCATTAAATCAAATCTTGTATAAATGTATTTTCTAAGTTATCAGCTGTTCTGTTTACCACTTCCAGACAGTCAGGAAAATGGTACCATGGTACAGACATATAGTAAACAAATATAGATTAAATGAATGATTATTTGCTTTATATTTTTAATAAAGATAGTTGGAGTGTGTGTGGGGGGGACATCCTATCCCTGAAAGTGTTTCTTTTTCCTACCCAACAATCATCTCAACCATAGAAGTATGTCTCAGGCCACGAGGCTGTTACATTAGTACCTTGACTGGTCTTATCGATTCTCCTGGCACACTGCCCGATCCGTCATTAGCATGACACACAGGCCCTCTGTGATTTATTCCCTTGTATTCCTCTCTACTTCCTCTTCACCATTTGTATTAGTTGTCTATTGCAGCATAACAAATTACCACAAATGTAGCAGCTAAAAACAGCTAAAATTTATTACACCACAGTTTCTATCAGTCAGGGCCCTGGCATGACAGCTCAGATGCATCCTCTGTTTATGGTCTCACAGGACTGCAGTCAAGGTATTGGCCAGAGATACATTTTCACCTTGAGCCTGAATAGGGAAGGTATTCACCTCCAGGGTCACTCAGGTTGTTGGGAGAATTCCATTCTTTCTTTCTTTCTTTTTTTTTTTTATTGTTGGGGATTCATTGAGGGTACAATAAGCCAGGTTACACTGATTGCAATTGTTAGGTAAAGTCCCTCTTGTAATCATGTCTTGCCCCCATAAAGTGAGAATTCCATTCTTTATGGTTGTAGGACTGAGAGATTTCTTTTCTTGCTGGTATTGACCAGAGACTCCCCTCAGCGCCCAGGGGAGTCCTCAAAGTCCTCAAAGTGTCCTCAATACTTTGCTATGTACGATTTCCCCAGAGGGTTTCCTACTTCAGCAAGCCAGCAAGAGGAGTCTCCTAGCAAGATAGAGTCGGACTTAATGGAATTGGGTCAAAGCAGAGACACTTACTACC
The DNA here is from genome assembly GCF_027406575.1 of Nycticebus coucang. Lineage (NCBI taxonomy): Eukaryota > Metazoa > Chordata > Mammalia > Primates > Lorisidae > Nycticebus > Nycticebus coucang. Next base: position 155,774,932 of record NC_069780.1, on the reverse strand, counting down.
TTGGCTGTATTCTTTTTTTTTTTCTTTTCTTTTCTTTAATAGCATTAAATACATTTATAATGTTATGCAACCATCACCACCATCCATTTTCAAAACTTGTTTCATCACATAAAACTGAAGATCTACATTCACTGAACAATAATTCCCAATTTTTCCCTTCGTCTAGCCCCTGGAAACCACAATTCAATTCTACTTCTTTTTTCTGTAGTTTTGACTACTCTAAAACCTCACATAAGTGGAATCATAGCATTTGTCTTTTTGTAACTGACTTATTTCACTTAGCATAATGTGGCCAATTGTCATCAATGTTTAGCATTAGACCAGAATTTTCTTTTTTTAAGGCTGAATAATATTTTACACACACACGCACATCCCATATTTTGCTTATCCATTCTTCCATTGATGAAATGGAAATTCAAGTCATTTCCACATTTTAGCTACTGTGAATAATGCTGCTTTGAACATAGCACAGATATTTGTAAATATCTTTATGAGAACCTGCTTATAATTCCTTTGTATATAATGCATGTCCACTGAAGTGGAAGTGTTGGAATATAAGGGATAATGTGCAGGGGAGGATACCATAGTCATATTCTTTCTGTTAAAAATAAGTTGCGGGTCCTGCCCATACTTAATGGGAAGAGATTACACAATGCTATGAAGCTCAGAGGTGGCAATCACGGTGTGTGTGTGGATGCCTTGAGGTCGTCTGCCACATTGACTGTGCCTAATGAGTCAGTTAACCTCCATTTGCACTGGAGTCCCAAAGGGCCTGAGTTGTTTCACATGCTGATTTGGGGCATGCTCTTCTTCTCTGATTGGTTTAACATTTCCATATGTATTTGTGGAGGAAATCTAGAATCACAAGATCACATTTCTATCATGACCTAACTAGACTTCCTTAATCACCTTGACCTATCAGAGTTTTTCTCTTACCCATCTTATCCTCTAAAATAAATACTATTTTTTTAACAGATTTTTCTGAACCTTCCCCTGGGGGGGGGAATGACTCACCTCAATTTTTGCTTCTCTTTTGTATATTTTACTTGCTTCTTTAAACACCACTTATCAAAACATATTACCCGAAATTTGATTGGTTGTCTGCCTTTCTTATCTTTGTGAGATTCTGCAACGATGGTGATTCTATCACAATTATATTTGCATTTTAAGTTTTTAAGCACAACACTAATGCCTAACAAGTGAGTTGCATGAAAGGCTGATTTCTTAGAAGAAAAAACTCTCGGGAGAGTCCATTTGTCCACTGAATGTTTAAAGAACTTAACAAAAAAGAGCAATTTACCTTCATCAAGTCACTTTATTCTCCCCTGGCAACACAATGGCTCTTGTTTTCATAGGGCATTCCCTGCTTCTACTTTTATTCTAGAATCACAGGGTCACATTTCTATCATGACCTAAATAGACTTCCTTGATCACCTTGAGCTGTAAGAGTTTTTCTCTTAGCTGTAAAAAATAGAGCAGAATGATAGCCAAAACAAAACAGAAAAAAAAAAAAAAACCCTCCCACTCCCTTAACACAACCCACTCAAAAAAGCATGTGAACAATGGACTCAGATTCCTGAAACAGCCACTTAATACAATTCATTATCAGGTTATTTTGTGAATATTCACAATGGAGAGAGGGCATCGCTTATTTTCATACCAGTGTAGATTCTTTAACAGCAACTGTTTTGAGATGTGAATATTTCAGTGAGACAATAGGTCCAGGAGTCACATAAATCCTATTCAGAATTTCTTCTCAGGTTTTATAGAAACATTTCCAGAGCATCCGTTATGTTAAATTTTGATTTTCTACTCCTTGAATACTGTGAATAATAGAATCATAGAAAAAAAGGAATGATGTGAAAAAGCATGAGATTCGTGTTGGAAGAATTAAGTGTCTCTCAGCAGAACATTTTAATGCTGGATAATAGTAACTAAAAATTCTATGATTTCTTTCTCTTGCTCTCATGTTAATGTTTCTGAATATTTGATATTACTCTGCTCCAATCAATAAGAATATGCATATTGGAATGAATATTGAATATTGCAAAGGTTCTCTACCAGTTACATGAGTCTGGTGAGATAGAACTCTTGCATAATAAGTCAGGGAAAGCAGAATTATTATCCACAGACAGGCAGCCAGGAGAAAATGAGGACTAGGCTGCATGGTTTTCCAGCTGCTGCGGAAAGCTGCCTAGGGCACACAGTCCCTCTGCACTCACCCCTACTGCACCCTAGCAGAGAGACCCCCTGTATACCTTGAGTTCCAACTGGCCCACCGAGCTTAAGTGTTGCAGAACATCCTGTTTTAGCAGGAGTAAGGACATAGCTTGGATTAGTCTGGACATTCGGCCATTATTTTAGGATACTGCATACTCGGTGAATTCTGCCTCAGAATTATACACACGAGGGTAAGAGATAGGTCAGCCAAGGCCATCTGGAAGCTTTTCCTCCTGCAAATATCGTAACAAAAATACTAAGTACGGGAATCTCAGATGATGTGAGTTCTGCTATTGAAAGACAAAGAAAAATTGATGTTATTGAAATATCAATAGTTTCATCCATGTTATCCTATAACTTTAGCCAGTTACAGCAATTTTAGACTAAAGGTTACAGCTCCCTTAAATAAAAGTAAATACAGAATTTTTTTTTTTTTTTTTTTGAGACAGAGTCTATGTTGCCCTCAGTAGAGTGCTAAGGCATCACAGCTCACAGCAACCTCAAACTCTTGGGCTTAAGCGATTCTCTTGTGTCAGCTTCCCAAGTCGGGAAGTAGTCTGGGACTACAGAAACCCGCCACAATGCCCGGCTATTTTTTGTTACAGTTGTCATTGTTGTTTAGCAGGCCGGGGCTGGTTTGAACCCACCAGCCTTGGTGTATGTGTTTGGCACCTTAACCATTATGCTAGGGGTGCCAAGCCAATACAAAAATTTTTATTGCCCACAAAAATATAAAAAAAATCACTAAGTTTAACTTTTCATTGATGATGTATTTTTATTAAGCCTCCATTTAAATAATATTTATCAGCATTATGAAACTATTCAATTAATTGAAATATCTTCTTACAGTTTTCTTTTCCAAAATCCTCATAATATTTCTTACTTATGATTACTTTACAGCTTCCCGAGCAGGCACTCTCCTGTTTTTTAAAGAAAGAAAGACAAAATTACCATAAGAAACAATAACATCTTTAATGTATTTGAATTTCTTTTCCTTGAGACTAACATTTTATTGGTTAATCAAAAGAAAATCTAGTAAGACCTTATGCTACAAGGAGGTATGAATTATTTGTTCTAATAGTTTATTTTTATACTAGAATGACTGTGATGATTTTATAATAGCATTATATCACTTTGGAGATAACTGGGATTTTCTTTGGGAATTTACTTAGTGTTTTTGCTTTTATAAACTCTAGAAGAAATAAACAAAGTTTTAATTCACTCAACAATTTAATGCTTAATAGAAAAAGGACTGTAGTGAATTCTCTCTCCTGTTTTATATTCAGTTTTAATTTACTTTGAGATATTTCTGTGACAAAACACTATATTTTTCTTTTTGACCATAGTTATCATTGGGTGATACTGAGTTTGTGTGACTTATAATTTCTTTTTATTAGAATAATAAAATATAAAATGAGATTATTTTAAATGACTAATTAAAAAATGATAAGATTCATGTCATTCAAGATATAATTTAAATACTGGAACTGCAAAATTTATATAAGAAAGTACAGAGAAATAGAAAAAAGAAGCTAGGTTTTATTAATAAAATATACTTTTATATTAACTGTTGCATTTAACAGTAAATTATAAGCATCTTTCTATGTTAATAAATACACTTCTGTAACATTCATTTTAATAGATTAATGATAAATATTTTACTTAATTACTTTTTAAAATACTTCCAATTTTTCATATGTAATAATTTTCTATTATCTGACGGGTTACATTTCTAAATATAAAATTCCTAAACAATTCTTTTTTTCCTACTTCTTTCCCATAAAATTTCTTAATTTGACTGCTAGAGTAATTGTACAGAGAATCCCTTTCAATGTACAAACTCTAACAAATGTATCAGAATACATGCTTGATGATCTCATAGAACAAGTTTTTTATCTTTAAAATATGCATTTCTATATACAACAGTTAGATACTTTTGTATGTCTATTGTCATTTCTTATTTCTTGTCATCTAAATCTTCATATTCTTACCCATTTTTTAGGAGAGCATTGGCTTTATTGATTTTCAATTTTGTCAATAAGGATTCTATATATACTATTGGGTAAAACATGTTGTCTACCAACTTTATTATACATAGCTTCCTAAGTTTGTATTTACCTTTCCAATCTAATTATGTTACTTTTTTGAAATGCAGATGTTAAAAGTGATATAATCAAAATATATCTATATTTTACAAAATTTATGCTTATACAGTTTTGCCACATAATTGTACATTTTAATTTATGCTTTCTTTGATTATTGCTTCAATCTTCTTTGTGTTCAAAAATTTTTTTTTGTTTTAAAGTATATATTATATTTGGAATAAAGCTTCATTTCCATATCAGCTTCTCAATGTGCACTAAATGAACTACAGTGAAATCACAGCCTTATGTTTTTTTTTTTTGTCAGATCATAGCTGTGTACATTAGTGCAATCAAGAGGTACAGTGTGCTGGCTGGTTTCATATACAATCTGAAATATTCTCATCAAACTGTTCAACGTAGCCTTCATGGCATTTTCTTAGTTATTGTATGTAGACATTTGTATTCTGCTTTTAGTAGGTTTTGCCTATACCCATTCTGAGATGCACCATAGGTGTGATCCCAACCATTACCCTCCTTCCACCCTAACTTCCCCCTCCCCTTCCCCTCCCTTGGCCCTTTCCCCATATTCTTGTGCTATGGTTGGGTTATAGCCTTCATATGAAAGCTAGAAATTAGCTTCATAGTAGGGCTGAGTACATTGGATACTTTTTCTTCCATTCTTGAGATACTTTGCTAAGAAGAATATGTTCCAGCTCCATCCATGTAAACATGAAAGAGGTAAAGTCTCCATCTTTCTTTAAGTCTGCATAATATTCCATGGTGTACATGTACCACAATTTGCTAGTCCAATCCTGGGTCGGTGGGCACTTGAGCTTCTTCCATGACTTAGCAATTATGAATTGGGCTGCAATAAACATTCTGGTACAGATGTCTTTGTCATATTATGATTTTTGGTCTTCTGGGTATATACCTAGTAAAGGAATTATACGATCAAATGGCAGGTCTATTTTTAGATCTCTAAGTATTCTCCAAACATCCTTCCAAAAGGAACGTATTAGTGTGCATTCCCACAAGCAGTGTATAAATGTGCCCTTTTCTCCACATCCACGCAACATCTCTGGTTTTGGGATTTTGTTATGTGGGTTACTCTTACTAGGGTTAGGTGATATCTCAAAGTAGTTTTGATTTGCATTTGATGAGCTTTTTTAAATGTGTTTGTAGATCGTGCGTCTGTCTTCTTTAGAGAAGTTTGTCTTCAAGTCCTTTGCCCACCCTGAGATGGGATCACTTGTTTTTTTCTTGCTAATATGTTTGAGTTCTCTGTGGATTCTGGTTATTAAACCATTATCGAAGGTATAACCTGCAAATATTTTCTCCCATTCTGAGGGCTGTCTGCTTGCTTTACTTACTATGTTCTTGGCTGTGCAGAAGCTTTTTAGTTTGATCAGGTCCCAGGAGTGTATTTTTGATACTGCTTCAATTGCATGAGGAGTCCTCCTCATAAAATATTCACACAGGCCCATTCCTTCAAGAGTTTTCCCTGCACTTTCTTCAAGTATTTTTGTAGTTTCATGTCTTAAATTTAAATCTTTTATCCAGTGAGAGTCTATCTTAGTTAATGGTGAAAGGTGTGGGTCCAGTTTCAGTCTTTTACAGGTTGCCAGCCAGTTCACCCAGCACCATTTGTTAAATAGGGAATCTTTTCCCCACTGAATGTTTTTAATTGGCTTGTCAAAGATCAAATAACAATAAGTAGCTAGGTTCATCTTTTGGTTCTCTATTCTGTTCCAGACATCTACTTCTCTGTTTTTGTGCCAGTACCATGCTGTTTTGATCACTATCAATTTATAGTAGTCTCAGGTCTGGGTGCGTGATTCCTCCTGCTTTGTTTTTATTTCTGAGAAATGTTTTGGCTATTCGAGGTTTTTTTCTGATTCCATATAAAACAAAGTATTGTTTTTTCAAGATCTTTAAAATATGACAATGGAGCTTTAATAGGAATTGCATTAAAATTATATATTGCTTTGGTTAGTGTAGACATTTTAACAATATTGATTTTTCCCAGCCATGAGCATGGTATGTTTTTCCATTCGGTAACATATTCAGCTATTTCTTGTCTTAAAGTTTCATACTTCTCTTTATAGAGATTTTTCACATCCTTTGTTAGAAAAACTCCCAAATATTTCATCTTCTTTGGCCTACTGTGAAAGGAATAGAGTCCTTCACTGTTTTTTTGGCTTGGCTATTGTTGGTATATATAAAGGCTACAGATTTATGGGTATTGATTTTGTAGCCTGAGACACTGCTATATTCCTTGATCACTTCTAAAAGTTTTATAGTAGAATCCCTGTTGTTTTCCAGATATACAATCATATCATCTGTGAAGAGTGAAAATTTGATCTCTTCTGACCCTGTGTGGATACCATTGATCACCTGTCTTCCCTAATTCCAAAGGCTAAAACTTCTATTACAATGTTAAAGGGCAATGGAGACAATGGGCAACCTTGCCTGGTTCCTGGTCTAAGTGGAAATGATTTCAATTTAACTCCATTCAATTTGATATTGGCTGTGGGTTTGCTGTAGATGGCCTCTATTAGTTTAAGAAATGTCCCTTCTATACCAATTTTCTTAAGTGTTCTGATCATGAAGGGATGCTGGATATTGTCAAAAGCTTTTTCTGCATCAATTGAATCATATGGTCTTTATTTTTTAGTTTGTTTATGTGCTGAATTACATCTATAGATTTACATATATTGAACCAGCCTTGAGACCCAGGGATAAATCCCGCTTGGTCATGGTGTATAATTTTTTTGATGTGCTGTTGGATTCTGTTTGTTAGGGTCTTATTGAGTATTTTTGCATAAATATTCATTAGTGATATTGGTCTATAATTTTCTTTTCTTGTTGGGTCTTTCCCTTGTTTAGGGATCAAGATGATGTTTGCTTCAGAGAATGTGTTGGGTAGTATTCCTTCTTTTTCTATATTTTGGAAGAGGTTTAGTAATATAGGTACTAGTTCTTCTTTAAAGGTTTGGTAGAATTCTGACATAAAGCCATTTGGTCCTGGGCTTTTCTTTTTAGGGACATTTTGTATAGTTCATGCTATTTCAGAACTTGATATAAGCCTGTTCATCATTTCCACTTCATTCTGGCTAAGTCTTGGTAGGTGGCGTACTTCCAAGTATTGGTCAATTTCTTTCAGATTTTCATATTTCTGAGAGTAGAGTTTCTTGTAATATTTGTTAAGGATTTTTTGAATTTCTGAGGGATCTATTGTTATTTCATCTTTATTATTTCTGTTTGATAAAATTAGAGATTTTGCTCTTTTTTCCTGGTTAGTTTGGCCAAAGATTTGTCTATATTATTGACCCTTTTAAAAAATCAACTTTTGGATTTATTGATCTGTTGTATAATTCTTTTCTTTTCAATTTTGTTTAATTCTGCTCCGATTTTGGTTATTTCTTTTCTTCTGCTGAGTTTGGAATTGGAGTGTTCTTCCTTCTCCAGTTGCTTGAGATGTCCCATTAAGTTATTAACTTCCTCTCTTTCCGTTTTCTTGAGGAAGGCTTGCAGTGCTATAAATTTCCCTCTTAGGACTGCCTTTGCAGTGTCCCAGAGGTTCTGATAATTTGTGTCTTCATTGTTGTTTTGTTCCAAAAATTGGTGATTTACTTCTTAATCTCATCTATAACCCATCTATCCTTCAGAATAAGGTTATTACCTTCCAGGTTTTTGTATGGGTATACAGATTCCTGTTTTTATTGAGTTCAACTTTTATTCCATGATGGTCTGAGAAGATGCAAGGAATAATTTCTATTTTTTAAAATTTGCTGAGGTTAGATTTGTGGCCTAGGAAGTGGTCGATTTTGGAGTATGTTCCATGGGCTGATGAGAAGAATGCGTATGCAGTTTTATTGGGATGAAATGTTCTGTAGATGTCTGTTAAGTCCAGATGTTGAATGGTTAAGTTTAAATCTAAAATTTCTTTGCTTAACTTCTTTTTAGAGGCTCTATCCAGCACTGCTGAACAGGTGTTAAAATCTCCAACTACTATGGAACTGGAGGAAATAGAGTTGCTCAGGTCTGTTAGAGTTTCTCTTATAAATTTAGGTGCATTCTGGTTGGGTGCATAAATATTAATAATTGAAATCTCATCATATTGAGTATTACCTTTAACTAATATGAAGTGTCCATCCTTATCCTTCCTTATTTTGGTTGGTTTAAAGCCTATTGCGTCTGTGAATAGGATTGCAATGCCTGCTTTTTTCTGCTTTCCATTTGCCTGGAGTATAGATGACCATCCCTTCACCTTTAGTCTATATTTGTCTTTTTTTTTTTTTTAAATCATAGCTGTGTACATTAATGCAATCATGGGGTACTATACACTGTAAGATGAGATTCTTGTGTGCAGCAGATATCTGGCTTGAGTTTTTGTATCCAGTCAGCCAACCTGTGCCTCTTTAGAGGACAAATTAAACCATTCACATTAATTGAGAATATTGAAAAGCCTTTTGAGACTCTGGTGGACATTTTTAATCCTTTTGCAACTGTGGAAGTTGGAATTTGATCAAAATTTTCTGGGTGGGTTTACTTTTGTGGTGGAGGATTTTACTGGTCTTTAAGGAGGATAGGTCTGAGACTATCCTGGAGAGCTGGTTTAGTTATGGCAAGTTTCTTCAACATGTGAATGTCATTGAAGTATTTAATCTCTTCATCATAAATGAAACTCAGTTTAGCTGGGTACAGGATCCTGGGTTGAAAGTTATTATTATTATTTTTTTTTTTTTTAGGAGATTGAAAGTCTATGACTATCCTCTTCTAGCTTTAAAGGTTTCAGCAGAGAGATCTACAGTTATTCTAATATTCTTCCCCTGTAGGTAATGGTTTTATTTCGTCTGGCTGCTTTCAGAATTTTCTCCTTCATATTAATTTTAGTGAAATTGATTATGATGTGTCTGGGGGATGTCTTATTCGAGTTGAATTGTTCTGGAGTTCTGAAACTGTCTGCTATCTGAATTTCAGAATCTCGTGGCATGTCTGGAGAGTTCTCTTTCATAATCTCATGGAAAAGAGACTCTGTGCTTTGTGAAGCCACTTCATCGCTTTCAGGGATCCATATACGATGAATATTGGTTTTCTTCGAATTATCCCAGAACTCTCTGAGCGAGTGATCTGTTTTTCCCCTCCATTTCTCTTCTTCTTTGAGAGTTTGGGAGTGTTCAAAAGCTTTGTCTTCAATGTCAGAAATCTTTTCTTCTGCTTGCTCCATTCTGTTACTGAGGGATTCTACTGTGTTTCTCAGATCTTCGAGGGCTGCAACTTCTTGTCTCAATGTGTCAAAGTCTTTGGTCATTTGGTCTTTGAATTTCTTGAATTCTTGAGACAATTTTTGGATTACTGCTTGGAATTCTAATTCGATCTTATTTGCTATCCAGGTTCTGAATTTGATTTCTGACATCTCAGCTATTTGTTTGTGCATGGGATCTTGTACTGTGTCTGCCCCATTGATCCTTGGGGAAGTTTATCTACTCTGATTATTCATATTGCCAGAGTATTTCCATTGATTTTGACTCATGATTGTTTTTCACCATTGCCTCTGGCTGTCCTCAGAGCTGGGGAGGTGTCTCTCCAAGATTAGACCCCAGCAGGATCACTCTATTGTTGCTGGATCTTTATAGGGAGTGATCCTGTGTAGCTCCTCTGGGGCTGCCCCAGCCAGGGAGTTCTGGTTGTGGGAACAGCTCCAGCCCGATCCAACAACAGGGTGGGGGGTGGTGCACACGGTTCTGGGAGTGCCTTGTACCCAGTGACTTTGGCAAAGAGGGCCCAAGGCTCCAGCAGTCTCTGGCCAGGAGAAGGGCTCTGTGCAGAGGCAGGGAGGGCTGCAGAGGGCAAGCAGCTACCAGAGTCCCTGGCCAGATGAGAGGGCCAGTATGGAGGCAGGGAGGGTACAGGAGAGAGGACGCAGTATTGCCTGGCTCCGGAGTTCCTGCTCAGGGCATGCAGAAGCCTGGAGCGCACAGTCCAGGGTAGTGGGGCAACTCTTACCAGGGTCTGAGTGGATGCCAATTGTGGGTCATGGCGCTGCTGGCATGGAAGTCTTGGCAGGTGCCAGTCATGGGTCATGGAGCATCAGTTTCTGGGGTCCTGCTGCGCTGCCAGAACAGAAGTCTGGGCAGGCGCTGGTTGTGGGTCACTGCCCAGCTCTTACCCGGGTCCTGGTGGGTGCCGATGGTGGATCCCGGCCCAGCTCTTCCCGAGTTCCAGCTCTTACAGAGGTCCGGCCACAGCCTTCTGTTTTTGAAAACAGATTTCGCAACCGCAAGAAGCACACGGAGCATGGTCTGGGGGGCCTTCGATGCCGGGCTACCCCGGCACTCAGCTCTCCTAACTGCCACCTCCGAGTTATCCTTGGTCTGGCCCCGCCAACCGGAGGCTTAGGTTCCCTCCACTGCAGCCGGCCAGGCGGCACCAGGCACACGTAGTGGGGCTCAGCTTTGGCACCGCTGACCTGGCGCTCCCGGGATCTGGTCTGGGGTTCTGGGATACAGAGGTCGTCCAAGTGTTTGAGACTGTTGGGGGTGCGGGGGCTGCCCTCGGGTTCCCCTGCGCTCCCTTTGGTGTTTGGCTCCTCTCTGGTGGATGCCCTGGTTGCCGTGCATGGGCGTCACAGGCTGGGAGCACATGAGGGCTGCGGGCAGGAGGGTCCTGGGGCGGGGGCGCTACTGCAGATGCAGGCACTTCTGTGGGCACCGCCATGTGACCTCTCACCCTTGTGTTCAAAATTTTAACTGTTTATTCTGAAATACTTCTAGGCTCACAGAAAGTTGCTACATGGTAAAGAATTCCATGAACCCTTCAACCAACATTCCTCAACCAACATCTTAAATAACTACCGAGGGTGCCAAAATACGTATATACAATTTAAGAATGGAAAATTGTACTGCAATACTGAATATATGGTTGATACCATTTATTATCTTGTATCTTTTATAATTGTAGAAGTCACACATGACTTGAGTATTACAATTTTAATACAGTTTTTCTTTTCTTTTATAAAATGTGTGTACATTTTTTTGCACCCTTAGTATAATGCAACATCAAAATCAGGGAATTGACATTGATACAATTTAGGAATATTGGACATATTTCTTTCAGTGTTATATTTTAATACCACTATTTCTTCTTCTCTCATATTATTTACTTATTATTCTGTTCTTTATTACTTATTATTTAACTTATTTTTTAAATAGTTTATGATGTTAAAATTGTAATTGAATATGGGGGTGTAGATGGGTGGGTGGTACAAGTCTCCACCCCCTTCCTTGTCCAGATAAAGTATCACCAGGGCTACTTCTTCAAGATGCCCATATCTATGTCCTGGCATTTGGTTCAAGCAATGGCTTCTTCCACTCTTCTAAACATGACTCTCCAAGAAATCCTGTGCTTACTATACAGAGGAGACATACCTTAACTCTCCTTAAGGCTAAAATCTATGTGCAGTTTTACTTAAAACTCATGATCCTAATATGTGGATTCAAAAATTCATGATTTAACCAGCCGGGTGTTTGGTGAGTGCCTATAGTCCCAGCTACTTGGGAAGCTGAGAGAAGGGAATCACTTGAGCCCAAGAGTTTGAGGTTGTTATGTACTATGACAACATAGCACTCTACCCAGGATGATGGAGTGAACTCTGTCTCAAAGAACAAAACAAAACAAAAATCATGGTTTCTTATATTGATAAGAGTGATATAACACTAGCTATAATTTACTGAGTATTTTATACAAATTCTTCTCAATGTTTAATTTAAGCCTTATAAACAAATGCTATATTTATTAGGTGATACATCATTTTACTGATAAAGAAACTAAAACAAGTTAGTGTAATACTCAACAGAAAGGCAGAACAAGGAGTCTAGGTAAATTATAATAATTATATAACAAGCCATTTTATTATTAGCCTTACTAGATTTTGGAAATATTGACACCAATAAAATTCAAATAGAAGAAATTATCTAAGAGATTATACTTGTGAAAAAGTCTCTATCTACTGCTCCTAATTATTTTGATGAATTATGTGATACTAATGGATAGACACAACCACAAATGTGTACCCAGACGGATAGCAGCTCACACCATTACTTTTATAGCAGTCTGACTTGAATTGATTATTTTCTAAGTTCTATAATTCTACACAAATAATCAAAAGGTTTTCTCATTATGCCATATTTCTAATATGCCAGTCCATTGCCATATTAGACAGTTAAGAGATTATTTGGCTAGGGTGAGATCTTTTTTGAACAATGATTTTTGAAAAATATGTCAACTCAACCTGACATCTCTTATTATTTGTTGTTGTTGTTGTTGTTGTTTTTACGATGGAGTCTTGTTCTGCCACCGAGGGTGGAGTACAGTGGTACAAGCGTGGCTCACTGCGGCCTTGCATTGTAGCAATCCTCCCACTTCAGTCCTAGAATTGGGTCTATAGGACTGAGTCACCCCATCCAGATTTTCTTTCATATACATATATATATATATATATATTTTTTTTTTTTTTTGTAGAGACAGGGACTTACTGTGTTGCCCAGGCTGATCTTTAATGCCTAGCCTCCAGCAATCCTCTTGCCTTGGCCTCTCAAAATGTTGAGATTACAAGCATGAGCCATTGTGCTCACCCTTAATAATTTGTATTCTTTTCTTGGTAATCTAGGCCCATGTAGTTAATCAGAATATAAGGAGAAAGGAAAATCCCTTTCCATTCCAGAAGGAGACTTTGATACTACGTGGAAAGTTCTTCAGGTGACATTAGCTGATGCTGGTCTTTTTCAATTCCCCGAAGGGAACAGAACACTACCCACAACTTTCTGACTGGAAAAGCGGAAGAGCTCTATTCTGTGTTTGAATCTACTCTTTGTAGTGATAATCCTTGAAAAGTCAAACCACAGTCCATTTTCTAGTATAAGTGCCCTGGCTCAGAAAACCTGTCCATTTCTCTATTTCTAGGAACTAGATGTGCTCCACCTTGGAGCAGCTGAATGCAGTTTACAGGTTGTAGCAGTAATATCTTAGGATAAACCACAGGTAAAACTTATAGGTTAAAAATTTCTTTCTTTGTTTTTTCCCTTTTCTAATGACGTGAAAGATTCTTTAAATGAATACCCACCAATGACTACGTTTTTTGTTTTGGAACATTCTCCATTGAGATTCCAAATAATCCTGATATGGGCCTACTTTTTCTGAAGTGTTTAATATTACATGTTTATAAGAAACTTATATACCATGTATGCATGGGCTGACAAAGGAAAAATATATATATTTATCCTCATTTCTGTCAACTTCAGGGATTTTAAAATACATGTTTCTCCTGCATTACTTTTAACCCTTTTTCTTTCTTCCTTTGTGTAAAAAAATAGTCAAGTTGATAATTTATAATCTTGGGGATCTGAATGCCAGGAATGACGGGAGGTGAAATAGTGCCTTCAGTAGAGAGTTGAGAAATGTGAGAATTGGGTTCTTACTTGCCATCCTTGTTACAGTGAGTATAAATTTAAACAGTAAATTCTTCTACAAACTTTCATAAAGAGTGAGGATGTTAGAAGATAGTGAACTGTATGATTTTGTGGAGTCACACCAAATTGAGCTTTTCTTTCATATATATTCAGAACTAGACAACAACAAAAAAATACTGGCGAATCCACAGACTAGATTATCAAAATAATTTCTTGAATATTGATGAAAGTTTGAATGAATTCCAGCTCCTTAGAACAAATATCAAAATGCACTTGATATCTCTTTTTTTCCCCTAAAAATATCCGTTCTTTAGAGCAGATGCTTTACCAAGAAAAAAAAGGAAGGAGTGAAATATTAAATCCCTCATGTCAGAATGTTTGATAGATTAGATCCATCCAGTTGAGAAATTTGGATCAAGGGCTGCCCCTGAGCAGCCAGGTGCCCTGAGAAACCGAGTGGGGGGATCCATTCTCCCAGAAAGAAGCAGCAGGAATAGGACAGAAGCATTTCTTCTGCTAACAGTGGAGGGGAAAACTCTGGACGGAATTTGGTTCTTATAGCCTGCCACATGAATTATATTTTACTTAGCACCTCTCTGAGGTGGTTATATCATATAGCTCTGCCACTTGATACAGACTTGAGACAGACACTTAACCTACAGGTATAAATTTCTGGATTACAATGCTTATTATAATAGAAGGTTCCATATACATTTGTTATAAGGATTAAATGAGGTAATTCACATCCAGTCCTTATTAGTGCCTGACACTTGATAAAAACTTATAATATAATAGGGCAAAACAGTGTCTTTACCAAATGGGGTGTGATCTCACATGACCCCCAAAGTGGGCTATGTTTGATCAAATTTCATATCTCTGTTCAGACAAAAAACATTTAGGGTACTTTAAAATCTCTTTGTCACACTCAATTAAAAACTATGTCCACAGCACCAGAATCCTTCTCAAATGCTACGTGTACAGGGAAAGGAATGTCTGATTAACAAAAGCTTGTCAAGAATTAAATTGCTCCTAAATATCAATTAATACAAGAAACAAAATACAGTTGCTATATCTCTTTTTTCTTTCTATTTCAGTTGTAAAGTTAGTTTACTTTTCCACTCACTTGTGGATATTCTTGTTTAAAATCTCCCTTGAAATAAAAATATGTGTCGAAATAAATATTTACCTTTAACATTTTTTGTTTCTCTATTAACTCAGGTTGAAACAAAATTGCTATATTTTAAATGTCTGCCAAAAAAACTTAAAAATGCAATGGTTAAAAATGTAAATATTTTCTTTGGTACTTGTGATGCAAAAATATGAGTCTTTGAATTGCCCTACTGTTCAGGGCACAGCAATGTCTGCACCCTATCCAATATGATCTCACATGGTCTAGAAACTGGAGAGTTTAAAAGCCCTTCTAGTCTTTTTCCTTTCAGGAACTGCCTTTACCCTTCGAGGTCACACTTTCATGTGCCAGACCCGGTGGAGCTGTGTGAACATTAACACGATCCCCCTAACAGAAAATCAGATCAATTGTGAGCTGGTTCTTTTCTGAGGCAAACTGCTTTGAAAGGCTGACTAGAAACCCACTTGACGAAATAAATGTATATTTTGTAATATATTTGTATATATTAAGCTAGCCTTGTTTATTCTCATACCTATTATTTTTAAAATAACATAAAGGAATCCAAGTCTTAATTGAATTATAGATGTAAAAAACTGGTTCACGTCACAGAACTGAGTCTACCTACTGTTGAATTTCAAGAGTGCAGAAAGGAACTGTTTGTTATATATCCTCCACTTTTTCTCCCCATCTACCTAGATAGCAATCCCAAGAAAAAGTCATTGGTCCAATTTCACAGAAGGGGAAACTGAGCCATAGAGGCGTTCAGGAATTTCTTTCAGGATAAGCAACTAGTTTATGGAGTAACCAGAGTTTTAATTTAACTCTGTCTACAAAGCCAGTACCGTCTATTTTCCTGCCCCCAATGGGACAGGAAATATTACACCAATAAAGAAATCCTCTGCTTAGTATACAGAGGAGATGCATACCTTATCTCTCTAAGGCTCAAATCTATGTGTAGTTCCACTGAAAACTCATGATCCTTAGACGAGGATTCAAAAACTCATGGTATTACTAGTAGGAATGTCTTTGTGTGTTCTGACAATGATCAGCAATAATGTGTCCCATCCTAGTTAAAAGCAATCTGAACAATACCTGATTAAAAAATAAAATCTAATTTCTCTTATCAGAGAATGTATCTATATTTATTATATATAGTCGAGTAATAGGTAGTAATGACACCATCCATTTTACAGTTTCTAAGACATTTTACATGCAGTTATCTTATTTTGTTTTATGGGTACAATTATTCCATGAATTCTGCAAACAAATTAAGACCAGTAAAACAGGGAAGATTAAAGAGGTGGTGCAGGGCTAAAGGTTAAAAAATTATTATATGATCAAAGGAAATGAAACACATTATTACAGTAAGCAAACAAATACAAGAAGCACTAATACGGAGTTCCAAAATCTCTTGCCATTTACCAGCTTAACAGGAATGCAGGGCAAGAATACCCTGGTCTTCACCACGCAAAGCCCCGATTCATTCACCTTGAAATGAAAAGATTCAATTAAAGCTGATTTCTGAAGGTTCTTCATAGCATCTAACCTGCATTGTAGTATAGACAAATCTTGGTTGAGATAACATTGCCTAAAAATGTAAATTTGATGTTCTCTGGAAGTCTAAAAATCTACCCCTCACATTTTTGCAAATGGCCCCATACCTGCACACCAAGCTTATTTCTTAGGGGCACCAGCTGGTCAAACAGAATAAAATGATGCATTTCATTGTCAAATAACAAAATACATATAAATGGTAAATAATGAGCAGATATACGCATCGAAAATGTGGGGTTACGGGAGGAATCTCCCAGTGCCTCACACCTCTCCTGATGTCATGCCGGGTCCCTGCTAACAGTAGGTTTTCATCTCCACCCGCACGTAGCCGTCCCTCCGTGTTGTAGTCAGCACAGGCAGCCAGCAGGGCTCTACAGAGTAGCAGCTTAGAAACAGCAATTTATTTTCTCACAGTGCTGGAGACGGAATGTAGAGATGAAGTGCAGTGCAGCGCAGTTGCTTTGGTGAGGCTGCTCTTGCTGGCTGCAGACAGCTGCCTGCCAACTGTGCACGTGCAGAGAGGAGGAGCTGCCTGGTGTCTCTTTCTTCTACAGGACACTCAGTTCTGTTGGATTAATGTCCACCCGTATGACCTCATTTAACATTAACTATATCCTTAAAGCCCTATCTCCTAGTAAAGTCACGTAGGTGACTTCAACATAGGTAGCAGGGTAGGAGGCACAAGCCCGTCAGTAATGCCCCATTCATACTCCATTCTTCCAGTCTCCCTCTCCATTTCCTTCTTTCTTGCTGTAACTCTCATTCAGATACTGCCCTATGATATGCAAATTCTTTTCTTTACCACACTTTCCAGGCTGAATTTGCATCCCAAGTACCAGAGTGGGAGGAAAGGAAACAGAAGGAGAGACAGACAGCCTTATATTGTTAAGTCTCACCTTCTTTGCACAGTGGTTGTATATAAATAGTGGTTTGCTCTGTCGCTCTGGATGTTTTTATGAAAAAGCATTATAATTAACTTTCTCAATTTAAACGTACAAGTATTATTGCCAGGACCGCCTCATTTTGTAAGATTTGATGGTATAGTAACAGTATAAAGCACTGTTAATTCTCAGAGAAGGACAGTACTATGTTTATAAATACAGTGTGTAAAAGCATAGACGTCCAGATTTCACTGACACAGTGATCAAACATTGCTTTGAAACTTGCCAAAAATAAGAATGTACATGTGCCAGTTAACCAGACAGAATTTTTTGCTATATGGATTATATTATAACTTTACAATTATCCCAGTGTCTAACATAGGAATAGGCACATGGAAGGTATTTAATCAATATTTGTGGAAGGAATGAGCTAGTTCTCACTTAAAGCATGATTCTATTCATTTGAAGGTATTCATTCTATTGAGATAAACTATTTTAAAAGATCAAGGTTTATATACAAAAAAGATACATTCTGTGAAATGTGTCATTAGACAATTCTGTCCTTGTACAAAATATGTTTGCATATTACAAAATATCTCTTGTATAAAATATGTTTGCATAAAACTAGATGGTATAACCTGAGCTATATGCTATAGTCTCTTGCTCCTGGGCTATACTGTACTTTTTTATTACTGTACTGAATACTGAAGGCAGTTATAACACAATGGTAAGCATTTGTGTATCTAAACATAGAAAAGATGCAGTAAAAATATGGCATTAAAGATTAAAAAATTGTACATCTGTACAGGGCACTTAAAATGAAACAAGTGTGCCTCACTAGAAGTTGCTCTGGGTGAGTTGGAGGGTGGTGAATGGTTGTGAAGGCTTACGACTTTACTGTACACTACTGTAGATTTTATAAATGGTATACACTTAATCTATACAAAATCTATACAAAAATTTATTTCTTTAATAATCGATTAACAATAGTTTCCTGTAACAGCTTTATTTTGTTAATTTGTAAACAATTTAACTCTTTGACTCATAATAACAGTTAGGTTAAACACAAACACATCATATAGTTGCACAAAAATATTTTTCATTATATTCTTATTCTATAAACCTTTTTCTATTTTTAGGGCTTATTACTATTTTTTTTTACACTGGCCTAGGCCTATACAGGGTCGGGATCATCAGGGTCGCTGTATCCAACGTCCACATCTTGTCTCACTGGCAGGTCTTCAGAGCCAAAACATGCATGGAGCATAGTTCATATATCTATGTACTATGTGTATACATATGTACACACACACGTACTCACACATAATAGCTTTAGCCTGCTGTCTTACCTTCAAACGGGCCTCGTGGTAAAATACATATTAATACTTTGTTGACAGGCCACAGTTTAAATTAGAGGAATTATGGTTCAAAGGAAAGAAATCTACCTTCACTTTCCTTTGTGGAAGACCTGCACCGATGCATGGGTGTTGACAGCTCTTTGTCCTCACCTGGGCCTGACTTCAAATATGAGTTGGTGGTGCTTTTCTTTCTGAATTGCATCCAGCTGAGTGCATAGCAAACCTTTCGTTCTCTTTAAATTGAGTCTGGATTTAGTAAAGCCGTTGGGTTGCCCTTCTGGCACAAAGAACAGCAACACAGCTGAGGAGGATTGATGTTATTTAACTGGCAGCAACAAAATTTCCAAGCATTCCTTCCTTGCAAAACCTAGGGAACAAGCTAAAAAATATAAATTCAGGTTTATTTACTCTTGACATAATTTTATTTTTCTGGCTAAGCAAAAACTTTAAAGACATTTTTAAAAGGGGGGAGGGGCACAGTGGCTAATACCTGTAATCCCTGCACGTTGGGAGGCAGAGGCAAGAGGATCGCTTGAGGCCAAGAGTTCAAGACCAGCTTGGGCAACATAGCGAGACCCATACCTCTACAAAAAATAAATTTAAAAAAGGATTCCAACTGCTTCTGGAACATCAAAATATTCTTACTAAGCAGTAACTGGATGATTTAATTATAAATTATTCAGGAAAATTCAGGAAATAATTTCCTTCATGTAATATATCTCAATGATGTGAATTTAATTGCTACTGTCACTGAGCTACTGGACCTGCAAATGCAAGATGAACTTATGTTCACCCATTTTTAATCTAATATGTTCTAATTTTAAGAGGTTATACCTGAATAGAAGTGGATAAAAGGTACTGAGTTTTTATACTTAGATAAGAGTCATCTTGACACAAATCATACTTTCCTTCCTACTTCAAATGGAAAATAAAAAAATTATTTAAGGTATAATATTCTGTCATTGATGATCAGCTTGACTCAGGATCATGGCATAACTAGATAGCCTCAGTCCTGTAACCAAAACCCCCCAAGGATTTTTACCACAATGACATTCCTTTGAAAGGGAAAATATCTTCATCCTGCAGTTCATTTGTTCACCTTTTAGAAATCTCTTGCCCAAATGCAGTGCAGCAAAAGTTGATGGTTTAAGTTGAGAATGGAGATTGTTCCTGGAGGTTGGCACGGAGAAATGTAAGAGACCCATCGTAGACATTGGCCCTTCCAGTTGCAGGACTGACTAAATAATACCTCAGAGAAGCTGATTAGAGATGTTAATGGGCTGTAGAGTACAGCGGTGAAGACTGCACTCTGCTTGATCTGCTACACTAACTGGGCATTCTTGACTGATTTATATCACTGGTTTAAATCTCAGTTTCCTTATTTGAAAATGGGGTAAAGTGGGGCCCATAACATGGGCTCTGTAGCAGGTTGCAGTGACTGCATAATTTAGGTAACTGATGACAAGCACAGTGCATGTGCTGAGAGCTCTATAAATGGGGGTAATATTATAGTTATGGGCTTCAGGTCTGGATTTGGTGACTTCATCCAGCCATGTATCACAGTGCTGCCTGCACATGAGAATTACCTGGGGAACTTTTAAGAAATGCCAATGCCCAGGTCCTCTCAGGATAATTAAATTTAAAGCTCCCCAGGTGACTTAATGTGTAGCCAAGGTTGAGCCCCACTGCCATAGTTCCTTGGACAGATTTCTTTTTTTTTTTAGAGACAGAGTCTTACTTACCTCGGTAGAGTGCTGTGGCATCACAGCTCACAGCAACCTCCAGCTGCTGGGCTTAGGGCAATTCTCTTGCCTCAGCGTCCTGAGCAGCTGGTACAACAGGCACCCGCCACAAAGCCTGGCTATTTTTTGTTGCAGTTTGGCTGAGGCTGGGTTCGAACTCTCCATCCTTGGTATATGGGGCCGGAACCCTACTCACTGAGCCACAGGCGCCACCTCCTTGGACAGATTTTTAAATCTATAAGGGATTTTAGTAATCAGGTAAAATTCACTTTACAGATGAGGAAGGGGACCAGCATAGTAGAATGATTTGTCCAGGATCACTTTTAAGTGGCAGAGATGGAGCTGGCACAGGAGCCTCCTGATTCCCCAGCCCAGAACGCTTTCTCTTGTGCTGATTAAATGAAAACCTGGCATATTTCTTCTGATTGTTTTAGAGGTTTGATAACTTATTAGGTGAACTAATCATGTCAAGGTAGTTAAAAGAGTCTGGTGAGTATACCATGCCCCTTTGATAAGAGTATTTCTAGAGCTTTATTTGTGGTAATCCTCTTATTTGGTAACCATGGAGTGTAAGAGAAAATTTATTATTTTACTAGAGAGGGGGCTTGTACATGATCTTCAAAGCTGTGTTATCCTTTGGGGATTATCCATAGGAGAAAGAAGCAAAAACGTGTTTTTATTGTGCCTGAGTTTCCCAGGCACAA
The DNA here is from genome assembly GCF_027406575.1 of Nycticebus coucang. Taxonomy (NCBI): domain Eukaryota; kingdom Metazoa; phylum Chordata; class Mammalia; order Primates; family Lorisidae; genus Nycticebus; species Nycticebus coucang. The sequence goes on along the minus strand of NC_069780.1, from coordinate 155,753,790 downwards.
GCTACAAGGAACTGAGAGACACAAACTGATCTAGAAATGGAGGGCTGGAGAGCAGTTTCAGGGCTGGAAGCTTTTAGGATGCCTCCCTCCCTCCTTATGTTTCCCCGGTTGGTTTCACAGCTGTGGGAGCAGCACCACTAATTAGGTGATGCGCCTGGTTCTTCACCATCTTGATGACATGGCCCAGGCCCACCCCGAATCTCCCTCATGGCTCTCCTTCCTGGCATTGAATGCCACACTCTGACCCCTGCCATGCAGGCTGGGACTCTGCCTGCACTAGGATCGGGGTGGGGAGCAGGGGCCACGTGGGAAAGCGCCAGGCTCAGTGCCGAGCCGAGGACTCCAACATGGAAAGTAACCACGATAGAACAAGAAAGAACACGGAACATGAAGTTAAATCTTGTGTGACTAAATCTGGGAAGCAGTAACAATTCAACTGTTTTACTAAGTTCTCAGATAAAGCCGCTTAAAGATTGTAAATGTACTCGCAAAATCAGAGCGTACACAGCAGGAGGATATGCCTCCCTATAGATTTGGTAAAAAATATTTCACTCTGCTCTCCCTACATTTCCCGTGATGGAGAACTGGTAGTATTTAGTTTTGTGTAAAAAGGAAGAGCACAGTGCATACATTAGGATGGTATTTTCAAGTATTTCTGAATCTTTCTTTTTAAATCCAAGTTTCTTAATTTCTTGATAGAGTCTTCCATACAACTATTCTAACTGCATATGTGTGTTTGTAAGTAAAATAAACCAAGATAAAATGTATTCTAAGGTTTATTTCAAGAAGATTCCCAGTTAGAGTGCCTGATAGGAACTGAAAACTCTACATCTATGTATGTCAGGCAAAGTTAAGGTTTGCTTAATCATTTGTATAAACTATACTCTTTAAACATTGAACAGTACCCAGACTAAAATTCCCAGATTCATCCACCTTCTGCCAAATGTTATTAGCAGCAAGTTAAAAGTGGGCCTGCTGTCACTGTGACCTTAGCTGACCTCTTAATTTCTTGAGTTCAAGTCCAATTAACCTCTAGGAAGAGGCACAACTGTTCTAAGCAGACAAGTCAATAGAACCCAATAGTAATCATTTCATTTTCTGCCTTGTCAAAGGGTGGCCCTCCCACCTAACCCATTTCACACAAAGGTGGTCATTTATCACCCGCTAGAGAACTGTACCGAATGGTGTCCTAGCTCTGCCTGAAGTACATTCATCATCGCACAGACAGGAGCCGGGGCTTGCTGTGCTGGGGGAAAGCTCCCCAGAAGGTGTGGCCGGAAAACCTGCCCCATCCGGACAACCTGTTGGTTGTCTCTGCATAGTGACACCTGAAGTGTGATTTCCTGTAAAGAAAGCCTTCCCAGTCCAACTAATATATAAAGCCATTCTTTCCAGGGAAGTCAGACGTTGTGATGATGATTTCAAAAAGACGGATTTTGTAAGTAAATGGTGAAAAAAGACATTCAAAATAGATATGTACAATGGAAGACAGTTTCTAAACAGGCCATTCCTGGCAAAGGGGAAGCACATTACCTTCATGGTTCACAGGAAACAAAGTTTGCTTTAAATCAATGTTCTAGACAATTAGAAACAAATAATCTAAGATGCTCATTGTGATATATTGGGTTCTGTGAGTGGTTTTATGAAATTAGAATTTTTCTTCTGGAAATGACTTCTTTTTACTCCTATATTAATAGGCTTTTAAAGGTTGGTTGGCTTATTAGAAATTGAATTTTAGAAAGGATCTAAAAGCCAAAGGATTTTCATATATTTTTAGTGTTCCCTAATAACTAAGATGTCTACATGGCAACCTGAAATTTTATTTGTATTCCCATGACCGGATTATATAAACAAGTGTCAACTTATTTTCTTATGCTTTAATTTTAATCACTTATATTAATATGTAAATCCTCAATAAGAAAGTTATGATTGAGAAAATATGTAATGTCTCTGCTTTGGCAGCTATTTAAAACCAACAAACACAATTCATCAATGTAGCTTTTTTACTTTTGTATTGGAACTTTGGTGGCTTTGGGTTTGATTTTTATTCTTTTTTTTTTGTTGTTGTTGTAGAGACAGTCTCTCTTTATGGCCCTCGGTAGAGTGCCGTGGCCTCACACAGCTCACAGCAACTCCAACTCCTGGGCTTAAGCGATTCTCTTGCCTCAGCCTCCCGAGTAGCTGGGACTACAGGCGCCCGCCACAACGCCCAGCTATTTTTTGGTTGCAGTTTGGCCGGGGCCGGGTTTGAACCCGTCACCCTCGGGTATATGGGGCCGGTGCCTTACCAACTGAGCCACAGCCGCTGCCCTGATTTTTATTCTTAAAGAAATAACTTTTGAACTAAGAGTTGGTTAAATTTCTTGAGCATCACTAGTATGTCGAATGTTCCTATCTTGACCTTCATTTTTCTTTCTCTGTTTCTTTTTTTATATTCCATTTCTACACTACCAAAGAATATTATTTATAAGGTACAGACAGGGAAATAAAATTGGCAGAATTAACAACTTCAAATCCAGACTAAGTCACTCTCCAATAGTGAAGCTACTCAAGATGTCATGGACACTGTGGGGTCAGGCATTGATCCCTGGGTTCCTATTAGCGTGGTGCAGTAGAACTCTCCACAAAGGTGGAGATGCCCTATGACTGCTGTCTAATGATGGAACCAATTCAGCCACATGTGGCTACTGAGCCCTTGAAATGGGCTAGTGCTGCTGTGGGAGCTGATATATGATGCCCAGAATTTCCTCAGTCTTCATTGGATAGGACTCAGCAGGTAGATTCTGTTCTGGAAAGGTAACAAAACCCCTCACACTCTCAAATTACTCCAAACTCTGTTTTTGCTTTTACATTTTCGTTGAGACCATGGCTTTAAGTTCTGTAGACAGTAACATCCACATGGGGAGGATGCCCTGATCTCCATCGCTCATGAACAGGACCTGAGCCTCAGCGTGGATTGTACTAACACACCTATATGGGAATTAGTGTTATTTACAGCAGGAGTTAAAATGTATAACTTTATATTATCTCATTGCCTTCCAGATGGATAGTCTCAAGGTGGTCTGAGCCTGGTGTACATAGAGTAACTGATACATTTAAAAGACTTTCTTGGGTACAAGAAACTATTGTTCCTACATTTCATGTACATATTTCTTATGGTTAACAGACTGTCCCCTGCAAATAAGTTGACATCAGATATAAATATAAGATCTGTACAAAATTGATATAAGCAAAAATTTAAGCAGCTTTTGAATGAGTATCATGGCAATATGCATTATTATTTCTGTGGATTAGCGAACTATCTTCCTATGATGGTTCACATGTATGAGACAAAAACCAGAAGTGAAAAAAAAAAAACCCTCTAATTTAGTTGTTCAGTTTCCTACTGTCTTGTATTAAAAGCTACCTAATAGAATTTATAGTTGGAGAAACCTTTTAGGCAGCACTCTTTGTATTTTTTATTAAGTCCAAACTCAGAGAATCTACTTAATGTCAATTTTGTACAATGGTTATACTGCACAGCGTATTTTATTTTAAATCTGCAGGACATGATGATAAATTGATAATTGACCCCAAGGCCATTATAAATAGAGAGGCCCTGTTTTTCATTAGTATAGTAATACCTAGTCATAGGGAAAGAAGACCAAGGCTAATTTAGCCCTGACAAGTGAGCAATCAAGAACTCATGGTTTTAAAAACACATTTAAAGACAGCAAGTTTCTAGCTGTGAATAGTAAAAGAAAATTCAATTATAGGAACATATGATTAGAAACATGCCAAAGGCAGTTTGTGTTGTGTGCTGATAAATAGAATGCTCTTAACCATGTTTACTTTCAAAAATGTCTAGCTGAGAAATAAACTAAATAATGTCAGATAGTCCAATTCCTGTTGCTCTTTTTGTGTAGGGATCCAAATGCAGTTGTTTCACCTTGACATCCTTACCCTAGGAGCAGTTTTCATATAGGTTCATTCATGTTGAGACGTAAGTTTAAACATGCCCCCAGACACTCACACACTTTACTTTACCTTGTGTAAACCGTCTTAGGTCTATGGCCTCACTCTTGCTTCTTTGGGAAATAAACAAAATGTGTAAGACTCTCGATATAAACAAAGATACTATGGAGAATGCAAAGTCCATAAAATGTAGTCACTCTACTTAGGAATTCAAAAATGGAAAGAATAAACACATCCTGAAGATAAATAAATAAAATAGTAAGTCCTTCCCACGCATAGTTAGACAGATAGACAGAGACACAGAGAGAGAGAGACAGATAGCATCAAATTGAGAGAACTAAAAAGACTAGCAAGAAATTTGTGCTACTTAAAAATAGCCTTGAACAATAAGCTGGATTTTAATTGATAAGACTCAGGGGAGGCTTTAGGCTTCAAAGGACACTAATAAGAAAGTGAAAAAAACAACCCACAGAAGAGCAGAAAATATTTACAATGAACATTTAATAAGGGTTAGTATCTCTGTAGGAAAGTACAAATGGCCTAAATGCACACGACAATGGGCTCTACGTCTTACCCATCTGGGTACCAATCAAAACCACAATGAGATGCCACTTCACACTTACTGAAATGGCTAAAATTAAAAAAAAAATAAGAAGAAGAAAGATTGATGAGGATGTGGAGAAATTGCTGAAATGCAAAAGGTGTTGTTACTTGGAAAACACTTTATCAGTTTCTTACATATGTACCCGAGAGAACTAAATCATTACTCACATTAAAACTTTTATTATTATTGTTGTTGTTGTTGTTTTAGGTTAACTGAGGGTATCAAGAATTAGTTTACAATGTTTGCATTTGTTAGGTATAGTCCCTCTTATAATTATGTCCCATGCCCAAGAGGTGTGTCACGCACCCTAACATTGGGAGCATACCCCTACCCCTCTCCACCCCTCCCCCTCTCTCCTTCCCTCTCCCGATGCTCTTGACCCCTTGCCCCCTACCTGGATTTGATCTGAGTTGTTATCTTATGTGGGTGTATATTAGGTCATCTACTAGCTTCATATAGAATTGAGTACATTGGATTCTTGCTTCTCCATTCTTGTGATACTTTGCTAGGAAGAATGTGTTATACAAGTGTTTATATTAGCATTTTTCAAAATAGCCCCAAAGCAGAAAACAACCCAAGTGTCTATAATGTGATGAACAGACAAACAAAATGTTTTCATATGCATACAGTATAATATACATTATTCGGTCATAAAAAGATGTGAAGTACTGATACATGCTTAAACATGAATGACCTTTAAAAGCATTATGCTAAGGGAAAGAAGAAGGGCAGCCATGCACCTCACGATTTTATACATATACAGAGTCTAGAATAGGGAAATCTATAGAGACAGAGAGTAGAGTCATGGTTTCCATGGACTAAGGAGAAGGATAAGTTGGTAAATTGTTCCTCTTTTTTTTCTTTCTTTTGTAGTGATAAAAACATTCTGGAATTAGATGGTAGTGATCACTGTATGACTTTGTAAATATACTAAAAAACAATTAGTTGTAGACTTAAAGGGGTGAATTTTATTATATGGGAATTATATATGTTAATGTAAAAAATAGGATGCAGGAGAGACCTCCAGGCACAGTGAGGGGCTGCTACAAGTAAAGATGGAAAAACTGAGAAGGAATCAGGGATGTTTGGAATAAGGAAGAGAATATGCTGATTGTAGTCTTGGGTGGGTATGTATCTACTAAGTATGTGTATCTATACGTGAATACATGTGAAGTTAAGCCTGAAATGTTGGATAAAGGAGAGATAAATCAGCAGGGACATCAAAGGGTTAGGCTAAGGGGGTTGGTACTTATTTGTTGATATTAAGCAAATTAATTTGGTAGTAGCGTTATTTTGTCTAAATTTGAAGGTGAAAAATCTGGAAGAAGCAAATCAGTTACCCACAGTGAACAACAGTTTCCCTGAAACATATGAAAATATCATATCTGGTGGTTGAATTGATGTGGAAAGAAGGTCATGGGTGGGAATTGTGGGGTCAGAAATGACTGAGAGAGCATTTTTCCCAATCAAACATTCTCCTCTGGCCAGAAGAAAATATCTCGTGGTCCTTATCACATGTCCTAAATAAAATGAAATCTATATCTTTTTGAAATGACAAGGGGAGGAATTTAATCTATTACTTCTTTTAAAATTCTCCTTCTTTTCATTTTTTTACAGAAAACAATGGGACTGGTCAACAGTGAGAAAGCTTGGTCTCCTTCAGTGTGAGGAATTTAATCCATTCGTGGGCTGATGGGCACTTGGGCTTTTTCCATGACTTAGCAATTATGAATTGGGCTGCAATAAACATTGTATGTACACCACGGAATATTATTCAGCCTTAAAAAAGGTGGAGACTTTACCTTTTTTATGTTTACATGGATGGAGTTGGAACATAGTCTTCTTAGCAAAATATCTCAAGAATGGAAGAAAAAGTATCCAGTGTTCTCAATCCTGATATAAAACCAATTTATAAACACCCACACTTCCATGTGAAAGCCATAACCCAACTACAACCCAAGATGAAGGGGAAGGAGGAGCGAGAGGGAAGGGGAGGGCAGAGGATGGGGGGAGGGAGGGTAATGGTGCGACCACAACTATGGTGCATTTTACAAGCGTACATGTTAAATCTACTAAGTGTAGAATATAAATGTCCTAACACAATAACCAAGAAAATGCGGTAAAGGCTATGTTAACCAGTTTTATGAAAGTATTTCAAATTGTTTATAAAACCAGTACATTGTACCCCATAATTGTATTAATGTACACAGCTATAATTTAATTTTTAAAAAAGAAAAAAAAACATAGTTTAGGAATTTAGTTAATTTGTAAAGGAAGTAGGGGTGTACAATAAATCTGGGGGTAAGTGGAAAACATCTATGAACAGGAGTATTTCAAGCCATATATTAGGTAGACAATATCCCTGCATGATAAAAAAAAAACTGTATTAATTTTATCTGTAGAAAAATTTAAAGAGCATATACACAGGACACAGCCAAGGATAACATAAAAAGGCACCTTGGCCTCTAGCTGGATCAGTGGCAAGACACACAACAATCTGCCCTCTGATATCCACGCGTCTATCACATATCCCAGAATACCACTGGTCTTGGATATATTGTTATTCATAACAATTTATTTGTAGAACAGTTGACAGAGAAAACAAAGGATAAGCAATTGGGAACATTTTCCCAAGAAAGCTAAGTTTATCTTAAAAAAATATGTTGGTAAATAGGATGGACAAATTATTTTCAGTATGTAGATTCTGTGCCAAGTAAAGGAACACAATAAAGATAGTCTAGTAGGAAATTGCTATCAGAAAATTCAAGTTTAAAATATTTATTATATCAGGGGAAAAGGTCAGGGTGTTACAAGATGAACAAAGAGAGGTGAAGGCCCAATCTCAGTCCCAGTGAAATTCCAGAGTAAGTAGTGAATTTTTTGTTTGTTTGTTTGTTTTGAGACAGAGTCTCACTCTCTTGCCCAGGCTAGAGTGCTATGATGTTAGCCTAACTCACAGCAACCTCAAACTCCTGGCTCAGGTGATCCAACTGCCTCAGCCTCCTGAGTAGCTGGGATTACAGACACTCATCACTATGCCCAGCTAACTTTTCTATTTTTAGCAATGACAGGGTTTCTTCTTGCTCAGGCTGGTCTCAAACTCCTGAACTCAAGGGATTCTAGTGCCTCAGCCTCTCAGAGTGCTAGGGTTACAGGAGTGAGCCAGTGAGCTGGCTATAGTGGATGATTTCATATGGCAGAATCATGAGTGGTCCCAAAAAGAGGCGACAAGGATATTTTATCAATTCAGGGGCAGCACAAAAGGACAGGAAGTTGAATATGATAGGAAATTTGAGGAAATCATTACATTGACTCAGAGGTGTGTGATAGATTTTGGAATAATTAACATGATGAAGAGAGACATTACAGATGTGGGACATGGAGGAAATTTTTGTCTATAACAAGTGCATGGTTATCTGCCTGGTAGACTCATAAAATGTTGGCAATATTAACAACACATAAAAAAACTTTTACACAGGAGACTCCCTGATATCATGTATTCATTGATTCAATGAACATTTTTAGATTTTTTTGTATCCTATGTAGTTAGCTGATCATCAAGAGTGTGAAGAAAGAACAATACAAGGATCATCTCCATTTTTCAGATGCTCAGAATATGTGAGAAATTATCTGTTCTTGTATTTAATTGCGATATAATGTTAAAGGCCTAAAGCTAGGAACATGCCAAAGTGGGTAGAGTTGGGGTCGAAAAAATTGTTACAGAAAAAGATCTCTCTGAAACAGGTATTAAAAATTAATAGTTTGGGGGCGGCATCTGTGGATGAGCTGGTAGCATCATGGCCCCATATACCCAGGTTAGTGGGTTCAAACCCAGCCCCGGTGAACTGCAACAAGAAAATAGCTGGGCACCTGTAGTCCCAGCTACTTGGGAGGCTGAGGCAAAGGAATTGCCTAAGCCCAGGAGTTGGAGGTGGCTGTGAGCTGTGATGCCACATCAAGGGCAATAAAGTGAGACTCTGCCACTAAAAAAAAAAAAAAAAAAAAAAATTAATAGTTCACCAAGTCAGAAATTCCAAACTTAAGAGTTGATGAAGCAGTGTTTGCAGTCATGGAGACACCATAGGGAGGATTCTGAGTTATGACAAGACATTTGCTGAGGTTGGATCCAAGGATCCCAGTATCAAGGAGCTCCTGCAGAAGCTAATAGATATTGACATTGATGTGGATTTCAGATTTTATTCCATAGACTATGGAGGCAGGGAAGGTTGTAAAGTAGGAGAATAACAGTATTATGTTTATATCCTAGAAAGATTACTTTTGTAGTGGGATTTCAGGGTGATGGCCTAAGGTGGCTGGCTAGGATCTTGCTGTCTTTGAGATGACAGAAGGTGAGGACCTCTTCTGAGGCTGGCTGAGGACATGGAGAAAAGGAAGGATATTCAGGAGCTCTTTAAGGGGTGAAGTGCTGGCATGGAGGGAGAAAGCGAGAGGGAGTGGAAGCTGTCAGGGAAGACGGCAAGGTTTCTGGTTTGTGTGACATGAAATGGACGTGTCGCTTACTAAGATATGGAAGATCAGAAGAGAAGGAGTCCTCAGGTGCAGGAGGAGCAGATGGTAAATTCACGTTGTTGTATGTCAAAAATGAGTTGCCAACAGTGTTTTTCTTTGGGTTCTTTAAGAAAAAAATTTCAGAGATGTGGCCTCCCTTTCTCTTCAACTTGATGGAAAAAAGCAATTAATCAATACTTTCCCTTGCGTGTATGGTGGGAATGCAATTCTTATTGTTCTTACTGGAGTTATCAGTGGAATTTAATTTTGTGGGGGGGTCTTTCATCTTTTTGATTTAGGTAAGTATTAGGATTCCCAAACTAGCCTTGCACATTTCTGTACCGTGAATTGTTCTTTCGTTGTTGCTAGAATGGAGCCAGCTATTTATTGTTCTCTGTGGATGTAGCCCAGGAGGAGGAGAAGTGAGCTGAACATTAAAAATCAGTATCTGGTTAATGTCTGCTCCCGGGTCTCCAGGGTTTAACAATATTCACAGATAAACTACTCAGAAGCATAACACTTGTATCATAGTCCCCCCCAGGTATTCAGAAAATAGGTCTTCTCTTATGATCCAATAGCCACAATTCAAATTAAACATCTGGCTTTTCCAACATGCATTTCTGAAGATGTGTCATTTCTTTATAAACATATTAAGTAGTTTGCTCTCTCTGTGGTGAGATTTCATCCAGAAAATTCTCTTCCTAAAATCTTTACTCATGACTATTTTCAAAGCATGAAATTGTTTTAGATACGGACTCTTATTACATAATGTGAGAAAGCAACCTTTAATTTCCCATTTTCAAGATCTTGACTTAAATTTATGTTGTGGTGCAATTGATTGAGAAGGTGGAGGGCAAAAGTCCTTAGGCAATGGGCACGTGGCAGGCCAGCAAATCAAGGGGAGATAATGGAGTGAGATTAAAACTATAACCTTCCAAATATAAACTTAGTTTGAGCTCACCATTTCTATTACCTCCCAAACTCAGTCCCTAGCCTCTTTGTGTGTGTTTGTGCTTGAAGAGTTTAGGAAAAATACAGAAGTGGCCAGGCTAGCAGGAAAAAGTCAAAACAGGGAGTCTGAAAATCCTGTTTCTCTAACTACTGAAACTATCACTGCCTGAAAGTTGGCTCGTTGGTGATTCCTTCTAACTGGACAAGGTAGGAAGCAAGAGGGAACCTGAAAGTGATGATGACAAATATCACTTGGGTGGTTGTATAAAATAGAAGTTCATGGGTTGTTTTTTTTTTTTTTTTCGGTAATGTCTATATGTGCCTTTTGAGAAATCAAGAGAAGAAAGAAAAGTATGGCTCTCTTGGTATTTTTAAATCAGATTTTTAATTGGATTTTAAAATTAACTATCAGGATCACAGACCGTAATAGTTTACCAATAATATTTAGACAAAACAGAAAGAGAAAAACAAAGGAGGAGGGAAGGTAGAGAGGGACAGAGGAGAAAGAAATAAAATAATTTTTACGAGGTGAATTTTTTATGTTTTGAGTTTACAAAGTCTGCAAACAACTCATTACATAGGCGATAGTATATAGTAATTGAATTAATGTTATTGATTGGTATTAAGTCTCTCTTTAGTGAGGCCATTTGCCTACATTTATTTCTCTCTTGTCTCTCCTGAGCTGCTGTTACTGAAATAAGTGTGAAATAAGCAAACACACACATATTTCCTATAGCAGACAGGCCTCCCAGAATCTAATTAGACGAAACCCTGCCCATCTGCTCTGCCTTACCACGGGCCCGCTCACACGGATGCTGTTTCATTACTAAAAGGCAGAGAAATGCAAATTGAATTGAGCTGGACTTCCTCTCAGACAGAGACCAGGGCACGAAGTCAAACCCTTGCTGTGTTCTAACAAAGCACCACTGGGAAAAAGTGGGATGAGAGGGGATTTCTTTTTCTAAGGCCACATGTCTAGTACTTAGTGGAGGCCATAAGGGAATGCGCATCCCATTGTTTGGTACAAGGCGACATGAATCGCCACAATATAAACCTTGTTCACTATGCAAATTGTTGATTTTGGTACTTAGTTCCTTGTGACAGATGCCCTTTTATGAGCTGTGTGTCACGGCATGTTGAATGCAATTCAACATGAGCGATACAAAAGCCAGCAGGATGGACACCAGAGTTTGTTTCATACAGTTAGTAATTTGCATTTAGTACTTGGTAATCTACAGAGCTTAATTAAAATGCATTGATAAAACTATTTTTTAATGTAGTGTCCATGGTATGCAGCAATTTTCAAAGCCTCTTTTTGGTTACATTCCTGGCCAGACAGTTTTAAACAACTTGAGAATGTCTCTTTTAATGGGGATAATTAATTTCTGATGTTTTCAACAAGATGGAAAAATATCTTAGGCTTTAAAAAGTTGCAGATTTAGAGCAGCTAAAAAGCTAATATATTGTAGTAAAAGTTCTATGGCTTGATCTGAGGAATAGGCTTTGAAATGACATTTTCCTTCATATGATGAATTTGTGCCATTTTCTTCAGTAAAAGCTATTTTCCTGCACAAATGGATGCATTTTATCCTGGATTCCATTCATGCTTATTTTTTAAAATGTTTATCTCTTTGTAGAAATGCACTCTAATAAAGATCCAGTCTTCCCAGCTCCAACGGGAGCAAAAGAATTAGGTTTTATGTTAAATTTAAAGATTTTTCCCGTAAGCATTTTTCCTGATAAAAGGTTACACTACATCAAAAGAGGACTACATACAACTGGTAAAATCTTAAAAACTGAAGACCTGTGGTGACATATTCAATGTTTCTTATACTTTCGGGACAGGTAATCCTGAGGCAGAGGGGAAATACGTTTTATGACCCAGGCCTTCCTCATCTGTGTTGTATTCTCCACTCAAAGAGTTGGTCCAGGTGGCCTCCAGATACTCCTGCCTTCTTAGCCAACAGCACCAATATCTGGGCTCCTAAGGAGAAGTGGATGAATAATTCTATCCTTCAAGAATCACTAATGATATTTGAAGTGCTACTTTGTTACTATTCTTCTGAAAGATGATAATTTCATTTTCTACAGACTAGAGTCATCATTTCAAAATGGGGAGGAGACTCCCTATAGTATTCTGACAGCAGACACTTGGGTCTCACGACACAGACCCAAACTCACGGTAGACATCCGTGAGTGACCATAGAAGCCTTGTCAACCCCATGCTCAGTGTACATCTTGCTGTCACCACCTTCTGATAAAATGAAGGCTGGGATGTCATCGCTCTGCATCCAGATCAACCATGAACCTCCTCTGAAGGTGGCTGTTTGAACTCCACAAGGAGTAGAAATCCACTGGATTGGCTTTGAAGTTGAGGAGAGGAATATCTATGAATGTGGTGATGGCTTTGCTATTTAGTTAGATTGAATGAGGTGCTCACAAATGGTGCTCTGATCCAGCAATCCCTTTTGCTTACACAGCTTCCTTAAACCCAACTCTGCCTTGTGTGAACCCCTGTATTGTGTTATTTGTGACCTGAACTCCTGTCGTTAGTATTGCCTTTTCAACATCTCATTTGGCCGTTTCTTCCGTTTGTCTAAGGATGGTCAGTCTGGATGCTATGATTTTAATTTTCCCTTCAAAGGCTCCTCCCACTATTCTCCTTTGTTGTCACAGACGCCCCAAACCCTCTTTGCTTGCTCTAGTCTCCTGTGCTTTGTGTGTGTGTGTCATTGATCATTGTCATTTACCTTTTTTGTTTGTTGTTGAGTAAGCCTGTATCTCGTTACCTTTATATATGGCTCTACCTACTTATCTGACAAGATGTGTCTGCATGAGTACTTATGTACACACACACTCACATTGCCAGAAAATGTATACGTATTTTAAGAGATGTTATCTATGTATTACTTTTTGAAGTTGAATTGAAGGTACTGTTACAAGTCAAGTGTACCCAGACATACTATGCACATCCATTTTACCTGCTGTTCTTACACTTTGAGGGCATGATTGAGTTTACTCCCAATAAGATCTCTTAAAATGTGTACACTTTTTTTGGCACCCTCTGTATAAAGTCTCTGTTACCTATGTCCAGAACAGAGCCCGCTTTCTATGTCTTTCTTGCTAACTCTGCCTAGTATCGATCAATAGTCACTCTAACAAACAACCTATTATATGTTTAGCCACTTAACTTTTGGCATAACAAAAAGCTGTGCTGGTGGTAAATCTAAGAAATGAAATTATATTAGTAAAGGTTTAGGTAAAATAACTATAAAGATGAACATTTCAGAGGAACTTACATCTTCTCATTGCCCCTGATACTGCAGGATCTAGTTGTAGCCTATGCTCCTAGAATCATCACTTGACACACATAAAAAAGAGATAGCAGTGATCGTTCTTTAGATAAATTGTTAGACAATACACCAACCATGTTAACCTGATCCAAGTCTTCCTAACTCATAATTAAATCTTTATACAAAATGACTCCTAGAGATAAAAATTATTAACAAAAAGTGATTTATTAGTAAATCAGTTTTAATTCTGAAACATGTTAATTACATTATCTTTACTTTGAATTTTGTTGCCAGTATCTACTCAATTAACTTACAGGTTACATCTTCAATTCATTTTAGTTATAAAATAAGGTTCACACCTTTTGAATATAAACTTTTGAATACAGTGTTGGCAGATGTATTGATTTATACCTGGGGGATAGTTGAATAAGAATTGAGATAGGAGAAAAGATTAAAAAAAGGAATTATTCTTCAGGTATGCAACTGAGAGGAAGACACTCATATCTGGTGTACAATTCGTTACATCTTTCGAGAAAGAATCTGCCTGAGAGAAGGAAGTAAAATTCAACTGTCTTCAACCAGGCCTATGATAGAAGTGAATACAATTCACTCTTTGTGGGCAAGTAGTTGGGACTGCTGAAAACTGGAGAACATGTGGTCTGTTATTTTGACCTACGTACTAGGGCCATCTTGAAGCAAGAGGGCCATATTATTATGTGAAATCCTTCATTTTTTCAAAATTCATTTCAAATATTTTAAAACCTTGTGAGCCCCCTCCCCCATGTCTGTAGTCTATATTGTAGTCTGTGGACTGCCAGCAATCTCAGATATAAACTTATTAAAGTTATTTCATGTCTACTTAAACTATAATTTTTGTGGAGAAAAATCTTCCTCCAAAAAGGGATTAGCATATGTTCATTTAGGTCTCATGGAGAGGGATATATAATAGAGATTCAAGTTATATTTGTTGAATAAATGCTGATAATTGCCTATTAAAATTAATCACACCTTCCTTTTTACATTTTTATGGTACATCCATCAAGTTAATGGTCCTGATTATTAAAATGGGGCTGTAGACATACCATTTGACAGACCATACTGAAAACTAGCATGTATTTGATTATTTAAAGTAATTATAAATTAAATTTGCTTTTATACTATGTTGTTAGAAATTCTTAACTCCATGGCAATAATGATGTACATTTTTATCAAATATTATGGGTGATTAAATGCTCTAAGATCAGCAATTTTTGTTTTGTTTGTATTTTCCTTCTTATATAAACAAACTAGTTAGTCCCTCTTTTTTTTTTATTGTTGGGGATTCATTGAGGGTACAATAAGCCAGGTTACACTGATTGCAATTGTTAGGTAAAGTCCCTCTTGCAATCATGTCTTGCCCCCATAAAGTGTGACACACACCAAGGCCCCACCCCCTCCCTCCGTCCCTCTTTCTGCTCCCCCCCATAACCTTAACTGTCATTAATTGTCCCCATATCAAAATTGAGTACATAGGATTCATGCTTCTCCATTCTTGTGATGCTTTACTAAGAATAATGTCTTCCACTTCCATCCAGAGTTAGTCTCTTTATTTTCTACCAGGAGTTCCTTTGATTGACAGAGTGGAATGATGCCTAGGAACGCATGGCACAGCACAGGAAGTCAATTTATTTTGGAGCAATATTACAAAATTTGCTTCAGTGCTTCTCAAGGCCATTGATCCTTGTGTTCAATACTTTCCTTGAATTGTTTCAACTTTGAATAAATTGTTCAAATTTGCATTTATTATCAAGAGATAATTTAAGTATTTGGTTATGATGTCTTATTAAATTGGAATTTTTTTGGTTGCTATTCTTTTTGTATTTTGAATGGAAAGAGTTTATATAATCATTATCAGTGTTAAATTTGTTGTAAAAGTATACATTGAACAAAATTGATTAAATGTTAAGTTTGGGGTTGGTGTTTGAAATGTATGATTTTATTGTGCTTGTGGATTTGATTGGTTTTCTGGAAGCCTGCACATAGAATAGGCTGACACCATTCTCCAATGATTGCCTAGTCACCCCAAACACCTATGTATCACCACCTAAAAACAGTACCGGCACAAGCAAAACCTACCAGCGATCTCAAACAGGTCTCTTTGGACATGGTTCCAAAGTCCTGTTCTTAAAGCAAAATTCCTTGTTGCATCTTTTTTGAAGCTGGACAGAGGCTGAATCTGGACTTCATTTGGGCTCATGACTGTTGTGGGAGCTCATTGTTGCAGAGAGAGCACTTGAGAAATAGTTTCCTCTTTGCACTTAGCCGGGATGATTTCGCAGTGTATGGATTATGACAGCTGAGTGTGGGGGGTGCTATTGCTACTGACTGCTGTTCACACATTTGCCACAAAGCCATAGTTTATGGTGAAGGCAGTAGAGAGCCTTAACCACCACCTGAAACCACTGTTTCTGTAGGATGTTCTGTTGGATTGATTTGTGCTTATTCGTATTATGATATTTTGATCAATGTGTATAAGTAGTGGTAAAACAACTTTAGTTCTTTAAGGGGGGGTCCATGAAATGAGGATTGTAATGGCTACTTGACTGGCTAGTTTTGAGTAGCAATTGTGATGTGATGCATAAAATATCTAGAAAAATCTAGGTGATCAAAAATGCCTATTTCTCTACCTCACTTCCATTACAGGCCCTACCTTGAACCTTACTATTCTAATATTCCATTTTTTACCCAAATAAGAGGCAGATTAGAATAGTAATACATACCAGGCATATTAATGGGTGAATGCCAAGTATCTGGAGTTATTTGAATTGCTTGAAGATCATCTTAAACAAAATTATAAAGTTGTGTTCACATAAATAAATATTCATATGTAATTTCTTATTCTAAAATACACATGTATCCCTGGACCATTTGAACCACCCAGATCATACACATACTATTTGTAGGTCTCTAAATATCACACAAACTTTGACAACTTGTGGACTGATCATTCTGTTTATGTTTCCTGGTGGTCATTAATTTCTCTATTGCCTTGGTATTCAAAGCATTTGAAAATATTCTATATTGAATATTTATAATACATTCAAATCATTTGTATTCTCTGATAAATAACTTTTTTCAGAATAGGATCATGTACCTTCAAATTTGTTATCTCTATCGCTTAACACAGAGTTTGGCCTTTATCAGGAATGAGTGAATGAGTAAATTAGATCATTTACTATTAACCAAATATAGAAATCAGTGAAATCTGGGGAGCTGTACTTCACCAAAATAGGTTTAAGGCTTTGATTAATGTCCTGATAAATGAAGGAAGGAATTTGGATACTCAACACACACTGAGGATGTATACCCAGGATGATATGCAATTTCATTTCAGGTACTAAAGTCAACTTTCTCCTTTTAATCTCAATCAGGAGACATATGACAATGCAGGAGAGTGGGAGTTATATTTAGAAATAACCGTGATTTAATTTTTTTGTAACATAAAATCATTTATAAAAATTTCTGTGATTCCTTAAGAGGCAAGGTTCTAAAAGAAAATGATAATAAAGGAAATTTTCTCTGTAATAGTTAAAGACACAACTCATTTTTATTAAAATTATAATTTTTGTTTAAATGCATGTCAGAGTGAGATTACATTTCATAAAAATGCTTAAGCCTTTGACTTTGCCAGTAATTTTAGGTTCCGTCCTTGGAAATTCACCATGAATAGTGTAGTATCTGAGAAGTCCTGCAGTAGATATACAGCCTGGTAGGTATCTCACAAGCATGTTTATTAGCTATGCACCAATTGTCGTCATCGCTTACTTTACTTAGTTCTGTAGATTAACTTATTTATATAGTCAGTTAAGGCTTTAATTATCTAACATTGATCTGAAATATGATTTGCTAGATAATTCTCAAACTACTGAGAAACTAAGATTGTTGCTTGATTATAGACAGGTCCAGCATTCACCCAGGGGATACAGTGAATGGCAGAGCAGTTACCTGCTCCATGCTAGGATTTTGGTGGCCAGGGATATAATATAAACTGTCTTTATTTCTTTCCTATCCTAGAAGGGGAGAGTTAAGCAGAATACATGATTTAATATTATTTCTCATTTATTCTATGCTAGTACATTTAATTCTTTTGATGATATTAGGGTAAGTTTTAGTAAGTTATGAAACAAATTCAAAGTCTCGGTGGCCTTAAAACAATAAAAATCCATTTCTTGACCACATTATACATCTATTATGGCAAACTGGGGACATCCCTCCACTTTGACTTCACTAAACAACCAAGTCTGATAGAGAAGACACATGTGGAAACCATCGTGTTGGCGATTCCAAGTTCCTGCTCTGAAGTGATAAATGCCACTTCCACGCACACTTTTTGGCTAAAGTAAGTTATATCCATATGTAACATCGAGGGACCAGGAAAGCACAAGTCCCGTTTTTCAACTTGAAATTGACAAGAACTTACTATTACTGAATAGCAATAATGCCATTACATCAGTCAGTATTATGAGACTACACATTAAATTAAAAGTAATTACTTAAATAATTCACCTATTTTAAACAAAAACAAAAAAGGTAAGAAGACTGAAGATTGAAGCTAGCTAATCTCATGATTATTAGAAAAAAATGCCATTAAAATTCCAAGAGGACAGCTGTAATCACCATATCACACACCACCAGAATATTTTGCAATAAAAATATGTCACAGTATAGCAAATATTCCTGTAAACTTTGTCTCCATGAGAAGGCCTTCTGGTTGCTCTTGTCTTTCCTTATAGAATCCATTTTTCAAACTTCCCACTGAGAAATGGTTTTGTTATTTTGCAGAAGCCTTTGCAAAATCTTCAACTCTAAATCCCTCCATGGGTGGGCCACCAAACATAGTACACAAAATCATTTACATTTTCTGCCTTAGAAATATTGCAAGGATGATGATATCTTATGGGTTCTCATTTACTCTCCTGATAGTATTATGAGGCGACATTTGGCAAAGAGAAGTTTCAAATATACAGTACATGGGTAATCTGAGAAGGATGATGAAGATGATACACTGCTAATATAGCTCTATCTGGGTAACTAATGACAAGTAAAAATAGCACATGGGTCAAAGAATGTCTAGCTTAGTTTGATAAAGCAAGGTGGAGCCTCTAAAATTAGCCCACTGAGAGCATAAAAGTGTTCTGATGTATAAGGAGATTTGCTCTTATGTCAAATTTTTGAACTGTTAAAAGACTGAATCCTTGGTGTTAATTTTTTTTTTATTATTATTGTTGGGGATTCATTGGGGGTACAATAAGCCAGGTTACACTGATTGCAATTGTTAGGTAAAGTCCCTCTTGCAATCATGTCTCGCCCCCATAAAGTGTGTTAATTTAAGCAAGTGGCACATCCCAACCTTAAACGAAGACCTTGCCTTGACATATTCTGGGAGAAGATTGCCACCTACTGGATCCCCTACACCACTCCTTTACATTTTATGTTTCTATGTAAATATGGTTACTCTATAAATAAAACCCCAGTTTGTCTACGTAACCCTCCTATGTTAATTTCAACAGCAACTCCTAGATGTGGAATTATTTTGGTTATCCTTGAAAGAATGGCCTAAACTTGACCTGCTCCAACACTTGGCTGCCATCCTCCTTGGAGGGGTCACACTTCTGCAGCTCCTTGGAATGTGGCAGAGGAGGGTCTGCTTTTCTTAATTGTCAATTAAGCATCAGTTGATATCCCGCCTCACTCAAGCAGAATAATTTAATTGCATTTGTAATAAATAATTTTTCTAAAAAGAAAAATTGCATGTTTAAAAACAATTACCAATTGCTTGGAGCATTTCTACTATCTTAAAAATGTTCGTCTTTGAACTATATTGTTGACACATAGGTGGATGAGAAGAATATTAATCCACTTCAAATGTAGTCATATGAACAGAAAAACTGTTGGTGATTTTTCTGGATGAATGACATATCACCAATATGACTACTTCTCCATTCACACTCATCACAGTATGACCTTTGGCAACATAAGCAAGATTTCAAACCTACCTTTTGAATGTTTAAAGAAGGGTGGATTTGAGGCTACTTACGACCCCCTGCCAATGTTAAAGGTAAGAGTGTTTTAAGTATTGATGAGATGATATAACTGATGGCATTTCAGTAGATGAGTATAAGAAAGATTAAGAGAGGACTTAAATGCCCAGAGCAGCAGGATGGGAAGGGTGCCAACTGGAGGTGTAGATCCACCATAAGAGAAACAACTGAAAAGAGAAAATGGAATGGAATGAAGGATTAAGAACTGTTATTAGAACCAAAATTAAAAAGCAGAGATGCTGTCTCTGTAAGAGGCAATGTGATATAGTAACAAAAGAGCAAAATCAAAACCGAAATTTTGTCTACCTGGGGCATCAGCAGGGGGATGTAGGCAAGCTCTTTAAATTTGCTGAGAACTGTTTTCAACTGCTACAAACTAAGAAGAACAGTTGCTCTAAATTTTTGTTTTTAGTCAATCAGTGTGTATAAGATTCTTAAGGTCTTGAAAGACAAAGTAAGCAGTGTCTCATTTCAGTGAAGAGTTTAAAAGACAAATAGAAAGGTAATGAAGATGCAAAAATGAAAGGGAAACAAAACAAGCAGAGAAATTGTCAATAAAAACAGAACTTAGGAAAAGAGAGCTGAAAGAAAATGAATTACAATTGCCACAGCAATAGGAAAAACAAGAACTTGATGAGAAAATTTACGTGGTAATAAAAGCGCAGGCAGCTCTCATAGCTTGGTGGGTTGGGTGTGGTCTAGGCTGGCAGGTTTAACCCTGGCCCAAGTCAGCTGAGACAGCAATGGCACTGCAAAAAAAAAAAAAAAAGATAGCCAGGCATTTTGGGCACCTGTAGTCCCAGATGCTTGGGAGGCTGAGGCAAGAGAATAGCTTAAGCCCAAGAGTTTGAGGTTTCTGTGAGCTGTGACGCCACAGCACCCTACCAAGCGTGACAGCTTGAGACTCTGTCTCAAGAAAAAAAAAAAAAAAACTTTTCCTGGTTCAATAGGATGGCCACATTATTAAAAAAAAAAGTAAAATATGCAGATAAAAAGCATTTATGGTGACTGAGCTACACCAAATAACCGATTTTGCTATTCCAGTGACTTTCTACCTATATGAAAGGAATGCCCAATTTTCACATGTAGATTACTACTTCTACTCTCTTTGAGCTACATTTTCACTTTTCAACAACTTTCAGGATATTTTTTGTTTGAATACTTCGCCCACATTTTTAAATCAAAATGTTCATGATGGAATTTTATTAACTTTATCATCAAATTTGATCGCCTCCCTGGATTTGTTTTCCTTTTTGTACATATGGGGTCTCTCTCCAGACTGGCCTCCAAGTCATGGCCTCAAATGATCCTCCATTCTTAGCCTCCCAAGTAGCTGGGATTCTAGATATGAGCCACTGTGCCTGGCATCTTGATTTTTTCCTTAATTATTAGCATCATTGTGATATAATATTTGTAATCCAACAATAGGGAGACTGGAATACAACATAGTATTATAGAATTTACATAATGCTTTCTCATATATAACATTATTTAATCTCTTCTAAAGATTCTTCGGCTGAATCCATTTTCTCTACATCTATTCAAAAGGAAATTAGTTTTTCTTAAAATACAATGTATGCTCCTTAACACAATGTTTGAGATATTGTGTGATCTTACACAATTTGTTAGACTAATTTTCTCTATATTTCTCTAATATCTACTTCCTGACTGCTTGTCTTCCAGATAACTTTATGTATTTCTCTCTGCACATTAAAAACCCATTCAGACTTGATGACCCTGATCTGATGCTCGTTTATGATCCCTTACCAAACAGAGGCTAGCATACTGGATGGTCAGTCAAATCAATTGCAGCTGTTTCTGAACAATTGCTGCATGCATACGCACAAATACGTATTCTCATAGTGATTTCAAGGTAGTATTTTTGAGAAGTTATTCAAATGCCAATTTGAGACCAAATAATAAATAGTGTAACTTTGCTTTTTTGAAATTAATCATATATTTTATAATCAAACTTTTAAGTCTTCCCAAGTAGTTATTGACTTAGGGTAGAAATTTTAAAAATAAGAAATAAAGAAGAAATAGGGGCCATTAACAATAAATTTTTTAAAAAAAATTCTTCAGTACAGTGATTCTTTATTAGCCAGTGGAGGAAATTAGTTAGTGTTAGTTAGTGAATTTATTCATATATGATACTAACAGAAAAAAGAACTGTGCCCATTCCTACCGGGTGAATACTTCAACAAAAAATAATACTTTTTTTTTGAAATCTTGAATTTATTAGACCACTCAGGTGGTCAAATGCCTAGGATCTTCTGATTAATGTGCCTTATCATCCTCTTGTCTTGTTTTATGAAGAGTTCAACATAGGTTTGTCTTCTCCTTTAAGCCCCAGGAAAGGAGCCTTTTTATCTTAGACAACTCAGTGTTAGAAGAAAAGTGTGAACAGCTACAAGAATTGGAAGTCAAGAACCATACCCTTCAAGGTAGTTTCTGGGCATAGAGTCTACTAAAAATTGGCACTTTGTCATATGTTTTGTATAGATGATGTAGTTGAAATGAGTTATAAAGACTTACAATAATAATTAACTAGATTTCAGATTATTATAGTATAACGATGATATGAACACCCACGACTTTCTCTCTCTCTCTCTCTCTTTCTGTCTCTCTCACACACAAAATACCAGATTTAAAGGTAGAAATAACCTCTGTTTTCTCAAGAACTATTGTGTTCATAAATGAAAGTGGTAAAAAGCAAATGTATCCTCAAAGCAGCTGTATGTTTTCTAATATTTTTTCTCTGAATTTTAGATTTATAAAAACCATGTCTCAGCTGCTACCTTTCAACAATTTTACTCTGAGGCAATAAATAATTCAATGTGCTAATTTGACAGATGACTCTCCAGGAGCCTCCTACCATTACTAGCATCATTAGACCATAATATGCATGACGAGGATGGGCCATTCAGCAAATGTCCTTCACTTGTTTACCCCTAAAGAGCTGTACTCTGCACAATTAACTAATGAAGCATTATGGGCCTTTTTCCCCCCCTGCTATTTCAATATATCAATGCAGAGAGTCTGAGGGAAAATATATTCTATTTCCTTTTGCTAAATAAGTATTTACGGGATGGTTAAGACTGCACTGTAGCTCCCAGATGAATAAAAGGAAAATAATAAGATGGTCAAAATTGTTCATCATTATTATGATTATTGCTTCCTTTCCCTTCCATGATTTGTAAAGAAAATATACAAGCAATTTGGTGTTGAAATACAAAAATAAAATAATTCCCCCCAAACAATGCTCAAATCTGCTTATTGATTTCTGAGAATTTGTACACTGTCTTTATCAAGTTAGGCAATTTTATACTGACATAAACACTTGATCACATAAAGTTTCTCAGATTCATATTCAAGCTTAAGATTAAATTCCAGTTGAAAGGTAGTGTAATATGAGTTTTGGACACTTACTGTCCAAATCAACAGTGTGTGTGCCTATAGACAGCCAAATAAAGTCACAGTCTATGTCTAAACAGTTCCATCCTGCAGAATAGAGTTCAACAAACAAACAGACAGACATTAGCTTTCTTGACTGTATTAATGTTTCACTAAACAGTTGATTGCTGAGACAAGATGGCTTAAGGTAGAAATTATTTTAGGAAACTTTTTCTTTCATTTTATGAGTCTCTAGGGTTTTAGTTTAAAATCATCCCACCCTTTACCATTCCTGGCACTATTTTGTGACTTAGAGTGTAGAAAATGAACTGTTCCAAGCATGTCCATTGAAAGAAAAATGGACGGGTCCTCAGATGACAGCAATTACATTTTTTAAGAGGTGAAACTTGTTTTTTATTTACTTAGCAACAGTTTCAAAGATAATTATTATAATGTTCTTTACACCAACAGAATGATAATAAATAATAAGAGCTGTGATATGAATAATAATAGAATAGTTATGATTCATTAAGTGCCAATTTAGATTAAGCCTTTTACATTTGTTTCATGTAGGAGAAAAATATTTCAAAATGATGTGAAGGGCCTCTGGATTTTTCTGTGAACCCAAAGTTACAGGGTATTTTCACCTTAAAAGAAAAAATAAACCATATATTTCAAGAGTTCTCTAGATAAATACAGTTGATTATCAATATCATGTCACCTCTATGGGACTTCTCAAAATTACTACTATCATTAATTATATATTTCTAAACACCCGAACATTCAATCTATTCATTTCTTCTTTCAGTAAAATCAATTTTAAATATGCTTGATAATAAGTAAATTTATGGGAAAAATAATTTAAACACTTTTTATATAAGTGTTTCCGTTGGACTTCCTATAGCATGGTAAATTATAAATATAGTAAAAACCTGCAAAGTATCTCAGGAATGGAAGAAAAAGTATCCTATGTACTCAGCTCTACTATGAAGCTAAATTATAGCTTTCACATGAAGGCTATAACCCAACTATAGCACAAGACTATGTGGAAAGGGCCAAGGAAGGGGAAGGGAGACGGGAGGTTTTGGTGGAGAGAGGATAAGGGGTGGGGCCACATCTACGGTGCATCTTAGAATGGGTACAGGCGAAACTTACTAAATGCAGAATACAAATGTCTACATACAGTAACTAAGAAAATGCCATGAAGGCTATGTTGAACAGTTTGATGAGAATATTTCAGATTGTATACGAAACCCGCACATTGTACCCCTTGATTGCACTAATGTACACAGCTATGATTTAATAATAAAAAAAAAAAGAAAATCAGGAATTAAAAAAAAATAAATAAATGTTAGTCTTTCCTTGAATAGCTGTTAGAATAATTAAGTAGGTTAATACTTAGAATGTAAAAATAATAATAATAATAAATAAATATAGTAAAAACCTGATATTTCTGGTATATTATATTTAATAAGTTGGATATCATTTAACTCTTTTCTATCCTCATATAAAATGGAATGAATTAGAAAGAACATGTAAAATTTATTTTTTTCCAAATATAGTTAAAAATCGAAAAGGCTACTTGACTGTCAGGGAAGTAGTAGTTGCTTTGCTTTTGTGTTGGAGAGAGGGCCGTGCATTATTTTTATAAAACATCCATCCATGAAAAGCTGAGGAACGTTAGTAAGAAGTGGCAACATTACCAAGGAACTATCCTGGAGGAATTTTGTAAGACTAGTACATTTTTTGTAAAATTTGTTTAGAAAACATAAAATCACTTTTCCATTCAAATGCCTTCCCTTTCCAGGTGAAACCTTCCATTTCAAGTTTACTCAAATTTATTAAACATAATGGGAAATTATTTCACTATTTGAAGTAGTTACTGAAACTCTGGGTTTACTATATGAAGAATTTTTAATTTAACCTAGGTATCCTATTAAATGGAAAAGAGACCAAAATATAAAATAACTTGTAGAATAAGTAAATGCTTCACAAACATGGAGTATGCAAACTTTATTTTAAATGTTTGATCATTTATACACAAGAGCTGGCTAGCAAAAGAATGTGAGTAATATAATGTTATTGATTATAATAAATACAGTTACCCCCACAAATATAGATTTGGAATTTAGAATGTCCGAAATCTAACTAAAAAGCACAAAAGCTTATTAGCAAATATTTAATACTAAAGTTTATTTTAAAATATGGTTCCCATAACAAAAAAATCTATAAATCAATAGAGTAGTCAATTACTTAATAAGTCAAAAATTGCAAGGGCTAAAGCAAATACAGTTTTCATATATATTTATATAGAATCAACAAAACTTAACCAAGATTATCTCTCAAATTTCATTTAAGACTTCTAATGAAAGAAATGTCCTGCTTTTTAAGAAAAAAAAATTAAAAGCAACGTGTGGTATTTTTTTTAGAGCTTTGCTCATTTTTATGTAGTAATTTCTTCTTTTTGATTATATGTTTGACTTTGCTAAAAATTCAATAATGTACCATTAAAAAAATCATACCTATATTAAATACATCCCGGAGATGCACACTCTCATATATATACCACTTAACTGCAGGCTCACAGTTCATGGAAGACATTTCTGTTTATTTTGATATCTTTTGTTAAAGAAATCCACTATAACAATGATGACCAGACAAAGAGGGGGAAAAAAGCTATTCATCCATTCATGGGTAATTGAATTCCCTCATATTTCATAAACAGACTGCCTATCCCTGAGGTTGTGTTTTATTTGAATAACTTTTCTTTAAAATGCTTTTCCTTATAAGACGGAGAATAACAATAATGTTTAAGAACTCAAGGTCACAACATTTTTAAGTTAGTTTATTTGATGGACGCATGGCTGTGAGAGGAGGTGCCCCCTCCCTTTTCTCTCCCTCTCTCCTACAAATTGCCTTTAGACTGGATGTTTATTGCCCAATGTAAAGAACAAAACGGGGAGGTAATTAAGCCTGGAATTGCCTGCTGGTACTTATGACAGTCAGGCCAGGAGCCTGAGCCTAGCAGTCCACCCAAATCTGCAAAGAAGGAGCTTTGGTTTTGAAACAAAGCCAAGCAGCAAGACATCATTACTGTTAATTGCCTGATAAACAAAAAAGCCTTGGTGTCGGTGGCAAAACACCAAACTCAGGGTGGCAGCTGATGCCGTAAAAGACAGTTGGCCTTACTTTGTCTTGGGGACCATTGTACTGGGAGATGATCTACCTCCATAAAGAGCTCAAGTAATTATACTCCAACAACTGTGTTTATACGCTCTGTACAGTGTATTGTGCCCTAATAACAACAAACAACCTGTCCTCTGGAAACAGGTGGCGTCTGCTAAACATCAAATAGAAAAAAAAAGGGACCTGCTCTCAAAGAGTAATTCATTAATTTTTAAGGCAAAGGACAAAGTCCATGGAGGCAGGTGAAAAATATGAAGCACATTGTCTGTAGGTTCCTAATGAATCAATATGAATTAAATAAAAGGAGATATATTTCACAAATAATTATTGGCTTTTATGAGCTACCTTGGGATGTGATAGACAAAGAAGTATTTTAACAAAAATGTGTATACAAACATATACATTTAGGTTGAATATGTATTTTATATAAGAGGTCTGACAGTTACCTTTGCAAGCCTGCCACCACGTGCTTACATTGGCAACACTGACAAAAAGGTTTCATAATCTTGCTATATCTGTGTCTCACAGCTGGGTTTGTGTCCGTGGGTGCCAGTGTCTTGCGGAGTGGCGCCCATTATTGTTGTATGATTTTGTGTGCCATCGCGAGAACATCAGAGCTTGGATTAGAGCAATGAACAAACATTAAATTTCTTCTTAAATGTGGCAAGAGTGGAAGTGAAATCAGGGACATGTTAGTCTAAGTTTATAAGGACAGTGCCATGAAGAAAACAGTAGTGCCCAAATGGATTCAAGGTTTTTAGGAGGGAGACAAATCATCACGGATGAGGAAAGGTCAGAGTGGTCAGGGACATGCAGAACTGATGAAACGTGGCCACAATTTGTCAAATTTGGGGTCAAAATCATCAAGTGACTGTAAGAAGCACAGCAGAACAAGTAAACATGGATAAACAGAAAAATCTTAACTGAAAATCTTGGCATGAGAAAGGTGTGTGCAAAAATGATCCAAAGGTTCATGTATCTGTATGCATGTATAGATACATGTGCCTGGATGTTTGTGTTGTTTTCACCTTGTTCATTTCTATTTTCATGATTATGAATGAAAATCAACCAAAAAGTAATTAAATGGAGTGGCATGGCAGATATGAGGATGCCAAGCTCAGAGGAGGTTTGCCACTGAAGCCCCATGGCCCTGTAATTTCAGGACATGAAGTTGATTGAGTAAATTTGGCTGCCCTGGGAAGAGGATATAGAATTATTGGCAATGGCGGTAGAACTGGTTTGCTCCTCATCAGCTGAGTGGTTGTAGATGAGTTAGACTTATTGAACTCAGTTTTTTAATATGTGAAATAAAGTTAATAATAAATTTTTCTCAGCATTGTTGTGAGGAGAAAGAGATATAGAGTCTATGCTCATTTAGCACAGTGCCAAGTACATACTAGGCTCTCAATAAATAATGGTTTGGGTAGCCAACTGAAATAAATCACTCAGTTTTGAGGTAACTGAACTAGCTATTTAACACAACTATGAAGCACAGAATGGGCCAAATCATAGCTGAACTGGTAAGCATGGACAACCAAATACTTGGTATTCTCCACCAATAGACTCGTGATCAGCTAAGGTGAGAACATCCCCAAACTGTGACTCTCAGAATCTGCCTATGTCAGACATTCCTCACATACTTTACAGGACAACGGGATGGTTAAGAAGCACTGAATTTTGATTTCAGAATAAACTGGGTTCAAATTAAAGCTTTGTGGTTTTCTAGAATTTGACTTAAACTGCTAAACACATTCTTCATCTAAAAATAAGGAAACTTCTTAATTCAAATTCTTCAACCTCTTTAGAACATGAACTACCTAAGGTTGAATGACGATTCCACACTTAGTGCCTTACATCTCCAATGTAGTACTCTCAACTACGTATGTATACGATGGAAATAAATCTCATAAACTGTGTTATAGGATTGGTGCGAAGACTAAGTAGGGTCTGACGCATAATAAGTCCTGCTTTGTGACTTACTTTTTTAAAACTGCTACATGTGGACTTTGGGGACCCTTATAAATTGAGACCTTATCTACCTATGATATTAAATATTATTATTAATAATCTCTACCTGCACATATATACTACTGCCATGTCCCAACTCCTCTGCGTGCTTTTCTGAAAGGGTTTAAAGTGTGCCTTCATGACAGTCACCAGTATGACATTACAGTTACCACATGGCACTCCCTCTGTATTTTTCTTCCTTCTTTGGCTCACCCTATTTTATATAAAGTTATTAGTAAAGCTATTTGAAGGAGCATTTGTTGTCGTTTCTATTATAAGATCCCAGCTGTGTGTCATTCAGGGTCACTAAAGGTTCTTTTCCTTGTATTGGGTTTTGCGCAGACACAGAGGGAAGGGATACCTTTGTAATTCTCTGTCACACTTTATCTTCGGGGGCCCAGAACACTCTTCATGCCCCAAGACCCCTAGGGGCTCTCTTGAAATCACCTCCGCTTCCAGCCCAGCCCACAGTCCGAAGGAAATCAAAATCAAGGTCATATTTTCACTGTCTTCATCTCTCCCCTCACATACTCTAGAGCTGTAACTGTGTGAAAAATGAAAAAAAGTCATTAATGATACTCATGTGTCCTCTCACGCAGACCAACAGAATTTTATTTCATTAATTATATATAAATGTATGTAGACTAGTCAAAGTAAATTTGCATATTTGAAGCTTCAGAGACTGGTTATTTCTAAAGAAACATGGACAACTGGTTGTGAAATTCTGCTCCTTTGTTATGCAGTTAAATTCCTTGTACCTTTTATGATAAACAGATTAGCCTGCCACAGCACTCTATTCAATATTATCCTCTTGAATAGTAAACTTTCCTGAGTCTTTTATGACTGCCAATAATTTACATAACAAGAGCATTGGCGTGCACACATTGTACTTCTAGGGGAATGAAAGAACCATTATATTTAGCCTAGTAAATATCAAAAAAAAATAAAAAATAAAAATAACAGCACATGTATTGTGTGCATCTTAGGTCATGGTAATTCTAATTTATGAGTTATAATTCTTCAACTCCAAATTTTAAAGCTTTATAGGTAGTCTTCATTTGTCTTTCCCACTCAAGCACAATCATAACCTTTAAAAAACTTGTTTAAAATGTTTACATTTCTTATTAGTAACTCCAATCCACTCTTCCAAGTTGGGTTTGGATACATAGATTCAATCATCCTTTATGGTTGTCACATTGATTAAAACTTTTATCAAAGAGAGTTTTTGCTACAGTGTGCATATGATATATTATACTGTATTATATTATATATTATAATACTGTTATGATATAATATTATATACATGTGATACATCACAATAAAACATGTTTCAGACAATATTAAAAGACATTGTCAATGTAGATATAAAAGTGGTCATACAGTGTGCATATGATATATTATACTGTATTATATTATATATTATAATACTGTTATGATATAATATTATATACATGTGATATATCACAATAAAACATGTTTCAGACAATATTAAAAGACATTGTCAATGTAGATATAAAAGTGGTCATTATAGTATGTATAGGCATTTATATATTCATATAATAAAAATGATCAAAATAACTTAAAATGGTAAGCATAAAGCTGTTGTTTAAGGCATATAAGGGAATTTTCAAGGGTTAATGAAAAAATGAAAATGTTACCAAGGTGCAAATATGCTTAAGATGTGTATTTGGAATAGAGCAATGAAATCTTGTAGGTTTTACAAATCTTGTAGGTCTGTAAGACGAAGGTAGATGATTCTGAGTGATAACAGCCACCTGCACACTAACCCTGAGAAATGGTCGGTAAGACAGGATGGTGAGCACAGTACATTCCGTGCTTCCTACTGTCACCTCCATAATATTGCAATCAGCTAAATGCAAAGTTATTCCCATCTTCTTTTTTGATTCTCTCACATGCAATTTATTAATGTTCTTCAAAACTGCGCTGTCTCTTTAAGGAAGTTTTACAGCATTTATAATAACAAAGCACTTTGAACTTGTGCAACAGCATCCGTGCTCCTTAGAAACATCAGTATTATTTAAATCCTTAGGCAGAACCGTAGGATAGATGTATTCACAAGTCACCCCCCAAACTGTAATTTAAAAACAATCATTTGGGGGGATTATTATCCAAAATAGAGTTTTCTCTAAGTTTCAACATTTTTAATATTTGTATTAGCCTAGTGTGTATATATTCAAGAGGGCAGACTTTTCTACTGTTAACCAAGTTATTTATGCTGGATCATCAAATATTTACTGCTGTTTTTGTTATGTGCCCCATTCTATTTGTGTTAAATGACCTTTAGTCTCTAGTCTAAAGCAATAAAGTGAATGCTTCCTGTCCTATCGATTAGGAAAGGCCTATTTTCACACTAATAAAATCAGAAGCCCAGTTTAATAAAATACTTTTTTTCTACCAGTGACCATAGGTGAACTGGAGACTTGACAATGTTGGCAAAGATGAACTGAGAGGACAGAGGTCAGCTCTGTAGTAAATCATCTTCCAGGAACAAATCACTGGACACTATAAAAATCAAAAGTGGTTGTTTAAGAGACCAACTTGACCCTCCTTAACCAGAAAATAACATCTGACCTGGCAGTGAAATTTATCACAACATTTCAATTAAAACTTGGCAGGCACACTAGCAACATACTGTTCTTCCACAGTTAACCTGGTTATAGGAAAAACAGAGACAGAAGGGGGAAAATGGATAGTTTTTCTTCACATTGCATAACATCTATGATCTATACTCTAAAGTGTTCTCAGCCGGGTGAAGTTTTCTGAAAACTGGATTAACATGTCATACATAAATAAAATACAACTCTGCATCAATTATTTTCTGTTGATTTCTTTCAAATGTATGTATCTGCTTCTTTACTGCATTAAAAAACAGGTTGTCAATATTATCAGTTAAGAAATATCTTTAAAGTATTTTATTTTACAAAAAAAAGTAGATATTTGGAGTTTGGCAGACCAAAAACAAAACAAAACAAAACATTTTTAGGTATCTCCTTTGTTTTTATTTTTGTTTTTGTTTTGAGAGAAAGTCTCATTTTGTCACCCTCAGTAGAGTGCCGTGGTGTCACATCTCACAGCAACCTCAAATGCCTGGGCTCAAGCAATTCTCTTGACTCAGCCTCCTGAGAAGCTGGGCTAACAGGCACCCAACACAACATCTGGCTATTTTTTTTTAAGAGATGGGGGTCTTGCTCTGGCTCAGGCTGGTCTTAAATCCTTGAGCTCAAGCAATCCACCGACCTCAGCGACCCAGAGTGCTAGCATTACAGGTGTGTGCCACCACGCCTGGCATGTCTCCCTCTTTAATTCATATTTTTGGTCATGTGTGTATTTATATTCTAGCTTTCAAGTAATTTGATTATACAGTGTTCTTTCCACCTCTAAAAAAGAAAGAGAAGTATGACAAAAATCAAGGGAAAGTTTACCTTATACACATCACTATTTCTGGAGATAGTGATTGTGATCTTAATACCCAACAGAAAGTACAATATTTATAAATGAGTTCTGAATCTAAATGATGCCTACTGCTTCAGTGGTTCCCACCATAATGTAAGTACTAGGGAAATGCAGGCAGCCTAACTCAAATGGCACAACATTTTTGACAACAAAAGGTCTTTATAAACCTTTTAAAAGGTTTTTTAAAATCTTTTCTTAAAAGGTCTTTTAAAATCTACACTCACAGAAAAAGTTTTTTACTCCCCTTGAGTTATTTCATTCATATGTATAATTAAAAAAATCATAGGAGACAGGGACATTTCCTTCTGCTTTGTCAATAGTTCACTATATGACCCAAGGCAAGTCATTGCACTTTTTTCAACATGACGGAAGAAACAGATCTTTTTTTTTTAAAGCAACACTTCCATTAATTTTATACTCAAACAAAATCACATAATATTTGCACGATATGTGTTTTCAGTGTTTCTTTGTGGCTTTCCTCAGCATCCAATGGCAGAGCTGCGGTCAGCACTGTTTGCGAAGCTGGATGGCAGAGGTCACTCAGCTTCACGTTATCTGGAGGCCTGGATAGAAGATGCTAAGGTCTTGAAATCCCTAATTGGCATGGCTGTCTGGATGCCAGTAGTGCAAAATTTGCCATAGCCTTGCTTGTCCACCTCATAAATAGACACTTGAGTGATGCTATTACGATGCAGCGTCCCCAAGGCTGTATCAGGTCCTTGGGCGTGGCCCACTTGTCCATGTTGTGGAAACGGTCTGTGGCAGACCTGTTGACATGGATGCTCTTTTTTGAAATGTCTAACTTGGACATAAAGGTCAAGCAGCTACAGTAATGCAGTTAAAGAGCCCTGGGCAGAAGGCAGGGCCAGCGGCCGTAATGCCATTCTCCAAGTCAGATGGTATACTCAGGCGTGGCAGGAACTCTCTTTTCAGAGTTGAGACCTGTACACTTTTTGAGGCATCTACAACAGACACGATGCTGTCATGACTGACCCAGGCCAGGTGGCTCCCACTGGCAGAGAAGTTGACCCTGTGGACCCAGCTGTCTGCGCCGCTGCCCCCAAACTCTGACGTAAGCTGACCAAAAGGCATCCCGCTGCCCAGGGTGCACTGGTGGGCTTTCCATCACTTCTTTAATATAGGCAGAAAACAGTCTGCATTTGAAGTCACATGGTCCCAAGTCCAGCAAAACATTGCTGGGATGCCAAACCAAGCTGAGGACTGTGGCACAAATTGGCTTTTTAATGTGTTTGCTTACCCACCAGCCATTTTCAGACTTGAGGTAACAAACAGAAATGAGTCGTGCTCTGCTTCTCACAGCAGATTTGTTCTCTAGGAGGGACCACGTCACAAATGTGGCTGTGCCATTATTTCTCAGGATCACCAGGTTGGCTTCCACCTTTCTAACTCCAGACATAGGCATTGTGGTCTGCCCTGCAACTGACAGTGAGGTCGCCTATGGGAGCCCAGGAAATCCTGGGATGTGTACCTTGTGCTCCTTGAGTTCATGAGCTTTTCACCCACTGGCTCCCGCTTTTCTTACGGATGTGCACTTCATGATTATTGGGGCTAAGGGCAATTTGAGTACGATCCCTGTTCCAGGCATGACAGGTGTTTGGCTCTAGTAAAAACTGATATTCAGACATCATTCCTTGGGTTTTCAAAGAATAGAGATCTGGGCTGGCTCAGAGAGGAGAATCTGACAGGCTCAGAGAGGAGAATTCCCAGACTCTGGTCAGTCAATGTAAACAGAGAAATAGATAATTTTTAAGATCATGTTTAGCTTTAAATGGTTATAATCACTAAGTATTTCAAATATCAAATAATAATGCAACCCAAATTAGTTTGCATTCGATTTTCTTATTTTCTCTCCCTTTCTCTCCTTCCTTCCTTCTCTCCTTCCTTCCTTCCTTCCTTCCTTCCTTCCTTCCTTCCTTCCTTCCTTCCTTCCTTCCTTCCTTCCTTCCTTCCTTCCTTCCTTCCTTCCTTCCTTCCTTCCTTCCTTCCTTCCTTCCTTCCTTCCTTCCTTCCTTCCTTCCTTCCTTCCTTCCTATGAAGATACAAATGATTGAGGTACATTGTTTGCCTTTGTTAGGTAAAGTTCAAATTGTAGTTGAGCCCTTCACTCAAAGGGTGTGCCATTTAGCCTTATACAGTGCCAATTAGATGAGAACTTACTGATCCCCCTCTTCTTTTCTTCCTCTTCCCCCTCCCACTTGAATTTAATTGTGTCTTTTCTCTCGTGTGGGGGGTTTAGTTGTTTATCTATTGGTTTGAAATTAGTCTTGAGGACACTGGATACTTGCTTTTCCATGCTTGTGATACTTTACTAAGAAGAATGTGCTTCACCTCCATCTAGATAAATACAAAAGGTATTAACTGTCCATTGTTTTTACGGCTGATTAGTATTCTATATTCTGTGGTATACATACAGTTTACTAATCTGTTAATAAGTTGATGGGCACTTGGGTTGATTCCACATCTTGGCTATTGTGAATTGAGCTGTGATGAATATCTGGTGACAATATCTTTACACTAAATTATAAGGGTAGGTATCTAGTGATGGTATTGCAGGACTAAATGCAAGGTTTACTTTTAGCCCTTTGAGGGTTTTCCATACTACTTTCCATAGAGACTGTATTAGTTTGCAGTTTCACCAGCAGTGTGAAAGTGTTTCCTTCTCTCCACATGTACCCCAGCATTTGCAACGTTGGGACTTCATGGTGTGAGATATTCTCATTGAGGTTAGGTAATATCTCAGGGTGGTTTTGATTTGCATTTCTCTGATGATTAGGGAAGGAGCGTTTTTTCATGTGTTCATTGGCTATTCATCTTTCTTCTTCAGAAAAGGTCTGTTCAAGTATCCTACCCACTTATAAAAGGGATTGTTTGCTCTTTTCTTGTTGATTAGTTTCAGTCTCTGTAGATTCTAGTTATCAGCCCTTTGTCAGATTTGTAACATGCAAATATTTTCTCCTATTCTGGAGGTTGTCTGTTTGCTCTAGTTATTGTACTCTTAGCTGTGCAGGAGTTTTTAGTTTGATCATGTCTCATTAATTTACTTTTGGTGTTGCTGCAATCGCCAAGGGGGTTTTCTTCATAGAATTCCTTCCTAGGTCAATGTTGGTAAGAGTTTTACCCACACTTTATTTTAGAATTTTTATCATATCACATCTTAAATTTAAATCTCTATCCAGCAGTCAACTTTTGTAATTGGTGAGAGGTGTGAGTCCAGTTTCAGTCTTCTGAATGTGGCTAACCCGTTCTCCCAGGAGCATTTATTAAATAGGAATTCTTGAAGTCAAAACCACCCTGAGATATCACCTAACTCCACTAAGATCAACACACATCACAAAGTCCCAAATCTTCAGATATGGAGCAGATATGAAAAGAGGGGAGCACTTCTACATTGTTGGTGGGACTGCAACTAATACAGCCACTTTGGAAAGACATATGGAGAATCCTTAAAAAATTCAAATTAGATCTCCCATTTCAACCTGCAATCCCACTAATAGGCATCTATCCAGAAGAAAAAAAATCATTTTATCATAAGGACATTTGCACTAGACTGTTTATCACAGCTCAAGTTATAGTCGCCAAAATGTGGAAACAACCTAAATACCCACCAATCCAGGAATGGATTAACCAGTTGTGGTATATGTATACCATGGAATACTATGCATTCATTAAAAATAATGGAGACTGTACATCTTTTGTATTAACCTGGATTGAGTTGGAATATTGTTCTCAGTGAAGTATCGCAAGAATGGAGAAGCAAGAATCCAATGTACTCTATTCTAATATGAAGCCACTAGACGGTCTAATACACACCACATAAGAGGAAAACTCAAATCAATTCAAAGTGGGGGGTGGGGAATGAGGGAGCAGGGAAAGGGGGGTAGGGGTGGGTGGGTGTGTTCTCACTTAATAGGCATAATGTTAGGGTATATGGCACACCTCTTGGGGATGGGACAGAATTATGAGAGGGGGTGTACTTAACAAATGCAAACAATGTAATCTAATTTGTTGTACCCTCAATCAACCTAAAACAATAAAAATAAATAAATAAATAAACAAGGATTCTTTTCCCCAGTGTATACTTTAGTTTATCGAAGATCAGCTGTTGATAAGTAGCTGGGTTTATCTTCAGCTTCTCCACTCTATTCCATAGATCTGTATCTTTATGATCAGCTTTAGAGGAAGATTTCCTTTTAGAAATTAGAAGTCTTTGAATTTATAGGTTAGAAAAAGTACCATCCACAAGTTGCCTAATCTATGAAGACAGTAAATTCTAAAATCAAATAGACTACGGGCTATGACTGTTAAATTAATAGAGGCAAAACACGAGAGAAGAATTTATAATCATAATTTCTCTATGATTATAAAGATAGATGTAGATTGTATATATTTACAATTATATGCTAATAATAATTATTATACGCTAATAATAATTTAAAAATACATAATTGTATCTTATGTTTTCAGCTAAGGACCTTATAACAGAATAACAGTGTTGTGTTAACATTTTTATTTTCAATCAAATTGGGCTTAATCATCTTAGACTTTAAGCAAAGACCTGATATGAGTTATATACCTATAAACATATTCTATACCTATACCTATACCTATACCTATAAACATATTCTCAATATGTTTATTTTTAAACCTTTTTTGTGGTTCTCTGAAATAAGTTCAGTTGTTCTATATTAAAATTATAATTCACAATAAATATATATTTATCCATGAGATGAAATTAAAAATTAATATGTTCATTACTTCAAATTCCTATAATATTCCGGATGAGGAAATTGGCTCAGAAAATCCATTGTATTTCCCAAGTTCACATATGTACTTCACATATCCCTAGAAGCCCTGTCTTTTATCTCAATCAGAATAGTTAGACAAACATGTTTAATGGGTGTACTGTATGACCCATCCTATGCTGTGTGCTGGGACTCACAGTAAGCAGGGAAGATGCTGTATCTGCTTCCATGAGACTCTACACTCTGTTATACCCGATCAACATAACCAATTAATTACAAGTCTTGAGGAAAATGTGTAACAGGTTCCAGATGAGTTAGAAATACTGAATGGGTTCTGAATCTAGTTGGGGGGATTGAAGAAGGCTTTCTGTGAGAGATCATTTGGGATAAAATGTGAATGGTTTCTTTCTATACATATGTTCTTTAAACTTGGCTATGTTATCCTATGCTATGTGGCAGTTGGCACTAAACTGGCAATTGCATATTTCAAATCATTATTCTAAAAATTTTCCCTTATATCTAGTATTTATATTGCCTTATTCAGGGAGTGACTTCTATCAATATGACAGCAAAGTTTTAGCCATAGCACTTATTAACAAAGGAAACACGTCCTTCTGATTTCGTGTAGGTTTTCCTGTGATTCACTTCTGAAGCAAACAGGGTCCTTTTTATTTAGAATCTCATGCATCTTTATATAGAAAATTAACATTCAAAGGAAATTAAAATCCTAGTATTAAAATACTTTAATATCAGGGATATAAGTTGAGGAACTGTTAAAGAAATATTATATATTTTCCATTTATAGTGATGTATTAGTTTTCACTGCTGCTATAGCAAAGTATCACAAACTTAGTGGCTTACGCAACACAAATGTATTATTTTGCACTTTGTAGGTTAGAAGTCAACACAGGTTTCATTAGGCTAAGTTCAAGGTGTTCACAGGGCTGCCTTCCTTTCTGGAGGCTCTACAGAAGGATACATTTCCTTTCTATTCCAAATTTCTAGATGCCCCCTCATTTCTAGGCTCAAGGCCTCTATCTGCAAAGCCACCAGCATTGCATGTCTCTAACCATTCTTCCATAGCACATCTTCCTCTGACTACAGATAAAAAAAGTTCTTCCCTTTTAAGACTTAAATTGATTATAATTAGCCCACCAGATAATGGAGAATAATTGTCACTTTCCAAGGTTTTTAATTTAATCACATTAGCAATATCCTTTTGCCAAGTAAGGTAACATACTAGCGAGTTCCAGGGGACATCTTTTGTGTGTGTTTGGGGGGAGGTAGGCATAATTCTTTCTACCTCAGATTACATATTCAGCTTAATCTTTCATGTTCAGCTACTTGGTGAAAAGGAAATGTAATTTGAAGAGAATCGAAAAAAATACCTGATTAAATATCAGTATATCACAAGTATCTAAAATCTTCCCTTAAAAAATCTTCATTCAAAATGTACAAAATCTGTCATAGACCTCAAAAACAACAACCACAATAACCACAAAAAAACCCATCTGCAAGGGGGTATAGTCTGCAAACTGTCTTATCTATTGTATCTGGCACATAGCGCAATGATACAAAACTTACAGCAATAACTCATTTTTCCTGACAGCAGAAATAAAATTAATAATAGCATCTGTGTCACATAATTTTGTGTATGTTCAAATCCAAAACCCTTTCAAATATATGTAGTAAAATAATAATATAATTCTAAATTACATTTTTTAAATACTTTGTACTGGGACTAACAATAATGGCCTGGCCCTACACTGAAAATTGCCAAGTTTCACAGTCATTGGTTCTAAGGTATGTTATCAGATCGTCACAAAGTGTCATAAATAAAACACATCAGAGACAGAGAGGTGGGAGTGTATTAGGTGTCTTGTTCTTTTGTTCCTTATGAGGAAAGCCTACAGCTAAGTGGTCAACGCAACCTGCTAGTATAAAGAACTCGGCTGGGCATTATGCTTCCTGCATGTCATCTTAACACTCTGGAAGACTGGGAGATTGAAGCAGGGGAAATCTCTTGCACTCGAAAGTTCCAGACCAGCCTGAGCAAGAGCAAGAGCGAGAACAAGACCCAGCCTCTAATAAAACAGTAGAATGATTAGCCGTGTATGGTGTAGTCCCTGCTCCTCAGGAGGCAGAGTCAGGAGGATTGATTGAGCGCAGGAAGTTGAGGTTTCCCTGAGCTAGGCTGAGGTCATCGGTCATGGCACTCTAACCTGGGCAACAGAGAGTGACAGTCTAAAAA
The DNA here is from genome assembly GCF_027406575.1 of Nycticebus coucang. Lineage (NCBI taxonomy): Eukaryota > Metazoa > Chordata > Mammalia > Primates > Lorisidae > Nycticebus > Nycticebus coucang. The sequence continues at coordinate 155,715,325 of NC_069780.1, read as the reverse complement.
AAAAAAAAAAAAAGGAAAGAAAAGAAAACCAAACAGCTTTACAGATGAGAAAAAAAAAATCAACAGGGTCTCTTTGGTCTTCGCCCTTTCTACTTTCAAGTTGGAAAAGGAACAATGTCAGCACTCAAGGGAGTTCCTACCACCTTACAAATTTTCTTACATCATTGTCTTTTTTTTTTTTCCTCCCTGGTTTTCTTACTGTTCTCATAGAGGGCCTGGCGTAGCCTGCCATAGTTTTAACATATATATTTTAAAATTTGTGATCCTTAATATACCCTTTTGGTATCTAGAGGGTACAAATTTTAGAGTGTTTCAATGTATTCTAACATAATATTCCTTACTGGAAATACTAAATCCTTCTCCCAAAGATACTCTTTTTTCAAAAGAAATAGCTTCCACTCTATGGAGACCGAGCAAAATGAATTATTTAGCATATTCATCTATGGTGAATGTATTAGTCAAGGATCTCTACAGACACAGAACTAACAGGATGTATTTGTAGAAAGACATAGGATGGGAAATTTATTAGGAGAATCATGTGATTATGGAGGCTGAGAAGTCCAGTTGCAGGCTAGAGAAACAGGGAAGCCAGTAGCACGGCTAACCATACCCATCATTTGCATTGTTAATATCTAGTTAACTGCATAACAAGATCTTCTACATAGGTGCTAAAATGCATTTGATTAAATCTCATATATCATTATGACAGACACAAGAGCATATATTTTTCACATGCTAAATACTATGTTCTAAACTAACAACCAACACTAGCTTAATAAATGACTCTAGAAGCATGTTCACCAAAATCAAATACAGTTATGTGTTGCTTAATGATGGGAATATATTCTAAGCGGAGTCATTCAGTGATTTTGTTGTTGTGTGAACAGTAGAGAGTACTTCCAAAAACATGGGTGGCACAGCCTATAGGAAGAATGAGTGAGTTGTAAGTGAATGTAATGGCCTAGGACATGACTGTACACTACTGTAGACTCAGACTACACTTAACTTATAAAAATATTTTTCTTTCTTCAGTAATAAATTAAGCTTAGCTTATTATGACTTTTAAATGTTTAATGTTTTAAATGTTTAATGTTTTTAAATGCTTGAACTCTTTTGTAATAAAAGCTTAAAACACACATTGTAGAACTGTACAAAAATATTTTGTCTTTACATCCTTATTATAAAATATTTTTTTCTATCATTTTTTTCTTTTAGTATGTCAATGTTTTTGTTAAAAACTAAAACATAAACACACACATGCAGCTAAGCTTATACCAGGTCTGGATCATCAAGATGTAACCAGGTCATAGGAATGTTTGGCTCCATTATAACCCATGGGACTACCATTGTCCATACAGTCTGCCGCTGACCAAAACACAGTCACGTGATGCATCATTGTATTAGACAAAGGATGTATAACTCCTACCGCAACTGTAATGAAATACTTTTCCAACAGTCTTAGTCACTGAATACATATTTTAAAAGTATCTTTTTCAAAAATTAATTTACAAATATCATTTGTCTCATTGCAGAATATTGTCTATTTTATTGTAGCCAAAGCAATCAACAGAAAGCAAAAAAGAAATTTTAAGAATCCTCAGTAGGGTGACTAGGTATAAAATGATATTCAAAGTGAAAAGGCCTATAGAACATTCTGTTAGTAATATGTAGAAAATCGACTATTCTATTAATAACTTGTAGAAAATTAAAATGGATAAACTTGCATTCACCATTGCAATAAAAAATATAAACTTTGGGGAATAATCTTACTGAAATATGGCAGATGTGAGTATATAAAATTTTTAAATGTTTAATGATATATATTAAAAAAATGCATGTTTTCTCATCTGTGAATTGAATAGCCAAATTGCACTACATGTGAAGTGCAATATAAATAATACAGACAAATATACACATTTTCTTAGATTCAAATGAAATGTCAGGGATATGTATGTGTCTTCACCAAAAACTTACTGAAAAGGAACATACATTTTTAGATATTATAGATATTAAGATGTATTATATAATTAAAATAATTAAAGAATAAAGAGTTGGAAACCAGACAAGCAAAGCAAGTCCTCCAGCTCTACTAAAAATAGAAAAATTAGCCAGGCCTGGCAGTACATAACTGCAGTTCCCGATACTTGGGAGGTTGAGGTAGCAGGATTGCTTAAGCCCACGAATTCAAAGTTGCTGTGAAATAGAGCCAGACCCTGGCACTCCAGCCAAGAGTGAGACTCTATTTCAAAAATAAATAAAATAAAATAAAATAAAGAAATATATTAAATTACATTAAAGAAATAAAATAGTCATACAGAACAAACAAAGTTGAAATCTTAGCGAAACATACTTACAAATATTACGTAATGAATATTTTTAAATGAAATATTTAAATATTTTGTAAATGAAATTGTTGTCATGTCAGATCATTGAAATTATGTTTAGTCATAAAAATCCTAGCAATAGAAATTGAAGAGTTGGGGGATTAAAAAAAAAAAAAAGAATGGTTAAAAATTAAATCAAACAGACAAACAAAAATACCTTAAAAAATACAGATGAATGCGTACGTAATTTCACAAAATAATAAATTGTCTTCAAAAACAGATAGTACTCAAGAAACAAGAAATGATTGATAGGTTAATATTTTACACATGAGGGGCTTATAGAGCAGTGTTTCTCAACCTGTGAGTCACGACCCCTTTGTAACGATGAAAATGCATCCTGCATATCAGATACTTACATTATGATTCATAACAGTAGCAAAATTACAGTTATGAAGTAGCCACAAAAATAATTTTATTGTTGGGGGTCACTACAACATGAGGAACCGTATTAAAGGGTCGCGACATGAGGAGGCATTAGGAAGGTTGAGAACCACTGCTGTAGAAGCAGATAAAACATGGATATAACAGGGAAAGTTGAGCAATTGAGATAAAAATTAAAATTGTAAAATTTGAAAAACTTAGGGCCTGTTAAACCCTGTTAGGATTTAATAAAGAATTTAAATCTCTTATCAATAAGTTTTTAATTAAATGTGAGATGCTATGTTTATCCATCAAAATTATTGTGGAATTTGATAATTATTATAAACATATTAGAGTTAAGCTGCAGAGTACAACTTGGCTTAAATCTTTGCTTCACTTTCCTAATTTTATGATTTTGAGTAAATTATTTTCACTTTCCAGGTTTTTTTCTTTTCCTTATCTGGAATGTTAAAAGTGTTAGAATAGCTCTACTTCTATTTTTGTGAAAATAAAGTGTTTTTCTACCTATAAAACATTTGGCTCAATGCATGGCATTTAGAAAATGCTCAGAATTACCAGGTTTAACCTAAATGCCCAAACATAGAGGAAGTCCTATGTCAACTAGTTCACTTTTGTAATAGACTAGTAAGCAAGTTTTTAAAAACCAAGATGGCTTGAGTGAAATATAATCTGCTGATAAGTAAAACAATTTCAAATACTTAACACGGACTTTTATTTTGAACTATGACAGTATGAAGCTACTTCTTCCATTAAAAAGTACAAAACTAATTAAATATCTGAGGCATCTGCTTCAAGATACTGGACTACAAATAGAGCAAGACTCTGATTCCCAAGTAAAGATAAACTTATTATTTGACCTTGTGATGATCTAGATTTCTCCAGGAAATAATTTTCTGATCATTCACAACAAACTAGGGTTTAAGGAAAGCCTGACAAAGTTTGGAGGAGCTAAAGAACCTAAGGAGTCAAGGTTCCACACGGTAGAGGTCTGGGTAGACAGAGACATCAGAAAGTTGTGAGATTTTTCTGTGAGTTTTGGCTAAAAGCAGAGCTAATGTACCTAAGACTAAAGTAAACAGGAGTTGGCTGCTGTGAGCAAGAGAACGGAGCAAACAGAGGCTGGAGGACTTTGCAGGCCAGGTACATGCTGAGTGAAGAGCCTGTTAACAGGCTAAGAGACTGAAAAATCTGGGCATACAGCTTACAAACCAAAAGGGCTATGAATTGACAGTAAAGACAATGTCTTTACGTGAAGCCTTTTCTCCTTCCTCTTTAACAAAATCTGAAATTCAAATCCCAGAAACATCTTAAAGGAAGATCGATTTGGGAGGCCTACTCTAAGTAAAAGGGTTTGAGAGAACTCAGATTTCTGCAAAACTGCTCTAAAAAAGCATGACTATGCTCAAAAAGTTTAAGTTGATCAGCCAGCTGTAGAATGCCAACTAAAACAATAAAAACAAACAAACAAAAAGCTCAGATGAAGAACGTAGAATAAGAATGTCTAAACATTCCCTTAATACAGTATAAAGCAAAATCTGATACACATGCAAAGAAGTAACAGCAAGAAAAATATGATTTAGAGTCATGATCAAAACCTCAAAGGAATATTCAATAGTAATCAACAATGAGATGACCCAGATATTGCAGTTAGTGGGGAAAGTCTTCAAGGTAGCTGTTATAAATATGTTTAAGGAACTAAGAAATGAAGTACTCAATAAATGAAAGGAAAATATGACTTTGATGACGGAACAAATAGGGAATATTGGCAAATAAATATGTGCATAAACTATTACACAAGACTCAAAAAGGATAGTCTGGCTCGGGGACAGGGAGGGAGGGAGAGGGGAAGAATGAGGAGGGAGGGTGATTGGCAGGATCCCACCTACTGTGCACAATGTGAGGGTATTCAGCACACCTTCAATTTATACTTTACCTTGGAAATGAAAGCAATGTAACCTAAGCATTTATACCCTCATATTAATATAAAAAGAATCCAGAACTAAAAATATTAAGAACAGAGGTGAAAATAAAACACTGAAAGTGCTTAATAGGACATTGGAGAAAGCAGACAGTACAATCAAAACTTCACAAAAGATCAACAGAAATATTCCATTTTGAAAAACAGATATAAGAGATTTAAGAAAATGAACAGAAACTTCACGTACAAAAACAAATTGTCAAAATACAGGCTTAAAAAGCTTCAAAGGAAGAAAAGTGTGAAAAAAAAAGAGGTAAAAATGTTTTAATAAATAAGGACCCAAACTTTCACAAATTTGATGAAAATATTTATTTCTGGATCCAACATCTCAGCAAACCCCCAAAACATCAAGTACAAAGAAAACCAAATTTAGGCAGTTCTTAATCTAAGTACTGAAAACCAATGCCAGAAAAGTCACCTAAAATTTTATAGCTAGAGAAAATAACCTTCGAAAGTGAGGCTGAAATGAAAACATTTTCAGAAGAATGAATGTCAAGAGAGAATTTGTTGTGAGCATACCTCTGTCGCGACCGCATAAATGATCTCATGAAACACGGATTGATGGTACAAGCTGCAAGAGGTGAGGCTCGCCACAGATGCAGGATCACCCTGAGCACTTCTCCCAGCACTTCAGGATCACCCTGAGCACTTTATTGAGAGATCCTCCACTAAAGTTTATATTTTTGGACAATAGGCAAAGTCGGTAGGTAGCAAGAACTGGGACATATGAAGTAAGTAGTGTTCCAGTACAAGTCTTAAGGGAAATGTAAAGGAAAACAAGATTTACTCCATGTAAATCTTTGAAGTTGGGGATACATATGATTAGCCCTATGGAAACAGTTGAAAATAATGTTTTTTAAAAGAAGTGATTGAGAAAAAAAATGAAAGAAAAAAGATCAAACAGTATAAAAGCAAACAAAATAATTGTTTTTCTTTCTTTCTTTCTTTCTTTCTTTTTTTTTTTTTTTTTGAGACAGAGTCACCTTCAGGATAGTGCCGTGGAATCATAACTCATAGCAACCTCAAACTCTTGTGCTCCATTGATCCTCTTGCCTCAGCCACCTGAGTAGCTGGGGCTACAGGTGCCCACCACAACACTCGGATAGTTTTAGATAGGGGTCTAAAAATATCCTCTTGCTCAGGGTGGTCCTGAACTCAACCAATTCACCTGCCTTGGCCTCTCAGAATGCTAGGATTATACGTGTGAGCCAATTGGCCTGGCCTAAAATTGTCTTCCTTAAAACAAGGCAAGAAATAAGTAACACAGTTACAAAAATAAAACGTAAAATTAAATCCAGTATAAACAGAAAGAAATAATAGTAATCAGAACAGAGGCCAATGAAACAGAAATCAGAAAATGAACTAATCAACGAAGAAAAAGTTGGTTTTTGAAAAGATTAGTAAAATTGATAAAGACTCTAGCAAGGCTAATCAAAGGAAAAAGAAGACAATATAAATTCTTGGTATCAAGAATAAATGAGAAAATAATCACTAGAGATCTGACAGGCATGAAGAGAGTAACGAGAAACAAAAAGGAAAAGGTCAAAGTCACTGAAAAAGACAATTTTCTGAAGCTGACTGAAGAAAAACCAAGAAATGTATTTAAATCTTTATTTATTAAAGGAATAAAATTAATGATATAAAATAGTCCCATAAGTAAATTCTAGGAAAAGAAAACTTCACTAGAAAATTTTATTCATTAAGGAAGAAATATTAAAATCAAAATTAAAATTCATTTTATAGTTCTACCATATCCTTGATACCAAAATATAGCAAAAATAATACAGGAAAAAAAAGACTAAAATCTCTAATGAACCTGGAAATGAAGTCTTTAATGAAATATTAGCAAATCTAATCTAATGATAGATAAAAATGTGTAATGAATCAAAAGCATTAAGAGAGACTAAAAAGTTTGTTCAGCATTTAAGACAAATCACATAAAAAATAAAAAAATAAAAAAAATCAAAACCAATCACATGCAGAATAACAAAGAACAAAGAAAGAATAAAGAAGAACAATTATGTGACTATTGTAATAGATGCATAAAAATTATGTGACAAATTTAAGTATTCATTTCATGATAAATAACTTTCAGCAAATTAGCCAAAGAAAGAAATTTTCTCACACTGAAAAAAAGATTCTATGATAACCACGCCACTAACATTGAAATCCTGAAGCTTGTCTGTAAGATTGGGAACAAAGCAAGGATGTTTTTTCTGAAATTTCCATTACATATTATACTGGAGGTTTCAACTATTGCAATGAGAAAAAATAAAGGATTAAATTTCGAACAACTACAGGATCCAGCAATCCCATTACTGAGCCTATATCCAAAGGAAAGGAAACAGATATTGAAGAGATATCTGCATTCCCATGTTTATTGCAGCATCATTCTCAATAGCCAAAATGTGGAATAACCCTAGGAGTCCATTAATGAATGAATGGAAGAGAAAATGTGTTACATACAACATGGAAGAATCTTTAGCCACAAAGATGAATAGAATCCTGTCATCCTTGAAAACATGGATGAAATTGGAGAATGTTATGTTAAAGTGGAACAAGCAGGCAATGAAAGGGAAGTGCCACATGTTCTCCCTCATATGTGGAAGCTACAAAGTTGATCTCATAAAGGAGCAGAAAAGTGGTTCCTAGGAGGGGGACATAGGGGAGGGGAGAGAGAGATAACCAAAAGTTGGTTAACGGATGCAAAAGTATCGCTAGATAGGAGCAATTAGGTTGTAGTATTCTATAGCACTATAGGATGACTATAATTAACAACAATTTATTGTATATTTTCAAATAGCTGGAAGAATGGATTTTGTTAAAATCCAAATTACCCTGATTTGATCATTACCCATTTTACATGTAACTAATATTACACTACCCCACTATATTCAATAAATATGTACAATTATTAAGTGTCAATTAAAATAATAAATAAAAGAAAAAGAAAAATGATAATAAAAGAAAATTTATGAAGTTTGAAAAGATAGCATTTTATCTGTCCCTATTTGTAGCTAAACATGAATATGTAGGTAGAAAATCCTAAGGAGTATGCTAACAAGAGCTAAAATACTAAGAGTATTTGGCTGTCTCTCAGGATATAAGCTTAGTATATGTATAAAAAACAATTGCATTTGTATATCCAGTAGAAAAACAAGTAGAAAATGAATTTTAAAATTTATAATAGCTTTGACATCATAAAAATAAGTAGGAATTAAAATAAATATATATGCACAAGCATTTACACTGAAAAGTAAATAAATATTGCCAAGAGAAAGATCTAAATAATTTGAGGTATATATTATGTTCATGGGTTAGAAAAACTCTGTATTGTTATAAAGTACATTCTCTGGAAATAAAAAATAAAAGTAATCTTCATCAAATTCTTATGTTGCTTTGTTTATTGTTTTCTAAATCGACCTGCTTTTCAAATGTATATGGAAATTTATATGATCTCAAATAATTAAAGGAAAACGTAAAACACAGACAGATCAATGGAGGAGAGTAGAGAATCCAGAAATAAACCCACAACATAATGCCAATTAATTTTTGATAAAGGAACAACCTAAATTAATGAAGAAAGTATTGCTTTCTTTACAAATTATATTGGAACAGCAAGAAAATGGAAGAAAATGAACCTTAACCCCTCACTCCCACAACAGGAAAATTTTTATTATTGGAAATGAATCGTATATTTAAATTTCAAAAGCAGAAATTACAAAGCTTCTGAAAGAAAACATGGGAAAAATCCTTACGACCATGAGGAAAGTGGACATGTCTTAGGAAACAAAAAGAATGAAGAATAAAGAAATGGTAATTTGCACATCATCAAACTTAAACATTTGCTTTTCAATAGACAAAATTAAGATAATAAAATGACAAGCCCCAAGTAGAAAAAAATGTATGTAATCTGACAAAAATAACTTCCTTCTAGAATAGAGGCTAAATACTTAACATTCAAGGATGGGGAAGGATGGGCCCTCTGCTTTCAAGACTGTTATTTTTTAAGCACCAAATGAGGCAAGAAAAGCTTCATCTTCCTCTGCTGAACTCTTTGTTTTTTTTTTTAGAGACAGAGTCTCACTTTGTCGCCCTCAGTAGAGTGCCATGGTGACGTCACAGCTCACAGCAACCTCCAGCTCTCGGGCTTAGACGATTCTCTTGCCTCAGCCTCCCAAGTAGCTGGGACTACAGGTGCCTGCCACAACACCTGGCTATTTTTTGTTGCAGTTGGCCTGGGCTGGGTTCGGACCCACCACCCTCGATATATGGGGCCGGTGCCCTACCCACTGAGCCACAGGCATCACCCCTCTGCTGCACCCTTTTAAATGAAATAATGTGATATGAAAATTTGGATTCAGTCAAAACTCTGCACTTAAGGACCAGAAAGGCCACAAGTTTCCTTTAAGGTTGTAGGCTCCAGTGAACAATATACATACAAGAATAGCTAATATTAAAAAGATAAAAAGTACCAAGTCTTGGTACAACTTGAATGTCCTCCAATAGTTGAATCAAGAAACACTTGTGTTCTATTCACGTAATAGGATATTAGCAATAAACAAAACTATACATACATACAACAACATGGGTAAGGCTCAAAGTATTATGCCAAGTAAAAAAAAGCCAGACATAGAAGAGTATATATTGTATGACTTCATTTATAAAAACCTTAGAAGAGGCAAATTTACATTATAGTGACAGAAATCAGTGGTAGTTTTCTGTAAATGCTGGAAGGGGGGTTGACTGAACAGTAACAAGAATGAAGTTTCTGAGATTATGGAAAAGTTCTATATTTTTCAGTAGAATAATGGCTATAGGAAGGTAAAAAATTACCAATACTCATCATTGACTTACTTATTTAAATTGGTACATTTAAACATTGTAAACATGTATGTTATGATCCCTGTCTTTGTAATTGTGAAATTAAACAAAGAATTAGTTCACTAAAAAATTAACACTGACATAATTTTGGGTTTGCCAGCTTTGTGGGGGCGGGGGGGGGGAGATTTTTCCCAAAATTCTCCATTGAATTTGTGTGTCAGTCAGATAAAAATAACTAATAGATACAAATTGATAGATTTAATCTAAAAATACTAACATGTTTAAAAATGTGCTACAGGAAGTTTAGCTAATTTTAGAATGAAGAACATTTTTACCTGCTTGGTGACCTTTGCCCAGTGTCAAGGAAGGTCTGCATGTAAAGTCATCTGGAATTTCTGAACACACTACTTCAGGATTTTTCTTGAGGCTTATGGAGGTAAGTTATTAATGAAGTTTAAAGAAGATGTTTACTATTAAAATGAACTGGTAGAAGAAAGTCAATTTATAGAAATAAATAGCACTTCTCAATGACTCGTTCATTGACTTCTGGATATTGGTGATGAAGAGTAACTTAAAATAATTTGAGTTTGCAGGTTACCACAAGAATAGTGATACCATAACAACTGTAGGAAAAATGGTCTGACGTTAAGGCAAGTTGTGTGGGTTATGACAATTAGGGATCAGATGGAGAATTATATTAACATACAATAGGTTCTTAATAATTACCAATTTAAAATAATGTGTGCTGAGGAAAATAAAGCTTGCATTGCTGTTTCTAAAACCATGACTAAGAGACTTGTTCATGGTCACTAGAGCATGGTGAGTTTATGTTATTATGTGATAATATGCTTTTAAATCATAACCTTCTGCAATCTAAGATTTGTAAGTGTAAGGACCCTGTCTTATTTACCCAGTAACTGGAAGAATACGCGGAGTTTGGACATGCAGAAAAATGTACATATGTTAACATGTATTATGATAATATATATTAACATAGCATTAGTAAACTCCCATCAATCACCAATTTATGGGCTCCCAATAAAAGCAAAACACAGCACATATTAAACGTCGTAATAATACATTGGAAAATATCAGTTGTTGAGGTTGTAAAGGCACAATGATTACTCTTAAGAAATAAGAGCATATAGGGAATTTCATCTGCCCTAGTGTCATACCAACCTGCCCTTACCCACTGCACTGTTCCCCTTCTCAGCTTCTCCTCACCTTGTCCTAATCCCTATAGGTCCAAAGAAGAATAGAACTGTAGAGATTTAAGGCTAGATAGCAATCACTTTCCCAGCTGGAAGCAGCCTTGGCTTTCCCCCCCCATTTCTACAGACATTTTCCTTTTGTTCTGTATTTAAGGAGATACTCTGTCTTTACACATCACTTGAACTTTCTAGTGTACATAGAAGTAAATCTCTAAACATTTAAATGTTTCTTCATGGAATGTGGAGGCTTTTTAAATCTTCAATTACTCTGTTCTCTCTGTCATCGTCAGTTTTCCAGGAGATGTTCGTTCAATTTTCAACATATACACAGCATCAACGTAGTGTCAAAGAGTGTTTTTGTCACAGCTGGTGTCCCAATAGAGCTATTAATTTCTTTTGAAATCATGCTCCCCTTGTGATAAGCAGATTATAAATAAATGTGGAAAAAATTTTTATTATTTTAATGTGCTACCTATGTTCATGGTAAGATCTATGATCCAGCGTGTTCTCCTTTGATAAACCAGCTTGACAGATGATTTATTTAATAATTCTTTTGGATGAAAAAAACCCTAAGAAATATTTAAAAATCATGAAAACCCTCTTCAGGATTGATACTGCATAAGGTTACTTTAATTTTCATGTGAAGTCCAAGTGTTGTAACAATTATGGCTCATTATGTTGTCAAAGAGAGACCTGTATTCAGTAACTATTTCCAACTCAAGACAGACTGTGTTATTGCCAACAGGCTTTTCAATAACCTGTGACAATCCAGCCTGCAGAGGTTAGAATTTAGCCACGACACTGTCATCATTTTGTCTCAGTTCCTAAATTATCCAGAGATATTTTTTTTTTTTTTTGCAGAGATCACAGATAAATCCCTTGTTCTTATTCATTCTTGAAGGGTTCTTCCTCAGAGTGTTCTGAATAATAAACATGATTTTCTAATGATTATATTCTTCATATTATTATACTCAAAGCTTTCATCTAGCAAAGTATATGAAGACAATGCAAAAAGAAGTAGGGAAAAGGCAATCTGATTGGAATATGCTGCTTTTAACTTTGCTTCTGTGAAGGGGGAATAGGTCCTTCCTTTAAGGTAGCCTTGGCCTTGCACCTGGTCCTTTTATGGACATCTCTTAAGACCTTGTTTACAGAGGGTTCCTCTGCAGCCTGCTCCTTTCTCAGACTGTGATCAGGCAGACACTGGTGACTCTCTGCATGACCATCACCAGTTCCCATGCTTCACATAAAAGCATAATAAACATTCTGTTTCAGAGATACAAATAAAGAGATTTAACGATAAATAGTATTTCCGGCCTCACACACAAGAATTTAAATATATGATTTTAATTTAAACATACAGGTAACACTTCTTTGCTTAAAACCATACTTCTTTCTCTAATTTAAAAATGAAATGGTATACAATGATCCTTTTTTGTATATAGCTTTAAAAAACAATCAAATCATTGTTACTATTACTTGGATTACAATACGGTATTTTTGTTCCCAATCAGAAAAAGGGCACTCAAAGGAAAAAGAACAAGTGTGAGCATTTCCTTTCATTTACTTCTGTTCTATGCTACAAATATTTTATGTTTTGGGACCTAAAGAGGACTCTTGAGTTGGGTTAATTGTGATGCGCAAAAATGCAGACCACAATAACTACAGCCCTTCAAATGAAATCAGCCACACCATCATCATTTTTATCATTAGAATTATGATCACATTGGTTTTATAATAATAATCAAGACAGGAGTGATGTTAATGAAACAGGAACAGATGATGAGAATCAGCAGCTGCCTGTGAACCCTATGAATTGATAACATGTTTGTATTGGCTATGAATTCTTCAGTACACGTGGAGGGGGATAAACTTTTCACTGAAATTTGTCTTATTTCAATAATCATAGCATATATTGTATGAATACATGCATATACATGGGTCTAATGATAAGTACGTAAGTATATGCACCTCAATACACCCAGACGTAAAACCCACCCACATGCATGTTTAAAACATTTACATTTAGGCTTAGAACTAGTGCTTTTGATTTAAAGATGCTCAGATCAATTTGGGGATAAAAGAGCAATGAGTTTGATTCATTAAAGACTTTGCACAACGAAATAAGTAGAGAAGATGTCACAGAAATCCTCTGATGGCAGAGACTGATACTCTGATCACGCAGACTTAGCTTTTTCTTTGCTTCAGAAGTTCATGTTGTTTACTAATCAAAATGAGGAGGAATGTTGGGGTAATTAAAGGGGTCATTAAGGTTAATTTACTGGCTCATAAACTTTAACACATTTCTAAGGCCCAGGTAACAAAGTCAGACTATGCCAGAAAAAAAACCCTGCATATTTGTAGGTGTCTATGATAAACATGATCAATAAAACAACAATACATATACAAGAAACTAGAATATGTACGTTGTAATAAGTATATATGTATGTATAAGGTTGGGTATATATATATCATGTATATAATATATATACAAATCATAAAATGATTCTATATCTATAATAAGATATATGTATATGAAGTTGTGTGTATATACACAATCTCTCATACATATCTCTTTCATATATCTCTCATATATGAGAAAATATATATGTCTACACGTAACATATACATGAGAGATTGTATATATACGCACACAACCTTATATATATCTTAGAGATATAGAATGATATATCGATATGATATATCTGAGAGATAATAGATATACACACACAACCTTATATATATCTTATTATAAATATAGAATTATTTTATATGAAGTGTTAAGTTCTGATGGGATTTTTGAAGTTAAGAACACACTATGACTATATTCAGGAGGTTAGAAAACATTCTAAAAACATACCAAGCCCTGTATTTATGTTCTAAAGTTTTACTATTAATAAGTCACACTTTGGCATTAGGTTTTGAGATGTATTAATTATCACTGTGCTGAGAAGAGATGATTTTTCAGTCATTCAAACCTACATGAACCCATTTATCATGCTCTGTCCCAAGAACTTACTCTAAGGAGGAAAGCAGGTGCACGCTCAGCCGCATGATTCCGTGAGAATCAAGAGGCCGCCACAGAAGAACGGACAGGACTCTGGAAATGAGTTTTGTTTATTTCACAATTTTTAGTGTTAGTCTGTGCTTTGACTCCAGGAAAGCTGATGCTTTACTCTTGGATGTAGAGAAACCAGCATTATGTTTCTTCTGAGGCCTGCAGGTGATATTGACAATGTCTGGTGGACACTGGGTGCTTTTCTTTGACGTTTGTCTCTGTGAGACTTGGGAAAGGCATCATTATCTTCAATGTTCTCTCCCACTCTCAACCCCTATCCCTTCATTCTGTAAATCCTAGTGAAATAAAAAGATTTTTACCTAATATTTTCTTGACTCTAGATTCTATAAGAATAGTACATAGGAGTGAAAGCCCTGTATTTGTAATGCATTGGCTTACGGTGTTATTTATTTATTTATTCATTCACTGGATAATGGAGGAATAACTGGTGGAGCTGAGGTCAAATAGAAATATACCATAAAATGTGTGATTTCGGAGCAGCAGACAGCTCCACAGACATGGGTTGACTGTCACTGACTGTGGAACTGTCATCCCATCATGTTTAGGCATACTAAACGGCGTGACTCGTTAGCAGGGCATGTCAATTCAGTGAAGAATGATAAAGACTGGGCTACGTGCATGCTAATCTGGAAAGTATTAGGAAACTCCTTTGCAGCCTGTAATTCTAGTTTGAGAATTGATGGTGTCCAGTTTGTTGTCATAACAAAAGGAACGAGAGAATTGTTGACAAAATTGCCAGCCTCAGATGGAAATTTCTGACTTTTTATTCTTTATTATTATGTTAAGTAGCAATCAAAAACAGTAGGATTTAAAAATACAAACATGCAAATTTTATCCAGAGTTGGATAAAGAATATACTTCAAAGATCTATAGGCAGTCTAGAATTCAAAATATCAAGAAAATAAGATACCCAAATCAGGACTGTATAAAAATGAGCAAAATCAATAGAGTCAGCAATAGGAAGGCACATGTGAAAGAGCAAACTTATTTGTAAAAAGATAACAATTCTCCTTGCCTTTTAGAAATAAAGACCATTTCTTTCCCTCAAGGGAGATATTAAATATTTTTCAAGCCATAATAAATATTCATATCTTTCAATTTGTGAAGTTTTTTTATTACAAATTGTTGTTCATAGGAACTTCATAGTCGGATTGTAGCACAGACTGATTTATAACATTATCTTTTTATATAGGCAAGTGTAAAAGATAAATTCAGCGGTGAAAAATCTAACAGCGCTGAGAGAAGGAATTTGAACACAGATTCTGTGATGCAAGAGTAATGGGAAAAATTATTTGCTTCTTCCATACTGGGAGCAGCGCTGCTTGCTGGGATCCAAACAAATGTAATGAATTTGGCAAAACAACCTAATGCATTTTTTTACTTAAAGTTATACAATTTATTATTAATTCTCTGTAGATTGATGTAGTTGAGAGCAGACTGTATGCAGTGGATTTTGATAGGTCACATTTCCCCCGCAGATCCCTTATTTACTCTTAATGATTTTGATTTATCTCATTTTGTAAAGAAATAGTCCATTAAAAACTGCCATATTATTTTTAAATTAGCATCTTTTGATTTTTAATTTTGAGCCAGGTCTTGGACAAAAAATCATGTGACTTTGATCAAAATCTTTAGAAAATGTAATGTTTTAAGGACATGTTTAATTGAATCACAGCTTGAAGTGGTAGCAAAGTAAGCTTGCCCTTTGTCATAAGGTACCTAGGAATCCTGATCTATATTCCTGATTGCTATTGATTTTTCTAGATTTCATTATAAAATCAATAACTGTTGCACAGGGTAAAATAGTTTACAAGGGTTGCAACGTACCATGGACTTCTGAAAACACACTGAGCTCGGTGAAGCCACCCAGGCAGCCAATTAGGAGAAACATCTATTAGGTAAAAACAGGGCAGTCCCATTGACTGTTATTGATTTTCTTAGCCCTGTGAAAAGACAATCAATTAGATAAAGAAGGCTAATGTTACAGCTGCAATTTAATAACCTCTAAAAAAAGAAGGAGGGCTATTGATTCCTGACATGGAATGTTGAAGCTTATTGAAATACACTGAACTTCACCTGTCTTTTAATCAGGCCTGTGGAGCAGAGCGGAAGCCTGCCATTCCAGCCCCATGGTATAGAATCCCAATTATTAAAGTGCTTTGGTGATGCCAGACCTAAGAAATGCAAATGAAACAGAACTTTAGAAGAAACACAAGCCCAGATTGAATACTAAATCATGGAAGCTATTGACAGAAACTGTCTTGGTGAAGGTTGTTTCTTTCTCCATACGTAGCTCACCAGAGTACCACCTGTCATTTTCAAAAGCAAAGTCAGTTTTGCCAACCAGCCGTGAATGACAAATAAAGCTTTATACGAAACACAAGGGCATATTATGTGCTATTGTGAGTTCTGCTAAGTGCTAATTTATCTGGCTTGTTCTCTTGGGCAAACACAGGCACAGACACATGAAATAATCTACCTAATTATGTAGCTATTTAGGAGAAAAACAAAGCAAGGTGTTTTTGTGTGTTGCAGAAGGTACATGATACAAGAAAGGGTTTCACAAAACCTAACATAGCTAATGAAAATAAATGAAATGCTGTAAGCTGTAACAATTTTAGAACAAATAAACTTTTGCGAGTTTTGGATTTAGGGAGTCCCAGCTGCTTTTTATAAAGAGATGAGTACTTTCATTCATTTTTTTATAGCCTCTAATTGGAAAAGGCTAATAGGCCTTGTCCCTTTCAAATATAAAATCTGGGCTAAAATACCTCATATAGATATTTTCTTTATGCTTTTCTTTCCACTGCATGTATTTGATCCTTTCTCCCTCATTATATATATGCCTTTTTTACCAGCAGACAGCTGCTATTCACAATAATTGCTAGGGCAGTCAATTATGCTTTAAATAGACCTACTTGAGGACAAATGGTAGTCTAAATTGTACTAAAGACATACTGTACACAAAGACTATACCGTTTCTAGTATCTGAAATATTCTAAATATTCTTGAGCAGCAGTGTAGTTTATATACCTCCCTCCAGCATGTCAATGGCTTTCTCCAAAATATTTCCAGAATAAAAGTGAATTCTTCTGTGAGTCTCTACTTAATTGTCTAACTTTCCATTTATAAACAGAAGAGTAATTCTTCAATATGTACTTAGTATAAATCATCAGCTTTGAAGGAAAACTATTTTGCTGATAGTTATTTTCTTTTTTACTTAAACCATATATATTCGGTATGCATATATGATTCTAATCGTTAACATGAATGTTACACTTTCATATAAATAACTGTTAATTTGTATAAAGAATTAGATTTTAGAATTTAAAATTAAAGTGAAGAGTGGGCAACCTTTCTTACATATGCAGTAGGGATATTATAAACAATATTAGAGACAGTGTCCCAGAATATTACATTTTTCTTACAATAGAGTATTTGGTATAATAGTCAGTACTTTATTGATTGTCGAGAGGAACACAATCCATAAAAACCTAAAATGAAATGTTTTTAGGTAAATCACAATGATAATATTTTTCAAATCAAAATTTTAGGATATGAAAATGTTAGTCTAATTTAAATATTAAAACATAAGATTTATTGAGAGTTTTGGAACATTACACCAATCTGTCAATTATTCTCTCACTTGGCTTTCCAGTTCCAAAGTATTACATGTAGGCCTTTTCTTCTCAAACTTATGCTGTGAAGCACATAAGAACACGTCTTTTTTCTCCATTTTAATATGTATGCAGGGTAAAATGCCATATCTCTTACAGTGTGGGTATTCTGACTTTGAACTTAAAGAGTTAATATAGCCTTCCCACCACTAGATTAGTGTAAGTGAAAAAATATACATAGCAGAAATAAAATCTAGCTTATAAAGCATAAAAACCTACCAAAAGGAGAGTAATGAAAGTGCATATTTAACTATCCAGAAATGAGCTTTCCAACACTCACACCCCTGTTAGAGGCACGGAAGCAGCATTTAACTGTCCAACATGCAGCAGAAAGTCCTTCACTGAGACATCTTCCTTCAATTTTCCAGGACTACAAAGATTCACTTTAAAGCATATGGTTAGTGCAAAACAAGGTCAAGTTCCTTTTTCAAAAGCTTAAAAAATGGATTACAAATTAGTGATACCAAATGAATGAACTAAAATGATTTTTAGCTGGAATTTCATGGGACTCTGATGATAAGGTCAGCTCTAAGGCCAGTCAGCTGGGTTCAAACTCTAGCTCCCCCACTTTGTAAGTGTGCAATTCCTGCCTCCTTGCTTTCCATCTCCAGTTTTCTCATCTTTAAAGTGAGCAGAAAATAGTAACGCTTTCCTCTAAGATTGTTGTGCAGATTCTATAGACAATAAGCAAAGAACTTAAGGAAATGTAATCAACAAAATGGGTTATCTGTTATTGTCATTGTTGTTATTATTATTCCACAGGACTTACATTTTATATTATTAGTGTACTAAAACATTTGCCCTGAAAACGTGTTACAAACTATGGGGGGAAAAAATCCTCATTTGAATATTTCAGATTGTGACTCTTGATTTAATTAAAGACAACTGAAAGTGTGATCTATGAACAGGTTTATAATGAATTAGAGTTAATGGTATGGCTACTTAAAAATATGAAGAATTTTAATTTATGGGTAAATTTGTTTTATTCCTTTATTCGAGTAGCATAGCATAGTAGATATTTTAAAGCAAAAATACCTTTGTGTATGTGCAGGTGTGTTTTAGATGTAAAAAGGTGATTAATATTTGGTTGATCTGAAGCCATATATTCTTTGAAAGGAATGGAATGGAATTTGCAAATTATTATATAATCTACCAAGTGGAAAACTTCTGGAAATGGAGCTGATGAGACTGGGCAAATCTCTTGACTTTCATCTACTTCACTAAATGCACAATTCTAATAAGAAAACATGTCTCTATTACAAAAATTATATGACATGGAGTATCAGATAAATCATGGAGGGGTTTTAGAATAATGAGCATAACAAATGTAAACATGCCTGTGATCTGTGTGAATTGTACTTTCTTCAGTCCCCGCTATTTTGACTTAAAGAGATACTAACTTCAATCAGAGGTGATTTTAACCAGAAGGGAGTGTTCTGTGTCCTTTGTGAGACCTAAGCAGCCTCTGGAAGATGCAATTCTTGATTCTAGCAACTACGAAAACTTATTGTTACTTGATATTTAATAGTGAGAGAAGGAATGCTTTCCATCTAAGATCTGGAATAAAGCCAGGTTATCCACTCTGACCCCTCACATTTAAAATAGTAATTGAAGTTTTAGCCAGTGCAATATGAAAAGGGAAAAAAGCATAAATCTCATACACAGAAAAACTATCCCTATTTAAAGATGTCATGATTGTTCACACAGAACATTTGAATATACAAAATACATTTCTAGAGTTCATTGAGGTCACAGGATGCAAGATCAATGCACAATATTTAATTACACTTCTATATACTAACAGCAAGCATGTGTAAATCAAATAAAAAAAATCAAATGCCATCTAATATACATGTATCATCATCCCTTATAGCTTTGTGTCAGCCATAAGTGACTTGTTAGGATTAATCCAATAAGAAAAATCATGTTATCTTAGGCTCATTTAACAATCAGATTCTGTAATACAATGGGAAAAAAAGAAAATAGCTATAAGAATAGACCAATATTTATAAAATGGCACTTACTGGAGATAAAAAGATTAAATGGTAGAACTTTGGTAAATAAACAGATACAGCTAGGGAAGGCTTAAGTAGAGACTTCCAGTTGACTTAGGTTAATAGAGTAATTAAGCTGCCTTAAAGAGCTACTGTTAGTCTATTGTATTTACATAAAATTTGTAATACATAATTATCTATCCATATATACCCATATTTATATAGATTTCCAGGGTGCTGGTAATGTTCCATTTTTTGATTGTGAAGCTGGTCATAAAGATATATTGAGTTTCTGAAGATTGATCAATGTGTTCATTTAATGTGCATTTTTCATATATATGTTGTACTTCAATAGAGAGTTTTTGTTATAAAGTGAATGCCACTTACAGTGTGTCTAAAAAAATAAAATACTTAGATGCACAGCTAACAAAACATGTAGATGTACATTCTGAAAAAGTCACACCGTGATAATAAATTATATTTTTAATCTACATAAATAGAGAAATACATCTTGTTACCAGACTTCAGATAATACTATAAGTCTATACTGATCCAAACAGAATGGTATTAGCATAAAAATAAAGACATATATCTATGTAACAGAACTGAGAACCTAGCGATGAAGCCAGCCCCCTGTTGCCATCTGATTTTCAAGAAAGCATATAAATACATATATTGGGACAAAGAATCCCTATGCAAAAAATGATGCTGGGAGAACTGGTTAGCCACATGTAAAAGACCGAAACTAATCCCACACTTCTCACTACTTAAAAAATTAACTCAATGAATAAACGATTTAAATCTAAGACATGAAATATAAGAACTCTAGAAGAAAGTGTGGGAAAAACTCTGAATCTTATCAGCCTATGAAAAGAATTTATGAGGAATACCACATTGGCAATTACAGCAACAACAAAAAATAAGTAAATGGGGCCTGATTAAATTTAAAAGCTTCTGCATAGCTAAGGACACAAAGCAAAGAGACAATCTACAGAATGGGAGAGGATATTTACATGCTTCACAGCTGACAAAGGGCTGATAACCAGAATCCCCAAATATCTCATTCAAATCAATACGAAAAGGTCAAGCAATATGATTAAAAACTGGACAAGAGACATACAACACAAACTTTTCTTGTGAAGATAAACGAATGGCCAAAAAACACATGAGAAAGCGCTCATTGTCCCTAATCATCAGAGAAATGCAAATGATAACCACTTTGAAGTACCACCTAACCCCAATGAGACTGGTCCACATCACAAGGACCAACACAGCTTAATGGTTGCCAGTTGGTCAGAAACTGATGGAGGAATGCAGATTGTGACTACCTGGGATGGTTCTGTTCTATATGTTGACTTAGTGATGCTCACGTGTGTTTACATGTATTCACAAATGTAAATACACACACACAAACTCACGCAGATAAATGAGTGCATATGAAGCTGATGAAATATGGAAAGGTCCCTGGGATTATACCAATGTCAATATCCTGGCTGTGATAATATAATATTGCACATTAAATAATATACTGCTATTGGAGAGCTGGAGGAATGATGTATGTATCTCTCCATATTATTACTCACAACTGCGTGTGAGTCTATAATTATCACAAAATAAAAGTTATTAAAAGGATGGAAAGTAGAACTACGGAATTCAATAAAAATGATTGTTTTTTTAAATAATTAAATATAGTTTAAAAAGCTTTGGCAAATGTGATTAAGATTTTTTTCTTTTTGGAGACAGTCTCACTATGTTGGCTAGAGTCCCAGGGCCTCAGCCTAACTCACGGCATCCTCAAACTCCAGGGTTTAAGCAACCCTCCTGCCTTAGCCTCCCAAGTAGCTGAGACGACAGGCATACGTCACAACGCCTGGCTATTTTTTCTATTTTTGTTTTTATTGCTCAGGCTAGTGTCCAACTCCTGAGCTCAAGGGATCTTCCCACATGAGTGTCCCAGATTGTTATGATTATAGGCACGAGCCACTGCATGTGGCCATGTTTAAGATTTTGAAGAAGAAAAAATAAAAAATCATATCCATTTCAATGTATGAAAGAACGTTATGTAAACTAGACTAATAATTATTTTTATTATTTAAGGTCTATGTTTCTCAAAGGTGCAATTTTGAATGCAATAATTTTTTGTTTGTGTGAGACTGTCCTATAAATTGGAATGTGTTCATTGTGCCTCTATACATCACTGTTATCTAGGGCCTCTGCAGTCATTGTAAAAATCAAAAAACCTACACACATTTTCAAACGTGCTCTGTGGGGTGCCCAATTTGAAGACCAATAACATCGATTAATCATCTTTTTCCCAAAACATTAAATGATTAAAATTCCTTTAACAAATAGGAAAAAATAAAGAATGTTTCAAGTTTTTGAAGATATTGCAAGAGCACTGAAGTGTATACCTCTTAAAAACTTACTAGGCCAAGGAACTTTTACAGGTGACTTTTTTCAAACTTTGAAGACATAATTTCTTTGTTATTAAAATAATACTTGTCTTTGTCCAGGTTGCTATAACAAAGTACCTTTACCCGTGTTATTTGTAAACAATAGAAATTTATTGCTTATAATTCTGAAGACTGGAAAGTTTAAGATCAAATCAAATATTGGGAGCTAATAGTAAATATAATAACCAAATGCAGTTTATTTCAGGAATTCAAGAATGGCCCAATGTTCAAAAGCCTATCAGTAACTTTCATTATTAAAATATGGAAAAAAATGGAACGGATTATTTATTTATTTTTTTAATTGAGACAGAGTCTCACTATATTGCTTTCGGTAGAATGCCGTGGAATCACCAGGTTCATAGCAACCTCAAACTCTTGGGCTTAAGCAATTCTCTTGCCTCAGCCTCCCAAGTAGCTGGGACTACAGGCACTCGTCACAAGGCCCGGCTATTTTTCTGTAGTAGTTGTCATTGTTGTTTACCAGGCCTGGGCAGGGTTCAAACCCACCAGCCCCGCTATATGTGGCCGGCGCTCTAACCATTGAGCTACAGGCACTGAATCGATTATTATTTAATTGATGTTGAAATTTAATTGTAGTAAAATGAAATATTGCTTATTCAAAATTGTATATTAAAAATATAAGTAGAATAAAATAAACTCGGTTAATTTGTTAATGTTATAACATAGTTACTCATTTATTACAATACAGAATTTTACAATATTACAAAAGTTTAATGGTTCTTTATTACACAACATATTCTTATTATGATAATTTCAAAAATTTAGAACATAAGTCAGAGAATAAAAATCACCTGCAGTTCCACTACCCCTAATTAAATTATAATTAACATAATGGCAAAATTCACACATCTCTGTGTATATAGATGTATATACATATAATATATAATCAAAAATATATTTAGTCCAACAAATAGTCTCTTAATAAATATGCTTTTTATCTAAAAAAAATCACATCTTATAGTCTTTTTTCCCTTGATCTTGATTCCCTCTTTTTGACATCTTTCAATCTTAAAAGTGATGATACCGATAACTTTCTCCCATGCCTATCTCTAAATATATGAATAGAATTGCAAACACAAATTTGTTCCTGAATAGGCAGACTTACCATTACAAAACTATTTCTTTTTCCCCAATTTATCTATTTCAGTATAGTCTGAATCACAATCACAACACATTTCACTTAGAAGATAAGAGAGACACATTTCCTGAAAGATAAGAGAGAAAAATCACAGAAACAATTTTTTAATAAGTAGGACAGTTATCAGTTGTCAAATTATATTATAAATTAGAGGTGTCATAAAAGTGTGATATTGGACTGAAAATAAATTAAGGAGGAAAACCGGTCAACCAACTATCCTAATTAATATGATGAAATACTGCATAGTGTTAAAATTTAAAAAGGTAAAATCTTATGAATTGAAAAAATATTTCTAAGCCCCTTAAATCTACAAACTTCCGTAAAATTTAAATAGTATAAAAATAGTATAATGGCATACTTAACATTAATTCCTCTCAAAGTCCACTGGAAAATTTTTAGTGTCAAACATCAAACTGAATTTGTTAGGAACTGGCCACTGACCACATGAATTCATGCACGTGGGTTTGTTGAGTAGCTGGAGTACTTTGGTTTTAGAAAGTCTCGAAGTGACAAAACTTTGCTGTGGAAGATTAGGTCACAGGGTAATTACATAAGAGATTATTAAGCAAGAGCTGTGAAGGCAGAGCTTGTTCAGAGGTGATAAATAGGACAATTTGACTGGTTCAGTAAGGGAATGAGGCTGTATCAAAATTGTCTGTGTTAAAAAATTTCTCAAGGATCTTATTTTTCTGCAGCACGTGGAGCAAACACAGAAGATTCACCTATTTATTTGGACAGATACACATGCTTCTCAAAAACACTACTGGGAGTAGAAATAATCCTACTGAGTACACAGAAATGCCAGCAATCCTAAATTAAACCTCAAGATGGTACAATTTTTAATGCATTTAAAATACGATTCCTGCTATCAAGAGAGACAACTTATATCTGATCTGTTTTCCTTGTGAATGTAGTGCTGTCTTGGAAATGTTTAACAATAAATGACATCATTCACAGGCAGGGGTGACATAAATAGAATTCTTATGTAACTCACAAAACCATTATGAGTATGGTCTTTTTAGTTTTTAGTTATTTAAGAGTGATTTGAAAAAGAAAGCGTTTATGCCTACATACGAGGGAAATGATTCTCAATTTTCATACACTCTAATCTTACGTAGGGAGAAGGTATTGGTTTCTATTGTTGTTTGGTCTGCTTTTTGCTGTAAGTCTGTGAATCTCCTGATGAAGATACTCATAAAACATTTCCCCATTAACTAATTTTGTGACAAACTGTGAAACAGCGAACATTACCAAGCTTAGAGAAGTGGACTAGGACTATAATGAAGAATCCACACACAGGTGCCGGAGATCTTTCACTCGCAAGCTCTCCCTTTCACCGTAGCATAGCCTGCTAATGTGAGGAGCAAGTGAACCTCTCATACTGTCAAGAAAACTATGAATGTGAGGAATGTTAACACAAGCAATGAATCAAAAAATGCAGTCAAGTGAAGGGTTCAGAGGAAATATGATCTTGAAACTAGAGAGTTTGGTAGAAAGGGTGAGTTCAATCAACTCTTCCTGTTGTATCACTCATACACATAAGAAAGAAATCAAAATGAGATTTCTGTGTGTATCCTAAGCCATGGAAACAGAAGCCTGGATTAAAGGCAGAAATTTCAGAGTAACAGATTTCTGCACTTAGCATGAATTCTCTATAGCACACAAGATCTGTAGTGTCAAAAAACCTATTTTAAAAGTCAAAGAAAATCTAAATAAATAGAGGGATAGTCCATGTTCATGAATAGATAGATTAAATATTGATCAGATGTTAGTTCTTCAAACTTGATCTATATGTTTGATACAACCCTAAACAAAATTCTTGTGAGGTACAAGAAACTGATTTGGAAATTTTTATGAAAAACAGAACACCAGAATAACCATCATGATAGTAAGGAGAAGATTAAACTTAAAGAACTGATATTACCTGACCTCAAGACTCTTAGAAGATAACATGGGAGAAAACCTAGTTGACCTTGAATTTGGCCATGAGTGTTTAGAGAAAACACTAAAAACATAGCCTATGGAAAAAAATACTAATAAGTGGACTTCATTAAAATTAAAACTTCTGCTCTGGGAAAGCAGAGTGGGAGAAAACTTTTGTAAAATATATAGATACATAGATAAAGAATTTATACATGAAGAAGTCTTAAAACTCAGGAAAATGAACAACTCAATTAAAAATGGGTAAATATCTGAGCAGATATCTCACCAAAGAAGATACGCAAGTGGTAAATAAGTATATGAAAGATATTCATCATAAGTCACTACCACAATGTCCTTGTTTGAATGATTAAACTTCCAAAACACTGCAAACACCAAACCTTGGTAAGGATATTAGTGAACAAGCACTCTCATTCTTTGCTGGTGGGAATGCAAAATGGTATAGTGACTTTGTAAGACAGTTGGAAAATTTGTTATAAAAATAAAAATGCTTATATTCTCCAGTCCAATATTTGGACCCAAATGAACATAAACCATATTCACACTAAACTGCATGTGGATATTTATAGAAGATTTCTTCCCAATTGCCAAAAAATCTATTAAATCCATACAACAGAATGTTATTCATCAATAAATTAAAGAAAGCCATCAACTCACAAGAAGACATGGAGAAACCTATATTATTAAGCTTGAAAAAGCTATGCACTATACAATTCCAACTATAGAACATTCTAGAAAAATCAAAACAATGGAGACAGCAAATGATCCATGATTTTTAGGGCTAAGGAAAAGCAGGTAAAGAAGTGACAAATAGGTAGAGCACAAGAGATTGTTAGGATCCTGAAATTACCAAAACACATGGAATATATAATTTAAGAGTGAATCCCAATATAAATTATGTGGCAGAGGAGAAGGGCATTCAAAAAGTCTATGTTTTTCATTTAATATTTTTGTAAATCAAAAACTACTCTAAAACATAACATCTTTTAGTTAAAAAAAAAAAGAAAAAGAAAACCAACTTGAAAGAAATAATAAAATGGAATTCCTTTACTTCTGTTCATGTGTCAATGGCCGAATATTTTCCTACAGGCCCTTTCGGTCATGTCCTGTTACTTTCATTTAGTAAAATGTGTGTCAAATCCCAAACCATATACCTGGAAAGGAGAATAGAAACCCCTGGTTGACCTGGAGGAAGTAGAATATCCCTTGGAAATGGGAAAAGGCTAGGGAGTTATTAACCAACAATGACTACTATAAATTGTGTTGTTTTAAATATAACTAGCACCATAGGCTTCTAAGATGCTGGCTAAATGGGATGATAAAAATAGAAAGGACACAATAGTACATATAAGTAGCATTTTTCCTCTTGCTCTTTTGGATAATAATATAAAGACATGCCAAGACACAATCCAAAAGACTGCTTTGTAAAATTACTATGTGAAGTTCTTTAACTCAGTTTGATTGATGAGAGAGCAATTAAGAAAATGCACTTTTCTACACTCACATGTATATACACTGGTGCAATCAAAAGAGGAATTATCTAAGTAAACAAAGGTATTAGTTCATGAATAGTTAGAGTAGTAAAAATTTTTAAAAAGAAAGCTACCAGAAAGTCTATAATGAAGGTTATTTGGTCCAGAAATATGGGCAGGAAGAATCTGGACTGGCAAATACTTATCCAGTCTCATATTCTCACCTGAAATTCTTTAAAAAATTCAATTTGCTTTTGCAGATATTAGTAATGAATCAAAGTCCATATCTTTAAGAAAGCTGACAAAAGACTATTGATTTTCTTTTCTATTAGCTTTTTTGTTGTTAATTTCATAGTAACTAAGATATTTCAAATTGGATCATTTAGTAATCTAGAAAAGATTACTCTCTTTAAAATTTTAAGTTTCCAAAGGTGTTAAATTGAAATTATGCCAAATTTAAAAGTTAAGTTACACTAAGAAAATATGAAAGCAACTTAAAGAAATTTGAGATAAGTTTTTTTTATTGTTGGAGATTCATTGAAGGTACAAAGAACCAGGTTACACTGATTGCATTTGTTAGGGAAATTCCCTGTTTTAATTGTCTCCTGTCCACAAGAGATGTGTCACACATTGTGAACGGCCACCCCTCCTTCCCTCTCCCCAGTCCCTCATACTTTCCCCCTCACCATGCACTAGGTCATCAATTGTCCTCATATCAGAATTGAGAACGCTGAATTCTTGCTTCTCCATTCTTGTGATGCTTTACTAAGAAGAACGCATTCCACCTCCATCCAGGTTAATACAAGAGATGTAATTTCTCCGTCTCTTTTAACAGCTGAATAGTATTTCATGATATTCATGTACTACAGCTTATGAATCCATTCCTGTATTGGTGAGCATTTAGTTCATTTCCACAATTTGGCAATTGTAAACTGAGCTGTGATAAACAGTCTGGTGCACATGTCCTTATAATAAAATGATGTTTTTTTTCTTCTGGGTAGATGCCTAGTAATGGGATTGCAGGATCAAATGGGAGGTCTAATTTGAGTTCTTTGAGGATTCTCCATACTTCCTCCCAAAAAGGTTGTATTAATTTGCAGTCCCACCAGCAGTGTCAAAGTGTTCCCTTCTCTCCACATCCACACCAGCATCTGCAGTTTTGAGACTTGGTGATATGGACCATTCTCACTGGGTTTAGGTAATGTCTCAGGATGGTTTTGATTCACATTTCTCTAATAATTAGGGACGATGAGCATTTTTTCATATGTTTGTTAGCCAGTCATCTGTCTTCTTTAGAGAAAGTTTCATTCATCTGTCTTTCCCCATGATACAAGGGATTTGAAGCTCTTTTTTTTGTTGTTGTTGTTGATTAATTTGAGTTCTCCGTAGATCTTAGTTACCAAGCTTTTGCAAATATCTTTTCTCATCCTGAAGATTGTCTATTTGTGTTGGTTGTTGTCACCTTAGCTGAACAGAAGCTTTTAAAGTTTAATTAAGCACTATTTGTTTATTTTTGTTGTTGTTGCAATGACCACTGAAGTCTTCTTCATCTTCATAAAGTCTTTACCCAGGCCAATGAGCCCATAAAAGGATACTTGGGATAATTAATCATTAGAGAAATTCCAAAAAAACATATACATTTACATTTTAAGGGATTTTGTTGAAGGTGAAATTAATCATTCCCCCAAAGTGTACAACTTGCAGGCAAAATGGATATGTATAGCATGCTAAGTACACTTGACCAGCAATGGTACCCTCGACTTGGAAAAGTAATACATTGATAACATCTCTTAAAATGTCTATACATTTTTTGACACCCTCTGTAGAAACCACAATGAGTTACCACACTAGATTGGCTCTAATAATAAAAAATTGGAGAAGCAAAAAGTATTGGTGAGGATACAAATAAATTGGAACCCTCATATACTGTTTCTGGGGATGTAAAATAGTCTAATTTTTGGTGATAGTTGCATAACGTTGTGGATATTTTTTAAAAGGTGAATTGTATACTTTAAAATGGAGAGTTTGTGGTATGTGAATTACATCTCAATTTGCAAAATAAATAACTTCAGAAAAAGAACAAAATTATTTAAAAAACATCAAAAAGTGGAAAAGAATGGTAGCTCTATAGTTTCTGTGACTGTAATAAAAATGAGTTTACTCTTTAGTATCAGAAAAAAAACAGATTATAAAAGAGGCATAGAAGGTAGTCTCTGGCTCTTGCCACTGCTTCAGGTAAATTAGAGTCTGAAAGTAGCAGATTCCTAAAGGTTGTTTATTCTGGTCAATGATTTCAGAGGTCTGAAGTAGGTGGCTGACAGCGAATCTATGAAAGGTTAATTCTTGAGTGGTCACAAGTCTGTGCAACTGGAATGTTAAAAAGCCTTATGACCTTTCAAGAAGCCATAGTACAGAATATGTCATAGATTTATTACTGGATAATAGAAGTTCAAGGATGTTCAACTTCTGCCTCATGCCCCTATGATCAAAGATGCCCTATAAGTCCTTTTAACTTCCAGATTGCACATAGGAGATGACCAAGTCTACTTCCATATCACAGCTTCAGAATCAGCCTGGCTCTGCAAGTGAGATGCAACGTACAATTAAGACAGGGGACTGAGAGGTTGCACCTGTGTGAAGCCGGTTGCCACAACAGGGATATTGCCTGCAGAATAGAGCATACAAGTATACAGCACAGTCACCAAGAGGATGTATGGCGTATTTCTTATTTTTGTATTGTGTGACATATGACTATATGTCATATAGTTAAAACAACCCCGACTAATTAGATCCTAGTTCTGTAGGGAAGAAGTGTGTGTGAATTTGACTGCTGAGTTTTCTGCTGAGGGTCTTACAGTATCAGTGTCAAGCTGTTGTCCAGCTGGGTTCTTATCTTCAGGCTCTCGGAAAGACTCTCCTTTTGTTTCTAAGATTATTCTTTGGTAGAAATCAGTTCACTGTGATTGTATGGTTGAAGTCTACTCTCATCTAGGGATGACTTTTATCTTCTGGGGACCACTTTTAGGTCTTTTTCTTGTGACCACCCCCAGCTTAGTAATCCTCCCGCATATCAAAATTTTCTTATGCTTCAAATCTTTAACTTCTATTTCTGCTGACAGCTCAAGAGTTTCCGCCCACACAGATAATCTATCTCAAGATCAAATGACTATTATTTTTTTCTTGCATCTACTAAATTTCCTTTGCCATCAAAGAATCACAAGAGTACTAGCAGAGGATTAAGATCATGGAAACTATCTTAAAATCCAGCCTGCTGTAGTGAGATAGAAACATGCAAATATTCACATTTGTAGATAATTTCTAGTGAGATTTCAGGGCACTGCAATAGCAATGAAATAGCAAAAATTTCTTCTGAGAGCAAACTTATAAAGGTGTGAGGGTCATAATAACATCTGCTTCTCATGGCAATGTTGAAAACTATAAGATAGTAAGCAAACCATACAAGCTTGCAAACTACCGAAGAAAAATAATTTTGAACCAAAGTACTTATGCTCAATTGTATATACAAACCAAATAAACATTTTATTTTATTTTTTTTCAAAGTTGAAAAGTATTTTTTATTATAGACATTTTCTTTTTTTTTTTTTTATTGTTGGGGATTCATTGAGGGTACAATAAGCCAGGTTACACTGATTGCAATTCTTAGGTAAAGTCCCTCTTGCAATCATGTCTTGCCCCCATAAAGTGTATACAATGTTAGTGAAGCTGATCTCACCCCTGGCCATGATGAAGATGTATTTCTATCTTAAAAAAAACATTCAAGTAACACCCTGTACATTTTCATATTACTCTCTTTTTTAGTACCTGGGGATTGGTTTTGGCTAGATTTTCTATTTTAACCCATGCTTCTTCTCATTCTTTCATTTTTAGCTTCTCTTTCAGTTTTTCTGCTTTAAACTGTTGAGTGCAGTCATCAAATAGTTTTTGGTTCATTTCCATGAAGAGTTTCAGGGCATTGTATATCAAACCATGTATCGTCTTATTCCAATGGGTCTTCGAGTTTCGGTACAAGGATGGGAACATGATGGGCAGACTCTTGACAGCATTGTCACTGATTAAGCTCATTTTGTATTCATTATTCAAGTAATACAGTGCCCACTCTGCCACCTGGAAGTGTGGACTGGAGACACAC
This sequence comes from Nycticebus coucang, assembly GCF_027406575.1. Lineage (NCBI taxonomy): Eukaryota > Metazoa > Chordata > Mammalia > Primates > Lorisidae > Nycticebus > Nycticebus coucang. The sequence continues at coordinate 155,684,622 of NC_069780.1, read as the reverse complement.
TTGGCTCCATGATCTTCACAAATTCCGATGGCTCAATTACATCTAAAATCTCTTCTAATTCATTTAAGAACATTACTTCTTTTGGACTGTGAGTCTTTGGCCAGTATTTGAGAAGTGCCATCACCACTGGTTCAGTGAAGGTGCTGTCCTTTTCTAAAAACTGCACTACACAGTACGCCAGCTGGGGATGGTAGACACTCAGAGATTTCACTTTGTGCAAAGGTAGTAACACCTTCAATAAGAAAATCTTGTGCTCTTCTTTTAGTGGTAAGGGAAATCCATTAACTATACTTCCCAATATTTCCAGTAATTCTGCTATGCCATTGTGATGCTCTGTTTCATAAATAAACCTATAAAATATATTATTTATCTGTTTTCTTATGTAAGCTCTCAAGCCTAAGAATTTCCCATAGATTCTGTGGAGGGTGGTTTTAAGAAAATCTCTCTCCCGAGGATCTTCACTGTCAAAAAGCTCTAAAAGCTGCAATACAAACTTCTGATCAATATATTTCTTCGCTATATTAGGTTGGAAATCTGAGACTCTAAAAATCTTAAGAAAAATTCATAAACCAGCTGTAGATGAGGCCGGGCTGCTTCTAACGTTGGTTCGTCTTCCTCTGGGTCAAATTCTGCTCCCATAGGGTTGGAGGAAGGTGGTAATGTTCGAAACATGTTAACTGCAAACATATGTACTACTTCTGGGTAATTAGGCTCTGTGATAACATTCCGATTATGGGTGATATATTCTACCATTTCACTTAAAGCAGCTCGTTTTACTTCCTTCCACTATAGGTCACTTAGTGGATCGGAAACAAAGTCAAAGAGGACACAACACTGACGTAACTTCTGGATAAAAAGCTTCTCTTGATCAGCAGGAGGAACATCTCGAATATGAAGCAGGGCCATGGGCTGTAATGGCCCACTGGAGTTGGCCACATCCACCACCATCCTGCCGCCCGCTTTATTACATGTCAACATCTAGACTCCAGCGGGAAAGGCAATGGACTCCTTAAGGCAAGAAACCAGCCTCAATTTTAGTTAAAAAAAAAAAAAAGACAAACTGAAGCTCTTTGCAGCTGGAGGGAACTGTCTGGTTCGTGATGTCAGCCCCAAATAGACATTTTAGACATAAAAAACTGGACATGTTTTAAAATGGCAAAACTTTTCAAAATTTACCACAGGACATATTATACAAAAAGGAAAACAATACTAAGTAGATCAAAAAGTCTGACTCAAGAAGAAATGGAAAGGGAGAAAAAGGGTAAAATGCTGTTATTTCTTAATAAAATTATTATATAAAGTAAACCTAGAATTATATTAAGTGAAAGACTTAGAAAAGAGGGAATCAAGAAAAAATAAAGGCTATAATATGTTTTTATTTTTTTAAATAAAAACCGTATTTATTATGAGACTACTTGTCAGATTAAATATATTTTAAATGTATATATACATTACATTATATACTTAATGTAAATATACATTTTTAAAGTATATTTTAATGTATATATACATACGCATAAACAAACAGAGATGAGTGAATTTTACTAATATTTTTGTTATAATTAATTAGGCATAGTAGAATTACAGATGATTTTTATTTTCCATTATAACGAATACAGTTTTGGCTGCAACATAGGAACTTCAAGTTGTCATTATTACTGATTTTTTTAGACGCATCTAATCAGTTTATTTTTGGCTGTGATCATGAGTTATTTGATATTTTTTACATTACTAACTAATTGAAATTTGGAAAGATTAATTTTCTGTATAATATCTCTCACAGATAAAAATGTGCATTTTTTTCTTTATAATGAGTTATGGTTTCAGAAACTATCCTTAATATGTATTTGTATTCTGTGAATGCTGGAAAACAGTATATTGTTTGTTTATATGGAAATATATATATATATATCAATAGGCAAGATCAAATTTTTAAATATAAATGGTGGTCTTTTTCAATTTGTTTTTATTAACCTTGTGCTTGTCAGTTGAGCAGTAGCAAGTGCTAATATACTTAGCCTCTTGTGATTGTGGTGTACAGCAAAAAACAGTGATGAATGGAAGAAGGTTCCATTTTTGTGATTTCACACACCTGGTCTTAGTCTGTGGCGTGAAATGGGATCTGGTGATCCCAAAGAGGCAAGGCAGGTGGCGCGGGGCTAAAGGCCACACAGAAAGGTGCCTGGATTAAAGATGTAAAAAGAGTCAGTGACTGAGAGCCTCAAATACGCTTTTTTTGAGGCAGGAATATCCAACCTGTGGCCTGAAGCCCATGCTGATATTGTGAGGACTTTTTTCTTGTTTATCTATGGTTTTAGATACTATGAAAAGTATGCAAGGATCTTTTCCTGGCACAAAAAAGCTTCCCTAGTCTTTGTACTGTATGTTGATTTTTCTTTATTAAAGCATAAAGATTAATACATTAATACACATTAATACATTTATGGAGGGGTGATTGGTGGGATCACGCCTATGGTGCATATTACAAGGGTACATGTTGGATCACTAAGTATAAATGTATACCTAATGTATAAATGTCTTTACACAGGAGTCATTTTAGTCACTGATCCCACTTCACCTACTTCATGGTGAGTGCAGTGAGGTTTCTTGTTACCCTCTTCCCACTGGTTTTTCATCCCCCATTCGTCAAAATAAGCTTGTTTTGGAAAGAAGCATCCTACATCTTACTCTTTACGTCATTTCAAGTTTCAGAAAATGAAAGTTTTTTCTTCATTTAAGCTAATGATGAGTCAGCCAGAGTAATCTGTTCATCACAATCACTCAGAAGTTCAGGCTTTGGAGGATTCACCTCAATAAATGTCCCCATTTCAGGGCAAAAATGGTATGGAGAGTCAAGAACCAGACTTTACATGCTTTCTCTCTGGAAGCAACACGTGTTACTTCATTTATAATTAAAAGGTAAAATCCTCAATTATAAAAGATCATGGGGGTTCATATTTCCTAAGTCTCCCAAAGTTAAAGAAGAACCAGAAATTGATGAACGGTCACTAATCTCATCAGATGAGGCCTTACGAGGATGCTTCATTTACCCGCGTTCTGGATGTATAAGTCCGTAGTTACATGCTTGCTTAGTACTCTGCCTTCTTAGAACCTGGAGAGAGAGGACTAGTGACACTCTTTCATTTCTTCCTGAGTTCACTGTAGTAGTAACACTGATGGATTATTGGGGGCATAGCCAAGTTACTGTTAAACTAACAAATGGATCATGTCTGAAATACTCATAGAAGAGGCGGTCAAGTCAATGATACAATATGTAACCCCTGCTAGTCTGTTCAGGCTGCAATAGCAAAATGCCGCACACTGGGTAATCTGCAAACAATAAAAAATTATTTCTCACAATTCCAGAGGCTGGAAAGTACAAAATTATGACTTTGCCAGATTAATGCTGATAGCATCTTTTCACAATATCCTCACGTGATAGGAAAAGCAGAAGAGACAAACTGTATCTCACATTGCAGAAACAGAAGGGAGGAAATCACTCCCTCAAGCTCTTCTATAAATGCACTAATTCCATCCATAAGGGTAGAGCCCTCAGGGCCTAATTACCTCCGCAGGGTCCCACATCTTAATACTATTGCATCGGGAGTTAAATTGCAACATGGATTTTGGAGGGACACAACCTTGAAACCATAGCACCTCCCTTATGAGCCTTGCACACTGCCTTTAAATGCTACAATCACTTGCTTTCTTAGTGTGTTCCTATGATTTGCAGATCCCTACTGTTATTCCAAAGAAGTCCTGACTTTGGGATCATTTGTTTGAAGCAGAGAAGAAGGGACCAAAATTTGTTTCCAAATAACTGAAAAACAGCAGTTCTTGTTTGATGGAAGAGAAAGCTTTTATTTTATTATGGGTACCTTTTTACATTGAAGTAAATGCACTTTTCAAAACATGGCTTAAATATGCCTAGATCTATTCACTGCACAAAAACTAATTGCACACTCTGATATGACTTACTGGATTTACAAAAATTAAATAAATGTAAGTAATTTCTGCATGTATTACATTCAAAAACGACAGAAGACAGGCCAGCATTACAAGCAAATAATTCATTTCAGAAACAATGCTGTCAATATAGATGTGAAAGCGTCCTCCTAACTGGGGAATAAGAAGAGACTCTGGGGCAGTGCCTATGGCTCAAGCAGTAGGGCGCTGGTCCCATATGCCGGAGGTGGCAGGTTCAAACCCTGCCCCGGCCAAAAAGAAAAAAAAAAGATTTATATAAGAAGAGACTCTGTAGATATATCATTTCATAAAACTTCTTACATCCATCAGCTTCTCAGATTCTCATCACTGAATCCTCTCTAGTAAGGTGAAGGCAAAATGGGTTTTATTGAAGATCAGGAACTCCTTCCAGAATCAGACCACAGACTTCATCCATTAATGTCAGTGAGATGGATATTTCATTGCCAATTTGATTGCTCAATAGTTTTGTATCAAAGTCTTATTCTGATTCAACAGGTAAATGAAATATATCACATGATAAGGATTTATATATGTAATCATTTTACTCTAGGAAAATTATGAGGAAATTGCAATACAGAGAAAATTTTTTAGATATTGAAGGAATGTTACAAAATGTCAAAATAGATAAAAATGACAGGTATCCACTAAAGTCTGTTCCCTGCCCACAAACACCAACTAAATTCTTGAGGAAAAGAAATAGAAATGAAGACATCTTCCTATGAAACATGAATCGATTGATTACAAACAACCAAAAGGATATCCATTTTCTCCCCCCGAAGGAAGGTATGTTTTGTTATAAAACTTTCTAAACTCAGTTATCAGATATAGTAGATAATTTCATTAGATGGCTTAGGACTTCCAATACAACACAATTTGTTCCTCTATGAATTCAAGCAGTTTTAGTCCTATATTTCAAATTTGTATGCCTTTTATTTCTTTTTCTTACCTTATTAGACTGGCTAGGAAAGTTTAATAACAAGTTAAGTAAAAGTTGAATGGAAGTGGGGAGAGTAAAAATATTTGTCTTGTTCCTAATCTCTGGAGCTAAGCATTCTTTATTTTGCCATTAAATATGCTGTTTTTTTTATATATTCAAATACTGCATTTCTTTGGTTTAGGGAGTTCCCTTCTATTTCTAGTTGGCTGAAAGTTACATTACATATACATGTTGGTATTGAATCTTCTCAGATACTTTTGCTGCATTTATAAATATCACCACATACTTTTCCTCTTTATTTTGATGATGGATTGAATCACATTTATTGCTTTTTGAATGTCAGTTTGCATTCCTGGGATACATTCTGTTTGGTCATGAGTAATATAATTCTCCTTTATTTCAATAGAGGTAGGGAATAGAAGTGTTTCTTGTGACATGGATGAACCATATAGTGACGAAGGCAGGGCTTTTAGTGTACTTATTACCCAAATAGTGTACATTGTACCTAATGGGTAGTTTTTCATTCCTCATCCCCTTCCCAGGCTATCCCCTTTACTTTCCAATATTTACTATGTCATTTTGCATTTGTTCTCACTTATTTGTGAGAGCATGAGATTTTTTTTTTTCTGTTCCTGAGATACTTCACTTAGGATTAATGGTTTCCAGTTCCATCAAAGTTGCCGAAAAGACATTTTTTCATTCTTTATGGCTGAGTACAACTCTATAAGAGATATATGTATAGATATGTATGGATACACACACAGAGAGTAGAACCTCCATAGTTGATCACCTCCTGACATGGACCACCTGCTTAAGTTGAAGTAATTTACATACACCGGACACATGCACCACATGTACTCAGTGGAAATTCCTTATGTTGACCGCTTCCATAGGTTGACTAGTTTGGTAGGGTCCCTTGGGTGGTCAACTTACTGAGATTCTGCTGTATGAAAGTTTTGTTACACAGATAAGAAAAAGTATTAACAGATTTCATATGTGTGTGCGTGTGTATGCCACATTTTCTTTACCCACTCATCAGTTGATGCGAATTTATGCTGATTCCATAGCTTTGCAGTTGTAAATTGTGCTGCAATAAATATTTGGGTGCAGGTGTCTTTTTGATATAATGACTTCTTTTCCTTTGGGTAGAAAAACAGTAGAGTGGTTGCTGGATTGAATGGCAGGTTTACCTTTCATTCCTTGTGGAATCTTCATACTGTTTTCCATAAAGGTTGTACTAATTTGCATTCCCACCAAAGAGAATGTATACAAGTGTATAAGTATTCCCCTGTCACCACATCCATGTCAACATTTATTGTTTTCAACTTTTAATGGCCATTCTGACAGGAGGACGGTAGTATCACATTGTGGTTTTAGTTTGCACTTCCCTGATATATTAATAAAATCTTATTATTTGTATCTATGCAAGGATACTGCTCTCTAACTTCTTTTTTTAAATTATATTTTTGGTTTTGGAGTTAGGATAATTCTGACTCAAAAATAACTGAAAAATGTTCCCACTTCCTCTTTTGTTTTTGAAGCATTTGTATATCATTGGCATTATTTTTGTATTAAATGTTTGACTTTATGCACCAGTGAAACTGTCCAGAGTTGTATGTTTCTTTGTTAAAAGATTTCACGTATAACATAAATTTACTCAGGACTGTTTTTATCTTCAATCTTCTTGAGTCAGTTTTGATAACGTTTGTTTCTAAGGCATTCATCCAGATTATAACATTTTCTTAATTTCTTTTAACATCTTCAGGATCTACATGAGTGGTATCCTGTCTTTAATAAGTGATATTGATAGTGTGTTCCATCCTGTACGTCTTTTCCTCCATGACCAGGAGAGCCGTAGATTTGTAAACTTTATGAACATTTAAAAGTATTATAACCCCCCCTATAAACATTGTCTTCCACAAATTTTGATGTTTTGTTTTCAGCATCATTTGTTTCAAACTCTGTTGCAGCCGCTGGCCTCTGTGGTGCAGCTACCTTGCTCATGCACTGAATTAACTCTTAGTTTTTCCCTTGCCATTTTATGGTAGCCTCTTGATCTAACAATTAGACCTAAGTTCAATAGAGCCAGAGGTAAATGAGCACAGGTATGGTTTTAATTTTTAAATCATATAGTCTTTTAGATAATGTTTCATTGTCTCTGAAACCAATTTCAGCTCCACTTTCATGAAAAGTATTGCCCACAAAGGTCCTTAATCTTGACTTAGATTTTTAGTGAACATAATCCAGCATCTTCCAGATTGACCAACACATGCCTACATTCTACATTCCATCCAAGACTCCTACTCCTGAATATTCCCATGATAACAAAGTTAGATGGATCCAGATATTTGCATGTTTATAAATTTTAAACATCCACACATTTTGATAGAATATGATTTTCTAATAAATTAAGTGCATAATTGTATTAGCTGTTGTTATCTTTATCGATGTAAGGGACTGCACTCTCTGTGCTTTAAAGCATGGATATTATGAAGATTAACTTATTTTAAATGTTCTCATAAATTTGTTCTTGTACCTAAGACCATTTTGTTTTTCACACACATTTATAAAAATGTAAAGAACTGGTCAGAATAGGTATGTTTAGTGCATTACTGAGAGAGTTAAATGTTCTCTCTCTCTAAGCCTATTGCTGAAATTCACATATGAAGGCTAGCAGCTAGTTTTATTTTAGATCTATTTTAAAATTATATATAGTTTTGATGAAAGTCCTAAAGAATGGAGCAGATTAGGTATACCTGGGCCTAACTACTAATTTGTTGGAATGCATTTATACTATTTTATGTGTGTGCACTTACAGTGACAATTCAATGTAAAAAAATATGTAAAAGGGCATTGGAAAATATTTCTTTTCTTTTTTTATTTTGAGATAGAGTCTCACTTTGTCACTCTTGGGAGAGTGCTGTAGCATCATAGCTCACAGCAAACTCAAATTCTTGAGCTCAAGCAGTCTTCTTGCCTCAGTCTCCTAAGCAACTGACACTACAGGTGTCCACCACAGCCCTCAGCTGCTTTTTAGAGATGGGTTTTCACTCTGGTTCAGGTTGGTCTTGAACTCCTGAGCTCAGGTAAGGCACCTGCCTCAGCCTCCCAAAGTGCTAGGATTACAGGTGTGAGCCACTGCACCCAGCTCTACATTGGAAAATATTTCATGTGTTAACTCACCATCTATAATCCAAAATATATTTTATAAAATCTATTTGGCATCTTAATGCTTATGTAAGTAAAATCCTCAGAGAATTCAAGGTGCTGAGTTTATTTAAGCCAATTCAGATGTGGGCAGACATAGCATTAGCCGGGAAATACACAGCATTCTATGTATCGGCAGGGGGATAGATTTCCACAAGCCACAGACGTGGGTGTTCAAGGTAAACTTTGTAGTATCATGAGTCCAGGTACCTTCTGTCACATCAGGCATAAAAGGAGGAAACCCATTTCTGATATTTTGGACTAATGGGAAAACCTGTCATGTGGGTGTTGGAGGCTACCAAAGAAAAGGGACTGCGAGAATGTGCTAAACTCACATGCTAAAAATGAAATTTTTAAAAAAGCATGGACTATGCAATTCCGGTAACTGTCAGTAGCATAAGCTTGTATGTGAGTCCTTTGCTTGTTTGGAGACTAGAAATATGAAGACACAAAGACGTTTTCTCTCAGAGGAACGAAGTGCATAGATGTCCATTTAACTAAAATATAAAACAAAATTCAGCTCACCTGAAGCACCTAAAGAGCAGCTTTTGGACTTTCCCTAATAGTTTTCAATAGGACTGACAGGGAATCTTTAAGACCACCTGCATTGGCTATCGATGGCTGTAAGGTTCCATAGTAATATGACAGTGACAACCTCCTCTCTTGATCTAGCCATACCTTAGGAGTCCCTCAGTAAGTAAGTGTATTTGGAATCAATTATCTGTCTGCCATAATCAAGTAGATATTATACATCTACAGAAAAATGAATAGAAGCTCAGGGTTTCTGAGTTCTCTCTTTGCTTAGGCACTGAAAGTTTTCATTCCCTACCAGTGATCCATTTGAAAATGACTTTTTCTTTTAAAATATCCTTTAAAGGTACAAGTAGCATATCCAATCTAACATTATACACCTAATGCGCATAAGCGATGCCTTCATTTCCAATTTGTTGTATCCTTCACAAAGCTTATCTTTTTTCTTCATTTCTAATATGTATTTGAACCTAATTTGCTAACATTTTTTAAAGATAGTAAAAAAAAATATCATTCACTGCAGCCAACATATCATTGGATCCTTTCATTATTTGACAGTTTTGACAGATATTATTGATTTGACCAGCCACTGCGGCTAACTAGAAGGGGACAATGTGACAGTTTTATGTAACAAAAGGCACAGTGTCATGTCAACTGAACTAAATGTTGTACAAAGTGACAGCAGGACAAAAAATCCTTTCAGACTTAATTTTCTGCTTCATTTTTTTTTTTTCTACCATCAATACATAAGGCAGTGCAGTAGGTGACACAAATTAGCAGGATGGAGCAAAAGGCCTATCCCTGCCTCTGTGGCTATACTTGACTCCTTCCACCACAGAGTGGCAATTATTTTTAAGGTGAATGAACAAGAAGAGCAGCTTATAGTAATCAACTTACCCCTATAGGAGAAAATATATCCCTTATCAAGATGCTTTATATATTTCACCTAGGTGGCTTTTGGGAAAAGATGAAAGGAAAAAGTCCCCATCTGCTAGGTCATGCCTACAAGACACATTCTGTCAAGTCTTAAAAGCAACAACAGCTTTGCCTGTGGGATACCTATAATTATTATGCGGGGCAGCCCAAAGCCTGCTGCAGCTCATTGTTCTGCTAACACAAGACAGAATGAGAACAGTGGCTCCAGGCTGTGAGTGGATAAAGTGCAACTTTTCGATTTTGCTCTTCTAAGGATCCCGCTTTGTGTGGAGTCGGTGAGTGACATCTTTGGCCTTCCTTGGAGCTCAGCAGATTGAATCAGTCATGCTGAGTTAAACAATGAGTAGGGGACACAACCTTAGCAGCGCCTGTCATTTTTCCCTCCTAATTCAATCTACATTTAATCAATGAAAGTAATTTCTTGTTTGTTTAAGTCTCCTATCCAATGGCTCTTGGGGATTTTGAAGTGATATACCTTCACCTTGACCTTACCTGCCTTTTGAACTTCAACTACTATATCAAAATTGGGATCTGGACAAATAGTGGGCAGAAAAGGTACCCAGTAGTTGTTTTTTCTGTGATTTCCCTGATTTGTACTTTTACTAGCGGTTTGGGAATAAAGTTATCTAAATAATGAACTGGAGAAAATATTGTAAATAGGGAATAAATAACAGTGGTAACAGCAAAAACAGCATAATGAACTTCTAAAATACTGACACATAATACAAACTGGAAATAATACTTAGGAAAAGGCTCTTTTGTTATCTGTTGTTCGTTCTGTGCTAACAGTTCAAAGACTGACTTTTGGGCTATCATTTTTATTGAGAATAGCCAGTTGTAACACATACAAGTTCAAGGTCATTATTGATCTGTTTGGCTCCTCTTAATCACATCTGTCTTCCTTTCCAATCTTAGTAATTAAATAAGTCTGAAGGAGCTCGATACCAAGCCTGACTTTTTATAAGTTTGTAGAAAGTGCTGATCTAAACATTTTGTTACCTATCAATTGTCAGAATGGAAGAAAATTGGAAGATAAAGATTGAAGGAAATGAATTTACTTGAACATACACAATTAATTAAATGCCACGGTAAAGAGAGCTTATGAAGATATTAAAAATAATGAAAAAGGCTTTGTTTTTGTGTGGGTATTTCTCACGATCAAGTAACCCTGTAATAAAAATGTGATATTGCTACATTTTTATAAAATTAAGGTAAAGTGAGATTTTATTTTTAGAATGGCCTTCCACAAATCTAGAATGCTAGGAACCAAGAAAAATCTGGACTGTTAGAAACTTGGATTTTAATTTTATCAGTAATTTTTGCTTAAGATTTCCAAAGGCTTTTTCATGAATCTAAGAGGGAATAATTCAAAAGACTTTGGTCATGCTGGATCTTTAAAAGTCGCATAAAAACTAAACATTTCATCCATCTATGTTACCTGCATAGTTTATAAGAACAAATTTATTAAAGCCATTAGGTATGTTTGCTAGGCTTTTCTTCTTTCTTTGATTCTTTTATTTGGTATTCACTGACTTCCTACAGCGTATTGAGCCATATAATAAATAAGTCAAGTCAAAATAAATCAAATGTTGGCAAAATCGTGGTTAATGTCAAAAGTCAAATAAAAAACTCTCAGTCACCCAGGCTTGCTAGGAAAGCTCTATGATCGACCTACCAAGTGAAACCCAACCTCTTTTGCCACATCTTAGGGCTGTCCCACTAGATAGAGGTCCCTAAGGCTACAATGAAGTATAAAGAGAGACAAAATGTACTTCCAAAACAACAACAGTCCAGGGTCATGTACGAAACCCAAGAGAAAAATTATCTGAGACTTTTTAAAAAGTATCTGAGGAATTATTTGAGAATTGTGCTGAAGAGAGGTACATGGAGTAGAGCAATCTAAAATGAGGTTATGGGAGCCTGTAGGGCAGGTGAGAATGTGAGATGGGATCTGAGGGCAGTTGTTGAGGCCGCCCATTGTATGTGACCTACTTTTATGTGGCAGCCTGGGAAGGCAATTATCAATTTTGATTGAAAAGGTTATCTTGTTTAGTCCCCACTGCTTTGGACGATTCCTCTTTTGAGCTTGTCTATCCTTCTCAGGTACATTTCCAAATCCTCCCAAACAGACTTTGCATTCTTGGCTGTGAACCCTGGTACAGAATCACCTGTGTCTAACTTAGGAAAATCAAGGTTTCGTTGCGTTTCTCAGAACCGGCAATGAATTCACAGGTTTTGTTTTCTGTCTTAGGGCAGATCTCTAATATTAGATGGATATTCATAAATCTGGGTACACTGACAAGCTTTTTGCTACTTTTCAGTCAATTAAATACCTGAAGTTTTTCTTTTTTTTTTTTTTTTTCAGATCTACTCGACATGAAGATATCCGTATATGTGGGTATATACGTCTTCTGTGGTCCTGTTAAACACGGCTACATCATAAATGAGTGAAATAAGTTTGAATAACCCTTCTCATCTTCTCATATGGATGTTTAATCAAAATAATTTAATCAAATTAATCAAAATTTGGCTATATATATTCTTGGGAACAGATATATACTTTTAGGTTCAAAATTACCTTTTGCCTAGGTTAGAAGTGCAAATTAATAAAAAAAAATGCTAGGTAATCGATTCTGATTACTTCTTCTGTGCTCTGTATTTTTTTTAAACTGCCTAAGAAGAGTTGATTCTCATAAGTTGAGCTATTTTGGAGGCAGAAATGCAGGATGCTATAGCATAGATTTCAAATCAGTGCAATCAGATGGACCATGAGCAAGTTGGAGCCTGAAGTCTCAGCAGGATGCTTTGCAGACTTTGCAGAGTGGACCTAATTGAAGAGGGAACTCCTTCTGTGACCTTACTTGCCTGAACCAATCAGTGTTGCCATTGTCACCTATCCAGAGCACTCTATGTGGAAATGAGGATAGCTTCGTGAAACAGAATGAATGGGTCATTGATCCCAGGTAAGTGCTTTCCCCTTATTTTCAGACAGATTGTCGGCTGGTCAGTTTCTTTCACATTTCAACTAGCAACAGGGAGTTTCTGGATGAATCAGCGAGTACTCCAAGTGTAAAATCTCAAAATCTGGGGACCGAGTTCATTGGTAAACAAGAAAATATGTTAAAACCTGATAGACAATAGTAAATAGTAGTTTTCACCATTAATAATAGACTGAGTCTTCAGTCAATTATCCTCAACGATAATAAAGTAGGTTAGGGATGAGAAATTGAAGCACTCTTTTCTGTTTATACCCTAATCTGAAGCATACTCTTTCTATTCATTCATTTATTCAAAACATCATTATTTACCACCCATTAGTTGCTGAGCACTTCTTTGCTGCCAAAAATGAAGTGAGAAATAAGAGCTAATCCTGCCCTACAAAAATAAATTTCACCACTTCTCCCCTTGAAAATGCCATTGACCCATTTTTCCATAGAATATAAAATTTTGACACTGGGTAATGTAAATATTTACAACAAAATAGGTAAAAAGAAGAAAATAGCTCTAACTAATAATTAACAATATTGGTGTTGATAACAGACTTCTATCACTACAATTATATAGCTATCCTATCAAGATGTTTTCAGAAGTATAACAATATGTAGAGATATAGATGAAAATATTTCTTATAGAATGAACTTAGTGTTGTGTGTGTATAATTTCTAGATAAATTGCCACTTGATATAAATATGTATATGCAGCCTTTATATTATGTAACAATATACATACACACAGAAGGATGAGTGTTCATCACCATAGATATTTTTGTGTAGTTCTCTCATTGTATTTTTAGAATAAGTGCCCAGAAATAAAGTATCTGCACCACAACATAACTTTTTATTGCCATATTAGTTCCAATTTATAGTACCACAAGCTGATTATGTCATTATATACTTCTCCAAATTATTACAAATGATGGCTCTGATTAAGCAATTAAAAACTTGCAAATCAAATACATGAAAATAATGTAAATCCTCTGACCTATAAATGTCCAGACTGAGCATATTTCACACATTATTGATATTTTGTATTCCTTCTTTAACATACTTTGTTTTCCTGTATCATATTTATCCTATGGTGGTGGAAATTTTTTAATGTTTTATTTACTAAAAACTATTGAGCCAAGCCATATTTGGGGTACTGGACACATATCATTAAATAAAACAGATAAAATAACTTTCTTAGAGTTCAAGAGCGACAATAAAATCATAGCAAGAAGAGTGATATGTGTTATTAAAAATAAAACAAGGATGGAAAATGAGTATTTGCAGATATTCAGGGAATGTTAATCATTTTTCCTAAACAAGCATATTAATTTTTTACTTCCACTTTAAAATGCTCTTTTAATTGCTTACAAATTTCTTTCTTATATAAATTTTAAAATTACAGATCTAATTTTAATTAGATGTAGTAAAATAGTAATTTGCTACTTGGTTTATTACTGTATTCATGTTTCTTAAAATATGAGGAATCTTTCCATTTGATTTTTGAAAGAATAATCTTTTCAACAACTGGTGCTGAGAGATGAAGTTGAGCTCTTACCTTACACCGGATATAAAAATGAACTTATCATGGATAATAGGCCTAAATGTAAAGTGTGAACTTACTCCGTTCAGATTGAAGTTGTAGTACTCTCCATTTCTTTCAGTAATATTTGGAATTTCTCCAATTTAGGAAATAGAAGTTACGGAAGCAAAATGTTAATGCAATAACAGAAGCATCAAAATGCCTTTTCCATTTTTAGCAGATTGAAAACATGTCAGTCATGTGAAATCTTTAGATGCAAAAAATTAAATCAAATTAGAAGGGATAGTACATACTTTATATATGCTTTATACTGAATAATGGTATAAAACATATTACACAAAGCTTTTTATTTTAAAATTAACTTGAGGATCCACATTTCAAATGTTGACATTGAAAGTACAGACTTAATTTTATGAAACTGTAAACAATTTTTTGTTTTTGAAGTTAAAATTGTTCTAAAAAAAGTCCACTGAAAAATTCTGCTATTTGTCACTAAAATGGAAAAATGTTCTGTTTTCAAAAACTTACATTCAAAATTTTCAGTTAAAGTTTTGTAGTAAAATGTAACCAAGAGAGTTATTCCAGTCCTTAAAGGGCAAGATTTTGTTTCTTGGGTAAGGCACTGGCCACAAGTACCAGGGCTGGTGGGTTCAAACCCAGCTCCAGCCTGCTAAAAAACAAAACAAACAAAAAAAAATAGCTAGGCCTTGTGGCAGGTGCCTGTAGTCCCAGCTACTCGAGAAGCTGTGGCAAGAGAATTGTGTAAGCCCAAGAGTTGGAGGCTTCTGTGAGCCGTGACGTTGGAGGTTGCTGGGAGCTGTGACGCCACAACACTCTACTGAGGGCAACAAAGTGAGTCTCTAAAAAAAGACAAACAAACAAACAAAAAAAAAAACTATCTATTGATTCTTTTTAATCAAATACCAACTGTTTTTCAGTCAGACTGTGGAATCTTGTAACAACTCTATGTCATGTATCAACATCATTAAATATCATTAGCATAATTTTCACCTTCATGTATTTTTCTTCTGAGACAGGATCTCACTCTGTCCCCCAGGGTAGACTGTGGTGGCCTCATTATGACCCTCTGCAATCTCAAACTCCTGGGCATACGCAAACCTCCTGCATTAGGCTCCCATGTAGCTGTGCCTATAAGTGCATGCTACCATGCCTGGTCAATTAAAAAAAAAAGTTTTGTAGAGACAAGAGTCTCACTATGTTTCCCAGTCTAGTCTAGAGCTGTTGGCCTTAAGTGGTCCTCCAACCTCAGCTTCCCAAAGCGCTGGGATTATGGGCATGAACCACTATTCCTGGTCCTTATTTTTCACCTTCTATTTCTATAGAAGTACTTCTAACATTCTGCTGAGTAATCATTTCAGGCACTAAGTATGAGTCTGTCCTGAGAGGTTTCCAAATAATAGAGATTTAGATCTAACCTAAAAATATGCTCAAATAACCTACATGAAAGATCTAATATTTAAAAAAAATTATCTTTATAATTTCCTTTTATTTCTCCTTTAGTCCATCTCAACCATTTTTTTTTTATTAAATCATAGCTGTATACATTAATGCAATCATGGGGCACCATACACTGGTTTTATAGACCGTTTGACACATTTTCATCACACTGGTTAACATAGCCTTCCTGGCATTTTCTTAGTTATTGTGTTAAGACATTTATATTCTATATTTAGTAAGTTTCACATGTACCCTTGTAAGTTGCACCATAGGTGTGTTCACACTGCAACTGTAGGTCTTTTTTTCTTAGAAAATATATTTTAATTTTAATCATTAGAGGTACAGAATAGTTGTATAATATATTTTTATTGTATACATGTGTTGTTTTGATAGAAGTATGTATGTGAAGAAGTATGTATAGAAGTAAAATGTGTAACAAATAAATCAGAGTAATTGAAGTATCCAACACCTTGATCATTTATTATTTCTTTCTGTCAGGGACATTTTAATGCCATTCCTTTAGTTGTTTTAAAATATGCAATAATTTATTATTGACTATAGACTTCGTTTTTTTATCAAACACGTATCTTGTTCATTTTATCTAACTATGTTTTCATACCCATTGACCATCCTTACTTTATCCCCATTCTCTTTCAGCTTTCCAAGCCATGTGCAAGCATTATTGGAGTCTTTATCTCCATGAGATTATTTAATTTTTAGCTCCCACGTATAACTGAGAACATGCAAATTTTATCTCTATGTGCTTGACTTATTTCGTTTAAAATAAGGTTTCCCAGTTTTATCCATGTTGTTTTCAACTGCAAGATTTAAGTTTTTATGACTGAATAATATTCTTTTGTGTATACATAACACATTTTCTTCATCCATTCATCAACTGGTGGATATTTAGGTTGATTTCAAATCTTGGCTATTGTCAGTGCTGTAGTAATCACCAGGGTGAAGATATATCTTTGATATACTGAGTTCTTTCTTTTGGATTTATATCTAGCAATGGGATTTCTGGATTACAGTATTAAGCCCTTAAACTGTGAAATTTCTAAGAGAAAATACTGGGGAAACACCCCAAGACAATGGTCTGGGCAGAGATTTAATGAGTAATGCCATAAAAGCACAGGAATCCAAAGCAAAGATGGGCCAGTGGGATCACATCAAGCTCAAAAGCTCTGCACAGAAAGGAAACAACCAAAAAGCAAAGAGAGAGTCAACAGAGGCAGAGAAAATATTTCCAGGCTACTTATCTGACAGGGGAATAATAACAGGAATTTATAAGGACCTCCAACAACTCAACAGAGAAAAATAATAAATAATCTGATTGAAAATGGATAAAAGGTCTGAATAGATTCTTCTCAAAAGAAGAGGAATCAATGACCAACAAGCGTGTGAAAAAATAAGCAACCTACTTACTCATCAGAGAAATGCAAATCAGAAGTACAATAAAATCTCGTCTTATCCAAGTTAAAATGGATTTTTTATAATAGGCAGGCAATAGCAAAGCTGACAAGGATGTGGACAAAGGGAAGCTCTAGTACACTACTGGTGAGGAGAAGCCACAGTGGAGGCTCCTCAAAAAGCTGAATATAGTTCCTCTTTCAACAGGCAAACTTGATTATATCATTTTGATGCTGACACATTTACATTTCTCCCCATTGATTCAACCACTCCCTAGTAGGAGTCTTCAAGATCTTCTTTTTATTCTCTGCTCCTAGCTCCTACCATGATGGACAACCACTTTCCTGAAACTGTGTATGACAATTAGATTCTAAGGTGGTACAAAAGTGATAAATACTTCCTGAAATAACTTTCTCCTTTTTCTTGATTTGATCTTTTTTTTATCACTACCTTAGAAAACCCTTCCCTTGTTTCCGTGATAGGGCTTTCATAGTGCTTGTTCTGTATCTGTCAGGTATTTACAGAGAGCCTGTTACGTGCAAGGCATTGTTCTGAATGTTGGTGTTTTCAACAATAAACAAGATGAAGCCCTGTCCTAATGATTCTTGCATCTTGGAATAAAGGTGTGAGTATACATTTAACATGAAATTTATTTTCATTGCACTCTTTTTTTCCTTTCTTAAACTTACTATGAGTACATAATAGTTGTATATATTTACAAGGTACATACAACACTTTAATACAAGTATACAATGTGATTAATAAAATTAGGGTAATTAGAGTATCAATAACCTCAATGTCCATCATACACTTGTTTTTTTTTTCTGTCCCCTAAAAGATAGGAAACTTATTCAAAATATAGGTGGTATGTTACTTGTCATTTTTTCTTATGATACTTGTCTCAGCAACTAGCACAAAGGCAACACATCGAAGTTTTGCTACAAGTGAATAAATGAATGTCAAGGTGATTCTTCTCCACCTACACAATGAATTAATAGTCTGATGCAAAATTAGTGGTTCATGTGTCTGATGATAAGAAGCATAGGACATTTTAAGCATAAAATATTGTTAATGTAGAGCTCTCTTTGTTATAAAGTGCTCCAATCTGTCTTTCTATATGTTAATAGGGGTAGTAGTAAAAAAAAATAAAATAGCTGGAAATTATTAGATATTTACTAGGGGTAAGATATTTAACACATATTATTCATTTAATTCATGCAAGACTCCTGAGGGGTAGGATGATGATGTCCTTTTTCACATACCATGGTAAAAGCAAGGCCATTGGATGTCCATAAGCATGTGCCATACCCTTAGTCAGTGTTAGAGCTGGCTGGAAAGGCATCATAGTCCTGATAATTAAATTCTTTCATCATATAGTAAAAGTAGGGCCACATGGCGAATGACAAAGGTACTTTATCATTGCAGCTGGGTGTATGAGTTAACTTCGTACCTCAATTTCCTCATCTATACATGAGTATGTCATGGTAATTAAACAACACAGTCTATTAAAAGTATTTGGCATTGTATTTCCCCTAAAAATAAATACTCTCCATGTCCTACAATACTATTGTCCAATTATAAAAATAGGGGCAATATTTTCCACCACAAAGTGTCAGTGACTTTCCTCCTGGACTGAGTTATTTCCATATTATCACCTTAATAATATATATAAGTATGAAGAATGAACTTTTTGAAACAAGTAAATTGTTTTATTCATTATTACTGCTATCATCTTCTTACACAAGCTTTACAAAGTAGCAGGTGCAAAGTAGCTGTTCAGTTAAATGCTTCTTGGATTAAAGAGAAATAAAATAAATATGAATACTAAAGCTGAGATTTCATGTATGTCTACTGATAACTTGCTTTATTTACACAAATCTTGAAAATAAGGAAAGTGCAAAACTCAAAGAACTTCTAGTGAATGACAGAGTGAAAGGGTGTGGCTCTCCTGTGCTGCCTGACATGTAAATGCATAGAAATAGTAGCCAGAACATGATGAAGAAATTTAATATAGTCAATAGCAAAAAAGGGAACAACACCTCAGGAAAAACGGTAAAAACAGACATTATTTGATGTAGAAATTGCAATTGAAGCCACACAATTTTTTGTACTTTGGAATAATACACTGGGCTTAATAGCTCTAGAAATTGGAGTTTTGAAATCTGCAATAGAAACTGAGATGGAGGTTTATGCTTCTGAGAGACTGGGAAGCTGGAACTTTGCTACATACTTAAAGGCAAGAGCTAGCAATGTTGTCAGATGAAAAAATATTGACTAGAAGATCTTAACTGCCAAGTTTAGTGAAAATCCAGAAAGTCTTATCAGTGGAAGCAAATCAGAAACCTACACTCGTGTCATTACTGGCATGAACCTTCAAATTCATACTAATTATTAAGCAAAAAATCAAATTACTAGCTCATTGTAGAACTTCTTCAGATCCAGAAACGTCCATGGAACCTCCGAAGAAGCAAATATAACATCGTCTGATAGGAACATGCTTATCAAAAAAATAAAGTTTAAAGTTTAAAACAGTCACAAAAATCTGAATTAAGACTAACAGTGGAACATAGCATTAAAGACGAAGGATTCATTAGCGTGGCAGGATTTAATTACCCATCACAGATGAGCTCCTCAAGAAAAACAGCCTTTGATAAAAGTTAACTCACTCTAATTTTTTTAATAAAAAATATAAACAACAATGAAAGAGAGAGATAATAGAAGCAACAAAAAAGAAAATAAAGAACTAAATATAGTGGTATTATTTGAAAAAATATGAAAAAGCATGAACAATATATAGAGAACCTAAGTATAAAAGGCTGTAGTCAGTCCTCTGTAACCAAGGGTTCCACATTGGGAATTCAATTAATGGAAGCCCCCAAATAATAAAAATAAAGTACCATAAATTTTAGTACAAAAATACAGTATAATAATTATTAAGATTCCATTTATATTGTATTAGGTGATTTAAGGTATGTAGAAGCATTTGCATATGAAAATACCACGCTATTTCATATAAAGGACTTATGTATCTACCAATTTTGGTATCAGAGTAGATTCTATAACTGTTTCCACTCAGATACCAAAGGATGAGTATATACAGACAAAAAAAAAAAATGGGTACATTGGAAAACAGCAAACCCATAGAAGACAAGTGAAAAGAACAGACTTGAAAATCGACACTTACAAGTTCCAGTTAAGCGTAGTGGATTGCACAAATGCATTTGGTGGCATCAACATGTACATAGTGCAGAATCTGGAAGGGAATAGAAAGAACAAGAAAGAATCAATGTTTAAAGTGATAATAGAAGATAATTTTGAAGAAATATACTATGTCTGAATTGAGACTATAAGATACCCTCAGATTTAGACTTAGAAGAGTGAAACTATAAAATATTGAAGACAAAAGGAGAAATTCTGAAAAAGCTGCTAGAAAGAAAAAGAAAACATATTTATGTACAATTGAGCAATAATCAGACCAGTAGCAGCTCTCTTATTAGTAAAGACAAATTTATTGCATAATATCTTTAAAATAGAGCAGAGAAATAGCCTTTGCACTAGGATTATATACCCAGGAACAGTGTCATTCCCTGTTGAGAGTAAATAAATACATTCTCAGACAAGCAAATGCTGAAGAAACCTGCCTCAGGTTTCTTGCCTGATGAACTACCAATGAATGCATTTTGGCCAAGATGAAATCAAACTTTGAATGAAGGAGTGGGAAAAAGGTGACAGAGACCAAAGAAAGAGGCGAATGTGCTGCTAAATCCCAGGATGCAATTTTGAAAGGTATCACTAACTTGGGGTGACAAATTAAAATAATAATGATAAATGTATATCTCTCTGTATAAATAGATACAATATGAAATAAGTATATGTATATGAATAGTGAAAAAATGTAAGAGGAGTGTTCAGTGTTAAGATATTCTAAGATATTTGTAGTGTTTATGTAAAAAAATAGAACAAAAAGAGAAAAGAATCTTCAGGGTTGTGCAAACGTGAGACGTTAAAGGAACGTGTCGAGATGCTTGAGAGGAACAGAGGTAAACACGGTCGGGTAGAAACCGCTTCCTAAGCGGTCAGGTATGAGAAGGTTTATAACATTTTTGTCAGTAAAATCATCATTAGAGTTTCATCTCCAATCTACGTGACCATTTGTAATGTTCTTTTAGTAAGAGAGAGCTCATGAGCTTCCTTTAAGCGGGCCACTTGTGATAGAGCAGACAAAAATAGGTTTGAGAAAGTGTTGGTTATTTTGTAAATATAATGATTAGTTATTTCTTCTAAGCCCTGGATACGCTCTTACTTCACTTAACAAAAAAAAAACAAAAAAAAAAAAAACAAGAAAGTCGTTTTTAAAATTGGGGGTTTAGAACTTGCATAAAACAGAAAAAAACTTATGATGGTAATGCCTGTAATTAGTCTGCAAAGACATTTGCTGTCTAAAATGGAAATGAACACAAAAGGCCACATATTTTCCTGAGGCAAATTTCCCCATTTTCACAATGAATTTTACCTTAAAAGAAAATAGTTCTTTCATCTGAAATTATTTTTCCTTTGCGCTAAATCCCTTCACTGGGCCTGACGGTGAGACATGATAAACGAAATGCTCAGTTCTGCAACACTTAGAAAATAAGCATTCTTTATTTTGGAGTTTAAAGGATGGAAAGGCAAGGAATTACTTTCCCAGTATTGACAGTTCTGATTACAATCATCATAAACAATAGATATTTAAGATGCTGGACCAAAGCTTTTCATATATACAACTTCTCAACATAGTCCGAGATTCTTTCAAGGAATAAATTAATAGGATGCCTTCCGGTAAGTGTACTGAGTTATGTTGGAAACTATTTTAGCGTGCTTTGGCTAAACAATGCCTGACTGCCACAGTAGTCTTTTCTTTGCTTTTTTTTAGTGAAATGCATGACCAGCCACATCAGCAAGTTTCCTTTCCTCACACATGCACCCATTTTTCTTCCCTCACTTTCAAGCTGTCACCAAGCCTTAGGCTCCACAGACACTTTATGAGCCAAGTCAGTCACATCCTTCTTATGGACTGGATGCCAATCTGATTTGTTTTTCCTGATTTGATAGTTTAGGGGCACATATGTGGTTTTCATTGTTCTAGGTACAGGGGATATGGTATTAAACAAAGCAAATAAATTTTTCTGTACATATGCTTTGAATATCCAGTAAATATCTGAGGAAATTCAAGCATGAGTTATGAAACCAACTAGGCAAACATAAAGG
Source organism: Nycticebus coucang (assembly GCF_027406575.1). Lineage (NCBI taxonomy): Eukaryota > Metazoa > Chordata > Mammalia > Primates > Lorisidae > Nycticebus > Nycticebus coucang. The sequence goes on along the minus strand of NC_069780.1, from coordinate 155,662,382 downwards.
TAGGTACAAATACCCCACGATTTGTAGCCAGAGTTCTGATTTAAAGGTATAAATAGTGTTAAATAATGCCCTCTTTGCCGTTCACCATGATCGGAAGCTCCTTGAAGCCCTCAGCAAAAGCAGAGGCCCGTGCCAGGCTTCTTGTTCAACCTGCAGAACCATGAGCTGAACAAACCTCTTTTCTTTATAAATTACTCTGCATCAGGTATTTCCTTTATAGCAATGCAAATGGATTAAAACAGAGGTGAATTTCTCAAATCCTAGTGTGTATCTAGAGAAGTTTGGATTTCAGCTCAAACTTTACCTTTGTTAATACTCTAGCAAAATCCTCCAGGATGTAAAGATAGGATTGTGCTTTTATCACTGTTGTATTTACCTAAGCTAATACCTTTTATTTGCCAAGTGCCATGGAGACAAGCCAGTTCTCTTGAGTTTATTTGCTAGAATCATTTTTGCAAAACATAGTCTTTTCTATCATCACACTTGAGAGGACAGAAGAAAGTTACTGCCGTCTCATCATTAATTGAGCCTATTTTTACTGCATAGATAGCTCCCTTTATTATTATTTTAATATACATAAAGAAGAACAAAATGCTATGAGCCTTTCCTGACTATCCCACTTATCCACAGGGGATATGATCCAAGACCCCAAGTGGATACTTAAAACTATCAATGATACCAAACCTAATTTCCATCCATTAGAACATATTTCTGTTCATATCTTCCACATGAAAAATTGATGTATTTTTAATCTAACCTCAGTACTTGTACACTATAGCTGTTACTTTTGCAGGTTGAGGTGTGACAGCAAAATTAGTACAAATTTCTTTTTCTTTCTTCACAACCTCACTGAAGATTCATTCTTAGCATAGATCTTTGCAACATCAGTCTGTGATTTTATTTTATCTTTTCTTACTAAGTTAAGAAGGCATTTTTTGGCTTCCTTCGGCATATCCAAATTTTTACCTTCATTACTCCTGTGCTTTGGGCCATTATTAAATTAAATTGCCTTGAATACAAGCACTGTGATACTTTGACCGTAGAGCTGATAACCCACATGGCTAAGGGACTATGGGGCAGGTACTGTGTAAATTGTGCAGACACAGGACAAAGGAATGATTCCAGACTCTTGCCAGGTGGGAGAGAGAGAGAAGGCTCTAGATTTCATGATGTTGTTCAGAATGAGGTGTAATTTAAAACAGAATGAGGTGTAATTTCTTGGCCAGGTGTAGTGGCTCATGCCTGTAATCCTAGCACTCTGGGAGGCCAAGGTGGGTAGATTGCTTGAGCTCATGAGTTCAAGACCAGCCTGAGCAAAAGCAAGACTCCATCTCTACTAAAAAAAGAAAGAAGGAAGGAAATAGAAAAAACTGAGGCAAGAGGATTGCTTGACTCCAAGAGTTGAAGGTTGCTCTGAGTAAGCACTGCACCACTGCACTCTACCCAGGATAATAGCTTGAAACGTCTTCTCAAAAAAAAAAAAAAATCATTTATTTCTTGAATTTTCCATTTATTGTTCTCCAAGAACAGTTGAACTTGAGTAATTGAAACTGTGGAAATTGAAACAATTGATATAGAGAGGGATGACTAGAGTTCCAAATATCAAATTTTTCTTCACTATTATATTTAAAAATAGACCAAGAGCTCATGATTAAATCTAGTGATAATGATTTTTTAAGGTGTTGTCAGATATGCTAGAATCATCATAATTAGAAAATTACTTGCTGTAGAGGCTGGATGTAATGGTTTATACCTGTAATCCTAGCACTCTGGGAGGCTGAGGAGGGAGATCACCTGAGCTCAAGAGTTTGAGACCAGTCTGAAAAAGAGCAATACCCCACCCATCGCTACCAAAAATAAAAAATGTGAAATGTTTATAATCTCTACACATTTTCCTTTGATTTGTAACAGTTTTATTAAATTACAATTGTAATCAGCTAAAACCATTAAATGTGAATCTGACTGCCTTCTTATGTATCGGTGAAGACACAGCTGGAATGAAAACAGAAGTAAGATATACAGGAGGAGATTCAATTAACATTGTTTCTTCTAGGATCTTTATACAAAGAAAAGTCCCCGGGATTGGAAATGAAACCTTAATTCAAGAAATACGGTGCCTCTGAACCATCCTAAGAATAAAATCTTTTAACATGTTTTTATGTCATTTGGGGTCCACTTCTACATCCTTAGGGTCAAGTCACAAAATATTATAACAAAGAAATTCTAAGTTAAGAGCAGCAAAATTACTATACATTTAGAACACTAACCAATTTAGTGGCAGCCTTATTCTTTCAGGAGTCTTTCTCTACTCCTAATGGCATTATAATTGTCATTATAAGATTAGATTTGACACTATGATTCCTAAGAATGAACATAATAAAAACACACCATTTATTATAATGCTAACAATTATTCTGCTGTGCCTTCATCAACATCTAAGAGGATCGATGAAATGTAGTTAATCAAATCCATTAGAAACATCCTTATTTTGAAAATTTAATGTCGCTTTCAATGCTAATTTAAAATATGCTAAAACGGAGTCAGGCCATTCATAAGGCTGAGATTGTTTTCCAACTCTCTCTGAAGGATGAACAATGAGCTGTAAAAGGATTAGCTGATGGACAACGGCAAGGTTATGTGTTCATTTCTTCAATTATTTCAATAGTTCAAAATGTTCCAGATGGTTCTAAATGATTTCAGAGTAAAACATTGCAATTTTATGGCCAGTATTTAAAAGGACTATTTCAGATTTAGAAAAGGATGGATGTCCTACTTGCGATGGGACGAATGCAGAAGAACCCATAGAGATACATAGAGAGACACTCAGCAGTAGCCATGTCTTACTGCCAGCCTCATGTGGTCAACCATTGCCATGAACCAGATTTTCAAATCTGTGTGGCTATACCCACTATAATTTGCTACTACCATTTCACTAAGATTTCTTCATAAAGGCTTCTGGCTTTAGGCTTTTGTGCACCTTATACCTTCTCTTCTATTTTAATGAAAGTGATTTACATTACTTCTATATTACATAATACTTCTCTGTGTGATTCATCTTTAAACCCCCCCCCAAAAGAGAAATTTCTCTTCACTTTGGTGATTAGCCAACTGAATAAGAAAAGTCCTGGTGGTCAGAATTCTGGATTCAGACTTCTTCACAGGCGCCTGGGCCCTTTTATGCCAAGTCCATAGATGGCTGTTTATTTTTGTCAATTCCTGGTTCAATCCTAGCCATTTTGGCTAGGGCTGCATGTTAATGAACGTGGACCACAGGAGTGTCACATGAGAAACAGCTTAGACCTCTTTGTTCAGACACCACCTATGATTGTGGTATCTACTCATAGCTTGATGGACTTCTCTTGAGTTTATCCATTAATCAATAGTTAGGATAATTCACATTTCTAATTTTGTGATTAACATTTTATTTCAAAAGAGTAAAATATTACTCTTAAATAAAATATAAAAAAGAGTGAAGAGGATATTACAAATATGGTAAGCATTTAACAAACCAATCATCAGTGCACAAAATTGTGAGAACCTACAGTATTTCACTAAATGTCAGAAGAGAGGAAAACAGAATGGAATTATTCAGGGACAGAAAATGAAAACATAATGTCCTCCAGGTTCATCTATGGCATCCCATTTTGCAAGATTTCTTTCTCTTTTAAGATGAACCCACATTTGTTTTATCCGTTTATTCATTGATGGGCATTTTGGTTATTACTATCTTTTGGCTACTGAGAATAGTGCAGCAATGAATACCAGGGTGCTAATATCTTTTTGAGATGCTGATGTCATTCTTTGAAGACATACTCAGAAGTGGACTAGCTGGATCACATGGTAGATACATGTTTCATTTTCTGAGGAACCTCCATTCCGTTGTCCATAGCAGCTGTACCACTTTGCATTCCCACCCACCATGTGCCAGGGTTCCAATTACTCCACATTCCTACCAGTGCTTGTCTTATTTTCTAAGGATACTGTCTATCCAAACAGGAGGAAGGTGGTATCTCTGTGTGATTTTGATTTAAATTTCCCTAATATTAGTGATATTGAGCACTTATTGATACACCTGGTGGCCATTTATATGTCTTCTTTGGAGAAATTACTATTCAAGTACTTTCCCCACTTTTCAATAGGAATTTTCTATTTAATTGTAGGAGTTTCTTACATATTTTGGATATTAACCCCTTACTATGGTCTGAATGTTTATGTCACCCCAAAATTTATACATTGAAATTCCGGAGGTGATAGAATCCAGAGGGATCATTAGAATGGATCCCTCATGAATGTCAACAGGACCTTCATAAAAGATTCCAAGAGAAGCCCTTCACCCCTCTCAGCATGTAAGGTTGCAATGGAAAGATCCACCCATTAACCAGTAAATAGGCCTTCAACAGCTATGAAATTTGCTAGTCTCAAGAGCTTGGTTGGGCTTTCCATTTTCTAGAACTCAGAAATAAATTTCTATTGTTTAGTAGCCATCTAGTTTATGAATTTTTGTTTTAGCCGCCTGACAGACTGAGATAACCTCTAACTTTAAAAATTCCAATATGACACATTTGATTGTCAAACCTTCCTTACCAACCAAAAAAAAAAAAAAAAAAAAAAAAAAACTCCTCTTAGATTTTCAAAGTAACTTTAATGATTAAATAAATGTTACCATGTATGCATCTTTTTAATTTTCATGGTATCTCTTTTGCATTATATAATTATCAGAAATACCATTAAATTAAAAATCAGAAAATTATTTTGTTATAGCTATGAGTTATGATATTTTTTAAACAAATTATGTATTAACTTTCTATAGCTGTTGTACTAAATTACTGTAAACTCATTGGCTTAAAGTAACACACATTTATCTTTTATAGTTTAGCAGGCCAGAAGTCTGAAATGGTGTCACTGGTTGACAGCTAAGATATGGGGGGAGGAGGCTGTACTCCCTATACAGGAGGTAGGAGAGAATTGGTGTCCTTGTCTATTCAACTTATATGGCTATATTCCTTGCATTTATTGGTTCACAACACTGTCCTTTATCTTCAAAGACAGCAGCATGACATCCTTGCATCTTTCACTGCTTCCATCCTTACCTAGCCTTCTTCGTCTTCTGTCTATATGTAAATCCCCTTCTGCTTCTCCATTACAAGGTCCCTTGTAATCCCATTAAGGACCCACACAAATAATTAAGGAAAATCTCTCTGTCTCATGATCTTAAATTAATCATACCTACAATGATATTTTTTACTTTTACAGTAACAGTTATGAGTACACACACTATAAGCCTCAAATGTACCAGCAGCAATGGAAAACATTTCATCCTCTGAGTTCTTAGATCTAGTTCCATAGGGCCCCATATTTTCCTGCCCAGCCACCAATAGGCTTCCATGTGAGGAGAGGAAAATACACAAGTTCAGCCCCACTCTGGCCATTCCCTCCCATATAAGGTAGGGTGGATGGAGAACAATAGGTAAAATTCATAAAAAATACAAGCTCAATAAAAGAATGAGGCCTAATCATAGAGTTAGAGAATCTCTCCTGTCATCCCATACAAAACCACAACATTACTAAAGTTGTATTTAGCATAATTTCTTTTCCAAATACTTCATGTCACTTTTTCAACAAAAATTACAAAGAATTCTTAAAGGCAAAAATCATGACCAGCATCAGAAATGACAGTAATACTGGAGTTGTCAAACTCTACAAAAAAATAGGATAACTATTATAAGTACCTTCACAGAAAAAGTGAAAAAAATGCAAAAACCTATGGATAATGTAAGCAGAGAGTTTATAATTTAAGAATAAAAAAAAAAAAACAGAAAGAAATATAGTGATCCAAAATATAGTAACAGGAATAAAGAATACCAATAATGACCTTATTAGTAGACCAGGCACAACTAAGAAAAGAAGTTCTGACCTTGAGGATATGACAATAGAAACTTCCAAAACTGAAAGGCAAAGAAAAAGAAAACTTAAACGCAAAAACCCAGAACACAATACCAAGAATCGTAGGACAACTATACAACGTGTAACCTATATGTAATGGGAATAGTAGAAGGAGAAGAAAAAAATAAAGGAACAGAAGCAATAAATGAAAAAAAATTGCTAAATATTTTCCTATATTAATATTATATACCAAACCACATATAACAGTTCAGAAAACACTAAAAATCCTAACCTTGGGTGGCACCTGTGGCTCAGTAAGTAGAGCACGGGCCCCATATAGAGGGTGGCGGGTTCAAACCAGACCCTGGCCAAACTGCAACAAAAAAATAGCTGGGCGTTGTGGCGGGCACTTGTAGTCCCAGGTACTCGGGAGGCTGAGGCAAGAGAATCGCCTAAGTCCAGCACTCTACTGAGGGTGATAGAGTGAGACTCTATCTCAAGAAAAAAAAAAAATATCCTAACCTCATCATAACATACTCAAACTTTAGAAAATCAAAGATAAAAAATATTGAATGGAATTGAAGAAAAAAGCATTATCTTACCTATAGAAGAGCAAAGAAAAAAATTGCATCCAACTTGTCCAAAACCATGAAAATAAAAGCAGTGGAGTGAAATATTTAAAACACTCATAGAAAAATACCAACAACCTAAAATTTCCCTTCAGAAATGAAAAAGAAATAAAGTCTTTTTCGGACAAATAAAAATTGAGGAAATATTTTTTCAGTAGCCCTGCTTTGTAAGAAATGACAAAAGATGTTCTTTAGAAATAAAGAAAATTATATAGGTCGGAAATCTATACCTGCATAAAGAAAGGAAGAGCCTCAGTGAATAAGCAAAGTTAAACTAAAAAACTTTGTTTTTCTTACTCTTAAATTATCTAATAGAAAACAATTAGTTCAAAATAATAATACCCATGATATATTCCAATAATGTATGCGTATGTTTATATGTACTTATATATAAATGAAAAGAATAACAAATGATAAGAGGAAGGAAGTAGGAATATTTTGTTATTATAAAGTGCTTATACTACTCATGAAATGGCATATTGTTATTTGTAAATGGACTTTAGAATAATCTCTAGGGCAACTGCTAACAAAGGAAAAAAAGAAGCGTAATTGGTACACTAAAGAGAGAAAATTAAACTATACAAAACACTCAATTAAAATGGCAAAAGAAAGAAAAAAAGCAGAAGATAAAAATAAAAGAAAAAAGAATAACAAATAGACATATTCACATAATAGTGGCTATTAATTCAGGTATATCAATAATCATTTACATGTTAATTATACAAATGCACAAATTAATAGAGATGGTCAGAATAGATTAAGAAACAAGATGCAGCTATATGTGGTCTATGAGAAACCCACTTTAAATACAAAAACACATAAAAGATTAAAAGCAAATATATAGAGAAAGATATACAATGCTAACACCAAGTGCTACTTGCACTTTTAGACAGCAACAATTTCAGACAGAAACAATTCAGAGCAAGAAAATTTGTCAGGGATGTGAACAGCAATGCACAGTAATAAAGGGATCGATATCCCATAAAAACATACCTGTGACATCTATCAACCTCAAAGCAAAGCAGTAAAATATGTGAGGAAAAAACTAGTAAAACTATAAGGAGAAATAGATAAATACATTATCATATTTGGATATTTCAATAGCTCTGTGTTAGAAATGAACAGATCCAGCAGGCAGAAAATTAGTAAGAGCATAATTGGACTCAAAACACCTCCATCAATGAACTAGATTTAGTTGGCATCTATAGACTACTTCCTTTAACAACAGGAGAGTACTCATTCTTTACAAAATCAAATGGAACATTCATATAGAACATTTAGATAATTAGAACACATTCTCAGTCATAAAACATGCATTAACAAATTATGAAATAATATCATAAGATGTCTGCTTTCAGACTACAATGTTACTAAAGTCGAATTCAATAACACAAAGATAGCTAGAAAATTCCAAAATGTTTTGAGCTAAAAAAAAAAATTAAAGCCCATGGGTCAAAGAAGAAATCTCATAGAAGTATGTTTGAACTAAATGAACTAAAAGAAACTGAAACAAAACTTATAAAAATTTGTGGGATTCAGCGAAAACAGTTCTTAAAGAAAAATGTATAGCATTGAATGAATTAATTAAAATTAAACAGATCTGAAATTAATCAACTAAGCTTCTGTTTAGTAAATTAGAAAAAGAAGAGAAAAGTTAGAAAAGAAAATAAACAATAAAATTAGAAGGGAAGTCAATGAAATTGGAAATCAGAAATCAATAGAGAAAATTAACAAAATTAAATGTTGATTCTTTAAAAGGATCAATAAGATTGATAAGCTTCTATTCAGGGTAACTAAGACAAAAAGAAAGATTACAAATTTACCAATATTAGAAATGAATGATGGGGCATAGGGTCAGATCATCCCATTGACATTAGAATAATAGCAAAGGGATATTGCAATCAATTGTATGCTCATAAATGTGATAGCCTCGATGAAATGAATTAATTAATTGAAAGACACCATCTTCCAAAACTCACAAAAGAAGAAGTGAATGATCTGAATAGCACTATATCTAATAAAAATTGAATTAATGTTAATATATTCCAACGCACTAAGCACTAGGACCGGAATTCTCATGTATTATGCCAAACATTTAAGAAAAATTTTACCAATTTTCTACAATCTCTTCTATAATATAGAATTAGAGGGAAGACTTCCTAACTCATTCTTTGAGACCAACATTAAGCTAATGTAAAATAAGGTAATAACATCACAAGGGGAAAAAAAAAGCTATGGACCAATTTCTTTGTATAGATATAAAAAATCCTCAAGAAGATATTAGCAAATCAAATCCAACAATAAAGGATTAATTACTTTTAATATTTTCTGTGCTTTTATATTTAAGGCTTCAGAGGATCCTCCTGCTTTAGTATTTTAAAGTGTTGAGTTTAGAGTTATGAGCCACCACTCCCTGCCTGCCCTAAAATATTACTTAATAGAATTTGTTGCATCAACAGGCTAAGAAAGAAAAAAAATCACATGATTATATCGATAAATGAAAACAAAATTCAAGAATCCAACATCAATTCATAATAAAAATTCTCAGTAAGCTAGGAATTAAGGGAAATTTCCTCAAGTTGATACCAAATATCTACATAAGACCTATAGTTAATATCATAATTAATGGTGAGAAAACTGAAGTTTATCCACAAATATCAGAAATAAAGCAAGGATATGCCCCTTTACCATTGCTTTTCACCATTTTACCAGAAATCCTAGCTAATGAAATAAGATAATAAAAAGAAATAAAAGTACAGATTGGAAGAAAGAAATAAAACTTTCTTTGTTTGCAGATGACATGACTGTCTTGGTAGAAAATAAGAGTTAACACCAGTATTTGAAAAGTAGAATCTGAAATTAAAAAATCACACCATTTATATTGAGTGCAAAAAAAGCATTTAAATTATATGCAAAAAAATGATACTTAGGTATAAACCTAACAAAATACAGACAAAGTCTATTCAAGGAAAATTACAAAACTCGGATGAAAAAAATTTAAATGGTAAATAAATTAAGAGATATTTCATATTCAATGATAGAAAAATTCAATATTGTCAAATTATTAGCTCTTTCCAACTTGATTTACAGATTCAATACAATCCCAATTATATTCCCAGAAAATTATTTTGTGGATACTGACAAATTTATTCTACAGTTTATAGAAAGAGGCAAAATACCCAAATAGCTCATATGGTATTGAAAGAGAAGAACAAAGCTGAAAGGACCGATATCACCTTACTTCAAGACTTACTATTAAGCTACATAATCATGATAGTGTGGTCTTATTGAAAAAAATAGACAAATTAATCAATATAACAGAATGCAAAGGCTTTAAATAGACCCACATGTATATACAGTCGATTCATCTCTGATGAAGGAGAAAGGCAATACCAGGAGGAAATGGTATGTCCCTGAAGTAAATAGTACAGGAGCAGGTGGACATGCAGAAAATGAACCACACAGGCTTCTTTCACTTAGTAATATGTACTCATGTTTTCTCAATGTCTTTTCATAGCTTAATAAACTCACAGTTTTTTAATCCATTCATCTACTGAAGGTCATCCTGGTTACTTGCAAGATTTGCACTTTTTCCCCAATGATTAGTGATATTGACTATTTTTCATATTTTTATTGTCCTTTAGTCTATCTTCTTTTGAAAAGATTTATCTCATGTCTTTTGCCCACTTTTTAAGAGGGTTGTTAAATTTTTTCTGGCTGTTTTGCTTGAGTTACTTGTAGATTCCGGTTATTAGCCTTTCAACAGAAGTATAGCATGTAAATATTTTCTCCCATTCTGTAGGTTTTATATTTTCTCTGTTGATTGTTTACTTGGCTATGCAGAAGTTTTTAAATTTAATCCAGTCCCATTTATTTATTTTTGTTGCAATTGCCCTTGAGTCTTTTTCATAAATTGTGTGTCTAGGACAGCATCCAGAAGAATTTTGCCAACAGTTTCTTCTAAAATTATTACGGTTTCATGCCTTAGATTTAAGTATGTAATCCATCCTGTATTAATTTTGGTGAGTGGTGAGAGATATGGAACCTGTTGTTCCACATGTAACTATCCAATTTTCCAAGCACCATTTATTGAATAGGTATTGTTCTGCCCAGTGTATATTGCTGTCTACATTGTCAACAATGAGATGGCAATGTGTGGATGTCATATTTTGGGATCCCAGTCCTGTTTTATCTGGGTTTCCAGTTCTGTTACTGTTCTATGTCTCTATTTTTATGCCAGTACCATGCTTTTTTGGTTACTGTAGCCTTGAAGTACAGGCAGTTATAAACATCCAACTTATGTACAATTCACACTTACAAACAGGGGTAAGCTATTACAGTAAGTCCTCGAGTTGCAAATATCTGACTAATGTATAACTGATACTTATGAACTGAGGCTATTACATGTAACAGGTCTATGTACCTGTTTCAAGTTACATACAAATTCAACATAAGAACAAACCTACAGAAGCTATCTCATTTGTAACCCAGGGATTGCCAGGATAGTTCGAAGTTCAGATTTGTTCCCTTTGAGTAAGGTTGCTTTGGCTGTTCAGGCTCTTTTCTGGTTCCCAGTGAAGCATTGAATTATTTTTTCTAGATTTGTGAAAAATGATGTTTGTATTGTGATGGGTATTGCATTAAATCACTTTAGATGGTATGGACGCACTTTTTTTTTCAGTTTAGGATTAGTTTTATTCCATCTCTTGTTCCACCTACCTCTTTCTTCCCATATTATTTTTTTACTAAATCATAGCTGTGTACATTAATGCAATCATGGGGTACAATGTGCTGGTTTTGAATACATTTTGAAATACTTTCATCAAACTGGTTAACAGCCTTCACCTCATTTTCTTAGTTATTGTGTTAAGACATTTTCTCAAGAAGGAAAAAAAAAGTATCCAATGTACTCAGCCCTAATATGAAACCAATTTATAAACACCCACACCTATGAAAGCTATAACCCAACTACAGCCCAAGATGAAGGGGAAAGACAAGGGGGAGGAGAAGAGAGGGGTGGACGGATGGAGGGAGGGTAATTGGTGGGACCACATCTATGGACACTTTATTTTTTTATTTGTTTTTGGATTTCTTTTATTTATTTATTTATTTTTATTAAATCATAAACACATAGATAATGTATACATTAATGCATTTATGAAGGGTACAATGTGCTGATTTCATATAGAATTAAGAGTGTTTACATCACACTGGTTAATATATACCTCGTCTCATTTACTTAATTATTGTGTTAAAAGACATTTTATTGGACACTTTAACAATGTCGTTTCTGCCCATCAATGAGCATGATATGATTTTCCATTTGTCTACATCATCTGCCATTTCCCTCCTCAGTGATGCATAGTTTCTTTTTCACTCCCTTGCTTAAATATATGCCCAGGTATTTCATTTTCCTTGTTGCTATTATAAAAGGTATCGAGTCTTCAATTTGATTCTCAGCTTGATTGTTGTTTGTGTATAGAAATGCTATTGGTTTGTGTACATTGATTTTGTAACTGAAGACTTTACTGAATTTATTTATGGGTAAAGTCTTCGGTTGCAAATTTTAATCACATTCTGCTGTGTGCTCAAGATTTGTGCAATTCACCACATCAAAGTTATATTTCAATAAAGAGAAAACCTAAGGGATAAAGTTTACAAGCATAACTCACTTGTCTAGGCAAGCATTACTCTAACACTGGGCATTTTATTAACTCAATTAATCTTCACAACACTTCTCTGCTACACTTACGCTCATTCCTGTTCTTCGCCTCTTTGAAGCATAGGAAGGAAACATAACTTGCCCCAGGCAACACAGGGAAGAAGTGAATGTGGAATTCAACTCTAGGCAAGATTGTCTGATTCTAGAATCGACTCTATTATAGCTTACTTTACAAAGAAATTGAGAGTTATGAATACTGATGTATATATAACTGTTAGCTTTTGTAAACATGACTCATGGGTTGTACTCAGAGCAGTTTTATGTATATCTCCCACTAATTTAGTACAGTGGAGTCTACTTATTTCCCTAGTCACTTTTAAGTAACAACAAAAATGTTCGTTTGCTTTAAGTTGTTCAATAGAGTTTCTCCTCAATAATTAAAATGCCCATCTGGGTAAAAATTAAAGTCAAATTTGACTTATATTGAAGCATCCTTCCTCCAAGGCAGTCAAGCCTATTGCAGACTGGCTGACCGATGGGGGTAAGTGAGAATTAGTTAACTGTCTTTCATCCTTCCTTCCCCACCTTGTATTCTCAGTTCGGTTAGATTATTTTCAAGGTCCACACAAGCCCGAAGAAGGCAAAGAGGACAGTTCCTACTTGGATGATACTGCCACACCAATCTGGAAATCTTGTTTTCTATGTTTGACCAATGTTTACAACTGGTGTTGAGTGCATCTCCTGCACAATGGTGAACTTCATGTACAACTGAGGGATAAAAAACGCAAGTAGCAACTTCACTGGAGTTCAGGTAACAGTACCAAAGGGGCCACATAAGATATTTCTAAATATTTAAAATAGTTATAAATCAAACTAATGAAGTTTTAAATAAAATGCAATCTATCATCCTTACTTGTCAAGCTTAGAAAACAACAACAAACATAAAACTATCTTTTTGTATTTTTCAACGAAAGATTTAAAAAGTGTTGATTTAATTGTTTACATCTAGGTATGCTTTTGATTATCTGGCAACGTTTGGATAAAAAAATGGAAACAGCTCATAAATTACTATATTTTCATAACATACATTTTATTTACTTAATCTCAGTGATTTTTCAATGTTAATTTTACTATAATGTTTTATTAAAATTTTCACATATTTTGCATCTGATTCAAGTAAAGTTTCAAAGTATATTTTCTGTAAGGATCGTATTACATATATTTTGTGCTCTTAGGGGAATGGAGTCTGTTACAACTATTTAACTTGGCTGTTGTAGCATAGAAGTAGCCATGAGCAATAAGTAAAGAGAGGGTGAGTCTGTGTTTCAATAAAACTTTATTTACAAAAGCAGGCAGTAGTCCATAATTTGCCAATCCATGACCCAATGGATTAAAAAATTAAAATAAAATTATATTTGAAATTTACACATTATTCATTAATCTTCTAAATGGATCTTAGTAAATGCAAATCATTTCTAACATCATTTTTCATATATGTTCTCTGTTGACTTCTGGTATACAATATTTATCTAGTGGCCATTGTAAAGGACCAGGATTACAATACATACTAGACAAGCACACATACACATTTAAAATAATATAACTTGTTTTATAAGGCAAAATTCCTAAGATATCACATGTGATCTTTGTCAGACCCCTATTAATTTGTAGGTGCCTCTTGAACAATGAATCAGAACTCAAAAAGATACAGAAAACAGAAATGATATTTCATTATGCAATTTCTATTGAATTTATGCTCTCTGAAAAGGATGATTTGACAGGTTAATTAACTTGTCTTTTCTCCACCCAAGCTCTTCTGCTGCTTACATCTTCCCGACACTCTGAAGCTTTACCCATCTCCAGTATCAACAGGGGCAAAACTCACAGACTTTCCTGGATGCAATTGTTTTTGTCTTGAATCATCGGGCCGGGGTTATGCTACAGCATTGTCCTGATCCCTGTACTAAATTGGTCAGGGGAAGGTTGTCCTGTTCCAGTGCTGAATGTTGAATCCTGAGTCACTGAGAAGGGAGTGTAGCTACTTAATGCTAGATAGCAAACTTATTGCTGGCTCCAGACGCCACATTATTCTCCCTAAACCATTATTTGCCAAATCTCAAACCTACTTTTTGCATAAAAAAGTCATCTGGGGAGCTTAATGAACATGACATCTAACTTATATATATGTTGAATATCCATAGGAATTGCTTTATCAGTGACCACTGCTATGTAATAGGTCTCCAAGTGATGGCTGGAATTGTGTGTTGCAAGTGTGTCTTTTTATAAAAAAATCTCTTCAGACAATTCTACTGTGAAGCCATGTTTAGGAACCACTAATCTGGACCATTTAAAAAAGAATGTCAATAGATCTTTTAATAAATATGACATTACCCTGCCTTGCACAAGATTATTTCTTTGAAGAATATTTGCCACCTCAGTTATAGCACTCTATTTAACACTCAAGGGCTTTTAAGAGAGTGAATCTTAGAGTGGGTTCACAGGATATCCTGACCAGTTTCCAAGGACTTAAAAGCTTTTATTGAGGAACTGAAATGTATTGTTATGCAATAAGGTAATCTGAATAACTACTGGGATTCTTGGATACCATTGCTTCTATCTTAGGAATTGACCAAACCATGATGTTTTTGTTATGGTACATCTATTTAAAATTGCTGGGATCAGGTGTATGTGGCTGGTGCCCTAGCCACTTAAGCCACAGGCATACACCTGAGCTGGCGGGTTCGAATCCAGTCTGGGCCTGCCAAACAATGACGGCTACCACCAAAAAATAGCCATTCTTGACCTATCAACAACTAATGAGCACCCTGTGTTTCTCTGACCGTTTTTCTTAAGCTATCATCTGATTTCTATGCCTTCGTTTATGAATATATTTCTAGAGAGTTTGAGATTTTTCCTAATTAGTCATCATATCCTTATTGCATAGCACAGTGCTTAATCCCTGATAGATGCTTGATAGGAATACAAGTTAATAAATGTATATTCTGTCTATGAGAATCAACTTTACTGAGTGCCATTACTTGCTGCTGCGGAGATAGCCTACCACACAAGAGCAAGGGCAAAGAAATCTTTGCTCCTCACTGCTGGTCGCTACTTTAAAGAGGGCTGTAATTTAGAATAATAGATTGAATGTCATATTGTGGGAAATCTCTGCCACTTTAAAAGATGCCATCTATAATACCTGAACAATAGGTAGAGATCAAGAGCATTTTTATATGAGCATCTTCCTTCCTTATATCTTAAACCCCATAAGGAAAACTAGGAAATCGATATGAGGAATTTTATCCAAATTCAGAAAACATGAGTTTATAAATTAATTTTTATTTTCCTGTTAATACATGTAAATCACATGATTATGGAGTTAAACAACTTTGAAAAATATACCAGGCTATTACAAAACATGAGCAGTGAGTCATGTTTCTTTGTGTATAGGTCATCCGTTTTGGTGGGGATGACATGATGCCAGGGCGGAAAAGAGAAGGTTCTTGTGAAGAATTTTGCTATCAGACCCCTCAGTTGCAAACACACTTAAAACTCCGAACTTGAATTACATTAGGTTGCTATTGAAAATTCTTTCAGAACATTCGCTTTTTTGTACTTATTTTCTTCTATCAGTAAATTCAGATTTAAAAGCCTTCCTGGTTTCTTTCTCCAGGCACTCCCTCACTCTCTTCATCTCTATCTCCTCCACCACTTTCTCTTTCTCCTGGGTCTTACCTGCCATCTGGAACCACTTCCCTGCCTCTCTGGACTTAATTGACTCTTTTCAAATCGCATCTCTAGCCCCCATCTCTCCATCAGCCTTATGACTCCTAACCTTAAAAAAACAATCAACCTCTTCTCCCCGAGGCTTGCCATTTCTCTCTGCTGAAGTTCTCCTTGTCCTATCCAGCCTCTCCCGCTCTTCTGCACTGAAGTGGCTTTCGGTAATCTGTACGCCGTTGCTTGTTCCTTTTTTTAGGCTATTTAAGGAAGCCGCTGCAAACACTGCATTGTTTCCATACACGTGGACATGTGTGCAGAGCCACAAAGAAGCCCATTTAATTGTGTTGCATCTTATGTAATCAGTATGAGTCACTCAAATAAAACCCATTAAGGAAAATTTACTCTCGAAGGAGTCAGGATATTGAGCTTGGTGAGTTTCCTTTCAGTCAGGAAGCTGAGCTGCGCTTCCTAGATTCAAATTGACTTAAAAAGCTCAGAGAGTACCTGTCCGTGGGGCTGTAGTTGTAATACGTACAAAGTCTTGCAGATATTCAGAATCAGCACTCCCTCAACAACAACCAAAGCTCTTTTTTGGAACTTCTATTTGAAATATGAAATTGAGCAATTATAAAATAAAAAAAGATCTTTATAAATTAAACTACTTTTAAAAATCTATCATATACAAAATTAGTGGCTCAACAAAACCAGTTCCTCATAATGCATTTATTATGCTACATACAATAATATTTAGTTAATGGTAGGTTTGTCTTTTGTCTTCTCTTGGGGAGATTATTTTTAGTGCGTTATGGGAATGGTATATAAGCTTCGGTTTATTTACTTGGATTTTGCTTATTGGAAGCCCAGAAGAGTTTAAAATAATTCAGTAGTACTATGGAAAGAATAAATGTATAATCTCTTTATGAAGCTTTAGTATGAAAATAATATTTGGTCAATGTAGAAATTCAGAGGCTTCTGTACTACCCCAATTTAATATTCATAAATGTACTGTTTTGAGGACTAAAATATTGTCTTAGTTCAACTGACCTGCTATAAAAATACCATAGACTGGGTAGCTTATAAACAAGAGAAGTTTGTTTCTCACAGTTCTGCAGGCTGCAAAGTGTAAGATCAAGGGATCAGCAGATTTGGTATCTGGCGAGGACCCCTTTCCTGGGGTATATACAGGAGGCATCCTCACCCTTGCTTCGTCATATGGTGAGAGGCAAAGGCAAGTCTCTGAGGCCTTTGTTACGAGGCCACCAATGCCATCCGTATGGTCTCTGCCTTCACCAGCTAATCACCTGCACAAAGGCCCTGCCTCCCAACACCATGGCATTGGGCATTGGGTTTCCATGTTTAAATTGGAGGGGGCAGGCACACACTTTTGGAGTTTAGCAAATATTATATAGGTAGCAAATAGATAGCAAGGTTTAATATATTTTCATTAATCTAAACAAAATGCTTTAATCTTCCTTTTAGCTTCTATATCATTGTGGAAGGCAACTGAGCTAGGACTTCTGATGTTTCCTGGAATTTCATATGCCTTTTGAAAACTCATGAAATTCACTCTTATGAGGTCATTTTTGAGGATAACATTTTATCTGTCGTTGGAAGCTACAATAGAAGATCACAAGAACACAACACCAATAATCCTATTTCAATAAAATCAAATCTTTCATTCATTTTGCTTTTAGTTTTCCAGTAAAATAAAACAAAATATTTTAATGTTTATGCTTTAGATTGTTTGTATTGACTTATCGATGAACCAATAAAGTCAAATGAAAAATATGTACATATTCTTGTAAGATTATTAGATTCATTTGAAAAACACTGCTTCCAGACACAATCACTAGTGACCAGAGATGTTCAAAATACCTTCCCTCCCTATGGTGCCCACAGTCTACCCAGGAAGGAGAATCTTGATGGGTCACAATAAATGAATCCAAACAATAGGTGTGACCAAGTTCAGAAAAACAACATCTTAGTTAAAATTTCTGAGCTAAGTCTCCACTATCAATAAATTTGCTAAGCATATTATTTAGAACAAATGAGCAGCTCTTTATAGCAGCTTGTTATCGATAGCTCAGTCGGAGCTTAGATGAAATGAAGTATTTGATTATATCCTGAGAAGTGACAGAGTAGTGCTACTTAGGATATATCTGATTTGTTTTATGTCGTTCTATTCTGGGTCTTCATGCACAGATAGGCTACCGTCTCACCTGCTAGCACTAGCTCTGTTTGTGACAGAAATTTCCCCAACCTTTTTTTTTTTTTCTTTTTTTACCTACAGACTGTTACAGGATAACACAGAGCACCACCATTGGCTCTCATCAGGGCAAAGCAGATGTTCCTTGGCCTTGTGCAGTCCCCACCTGC
Source organism: Nycticebus coucang (assembly GCF_027406575.1). NCBI lineage: Eukaryota > Metazoa > Chordata > Mammalia > Primates > Lorisidae > Nycticebus > Nycticebus coucang. The sequence goes on along the minus strand of NC_069780.1, from coordinate 155,644,109 downwards.
ACTACTCTGGGTGTCCCTGACTGTAAGACACACAATCAAGAGGTCCTAATGTCTGTCACCTGTGCTCTCGAGAAGTGGAGCGCCTATTTCCTTTGTCTGCTTTCGACTGTTGCATTAAGAGGAAACAGTGTATGAATGCCAAATAAAAGAAAGGAAACTAAAATCTGTAGTCGTGCTTTTTAGCTTCAGAGAACTCAGCATTTAATCCAGACATTTAGTGCCTTGTTCCTCATTCAAAATTTACGACAGACTTTTACACACATAAGTGACGGCACTGACACGACCCTCTGGGACACTAAAGGATCATTTATAATTAGTGTTTGAATGTTTTTCAAACTGAAGTTCTACTTATTCCTGCCAAATACTATTTTCAAAGAGCTTTACTTAATTAATTACACTCATGTTTGTATATTAAAGAAAGTATACAGAATATTTAAATTATAAATAAAAATAAGATCAAAACAGCAGATAGCCTATGACTGTAATTGATTCTCTAAATTTGAATCATCTAAAATGTTAAATTTAATCAGGAGAAAGATTACCATGTAGGTCATTTTTATACCTTTTTTTTTAATTGTGGAAAAGCAAAGTTGTTTATCTTTGTACTTAGATGATTGCTTTCTTAGATTGTTTCTTTCTGTTCAGTTCCATGCTAATGTTAAATCAAAATATAAAAACTGTTAGTATCTCATGAATGGGAAAACAGAAAAATGGAAAATAAATTGGAACTTCAGGATATTAAGAGTTCTTAAACTTAAAACTTAACTATAAGAATATTAATGAAATATTGGATCATCTTCCATGGTAAAGATTAAAGCATTTTCTTATTTGATAAGTCTTCTGATAAAGTTTTAACATAGTGGGCTTCAGTGAAATGGATATAATTTGATTCTGATTCATAAGGAACATATTATTCATTTTCAGAAAAAAACTATTTGATGGACTCAAGTCTTTGAAATCAGAGTTTAATTCATAAACACATGTATAAATAAAAATAAAAAATGTACACTAGCCCATATATGTAAAGATATTAAATGCAAATGAAAAAATATAATTTGTAAAAATGAGCAAAAAGTCAAAAGTAGTAAATTATTGATATTATGAACAAAATCTGAATTCTGTAAATTAGGCTTTAAAATATCCACATTTGCATAATTTGTCATAAATTTTAATTATTTTACTAAATTATAAATAGAATTTTTCCATTGAAAAGTAATTACTGGCTATTTTCTCTTCATTAGAATAAGTAATTAATAACTAAATTTTTTCTTTAATTTGAATTATTATAGTCGAATATAAATTTTAAAATGAGCACAAAAACTAAACTATATTAAATGAAATAGTTAAAAAAATACAAGCATTGATGTTTTCAAAATATTTATTTATTTTTTAATTGACAAATATAACGTTATATCTATGAGATACAGCGTGAGACATTTCTATCCACATGTACATTGCATGAAGATTCAATCACGATAATCTACATAATTGACTGAACTGTTTGATAGAAGTTAGAGAAATCCACTTCTAAGTCTTATTTCAATTCAATAATTCAGATTAAAATAACTTATTAACATATAAATACGAATTTTACAACTTTAATTTTCAAATATATTTTGAAGTGGTTCTCTATTACACATTTCATTATGAGCTTGCTTGTAAAATTTTAAGAGATCTTTAAAATGTCTTAAAAATAAAAAATATAATTTACTTATTTTCTTTTGTGGTAAATTAATAACAAATTTTATTCTATTTCTTATTGAATGTATACAAAGTAAAGAATATTGATTTCCAGTTATAAAAATGATCATAAAGCAGTGTATAGAGCCAGAAAAAGTCAGGAATAAAGTTTAAGAAACAGTTTTGAGATTTTGTGATGTGGGCCATTCTCACTGGGGTTAGATGATATCTTAGGGTTGTTTTGATTTGCATTTCTCTAATATATAGAGATGATGAACATTTTTTCATGTGTTTGTTAGCCATTCGTCTGTCATCTTTAGAGAAGGTTCTATTCATGTCTCTTGCCCATTGATATATGGGATTGTTGGCTTTTTTCATGTGGATTAATTTGAGTTCTCTATAGATCCTAGTTATCAAGCTTTTGTCTGATTGAAAAAATGCAAATATCCTTTCTTATTGTGTAGGTTGTCTCTTTGCTTTGGTTATTGTCTCCTTAGCTGTACAGAAGCTTTTCAGTTTAATGAAGTCCCATTTGTTTATTTTTGTTGTTGTTGCAATTGCCGTGGCAGTCTTCTTCATGAAGTCTTTCCCCAGGCCAATATCTTCCAGTGTTTTTCCTATGCTTTCTGAGGATTTTTATTGTTTCATGCTTTAAATTTAAGTCCTTTATCCATCTTGAATCAATTTTTGTGAGTGGGGAAAGGTGTGGGTCCAGTTTCAGTCTTTTACATGTAGACATCCAGTTTTCCCAACACCATTTATTGAATAGGGAGTCTTAGAAGGGAACACTTTTACACTGCTGGTGGGACTGCAAGCTAGTATAACCTTTCTGGAAGGAAGTATGGAGAAACCTCAAAGCACTCAAGCTAGACCTCCCATTTGATCCTGCAATCCCATTACTGGGCATCTACCCAGAAGGGAAAAAAATCCTTTTATCATAAGGACACTTGCACTAGACTGTTCATTGCAGCTCAATTTACAATCGCCAAAATGTGGAAACAGCCTAAATGCCCACCAACCCAGGAATGGATTAAGAAGCTGTGGTATATGTATACCATGGAATACTATTCAGCCATTAAAAAAAATGGAGACTTTACATACTTCGTATTAACCTGGATGGAAGTGGAAGACATTATTCTTAGTAAAGCATCACAAGAATGGAGAAGCATGAATCCTATGTACTCAATTTTGATATGAGGACAATTAATGACAATTAAGGTTATTGGGGGGGGAAGCAGAAAGAGGGACAGAAGGAGGGGAGTGGGGCCTTGGTGTGTGTCACACTTTATGGGGGCAAGACATGATTGCAAGAGGGACTTTACCTAACAATTGCAATCAGTGTAACCTGGCTTATTGTACCCTCAATGAATCCCCAACAATAAATAAACAAACAAACAAACAAACAAACAAACAAAAAGTTAAAGAAACAACTTCTAAATCCCTCTATCACTTCAGGGTAATTAAACAACTTTGTTTTGTTCCTTATCTGTATGAGATCATATGGTATAATTATTTTGGGAGGGGGTTAGAGATAAAGGAAATTATCATTTAAGTATGTATTTTAATTATTTTGGTGTATGAAAAATATAGTGTGTGTATGTTTATGGCTGCACACACATTTGCATAGATATCAAGGATTTGAAGCTGCCCTATTTCTTTGTGCAATTAAAAACATTCTGAAAGCAGCAAACAAATATGAACACAGACTTTTTTTTTTTAAGTGAAAAGGTGGAAAATCAGTAGGAGATTTTCAAAATGCTTCCCTTATACCACCTCAGGCATCACCCCAGGACTGATTTATTATCAATCAGCTAAAGCAAAGTCTGTTGTCACAAGATGGAATTTAAAAGAGTCAAATGAAAATGGCCTGTTTGAAAAAAAATACGGCTAATTACATTCGACTCTCTGGCTTCAAGAAATGTGGGAAGTCCCAACAGTGGCAAGCATATCAACTTACTGATAGAAAGTTACTGGAGAAGAATAAAGAAGCTTTATAGTCAATGGTTGCGATTAGAGTCACTCAGAATAAAATAGCGTAATGGCCATTCCTGTGAAAAATGACTGAAGTTTAGCATAATCCACACTCAAAGGGGCCTAATTAGCTTCACGTCAGAAAAGAGAATGGAAAACAACATTAGAAAGGACATACAGGGTTGGACAATTAAGTTGACGAACTCCTATCTTTCATCGGAAGGGTGGACTTGATGCTGGCGTTGGTGCGTAGCTTCCCATGGGGAGTACTTAGAGGGATGTAGCACTTTTTCTAGGATGAGCTCACAAACTTAATTGTCCAACCACATGTTGTAAGGACAAATCAGATGTGCATGATGTGTATGATTATTTTGGTAATCATTCTACCCAAGCTTGCTGAGGTAGGGTTAAGGAAAAAAACTGGGTTCTAGGTTTTTATTAAGCAAATTAATCAGTCCTGCTAAGGAAATACAATAATGCAGGGAAATGTTGAAAAGAACTTGAACATATAAACTGTCAGTGGCAATTGAAAGACTATGTATGACAATGAACATAATTTCACAATGGTTTAAAGGTGTTAGTAAGAGAACGTAAGGATAAATTTGTGTTTTCAAGTTCCTTTTTTTTTTTTTCCCCCACTAGGTGTTTTATTTATGAATTCACACACTTAAGTTCAGCTACTTCCTATTCCAAAATTTTGACTTCATGGTCCTTTCTTTTTTTTTTTTATTGTTGGGGATTCATTGAGGGTACAATAAGCCAGGTTACACTGATTGCAATTGTTAGGCAAAGTCCCTCTTGCAGCAGATTAAGTCATCATTTCATAACATAGTAGATACTGACAAGAGTACTTTTTTTTGCATATTAAGTGTGATTGGTCTATGAGACAGACATCTTTATAGCTCACTGGTTTGAAACTGGGTTACCTTAGCCTTCCTCAGGGTAACTGTGGCAGCGTCTGAACATGTTTTTCTTGTCATAATGGGAAGTATCTGATAACCAATCTGCAATGGTTATCTAACATAATTTTGATTTGGTGGAATTCAGAGATGTAGAAACTTCACTGGCAATTGTTATCAAAAGACAGTTGCCTTTGTAAATGTAGAAGTCAGTCATAACTTGCAATTAATTGACTATTTGAACCTGTACATAAATTTAGATAATTATCATTGATATTATTATAATAGAGATTATAAATTAACATGTGATACTACGAGCATATTAATATAATTTTAAAAACTATGCAGAAATATAAAGAAATGCCCCAGATACATAATTTAGAATATATTGTAGACTTTAGGCTTTCAATATATTTTTAAATTTTTGTTTCACAAAAGTATATATAGCCTCAGAGTCATTACTGACTGAACTAAAGTTTTCTGAAAACCGATGGATGAATCAATGATTATTTTGTTATAAACTATTAGGTACATCTGCTCCCTATTCCCTTCAAATTTCTTCTCTTTAAATTTCAGCATCATTGAGCATTTTTGGCTACTGTGTTCAGAACTATTTTGATTTGAGTGGAATATTATAATTGATTTTCAGTAAGTTATTTATAAAGAAACTTAGTCACTCTAGTTACTTCAGAACTTTCTCCTACTTAAAATACTTCCAGGAAAAGATTTCCCTAATCAAAGGATAATATATCAGTAGATTCAATTGATTATGTTTAATAGAAGTAAATCTGTATTATAAGCTACATATTGAATAGATACTTTTACAGATATTACATTAAAAAGTCCTTATATTCGCCATTTTACACATTATCTATTCAAGGGTATCTCTTAATTTGTACTACATCCTCAGGGTCTCAATGGTAACACCATCATATGAATCAGATAATGTTTCATTTTTTTCTAATGCTAAAATTATAGATAAATAGAAAATAAGATGAATATTCAACACCTGCACCACAAGGGTTAGGTCTATAATTGCCAAAATAATTTGTAAACTTTGGCTAGCAATTTAAATTCCAAAAGTTAACCTGTCATCATTGATTTATGATGACACATTTCCATAACGTACGTAAGTTACTATCAGACTAAGAGTTAATAACAACCGCGATAAGACTTACCAGTGTTACATTGACTAAAGAAATCCAGAATTGTCAGCTTATAATAATAGGAGGTAAATCTATTAAAACTGTTAGAGGCATCACACACACACAGTGTTCAAGTGACCCAGGGCAGGCTCCACTGGGGAAAGTATTAACGTAGTTTTTGCTTAGTTTGTTCTAAACAAAGTCCACTTCTTAACATTTCAGCACTGTTTCTTATGAGTTCTGAAAGGGGCTTTAGTGTAGATTTCATCTCAACTTGAAATATTCATAACTGTTATTTATTGGTAATGTATAAGGACTATATTTTTCCTTATAAAAATGTAAACATACATGATGTTAAATGTTATTTATCTTCAAGAAAAATATAGTCTTTATATATTAAATTCACTAAATTATTTTAATAAGATTTACCAAATGAACAAATATCTTTAATCTTAAAAATAATAATTATATGCATATTTTGATAAAATCATTTTCCACTGTATCTATATGAGTTATCTAGTGAGTGTACAAATTTTCCTAATAGGCTTTTTTTAAGGATCAGAGAAAACTTAGAGCTACATATGTTAATATATGTATGCATATACATATATATACACACAATAAGCCTATAATATTAAGGGTTTATTGTTCATCAAATTCAATTATTTTATTTATGAAAGCATTTTAGTTCATTTGTTTTGAACAAATGAATTTCCTATCATATATTTAATGTTTTAAAATAAATAATTCTAACTCCTTTTGCAATTATTAACTTTGTTTTAACTGATTCATGCACAGCTACAGATAACTTACACATTTGAAGGACATAAAAGGTCTTTGCTTAAACTGTTTTTAAAAGGCTAATTATGGGCGGCACCTGTGGCTCAGTGGGTAGGGCGCTGGCCCCATATACCGAGGGTGGTGAGTTCAAACCCAGCCCTGGCCAAACTGCAACAAAAAAATAGCTGGGTGTTGTGGCAGGCGCCTGTGGTCCCAGCTACTCGGGAGGCTGAGGCAAGAGAATCGCCTAAGCCCAGGAGTTGGAGGTTGCTGTGAGCTGTGTGAGGCCACAGCACTCTACCGAGGGCCACAAAATGAGACTCTGTCTCAAAAAAAGAAGGAAAAGGCTAATTATATCTTTGCATTGTATATGCTGCATCCTTAAATATTACACTAAAAATTGAGAAGGTTAATTTTTATCCCATGAAAAGAAACCTCTGGCTCTGATAACAGTATTTCCATCTCTAAAACCAATTGCCATTTTCTTAATTAATTACCAGTTGCCTGAAGGAAATCTTCACATACATATCTGTACTCTATTGACATCTCCTATGAGACAGCATGAACTGCTTCATGAGTTAATAATAAATGACTGAAATGGAATATTATTTGGTAATAAAAAGGAATGAAGTACTGAGACATGTTTCAACATGGAAGAACATCAAAAGCCATGTGAGAATCGAATGTTGTAAAATTAAATAATAAAGAATGAACAACTCTGTCTTTATATATAATATTTATATATATAAATTTATTATTTATATAATAAATAATATATAAATATATTATTATATACAATATTTATATATATTTATTATTTATATATTTTATATATTTATATAAATATATTATCTATATAATAAATTACCACTGATTTGTATACTTTAAAAGAATGAATTTTATAGTAAGCAAATTGTATCTCTATAAAGCTTCTATTTTAAAATAAATGTAAATCAACATTTTTTTGGTTTATTCTATTTTGCTCTAATACTAATATAATAATAATGTATACAAAACACTTTTTCTCATTTTCATTAGCTCTGAGTTGCTTTCCCAGTTAATGAACTTTGAGTGCTCCATTTAATTTTCTCTAAAGGTGAAAACAATCCTTCTAAAATTAAGGACTGATAAATGCAAAAATCGCACAAAACAAAACAGGTCTCCAGTTTTTATAGAGTTTTGCTATAATTAAATTCATGAGTATATAGGATGTGCATTGCTATTAAGAAATATTAATTACTCAAATGTTTTACCCACTTTTAATTGGGTTGTTTGTTTTTTGATAATTTTAATAGTTCGTATTTGTACATTTTGGATGCAAGGCTTATATTAGATACGATTTTGCAAATTTTTAACCCAGTCTGGGCTTGTCTTTACGTAAAATTCTCTTAGTAGTGTCTATTACTAAATAGAATTTTTTATTTTCAGTGAAGTCCAACTAATCTTTTTCTTCCTTAAAACATTCTTTTCTTCATATGCCTTAACAGATACTCTGCCAAGAAGATACATAGCTGGAAAATAAACATGAAAAGGTGGTTAACATTATTTGTTGTTAGGGACCAGCAAAGAATAGCACAACACACCACTGCATATTTATTTGACTTAGTAAAATCTTCTAGAACAGGACACTGTGGATGCTGATGAGGATGTACAGCAATAGAAACCCTCCTTCATTGCTGGTGAAAATACAACATGATAGAGAGACTTTGAAAAACAATTTGACAGTTTCTTCACAAAGCCTACATAGTCTTAGCACATTATTCAGCAACTGTATTTCTATGTACTAGCACATTATTCAGCAACTGTATTTCTATGTACGCAAGGAAGATGAAAACTTAAAACCCGCTCCTGAATGTTTATAGTAGCTCTATTTATAACAAGACTGCAAATAACAAAGGTGTCTTTTAAGGGGTAAATGGTTAGATGAACTGTGGACAATTATTGACCAATAAAAACCAATGCGCCATCCAGTGATATAAAGATATGGAAAGACTGTAAATGCATATATTTTTTTTTTAACAAGCTGTGGTATATGTATACCATGGAATACTATTCAGCCATTAAGAAAAATGGAGACTTTACATCCTTCGTATTAACCTGGATGGACGTGGAAGACATTATTCTTAGTAAAGCATCACAAGAATGGAGAAGCATGAATCCTATGTACTCAATTTTGATATGAGGACAATAAATGACAATTATGGTTATGGGGGGAACAGAAAGAGGGAAGGAGGGAGGGGGGTGGGGCCTTGGTGTGTGTTACACTTTATGGGGGCAAGACATGATTGCAAGAGGGACTTTACCTAACAATTGCAATCAGTGTAACCTGGCTTATTGTACCCTCAATGAATCCCCAACAATAAAAAAAAAAAAAATTGGCACAGTAAGAGATAAATAACAACATACAATATAATAATAAAATAGAATAATTATAACAATGTAAAAAAATGCATATTTTTAATTGGAAGATGCCAGTATGAAAAGGCTACATACAGAATGATTCCAACTATATGATATCCTAGAAAAGGCAGGATCACAGATACAGCAGAAAGATCCCAGGAGCTGGAAAGGAAAGTTGTGGAACAGGGAATTTTAGGGACATGAAACTATTTTATATGATAGATACTGTAACAGCAGATTACATAGAAACACAGATTTGAAAAATCCACAGAAGTACACAAATCAAAAAATGACCTGTAACTTAAACAGTGGACTTTAGTCAACAATAACACATCAATATTAGTTCGTCAGTTATAACAAACGTCCACATCATTGAAGGTGCTTGTCAGAGAAAACTGAGCACAGGGTAGGGGTAAGTGTATGTCTCTTTGCATTCTACTCAGGTTTTGGTAAACCTAAAACTACTTCTGAAACAGTTATTTTTCAAAGAATGATCAATTAATCTTCCATTATATTAAATTTTAAAAAATGATATTTTAAAATCTCACCTAGATTATGAATTATAAAATTATATTTGAGAATTATGCAATAGAAGTTTATACAAATTCTGACAACAAAATTAAGCTGTCTTTGGAAGAAGAGTCCTTAGCCACCGATTTTTTATTGGCAGAACTTGACATACACATGTAGGAAAACAAAGAGAAAACTGAAAAGACAATTATCAAAAGGAGATATTTCTGTTTAAATAATTTTTAATTTTGATCCTTAGAATAAGATGTCATTTAAGGTGCTCTCTCTCCCCTCCTCTCTCCTCCTCCTCTCTCTGTTTCTCTCAGTCTCTCCTTTCTCCCCCTCTCCCTTTCCTCTCTCTCTCCCTCCCCCCCTTTTCTCTCTTTCTTGGTGCTGCTCTGCAACATCCCTCCCTCACCAATAAAAACCTTTCATACAAAAAAAATGTCATTTAAGTATTAAATCTCAGGATATGGTGTTATGGATTTTGGAAAAATGTAACTGAGATGTGATAACTGTGTTTCTATTTCAAGGTATTTGAATGTATCATCCGTAAAATTCACCGATCTCTCTAAAGTCTTCTCTTTTTCTGCAGAAGTTAATCCAAATGTTGACTAAGATCCTTCCCAGGTCTGAGAGTATGTCCTTTTAGGGAAAAACATATGTGTATTTCCATACTCTTGTTATTGTCTTTCACATATTCTCAGAGCAAATGAATTTTTATATTCCTTTCCGAGAAATAGTTTAACAGTATTTGCTCTATATCCTTTAGGAAATCTATAAGAGAATACGCTAAATTTTTTGAGATAAAGTTGTGAGTTATTCTATAGATATATTAATATCTAAGATATTGATATATATGTAAGCATATAGTATTCACTAGTTTATTATTTATTAAAAATCTAAGTATAAGAAAACTTCAAAATGTACTTTATAGTTTTGATAAACAAGTATTAAATATTTATAGAGGTATTGGTATGTGGAAGATACAGAGAGAAGCTTTATAAATTTGGGATATAAAAATATTTGGTTTACATTTTGTGATGAAATTAAGTCTTGAATACTCTCTATTTTATAAGAGAGAGAGATCTCCTTTGTGCAGTGACTGGAGTCTCATGAAGAAGTTGACCAGGACACAGATGAGAAGTACCAACTGCAAGAGGTGAGGGCCACCCAAGTAGAGCCCTGAGCCCTTCTTCATGCCGCATTTTATTTAGTCAAGGAACAAAGGGTTGAACTAGTGCCAACTAGTGACTTTCTGGTATATATCACTTATCAGAGGCTACACCATTTACTCCTCGACCCTTGCAAGGAAGTGTCATAAGGATGTTAATCTAATAACATCTGCCTATCATAAAACACTTGGGCTCTCTCTCATCTGGGAACACTGAGTCACTTGGTGGTTTTCTCCAAGTCACAAGGGATCTCGAGGTTTGCCAGGAGATTGTCTTGTTCTCAAAAGTTCCTTGAATGAGGTTAAGAAGAGGTAAATGTTTGTGAGGGCAGTATGTTGGATCAGGGTCCCACATCTTTGCATACACGAAAGTTTGAAGATTACTATTATTACATAAATGAACACATAGTCTATTCATTTACATTAGCAATTACAATACATGATTTCTCAGAAAATGTTTAACATTCATATAAAATAAGCCATATTTTGTAGACATACAAGTTAATAACCAAAAATTCTTAAATGGAAGAACATGGAAGAAATATAAAAACCAAGGACCTCTGTAACATGGTTTCACTTTAATAGTAAAGTGATTCTTAACTATTAAGTTAGAGAAAAATACTGCTAAAATATTTATTTGAAAAGAATAAAAAAAAACATCTCTTTGCTCTACATATATGTGAATGAAAATCATAGGAGAATGGAAAAGAAATTTTACGTTGAGTTATGCAGTCACCAAGGTTTTGTTGGTAAATAAAGCTAAAAGAGAATCCTCAAAAACTACTATAAACATAGAATTTTCTGATTATTCTTCAGTGGGATAACTATTGAAATGTTCTGTATTCTATCTATTATCAGCATAGCAATTAAGAAATTAAGAATATTAATTATAAAACTCTATGCTTTAACTTTTTTAAAAATAGCCCACGCCAAATAAAGATTTGTAGTACTGCTTTCTTCCTTGCTAAAGAAAAAGCACATTTATAGAAATCATCTCTTTTTGAAGTGTTGAAATACTCAGTAACCAAAAAGTTATTTGTAGGTGGATAACACACCTTTTGACTTTCAGCTCCTTTTCATAAGACAAATCATGATGGACGTTGAAGGCCCTGCAAACTTATCCAGAAGATTCTCAGACCTCTCTGAAACTAAAAATTTTGCAAAGGGACTCCTTGAAAACTGCTTGAAAATGCAATAAACATGTATGACTGACTCTCAAGAAGCTGAATACCAACAGAAATAGGCATTGGTCACTTAGTCAAGTCTTAAAGTATAACATACTGTACCTAATAAAATCAGCCACAAGCCTGAAGAAATTTAATGCACACAACTTCCTTTTGTTGCTGTTTAGCTTGTTTTAATGTTACTTTATGAGAAGCAGCTACTAATTCAATAAAACAAACAAACATAATAAATACATACTGACCAGTGATCACATAGCAAGTCTTAAGTAATATGCTAAATGTTAAGAATACAGTAAAAGAAAAGAATCTTGTCCTTAAAAAGTATAAAGTCTAATTATAATTTTTGATCATCTCAAATGCTAAATTCTATGTATTTCAGGTGTTGGTTTTGTAGTACATCATATTTAGCCTTTTCAAAAAATCAAGCCACTTGATCTGACATGATGAAAGCTGGAGATTTCCATCTCCTCAGTGGCTGTGACTGAGGATGTATTTTAGAATTTGCTTTGTTCATATTTCTAAAAATCTTAGTTTAACTTATGTTGCTAGCTCTGGGAGCATACTCAGAGCTAAAACAAGTTCAGTGCTAACTCTTTTTCTTAATTTGATTTAAAATTAATATGGAAGATATTAAACTTTATTTGTATCTTTGAAAACTCAACTGTCACAATCTCAAATATAATATTTTATTAAATTGCCTAATTTCTAAGAGATTTAGTACCTCGAAGATTTTTTTAAGTATTTTTGCCTTTCACATATGTATTTACTCCAGATAGTAACAGATAGTGTAACTTGATTAAAGATTTAACTCTGCGAGTTGTAACACAATTTGTGATGTTAGAAATGCAGAGTGTTTCCTATAATGAAGAATTCTAAAATAATAGCTTGTCATACACTTTGATTTAAAATAAATAATAAGGATCAAGCATGACAGATGATTAATACAGGGGAAAGTTTGAAAAATATAGAAATAATAAAAGGATATTCCTTTCAACATAACTTTTTGGAGAAAGTCTTTAATCCTCAATATAACAAAATAATAGAAAATTACATGATGGTATTCATATCCAGGTTTTAGCTATTGGTCCTTTGATCTTTAGAGGGCATATTAAATTTTATTTAAAACATGCTAAATAACTTCTTATAGAAAATGGCTATGCCTGTATCTAATGAATATTACTTCTGAAAATTGATTGTAATTCAAAAGATGCTGTTCTATTCAAAGCAAGTGTGTCCACTTAAAAATATGTATTTAATTGAATTTTAATTTAATCAACTTGAAGCTATGAATTTAGTGCTTCTGAAAGAAAGAGATTAAGACTGAATAAGAGAGGAGGTTCCCATCCTGCTTTGCTGGTACATTTAAGATTTCACCTGAAGGGCCCACCCTCTAGTACACTGAACAATGCTTTCCACATGGTTATTAAATCCCAGGGACAACGAAATAATAGGTCAGTGGATTTCACTTAGGACTTTCTTTAGCTCATTAAGTCTTGGGGTTTTCTTATGGAAAGTCAAACGTGCTGTATTTTTCTTACAATAGGGCAGTAGGTCTACTGAGTTTGATAAAATAACTACCACACATATCAAATTGTAATTTTGACTTAAAAAACATTTTTCATAAAGAAAAGAGCCAGAAATATTGTTAAACTGCTGAAAAGCCACCATGGAACAGTCCTGGCACACACAAAAAATAAGTATACATGCGTACACACACAGAAAAGAATATTCAGACTATTAAGAGTTAGATATGTAAAAACAAACTTTATAGTTTACCTGTGAAAGACCATATAACTAAAACTCATACAATTATTCCTAAGACTCTATTTAAGATTGCACACTATAAGATTGTCTCTCTCATTTTGCAAAGCCACAGTGTGACACGAAAATGAATTACATAAACTTTCATCACGTCTTTTAATAATCCACCTGTGTGAGATAAAACTTGGCAGGAGTAATGCAGGAAATATCTTTGCTTTAGATAACAAATACATACCCCCTCGTAACTGGTTGAAAGTAACATTTTACAAATTGCAAAATGCAGTTATTTAAATACTAAAACAATTATTCTGACCCCACCAGTAGAAAAAAGAAACAGGTAGAAAATAGTTTATCAGAGACACACTAGCATTGAGTTCTTCATTGTAAAATCAATTAGGTTCTAATGAAACGACTCCATATTAGTCAGGTAAAAAGTCCAGCTGCCAGGGAGATAAAGTGTCACAAAGTATCAGTGAAGAGCAAACAATCAATGAAACCTTAGTGGGAAAACAAACTTTCCTCTCTACCTTTAACAATGCAAACAGCAGGAATTTCAAAAGCTACAAAAGTGTGACCCTGCTGATAGTGACAAAACAACAGAGTTGATTATTCAATATGTCAGGATAGAAAGCTTCAAAGTTTTCCGATTGCATGTAATCACTTCTATTCATAATGAAATGTTGACTTCTTTTGATTTGTGTTTAATCCTTATCTGGGAAAATGTATGATTTTCAAATAATATAATCACACATACTTCAAACACTCATTAGATTGTTTTTGTCACAATTGGATGAAATCACTACACTATCAACAGGCATTTCAAAGTTAGCACAACAAACTTTGGTAATTGATAAAGATTAGTCATTGAAAGAATGTGTTAGGTACTACAGATTAAACTCAGTTCATCAGTTCAGAAATGTAGTGGTCAAATATGAGGAAAAAAAAAGTCATGAACAGGATCTATTGATGTTTTTATCCACAATATTTAACCAGTTGTTTTTCTTAAATTCAGAGACTCAATAAAATGCAGCAAGCAGATCAGAAAAGGATCTGAGGTGAGAATTTAGAATTATCAAATTTTAGAAGTTGAAGAAAGTTTAGGGGTTTTTTTGTTTGTTTGTTTTACAAACCTCTCTCTTTTTTTTTTTCTGGTTTTATAAACAGTTTGACACATTTTCATCACACTGGTTAACATTGCCTTCCTGGCATTTTCTTAGTTACTGTATTAAGAGAATTATATTCTACATTTACTAAGTTTCACATGTACCCTTGTAAGATGCACCACAGGTGTAATCCCACCAATCACCCTCCCTTTGCCCATCCTCCCCCCTCCCTCTCCTCCCTCTCCCCCTTCCCCATATTCTTAGGTTATAACTGGGTTATAGCAGCCTTAAAGAAAGATGGAGACTTTACCTCTTTCATGTTTACGTGGGTGGAGCTAGAACATATTCTTCTTAGTAAAGTATCTCAAGAATGGAAGGAAAAGAATCCAATGTACTCAGCCCTACTATGAGACCTCTCATTTTGAAGGTGAAGTGGCAGACTGAGAGTTAGGAACACATCCTTTGATTCTAGTCTGGTGTAATTTTCTTCTCGTTTCTATATTTTACTAGTATCCTAGCAATGCTAGTCACACAGAGAATGACAATTTCAGTCATATTTTATCTTAGCTGTAATCAAATTTGAGAACAGTCAGGTAAAACATAGGTAAACTCTATGCTTTTAATGATCTGTTCATCAAAGTACATTATTTCTAACCTTTTGGATGTGTTTTATGTATTTCCTTGAATCTCGGATAAAGAAAATTTTAATAGAGTTATAACCCAATATTGCTGTTGTGCTTGACTGTGAGAGACTAATCATTTTACGGTGTCTCATTGAATGATGGAAGTTTGCATACTTTTTACTTGTTGTCTTATCTGTGTTTTCACATGCTGTTTTAATGAAGAATAATGTACATTATGGTTCACAGAATAGGTTCCAGAGTCAGGAGGATTTGAGACAAATTTTACTACTGACAGGGTCCAACCTTGGGAAAATGTCTTCATCTCTTTATGTTTCAGTTTCCTCTTCTGTATAATGAGGGTAATAATAACATCAACCTAGGTAATATGAGACAACACCTGTGATGTGGTAAACACTACAGAAGGTTTTATAAAAGATGAGAGAGAGAAGACACATGAACACCAATCTCAGTTTGGTTCCCAATAATCATCCCCAGTAAACTCTCCTTCAGATGCGTTGTCATGTGTAAGAAGGGTTCTTTTTTATAGAAATGTGGATCTGTGTATTAATAAATGTACATATATTTGTATCCTCACGTACACACATTTATTGAATTCAGGATATCCTTTCATCTGTCTTTCTCATCTTATTTTACATAAAATTTCAAGTAATTTTTGAAAGGAATCCTAAGGTCAAGTAGGCACTTTTTATACATTTCAAATGGTAAAAAAGTCATGAAAAGTCTGTAATAATAATAATGTACATAGTAAATGAAAATAAGAAAAGTCCTGATAGAAGCCTTTATCATCACATCATTTACACACTAGATTTAAAATGCTATTTAACTGCTGAGCAACCACAATATTTTGAATGTTTCCATTATAGTCACTTTGTACACATCTATATGTATAACCAGATAGCTCTTATACAAGAAAATGTTTTTCATTGTCTTTAGATTATATTTATTTCCTTTTAAGGATTTTAGATATTTCTGTTATTTCCTATGCTAAATTATTTCCTGGACAGTGTTTTATCAAAATTTTAAATATTGAACCCATATCTCAAATAACTAATATTTCAACAGCAGACACCAAGTTGATAGAAATGATAGGAGTTGTTTTGTACCCAAATACAGTGTGGTGTCAAAGCCATTAAATAAGTAAAGACATCTTTGTTGCGTCCAAATAGCTGTCATGACTGTGACTCCTAGGAACGAAAATGGAGTAAGTTCATGCTTATTCTATCAATATTAAGATTGGAGTGGAAATTTAATGTTGATCGAAAATGGCTGCCTTTATAAATTTACACTTGTATTGCCTCTCAGGATCTGAAGAAAAAAGAGAGAAGTATTTCAAGAAAAATATCCCTTTTGTGATAAGTAATAACTTTTCATATTCAATTATCTAAGTAACTACAACTAGACTTTTATACTTAATTTTCAGCATTACTGAAAATGACAAATTCTACCCAAACTGTGTGATTCCATTACTCAATTACTCCTGAGTATGATAACATGTTTCCTATTCTGATAGATTATAGACTTCACTGAAGAAACAAATGTGGCCTTATTGTATCTCTGTTTCCTTAGGAATATTAGGTAAATATAAATGTAAGAAAGTTTATATAAATATATATGTGTATATATGTGTGTGTATGTATTTTTAATATACAGAGGGTGCCAAAAATGTATACACATATTAAGAAAGGAAACAAAACTGTATTAAAATTGTAATCCTCAAATCATGCTTGACTTCTGCAGTCAGATACAACATACAATGTACAAGATAACAAACATTATTGGTATATATTGAGTATTACAATTTTAATACATTTTTTTCCTATCTTAAAATGTGTTTACTTTTTTGACACCCTCTGTACATATACATGTATGTATTATCCATAATTTGGAGGCTTTTGAGTCCTTTTCATTCTGTTCCAATGTCATTATTTAAAAATTAACATAAAGTTATTGATGATGCCCAGGGCACTTTTTCCTGCTTGTCACCTTCCCCATTCTCTAAACTTGGATTGAAATTTATGGCCTTCAGATTCGTGTAGGGGCTGCTCCATTGTTTATTGGTTTTAATTATTGCAGTGATTTCATACTTAAGGTTTTATGATACTTTTGTGAACTTGCCACCATGTGCTTATGTTTGCAACATTGTCCAAACATCTTGGTAAAGTTTCATAACCTTGGTGTACCAGAGCCTCATGGTTGTGTCCCTGTGGACATGTGGCAGTGTCTTACTGAGTGGTGCTCATCATTGTGTGCCATGGTGAGAATGTCAGAGCTTGAATTAGAGCAATAAACAAAGCACATTTCTTGTTAAAGTTGGAAAGAATGGAAGTGAAATCAGGGACATGTTAATCCATGTCTATGAAGATAATGCCATGAAGGAAATGGCACTGCACACGTGGATTAAACGTTTTTCTGAGCAGAGAGAAAATATAACTGATAAATATAGGTGAGGTAATGAACAGAGCTGATGAAAACATTCAAAAAATGTGTCCAATTGTGCATCAAAATAATCAGCTGACTGTGAGAATCATAGCAGACCAAGTAAACATTGATAGAGGAAAGTTAAAAATATCTTCACTGAAAATCTTAGCATGAGAAAGGTGTGTACAAAATTGGTCCCAAGGAAGCTCACCAATGCACAAAAGCAAAGGAGGGTTGAAATTTGCCAAGACCTTTTTTGCAGAGCAATGATGATGTTATCACTCACGGGTGATGAATCGTGGGACTAATACAACTCTGAAACAAAGTGTCAAAGTGCACAATGGAAGTCAGTCAGTTCTCCACAAGCAAAAAATTCCATCAGGCCAAATCAAGAGATGTCGTTGACCTTTATTGATAACAGAGAGACCTTATTATGAATCTGTACCAAATGGACAAACTGTTAACCAAGTGTACTTCTTGGAAGTGCTGAAAATGCAGTGTAAAAAAGTTGGACCAAAACATTCTTTATTTTTCAAAAAGAACTCTTGGCCCTTGCATCACAACAAAACACCAGATCACACAGCACTGTTGTGAGGGAGTTTTTAGCCAGTAAACAAATAACTGTATTGCAACACACCCCTACTCATCTGGTCTGGCCTCAAATGACTTTTTTCTTTACCTGAAAAGAAAGAAAATATTGAAAAGAAGACATTGTGATGACATTCAGGACATCAAGGATAATGTAATGACAGCTTTGATGACCATGCCAGAAAGAGTTCCCAAATTGCTTTAAAGAGTGGAGCAGGCACTGGAGTTGGTGCATAGCTTCCCACAGGAAGTACTTCAAAGGGGACTCTGGTGATAATCAGCAAAGAGCCATGCAGTGCTTTTTCTAGGATGAGTTTGCAAACTTAAGTGCCAAACCTCGTACACAGGTATAATGATTAGTTTTAATGTGCCCACTTGATTCGGCCGTGGGGTGTCCATGTATTTTGTCAATCATTATTTTGGGTGTTTCTGTGAAATTATTGTTATATAAGATCAACATTTCCATCTTTAAACTGAATTAAATATATGCCCTCCCAAAGGTGGTAAGTTTCATCCAATGAAGTGAAAACTTGATTAGAATGAAAGGGCTCTCCTCCTCAAGTATGTAAGAATTCTTCTGCCCAAGAGGCTTTGAAGTGGAACATTGGTTCCTTATAGGTCTACAGTAATTTTTGAACTGCATCTTAAACCGGGACTTCAGGTTTGAGGTTTTCCAGCCTCTATAATAGTACGAGCCAATTCTTTTTTTTTTTTTGCAGTTTTTGGCCGGGGCCAGGTTTGAATCCACCATCTCAGGTACATGGGGCCAGTGCCCTACTCCTTTGAGCCATAGGCACCGCCCACTATGAGCCAACTCTTTACTATCTGTCTAACATCTATCTATCTATCTATCTATCTATCTATCTATCTATCTATCTATCTATCTTTGTATCTATATCTTTCCTTCCATCCACCTCATTGGTTCTGTTTCTCTGGAGTACTCTAACATCATAGGCTTTTGCAATTTGTCTTCTCTCTCAACATTTTGTTTACGTTGTTAATCCATATTCTTGTACAAAGTTGCAATTTAATAATTACAACAGTTGGTTAGTGTTCCATTCTGCAAATATGACAAAATTAATTTATTCCTTTATCAGTGGACATTTAGATTCTTCCTTTATCATTTTTCTATTATGAACGATGTTGTTATGACTATGTTAGTACTTTGGTTTATTATGCTTTTGCAAGAGACTGTCTATAGGACATGCTTTTAAAATAGAATTACTCATTTGTAAAGTATATGGCTGTTCGGATTTTCAGGAAAGTGCCTGATTATATTCCAAGGGTTGCAATTATTTATATTGCAGTGAGCAGTTCATAGGATTTCCATTAACATACCTCCTCACCAATACTTGTCATAATAAGCTGTATCATTTGGGTGAATGTAGTAAGTGGAAAGCGTCATATAATTGTTATCCTAATTCACATTTCTATTATGATTAAGGAGTTCAACCATTTTCCATATGTCGATTTATATGGCATGTTCCTTTCATTTGCTATAAAATGCTGTTTATTCTATTTGGTCATTATTTTGTTGCGATGCTTATCCTTTTTTGTATTGATTCATTAACGTAATCTTTCAACAAATATTTATAGGTTGTGTACGGCTTGCCAGACACTCCTTTAGTCACTGGAACACAATAGAAAACAAAATACAAAAATTTACTTCCCTCATAGATCTAAACATAGTGGAGAAACAGACAAAGCACAAAATAATAAGCTATGTAGTAATCACAAAGGAATCACGGCTTTGAAGAAACAAAGCAAGAAAAGTGGTTACAGAATAGAGGGAAAATGTTCAATAAAATTAAAATGGAATAAGATGTGTAATATGTAGCATACTAAAAATTTTCATTGTTTGTAAAATAATAAAATACATTATTAACATGGTGGAAATTTGTCTTTTTTTATTCAAGGTTCATACATTTTGTTTCTTATTTGAGAAATCTTTAAAATGTTTTTCCAAATTTCTGCTATTTGTTTCTATACTTTTTAACTTTCATAGCTAAGTGATAAATACATTTAGAGTAAATTCATTGTTCTGGGGTGTGAGGAAAGCATACATTTATAATCCAAATAGATGACTGTCTGTTAGTTTTGAAAAATTATTTTCTTTTCTTTCTAACCTCTTTTTCTGAGTTTTCTATTAGTGCCTATTTTGTTTTATCCTGTGTCATTATTTCTCTCTTAATAACTTGGTTTATAGGAAGTTGATATATAATGGAGCATTTCCCTCCCCTTATCTTCTTTGTTTTTCATGAAGTCTTGACTATTCTGAGACCTCGATTTCTCACACAAGATTTGGAATCAGCCTATAGTTATTCACACCAAAGCTCTACTGGGATTTTTATTACAATTACTGTGAATACTCAGATCATTTTTTTTTACAATTTATTAAATAATAGCTATGTACATTGATAAAATCATGGGGCATCATTCATTAGCTTCACAGAACGTTTCACATATACCCTTGTAAGATGCACCGCTGGTGTAATCCCACCAATCCCCTTCCCTCTACCTACCTCCCCATCCCTCCCCTCTCTTTCCCCCTTCCCCCTATTCTTAGGTTGTAACTGGGTTATACCTTTCATGTGAAAACCCTAAATTAGTTTCATAGTAGGGCTGAGTACATTGGGTACTTTTTCTTCCATTCTTGAGATACTTTACTAAGAAGAATATGTTCCAGCTCCATCCATGTAAACATGAAAGAGGTAAAGTCTCCATCTTTCTTTAAGGCTGCATAATATTCCATGGTGTACATATACTATAATTTATTAATCCATTCGTGGATCGATGGACACTTGGGCTTCTTCCATGACTTAGCAATTATGAATTGGGCTGCAATAAACATTCTGGTACAAATATCTTTGTTATGATGTGATTTTTGGTCTTCTGGGTATATGCCCAGTAGAGGGATTACAGGATTGAATGGCAGATCTATTTTTAGATCTCTAAGTGTTCTCCATATCTCTTTCCAAAAGGAATGTATTAGTTTGCATTCCCACCAGCAGTGCAGAAGTGTTCCCTTTTCTCCACATCCGCGTCAACATCTCTGGTCTTGGGAATTTGTGATATAGGCTAGTCTCACTGGAGTTAGATGGTATCTCAAAGTAGTTTTGATTTGCATTTCTCTGATGATTAAATATGATGAGCATTTTTTCATATGTCTGAAGGCCGCACGCCTGTCTTCTTCAGAAAAGTTTCTCTTCAAATCCCTTGCCCAGCCTGCGATGGTATCCCTTGTTCTATTCTTGCTAATGCGTTTGAGTTCTCTGTGGATTCTGCTTATTATACCTTTGTCAGAGACATAACCTGCAAATATCTTCTCCCATTCTGAGGGCTGTTTGCTTGCTTTACTTACTGTGTTCTTGGCTGTGCATAAGCTTTTTAGTTTCATCAAGTCCCAGTAGTGTATTTTTGAAGCAGCTTCAATTGCCCGGGGGGTCCTCCTCATAAAATACTCACCCAGACCGATTTCTTCAAGGGTTTTCCCTGCACTCTCCTCTAGTATTTTTATAGTTTCATATCTTAAGTTTAAATCTTTGATCCAGTGAGAGTCTATCTTTGTTAATGGTGAAAGGTGTGGGTCCACTTTCAGTCTTCTGCAGGTTGCCAGCCAGTTCACCCAGCACCATTTGTTAAATAGGGAATCTTTTCCCCACCGAATGTTTTTAATTGGCTTGTCAAAGACTAAATAACGGTAAGTAGCTGGATTCATCTCTTGGTTCTCTATTCTGTTCCAGACATCTACTTCTCTGTTTTTGTGCCAATACCATGCTGTTTTGATCACTATCAATTTGTAGTATAGTCTGAGGTCTGGTAGCATAATTCTTCCTGCTTTGTTTTTATTTCTGAGTAATGTCTTGGCTATTCGAGGTTTTTTTCTGATTCCATATAAAATGAAGTATTGTTTTTTCAAGATTTTTAAAGTATGACAGTGGAGCTTTAATAGGGATTGCATTAAAATTATATATTGCTTTGGGTAGTATAGACATTTTAACAATGTTGATTCTTCCCAGCTATGAGCATGGTATGTTTTTCCATTTGTTAATATTTTCAGCTATTTCTTTTCTTAGAGTTTCATAGTTCTCTTTGTAGAGATATTTCACGTCCTTTGTTAGATAAATTCCCAAATATTTCATCTTCTTTGGCACTACTATGAATGGGATAGAGTCCTTAACTGTTTTTTCAACTTGACTTTTCTTGCTATATATAAAGGCTACCGATTTATGAATGTTAATTTTGTAACCTGAGACACTGCTGTATTCCTTGATCACTTCTAAGAGTTTTGTAGTAGAGTCCCTAGTGTTTTCCAGATATACTCTCATATCATCCGTGAAGAGCAAAAGTTTGATCTCTTCTGACCCTATATGGATACCCTTGATCACCTTTTCTTGCCTAATTGCAGTGGCTAAAAGTTCCATTACAATGTTAAAAAGCAATGGAGACAATGGGCAGCCTTGTCTGGTTCTTGATCTGAGTGGAAATGATTCCAATTTAACTCCATTCAATATGATATTGGCTGTGGGTTTGCTGTAGATGGTCTCTATCAGTTTAAGATATGTCCCTTCTATACTGATTTTCTTAAGTGTTCTGATCATGAAGGGATGCTGGATATCGTCAAAAGCTTTTTCTGCTTTGATTGAGAGAATCATATGGTCTTTGTTTTTTAATTTGTTTATGTGCTGGATTACATTTATAGATTTACCAGCCTTGAGACCCTGTGATAAAACCGACTTGGTCATGATGTATAATTTGTTTGATGTGTTGCCGGATTCTGTTTGTTAGGATCTTGTTGAATATTTTTGCATCTATATTCATTAGTGATATTGGTCTATGATTTTCTTTTCTTGTTGGGTCTTTTCCTGGTTTGGGGATCAGGGTGATGTTTGCTTCATAGAATGTGTTGGGTAGTCTTCCTTCTTTTTCTACCTTTTGGAACAGGTTGAGTAATATAGGTACGAATTCCTCTTTAAAGGTTTGGTGGAATTCAGACATGAAACCATCTGGTCCCGGGCTTTTCTTTTTAGGGAGGTTTTGTATGATTGATGCTATTTCCGAACTTGATATGGGCCTGTTCAACATTTCCACTTGATTCTGGCTAAGTCTTGGAACGTGACGTGCTTCCAAGTATTGGTCAATTTCCTTCAGATTTTCATATTTCTGAGAATAAATTTTCTTACAATATTCATTAAGAATTTTTTGGATTTCTGAGGAGTCTGTTGTTATTTCATCTTTGTTGTTTCTGATTGATGAGATTAGAGGTTTTACTCTTTTTTCCTGATTAGGTTGGCCAAAGGTTTATCTATTTTATTGACCTTTTCGAAAAACCGGCTTTTTGATTTATTGATCTGTTGTATTATTCTTTTGTTTTCAATTTCATTTAATTCTGCTCTAATTTTGGTTATTTCTTTTCTTCTACTGGGTTTGGGGTTGGAATGCTCTTCCTTTTCCAGTTGTTGAGATGTCCCATTAAGTTGTTAACTTCCTCTCTTTCCGTTCTCTTGAGGAAGGCTTGCAGTGCTATAAATTTCCCTTTTAGAACTGCCTTTGCGGTGTCCCAGAGGTTCTGATAGTTTGTGTCTTCATTGTCGTTTTGTTCCAAAAAATTGGTGATTTCTTTCTTAATCTCATCTCTGACCCAGCTATCATTCAGCATAAGGTTATTTAAGTTCCTTATTTTTGTATGAGTATGCAGATTCCTGTTGTTACTCAGCTCAATTTTTATTCCATGGTGGTCCGAGAAGATGCATGGAATAATTTCTATTCCTTTAAATTTACTGAGGTTAGACTTGTAACCTAAGATGTGATCGATTTTGGAGTAAGTTCCATGGGCTGATGAGAAGTATGTGTATTCAGTTTTGTTGGGATGAAATGTTCTGTAGATGTCTGCTAAATCCAAATGTTGGATGGTTAGGTTTAAATCTAAGATTTCTTTCCTCAGCTTCTTATTGGAGGATCAATCCAACACTGCCAAAGGAGTGTTGAAATCTCCGACTATTATGGAGATGGAGGAAATCAAGTTGCTCCTGTCTGTTAGAGTTTCTCTTATAAATTGAGGTGCATTCTGGTTGGGTGCATAGATATTAATAATTGAGATCTCATCATATTGAGTATTACCCTTAACAAATATGAAGTGGCCATTCTTGTCCTTCCTTACTTTTGTTGGTTTAAAGCCTATTGTATCTGCAAATAAAATTGCAACACTTGCTTTTTTCTGATTACCATTTGCCTGAAATATGGACAACCAGCCTTTCACCCTGAATATGTATTTGTCTTTTAAGTTAAGATGTGACTCTTGTATGCAACAGATATCTGGCCGGAGTTTTTGTATCCAATCAGCTAACCTGTGCCTCTTTAGAGGACAGTTTAAGCTGTTCACATTAATGGAGAATATTGATAAGTCTGGTGAAGTTTTGGATATCAAGTTTTTCAAAAGTCCAGTGGGCATTTTTAATCCTTTCGCCAGTGTGGAAATTGGAGTTTGATCCAAAGTTTCTGAGTGAGTTTACTTTTGTGGTATAGGATTGGGTTGGTCATTATGGAGGATAGGTCTGAGAATATCCTGAAGAGCTGGTTTGGTTATGGCAAATGTCTTCAACATATGAATGTCATTAAAGTATTTAATTTCTCCATCATAAATGAAACTCAGTTTAGCTGGATACAAGATCCAGGGTTGAAAGTTATTTTGCTTTAGGAGATTAAAAGTCGGTGACCACCCTCTTCTGGCTTAAAAAGTTTTAGCAGAGAGATCTGCAGTCATTCTAATATTCTTCCCTTTGAAGGTAATGGTTTTCTTTCTCCTGGCAGCTTTGAGAATTTTCTCCTTTATATTAACTTTAGTGAAGTTAATTATGATATGCCTGGGGGATGTCTTATTGGGGTTGAGTCGTGCTGGGGTTCTGAAGCTGTCTGCTATCTGAATTTCAGAATCTCTAGGCATGTCTGGAAAATTCTCTTTCATAATTTCATGCAGAAGGGCCTCTGTGCCCTGTGAGGCCACTTCATCTGTTTCTGGAACTCCTATGATTGGGATATTCATCTTCCTCGAATTATCCTAGAGCTCTCTGAGAGAATGATCCATTTTTGCTCTCCATTTCTCTTCCTCTTCGAGCTTTGTCTTTGATGTCAGAAATCCTTTCTTCTGCTTGCTCCATTCTGTTGCTGAGGGATTCTACTGTATTTTTCATATCTTTGAGGGCTGCAAATTCTTGCTTCAGTTTGTCCAAGTCTTTGGTGGTTTTGTCTTTAAATTCGTTAAATTCTTGAGACAACTTTTGAATTTCTCCTCGAATTCCTAATTCCACTTTGTTAATCTTGTCTGCAATCCAAATTCTGAATTTGATTTCTGACATCTCAGCCAGTTGTTTATGAATGGGATCTTCAATTACATCTGCCATATCTTTCCTTGGGGGGGGTTGATCTATTCTGGTTATTCACGTTACCAGAGTTTTTCCGCTGATTCCGCCCCATGGTTGTTTTACTGCCTTTGATTTTTTCCCCTGGGGCTTTGTCGAGGGCCTGTACAGTATTGTGGCCTGAGAAACTGGGGCCCTGTCTGGTGTGGTGGGGCTAAGTGGTTCTTTCTTGTTTTCAGCTGGTTTCTGTTCCACCCTTTTGTTTGTATCCTTGTAGTCGCAGCCCGCCTCGGGGGGGGGGGGTTGATGTGCGTTCTACAACCTTCTCTCTTAGTGCAGCTCAAATCCACCAGGTTACTTGCTGAATTTTTGTCCTTTAACTCTCCTTCTGGATGGGAGCCTCTGTGGAAAGCTGGCTTCAGTCAGCCATCTTGTCTCCTTGCACCTAGGGTAGCCATGGGGCTCCAATGCAATGGGAGCAGAAGCAATGTTCCCACCACCGACAGCCTGAAGTTTTCAAGAAGTAGACGTACCGCCTTTGCTGTTTCTCTCCCTCTCATTTTTTAACTAAAATAAACACATTTACAATGATAGTTTCATCCTTATGTTCATGGGGATTTTTTTCTGTTTCTGTGTGTTTCCTTTAATGTCTGTTAATAAAGTTATATATTATACACACATACATATCACAGAGGCCTTTTAATTTTTTGAGTTTTGTTTGTGGCTAGAGCTTCCAGCAATATGTTGAATACATTTTCCTGACTTTATATAAAAAGATGTCTAAAAATGCTTTTGTATTCTCTTTGCAATTAATTGTATAATTTCCATAATGACAGATTTATATATTCTTTTACCAACAGAACTCTTCTGATCCATCTGTACTGACTAGAATGCCCAGTACTGTTTTCATTATTGTCTATACTAATAAGTATTTATAACTTTCATTATGAAATTATAATGAAAATAATAATATTTTCATATTTTAATAATAATATTTTAAATGTCCTCATTTAAAAGGCAAATTCTATGATTTCTGAACTTATTGAATTCAAAACTGTTATTGATGCAAATTTAAATAGTAGGTATCATGGTCTTGATCAGAGTCTCAAACAGAATGCTTGGAATCATTTTATTCATTTGAGAAATCCTCTTTGTAATCCTATTTACCAAAAAAAATTTTTTTTAATAAGAATGAAAGTTGAATTTCATCATATGCTTTTATATGCAAATTTCAAAATATTTGTATTTTTCAATATATTAATTTTTAATTACAATAATTTCTATCTTTAAAAAGTTGCATTTCGTGGCTGGGTACCACTGGCACACACCAGTAATCCTAGTTACTTAAGATGTTGAGGCAGGAAGATCTCTTGAGCCCAGGGGCTGGAAGCTGCAGTGAGCTATGATCGTGCCATATTCTAGCTTAGGAGACATCTGTTAAGTATTTTGAAATGTCACCTATGATTGTGCACTTTTCAATTTCTCCTTACAAGTCAATGAAATTTTGCCTTATCTACTATGTTTTAATGAAATCCCATTATGTACATATAAATTAAAGTTCTTGTATCTATGTATTAGATATTTATAATTTTAAAATGTCCGATTTTATTCTTTTAATATTTAAACAGAAACAAAATATTTAGAAATGTTTATAAAGTGTACAATTTTGAAACTTGACGGGGGTAATGAATCTCAGCAAAAGTATTACGAAGTATTGATAATTGAAGTAACTAAGAAGTGAAAACACGTATCACTGGAATGATGATATGAGCCAATGTGAAATGATATGATCTTTAGAATGTTGGAGACACATGTATATTTATAAAGCGTTATGCCTAAACTAAAATCAGAATATGGTATGTGAAGATATTATGACTGTACAAAGGTTTTGCTTCTCTTTTCCCTTTTTCTGCTTATCCTTCTCCTCCTCCTTCCTCAAGAATAGTTCGATATTCTATTTTAAAATCCAAACTGACTTTGAATAAATGTCGACTGACATCCCTTAAATCTGAGTTACCCTGGTATTGTGACTGCCAAAAAATATGCTGATGTGATGGGCTCTCTATGTTGTGTTGAATGATTGAAGTATTCATTTACGACTTTACTTTTAACATCACTTAACAGAGATATATGAACTAATAGCTGTTTATCATTTCAATAGATATCCTACCTAAACCCATCATATTCTAACATTCACATTATAAATGTTGCTGATAAATATTTTATAGATGATGTAAGATAAAATTGTACATCCACAAAGCTGAGATCATTGAGTTATTGATTCAATGCCCCTTGCTAAAATTATCAAGCTGACTATTATGTCAGCTCAAAGATGATACATGAATAAAATCTATTAGTCTATGTCAGGATGCTTTTAATTTCAAGGAATGTTTTAAATTTAGCGTGAATTTTTTTTTCTTCATCATCAATGATACTTCAGCTGTGTCAGTAAATCAAAACATAAAGCATAAAAGGTATAACTTATGTCTTTTACAACTCTCTTTTCTTAACGTGTGTATACACATCATTTGCTCTCTTTAATACAATATATTAACAAAACTCTACAGCAATGATAGATTATCCATATCATACATATACATTGGTATTTTGTTTAAAAATATTGGTAAGACCAAGAACATTAAAAATAAAAAAGCCTCACTAAGTTTTGAGGCAAACGAGTAACTGACAGATTTCTATCCCATCCCCAGAGTCAATTATGGGAGAGTTAAACTTGTGTTATTTTAGTGTTCACTAGTTTGGTAGATATACTCTAATACCTTTTCTGAATCATTAAAATTTCACTTTCTTTAAGAAATCTTGGTTCCTTTACTTGGAGAATTTTATTCAATACCAAGGTCAGGATGTAATATTTACTATATATACAGATAAATTTTGGAAGTGAAATGCTATAATTAATGATTTTAAAGAAACATCAACTACTATTTTACAAAACACAATTTGACAGTACCCAGATCATGTTATTGCTTTATCGTGAGTTAGGATATTTATTTATAAGTGAAAAAAAATGAATTTACATAATCAATAATACTAATAATCAATTTAACTAAGGCTGAAATTTCCCCTAATAAATGTGATTTATTGTTTGCATTTTTAAAACATATTAAATGAGAAGAAAATTAAAAAGTTAATGCATTTATTTAAAATAATTATAAATCATTTTAAATTTATAGGCTTGATAGAGAAAAATGAAATAAAAGTAATCTATAAAGTGTTTTTAAAAAATAATTCCTATGAGATCAAAATGGTTGTGTTGTGAAATTCCTCTGATAAATAGTAATAATAGTGTTGCAAATAGGCAGGAAAATCCTTCCTCTAAATTGTAAGATTTTTATGGAAGGGGAACTGAGGTCTGTGCTTACTTAAACATAAAAGACACTGGCATAGAGCTGAATTAGGCAAATGAATCCCTTTAGCCATGGATAATATAGCCAGAGAATTTAATTTGAAGTCTGCAATCTTCAGCTTGGCAATCCCCACAATAGGATATCCAAGGAGAGTCAAACTTGGCAGTGATTGATAGTATTTTTCAAAGTGTTCGTGGTATAAAATGGTCATTATATATATGGCTGTTCTTTTAACAATATTTAAGTGGAAGCTGTGTTTAGAAGTTCAGGTGTAAACACAGTAAGAACCTGGGGAAAATAATTTGCAATATGGAGACATTAACAAGTCTACTACATGGAGTAATGCCAAAGGGAAGAATCAAGAACACTGAGACCAGAAACAAACACAGAGACCTGAGCCAAGAAATCTGACTTATGATGCCTGCAAGGGCAAGGGTATATGCATAAAAGCCTTGGACAGTATTTCTGGAGTTCTATCTGCTGAATCAGCTTTCCCCAATTAGATTACTCTTTCACTGATGGTGGCAAAGCCAAAGTCATTTCTGATGGACTCAGTGTTAAACTTGCTCAAAAGTAATTTTGATGTTGATGAGATGTCCTGTGTAATTTTTACTTATCCTACAACTTTTCTACAAATGTAATGATGTTCATGTTTTAGAGAATGAACATACACGTTTTTCTATTTCAAAGGCCTTCCTAAAACATACATATCAGAAAGAAAAAGAAAACATTCCAGCACCATGCAGTTTTCATAAAAACAATATTTTTTATTCAAAAATCTAAATTAGAGCACAACTATTAGTCTAAAAGCATATGCTATAAATCCACATGAGACAATAAAATCAATAAAGCCTCCAATAAAATATACTACTGATAAGTGTACAACACAGGTACATATCAAATATATTCCAATAAATGAAAGACTCCAGAACAAATATGTAACAGAACAGTTACATATTTGTATGTTTCTATTTATATAACAATCTGGAAAAAAAAACAAATGTACAGGGACAGAAAATAGATCAGCTCTGTCCAGGGTCTGAAAATAGGGGTACAGGCTAATTATCTAGGGTAATCTAAACGTGTGCATATTACTAGGAACATTGCAAAAACTTACAGCACTGTATTCTTTAAAAGGGTAAGTTTTGAGCCGAGTAACAGCTTCCTTGCATCTGGGCACCGTGAGTCTGGGGAGATAGGACTCCAGGCATCTCTGGCTGGTGGGAACTGCCTATCACCACTCCTATGAGGATACAGGGAGTCAGCGAGAGACTTCTGGACCCCAAGAGGAGGACTAAAACAGTGGAAAACCGGCAAGTGGTCGCGTGTGTTCAATCCGTCTAAACCCGCCCACAACTTCCACAGGCACAAGAACTTAAAGAGCAAGAGGAAGTGAAAGGAAAATTAGGGCAAGGAAACAGATAAAAGAACACACTCATGAGGAAGAATCAGCAGAAAACTCCAGGCAACATGAAGAACCAGTCCAGAACAACCCCGCCAAGGGACCATGAGGTAGCTACTGCAGAGGATTCCACCTATACAGAAATGTTAGGAATGACAGAAAGGGAATTTAGAATACACATGTTGAAAACAATGAAAGAAATGATGGAAACAATGAAGGAAACTGCTCATAAAGTGGAAAATAACCAAAAAGAAATCCAAAAACAGAATCAAATCAGAGATGAACGATTTGAAGAATATAAAAAGGATATAGCAGAGCTGAAGGAAATGAAACAGTCAATCAGGGAACTTAAAGATGCAATGGAAAGTATCAGCAACAGGTTAGACCATGCAGAAGAAAGAATTTCAGAGGTAGAAGACAAAGTTTTTGAGATAACTCAGATAGTAAAAGAGGCAGAAAAGAAGAGAGAGAAAGCAGAACGTTCACTGTCAGAATTATGGGACTTTATGAAGCGTTCCAACATACGAGTTATAGGAATTCCAGAAGGGAGAATGCCCCAGAGGAATGGAAGCCATACTAGAGAATATTATAAAAGAAAATTTCCCAAACATCACCAAAGAGTCTGACACACTGCTTTCAGAGGGCTATCGGACCCCAGGTCGCCTCAACTCTAACCGAGCTTCTCCAAGACACATTGTGATGAACCTGTCCAAAGTCAAGACAAAAGAAAAGATTCTGCAAGCTGCCAGGAGTAAGCGCCAGTTGACCTACAGGGGCAAATCCATCAGAGTGACCTCAGACTTCTCTAATGAAACTTTCCAAGCAAGAAGACAATGGTCATCTACCTTTAATCTACTTAAACAGAACAATTTTCAGCCCAGAATTCTGTACCCTGCTAAGCTAAGCTTCAAAATTGACGGAGAAATCAAATCATTTATGGATATACAAACATTGAGGAAATTCGCCACAACAAGACCAGCTCTACAGGAAATACTTCAACCTGTTCTGCACACTGACCACCACAATGGATCAGCAGCAAAGTAAGAACTCAGAAATCAAAGGACAGAACCTAACCTCCACACTGATGCAAAAGATAAAACTAAGCAATGGACTCTCACAAAATAAGACGAATAGAATACTACCACACTTATCAATTATCTCAATAAATGTTAATGGCTTGAATTCCCCACTGAAGAGACATAGATTGGCTGACTGGATTAAAAAACACAAGCCATCTATTTGCTATCTGCAAGAAACACACCTGGCTTCAAAAGACAAATTAAAGCTCCGAGTCAAGGGTTGGAAGACAATTTTTCAGGCAAATGGAATTCAGAAGAAAAGAGGAGTTGCAATCTTATTTTCAGATACATGTGGATTTAAAGCAACTAAAGTCAAAAAAGACAAAGATGGTCACTTTATATTGGTCAAGGGAAAACTACAACAAGAAGACATTTCAATTCTAAATATCTATGCACCAAATTTAAATGCTCCCAGATTCTTGAAACAGACCTTACTCAGTCTGAGCAATATGATATCTGATAATACCATAATAACAGGGGACTTTAACACACCTCTTACAGAGCTGGACAGATCCTCTAAACAGAAATTAAACAAAGATATAAGAGATTTAAATGAGACCCTAGAACAATTATGCTTGATAGACGCATATAGAACACTCCACCCCAAAGATAAAGAATATACATTCTTCTCATCACCCAATGGAACATTCTCCAAAATTGATCATATCCTGGGACACAAAACAAATATCAACAGAATCAAAAGAATTGAAATTTTACCTTGTATCTTCTCAGACCATAAGGCACTAAAGGTGGAACTCAACTCTAACAAAAATGCTCGACCCCACCCAAAGGCATGGAAATTAAACAATCTTCTGTTGAATAACAGATGGGTGCAGGAAGAAATAAAACAGGAAATCATTAACTTCCTTGAGCATAACAACAATGAAGACACAAGCTACCAAAACCTGTGGGATACTGCAAAAGCAGTTTTGAGAGGAAAATTCATCACTTTAGATGCCTACATTCGAAAAACAGACAGAGAGCACATCAACAATCTCACAAGAGACCTTATGGAATTGGAAAAAGAAGAACAATCTAAGCCTAAACTCAGTAGAAGAAAAGAAATCTCCAAAATCAAATCAGAGATCAACGAAATTGAAAACAAAAGAATCATTCAGAAAATTAATGAAACAAGGAGTTGGTTTTTTGAAAAAATAAATAAAATAGATAAACCATTGGCCAGACTAACTAGAAATAGAAAAGTAAAATCTCTAGTAACCTCAATCAGAAACGATAAAGGGGAAATAACAACTGATCCCACAGAGATACAAGAGATCATCTCTGAATACTACCAGAAACTCTATGCCCAGAAATTTGACAATGTGAAAGAAATGGATCAATATTTGGAATCACACCCTCTCCCTAGACTTAGCCAGGAAGAAATAGACCTCCTGAACAGACCAATTTCAAGCACTGAGATCAAAGAAACAATAAAAAAGCTTCCAACTAAAAAATGCCCTGGTCCAGATGGCTTCACTCCAGAATTCTATCAAACCTTCAAGGAAGAGCTTATTCCTGTACTGCAGAAATTATTCCAAAAAACTGAGGAAGAAGGAATCTTCCCCAACACATTCTATGAAGCAAACATCACCCTGATACCAAAACCAGGAAAAGACCCAAACAAAAAGGAGAATTTCAGACCAATCTCACTCATGAATATAGATGGAAAAATTCTCAACAAAATCCTAGCCAATAGATTACAGCTTATCATCAAAAAAGTCATTCATCATGATCAAGTAGGCTTCATCCCAGGGATGCAAGGCTGGTTTAACATACGCAAGTCCATAAACGTTATCCACCATATTAACAGAGGCAAAAATAAAGATCACATGATCCTCTCAATAGATGCAGAAAAAGCATTTGATAAAATCCAGCATCCTTTTCTAATTAGAACACTGAAGAGTATAGGCATAGGTGGCACATTTCTAAAACTGATTGAAGCTATCTATGACAAACCCACAGCCAATATTTTACTGAATGGAGTAAAACTGAAAGCTTTTCCTCTTAGAACTGGAACCAGACAAGGTTGTCCTCTGTCACCTTTACTATTCAACATAGTGCTGGAAGTTCTAGCCAATACAATTAGGCAAGACAAGGAAATAAAGGGGATCCAAATGGGAGCAGAGGAGGTCAAACTCTCCCTCTTTGCTGACGACATGATCTTATACTTAGAGAACCCCAAAGACTCAACCACAAGACTCCTAGAAGTCATCAAAAAATACAGTAATGTTTCAGGATATAAAATCAATGTCCACAAGTCAGTAGCCTTTGTATACACCAATAACAGTCAAGATGAGAAGCTAATTAAGGACACAACTCCCTTCACCATAGTTTCAAAGAAAATGAAATACCTAGGAATATACCTAACGAAGGAGGTGAAGGACCTCTATAAAGAAAACTATGAAATCCTCAGAAAGGAAATAGCAGAGGATATTAACAAATGGAAGAACATACCATGCTCATGGCTTGGAGGAATCAACATTGTTAAAATTTCTATACTTCCCAAAGCTATCTACCTATTCAATGCCATTCCTATCAAAGTACCTACATCGTACTTTCAAGATTTGGAAAAAATGATTCTGCGTTTTGTATGGAACCGGAAAAAACCCCGTATAGCTAAGGCAGTTCTTAGTAACAAAAATAAAGCTGGGGGCATCAGCATACCAGATTTTAGTCTGTACTACAAAGCCATAGTGCTCAAGACAGCATGGTACTGGCACAAAAAACAGAGACATAGACACTTGGAATCGAATTGAAAACCAAGAAATGAAACTAACATCTTACAACCACCTAATCTTCGATAAACCAAACAAGAACTTACCTTGGGGGAAAGACTCCCTATTCAATAAATGGTGTTGGGAGAAATGGATGTCTGCGTGTAAAAGACTGAAACTGGACCCACACCTTTCCCCACTCACAAAAATTGATTCAAGATGGATAAAAGACTTAAATTTAAGGCATGAAACAATAAAAATCCTCCAAGAAAGCATAGGAAAAACACTGGAAGATATTGGCCTGGGGGAAGACTTCATGAAGAAGACTGCCATGGCAATTGCAACAACAACAAAAATAAACAAATGGGACTTCATTAAACTGAAAAGCTTCTGTACAGCTAAGGTGACAATAACCAAAGCAAAGAGACAACCCACACAATGGGAAAGGATATTTGCATATTTTCAATCAGACAAAAGCTTGATAACCAGGATCTATAGAGAACTCAAATTAATCCACATGAAAAAAGCCAACAATCCCTTATATCAATGGGCAAGAGACATGAATAGAACTTTCTCTAAAGACGACAGACGAATGGCTAACAAACACATGAAAAAATGTTCATCATCTCTATATATTAGAGAAATGCAAATCAAAACATCCCTGAGATTTCATCTAACCCCAGAGAGAATGGCCCACATCACAAAATCTCAAAACTGCAGATGTTGGCGTGGATGTGGAGAGAAGGGAACACTTTTACACTGCTGGTGGGACTGCAAACTAGTACAACCTTTCTGGAAGGAAGTATGGAGAAACCTCAAAGCACTCAACCTAGACCTCCCATTCGATCCTGCAATCCCATTACTGGGCATCTACCCAGAAGGAAAAAAAATCCTTTTATCATAAGGACACTTGTACTAGACTGTTTATTGCAGCTCAATTTACAATCGCCAAAATGTGGAAACAGCCTAAATGCCCACCAACCCAGGAATGGATTAACAAGCTGTGGTTTATGTATACCATGGAATACTATTCAGCCATTAAAAAAAAGGAGACTTTACATCCTTCATATTAACCTGGATGGAAGTGGGAGACATTATTCTTAGTAAAGCATCACAAGAATGGAGAAGCATGAATCCTATGTACTCAATCTTGATATGAGGACAATTAATGACAATTAAGGTTATGGGGGGGGAAGCAGAAAGAGGGAGGGAGGGAGGGGGGTGGGGCCTTAGTGTGTGTCACACTTTATGGGGGCAAGACATGATTGCAAGAGGGACTTTACCTAACAATTGCAATCAGTGTAACTGGCTTATTGTACCCTCAATGAATCCCCAACAATAAAAAAAAAGAAAAAAAAAAAAAGGGTAAGTTTTACTGTATATAAATTATGCTAAGTACGTCTGAGTTTTAAAGATGATATAATTTGGAAAATGTTAATTATTAAGTATTCTTACCTACAGGCAATTAAACAATTACAAAAATTGACAATGGATGTTTTCTATCTTAAGTATGAAACTGATGGTTTTCCTTAAATAAGAGACCAAAGGTGGGGCAGGGAAAGTACTTAAAATTTAGGGTTTGCAATTGATTTCATTTCTTAGGCCATTTGTGCTGTTATAACAAAATACCCGAGACTGGGTACTTCATAAATTATATAAATTTATGTCCCACTTCTTGAGAGCGGGAGGTCTAAGCAGTAGAAGCCGGCAAGTCAAGCGTCTGGCGAGGTCTACTCTCTGCTTCCAGATACCCCTCGTTGCTCTGTTCCTAGATGGCAGAACAGCAAAAGACCAAGAACCCAGTCTCTCAAAACCTTTTATAAGGGCCTTGATGCCGTCCATGAGAGCTTCCCGATGGCGACTTAATCACCACCTACAAACCCTATCTCTCCATACTATCACGTTGACAATGAAGTATCAGCGCATGAATTTGGGCGGGGATCGTCAAACCCTAGCATTCGACTTGTTTTTAATCTGCTACAAAATATTTCATCCTCAGATTGAAGATTTAAAATCTTTAAATGAGAATTAGTATGAAAAATTAGTCATCCTGAGTGAGATGCCAGAGGGAACACGGAAGCCTGCTTAATAAAATAGACACAGAAACTTTCCATCAGGTGGAGTTGCCTCTTCATCCCCAAACCGGTGGGCTCAAGCTTGCAAATGATGAGGAAGCCAAGAATGGGCAACCCACACTTTCTCAGAATAACACGGTGGCTAGTCCTTTCTTTTCCGGGAACCATCACATGTTTTGAAGTTTCTGACAGTCTCACAATCACACAGGACCACAGCCTGGATGGTAGAAACCTCAGCATGGTGGTGTGTGCGTGATGTTCTGAAATAGGAATTATTAAGGCCCTAGTTACCTGTTTCTAGAAGAGAAATGAAAATGCCAAGCACACCAAAACAAACAAACAAACAAAAAAAGACATTATAGTCCTTAAATAAAGAAGCAAAACACCTGCCACAGGACCCTGAATGGTTTCATGGTTTTCTTTCTCCTCCCGGAGTTAACCATTAAGAGTGATATACCAGCTCCGCGCCTGTAGCTCAGCGGCTAGGGCGCCAGCCATCTATACCGGACATGGCGGGTTCGAACCCAGCCTCCACCTGCCAAACAACAATGGCAACAACAACAACAACAAAAGGAATAGCCAGGCATTGTGGTGGGTGCCTGTAGACCCAACTACTTGGGAGGCTGAGTCAAGAGAATCGTTTAACCCAAGAGTTTGAGGTTGCTGTGAGCTGTGATGCCATGGCACTGGCACTCTACCAAGGGAGACACAATAAGACTCTGTCTCAAGAAAAACAAAAAACAACAAGAACAAAACAAAAAAAAAACACTGATACACCAAGATATTAAATCCTTACCAGCTCCAGGGAGAAATCATTGTTACAAATAAAATTAAATACAGCTACCCTTTAAAAAAGTTAGCCATCCTTGGGACACAACCAAGCCTTTTAAGTTGTCATTAATAGATGAATAATGCAATACAACTTTTTGGTCATGGATTCAGGTATTGATTAGATAAAAAGAGAAGGGAGAAACGACCCTTCCATAATTAGCTTATTGTCTAATCAGTGTTGGGATTTTTTCAGAAATATGCCTAATGTTTAGACATATCTTAAGTAACTGGTTTCTTAATTTTCTGATGTATATTTTCACTCAAATCATACTTTAACTCTTCAGTATGAATTTAAACTATAAATTTTAAGTATGAAGCAGACATTAAGTTATTAACTTCTTTTAGATTAAAAGTTCCACTTGGATGTTGATTTCTGTTCACTTCTAGATAATTGAATTCAAATAATTTACCTAAGTGATTAGGGTGTCCAGAGGAAAAATTAAAAAAAAAAAAAAGAATCTCAGTTCAGTGTTACTAATTCACTAATTAGTTACTACTAATTAACTAATTATAGTTCCCTAAAAATTGTCCACTTTGCTTCAATCTTTCACAGAAGAAATAGCATATGTTCGTGTTCAAATAAACGTTTATTTATTTTTTCAAGCTTTCTCTTTTAGTAAATTCTACCTTATAGGTCTATAACGAATGCTTTGGGAAATCTCAAATTCATAATAGAATTTAAACTGTTTTCTTCCTCTTTTGTCTTATTTCACATTTATTTATAGATTATTAGCACATTACCTATGCATTATTGTTCTCTATGTTTCTTTGTTATCTGACTCCAGATTTCCTAATTGTAGTGTAATTTTAGAATTTTGGGGTTTTTTGCTTTCTTATAAGAAGGTGGGTAAATGATTAAAGGCATTCTAGTTTTAATTGTGCAATATTAGTCAAGTGTGCCATCGCTATATAAGCTGTCAAAATGTTACAAAAAATTTTAGTAATAAGTCCCTGGTTTGTGATACAAATATTGCCGAAACAAATTCGTAATACACACGTGAAGACAACTTCATGAAAAAAAATGGTGAAGATCTTCAGGAAACATGTATTGATACTGTTTTCAGAGAACATAGAATATAATTCTATTACTAAGAGATGCCTTATTTTTTTGAGAAATATGAATGTTTAGAGAATTACCTTGCCTATGGGTGAATGATTCAAACTCTCCTTACATGATTTCCAAATTTGGTCCATGCAGGTTATGTAACTGTGGTTAATAAAACTAGATGAACCATATCCTTACATCAACATTGATATATACCATGTATTGTTTCAATGAAAAATAAAATACAGAGTTTTTTTCCCTTCAAATAAGTAAAGAGCACTGTCTCTTAAGAAATCATTGTTAACTATTTCCTTAACAAACAGAGTGGTTCATTCTACATTTGTCAAATCAACAATATTCATTTCTTCTACCCATGACTTTGTTAAGTATCTCAAAATGACTATAATCAAGACCTACCAAATCATGATTTATAAATTTCAGTTAAATAGCCCATGAGCATATTTTCTTACGGAAGAGATAATCTGAAGAGTTTTCCAAATCAGGAAATTTCCTCTGCACATTAGTTTTCAAACTTGGTAATCAAGTGGTGGTAATATAATCCTAATTAAAAACAAAGAAACACAGTTAGGAAATAGCAGCTTGTCTACTGGTATCTAGGACCATAGAGCCAATTATAGTTCCCTAAAATTTTACTTTCCAACAAATTATTCAAATGACTCTTAAGATGATCTCTCTGATAAGGGCTAATTACCTAAATTAATATGAAGTAATCCTATTTGGAGGATTATAGGATGCAGCTCGTTGAAATATTTGTTTTCTCTCCAGTATTTCCCCTCAGCATGTTCTTATTATAATGCTGGGTTTCAGGTTATTTGCCGTTGTTAGATAATTTAATTCATTTCATGAGGTAATTACAATACACTTCAGGTGCTTCAAATATGTTATCTCCATTTAAAGAAGACATTGTTCATTGCAACATTATTTATAATATTCAATATGTAAAAAGTGAATCAAAATGTTATGTATATGTCATTCTATACACAAACACACACATACAGCTTATATATGCACACATGAGGTCAGACAATTAAGTTCACAAACTCATCCTAGAAAAAGAGCTATGTACCTCATTGCTGAATATCAATCACGCAGTCACGTTCAAAGTCCTCCCTTTGCAAAACTATGCACAGGCACCAGCACCTAGTCCACCCCTCAAAGCACTCTTTCTAGGAAGAGTTAGTGAACTTAATTGTCAGGCTTCTATAATGATAGCTCTGATGGTCATTCCAGAAAAAAAAAGAGTTTCAGAATTGGTTAAAGAGTGGCCTAGGCATTGAAATTGGTGCATAATGTCTCAAGGAGAATACTTTGAAAGTGACCATAATGATATTCAGTAATAAAATACGTATCATTGTTTTTTAGGATGAGTTAATGAACTTAATTGTCTAGCCCTTGTACACACTGTGGGAAATTATTCATCACTAAAATAATAAGGAAATCGTGCCACTTGCAACAACATAGATGAACCTAGAGGACATTATGCCGATTGAATTAAATAAAAACAAAGAAGGCGCAACTTTACTTATATGTGGAATCTAGAAAAGCCATGCTTACACATATAGAAATGGAGAGTAGGATGGTGGTTTCTAGGG
Organism: Nycticebus coucang; assembly: GCF_027406575.1. Lineage (NCBI taxonomy): Eukaryota > Metazoa > Chordata > Mammalia > Primates > Lorisidae > Nycticebus > Nycticebus coucang. The sequence goes on along the minus strand of NC_069780.1, from coordinate 155,604,370 downwards.
GTAAGTGGGGGAATTTTGATCAAAAAAGTATAAAATTTTACTTATGTGAAAAACACATTCCACACACCTGATGTACAACGTGGTAACTATGGTTAATAATATTGTTACACACTTAAAATATTCTAAGTAGTAGATTTTAGTTGTTCTAAACACACACACAGACATACCTCTTTGTAGGTAGGTGAGGAGATGGATATGATAGTGTGATGATAACTTCACAATGTACAGCCATTCAAAGCATCACACTATAAGATTTATATATATAATTTTTATGAGTCAAATATATCTCAACAAAGCAGAAGAAAAACGAGAAAGACATTAGTAAATATTAAACCTTGTTAGCAAAAATAATGTCACAAGCATGAAATATATAGTTAAGCTATATTGTAGAAAATCGTGCTATGAATTAATGACAGATAAATAATTGCAATACAGAGCTGAGAGTCTTATAACCTCTTCCAAACACGTTTCTAGAAGCCAAAATGTCAATTGAACTAAAAACGTCACAGAGAAGGAAAGTGGAAAGCCGAGCAGCTTCCGAAGGGTCCTTTCAAATCTAAGTGGGCTGGATTTTTAGGAACTCACTATTTAGTAGGGTGCATAGTCCAGCCAGGACAAGACAGAGGCTATTGTTAAAACCAGCCACATTGACTTATATTGCACCATCTTCTCCATGAATGTCTTGGTTTCCAAGGTGATTTTAAGAGTTGACTAAAGACGATGTAAACTTCAGGAGTAGCTTGTTCCATCAAAAGAAAGATGTTTACTTCTGCTATGTAAAAAATATAACTAAAGCAATTTTGATTAACAAAGATGGTGACAGGTCACTGAGATAATGACATCCAGAAAGTAAGGGCACATCAGTAAGCGTGAACTCATTTATGGAAAGTAGCTCATAAATAAATTCTTAGGCTTTTCTGACAAAATATTTTCTGAGAAATGCAGAATTGTAGGTGTGTATCTGGCGGTATAATTTATAAGAGAGGCAATAAAAAGAATTTAATTAACATCAACAAGTCACGAGTCATAATGCATTTCAACAGAAAAGGGCTCCCACGGATGATGAACTACGGACAACAGAGTTATCTCGTGTATAATTCAAACTTCTCAGAAATTTCTGCTCAAATATTCCATGATCACTTGTAGAAGACACTGAACATTTATGGAAGTAAAATTTTTCCTAGATTTTTTTAGTAGAAAGAGAAAAAAAATCCAATCTTAAAGTCCTGGAGGGTGAATAGAGTTAAAATTCATTCCAGGAAAAGGTTAATCCTACACAGATTGTATACAAATTCTTACTGTTCATAAAATTTGAACACTAATACAAAACAACCGTGTCACATCTGTCAACAGTTCACTCTCCAACACTAAAATAAAAAGAAAGTTCCATTTCTACGCATCTTTGCCACAAGAAAACCATCTTGTGTTATATGCCTGATAAAATCGGGCAATACAATACTTTTTCTACAGCAATGCTCAGAGGCAGCATCAAAGAGGCATCGACGTAGAGAAGCGATATGGTAGGGCCAGCAGCAGCGACAAAACTGTGCCCGAGGTCTCATTTACTGCTGATCAGGTTGCAGCCTCTCCACCCAGCCCTTTACAAGTACCAGCCAGCACACCCAGAACCCACTTGGCAGCTCTTGAGCATATTTCACTTTTATCTCTCAGAGGGAGTGTATAGGTGAGGAAAGAAACAGAGATAAAAACAAGCAAAAGAAAGGGTTTCTAAGCAGTTCATTAAATGGCACTGTTTCGAAACAGTGGTGCTGATGGAATTGTGCCTCTAAGGGGGCTGAAGCTATATGCAAAGGCTTAGAGGCAGACACAGTGTACTAGGGCAGCATTAGGCTTGTTAGGCTGCATCATTGGTTTCTGCCAGCTTTCCAGACGTGCACAATAGCAAAGGAAAAAAAAATAGAAAGAAGTTAAAGATGGAGCAGAAGTATTTCTAATGACTGTTGCTCAATTTAGATCCAACCTGTGATGAATGGAATGGCACCATTTAATGTAGTTTATTCTGTACTTTAGACAGTATTATTGTTATGATCAATGGTATTTCATCAATTAATTTAAAAACAGAGGTCATTATTATTCATACTACTATGTGGTATAATATATTGCCTCAGCATAACGGAAGTTATACTATCTAAAGGACCATCTCAGGTGATAACACAAATGAAAATATTTCACTTCAACTTGGCATTCAACCAAATGCTTCAAAAAGTGAATAGAAAAATATGTGCCGGATAAAGGATATGGGTTAATAAATGAATTTTGCTTTCTTCCCAAGAATTCTTAAAGTGAAGAATATGAATAAATTTCACTTCAGTAAATTTGTCAATATAGAAAAATATTTCACTCATCAATTATCCCTGTATATTTAATGGAAATGTATCTGTTTGAAATAGCATCTATATGAATGCCATTAGCCATGTTATCCATGACATGTACCTACCACTTGTCTTATTCTCTAATAGTCTTATAGAAGTGGCACATTTTATTCAAATTCTGGGTATCAAATTTCCATTTTTATAAAGATATCTGGTGGAGTTAGTAATGCTCCGAAAATCAAGAGAAAAACTCACACAAACCCAAACACACAGACACCCTGTAGTTTGGCTGTGGTAATTATTTATTCCCCTGTATTCCCATATTGTTTAGCCATGAAGTTAAAACTCAATATTAAATCTTTCTTTTGAAAATATGCTAGAAAATATCTATAAAATTTGCTCCCATCAAACTCAGATGTGAGAATTTCATTCTTTTAGCTGTAGGATCTTAACATTCCCCAGGAATGATGAGCATTTGTTCATCAATACTTGAAAACTTTAAATACTTTCAAGCATGCTAAGTAAAGAAATAAATGACAGCCAGCAAGGTAAAGGAAACCTTAATTCTACAACCTCAAGGAACTGAATTCTGCCAATAACTTGAATGGGCTTCGGAGTGGGTTATTCCTTTGAGCCTCTACAGAGACAGGTAGCCTTACCTCTCAACACACTGAGTTTGGTCTTGTGAGACCCAGAGAAGAAGATCCACCTGAGCCAGATTGTGCTTATACTTCTGCACTGTGAAAACTGGGAGATAACGAATGCATGTGGTTTTTATCTAGCTGGCAATCTGTTATGACAGCAATAGAAAACTAACATAAATGTTTGTTACAAAAGAAAATTAAGATAAATGTCTGATAGGCATCTGAGATTTCACACGTCCCAAATTTTATTTATTATTATTATTATTATTATTATTATTTGTTTGGGATTCATTAAGGATACAAAGAATCATTTTATACTGATCGCATTTGTTGAGTAAAGTCCCTCTTATCTAGCCCCCAAGAAATATTTCATACACCATGAACCCCTAGCCCCCACCACATCCCTCACACTCTCATTTCCCTACTCCCCACCTTGTATTAGCTCATCTACTGCCTTCATATTAGAATTGTGTACATTTGATTTTTGCTTCTTCATTCTTGTGATGCTTTACTAAGAATAATGTGTTCCACCTCAATCCAGGTTAATGCAAAGATATAAATTCTCCATCTCTTTTAACAGCTGAATAGTATTCCATGGTACACATATACCACAGTTTGTTAATACATTCCTGGGTTAGTGGTCATTTAGAATTTTTCCACACCTTCGGCAGTTTTCATTTATTTCTCTGATGATTCGGGATAATGAGCATTTTTTCATGTTTGTTAGCCATTTGTCTGTCTTCATCAGAGAAGGTTCTGTTCATGTATCTTGATATATGGGATTGTTGGCTCTTTTTTGTTGATTAATTTGAGTTCTCTGTAGATTCTAGTTATAAAGCTTTTGTCTGATTCATAATGTGCAAATATCTTTTCCCATTCTGAAAGTTGTCTATTTGCTTTGGTTGTTGTCTCCTTAACAAGTTAGTTAATAAGAAGTTATTCTGTTTAATTAAGTCGCATTTGTTTATTTTTGTAGTTGTGACAGATATATTATCATTGTAAATTTTTCTCTATTGACATAGGATGACTTTTCTTTCCTTTTAATGTTACATAGATGTTATATTGCCTCTTTTTTTTTATCCCATACACTTCAGATGTTGTTTCCTTAAAATGTTTTCAATTATATTAGGTTATTTAACTGAGAATATCATAAACTTTGATTTCATATTTTAAGCCACTCTAAAATTTGTCTTCTATTAACAAGATAATTTAACTCACTCTTAGAAAAGATTGATGTTCTTCATTGGTTTCCTTATCATGTTTTCTTACTTTTCTCATTTTAGTCTCTTTTCTTTAGATTCTATTTTCTCTAGTGTTGTGAGAAATACAGTTTTAAAACCAATACATAGGGAGAGGAGGGAGGGGGGAGAGGGACTGAGGGAGGGTGATTGTTGGGATTACACCTGCAGTGCATCTTACAAGGGTATATGTGAAACTTAGTGAATATAGAATGTAAATGTCTTAACACAATAACTAAGAAAATGCCAGGAAGGCTATGTTAACCAGTGTGATGAAAATGTGTCAAATGGTCTATAAAACCAGTGTATGGTGCCCCATGATCGCATTAATGTACACAGCTATGATTTAATAAAAAAAAAGATAACATAGACCAAAAAAAAAAAAAAAAAAAAAAAAACAATACATAGTAATCTTTAAGGGCTTTAAGTGATTTCTTAGCAACACAAAACTAGGTATTAAAGTTAAAACACAGTTGTTTTAATTAGTATAATTTCCCATTCTCTCTTTGAAAAAAATTAGTTAGAATTGGAGACTATTCTAAATGTACCAAGGAGATCAACACTTCTGGGAGAACTCAAAATAAGGACTTTTGCAAGGGAAGCCTTTAGAGCAGAAAACTGGAGGAAGAGGGAAGTAGAGGGAATCAGAGCATCAATGAATTGGTCACTGAATGTGTTCAGTTCTGTGGTCATCCTCGCCACTCATCAGCAAAATCTGCAGAAAAATCATGGGGTGGCATTGCCTGTGCTCCACCTGCAGCTTGCCATCATGCACCTGCACACAACTGCTATTCATATTTGGCTTTCTGATCAGACACCCACACCAAGAAAGCTTCAAACCCATCAGTTGCATATTCTCAGAGCACTCTGTACCAGTTTTCTATAAAACCTGATTTTACTGTACTTAATGTTTGTATAATCATGCCCACTTCTCCCCAGATTCCATAAACTCCAGGAGGGCAGAAATTGAAATGATTTGAACACATTCAGAAGTATGTTTTTTCTAGACAATAAGGTTACTAATTTATATGCATGGCAAATTTAGATGAGGGAAGGGATTCTGCTTAATTCTTCACTATCTGCTCACTAGAGCATACCATACATGTCACATTCACTGACTGTCCAATGAATGAAAATGCAACTGTTAAATAATGATGTATATTTATCAACATGAACATATCTCCCCTATATGTAAAGATTAAAAAGTAGATTATAAAATCCATGCATTTATATCTCATTTTACTTAAAAATAGTTATGCTGAATATATAATTGTATTCTAGATGGACAGCAAATATTCCAATCTGAAAAATACATACAAAATTAATAATTATATGTATGTCTGGCTAATGCAATGAAAGCTGATGTTCTTATTCTATCTTAACAGGGTTTTATTTGTTTGTTTCCTCAATGCTTTCCAAGAATATGTAAATTTTTTTAAACACAAAATTTATTTTAGAGAAATCATTCCTTTGGGAACAGTATTTACATTTAATGCAAAATAGAATTTACTTCCATCACAACTCACAAAAAGAACAAAGTACACTTTTGAAATCTGTAAAGGATGTGTTGAAATTATAAAGTTCTGACTTTAGTTTTGAAGAAACAGGGAGTTGTCCTAGACCGGTTATTGACAGAAGGAGCCTAAATCATAGAAGTAATGTATGGGAAGAGCTGGACACATGTCAGATATTGCAGAGATAGAATGGACAGCATATTGACCATGGCTGTGTGGTTGGGAGAAGGCAGTGGCTAAAACACCACATCTACAGTGATCCTAAGAGTATTCAGTACATCAGGTAGAATGTGAACTTTCAGTTACACACAAATGTATTATAACCAGTTTCTTGTCCCCTTTACATCTTATAATTTTGATACATTAAACAGATTTCAAGATGGACCTAACACCCAATATTTCTTTATACTGTCTTAGATGGGGGCTTCCTCAGCTTCCTCACATACTACTCAAAATATTAGCCAGGCTGCATGCAGCTAGCTGCAACCAAAAACTGTCACAGACATTTTCATCCATAATAGTATCGTGCAGAGTGGTCTACTACTTTTAAAATAGCACCCATGATGCCTGCTAAATTTTTAATGGTCTCTCCTGTCATTTATTCAATTGATAAGTGAAAATTTTCACCCCAGTTGTCATACCCAAGATTCAAAAGCAGGAAGTCAGTTTCTATTACTGCTGTTCAGCGACTGTGAGTCACTCAGTTACCATCATTCTTTACTAACCTGCCTAATGTTGTTCGTTTCTTGTTACCTACACTTGGAGTGACACAAGTATTTCACTTACTTTTTCAAACTTAGGTTATATTTTTAAGAGACAGTATAGATACCTGATTTGATATTCTGTTTTTTCAGGAGAAAGGGGAGATAACGAATTCCCTACTAAATGTACTCTACTCCTGCTCATTAGTGTCCTAAGTCTAATGTCAATGATAATGAGGGCAAAAATAATAAAATGGAGCAAATATAATTGTGTAGCACTTATGATATCCCAGTCATGGTAGTAAATACTATTGATTAGTGCCATTTTATACTTAAGAAAATTAAGCAATTTCTAGTTTGCACAGGCTAGAAACAAGCATCTGATCTGTAATGTGATGCTCTAAAATTCTCCCTTCACCCACTCTATTTTCCTTCCTCTATGTAACTAGTTCTTTTCTACTGTAATTAGCATCTCAAGCAATTCTGAACAATAGAAACATATTAACAATCTGATTGTATGGATACTATTCTCCTTCCAAAGTAGCAGAAATATCCTCTAAGGTAAGTAAGCTCTCTGGAGGAACTAAGACTACTACAAACAGCAAGAGTAGCCAAGACAGAACACAGGTGGTGTTGCTTCTTTGTAGATAAACATTCCACCATAGAAATCACAATGGAAAGAGAATAGAATTTGGAGTTTGTGACAATCATAAAATCCAGTTCCACAATTAATTAGCATAATCATGTTGGATATCACGTTATGTCACATTGCTCAGTAATAAGTACTCAAACACTAGCTTTATAAAAATTTTTTCTAGTCTTGGGTCCCACAGAGCAGCAGTTAGGGCACTGGCCACATACATCAAGGCTGGCAGGTTCAAACTGGCCTGGGCCTGCCAAACAATGACAACTGCAACTAAAAAGTAGCCGGACATTGTGGCAGGTGCCTGTAGTCCCAACTACTTGGGAGGCTGAGGCAAGAGAATCACTTATACCCAAGAGTTTGAGGTTGCTGTGATGCCACCAAGGGTTACACAGTGACACTCTGTCTCAAAAAATAATAGTAATAATAAAAATAAAAATTTTTCTATTAAATAGGTAAAAGCTAGTATGAATTTTCACAAGTATATAATATACTTCTTTATTCATTTAATATTTAGTGACTATTGGAACATTGCATTTATCTAATTTTTACTGAGGAAACTGAATAGATCAAGACTATAAATTCTTAAAAACTTATATTCTTTGTTTCTCCCATGGAAATATTTCTAATGACTGAGAAGCTTAACATATTTTAAGTCTCAATCCTCTATTTAGAATGTACTTGGTAATACACTACCAAAAATAACCAATAAATGCTATCCTGCCCCAATTAATTTAAGGACTTATCTGTTGTATTGGTGCTTTTTTCTAGGCCTATTTCAAGCCTCTGACAAGTGCATTCTTAAGCTTAGTCCTTTAGATGGGTTAGAAATGCAAGAAACAGCTCAGCTAAAAGTGTCTCAATTGCATTGCATGGAACATATGAAAATTCTAATTAGTGAAAGTTCTGCAGTGGATAACTACTGTGCATTCTAAATTATATTTATCCATTACAACTTTGTCATCAAATATTGGATGTGGGCTATAGTTAGCGTCACTGCAAATTTGCATTTCAACTGGAGAAAAAGACACCTTCTTTTTGTCTTCACTGATTAACATTTTCAAGGTCTGTAATTTTCTTGCTGCTCACAGAAACAAAGCCAGCCAAGCTCATACAGAAAACCTATTCTCCAAGATATAAATATTTGCTATTCAGAAAACCTCAATGAGGGTTTAGTTATTTTAAACTAAAGAAAGAAAATTACTAGTAATGATTGGTTTCAGCTAACGAAATGCTTTTATGCAAATATGTGAACCCTAAATATGACCTGGAAACAAAAGACTGCTTAACAGTTACTATTAAGCAATACTTAGTAGATCAATTAAACAGAACTTCTTTCTAATGAGTATGTGGTACAGAGGTTGCCATAGAAACCTGGAAAGGAAAAGCCCTTGAATGCTAATTTATTAAGACTGTAAAATGCTATAGATGTTTTGGTGGCTGATAGTAACTGAAGTTGAAAAAAGTAATTTCTGAGGAACCAACTTTTTGTATTATAAGATGATTTGGAAAAGATAATCTGTTAAACTCTATCATCTCCTTACTCTTCTGGGACTACTTAGATACGCCATCTAGATATATCTTCTGCTCAGATGTCTTCTCCAATCCAGATCTATGTGTATAGAGAAAATTATTATAATGAATTTTCATATACGTAAACATAAAAGAAAAAAATATAGAAAATTCAATATGACTATTATCTTGGCTCATTTTTGTACAGTTCTGATGAGGTTAAGTTTTTACTTCTACATTTTGTGTGTCACAATAAGGACATTGGGATTCTACCACAAAACTCTCAGAAATGATCAAGGAATACAGCAATATCTCAGGTTACAAAATCAACACTCATAAATCTGTAGCCTTTATATATACCGGAAGATGTTAACAAATAAAAACATACCATGCTCATGCCTGGGAAAAATCAACATTGTCAAAATGTCTATACTACCCAAAGTAATATACAATTTTAATGTAATCCCTATTAAGGCTCCACTGTCATACTTTAAAGATCTTGAAAAAAATAATACATCGTTTTATATGGAGTCAGAAAAAAACCTCAAATAGCCAATACATTACTCAGAAATAAAAACAAAGCAGGAGGAATCACACTACCAGACCTCAGACTATACTATAAATCAATAATGATTAAAACAGCATGGTACTGGCACAAAAAAAGAAAAGTAGATGGATGGAACAGAGTAGAGAACCGAGAGAGGAACCCAGCTATTTACTGTCTTTTGATCTTTAAAAGCATTTGATCAATTAAAAACATTCAGTGGGGAAAAGATTCCCTATTTAACAAATGGTGCTGGATGAACTGGCTGGCAACCTGTAGAAGACTGAAACTGGACCCACACCTTTCACCATTAACTAAGATAGACTCTTGCTGGATTAAAGATTTAAACTTAAGACTTGAAACTATAAAAATACTAGAAGAAAGTGCAGGGAAAACTCTTGAAGAAATCAGCATGGGCGAATATTTTATGAGGAGGACCCCCCCACCCCCACTGGGCAACTGAAGCAGCTTCAAAAATACATTACTGGGACCTGATCAAACTAAAACGCTTCTGCACAGCCAAGAACACAGTAAGTAAAGCAAGCAGACAGCCCTCAGAATGGGAGAAGATATTTGCAGGATATGTCTCTGACAAAGGTTTAATAACCCAGAATCCACAGAGAACTCAAATGTATTAGCAAGAAAAGAAGAAGTGATCCCATCTCAAGCTGGGCAAGGGACATGAAGAGAAACTTCTCTGAAGAAGACAGGTGTACGGCCTACAGATACATGAAAAAATGCTCATCATCCTTAATCATCAGAGAAACACAAACCAAAACTACTTTGAGATATCATCTAACTCCAGTAAGATTAGCCCACATCACAAAATGTTGGCGTGGATGTGGAGAAAAGGGAACATTTCTACATTGCCGGTGGAAATGCAAACTAATACATTCCTTTTAGAAAGATGTTTGGAGAACACTTAGAGATCTAAAAATAGATCTGCCATTTGATCCCATAATTCCTCTACTAGGTATATATCCAAAGACCAAAAATCACATTATAACAAAGATATTTGTATCAGAATGTTTATTGCAACTCAATTGATAATTTCTAAGTCATGGAAAAAGCCTAAGTGCCCATCGACTCACAAATGGATTAATAAATTGTGCTATATGTACACCACGGAATATTATGCAGCCTTAAAGAAAGATGGAGACTATACCTCTTTCATGTTTACATGAATGGAGCTGGAAAATATTCTTCTTAGCAAGGTATCTCGAGAATGGAAGAAAAAGTACCCAATTACTCAGCCTTAAAATGAAACTAATTTATAGCTTTCATTCGAAAGCTATAAGCCAATCTCAACACAAGAATATGAGGAAATGGACAAGAGAGGGGAGGATGGATGGAGGGAGGGTAATTAGTGGGGCCACAACTATGGTGCATCTTAGAAGGGTACAGGTGAAACTTACTAAATGTGCAATATAAAAGTCTGAACACAGTAACTAAGAAAATGCCATGAAGGCTATGCTAACCAGTTCGATGAAAATATTTCAAACTGTATATAAAACCAGCACATTGTACCTCATGATTGCATTATTGTACACAGCAATGATTTAATTTTTTAAAAAAGATGTAAACACTGATTAGAACTCTGGGTTGAATCTGGTATAATCTGGACAGACATTCTCATAGACTATATTAGAGTATGATGAAACAAACTCATAATTGATTTGTTTACTCCAGTAACTGTCAAAGATCCAAATAGGTGAAAATGAATCCCACAAGACATAAATTAATGTGCTTATGCTTGTGAAAATATTCTAGATAAGAGCAGAGGTATTAAAGCACAGATATGTATGGAAATACATTATTTGGAAAAACCGAAATTACTTACAAAGCACATTCTATAAATTTGTAATCAGTTAGGGTGGCGCCTGTGGCTCAAAGGAGTAGGGCACCAACCCATAGGTTCAAACCCAGCCCCGTCCAGAAACTGCAAAAGATAAAAATAAAAATAATTGCATAGGTTCAAGATAGTAGCTTTACAAAATGTGAAACTCAAATTCTTGATCTTTCCTTTCCTTCACTCATCTTGCCCTAGAAGGTTATCTTCTACAGATATTACCAAGAGGTTAGGTATCTCCTCATAGGTTTAATATGCGTAAAGAATCTGCCTCGCTTTTGGTCTCATCTTTTCTCCTTTGTGAAAGCATAAGAAAAACTCTCATTTTCAGTATCATTGCCATATTGGTTAAATTACCTCATCATTAGGGTATTTGACATGTCCATGATGACAATGGCTCATGATAAAATATGGATTGCAAAACATCATGCTAGTTCTAGTGGTGTGTGAGCATGTGTGTATGTGTGTGTATTTTAATCACTTTTAATTTACAGTTGAGATTTCACTTGTGGTTCTCAAGGTAACAGATATCAAACTAAATATCTTTAATTCTTTGAAGTTCATTTGTAAAACTGCTGTAATCTTCATAGTGGTCTGTGTATGAATGATACAATTTTATTTAAAGGGCCTAAAAGAGAGCCAAAAGCACATTTTCCATCCTTTTTCAGAATCAGTTAATCATTAATATTTTTATGTACATAAAAATGTCAGAAATCTGTCCTAGACTTGGTATAGTTTTATGTTGTAATGACAAAGTTAAAACTTGTAAGAGTTGGAAGGAAATAACCTTAAGACAAACTTCTAAAAAAAGGGAAATATTAGTTCTTAAACGATCATTTGACAAAAGGAGAAATAATTTTCTGGAAAGAACTGAGTAACTTCTAAGTTGAAAGGGTCAAAAACAGATGATGATTCTGTGGACAGAGCATCATTAAAGAGAACTGTGTTAGAATAATAGCTATAAGATGGAAGGATAAGTCATATGACATTTGATTCCGTTTGAAAAGTTCAAAGACTTCAAATCATTATAGCTAAGGATTGATTTATTTTTGTTCCCTAGCAGTAAAAGGTAATTTTAAATGGAAGAATATCTTCATTTCAAGAGAAATGTTAGAGTCTTACGAAAGCCTAAAATGACTTGAGGTTAATAAGACCTTTAAGAGCAAGTATCAAAAAAAACTTTCTGATTTCTCTCTCCAACCATCTTTCTAATGTTTTTTATTTCTTGAAACTTTATTCAATCATCCAAAAATGCTCATACTGTGGGGGGAAAGTTAAATAATATGCAATGATTATTTTCAAAATAATTTTAAACACCTTCTTAATAACTGTAGAGATGTTCTCTTTATGCCCATGAAACCTGTGTCTATTTCATTCTTAGAATAAGCCAGTTAATTTTTCATTGCAGAATTTTTAAATGCCATCCTGTGTGTTCCTCCTTCTCAACCCCCCTCATTTTAGTCTTTTACAGGGAAAGCTGTAGTGAGTCCATTTCTTCTTGTAGCAGTGCATCTGAATGGGCGAAGAGATGTGGCTGACAGAGCTTCCTGTACTATTCAGCCTGATGCTACATTGTTTGGTGTGGCCTGTGTAGAATTCTGAGGTGTTCGCATGCCCTAGAAAGATGAGGAAATTATGGACATTTGCTGCAAGGGCATCACTGTGGAGAGGATGATGCTGGATTACTTAGTTGATAATCAATGGGAATTATATGAGGCCTGACAATATCAGAAGTGCCACCAAAAGCCAAGGCAAGACACAAGGAAGCAAGTGGAGACCCATCATCCTACGGCAATGCAATAACAGGAAAACGAGCTGAGGACATTTAACGATGGAGGCAGCATAGGCTAAAGGACATCATAAAAGGAGCAACTCGCTGTCTTCCCTGGGAGCCCTGTAACTTACATGCAGCCTTATACTCACATGACCCTGCGGCAAGAGGAAGACCAGGAGGTATAAGAAGAAACCTCAAAATTCAAATGAATTCATTTAACTATGAATTTTGAGTTATTTGAGAATTTTGAGTTCAATGAACTCTATTTTGAGTTGAACAATACTATATTGTTTTTGAACATCAGGTTGACGTTGTGTCTCGTGTGTGCCTCTGTGTCTGTGTGTGTGTTTCTGCTGTCAGTGCCCATGAGGGGGTGTCTACAGAACCAGGGATCAGATGCGGAAAACAAAGAAGATTAAAAGCAACAGAATTTCCAGTTTATTGTTGTTGTTAAAGAGAGGGTGTAGACACACATGATGTCCAAAAATACTGAATAAAAAGCATACTAGGATCAATTGTTTTCCAAGTCAGTTGATACCCAAAGCATTGGACAGGGATGATGACAGAGGGGGAATAAATCAGACAATTTCTAGATTCTATACATGAAATGGAAGCATAATATTGTAAGAGGACCTGTGGTGAGAGGCCTAGCTACTTTAAACAAGATTCACAGAAAGGGATGACATTTTAGTTAAGACTTGAAACTCAATGAGGTAGAAAGTAAAAAAAAAAAAAAAAAAAAAAAAAAATATATGCCTGAAGTACTCAAGAAACATAAAAAGGACAGTTTGGGTAGAGTGTAATTAGTGTGAGGGGCTAGAATGATGTGGCAAAAACATTGTCAAAGAAAGCAAGATATAATTGCTTAGGGCTTTGTAGACTATGGTAAGGTATATAAATTGTATTCATGGAAAAATTTCAAGCTACTATAATGTATATCTTAAGTTTTGCCCTCTCTGCTTTCCTGCAATCTTCTTTCAGAAATAGAGCCTTAATATTTCTTTCAAGAAAATTTAATAGAACACAGTGTAAGAAAAGCAAAGTACCCTAATATCTCCTGGCAATCCGACAATTTCCCCCAAATTGAGAACTGAGCCTAAAAGTTCAAGGACAGCAACTGGTTTGATCTAACACACTCTTTAAGGGACTCTTGGAAGATATTGTTAACTATTTTCTGTTGTTTACAGATGTAAAGATGACACAGCTCTTGTCCTCACAGCTTTGATTTTTACTCTGTTTGACTGCTCACAGTTTTGGTCCAGACTGTCAATGCCTCTACCAACGAGAGTGACCAGAACTGCTCACACTTCTTACCTCCTCTGGGCGATGTCATCTAATGGCTTGGCTGATGACAATCAAATTTTTATATTTATCTTTCACTTTTCAATGCCTTTTATTTCAATTTATATAACTACTAAGTCATCTTCCTAAATATGTCCAAACCAAACCCCTGATTTTCACTCCGGCCAAGCCTGTTACTTCAGTAGCTCTCCCTTGATTCCAGAAAAGGAAACATACTTCAAGATCCTCCAGCTAAATATTTTGAAACATAATATGTACCTCTATTTTTTACTTCTAATATCAAAACTATCACAAATCCCATAGCTCTAGCTTCAGCACATATCTAGATTCTCATCACTTCTTCATATTACCATGAACCCCACCCTGATAAGGAGACCATCATCGCTTTCCTGTAGTTTCGCAGTAGGGCACTAAGTAATCCTCCGTCTGCTCTTTTCCTTCACACCAGTATATTCTCAGTATGACAGGCAGACTCACCATCCCTAAAGATAAATCAGATTATCTCACTGTCATATTAAAAACTCTATGCTGGTTCCAACTACTCTCATAATTAACCGCCTATCCTTGCAAAGTTTAACAAGCCAATTTTAGATGTTTTATTCCAGTTCCTCTAACTCCCCTCCAAAATTCTCCCTCAATGACATTATTTCCTTTGCAATCTATATGAACAAAGAATCAGGGTGTTTAAACTTTTCCCATCTACAAAAAAATGTCCTTATGCCCTTCCATTTGATCTATACACGCTAATACACACTTGCTAAAGTCATGCCTATTGTCGGACTTATGATCATATGTATGTATAAATGTGTATGTATATATATGTATTTTGAGACATAGTCCCACTCTGTTGCCCTGGGTAGAGTTCTGTGGTGTCACAGCTCAAAAACCTCAAACTCCTGGGTTCAGGCAATCTATGAGCCTCAGCCTCTTGAGTAGCTGGGACCCACCAACCTGCTCAGCTGGTTTTTCTATTTTTAGTAGAGACAGGGTCTCCTCATTGCTCAGGCTGGTCGTGAACTCCCGAGCTCAGCCAATCCACCTGCCTCAGCTTCCCAAAGTGCTAGGATTACAGGTGTGAGCCACTGTGTCCCAGCCAACGTATGATATGTTTATTCTTTACTCATTTATCCTCTGGCCCTCCCTAACTGAATATAAATTTGGTGAGGAAAAATAATTTGTAAGGTTATTTTTCACTGCTATTTCATCATTGGTATTAGGAAACTGTATGCCACATTTAACACATGCATAAATGAACTAATGAATGAATTAAAAATAAGTAAGTGAAGTAATAATTGAGTAAGTAGATAACTTGGTTAAAAATAAAAGTCTAGCTCTACTCAATCTTTAAACAAAATTCATTACAAAGAGATCTAAGATTCATATATTTAAAAACACGGATCAACTTTTAATAATCACAGAATTCAAAAAGCATTTCCAAGTAAAACATAATATAAAAACCCAAGGGTTAGATATTTACATTATTTACTACATCAAAGTTGATAAAACTTTTACTAGAAACAGTACACAAAAGACATTTAATGTAAAACAAAGGGCACATTTCCTTAATTAAAAAAAATTCAATATTTTTATTATTAAAAGGGAAATTGAAGACATAATATGCAGATAAAAGCAATGATGAAATTCTATTCAAATTGGCAATAAATAAAAGTAAAAAAATAAAATTAATGCTTTTCTTTTTTTAATTATATAGTTTATTTAGCCCATATATAAAAATGATAATTTCAACATATAACCAATAGAAAAATTATTTTTGTATTGTTGGGTATTCATTGAGGGTACAAAGAACCAGGTTACACTGATTGCATTTGTTAGGTAAAAGTCCCTTTTACAATTGTGTCCTACCCCCAACAGGGGTGTCACACACTGCGACTCCCCACCTCCCTCCCTCATTCTCTCTCTCTCTCTGTGCTTTCCTTACTGGAAAATGTAACGTTTTTACATACTCTCACTGAGAATGTAAATAGGTGCAATGTATTTTGGAGGAAAAAACTGAAAATGATAATATTCAACAAAATTTGGTATGTATATATACATTATCTTTCGCTACATATATTCATATATATAATGAATATAAATAAATTATATGAATATAGCTGAATTATAAATTCACAGAAGTTCACTAATCTATTATCACAGAGAAGTTTATTGCATCATACCTCATAACATTAACACTATAAATAATTGGGAACTGGTTAAATTAAACATCATACTCCTTAAAATATGATGCAAGTATATTTAATCAAAAGTGATTACCAATTATTAAACTAATTTATAGCTTTCATATGAAAGCTGTAACCCAATTGTAGTACAAGAATATGGGGAAAGGGGCAAGGGAGGGGAGGGGAGGGCAGAGGGTGGGTGGAGGGAGGGTAATTGGTGGGACTACACCTATGGTGCATCTTAGAAGAGTACAGGTGAAAATCACTAGATGCAGAATATAAATGTCTGAACACAATAACTAAGAAATGCCATGAAGGCTATGCTAACCAGTTCGATGAAAATATTTCAAATTGTATATAAAACCAGTACCTTGTACCCCATGGTTGCATTAATGTACGCAGTTATGATTTAATAATAATAATAATAATAAAAAGCGATTACCCTACCTGTGTTGGTAAATGAACAAGCAAAAAGTAAAAAATAAGCAGTTATGGTAAGGTGCAAAAAGATATATACCCTATGTTTTCCTTTTAAAAGAATTATAAGCCTGGGTATAAGCACTTTTCTTTCATGTTAGGAATCACATAAAAGTTATGTTGGGGGTACTTGCTAGAATAAGAGACTTCCATCTTTTGTCTCTTTAAAACACTTAATCATTTGTGTTCTACACCTGATAGATCTGTTTTTTTATTAAAATGTAAGTGAATGATAGAAATAGATTTTTTGTTGTTGTTAACATGAAGGAACAATCATAAGAAGACCATAATGAAAGCAAACTGAGCGAGAACCTTGAGTGATCTATATGAAAGATCATGACAGAGGCCATTTTTTAAGTTACATTTCTCTGCAATACTTTAATCATTTTGATTTCTCCAGTATTTCAACAAATCCCATGCTTGTTTTAAAAAATAATTAAGAAAGAAGAACCCAAGATTAATAATAAATTTTTGTTAAGTTGTTATTTTTTATATTTTTATAGAAATTTTATTTATAAAGACAAAAGAGTCCTAGAAACAGGAATTTCCAAGGAAAAATAATATCCTTTGTCAAGCTTTCCACCCTATTTAAAGACGAAAAAACAAAAGTCATGCTTATATGCATATTATTCTTCTCTATATCAAGTTTATTACTTATTACTTTTATTAAAAAAGCAGTGCAGATATATTTTTCCATTTGTTTATATCTGCTGTGATTTCCTTCCTCAGTTGATCAGCAGAATCAACATTTTTTAAAATGTCTATACTACCCAAAGTGATATGTAGATTCAATGCAACCTCCACTAAAATACTCATGTCAATAAAAGGGCCTGAATAGCCTAAGCAACTTTACAGAAAAGGAGAAATTGTGAGGTATCACTTTTCCAGACTTCAAACTAATTTACAAGACTATACTAACCAAAACTGTATGGTACTAGGGTACCATAACAAGGTAATCATTTTTCAATTTGGATTAAACCAGAAATTATAATTATACTCAGTGATTTCCAGTATGGGGCTAATAATGCCTCAAAGTGAAAATGTTATAGACATAAAATTAAGCCAAAAATATCTTCTGAAATAAAATTTTCTATAATTCTTAAACTATTCTTTTAATAGGATAATTCCTCCATGTGTTTGTTCTTTATTTTTTATTATTTGAAATCTTATTCATAACTCTCCATAATAATTTCAGTACTTATTCTTATGTATAACAAACTATTTTCTATTTTTGTCTGTTTTGTTTTTTATATATGAAATCTATCAAATTGCTTTTCTTATATCCATAAAGAGTTAAAATGTATGGAAGATAAAAATGTTATAGACATTTAAATTACCACAGACTATCAGAGTTACTGGAAAAATTTTTCCTCCCTGAGAAGAATGTAAATAGTCCATAGTAGATTTTAGTTAAAGAATTTTAATGTTAGCTAGTTAATACTGTTTAAGTGTGCTTTTAATTGCTTTAGTTAAAGAATTTTAATGTTAGCTAGTTAATACTGTTTAAGTGTACTGTTTAATTGCTTACTGCAATTACAGATGAAGTCAGATATCACTGATATTGCCACAAATTCATTAATATTCTAGGGAATGAGTAAAAATAACTTTGTTAATTTCTGTATTAATATTTGCTGCTATAATAATAATTAATTTTGGATTTTGGGGGTATTTATATGTATTTTTATCTCCATATTGAATTATTTTATCTTGCATTAAATAAAGTTTTAGAATTTGAAAGTTATTATTTGAACAATTTGACAAGATAGAAATAAAATATGGTATAATAATGCTATGCTTATTTTAATAGCAGAGTAATTATGGATATTTGACAGCAAGAATTCTTTCCTTCAGTATGGTTTACTATTTTTAAAATGGGAAACATATTTAGTATGTACTTTTTAAAACATTTTTTTTTTGAGAAAAAAATGATTTGCCAGGAAGGACGTAGCATACATATATTATATACTAACCTTACTATCTGACTTCTATAAATTATTAAAAGTAAAAATAGAAAAATTTAAAGTGCCTTACACAAATGGCTGCAGCTCATCACTCCTTTTCATATGTAACCATTTTCCAAGTGACTTAGCAGAGCCATTTACATTGTGAATAGGGCAGGGCTTCATGACTCATATTTTAACTTTGGATGCAATTATGTGACTTACTCTGGCTAATGGGGTGTTAAGAAATGAAACAAGTAGATTCATAAGAAGCTCTTTCACAGTTGGGTTTCTTTCTTACCTTTTAACATAACTATGAGAATAAGACCCAGGAACCTGCTGAAGAATAAGAAACTCACAGACACATTTAAGTATTCCAGTCATTATAGTTAAAGCTCTCCTAAATCAGTCAACAACCAGCCAACACCAAGGTCTCAGAAGAGTCATATAGCCTTGGATAAATTGAGTAAAAGGCAAAAATGTATCTTTGAAGGAAGCTATAGTGCAAATAATCACATTACATTCTATGTGAGAATATGATGGATTCTCATTAGAAGTGTAATTATCAGGAAGACCAGATGGAGAGATACTAAAGATTAAGAAGTTACAGAGTTTATTAAATTCAGGGAGGTATTAGAACATGAATAACTTTTAGGAAGTTTGGTTTCCAGATTCCATTTTACATAACATTTCATGAGGATTTTCCCAATTACTTTATAGAATACCATATAAAACTATTCTTTAAGAAAATGCTAGAAACATTTCTGATATAAGGTAGGCATTCTACTCAATAAGAGGAACTTTCCACAATCCCATCAAAAAGACCCCCTCCCAAATCTCCTGTTCCTAATAATTCTAGCATAACAAATCTTAAATCTGTCATCAGTACACAAAATAAAAATAATCAAAATTCATGAGTGTGATCTCAGAAAAGATCATCCATTTAAGAGTTTAGAGTAGTTCCTTCCATATTCTTGTCAACTATAAAAATCCACCCTCTTCAATCACTGAGGATAAAACAGCTGGGGTTGCAGGTGTCTGTGCCTTTTTTTCTGAACTACTCTTCCATATATGAATAATAGTCAAGCCAAGAATCAAATCAAAAACTCAGTACCATTTACATTAGCTGCAAAGAAAATAAAATACTGAAAAGTAAACTTAACCAAAAAGTGAAGGATCGCTACAAGAAAATCTATAAAACACAAATGAAAGAAATCACAGATAACATAAAAAATAAAAAAAAAATCTTCTGTCTATAAATTGAGAGTCAATTTGTTAAAATATCCATACTTTCCATGCTGCTGTAAATCTCTAAAATGTTTTAGAGATCTAATGCAATCCCCATCAAAATACCAATGTCGTTTCTCACATATCTGGAAAAAATAATTCTAAACTTTGCATGAAAGCAAAAAAGAACCTGAATAGCCAAAACAAGCATAGGAAAAAAGAACAAATCTGGAAGGATCACATTACCTGACTTCAAATTATACTACAAGCCTATAGTAACCCAAACAGCATGGTACTAGAATAAAAGTAAGACACAGACCAATGAAATAGAATAGAAAACCCAGAAATAAGCACACACTGGGGAAGAAATGCTGTACTCAATAAAAAGTGCTGAAAAATTGAATAGTTACACATAGAAGAATGAAATATGATCCTTACTGCTCCCTACATATAAAAATTAACTCAAGATGAACTAAAGACTTAAATGTAATATCTGAAGCCATAACCATTTGAGAAGACATAATAAAATCTCTTCCATACATGAGTGTAGACAAAGAATTTATGACTAAGACCTTAAAGGCAAATATAGCAACAACAAAAATAAATAAATGGGACTAAATAATATTATAAAGTTTCTGTACAGGAAGGAAAATAATCAAAAGAGTAAATAGAAGACCTACAGAATGGAACAAAGTGTTCATTAACTATATTATCTGACAAAGGACTAATATCCAGTATCTTCAAAGAACTCAAACAAATCAACAAGAAGAAAACAAATAACCTCATTAAAAAGTGGGCCTGAGTTCCCACCTGGAAACAATGAGCAACTGGATGGCACACTCCCTTCAGGTATGCCTCGAACTCACCCAGACATTAC
The DNA here is from genome assembly GCF_027406575.1 of Nycticebus coucang. Classification (NCBI taxonomy): domain Eukaryota; kingdom Metazoa; phylum Chordata; class Mammalia; order Primates; family Lorisidae; genus Nycticebus; species Nycticebus coucang. Next base: position 155,583,615 of record NC_069780.1, on the reverse strand, counting down.
TTTGGGGGTTTGAGGCTCCACATATCCTTCAGCCCTTTAAGAGATTGCAAGGCCCAGAACAGTGCAGTTGCTCTCAGGTGACCAAGGGCTTCACTACCCTTCTCTCATTTGATTATATCTATCTATCTATCTATCTATCTATCTATCTATCTATCTATCTATCTGTATTGCTATATTGCATTGGGGATTCCAAACTTGGTTATGAAAATGTCTTTTACCCTTAGGGTTTAAAGGAGAATACTAAATTTCCCTGCATTATTTTATCAATTACATTCTCATAATGGGATCTATTTCTCTTTCTTTCTTTCTTTCTTTTTTAATTTTTTTAGACACTCTTGCTTTGTCACCCTTGCTTCCTTCCTTGGCATCACAGCTCACAGCAACCTCAAACTCTTGGGCTCAAGTGATCCTCTTGCCTCAGCCTCCCAAGTAGCTGGGACTATAGGTGCCCCCACAACACCTGTCTATTTTCAGAGATAGAGGTCTCACTCTTGTTTAGGCTGGTCTCAAACTCCTGAGCTCACACAATCCACCCTCCTCGACCTCCCAGCGTGCTAGAAATACAGTCATGAGCCACCGTGCCTGGCTGGAATCTATTTCCATATTCTCTATTCCTAGAAGTTATGGGAGCATCAAACTTTGTCATTATAGCATCATTATAGTGTTTTTTGATAAGGTAAAGACATCATAATTCTACCTTCTCTAAATTTCATTGGAAATTATTAGAAAATTATTCTTAACATGACCTGGAAAAATATTTATCCATTTAAAAATATTGCCGATTCAATATCTAAAAGAATAAAGTATATTAATAAAATATGGTTACTCCCTAATATTTAATATAAAATTAAAAATGATATTGAATTGGGGCAGTGCCTGTGACTCAGTGGATAGGGCACCGGCCCCATATACCGAGGGTGGCAGGTTCAAACCTGGCCCCAACCAAACTGCAACAAAAAAATAGCCAGCCATTGTGGTGAGCTCTTATACTCCCAGCTATTTGGAAGGCTGAGGCAAGAGAATCACCTAAGCCCAAAAGCTGGAGGTTGCTGTGAACTGTGACGCCACAGCAGTCTACTGAGGGTGACAAAGTGAGACTCTGTCTCTAAAAAAAAAAAAAAAATAAATAAATAAATAAATAATAATATTGAATTGAATTTATAAAAAATAATGGTGAGCAGTCATTTTTACATCTTTCCTTCAAAGAATATGGTTTCTTTCCATTGTTAGATGAACAGTATTTCAGGTTTTTTTAAAAGTTGTCTTTATTACATACACTATGATTTTTATTGAAATTATAATTTTAAAGATTACTTGGAAGACAATTTTTTCATTAATATCTGTAAAAATTCATTACTATAACATACAGAAAATATATTTACGTTTTTTACTTATCTTGTACCAAAGTAACTTGACTAATTATCCCATTAATTTTAGTAAATTTTCACCATAATCTCCTGGGTTTTCCAGCTATACAATCATATGATAGAATAAATAAGTGTATAACTTCTTCCTCATTATTTTGCTAATTATATCATTTTTATTATCATATTTGCTAAAACTAGAAGATAATATCAAATAGCAATGCTAAGAGAGGACAATCCCATTTCATTTTTATTTTAGGGGTAATTAATTTAGAGTTTCACTCTTAGGGTATTCATTTGCTGTGATTTGCTTAAATAATTTGCTTCGGCAATGAGAATTATATTACCTTAAAGTATTAATCTATATTTACTATCAACCAACTCACTCTTTAACTTAATCAAATCAAACTTTTCCCAGAAACATTCTAGTAAGATCGCTCTTGCCAAAGTGACCAATAATCTCTCATTGCTAAACCTAATAGTCACTAGAGATCCTTTCTTTGTATTTGCATGGTTTGATATATGTCCACCCTAATGTTGGAGTGATCAAGTACTCTTTCCTCAGTTCTCGTCTCACTTCCTGGGTGATCATATCCAAGTTCATAATTCTGAATACCGTCTATGTGGGAAACACTCCCAAATGTATATCTCCTAAGCTATGGAAGTATGTATGTAACTGAATACTTGAATCATAGGTACCTTAAGCTCAACATGTTGTATAGCTAATAAATGGTGACTTTCTCCAAGATTTATGCACCTAGCCACCCTATCATTTTGCTCTTTCATAATACACATACATAGCTTCTTATAGAAAATTAATGATACAGTTGTGAAACTGACCAAAGACTTCAATGAAAAGAGTACATGATGATGCAACCCCTTATGATAAAATATTTTTATTAGATATAATTTTATTTATATAAAAATGAAGGCTGAAGTCCCTAAAAACAAATACATTCATTTTTCAGTAGGTAATAAAAGGTACCCAAAAATATTTGGCCCTAGATCACTGTAAACAGTTATCAAAACAAATTAATTTTAAAATTAGCATTTTAGCATGTGATACAAATGTAAGAACTATGTGTGTGTGTTTCATAAAGTCATGGATGCTTTATATCATTTAAAAACATATAATGTATGCAAGAAAGAATATGATTGTGCTAAATATATATATTCTTAAAGCACAGAATAAATGTACTGTGGGTACATAAAGACTAAGGCCTTCAAACGCAGAGCCTGAATGCAACTGGAATAATAGAGAATGGCTTTTTCCTTGTATTTCAAGTTTTCTCACCATCCCTTTTGTACTCAAGTCATGAGTTCACAGATCCTGCTCGTTATTCTGTGGCCTACTTTCTCCACCAAAGAACGCTTCTTTGGCTCTGTTACCCGGAATCCCTACACTAATTTGCATTTTATTAAGTGCATTCGGCTCCTTTTATATTAAATCAGTTTTATACTAGGCAGATTAGTCTCATCACCTGAAACAAATAGTAACCTTCATAATGAGGAGCACATGTTTTATTGTTGAGTATTTTCTATCCCGCCTCGCATTTTGTAGGATTCATTATTGGCTAAATTAAATCATCTCCTATTGATAATTTTCAAAACTAAAATAGCCATAAAAATAAGAAGAAAATTGAGGCCCACAGTCACTTACATCTCACTCATCATTGCAATCCACAAACTAAAATTTAATAATCTATTTGATAATCTGCAGAGCCTGTGAGAGACCTTCCAGGAAGTTGCATCTTCCTCCAGGTGTAATATAAGTATAGGATATATTTAATACATATTTTGAAAGGTTTCCTCAATCATGTTAAAATGCACCAAATTATTAAATAAAATCTATACATTCATTTATGTCACAGGGTTCATTTAAAGCTATGTATTTTTTATAAAGCTACTCTGCCTCCTGAGCGGGAAATAACATACTTCATTTTAAAGAGTGCAAAAATATACATAATAAATCTCTTCTTCTTATAGAAATAGCATAGAAAAAGAAAGGAAAGACTGCAATTAAAAGTCCTCTGTCAATCTTGCTCAAACTCATACAGCATTATTTATTGTTTGCAGGATTATTTGTATATACAAAGGTCAGTCTTTGAATAATAAGGCACAGAGTGAGGAAATTATATGATTTTTAGAGGGTTTAAAGCAAGTTGTAACAAGAAGTGATGAAATTTAACTTCCAAAGTCTGAAGTAATAGACAAACATGACCAAAAATAAAAGCAAAAATATTTTAATCAACAGGTCACTGATTTATAAATTGTGAAATAGGCGGGGCACATAGGCTCATTTCCGTAATCCTAGCACTCTGGGAGGCCAAGGCAAGTGGATTGCCTGAGCTCACGAGTTCGAGACCAGCCTGAGCAAAAGCAAGACTCTTCTCTACTAAAAATTGAAAAAACTGAGGCAAGAAGTTCGCTTTAGCCCGAGAGTTTGAGGTTGTTGTGAGCTATAATACCATGGCACTCTACACAGGGCTACAGCTTGAGATTCTGTCTCAAAAAAAAATAATAATAATAATAATAATAATTGTGAAATAAACCATCGCTACTCCAAACCTTCAAAAAATTAAGAGTCTAATGTTTTATATGTGTCTTGGAACAAAGGGAAATCCAAGTTACATAAAAATCAAGACAAACAAACTAAATTCCTTATCTAGATCCACATAGAAAAAGGAAAGGGGGGGAAAGAGAAATCAAAAGGTTGGGAAACACAGTCACTGGACCTAGAAGTAACTCAAAGAATCTAAGTCCCTTGAATTCATAGATATCTTGGGAAGAGCTCCCTTTTTTTTTTTTTTTTATTGTTGGGGATTCATTGAGGGTACAATAAGCCAGGTTACACTGATTGCAATTGTTAGGTAAAGTCCCTCTTGCAATCATGTCTTGCCCCCATAAAGCGTGACACACACCAAGGCCCCAACCCCCTCCCTCCTTCCCTCTTTCTGTTCCCCCCATAACCATAATTGTCATTAATTGTCCTCATATCAAAATTGAGTACATAGGATTCATGCTTCTCCATTCTTGTGATGCTTTACTAAGAATAATGTCTTCCACGTCCATCCAGGTTAATACGAAGGATGTAAAGTCTCCATTTTTTTTAATAGCTGAATAGTATTCCATGGTATACATATACCACAGCTTGTGAATCCATTCCTGGGTTGGTGGGCATTTAGGCTGTTTCCACATTTTGGCGATTGTAAATTGAGCTGCAATAAACAGTCTAGTACAAGTGTCCTTATGATAAAAGGATTTTTTTCCTTCGGGGGGTAGATGCCCAGTAATGGGATTGCAGGATCAAATGGGAGGTCTAGCTTGAGTGCTTTGAGGTTTCTCCATACTTCCTTCCAGAAAGGTTGTACTAGTTTGCAGTCCCACCAGCAGTGTAAAAGTGTTCCCTTCTCTCCACATCCACGCCAGCATCTGCAGTTTTGAGATTTTGTGATGTGGGCCATTCTCACTGGGGTTAGATGATATCTCAGGGTTGTTTTGATTTGCATTTCTCTAATATAGAGAGATGATGAACATTTTTTCATGTGTTTGTTAGCCATTCGTCTGTCATCTTTAGAGAAAGTTCTATTCATGTCTCTTGCCCATTGATATATGGGATTGTTGGCTTTTTTCATGTGGATTAATTTGAGTTCTCTATAGATCCTAGTTATCAAGCTTTTGTCTGATTGAAAATATGCAAATATCCTTTCCTATTGTGTAGGTTGTCTCTTTGCTTTGGTTATTGTCTCCTTAGCTGTACAGAAGCTTTTCAGTTTAATGAAGTCCCATTTGTTTATTTTTGTTGTTGTTGCAATTGCCATGGCAGTCTTCTTCATGAAGTCTTTCCCCAGGCCAATATCTTCCAGTGTTTTTCCTATGCTTTCTTGGAGAATTTTTATTGTTTCATGCCTTAAATTTAAGTCCTTTATCCATCTTGAATCAATTTTTGTGAGTGGGGAAAGGTGTGGGTCCAGTTTCAGTCTTTTACATGTAGACATCCAGTTCTCCCAACACCATTTATTGAATAGGGAGTCTTTCCCCCAAGGTATGTTCTTGTTTGGTTTATCAAAGATTAGGTGGTTGTAAAATGTTAGTTTCATTTCTTGGTTTTCAATTCGATTCCAAGTGTCTATGTCTCTGTTTTTGTGCCAGTACCACGCTGTCTTGAGCACTATGGCTTTGTAGTACAGACTAAAATCTGGTATGCTGATGCCCCCAGCTTTATTTTTGTTACAGAGAAGGGAAGAGCTCCTTTTTAAGAACTCATAGATAGAGGCCTGAAGAAATTTTCCCTTACCTTTTAAAGGAATGACTTCATCTGAGTTGATGCATAAGTAACAAAAAGAAAATACTCAATGAGAATCTATCAAGGGCAGGAAATTAGATAGGAGATACTTAACATTCTAAGAGTCACCATGAACTTCTGATCTAGAAAGAAATATAACATGTACACAATACCCATCATACTGATGATAAAAATAAACATCACAAAAATCCAGGGAAGGACGTTCTTATTCCGTAACAAAATTTTCATTCAAGTTATGCTTGATTAAATGGTGGTGAATGGATAGCAAGTTAAAGCAAGAAAAAAATTAAAAAAAAAAAAAAGCAAGACTCAAAATTAGAGTTGATCAAGGGAAAAAAGGATTCATGGATTCTAACTACTATACTTATTTTACTAAAAATATACATTTTTTTATTTTATTTTTGTTTCCCAAACTGAAACATAAAAAAATGTCTAAAATTCATATAAGAAGAATGAAAGTTATTTCAAGAAATTACGTTATTACCAATAAAAACTTTCTTGGTCAAGTATTCTTATATTAACCACATTTTTCTGATGGGATTTGTAATTACCTATGATGTGTTAATGATGATAATAATGTTTACTTAATGGTATTTGGGATATTTCACATATTTAATTTCATTTACTCCTTGAAATTACCCCGTAGTTTATTATTAAAAATAATAATGTATTTTCATGTTATTATAATATTATAATCCCCATTTAATAAATGAGGAAATTACAAAATAATTTTTGTGTAAAAATTATTTACACAATATTAAATAATTTGTCCAAGTTTTCAGCACAAGTTGACTTATTCAAAGACCTACACTCTTCTATACTATAAACTATTATGTTTTTTTTTTTTTTTGGTACAGAATCTAATATAGGCATTAATTTAAATTACTGTTTTGTTACTTATAATATTGCTGGTGATTATGATGAGTGCATTGGTCAAGGGAGGATTTGCCACATAGCTTGAGAGTAAGTCAAAGTCAAATTATATTTTGGCCATTTCTTCAGCCAATAATAATTACTGTGGTCCAATCACTCTTCCTATAGCAACACGAACTGACTGTGAAGATGATGAAAGTAATTCCTAGTCTTATTCCTAGTCTTAAAATAGTAATAGTTTTATATCCTATGACAATAATGTTTATGTGATCAGATGTATAGATTTATTTTTAAATAATATCCATTAGTATGCAGTCCTATAAAAATAATATAATATTTGGTTAAATAATTATGAATATAGAAAATACTAGATTAAATTTTATCTCTTGCCTCTCATAGTAGAATCTGAATTAATATTTCAATGCTTAAGTGTATGGTTATGGTTTATAGCTGTAAAATCAAATTGAATAATAGTCTTATGAGGCAAAAAGCCTACTCAACTTATGAACTATTTTTACTTCATTCTTAAATGACATTTGAGTAAATAATTACCTGCCAAGTTATAGATGGATGCACAGTTCTCTCATTTTAAATTTCTAGTGACTCAAGGCAAGAAAGAGAGAAATAAACAATATTATACCTAGGTAGAATCACCAATTTGAATAAATTAAGAGTGGCTATAAAATCAATAAAGTGATTTTAATAATCAAATAATCTAGCAATTGAGTCTGAGCTAAGAAAGCTGCTCAGTTCCCAGGGGATCACCAGAGAAAGGTGAGCTTCCCCTTCTAGGAAGATATTGCACATAATGTTGTTTTATGTACTCCTGCTTTTTGAGACAAAATTCTGTTTCACCACTTCGGGGAATTTAAAAATAAAAACCATGCCATTAGCTTTTCCTCCCCACTCCTTAAGTTGATGATTTGAAAAGTAAGTGTGTGCTGAAATATTAAAATATATATACATATGTGTATCTCATTAGAAGTCACTTCTGATAATGTTGAACATAAAAAATAAATTTGTATAGTTAACATACATTACTCTCAGCCATTATGAATAATGATGTCCATATAAATTTTCTTTGAAAAGTAGAATTCTACTAATAAAATAAGTTTCACAATAAAAAGAAGAGTTTCCACGTATAAGAAAGAAAATACTGTTCTCATTTGGAGAATCAGAAATAATGAAAATTAAATGAAAAATTGAAGCACCTCCTAGATTCTTTAATAATGAATAATATTAAAAAATAATTACTTAGATCATGAGAGTGTGTGCCTCTTATTCTTAAAGTGTCTGTAAAAGAATTTCTACTGTTTATATTGAGTCGTGAACATTGATAATAAAAATTTTTAGCATGATTTGTAGGTCTGAAAATACATCATAGTAGTAGGTATGAAATAAACTATATTTTGTCAAAAGTTTTAAATATAATACTAAGAAACAGAAGCCTTGTTAGTCACATACTTGCTATTATCATTGAAGTTGTAATATTAAATAGAATCAGAATTGTCTAAAAGATAAATTGCTTCTCCTACAAATTATTTTCATGCATGGAAAATAATATGGTGGTACTTTCTAATGCTAATTTTTCTAATGTTTTTATGGAAACTATGTATCTGGTGTTATATTCGGTAAGATTTTCAATGCACACATTATGATTTTATCTCTAAAGGAAAATAGATACTTAAGGACTTTAAAGCTATCTGAATGTAACACAGCTTTGATTACACACATTGATTGTTTTCCTTTCTCAGAGGAGAAGTTATAATACGCAAGCTCTGTGTTGAATTGGGAGATTCTGTTTGCTTGTTGTGAACTCTCGTGGACAGCTAGGGACTGAATTAATGTGCTGTGTACAATCATGCTGACCACTGAAAGCCAAATATTGAGTGCCCTGAGAAACCCGAACCTCTTCAGGACTAAAAGAATGTTCTGACTGCTGCATTTCAAAACCAAGTAGCTGAAAGAGAGCAGCATCACTTTAAGTTGCTTTTAAGATCAGTGGAAGTCCATTTTCCCTCTTCCATCCCTGCCTTTCAAAGGCAGGAGATGGAGTTTCTATCTTAGAAGTTTGGGAGAGGGGATAAATACATGCAACTTTCCCTTAGGAAGTCAAAATTACTTACATGTAACCTCAGAGTTGTTCAGAGTTTCACAATAAAGCCTAGGGCCCTCAGAACACTCACATTGCAGAGTGTGCGGAGAGGGCCTCTTCAGGGTTAATTCACCTCTGCATCTGTTGATATCCCATGGCCTTGAAGTCTGGGAGTCTCGGTGCACCTTTATTTCTTTTTCGGTGTTTGGATCTCGGCCTGTTTACCACAGTGCTCATGCTGCATGAAAAGAAGCAGGCTGGATGTTTTATCTCTTGTCTGAGCTTGCTTCAATTAAATTAATGGACCCATTCAGCTCACTCTTTCCCCTTTCAGATGCACCCCGATGAATACATTAAAAAGATCTTAAGTCTCAAGATGGTACATCATGGTATTAGCCAGGCTCTCACTCCCCTCTGCCTTCCTTTTTGTAAATCAAATAATTAATGAGATCTCCACCTCAATAAAGCACTTCATCAATATTTGGGGGTAAAGAAAAAAAAATCCCTGTTTGCTTGTAATAGAGCTTTTATCTCCATCTGTGTAGGATTTCGTGGACAAATGCAGGAATATTAAAATGACAAAATATTGACTGATTCTTGCGGTTTGCTCCTCAGAGCTGAGGATTCGTTAAGGGCTGTCTATGCTGTTCAGCAGAGAAGCAAGTGGCAAGATTGTCAGGATGCTCTAGATGTTTTTGTGCTCAGTATGTAATTTGTAAGCATCAAGTGGGACAAAGTAATTTTGCCAAAGTTTGATGTCACCAGAGGGGGCATAGATTTTCTGTGGAAAGCACACGTGATTTCACTATTTAGAAAAAAACAAAAGTGAGCAGTGATATGCATTGAGCTGTCTTTATTTTTTGTATTTTAGCACATTTTTAACAAATATCTTTTACCATAAATTTTTAATTCAAAAATGAGACTAGATATGACCATAGTAGCTCTACTTTAATTTTCTACGTGAGAATGTTCCTTTGTCTAGATTATAGAAGGTCTATATTACATTCTAGAACAGAAACCAAATTCTATTGCTTTTCAATTGTTCCAGGTTACATACTGTGCTCAGCAAATAGAGTGGATACACAAACACAAGTCTTGTTATTTATTGAAATTTCTTCAATCAAAATAATACTTATTAAGTCTTACGGATAATTCCACACTCTCCCATCCTGATCCCACATTCAAAGCCTAACGTATGTAACAAAAAGAATGGAAAGGAAAAGTGAAAATAGAAAACATGGATTTGAAAGTTGAAGTCCACCTGTTCAAAACTTAAGAATAATTCGGACAGATATAGTGACTAGTGGGTAACGAATTGATGAAAGGCATAGAAGTCAGTTTATAATTCACTCTTTAAATAAAAGATTTACTTGAGATGACAGTAAAGTAATTCAGAATTGCTAAAGAAAAAAATGAACAAACGTGAAAAATAAGGAAAGTATAATTTATTAATCATAAAATAAAAAAATATAAAATAACAGTCTCCTACAGGATTTATAAATATGCATAAATTAACAAAATACCAAAATATCTAAAAGTGTTAGAAATTAATAGAAACTATACAAATGTCACACAGATAGAAATTTTAATTTATATCCCTCAGTTTCAACTGAATATAAAAATTCAATGTGGATGTAGATCATCTGGAAATATAATTAAACTATGATTTTCATAGCTATATCAAATATATGTGGTGCCTAAAAAATAATACACTCATAGAAAAGTATGTAAAGGATCGGCAGCCTACTCACCCAAGAGAAAAATACCAATACATTTTGTAGAGCAGATGTGATAAGTTTGCATCCTTGAATCACAATACAGTCGAAGTTAAATCCAAAGTCACTATCAAATTACTTACAAACATTGCACAGAAATTCATTAAATTATTATAAAAATTATCTTCCCCTAAAAGTAAATAGCACCAAGCCTTTCAGACTGGATAACCACGTTTTACCCAAAACCGGCTTATGCCTACATATGATGTAGTTTTAATTAATTAAGGTTTTTATGCAAATATTTTACTAAATGTTGAGTACATAAAAAATGTATGTCTGTATATAGATAGACTAACACTGCAGTAAAACACATCAAGTTCAGGGACAAAATTAACTTTATGGTTGAAGCCCTTCCTAATCCGTGATCTCATTCCTGCTTTTCTTTCTGAGTTAGCCACTATGTTAAGTCTTCCCTTTATCATCTCATCTATTCTGAATGTTTTTACCCTGTGTATTAAGATTCCAAATGATGTATTTTTTAGTGGTGTGTATATTGAACGGTACATTAACAGAATCCTGTGATGCTCCAGACTTCACCAATCACTTGTCAGCGTGTTCTGAAGTAAATCATGTTACTGTGTTTTGTCAAGGTGAATTCACTTTTGCTGCCACAGAGTAATCCACACCGGAGTTTCTTTTTTTTCTGTTGATATTTATAGGCAGAGTCTAGATACTTGCATGTTTAACAATGCCATGATGAACATTCTTGTAATGGTCTCCAGATATAAATTTTAAGAAAACAAAGAAACACCCCCTTCTACTAAGGTAATACCTTAGAATTTCAGTCAAAGACAAGGTAATGTTTAATTTCCTTTACTGAGATTTTTTTTAAAGCTTCTCCTCACATTAGAGTTACCCTTTCCAAAAAGAAATTATTATATCTCAATACCATTAAGTAATATTCCTTTTGCTCTTAGTGATGTCCGAGAGTGTCCAACCACATCTGATGTAATTCTCATACGTCATGTTTCCACAACTAATATACCCCTAAATGCTAGAATGTATGCTAAATGTTCCTTCAGGGGGGGTTGTTGGTTTGTTTGCTTTCTGTTTGCGTGTGTATGTTTCTTTTTTGAGACAGAGCCACATTCTACTCACTGCGTAAAGTGCCCTGACATTATAACTCACAGGCACCACAAAGCCCAAAGCCCGGCTAGTTTTTCTATATTTTTAGTAGAGATGGGATCTTGCTCTTGTTTGGCTGGTCACAGACTCCAGAATTCTCAACCAAGCCACCCACCTCGTCCTCCCAGAGTGCTAGGCTTACAGGTATGATCCACCACACCTGACTGATGTTCTTTTAGTTTTAAGTATCAAAATAATATTTTTATTGATAAAAAATTGTCACAAAAAATATTGAAGGCAATAAAAAAGTTCAAAAGTTAAAAGCAAAAATATTAAACCACATATTTAAATGGATACAAATGTTGTCTATATAAAGGTACACATAAAAAATGAATATATATTATTCTTGGCATCATCATGACTGGGTCAAATCTTCTTTGAGTCAAAATCTCCTCACTGGGGAGCACTGTATTTATTTGGTAATATTATTACAACAAATTATCAGAAACTTACGTGCTTAAAGCAATATAAATTTTATTATCTTACAGTTCTGGAGACAAGAATGTAAAGGAGTCAGCAGGGCTGCATTCTTTCTGGACACTCAAGGGAACATCCATTTTCTTGCCTTCTCCAACTACTCAAAGCAGCCTTCGTCACCTCGTCCAGAGCCCCATCGCTCATCTTCACAGCAGGCACCGTAGCATCTTTCAATCTCCCTTCGTCTTGTATCTGGCCTTACTACTTTTTTTCTCTTAAGGACTCTTATAATTGCATTGTTCCTACCTGGATAACCCAGGATAATATTCTCCATTTCAACCTCCTTTTATGATTCACCTCTGCAAATCCTTTTTGCTTTGTAAAGTAACATATTCACAGGTTCCAAGACTAAGGCATAGATGTCTTTGGGGGACCATTATTCAGACCACCATAAATACCTTCTGAGCAATCCTCTTGTCTCAGTAAGTTGGAAAGGAGAAGATCAATTATGATCAAAAAGCTCAAAACAAAATCTCTTCTTTAAAAGGTTGTGTGCACTTAAGCCACCTGGGGATACTAAATGACAGGGGGTTTCTGTGTGGGATCTCCCAGCTTTTGCAGGGGGACTCTGACTGTACTACTGATACATTCTCTATACTCCACTGCCATATCTAACGTATGCCATTATTGGCCTTACATTAAAAGAGGCTACCTTACTTGCTAAAATTAAGGATTGGGATGCAATTCTTCTTGTTCACGTGAGCAAAACCTTTTAGCACACTACCCACAACACATTTTCTACATCCAGTTTTACCTATACTTGAGACTTGTTTTTTTTTTTTTTTTTGTAGAGACAGAGTCTCACCATACCGCCCTCGGGTAGAGTGCCGTGGCGTCACACAGCTCACAGCAACCTCTAACTCTTGAGCTTACGCGATTCTCTTGCCTCAGCCTCCCGAGTAGCTGGGACTACAGGCGCCCGCCACAACGCCCGGCTATTTTTTTGTTGCAGTTTGGCCAGGGCTGGGCCTGAACCCGCCACCCTCAGCATATGGGGCCGGAGACTTGTGTTCATATGTATCTTATAGTTTGAAATATCCATTGTTTATAACTTGACTTTAAAGCTTTAATGAAATGAGAAAGCAAATCTTATCTATCTCATATTAATGAAACCATTTGTGCTGTCAGTAAAACTCATCCTCATACGTAGCCAAATTTACAGAGCAAATATTTTCACCTTTTGCTACTTAGGACAACTAAGGACAAATGTACTCTTTTGTGCTGTAGAAGGCCAAATGATTTGTTTTTAAAACCCCCCAAAATAATATATTACCTTTATTAGGATGTCAGAAGGCAGCTTATCTGATATATTAATAAACAAAGCCAAATGGTCTTCTCTTATATATTTACCCATCCAAGAATTAATCACTCAGCTGAATGTATTCTAACAGGTAGGTCTTGATTAAGAAGACATTTAATTATGAGGCATTTAATTATCACAATGTTTACTTAAATGGATAATGAAACATATCTTTCATAAATAGTAGTATATATATGGGCAACTGTAGCAGAAAAGAATAAATTATTCTAGCAAAATGCTTGGTACTTAGATTAAACATTTTTCAGTGTTTCAATGAACAAAAATTCAGAAAGCCTAACTTTTAAAAATAAATCACAGATAAAATATGAGCAACAGCCAGATTGAAAGACGATGGCGTTTCTGGAATCATTCATCTATATGCTGTACCTGAATCTTATTTAAATTGCTGTTTGCACAAGCCAGCAAGACATATTCCTGGTACGTCTCCTAGAAATAATCCAACAGACAATCAATCATAGACGGACTTGGAACTCTGGCAGGTGTAAAGAAAAAGATGGGTTCCCAGCCCCTAAGTTGCCTGGGTTTTCTTTTTATGTCTCTCATATCCCAAAGTGGGTACCAGAGAGGCTCGTTATCTGGAAGCACAACCTGTTGCAGACCAAAACAAACTAAATGAACCCTGCTGTCTGTGGTTTAAGCAAAAGGAAAGAGGCAGCCCACCAGAGGTGGAGCTGGAAGCTCTACTCCCTGAACCCACCCGGGCACAGTGGGCCCAAATGGTCACAGCAGCAAAAGCAGCAGCCTCAGTGGTGGAGCCGGGACAGTAACTCATCCCTTACCCCAAAGCTGGGCCACTGACAGACCTGGCCCACTGCAGTGTCAGGAGAAGCAGAACAGGGAGCTTCCCCCATCCCCACTTTCAGTACATCCCTGCAGAATGCATCAGCAGCAGTATATGGGCAGAAACACCCACCCCCACTCCCACAGAATCCGCAGCCCTGATCTCCAGACACCTGTACCCGCAGTCTGGGCAGCTCCTTGATGCCTTATGACTCTGCTTCTTTTTTTGAAATTAGGTATATTTAGGCACACTTCAGTTCTGATAAAGAAAGCTTTAAGGCAGAGGAGGAAAATTAAAACCTTTACATAAACCAAATTGCAAAACAAAGTTAGAGCTAATTAAATCACAACCCCTATTCACATTGTGTTAGGTTAGACTACGTTATTTTAGGAAAAGGGGATGTATGAGAAAGTCCTGCTACAGAAGTTCTTATTAAATGGGGAGATCTTGGATTGCTTATTCGTAAAGTGAAAACAACTATTCTAAGTCAGTAAAGGGAAAGTAGTAAAGGAAAAGATGCATTTGGTACATGGACATGAATTTCATTTATCCCTGAGGAAATTAGTGACCAGAAAGGACACATGCCTGTGTGCGTTTGAGTCAGGACCGTAGCCATGACTGTGAACAAATAGAAGTAACCAGCTTAAGCTTAAGTACTGACATAGGAAAAGAAAGATTTCTAACTGAGCAAAGCAAAAGGCAGAGTTGACATAAACGTCTGGGCAGTTTGTACATTGTACAAATGGTCTTGAGGAAGAGACCTTTAGAAGCAAAAAGAGACATTTAGAGGCAAGCTTGTTAGCCATTCATCTGTCTTCTTTAGAGAAGGTTCTATTCACCTCTCTTGCCCATTGACATGTGGGATCCTTGGCTTCTTTCATGTTGAGTTCTCTATAGATCCTAGTTATCAAGGTTTTGTCTCATTCAAAATATGCAAATATCCTTTCCCATTGTGTAGGTTGTCAATTTGCTTTGGTTGTTGTCTCCTTAGCTGTACAGAAGCTTTTCAGATTAAATAAGTCCCATTTGTTTATTTTTGTTGTTGTTGCAATTGCCACGGCATTCTTCCTCATGAAGTCTTTCCCCAGACTGATATCTTCCAGTGTTTTTCTTATGCTTTCTTTGAGGATTTTTATTGTTTCATGCCTTAAATTTAAGTCCTTTATCCATCTTGAATCAATTTTTGTGAGTGGAGAAAGGTGTGAGTCCAGTTTCAGTCCTTTACATGTAGATATACTCAGTTCTCCCAGCACCATTTATTGAACAGAGAATCTTTCCCCCAAGGTATGTTCTTGTTTGGTTTATTGAAGATTAGGTGGTTGTAAGATGTTAGTTTCATTTCTGGTTTTCTATTTGATTCCAAGTGTCTACGTCTCTATTTTTGTGCCAGTACCATGCTGTTTTGACAACTATGGTTTTATAATACATTCTAAAATCTGGTATGGTGATGCCCCCAGCTTTATTTTTATTACTAAGAACTGCCTTAGCTATACAGGGTTTGTTCTGGTTCCATACAAAATGAAGAATTATTTTTTCCAAGTCTTGACAGTACAATGTTGATATTTTATAGGGATAGCATTGAATCTGTAGATTGCTTTGGGAAGTATAGACATTTTAACAATACTGATTCTTCCTAGGCATGAGCGTGGTATGTTCTTCCATTTCTTAATTCAACCTGTACTTTTTGTACCTATAAACCCTCCCTAATTTGTTCCTTCATCCCCACTACCCTTCCCAGCTTCTGGTAACCATCACTCTATTCTCTCCCTTCATGAGTTCCATTTCTCAACAGTTGAGGACATTGCATTATAAGAATATACAATTTCAAGTTTAGGACCAGTTAAAATAAAACTTCTGTGGATATTCTCACACATATTTTTGGTGTTTCCATTTATCTGGGGGAAAATACCCAAGAGTGCAATTGCTGGGTCATGCAAAGTTTAGTTTTATGAACATATGCAAAGTGATTGACACAGAACTCAGCATTTTACATCACCACTGACACTATGTGGAAGATCCAGAGTCTCTCCCCACTCGTACTGAGTGTTGGCTTTGCCAATTTGTTACATTGTAATCATTTTAGTGGGTGTATAATGATAACTTAATTTATATTACCTTGCTGAAAATGATGATAAAAGCCCCCTTTCCATGTTTCTTGGTCATTAACATACCTTATTTTGTGAAGTAGATGTTTAAGTTTTACCCATTTTAATAATGGGATTTTGACTTTTTATTATACATATGGAGGAGTTATAAAATGTATCTTTTTGTACACAATTTTTTGTCAGATATACAGAGGGTATATTTTCTCACCATCTTGTGGCTTGACTTCATTTTCTTAATGGTCTTTAATGAGCAGAAAACTTTTATTTTGAGTAATATATGAGTTACTTCCTTTCATGTTTTTGTCAGTTGTATGTCTTTTATAATATATAGTATATATTTTCTTATAGTAGCAGAGATATTTTTGTATGTAAAAATCTTTATATTTATACCTTTTAGATTTAGGTCCATGATCCATCTCAAACTACTTTTTGCCTAAGGAAGTAGATAAATGTCTAGGTATATCTTTTCCCAAATTGTGCCTTTCTTTCAACATCAGTTGATGAAAATTTTTCCTTTTCCCTTTGAATTACCTAGGTGCTTTTTAAAAAGCCAACCAATCATATATGTTTTGCTTTATTTCTGGAGTCTATTCTTTTTTACCCGTCTATTTTTCTATCCTCATGCCAGTAGTATATATTTGATTACTGTAGCTTAATGTTAAATCCTAAAACAAGATTTTGTCTATCTTCTAAATATTGTCCACTTTTAGATTGTTTTTCCTGTTGTATGTCCTTTGAGCTTTTATTATAAACCTCCACAAACTATAAATTGAGCTTGAAATTCTGAAAAAAGAAAATCATCCTGCAGTTTTAATACAGATTACTCTGAATGTATACTTCAATTTGGAAAGTATCAAGAACAACCAGGAAAACATGACCTCAAAAAATGAACTAAATGAGTCACCCAGATTCAATGTCAGATTGACAGAGATGTGTGCTCTTTTAGAGAAAGAATTCAAATCACCTGTTCAGAAGAAGCTCAATGAACTTTGAAACAACATAGAGAATTCAGAAGCCTATCAAAGAAACTTAACAAAGAGAATAAAATAATAAAAATAAATCAATAAATTATAAAACTGAACAATAATTTGATAAACTAAAAAATGCATCAGAGTCTCTCAACAGCAAAATTGACCAACCAGAAGAAAGAATCGGTGACCTTAAAGATAGGTTATGTGAAATACACAAGATGAAGGGAAAAAAGAAAAAAGAATTTTAAAAAATGAAGCATGCCTCCAAAGTCTAGAAAATATCCTAAAAAGGCCATATCTGAGAGTTATGGGCGTTATAGAAGAGGCAGAGAGAAAGAAGGAGAGAGAAGAGAGAGAGAGAGAACGACAGGAAGAGAGAGAGAAATTGGCACGAAAAGTTAAATAAAAAAAAAAACTCTCTAAATTGAGAGAAAGGAAAGATGTCAATATTCAGGTATAAGAAGGTCATAGAATACTAAGCAGATTTTAACCTACACAAGACTAACTTGAGGCATTTAATATTTAAGGTCCCAAAGATAAAGAACAATGAAATGGTTTTAAGCAAAGCAAGAAAAAAGAAAAACAACTAACACATAAAGGACTTCTAATAAGTCTGACAGCAAACTTCTCAGTGGAAACTTTACAGACCTGGAAAGAGTGGTAAGACACATTCAAACTGCTGAAGGAAAAAAACAAACAAACAAAACAAAACTTAACATCGGAATATTATATCCTGCAAAAGTATCCTTTAAATGTTATGGAGAAATAAAGAATTCTCAGACAAGCAAAAGGTGAGAATTTTGTCAACCTCCAGAACTGCCTTATAAGAAGTGATAAAAAGTTTTCTAGAATTGAAAGAAAATGACAGTAAGAAATTACTGTCAGAATTTTTATTTGACAGAATAAAAACTCACTGGTAACAGTAGATGCACACAATTCTATTAATAAAATTACAGCATTACAACAGTCTATAAAACCAGTGTATGGTGCCTCATGATCGCATTAATATACACAGCTATGATTTAATAAAAATAAATAAATACTCAAAAAATAAATAAATAAAATTACAGCATATAAACCATTTATATCTTGAGTAGGAATATAGAAGACAAATATCTCAAAAATGATAACAATTACATTTTTAAGTGATGGATATTATAAAGGAAATAAATGAAAACAAGAAAAGATCAAAGCGAGAGGAAATACAATTTAAATGTACACTTTCTCTAGCTTTCTCTTTGCTTGTCTTTGTGTGTGTGTGTATAAGCAGAGTTAAGGTGTCATCTGCTTAAAATAATTGGTTATCATATTTTTTTCAAGTCTCATGGTGACCTCAAAGAACTAAGAACATATAAATAAAAAATAAAGCATAATAATAAATGAAACACATTACCAGAGACAATTACTTACACATAAGGAAAGATAGGAAAGAGAAGAGGAAGAAAAGAGAACAATCAAACCACCAGAAATCAAATTTAAAAAGTCAGCAGTAAATCCTTCCCTATAAATAATAATATTGAATGTAAATGGAGTAAACTTCATCAAAAAACATACAGTGAACAAATGGATTAAAATACAAGATCCAACTATTCATTGCATACAAGAAACTCACTTCATCTGGAAAGAAATACAAAAATAAAGGGATACTAAAATATATCCCACGTAAAAGGAACTGTAAAAGATAGACAACGATGTTATCATATAATGATGAAGGTGGAAGTTTAGCAAGGGGACATAACAATTCGAAATACATTTGAACCCAACATTGGATCATCCAGATATATAAAACAAATATTATCAAAGCTGAAGAGAAATAGACCACAATACAATAATAATCAGAGACCTCAACATCCTTTTTTATTATTATACAGATCATCCAGGGATGATTTCCCTTGTTCCCTCACAACAAGGGAATATCAGATTTAATCTGCAAGGTAGACCAAGTAGACCCAATAGATATTTACAGAACATGTCATCCAGTAGCTGCAGAATACACATTCCTCAGTATATAGATCTTTGTATAGATCATTCTCAAGGAATGCTGCATTTTAAAAATATTGAAATTTTAAGTATTCCTTCTCATTTTAATTTTAAGTATTATTTAATTTTCTTTAGTATTTCTACTCTTTCATATGTGTTCTCTAGAAATGTATTGTTTTCTTTAATTAAATTTGTACATATTTTAATTAAAATTTCTAATTTAATTCAATCATAATCAGAGAAAATTCTCTCTCTAGTATATATCTCTCCATATATTTTATTTTAAATATTTCATTCATAACTAGTTTAAATACAAAGAAATATTAATATTTCCTACATATTACACATACATACTCTACATAGATTATATATAAAATATTATAGATAGAATGTGCATATACACCCACACACCTCTATATAAATATACTTTATGATGTCACAATATCTGAATAAACAAATATTCTGATGTTATAAGGTGGTGTGCTCTATAAATATTCTGTTATTGGTGCCAAGTTGCCTGAGAGTATTGTTTAAATTTTCTACATTTCACTTACTATTTTTTCCATAAATTACTCAAAGTAGAGTATTAATATCTTCTACCATAATTGTAGATTTGTCTATTTCTACTTTTTGTCATCTCAGATTTTGCTTCAAGTATTAGTAAGTTGGACATAATTTAGAATATTTCTTATCTTTTATAAAATAATAATATTAATATCATTATGAAGTGACTCTCCTTACCAATGCAACACTTTTTATCTTATAGCATTTGTTGTTTGATGTTTATATGCTTAGTATATCTTTCAGTTCACTTTTACAATCCCTGCCTTTTAATGGAATTTTTCTTCCATTTATATTCAGCTTGATTATTTTATGTGGTTGAATTTAAACTTACCACCTTGCTATTTCTTCTTCTTTGGTCTTCTCTTATTGTGTATTTTTGTTTATTTGGTTTTTCTTTTCCATTTTTTCTATGTGTATTGATTGCCTATTTTGCTAGTTTCTTACATCATTTTTATAGGATTTTTAACTGGCCTTTTTGCATATTTAATAATTACTCTTTAATCCATCATTATAATATAATATTAATATATACTCCAATGTATTATAATCTGTCACCTATCACAGTTCACCACGAATTTATTCTATACTCTCACATATGAGAACCTTAAAAGACCATAATAATTTTTATACTCTGCTCTAAGCTTTTTGATTTATTATGTATATTCTTAGGTGATATTCATAGCTGCATTTCAAGGTGAAAAGTAATGTCCTAAGGGCTTAATGTTTAAAAGAGTTTATAGCAGATCTACTATAGGAATAAATGCACTGTTTCAAAATCTAAAACAAAACCAAAATAACTATAATGATAACATTCCACAGGATCCAGTTCAGTAAGAGAGTTGGATAGTCAGTCATTTTTTATGAGGCTTGGAATTCACCATTAGAAGGGAAACCTTGACTTCCAGCATTACTAAAGCCAATTAGACAGGAAGAAAAGGAAGATGTCCTCATGGAGACTCTCAGAGAATGAGATATCAAAATGAATCATGGACTTGAAATGTCCAAATACTCCTGGGTCCAGAATGAATGCAGGACCCAACTTATTCTTCTTATATTAGATACCGAAAATCAAAGTTGGAATTTGCAACCGTATGTGCCATTCTCAAAGTCAAACAGATAATAGGCTCAGAGCCAATCTGAGTTAGGAATTGTACACCCCTATTTGTTTATTTGTTGGGCTTGTTTTTATTCAGGATCAACATTTGTCACAACAGAATTACTTGCTAAAAGGAATGATGAGGATATTTTGATGGTATGGTATATGTCATGCAACATAAAATATTTTTCTATGTATTAAGCTGGTATTTATTCTGAGAGTCAGACTGACACATCTCACAGGACAGTTTGAGTTGCATTAAACTAACTCTATTCTTTCTTTCAAAAAATATGCATTGAACTGAATCACTTGGCACCTTGCAGGGGCTAGTAGAACAGTCAATTCCTGTTCAACTTATGTCTTAACATCTAATGGTATGTTAACAAATTTGCTTTCAATTATTTTGTGCAGACTATGATGACATAAATATCCTGATCTATATGACAGTTACTTTTCTCACTTTTAATTAATAAATTATAAACCAATCTTCACTGCTATGCAGGTTTCATTTATTATTATTTTCTTAGGGCCTCATCATCTCTGGGCAAGATTAAATGCCAAGTTTGGCCTTTAAAGGACTACATATAGAAGTATATAAAAACATAAAATGTCTTCATTATAGTAAAATATCATGTTTCATATACTTACTATGAGGCAGTAGCTGCACCCCAAATTATTTTACTGCAACTATATCATTTAGTAAAAATATAAATGCAAGGACTCTATGAGGTAAATATAGTCCTTGTATTCATTTTATATAGAAAAGTATAATTAGGAATTTTATTCATTTTCTGGACGTTACTCAGTATCACATATAACACCTATCACCACTATGGTTCGTTATATTTTCCTGCATTGAATGAAAAATTAAAAAATATTGTTAATGAATCCTCAAAATGGGAATTAAATCACATTGTTGAGGGAACTTCAAAATCCTGGTGATTTTTCTATCTCCACAAATAAGGAAAACCTGCTCCCAAATTTCACTCACATAAATCATCATCCAGGTATTCCAATATCCATTATTGACTGATCATTTTTAGGCCAGTCTTTTCATTTGTATTTGATAAAATGTTTAAGATTTTTATATGAAAAATGTATTATTAAAAAATAATGTCAAATGCTTGGGCAGAGCAATTCAAAGTGTTTTGCTCATAACGGTAACACTTGATGTAGATAGGTAAGGGAGGGCTTCCTAACCAAAGAAATATTTAAGCTGAAAGGATTAACAGATGACAGGTGAGGGAGTGAGACATATTATTAGAAATTATTTTATTGTTTAGAATTATAGACTTTATAATGTATGTGAGACCACTGTTTTATATCTCCGTCTTCCACTAAGACAATATTCACACAGAGATTTGCAGAGTGGTCACGAGGGAGGGCTCTTGAGATATTTAGCCCATACTGAGTATCGATTTTCCTGCAAAGATCTACTACTTGGACAAATTGCTGAGTATTTGTTTAAGTCTTAGTTTTCTGGTAATATGTCACAGCTCTGTTTTGGGCTAATGCGTGATACAGAGTAAGTATACAATTAAATTTTGGCTGTCTTTACTAGTTGGCTTCTCTATTTAATGAGCATGTGCTTTAAATTACGAAGATTTGTACTTCACTTTCAGTTTTTGATGTTAAATAAAATATCGTACTCGATTATTCCATAAGGTTGGAGTGAGGAATAAGTAGAACAAGACACATGAGAATGCCTTTAAATGTCACCTACGTACATATATCATGAATTTAAAATTATATATTTTCTTACTTAGTTCTCAAATGCTGTGTTTTTCATGATTTTATTTCCAGAAATTCTTTGAGGGACATTAGTGTAATGCTCTTTTTGAAGTCTCCTGATGTAAGCCCACAGTTGTAGTATACTAAATACACGAGGCAACTCCTTCTAACTTTTTTTTAATTATAGCATGTAAGAATAATTTATCTTTCCAAATTGGTTGTCATTTTGGTACCTATTTTTATGTGCTTAATGTACTATTACTTGTGTTTTTCTAATTACTTGTGCATTTTTTCACCCTAAACATTGGGTGAAAAAAATTATTCTAAATTATTATATTTGAATATTTAGAACAATACAGGGCATCCCATAAGGACTAAAGAAGGGTTTTTCTGCCACAATAACAACTGTAATTTTGCTATTATAGTTAGTCATCTTTTACTAAGTGGATACCATGTAAGCTACTCGGTACTTAGCCAAGTACTTAACTCTAAAACTTTTACTATTATAAATGGACTGTTTTATAACAAAAACATATAAGCTAGTCTCTTAAATGTGCTCCTTGGTTATTACTCTAGAGTTTTGTAGAATTTGGTAGATCCCTTTGGGAACCCGAGTATAGTGTACGTAAGAGGAATTAGGCAGTGAAAGGGTTAAGAAATCACCTCAGTTGGAAAATCACGTAACATTAACTTCATGCATAATCATATGTGAGCAATGAATAGTATGGCAACCAATTTCAATTTATGGAATCAAAATCATGACTGGGGGTCAGCTGTCTAATCCTTGAGAATAGCAGCTTTAAAATGAGAGATGTCTGGGTAATAAAATGCCCATTATCTGCTTCTACCCATAGATAACCTGCTTTTACCCTTCGACCCACGAATCCACCATGCTGAAATATCTGTGAGAGTGAACGCTTCTGAAAACTGACAAATTAGTGCCAGTGAATCAGCACATCCAGCAGTGAGATGCCGTTTGCATGTCCTGCATTCAAAGGCAATGTTCCTAGAAATGGTCATCAGCAGAGGGAAGGATGTCAAGTGTCCTCATGTGATAACTTTGGAGCAAGAGACAGAATGAGAAATTGTGTTTTAATATTTATTATTAAGTCTCCATCCAATTTTTAAAATGAATTAAATTTTAAAATAGAGTGATATGTTAACCAGTTTGATGTAAACATTCCAGATTATATATACAATCATCACATTGTACCCCATAAATTCAGTAATGTACACAATTATTATCTAATAAAAAATTTTGTTTTTTAAAAAAAATGTGAAAATAAAATAGACACTGCATCTACAGGGTATATAATTTCTGTCTCCCTCCTTTGGAATATAACAGTAATATCCTTTATGGTGAAGAAAGTATCTTAATTCTTCTAAAAAGTCATTACTTTTTTCTCTAAGAAGTTTCTTAATACCCTGTTTCCCCGAAAATAAGACCTACTTACAGGAAAGATAAGACGTCCCCTGAAAATAAGACCTAGCACATCTTTGGGAGCACACCTTAAAATAAGACACTGTCTTATTTTTTGGGAAACAGGGTAGTAAATCTTAGAACTGTATTTATAGCTTTCCTAAATGTCCTGATATCTCATTTTATTTTTAAAGATTAAGTCCTAGTTTTGTCCTGAGACCTGCCCTGATTCCTGTGTGGAATACATTGATAAATGAGGCAAGATACTTTCTGCTTGCAAGTCAGAAAGAATCAAATTAAAACTAAACTCATAATGAGACAGGGATGCAAGCGATTTACTCTTCAGGAATTTAAGTGTCATAAATACCCTAAAACTTTTCTCTCAGTCCAATGAAGATTGGGTAGTGGATTAAATTCCCCAGGGAATTGACAGATCTGTGCTTGGCTTTGTACTGTGTTGGAGTAGCATCAAACAAACCTTAAATTCTCCAAAGAAAAAAGAAATCCTATGGCAACCTTTCCAAGGAATAATACTCTAAAACACCTGGAGACTGAAAAGAATTTTAACTTTTCCTTTGGTTTTGTAATCTGATATCATACAAAGTTTGAAATAATATCTAAAGTGTATCAGTGATAAAAATAAATGAAGTAAAAGAAAACATATTACAATTTTATTTAGTTTTTTGCTTATACTCTTATTTAACTTATTTTATATCTGGAAAAATTTAACAATATGATCTTTAAAATATAGTAGGCAAAAAATTGTTTATTTAGCAAATAATTTACAGAAAACCTGCCTTTTACCACAATAATAGAGAAATCG
Source organism: Nycticebus coucang (assembly GCF_027406575.1). Taxonomy (NCBI): domain Eukaryota; kingdom Metazoa; phylum Chordata; class Mammalia; order Primates; family Lorisidae; genus Nycticebus; species Nycticebus coucang. The sequence goes on along the minus strand of NC_069780.1, from coordinate 155,558,808 downwards.
TAATCGATAAAACAATGGCTGTCTACATGATTACACAGCTTAGTTTGTTCCATACAACCAATTTACCCCAATAGTTGTAAAGCATTTATTAATATTATCTCATTTCATTGTCAAAAATGTCTCATATGGAGGTCAGTTGCATGGTCACTTAGTGTGGGACTTACAGTCAGACAGACTTAAATTCTTATCCCTCACCTATTTTTTAATACTTGGCTTCATCTTTTCATCTTCTTCAAGGATATTACTGCCTAAATTACAAGATTATTGTAAGGATAAACTGAAAGGTTTATAATGTTCTTTGCACACCCCCCAGCTCCCTGCTCCACCACGCTCTCCAAGTGCTTGGTGCTCTTGCAGACACATTGTGACACTCAATAAATATTTGTTATTATTTAGAAATGCATGGCCAGCTGCACAATTTGTGGTACCAAATAAAAAATTAAAACTATAGTCTCTTGCTCAAAAATTATGAAAAATGACTACTAAAATACTAAACATAAATCTTTTCCTTTCTTCCACAGACTCCAACAACTTTTCATAATGTACTTTGCTATTTAATATTATTATAAATTAAAAGTTAAAATTATTAGCAAGAATTTTTTTAGGGACCTCATATTGCAAGTATATCAGCACATTGTACCCCATAAATGCAGTAATGTACACAGTTATGATCTAATTTAAAAATTGCAAAATAGAAAAAAAAGAATTTTTCTATTAATCTTTATACTGTGCAATGCTAGCTTTAACAAAAAAAAATTAAATCATATGTAGAATCACCAAAATACATCATTTATATTCCTTAGTTGTGCTTGAATATATGTTTCATTTTTATGGAAACAGTGAAAAAGTCACACGGAACTATTTCAACTGATTTTATTTCACTTGATCTGAGTTACCTTACTTTTTCCTTTTCTTCTTCCTTTTCAACAACTTTAGTGTTTGGTTAATAGAGGGAATTAACACAAGAAAAAAGATACTATAGAGTTCATTGGTTGTTTGGGTTTTTCAGAAGGCTGTTCACTTCTTTCTGCAAAGGAAGTGCTAGTTTGAAAGGAAGTTTCAAAAGAAGTTCTAGTTTGGAAAACAGTCTCTTTTTGGTACCCCCAGTGGAAATACAACATACTTACTCTGCACCCTGAATCTTGCTGAACTCCACAATTACAGGTCCCCTGTCAAATGTGCACATCTCTGCTCATCTGCATATGCCTTTATCCCATTGGATTCCACTTACAAAACACCTGTTCAAAAATTATATTATCGAGCATTTCAGAACAGTAACAATATTAAACCAAGCACAAAGCCCTTCTGAATGGCAGGCCCTGTCCAAAATCACAAGCCCATGGAGACAGCTTTGTAGAAGGATAAGTAGGGAAGCTTTCCAGAGGCTACCATAAGAACCGTGGCAATAAACGTAAAACTGGAGGAAAAGTAGAAAAATTGAATAGAAGTAACAAAAATCAGAAGAGGAATAGAAAATGTCAGAAAAGATAGCATGAAATTAACAGAGTCCCCAACGACATCCTCAACCATCATTTTCTTTTTGTAAATAAAAACTCCATTACTCCTATTTATACATGGCTACTCTCAACTTTTTACCAAAAGGTAGGTTTTACTGATTATCTTATGTCTTTTGTAAAAGGGACGTGGGTAGGACAGGTGCTACTATTGCATCTATACTTAGAGTTCCTACCCATACAGAAGTCAACTGAACGGCCAAGTTAATCTCATTTTCTAGAAAGGCAAAAGACAAATGCTTGCTTTCCTTAGATCCAGTTAAAGGCCCTACTCACATTAAGTCGCCCATAGAGAAACTGTGTACATATTGTGATTATGGCTGTTTTCACTTATTTAAGGGTATTTATCTTTAAAATAGCAGTAAAAAGTAGTAGTATTCACACTACCAAACTTCCGTCTCACAATAAATAAGTAAAACATGTCAGTGCTCTTATTGCCTTTATATCAGCATCTAAAAATAAAAAAAAGTGAAAAATAAATATTGAAGTTATGGCTTTATTAGATTAATCTGTTTTGAAAATTCTTTTCTGCCCAAGGTTGCACATATTTCTTAGAAAATTAGACCAAATTCACTATCAATTGAAAGATAAATTGTTCAGCTTATAAAAATAACATATTGTTGAATTTATTTACTACAAGGAACACTCTAGCCTTATAAGTGAATACTGTGAAGAACAATTGTATTAGTGAACAATTCCAAGAATCCACCATGTTTTGAGAAAAGCTAGTATTCCCAAAGTTAAGAAGACCAGATATACTTTGAAAAAAAAGATTTTTCACATAAATTAAATATCGAAACTCTAAAGTCATTAAAAACTAAATAATAAGGAGTACCATTTTGGACATACAGTCCTGGTGCACATGTGTATGTGGGTTTGGATCATAAAGACAAAATCATAAATGTAGGTGTAGTTCTGTCTGCTTCAGTGATTCCAGCTACAACTTTACCCGATTTGAAATAAATTGCGCCTTAAATTTGAAGGCAATTTTCGGTAGTTTGGTGTGCGGTACAGATTTCATCTTTGATATTTAGCAAGCCTGAGATCTTCCTAACTTGTGAAGTCTGCATGTCTGCAAACTGGGATGTCTGTGTTTGTGTTTATTACCTTTTCATGCATGCCTTGAAATAACTAAATTGCAGGTATTTTACATGTGTTTTGTGGTACAAGACAGATACAGTCCACTGGTATAATTTATCTTGAAACACCCTGTTTTATAAAATTACAGAAAAGCACTGCAATTTGCTCAATATTTCATTTCTAAGACTATGGTAAAATCTTCAAAGCCCAGAAGATGCCTTCCAGATAAGAACTTAGCCAGGCAATAAACAATTTTCATCAAAGCTCTGGGTTTGGAGAAATAGAGTACAATTTTGGATTTAAAATCTTGATGTTTCTTACTTATTAGCTATTTTGTCTTTTGTATTTTGACCTAATTCAGCCACCAAAGGCATCAACTCTTATATAAGATTAGATACACACACACACACACACACACACAGAGCAGTCCAAATCAGATTATCTACAATCAAGGTAATTGTGAAGAACAAAATTGTTCATCTCTGCTGTGCAGCTGCCTTACGGATTTTGTGTTTGATCCCAAGTGACTACTGAAGTTATAACTATGCAAGTGTTCTCTAATCCATTGGAACTTCTCCATTTAAAAAATCATTTTTTAAAAAATCCTTTTGATTTCTTCATTCTCCCCAGCAGTATAATAAGTGAGGAGCCACATAGTTTATAAAAAACTTATAAACATCGTGGAACTCAGGATAATAATTTATGCTAGTTTTCAGTGAATATTTTAAATATTTTGTGCTTCGAGCTTGGTTTTAAATGTTTCATCTTCTTAACATTTATTTCATAATGTCTGTATATTATAAAAACATCTTAAATTTATGCGTGATTAGATAGTAAATTTTTTACAACATTCAAAACTTTGTCAAAGTGGCAGAAATATTATTATCAGTTATAAAGTGAATCTTTGGTTTTTGTACTTTTTAGTGTGTTTGAAAATGTAAAAATTTATAGTCATTTTTTTCTTATGTTAAGTCTGCCTACTTAATATTCTCATAATCTACCAGAGTACCTATTATATAGTAATGGGGTTCAATTCTTTTAAATTCTGCACCTCCATGATTTCAAATCATTCTTGATGTAAAATATCTTCAGTACTAAAAAGATTTTTCAAGCATTGTTCTTTAGAATAACAATATTTGATGAATAGCTTAATCTTAGATATTTTTGAAAGGGAATTTTTCAGAGGTCTTCTGGTCTAGTATAATTTTTTTTCCAACTGAAAAAATACCTTTTTCCTATACTCATAAAGTACAGATTCTCATGAGTTCTTGAGAAGCTGATATCTTTCTTGAACCCACAGTTTAGGCCTTACTTATGTGTGTGTGTGTGTGTATATCTCACATAATATTTCCTTTATACCATTTATAAATATTAAAATTTGTAAGTAATAAAAGGCATCCTTTTATATTTTTAGAAATTTGAATGTTAATGTTTATTTCATGAGAATAAAACTTCTGCTTTCTACTTGGAGCCTTGAGTAATCTCTCCCACTGTGACCCCACTAGGGCTGAGCTTAGCACTTGTATTAGCCCATATTGGGCCAGTGTGGTTGGGTCCTCAGTCACCAGAAACCCTTCTTGCTCCTTCAGTGGTCAACATCCTAGCTTTTGACTTGCTTCTCTCTCCAACACCTTTTTTGCCATTTTGTGAGCAGTTTGCTTTCCTCAACATGGATGAATCAAGGAGCAGCTGCAGCAGCAATATGTTCGCAGAACTATAGATATTGATTTTTCCAGTAGAATTATTACCGATCATTTAAAGGATGAAAGCTCAAAAGATGCAAATGCAATTCAAACTGTAGAGTCAGAAGTCTATTTAGAGAAAAAAATACCACTTCAAGGCAATCATAAAAACTAGTTTAATTACTGACATTTATTTTGAGTTTCTTGTATGGCGGACATTGTATATTGTACATTGTATGTTCCATTTCGAATATGTACAATTCTGTTAATGGAATTACTCCTATTTTATGTCATTAACATAAAATTTATTAAAGTTGATCCTTTTCAAGGATAACAGAAAATTTGGGAGCTAACACTCAGTTTTATCCAATTTCAGAAACTATCCATTGTGACAGTGGTATATGCCTGAAACATATACACATGAATATATATATTTCATATACGCCATGTATACACATTCACACATACACACACAAATTACTACGGAGTATCCCTTGAGAAGCACTAATTCAGAGCCACATGCATGTAAATAAGGTGAAGCATTCTAAAATTACAATATAAGCACAATTTCAATATCAGGAGCCAATTATTGTGAATAGGACTTTGAAATGGATATCAGGAAAGGAAACATTTTGTCTCACAGTTATTCAAATTGCTAAATTAACTTAGCCTCTGTGGGTATAGGAATTCTATATATTTGTGAAATAATAATCCTTTTCTCATCTAATATCAATTTATCCAATTATCTGCAAAGACCAGATAATCAGTAAAACTCCTTTTTCTAAGTAAAAAACACTCATTCTATCAGGTGGTGTTTTACAAACTGCATGCAAATGTTATTCAAAAAGCAGCTATTTATTTGTACCAGTCAAACATTACTAGCAACCCACTAAATATAAAGTAATCGACAAAAAAAAAAGTTACATAGAAAAGTAAGGAATCAGGGAATAAAGAAACACATTAAATGATTTCTGTCTTCAAGAATCTGGTAATGTAGATAAAAAACACAAAAATATAATAACAGGTATTTGACGATTGGTTTGAATATAAGGAATGATATCTGAAAAGGGAAAGAAATCCATTAGTGGGAGGATGAATATGAAATCCTCATGGCAATGGTCACGGAGAAGTTGGGGCTTTGGAAAAGAATTTAGATGAGTAAAATGAAATGTAATTATTCTTTCTGGTTTTCTGTTATGTGGAACTGCACTAATCTTCTTGTTTGCCATCACTTACAGAATTGTAAGCATAGTAGCCCAAGGAAATGACTGGCCACAGAGTTCGAATCCTGTTCTTCACTATTTTTTATGTCCATGGTATCGTGCTATTTTTTTAAATCTCTCTAAAATTCATTGTTTTAGTAATTATGGTATTGGTTAGTTTTGTTGTTGGGAAATTCATGACACTATGGGTAATCTATATTATAGGCTAAATAAATGACAGTCATCATATTAAGTATTTTAAATGCAGTAACCCATTGCCTCTCACAAAAAGGTATTCAAATAGTATGTATTATTATCCTTATTTACATATAGCAAACCTGAAGTTCAAAGGATTTAAACATAGCCCAGATAAAGAGAAAATGGAATTCTTTCTATACTCGTAGAAATATAAAATGATGCAATGTCTATGGAAAACTGTATGGTGGCTTCTCAAAAAAATAATGTAGAATTACCATATGATACAGCAAGGCCACCTGAAGATATACACCCAAAGTAATGGAAAACAGCCCCTTAAAGACACATTGTACACCTGTGTTGATTGCAGTATTATTCACAATAGCCAAAATGTGGAAGCAACCTTGTCCATCAACGGATAAATGGATAAACAAGATGTGGCATTGACATGCCTTGGAATAGCATTCAGACTTAAAAAGGAAAGATACTACGCCACAAGGTAGAACATAGATGAACTTGGAGGACATTGTGCTAAGTGAAATAAGCCAGTCACAAAAGGACAAACTCTTTATGGTTCCACTTAACACGGTATTAGAATAGTTGGTTATAGTGACAGAGATTTGGATGGTGGTTGATGGGAGTTAAGGAAAGAGAAAAGGAAGTTATTATTTAACAGAAATAGAGTCTAAGTTTTATAAAATGAAAAGAACAATCTATGCCTGGGTAGTAAGGAATAACACAACAGAATGAATGCATTTAATGTCACCAAATAGGACACCTAAAAATGATGACTTTTACATTATACGTTTATCATGATTTTAAAAATAACCTAACCACCTTAGCAAAAGCTGCATGGTGTGTGTGTGTGTCTGAGTGTTGTGTGTGTACGTGTGCAGGGGAAGTGTTGAGGAGGATAGTAGTCAATCCTTTTTTTTAAGATATAAAGGGAAGGAAAAAATGACGACTTGATAATATTAATCAAAATTTGCTAACCACAACATTTGTATAACTTGAACTTTTCATTCTTATAATGAATGAGATAAGAAAGAAGCCACCTCATAACGAAATTTTAGTCACTTTCATGAAAAATATATTGGGTCACAGCTCAGTGCTGACGTCTTTTAATTAACTAATCATGAATTTGGAACACTAGTCCGTGTTTTATAAATCAAGGACAGAGCTGAAAGGCAGGTCGCTGAAATGCAGTGTAAAGAGTCTCTCATATAGACTTTAATTGCTGAGCTATCTTTTTATTTAAAGTTGTAATTCCCACATTTTGGACAGCACAGTAAATGTGACACACAAGTTAGCACCTTAACATAGTATTACTTAACAAAGATGGCTGTCATTTCTGTCACATGCAAACACTGTCAGGAACCGCACTTCCACTTTTCTGTTGCCATAGATACCACTTTTCCTCTGTGATCAAAAGTAAAAAATGCAGCTCAGTGTCACGATTCAAGTATAAGGAATTGAAACCACTTCAGAACTGTATACAAAGACTCAAAAGCAAGTCACTTCTCATTGGGATTTTAGTTACACAAAGTGAAATTCTAGAACATCAGTAGTGCTTGAGTAGTGAAGTTGAAAAACCGAATATTAATAATGCAAAAGAGAATTGCTCCATAAAACAGCAATATGAGTTTGAATCAATGTATTGCTTCTAGGTTTATTTCATCCATTAATAAAACAAGGAAATTGGAAACTTATATTCAAGTTGAAAACTTAAGCCTGACAAATTTAATTTCTTAGTGCAGTTTTAAAAAGTAAGAAAAGAGAAAGTACATACCTGATGTTAAGTGTTATTATGGTTATTTTATTTTGAACTGTACTAATTTTATCCTGAAGAAGGATAATCAGGGATCACTTATGAATTTAAGGGCATTTTAATAAATGGTTTATATTTGGAGACCTGGGAAGTTGGAAGGGCAAAATTATCTAAATTAAAATTAAAGCCTTGATGGAAATAATTATATGGCTGAAAATTACCTGTAGCCCGCACGTGCAGCAGTAAGCCACATGTTCAGCAAAAGAGTTACCTTCACCAGTACTCTGTGACCTAGCCATCGTGGAGTTTTGCCACCCCTGAGATGAAAAATTATCAAAATATCCTCTGGGTATGGCAAGTGACTAGAAATATGAAATCTATACTCAGATGCCTCTGCAGTAATCGGGACTAAAAGTGCAAGTATATTCCCCTTTTCTTCCTTCTGGGCCTCATTTGTGATATCTTATAATAAATTCAAGTTGGACAGGCCTGATCAAAGTAAACAGCTGATAAACATAATGAGTCACTACAATAATTATTCATACGATGACATTTTCAGAAAACTGTTCATTTTTTATATAAAAAGTCAAGTGGGAACAGATTGTTAAACTGTTATGCTTCCTAATGCAATCAGAATTATTTTGTATTGAATAACATTTGCGGGATCAAAATTCTCTCATAAGTTATTGCGTACAATTACAAGGAAGCCTGTGGGCTTAGAGTTAGAACAAGCCCTGCCACCCACTGGCTTGGGACAGTGAATGAAATTAACCTCTCTAAATTCCAACTGTCTCATCCACACAGTGGTGCTAATAATAATAGCTACCCAGCAGTTATTAAGAAGTTTTAAAAGAAATATAAAATACTTATCAAGGTGTGAAATACACAGAAAATGATCTTAGAAAATATAAAGAATAAAAACAATGTTAGGGAGCATAAAAACTGACTGCATAGAGAAATGATTTATAACACGCTGTTTAATGGGAAATGTAGATTTTGTGAGGAAAAGTTTCTTTCCAAATTACATTTTGATTTTAACACAGTTCCACACAAAATAGGAATGGGATTTATTTGGGAATTGACATAGGTCATAATGGAAGCTAAGTGGGATCTAACAAGAAAAATTTTAGAAAGAGTAGTAAAAATTCCATAGTTTGTAAGATTTGCTAATCAAAATTATGTTGCAAGAATTCCCAGGAGGCTCAACAGAAGATGATAAGTCAGAAGAAGATTCCCACATTCATGTATAGCACTTTGCTATGGAAATAATATTCATAACAAATTAGTAGAGCAGTAAATGCTTACTCTCTAAATGATTATATAATACTGGGTTAACTGCTCAAAAACAAAACTAAATTTTATTATATATGATAGAAATAATGCATAAATATTTACAAACATTAGATGTAAAAATTAAAATTACTTAAAGATGTAGAAGTGAGTATCAATATATTTAGCAATAGAGATTAAACTCTAGGTACATGGAGTCATTTTCAAATTTCAAGAGGGAGAGGTATATAAATGTAAATAAATATTTTAAATGCTACATATCAATCATTTTATAATCAAGTGTCCAAGGCAAATGACAAAACAGGATACGCCGTTTGCAACAAATTCTATTACCTAAAGATCACTTTCAAGTCAAGTAGGTATGTCTACTTCTCTGCAATAGAAAAATTGACCCAAGTCATTTAGGCACTTGAGAGATGGAGAAATGCATATAGCCACAAAACAATTGGATGCCACTAATAATTAACTAATGTAAAAATTGAAAAGATACCATACAATTGACTATGATAAAAAAAAATCTGAATACAAAGATTAGTATGTCGGGAAAGGAGTCTCATAAGTTAATTATATATATGTACATATATAAGTATACATATATAACTTTATATACTGTATAAATTAGCATAGCCTTTTAGAAAAGCAATCTGAAAAAAAATAAGCTTCCATTTTTTGTCATCGATCTCTAATAATAATTGTTACTAGCAGTCTATCTTAAGGAGATGGGAAACAAAATATATGTGAAAAATTTTATTGTAGTGCCTTTATGCAGGTCATAGTTGGCAAATATCAGTGATGGAATAAATATGTAATACCTTCACTAATTGAATTCATTAAAAATGTTAGAAGTCGATTAAATGGGACAAAGGAGCAAAGCAGAATACAAGTTGTCAAGCTGCATAATTTGAATTGTTTGTAAACAAATACGTTCTATGTATCTGTGTGTGGGTGTGTTCAAAAATTATCTAACTAGAATATTAATGGCAATATATTTGTGGAATATTAGTGAAAATACAGCTCAACTTTTTCTCCATACATATTTTTGTTTGCTTGATTCCTTAAAATGGATATTTGAGGCAGAAGTGTACGTCAAACAGCTTCAACACTTCACATATTTCAATTGTACAAACCTCAAGACCACCTCATGTGGCAAATTTTATTTTTCCATTTTCAGATAAAGAAACTGAAGTGCAAAAAATAATTTGCCTAAGACTATAAAACAAAAATGTGGAGGATGGCACTTGGAACCCCCCAAGACTTGTTTGGTTCTGCAGAACTTACTCAAATCCACTAATTATGGCAATCATTGTGTATAGCTTTTATAATGCTAATAAAAACTAATAAATTACTTAGCAGGACTAATGAATGAATTAATAGATACTTACATGAAAGTTGAACAGGATTTTCAGCTTCAGTCAACTCTAAAACATTGGAATTTCATAATTCAGAACTCATGGATATCTCCTAGTTTTTACTATTTTTGTTGGACTTCATTTTGGGAGAAAAATAACAAGTTACATTGCTGTTATTATTGATGTTTCTTGAATAACTTGGAGAACAAACAATGAAATAATGAAACCAAGTCTAGTGATTAGCTCCTAAAGCACTCCCTGTTTCATTGCCCAGAAACGCTTTTCTGCATTGGTAATAATATGTTATGTAAAATAAAGTTTTGGTCTCCGCTTACAATTGGCCTGCCTGCAATTAGCAGGGGTGCTCTGGGTTTTTTTCAGTATTATTGAAAAACTACAAGTCCTAAGCATATTTCATTTGAAGAGAGAGAAATTATAAAGAGAAATTCCTATTAATTATTTTTGGCGTAGCCTTATTATGCTTTACTTCCATAGCTTTATTCTTCTAGTGAATAATGTTTTCATTTTACAATGCCCTACGTTGTAAAATATATACTCACCAATAGATTGTCATTGCGTGATTAAAAATTTAAGAAATTATGTGGCTGCATATATTAGTGTTTTTAAAATATCTATAAGTAATTACACACTTACGAAGGACATTGTCTTTTTTATTCAAAACTAGTGAATACACTTAGGGACAATATTACAAAGTCACTAGGACAGAGGAGTTAAAGTAATACCAACACACAGAAATGATAACACTCAAGGTGATAAATACCCCAGATACCCTGACTTGATCATTGCACATCTTATGCATGTATCCGACACTCGCATGTACCCCTCAAATATGCAAAATATTATGTACCAATAAAGGAAAACAAAAGAAGCAGGGCAGCACCTGTGGCTCAGTACATAAGGCACCGGCCCCATATACCGAGGGTGGCCGGTTCAAGCCCGGCTGCAGCCAAACTGCAACAAAAAAATAGCCGGGCATTGGGGTGGGTGCCTGTGATCCCAGCTACTGGGGACCCTAAAGCAAGAGAATCGCCTAAGTCCAGGAGTTGGAGGTTGCTGTGAGCTGTGACACCAGGCACTCTACTGAGGGCAATAAAGTGACACTCTTTTGTATTTTGTCGCTTAAAAAAAAAAAAAAAGAAAAAGAAAAAAGAAGCAAACAAAAAAAATTTTTTTTCAATGTTAGCTAAATGAATTATTATAAAATTTTCAGTGATGTCTGGTATTTTCAAAAATAATTCCTTCTGACTACAACCAAAATGTCATAATTTTCAAATAACATGTTGTGGTACACACACACATGCACACACACACACACACAGCATGCCAAAAAATGTATACATATTTTAAGAAAGGAAAAAAATGTATTACATTTCTAATACTCGAGCCATGTTTGACTTCTGCAATTACAGAAGGTGCTCAGCATGACTTGTGTTAACCTTTTGTTATCAGTATATATTGAGTATTAAAATTGTAAAATTATAATACAGTTTTTTACTTTAAAAAATGTGTATACATATTTTTAGTGCCCTCTCTGTGTGTGTGTATATACATAAATTATCATTAAAGCTCTGATTTCAGGATTTTTTTCAATGGCAATGTTTTTATCCACCACAAGTGTTGCAGTTGACCATAGAGCAAGAGACTGGACAGCACATGAGCCATTAAGTTACCCAATTTAGTCCCTACAGGGCTTTCAGTAACAGGTGCAATTCTTTTTTCTACATTTTGTTTCTTCTATTTCATTTGTTGTTTCTGAGTTAACAATGTTTCTCTAGGATACAGCAATGTTTCACATTATACCGAAAGAAAACAAAAACACAAACTCTAACATGAACATTGATATGCTAAGCACAAATAGTTCTATAACCGATCTTAGGATTCTTTTGAATGTAATTTTTAAGACTTTTGACAGATTTTATCTGAATATATTATTTATGAATTTATGTGCATCTATATATCTATACTATATGATATATCTATATCTAGATATGAATATAGATATATCTATATGAATAGAAACAATGGTAATACAATTTTTTCTTCACTTTTAAGGAGGGTCAGTAAAGTATCAATTACTCTCAGAAAATTATATACTTTTCCTATGGATCCCAAACTTAGTGAATTAGATGTCTAAGACAGTTTTACATTTCAAATATTGTACTATAACTTAAAATCTGAGCACAAAAGCTTCACTCATTTTAAAAGACTTTACAAGTTCTACTGATAATAGCTCTGTATTAACAGATTAGTATTAGAATTATTTGCAACTATTCCAGAATTTTGGTGCAAAATAGAAGACTCAAAATGGAATTAAACCTTTTTTTCTTTAAAATACACAATAATATGCATACTATCAATATGCTTAAACATGTGTAGATGTATTTGGGTATGTACCCTGTTTATAATCTTCTAAAGTGTACTTGTAAGAACAAGATTGCTCAATAATTTGTTTTATAACTATTTGTTCTGTGTAATAAATAAGATAAAAAACAAATTTTGTATTTAATTTTTTCTCAGGTAAACATTGGTGATTGCCCTTAAGTGAACATTTTGATAAAAGTTAAAGCATAATCTATGCAAAAAGGCTAGTTTGTCCCAAAGCAAAGATAACAAAAATGTTAAAGGTGGAGCAAGTGGACATCAATGTACATTCATTCTGTAAAAATTTGTATTTTTATTAGGAAAGCCATAGTAGCATAGAACTTTATGTGATCTTAATACACACTGCCATCCTAGCTCCTAAAATAATCAAAAGATCTTCCTTTTAAAATTTGATCTTATTTATGCCATATAAATCACTGTGTAATTGGTAGAAATGCTTTAATAAAAAATAACAAAATCCAAGAACAAAAAATAGCTGGTTATGTAATATGTTATTTAATCTTTTCAAATGAAGCTTCATTTTATAAATAAATAGACTAAAGACAGAGTAGTTAATTATATGCATTCTCTTGAGTTAGTTTTTTATGATTTGACAACTTGCACGGCAGCTGTTCCTGTAAATATGACAATAAATTTCTAAATCTCCAGAGAACTGGTAAATACAGGCAGATGCACTTAACTGCTGGTGGGCAACAAAAGTCAGACTGCAGGAAACTGTGGCACTAATGTAGCTCTTGATTAATCTCTAATTACAGTTTTGTCATCTTAGCAGGGAGACAAAACTATATCACTTCCTAAATAAGCAAGCAGCATTTTGGCACCTAGCAACCGGCAGTTCGTTCCTATTAGCTGCAGTGGACCCGATGCTGCTACATGGGAGGTGGTTATGGATCACTGCTCTATTATTCATGGAGCAGCATTTTCAGAGGCCTTCACAACAGTAGATAAATTAGCAGCTTAATAGGCCAGCACTAACTAAAAACATAGCACAAGCTGAAGCATCAAGTATGAAGTCAAAATGTGACTTTCCCACAATGTTTGCATCATACAGAAAAAGAAACACTCCTTTATTTCTACTCATTATTTAACAAACATAACATGATTCTGAATGTATTATTGCAAACCATGTACACATTTTTCAGTCGTTTTATATTATTTCATAAAGTATCTGCATTACATCTTTCCGAGGGACTTTTTTTTTTTAATTCGTTTTTCTCCCCTAAGGAGATTCTCTTGGTTTCATTCTTAAGCCCAGGTTGTTAGGTGGCGAGTGTTAATTAGGACTAGTGCAGCTACAAGAGAGCCCTAAGTATCTGTGTAAAAGTGCCTTATTAAGCTCAAAATGGGCAAATGAGGCTGATTCGCATCATGCTTCCATCTCCCTTTCACTTTGGGTGCGACAAAAAAAGTCTAAGAAATGATCTCACACCTCTGCCTTGTGGCAGTGATCTGAAGAGGGGTATAAAATTCTTAAGTACTTTTTTTCAAAAGGCAATCCATAGGCAGGTTTACTTAATTAAAATTAATGGAACATCTTCTTTAATTTTAACATTATAGATGGTATTTCTATTGTTTGATCCTATTTGGGAGGTCCTTAATTTCTTATTCAAAAGGATGGCAAATTTTCGTTTCCCTTAGGTTTACGAAAAGTTATTTTTAAACAAGTTGGCATGATACAACTTGATAATATGCTTTTTTAAACACCCCTTGTATGTTTTGATTATAGCAATTTCCACTACAAGAATATAAAAAAAGAAAAGGGTTTATATTATTGTGTGATTGTTCTACTTAATTTTTCTAATCACATAAGTAATAAAGTTATTTTAAAATACCTAATATTGCAGCAATATATTTTGAATGAAATGAGATTTCTTTTTTTTAATTAAACCATAGCTGTGTACATTTATGCATTTATGGGGTACACTGTGCTGGTTTTATATACAATTTGAAATACTTACAACAAACTGGTTAACATAGCCTTCGCTGCACTTTCTTAATTATTTTTATTAAGACTCTACATTTAGTAGATTTGACATGTATCCTTGTAAAATGCGCGATAGGTGAGATTTCTTTTGGTTCAACTGTTCAGAATAATCTGACAACAGTTGAGGAGCTACCTTAATGGAATGCGACCACTCACTCTAAGAAATGGTTTTCATTTACAAATTTCTTTTTTAAATAATTCTTTCTTATGGTAATCTTAGTTGTTTTTTTTTTTTGAGAACCCCACCACAATTTTCAAAAAAAGCTGTACAAATTTCCATTTACACCAACAGTGTGCAAGGGTTCCCTTTGCTTCCCAAACTGTACAATGGTCATCTTTTGTCTTTTAGTTAATATCCATTCTAAAATGTGTGAGGTAAATGGATATCTCATTGTGGTTTTCATTTGCATTTCTCTGATGATTAGGGCTGTGCAGAATTTCTTTTACTTGTTGGACATTTGTATCTCTTCTTTTGAGAAGTATCTGTTTAAATCCTTTACCCATTTTTTAAACTGGGTTATTTGTTTTCTTGCTATTGAGTTGTTTGAGTTCCTTATATATTTTGAATATTAGCCTGTTATCAAATGTGTGATTTACAAATATTTTCTCCCAAAACATGCATTGTCTTCTTACTCTGTTGATTATTTCCTTTGCTGAGTAGATGCTAGATGCAATCCCATATGTCTATTTTTGCTTTTGTTGCCTGTGCTTTTGGAATCTTATCCAAGAAACTATTTCATGGAGCTTTCCACTTATGTTTGTCTTCCAGTAATTTTATAGTTTCAGGTATTGTATATATGTTTTTACCCATTTTGAGTTGATTTTTGTATATAGCAAGATCTGCATGTAGATATCCAGTTTTCTTAACATTAGTTATTAAAGAGACTGTCCTTTCCTTATTCTGTGCTCTTGGCACCTTCGTAAAAAAAATTTGCCTGTAAAAAACTACTTCTGAGTATACATTCAAAACAACTGAAATTAGTCTGTTGGAAATATTTGTACTTGCATGTTCATTGTGGCATTATTTATAATAGCCAAGATATAGAAGCAATCTAGTTTCCATCAATGGATAAATTGACTTAAAAAATGTGCTGTATATATACAAAATAGTAGACAGCCTTTACAAAGAAGGGAATTCTGACATTTGCAATAACATGAAAAGAACTGGAAGATTCCTTTGATGCTGTTGGCATTGTGTCACCCTATAGCTAGGATTATAGGTAGAAAAAATTATCGAGTAATTCTCTAGTAAGCCAAGCAAGCTTTGCCTCTGTCTCTACAAAGGTCTGTCAAGAAAAATAAGAAACAATTATACTCTCTTTTCCCAAGTAGCCCTTTTGGGGGGCTAATTTTCTCTAGATCTAACACAGGCCAGGTTACCAAGTAGAAAATCAAGTTCTTCGATGAAGACTGAAGTGTTTTCCATAGAATAATATCAATAGCATAGCCAGAGTAGAGAAGTTTCCTTTGATGGTCAATAATTCATGGACTGAGAGCTCTGTGTGTGTACTTCCCACCACCTCCTCGCTCATTAATCTCCATTAACATATATTTCACTGTACTGGTGTGAGCAGTTCTTTCTCTCTTGGACTTCCAAATATCTCTCTACACCGAATGGAATCAGGGAAGGTCCAAATAGCCATCATCTTAATCTTTGAGAATTTTAGAATGTACAGAATCCAGAGCAATAATGAAAAGATTGGTTATTGGGAAAAAGGCAAACAAATTCTCTAAGAGAAGAAAAGTAAAATAAACATAAGTGTTCAAAAATTAAAGATCAGTAGAGTGAATTTTTATCTTAGTTTCCTATTGTTTTATTTTATGTGATGTTGAAAACATGCCCATTTGTTGACAACAAATGTGATGAGTTGGGAAAGTAAGAGTTTTGAAGAGTTTTGGCCATGTCTGCTTGAAGAGTGAGTCAACTAGAAAAAGATAACGGAATTTCTGTGCTATTTAAAGGGGATTTGAATTTGGCAATCACAAATTGACAGTGGTAGCAAAATCTATACAAATGATAATTTTTCAGAGCAATAATCACCAGCAAGGTAATAAAGAGTGAGTGAACTTTTGTTCATCAAGTATGGGGGGCTTTTTCAGTTGATGATATAAGGTGAAGTATGAACATTGTTAGCAGAAATGATAGATAATGAAGCTTAGCCTAGTTATTTATTAAAAAGTGTAAGAAGAGAAACTCAGATTTATATAAAGAAGAAAGTCCATCAAGAAAAAGTCCTAGTAAAAATACTAAAATTCTTGAATTGGAATAATGGGAAATTTTTGTCAGATAACCTCATGCTTTTGTCAATAATTTGGAGTGAGTGGTACAGTAATTTCTAGTAGTAACTGTGTCCATCATATATCTTTAATAATACAGATAAAGTAGAGATAAAAAGAAAGAAACATAGAAATTAGGGAATCAAATTATTTAGCATGTGGATATCAATATGTCCATGACTAATAAACAAAACCATGGGTTACTTGTGAAAGTTCACTTATTTATTGTTTTTTACTAAATCATAGCTTTGTACATTAATGCAATCATGGGGTACAATGTGCTGGTTTTACATAACATTTGAAATATTTCCATCAATCTGGTTAACACAGCCTTCACCATATTTTCTTAGTTATTGTGTTAAGACATTTATATTCTACACTTAGTAAATTTAACATGCACCCTTGTAAAATGCACTGTAGGCGTGGTCCCATCACTTATATTTGTGAAAGTTTATACTGGCATTGTGTCACCCCTGTAACTGGGGAGAAAAATGATTTGACTAAAGAGCATTAGCCCTGATGTACATATATTTTACTTTATTTTAAATAATTAAATTGGAAAATAATTTTCTAAAGAAGCAATCAGGAACAAGGAGGATGGAAACCCTGATTCTAAGCCATTAGTCAGATAGAAGAATGAATACGTTGTTGCTCAGAAAAAATTAACAGCATTAAAAAGAAAATTTCAAAATATTCCATAGATAATATTATAAATAAAATGATAGCATGTATTTCTTAAAGTCATATTCCTAGTAGTTTATATAATTACAACTTTCACATAGATGACAGATATATATTAATAAGAAAAATAATTTTAATAATCCTAGTTTTTTTTAGCTTTTCTAGATGACTTCCCTTTTGTCTAAAGATGGAGACAATCTTCATAAGCCTTGAGTAAAAGGTGTCATCCTGAAACACTGCAGGAAGGAATGCCAGATAAAAACCTTCCTTTGTCAGTACATTAAATGCACAGCTAACCTCCTTAAAGGAAAGACACGGTCAATTAGTTTTAATAGCATGGATATTCAGGAAAATTTGTTTAATGATGACACCCTCATTTTACTGAATCAATACCGGGAGTGTTTTACAATGAAATGTTTCTCTCTAGTGAGTAATTTACAATAAATAAATCCATAAATCTATCAAACCCTTCACTAGTCAGGGAATCTGTAAGACATGCATGGTTAAAGATCAGCAAGAACTTTTGACATCACCCTTCCAGGTCAGCAGATAAGTCACTGGAGTTCTAGGAGTCAATTTGTGAAAGGCTGTTCAAAGTGATTCGCTCATTACAGATTTGTTTACTCATCATGAAAAACCCATGCATAAAATACTAAGGTACAAATGTCAAAAAACGGATTACATTTTTGGGTGAAATAATCTGCTTACTTGACAAACCATCAGGTTTTGTCTCCCTTCTTAAATGATGAGATAATGATTAAGTGTCTGTTTTTTGGGATCCAGCTGTCTGTGCTGCGCTGTAGCCCCTTACGTGATGTAATAGGGGGCCTTGGCGTTCTCATCTATAACATGAGGTAATACTAACACTTTCCACTGTGGTTGGTTTCAGAATTAAATGTATTGGCCTGTGCAAAGTACTTACAGTACAATACCAAGCCCAGAGCAGGCGGTCAGTAGTCATCTGCCATTTTATCATTACTTTATTGTCATCATTATTAATATTAAGATGGCCAGAGCAGTAATGTGGCTCAAGATTTCACTAATTCACTGACTCGACAATATCACTGAAGGGCCATGCTCAGTATGGCCCTTCAATTTAATTCTCTTCATGATACCAAGGTGGTTGCTGCAATTCTATGACTGAGATGCACCTATGACAGCATCTGGAAGTGGGAAAAAGAGGCTATTTTTTTAATTGTCTCTTTTTAAAACAGAAGAAAATATAACCCTCAGCGGACTTCCCCTTATGTTTTATTGAAGAAGGAGTAGACCACCATGATTTTCCTTATAACAATGGTTCCCAAGATTCATGCATAATGATTGAGACCTTTCAAACTTTACATTCTATTGAACATGGTACAGAGCAGAACAAAAGTAGTAACTTAATGTCTGTGAATTTATTTTCGTAGATCTAATCTTAGTTGAGTGAGAAAAAAAGAGTAGTACGGAACCCTTATAATATTGTTGAAAATTTTTCCACCATTTATAACACATTATTCAGCTAAAATTATCTCTTTATGCCAAGATATAAAGCTCCTAACCTGGATCAAAGTCTACCAAGCTAAGAACAGCTTCTCCTTCGCAACAACGTCTTCTTCTTCTTATGTGTAGCTGGTATTGCTGCTCTAAAAATTGCAAAGGTATTCATTAGATTTACCAGTTCTATCTTTGTGATTTCAATGGCCAAGCCCAATCTCTGTTTTCTGTCTGATAAAGTCATCATTTTCACCTGAGATATATACAATGAAACTCCTATGAAAAGTAAGATAATAAGTATTGAATTAACAAGCAGACTGAGCTATTTTAGCGGAGGCCCACCGAAAGCTTTAGCATCAACAATGTTGGCACCGTAACCATAATGGCAGCTGGGTCATCACAGGGACATACAACAGATATTCCACTCAAATGAGTACATAACCATTACTCCTAGCAAGAAGCTCTGCCACAAGATGAACAGGCCATGTCATGCATCAAAGGAAACGGATCCAGAGAGGCTCTGTGAGAGCTGAAGGAGGAAGAGAGAGAAAGGGAGATAATTAGGTTTCTGAGGTCTCAACTCTGGATCTTGAGGTCATTGAAATAAATGCTGACACTAAAGCAATGCTGATACTTTTGGACTTCGGCCCTCTGTCTAGCCTGCAAATTATTCAGCCCATAGTGATGAATTTATAAATGCAGTACAGAGCTATTTGAATCTTTATGCTGTACTGTAAGATTTTCAATAAACCTGCAAAAAAACAAAAATGTAAACCAATCAGGAAATGCAGCTCTTTCCAGGATATTTACCCAGAATAACCCTTCTTTTGGCAAACAGCAAAAGAGAACCATTATGTTTAATAAATCACAAATGTTGATTGTGACATATGAGTTCAAAAATGACCAAAAAAAAAAGGTGTAAAAAGTTCTGAAAAAGGAAGATCAAAACTTGCACCTATAACATAAATTGGAAAAATATATTTGCTCATGTCTAAATTGTGTGTGTGTGGGGGGGTTAAAGATGCAATTGTACATAACACACACACATATGTACATATGCAAACACACATATATCTACATACATGTACATATTTAGATATAGATACACATTTTTGTATGCCTACTTAACTAAAGCTTGTGTTTGATAGAAGTGATCTGATCCTCCCTATTGAGGCTAAATGAAAGATACATCGAATATAAAATCATCTGGTGGTTAGTGGCAGAAACAGAGAAAAGCGAAATTAGCAAGCTCATGATTGATCACTAGAGAAGCACAGGGCTTGCCAAATCTGGGCCATGGGCCAGTGCCCACTTGGCTACTAAAAATGAACAAGGGGAAGTTTTTAAATAGTAATTCCTTAGCTTCACTAATGAAGAAACTAATCTAAGTGAGAGGAAATACATACATGTAACCAGACCTGAAGGCCATGACAGTTATGAAACAAACTACAAAGAAGGACTAAATAACCCGTCTTGTCTCCATTTGCACTTTTCCTAAAAGGACCCCTCAGTTCCCTTATTCTGGTAAGACTAACTGTGGCTTTTCCTCTTTCCCTTAATTCTCCATGCATCCTTAATATACTTTATTTCATGAGGAAACATGTCTGTTTCTTAGTAGAATAAAGTCCAACTAAGTATAAGACAATACAACTTTTATTTGCTTCACAATTTTGAAAACAATTACTTCTATAACTACTTAGATTGACGATAAGAATTGTGTATAGAATCAGAAAACTGACTTTAAATGGTAAATTTACATGCTCTAGTTCAGTTTTTAAGAAAGAAGTTACCATTCACTAGGTGTGGTAGTGTCTATCCTTTAAGATCAGATGTTTTATAATGGTCTGTGTTATTGACTTATAACTCTTATATTTAAGAAGTTCTAACACTTGCAGGAGTGAAAATCACTCAAAGTACCCTCCAGAAAAGGGGGTCAGAGTACCAGCTTCCCCCTCCTTAGGGCCTTCTCCTCCCTCTCCCTGCCCGCATGGCTTTTCTGCTCAGGAGAAGGGCTCCACAGGAGAAAATTAAGCCAGAGCACTTGGGTGCAGCTGGCCTACCTGTTAAAACACCACTCACACTCAGGTGTCCATGGAGCCTGCAGCTCACTCCTTGCCCTTTTAAAAGCTACGGCAAGCACTGTCTGTGCCCCAAGAACCAAACAGACCTTCTCCACTGAGAGAGGGTGGAGCTGGCAATCCTCTCCCGGAGCCAGCTTTCTCTCCTGTGGGAAGCCTACCTGCCTAGGAAAGTTCCTGGCACAACCGCCCACCCCCACTGCTAAAGCATCTCAGCCACACCCCACAGCCGTTCTGGGAGCTCTACCCACAGTGGGCTGAATTGTCTGCATCGCCTCGGCAGCATCTGGACCAAGATGGGGGCTGGAAGTCTGGGTGCCTAAAGCCCCTTAAAGGACAGAGACCACATTCCCTGCTGGCAGAGGGAGGAACGAACGCGTTGTGTGCCCCTTGGCTGACTGACTCTGCCAACCTTGGCAAGAGGGGCCTGCCTATCTTGTGGTAGGGTCACCGTGCTCCGACCCTCTCCTGTCTCAGCATTCTTCTGGACCAGTTCACCCGACCCCTCCCTGTCACAGCCAGCGCCTAAATTCAAGAAGCCGCAGAGAAAGATTTGCCATTCCAGTCTCAGTCTGCTCCCTCTAGGACTCCAGCAGTCCGTCCAGGGACCTGGTATACCTGGATCACCTAGTATACCACCCCAGGCACCGGAACACTCGCCTAGCAGTCCGTCCAGGGACCTGGTGGCTGGGAATTACCTCACCTTGTGTACCACCACAGGCACCGGAACCCTCTCCCAGGGGTCTGAAGTCCAGCTAACCCAAGTTGCTAGCAACACAGTGGAAAGTTACCTGTGTGAGCTGACAGGAAGTATACCTGTTGTCTCTACACCGAGCAGTGGAGTTTCCGTCAGAGGAGGAAAGTGAACTGCAAAGCTATCTGATTTGAGGTGTGGGAGGAGGTTCCAGATGAGCAGAAATCAGCATAAGAACTCTGGAAATATGAAAAAAAAGAGAGAGAGAGAGAAAACACAGGATAATCCCCCAAAGGACTACACTAGCAATCCAGAAGTAGATTGGAATCAAAGGAAATTTTAGATATGGTAAATGCAGAATTCAAATATCAGGCCCAAGTAGGCTCAATGGGATCCATAAAAAACGTTGAAACCCAACATTAAAAACAACACAAAGAAGCTCAACAAAAAAATCTTCAGGACTTGAATGAAAAATTTACTAAAGAAACAGATATTTAAAGAATAATAATAGAACCTCTGGAAATGAGTCATTTAAGGAATTTCAAAATGCAGTAGAAAGTTGTAACAACAGACGAAGAGCAAGCAAAAGACAGAAATCCAGACCTTGAAGATAAAATATTTAAATTAAACCAGTAAGTTAGAAATAAAGAATTAAAAGAACAAAAATCTTCAAGAAAAAGTGATTATATAAAATGCCCAAACGTAAGAATCATAGATTTCCTAAGAGAGAAGAAGAAAAAGCATAATGCATGGAAAGCCTGTTTAAGGGAAGAACGGAGGGAAACTTCTTTGTTCTTTCTGGAGGTTTACACAGCCAGATATAAGAAACTCAATGAACTCCAGGAAGATTCATAACTGACTAGTAGCACTGACTGTTCCCTTCTGGCTCGGACACTGTATTTGCACTGGGTCTACACTTCCCATGAGCTACTTCGTGGGTGCTAATGTTCTATTCCCAAGACAGTTCTATCCCCTGGATCCTTTAATTAGCAACTATGGCTTGAGGACTTCCCATAAGCCTAGCCAAAACTTTTAGGAGCAGTGTCATTGTCCAAAATTCTTCCTACCTGTGGTAGAACAAATGCCACCTATACCAAAGATATCTGCACCTTGGACCCCAGTACCCAGGAGTATATTACCTTACACGGCAAAAGGGACTTCTAAGATGTGATTAAAATAGATCATCCGGAACTATCTGGTTAGACCAAACCTAATTATAAGAGCCCTTCAAATCCACAGACAAGTGAGGAAGACATACCAGAAGGAAAGGCAGAGGAGGTCCAAAGTGCGAGAGAGATTTGACCCACAATTTTTGACTCTGATAATGTAGGAAGGGGTACCTAAGTCAAGTAATGTGGGGACCTCCCAGAAACTACTAATAGAAATGTCCTTCCCTTTACAGTAAAGAAAAACAACCAATTACTAGAACTGTAAGGATCTCAATTCTGTAAATAACATGAAAAAATAAAGGAAATGTATTCTCCCTTGAAGCTTCCAAAAAATAATGCAGTCCTGGTTGTGGCTACATTGGATTTCTCACTTACAGAGCTGACATCACACACTGGTGGTGTTCTAAGCTACTAAATTTGTGGTAATTCGCTACAGCAGTCCTTGACTACTAATATACTACCTAATCCTTTGTCCTTCTCCCTCTCTTTCACACCTGTCACGTCTGTCACAATCTGAAAGTTTTTTCCATCTTTTTGATTTCCTCCATCTTACAGGAATTTCCCCTAGTACATCTTTTGCACATCTAATCTCATCTTGGCATCTATTTCTCAGAGGACTTTAACAGGTTTTATCATGAATCTGAAGGTAGTAGGGTGTGCCCTGGGGGTACAGTTACAACTCATTTGGGGGCTAACATAGAAGACTGCTTTATTTGAATGGGGCTAAGGACAAGAAATAAACTTTAGTACAAGCAGCCTTTGCCATCAGGGCCACATAGGCCAGCAGATCCAATGCTATGAGAATATCTATCCTGATAGAGAAAGATTTGATGTCACCACAATGGCAACCCTCAATATGAGTGCCATTCCACAGACACCTAAGGCTGTGGAGCAAAGCCAGTCTACCTGAAGCAGAGTATTACATTCAACTGTAGGCCTGTTAGTAGGCCGTGGTAGAAATGTTTTCAGACATGGAGAACCTGGACATTTCAACTGACCATTTAAACGCATATGTCCACCATGAGAAAAATATTGTCTGGTTACCAAAGGTTAGTAGCCATAATGTTAGGTAAGCCCAACACAATCAATTCCAAAGTGCGTATGGTACGTCTGTAATCAAGCTTGAGTAGATTTATGTGGCCTAAGTAAGCTGGCATGAAGAGGTATTCCAGAGTTCCTGTCCCCTACCATATCTGAAATAATGTCTCTCCCAGGTCTCATATTGATACCCTGATGAAAGAGTGCCCAGAGGAGCTAACAAAGAGGCAATGGCTTGAGCTTTGTTCTCAACTGAGTTAACTGGCATGTGGGGACAACCAAATGTAAACACTAATGGGCCACAAACTCACTCCAAGGTAGTCCTCATCAGGGAGGGAGGAATTTTTCCCTAAGGCAGAACTTCAGACAGTGTAATTCTATGAAAAAGGAAGTGACACGAGATAAGTATATACTTGGAATAAGGTGCAGGGACAAATAATTTATGGGGTGGATCCCAAAAGAATCAAGTTTAAAAGATCCAGGGCAAGGAAGTCAGAGGAATAGGTATGTGGATGGGCTAAAACTGAGAGGATCTTTATAAAAAAGTCATGGTACTATACAGGAATTCAATCCTTGATGTTTGTGATGACTATGAGTGTCAATTTGCTGCTCTTTCATTTCACAGTGATAGGCTTACCAAGGTACTATTCACTAATCTTGTTTAGCATTTAGTAGCCCATTTCAGTATGTAGGTAACTCTTTTTGGCTTCCTACATTTTATTGCATTACCTCTTTGATTTGTCTTTTTTTTTTTAATTTTCACTATTGAATCTTATCAAAGTCCTGCAGGTTTGATTTTGACCATCTACAATCGAAATTCTGTATATTTTTTTCTTTTAAGTTTTGAAGCCTCTTGAGTGTTTTTTTTTTCTTTTTTTGCTCTCTTTAGTTTTCCTCAATTGCATTTGTAACCCTTATATTTAGCGCTATATTAAGAAAATCAATTTTAATTTTAAAAACTCATGTTATTAGCTGTTTTAATTGGCATTTTTATTTCAGAATGTTAGATGTAATATCCTTTGAACTTTATATAATGATGTCACTTAATTTAGTTTCGTTTTGTTTAATTTTAAATACTGTCCTTCAAATCATTTCTCTTTTTGAGAGGGGTTATATTTTATTTTTTAATCCTTCTTGTTTATGATGTATGTTTTTCCAAAATCTGGTGATCTGTAGACATCTGCTTATATTAAAATAATTATATCCATTGCCCAAATCAAAGCTTACGCTGCTCTGTGAATGTGGGTGAGATGGTTAATTTACAAGGCTTTATTTTAGGTTGAGAGGATATTATGTTCACCTGGAAGGCATCATTATATGGGAGCCTCTGAAGGCCAGAATGTAGAGGCCTGTACTCTAGGAAACTATCACCTGTATTAGCTGCGTTGCTTCCCCCCCAGATGATTCATTCACATTATTTAGGTAAGAATATTTGTATTTTCAGCCTAGGAGAGATAGCTCAGTTCTGCTGTTTTATTGGAAGGGACAGATCAGTCTATTTTTTTCCATACATATGTAGATGTCTAAAAGTTCTTCTTTTTTTCACCCCCAACTATTGCATCTACACTTTCACAAACCTATGTCCTTGTACAGAGCCTATCTAGAATTATGCCAAGTAATCCAAATATGTTCTTAGCTGGATATACGCTTCATCAGTCAAAGGAGTTAAATGACCATAGTTTTTTGCCTTTAGTAAGTTCAAAATCTAGGCTTATTGCTAAATAAAAAATATATATATATGTATAATACAGTGTGAAAAAGTGATACATTGAGTCTCTGTAGATATGAGCTGCCTAAACCTATTTGAGAGTCAAACACTGTAAAGCTTTTGTGGTCAGGCAAAATCTCCCGGGAAAGGAGCATTACATTTCTCAGGGTCTCATACCTCACAAGTGATGAATTGTAGAAACACATATTTCTTTTCCTTATTATTAATTTCAGTGGCATCTTATGAAAAGCGGATACTAAACATTCTTCACTTGGTATTTTATCAAGATTAAATGTCATAATACTTGTAAACCCCATTCCAAAATGCTTGGAACTAAAAAGATCTCGAATATAGAATGTACTCAATAAATAGTAGCTATTGATTTTCTTCAATTTTTCATATGACTTTTATCATATTTTATCATCTCTGAGATGAGAATGCTTCTTACGATTCATACCAAATAAATGTTCCATCTTTCAGGCAAAGGATCAGGTCATGGTATAACTGTCACTGCCTGTTCATGTGTGAATTTAGCGATGTTTGTAGGGTATCTGTTTATCTTCTTGTCATCTCAGCTGAGTTATTTTCATTGGCAGTTCTACAAATGATTGAACTTAAAAGTAGACCTCTACTGCTCCAAATGTTTTCAATGAAACAATCCTATGATGCAGAACTTAAAGGAATTTTCACATACAAGAAGCCCACATGTAATGAAATTAAATGTAGTAGAGACTGTCAGGTCTCTCGGGATAGCAGTAACATTGTCAAATTCAGGACAGGTTAAGCTT
Source organism: Nycticebus coucang (assembly GCF_027406575.1). Taxonomy (NCBI): domain Eukaryota; kingdom Metazoa; phylum Chordata; class Mammalia; order Primates; family Lorisidae; genus Nycticebus; species Nycticebus coucang. The sequence continues at coordinate 155,532,432 of NC_069780.1, read as the reverse complement.
CATGTACAATAGGCTACCATTTAGAAGACAACATTTTTCTGCCAAAAACTTCTAAGTTTAAAGAAAAGTCAGGTTGTTTTTTGAGGTTCATCTCTCAATTTAGAGGGAGAAACGCACTTACTCTCATGTCTTCTATCTGCTTTAGAAGTACACACTTGGTGTTAAAGGTAAAAAATGATGATCATGGATCAGGATGTACAACGTGTCTGCAATGGAACCATGCAAACCTGCCAATAGACATTCTTAATTCAGAAAAACCTTTAGTCTTCAACAATGAAACTCAATTCTTTTTATTATGCCTACAAGGAAAATTATGTGACAATCACTGCCAAGAGAAATAAACAAAGCTATTTGCTTTTTATATTATGACAGATGGATGTATCAGTTACCATTTGCTATGTAACAAACTACTCCAAAACTCCACAGCTTGGACCTGTCAGCGTTTGTTTCTCTTTTAAGGCTGTAGGTTTTTATAGAGTTCTGCTGATAAGAGCAAGACTTAGCTGGTCTTAGCGAGCCTTACTCATGATTCTTGGGTCAGGTGACAGTTCAGGTTTGGACAAACTGATGTAGAATGACCTCACTTGGGACAACTTGGCTCTGTTCCACGTGTTCCCTCATCTTCCAGAAGGTTAGCCTGAGCTTATTCTCACTCTGGAGGCAGAGTGCAGAGAGGAAGACAGAGAGTGAAAAGAATAACTAATGTTTTTTTAAAAGGTAATTTAGAGCTGCGTATCATTACTCCGACATGTTCTGTTAGCCCGTGAAATGTACAATGGCCAGACTAAATTCAAGAGAGTATATTAAAAACATTCCTCCTATTGAAGCAAGAAGCTACAAAATCACATTTTAAGGGACACAAAAACTGAAAAATAATGAATTGGTAGACTGGCATGGTTCGACCTCAGACAAAATGGGGTTTTTGCATCAAGAAAATACTTCTTGCTTTAATTCTTTTGTTCCAAATAGATCTGTTGACAAGTAACTAAGTGTCTGGGATGAAACACATAATTTATATTTTACTTCTTTTTTATTTATAAAGCAAAGAGCTTAGATATACATCCCACTTTATATTTTCAAATAAAATCCTTTTCATTTCAAAGAAATTCTGCCATAATTTTGGGGAGTTGAGGTGGAAGAATGGTCTGCTTGAAAATCACTGTCTTGAATATCTCTAATGTCCATCTCCATTCAAGATCTTCATTATTTTGGATCAAAACTGGTTAAAAACTAAAGGAAAGAGGTTATATATTAATTTATTTCATTAATACATATTAGCTGGATAATTTTCCAATCTATTTCCTTGGTATCTGTGCTACTTTGATGCATTAAATTCAATGAGGATATTTTGTTTTTAAATACGCAACATTCTACGAGAACTACTGTATTCCATCTTGCTGGGTTTCTTCTCTCCTACTTATTAAAATATGGCATTCTCAAAGATAAGGCTTTTTTCATTAAATCATTCATCAATTTATATATGTGTGTGTGTGTAATGTTCACATATTAACCCAGATTTATTTGTTGAATTCTATTGCCTTGTCTTCAACTAACTACCAAACTACTCCAAACTACTTGGATGCTAATTCCTTAACATTTTCCATATTCAACTTATTATTTTACATCTCTGCTGCCTTTAATTTTTTTTACTTCCTGCTTTGCCTCCTTCCTAAAAGAACTAATAAATTCAAAAAATGGATAACAATCTTTTCTAAGACACCAGGCATCCATCGACAAAGGTCTGTAATCTCTCACCTGGGAATAAGAGAGGTGATATCACTACAGATCCTGCTGTTAATAAAAAGATAACCAGAAAATACATGAACAAGTTTATACTAATAAATTAGGCAACTTAGATGAAACAGACAAATACCTTGAACAATACAAACTATTTTATAAGAGTTCACTCAAGAATAAAGAAACAGCCTCATTGGCCTAACTTCTATTAGTATATGACTTGATAATTTATTTTCAGATCTGTGTTTCTGATATCATCATTACATGGGAACTTTTAAAACCTCAGAGTTAATTTTTAGGATTTATACCCCCTTGTCTTCACAATTATTCATTCACTCTTCTAACATTTTTATTTTTGAAGTATATTTCTAACATTTTTATTTTTCTTTCCATTTCCTTTGCTATTGTCCAGTCCATCTTGAAAATTTATTGCTGCAATACTTTTTCTCCTCACCTTTTAAAGACCTAACATGCAGCATAATTCCCAGCATGTAGACAGCAGCCAGTGAATATTTGTTGAATGAAGAATATGATGGGATTGAGTGCATGAGTTGTGAAAATTAGGCCACCAAAATTTTAATCATGTCCTCTCCCTCTCAAACCTATCTTTTGAAAATTTTCTCAATATCTCTGTACCTTTTTTTTGCTCACTTTAAAATTAAAACAACTCTATCTTCCTCATAATGTTGCTATACCTATTCCTATGAATACATTAGGAATAATTGGTGTAGCAAGTAGTCCACACTAAACTCTTTTATTTATTTATTTATTTATTTACTTATTTATATCTTTTTTGAGACAGTCTTACTTTGTCACCCTTGGTAGAGTGCTGTGGTATCATATAGCTCACAGAAGCTTCAAACTCTAGGGCTCAAGTGATTCTCTTGTCTCAGTCTCCCTGGTTGCTGGGACTCCAGGCACCCACCACAACACTTGGCTATTTTTTTAGAGATGGGGTCTTGCTCTTGCTCAGACTAGTCTGGAACTCCTGAGCTCATGCAATCCACGTAGCTCAGCCTCCCAGAGTGCTAGGATTACAAGTATGAACTACCTTACCCAGCCTCATAGTAAACTCTTAAAAAAATTTTTTTTTTGCTATTATACCAGTGCATTGCTTAATGATGGGAACACATTCTGATAAATGCATCATTAAGCTATTCCCTTAGAGTGCAAACACCAGGGTACTTATACAAACCAATCTGTACATCATGTTACTTACCCAACACTGTAAACACAATGGTAGCAAAAGGGTAAGTATTTATGCATCTAAACATATTTAAAAATAGAAATGGTACTGTAAAAATACAGTGTAAAAGATAAAAAAAAAATGGTACGTCTATGGTAAGGGCACTTACCATAAGTGGAGCTTGCAGGACAAGAAGTCATTCTGACTGAGTTAGTGAGTGAGTGGAGAGTGCGTGGTGAGTGACTGTGAAGGCCCCAGACATCACTAACTCTACGTAGACTTTACAAACACTATACACTTAGACTACACTAAATTTATAAAAATAATAATGAATTAATCTTAACCTAAAACTTTTGTACTTTACAAACTTTTAATGATTTAATTTCTTTTTGCTTTTATAACATTTAGCTTAAAGCACGAACACACACAGCTGTACAAAAACATTTTATTTCTTTATATCCTAATTTTATAAGTTTTTACATTTTAATTTTTTTTTAAAAAAACTAAGACACAAAAAGACATATTATCCTAGGCCTACATGGGATCAGGATCATCAATATCACTGTTTTCCACCTTCAAATCTTATCCCACTGGAAATCTTAGGGCAATAACACACCTGGAGCTGTTCTGTCCTCTGATAACAATGCCTTCTTATGGGATACCTTCTGGAGGACCTTCTTAAGGTTGTTTCACAGTTAAATTCTCATTTTTATAAGTAGAGTGGTGTACTATGAAATAATGATACTGTGTATTGCTTTTATCAAGTGTTCCATACTGTTTACGTTTGTATATGTCTGCGATTATATGTCTTGCAGGACAAAAGGTTTATTCACACCAGAAGTTCCACACAAACATTTGAGTAACATGGTACATTGTGCCCCCGATGATGACGTCAGTACACTAGAGGAATTTTTCAGCTCCATTGTCATCTTATGGGACTGCTGTAATCTATGTGTTCAGACTTGACTGAACGTCGTTCTGTTAGGCATGACTGTATTATGAACAAATGCATGGCTCACTTTGCTAAGAAACCATGCAAGTCTTTTAAGTGTGCATGTGCCGAAGTTTTAGTGGTACTTTGGAAAATAAACTTGACAGTGTGAGGGATAGATTGAAGGGGATTCAACACAGTGGCAGGGAGGACCACGTAGAGGTTATCCACAATCTAACTGAGAGATAGCAAGCACCAAAATTGTGGCAGTAGAAATATTTGTTTTCAGGGAAATGCAACTTAATTCACAATGAGATATCACCACATATCTAACAGAATAACTAAACTTTTATTTTAAAATAGCAGAAGAGACTTCCAAGGTCAGGTAACTGCAAGGGTTTAGAACAACTGAAAATTTCACAGATTGCTGGTTGAAATGCAAAATGGTGTGGCCAATTTGGAAAACAGGCTTACGTTTCTTTAAAAATCACATGGCCTAGTAATTCCACTCCTAAATATTTACCTCAGAGAAAATGAAAATTTATATTAACAGGAGAATCTGTGTGCATGAGTCTAGAGCAGCTTTACTCATAATTATTAGAAACCGAAAGCAACTCTAACGTCCTTCCAGCTGTGGCAAATGGCTAATCCAACTGGCAGGAACATAAAATGGAGTATACAGTAAAAAGTAACAAACTATTGATACACACAACAACGTGATAAAATGCAAATGCATTTTGTTAAGTAAAGTGAGCAAGATCCAAAAGGCTATCCCCTGCATGATTCCACTTATATGACACTCTAGGAAAGGCAATACTATAAGGGCAGAGAAGATACCAATGGTTACTGGCTGCCGGAAGCCAGGGCTGGCAGCAGGAGCTGTCTAGAAAAGGAGAGAGGAGGTGATGAAATCCTTCTAAATCTTGCTTAGGGTGGTGATCAGAAAATCCTACGTTTGCCAAAACTCAGAATTATACGCTAGTCAAAAATCAGAGGTGATACTGCTCCTTTAAAATTTCCAGTTTAAAATGTATGGTCCCACCCTGTTGCTTATAAATTAGATTTGATTCGATCAATGGGTATTAATGAACATTAGTTTTTCCTCCTTAAGTTAAAGCCAGGAAGTTCGATGTATAAATGTTTAAGCCTGAAAGAAAGAATGAGAGCTCTAACAACCAGTGTGACTTTGCCATCAAGACTTTTAAATAACGTAGTTTGTTCTCAATACAAATTCAAAATTAAACTGTTATGTGTTCTAGGTAAAATTGATTTACAAAAAGAACCAATTAATTACAATGATAAAGAAATTTTAATGAGCACCAGGAAATGGGAAATAAAATAAAAGTAGAGTTGCTTTCTAAAAGCAAAAGGTAAAAAACATAAAACTATCCACAGTGTGGGTGAAAATAAAGGTAGTACTTCAAGAATTTTATGTAACACAGGGTAAGTTAAAGACACATTATTCACGGAGAAAAATGTAAAGAAAAAAACAAATTAAAAGGTAACAAAGCATAGTTTGGGAGCATTTCCATGAAAAAGATGGAGATTTGGGGCTCTTTTTCTCATGTGCAAGGCATTAGAGTTGATTACATCTCGGAATGTAGATGAGGGAAAAGAGTACAGGAAAAGGACTTTGGGAATAAATCTATATATATGTGGACATAGTGATAGAAAAGGGAAAAAATGCAGCCAAAGAAGGAAAATGACAGTGGCCGTAATTGAAATATATTCAGTTAGATATTTAAAATAATCTGCTTATATATCATTTCCCATTTAATCCTTCTAAACACATTCAGGAAAATAAAGAGGAAGTGTTAATAACCAGCAAATTGTAGAGATAAGAATGGAAAGTCACTGTGTGTTACCTCAAATCTTATCCTCTCTTTTTAGCACCCCTTTTTCCCCAAGCTCAATGAGGCATGGTTGGTGTTTTGTGACATTTGTTTATCAGTTATTTCCCATGAAAGCAGGAAAAAGTAGTCCACATGCCATAATCTAAATAATAGGGTAGCTTTTACTTTATATTAACAGGAGAAAATTAAATATACTTAATTATTTTCAGTTTTTAACCACAATTACTGCTTTTTTTCCTCAAATACTGAGATATTTCCCAGGCTCTTAGCTTTCATTTGCTCAAAGAAAAATAAAGCAACCCCTTCGTCTTGTTTTATATAATTAATTAGAGAAATATAGATGCATCTTAAAAATCTGTTCTATTTAAAGAATATCCTCTGCTAAACCTTCCGCCTCTCTCTCCTAAGAGCTACTAGATTAAGATGAGAGTTATCTGAGCGGATGTAAAACATCTTTTTTTTTTTTTATTAAATCATAGCTATGTATATTAATGTGATCATGGGGCACCATACCCTGGTTTCATAGATCATTTGACACATTTTCATGACACTGGTTAACATAACCTTCCTAGCATTTTCTTAGTTATTGTGTTAAGACATTTATATTCTACATTTACTAAGTTTCACATGTACCCTTGTAAGATGCACCACAGGTGTAATCCCACCAATCTCCCTCCCTCTGCCCACCTCCCCACTCCTTCCCCTCTCTTTCCCCTTTCCCCCTATTCTTAGGTTATAACTGGGTTATAGCTTTCATATGAAAGCCATAAATTAGTTTCATAGTAGGGCTGAGTACATTGGATACTTTTTCTTCCATTCTTGAGATACTTTACAAAGAAGAATATGTTCCAGCTCCATCCATGTAAACATGAAAGAGGTAAAGTCTCCATCTTCCTTTAAGGCTGCATAATATTCCATGGTGTACATATACCACAATTTATTAATCCATTCGTGGATCGATGGGCACTTGGGCTTTTTCCATGACTTAGCAATTATGAATAGGCCTGCAATAAACATTCTGGTACAAATATCTTTGTTGTTATGGTGTGATTTTTGGTCTTCTGGGTATATACCTAGTAGAGGAATTATAGGATTGAATGGCAGATCTATTTTTAGATCTCTAAGTGTTCTCCACACATCTTTCCAAAAGGAATGTATTAATTTGCATTCCCACCAGCAGTGTAGAAGTGTTCCCTTTTCTCCACATCCACGCCAACATCTCTGGTCTTGGGATTTTGTGATATAGACTAATCTTACTGGAGTTAGAGGATATCTCAAAGTAGTTTTGATTTGCATTTCTCTGATGATTAAAGATGATGAGCATTTTTTCATATGTCTGTAGACCTGTCTTCTTCAGAGAAGTTTCTCTTCAAGTCCCTTGCCCAGCCTGCGATGGGATCACTTGTTCTTTTCTTGCTTATACGTTTGAGTTCTCTGTGGATTCTGGTTATTAAACCTTTGTCTTTTCAAGGATACAGATTCATGAATCATTTACATGTTCTCAATATTTTAAACATGTAAAAAATTACACCTGTGGTGCGTCTTACAAAGGTATATGTGAAACTTAGTAAATGTAAATGTCTTAACACAATAACTAAGAAAATGCCAGGAAGGCTATGTTAACCAGGGTGATGAAAATGTGTCAAAAGGTCTATAAAGCCAGTGTATGGTGCCCCATGATCGCATTAATGTACACAGCTATGATTTAATAATAAAAAAAATAAAAATTAAAAAAAATGAGTAAAGAATAAAAACCACAGCTTGATGAGCTTGACTCCACATCTCTAGGCACAGAGCAAGGGAGAAAGTATTTGTTTTACATAAAAGAAGTTGTGTCATAGCATGCCAAGTTTGCGAGGCCATTAAATACAAGAAACCCCACACTACCAATTCCACTGCCCACCCCCTACCTTTAGGGAAATTGAATAGAAAGAAAGATATTTTCTTTTAATGATCTTTCCCTTTAGCAAATACTTATTCAATCCCGGCACATGGAAGGCATGCACGCTTTGTAGTCTTTGATCCTCCTGCTGTTGTTATTAATTTTCATGAGAAATTAATCTCAACTTTAACCAAAGTGAAAACTAAAATAACTTATTTGGCTGTCAGTGATTTCATAGGTTTGGCGATTGGCATATGCCACACATAAAGCACATGTTTATGAAGAAATGTGAACATAAACTCCAGTCAGCAGGAGGCATGCCAACACCAGTGTCAGAACTGAAACGTACGGAAGGGCTTTTCCTAAAATTACGGAAGGAAATATAAAGCAGCTAAGGGAGAGAATCCAGCGTTTGCTTTTGAGGAAATGAAGATGCCCTTAAAAATAAAATTATGTCCAATGATTGAAAAGAAAAAAAAAAAAAAAAACCTTAGTTAAAAACAGAAATGAGAATGTGACCTAGAATATTGGGAAACCAAAGTGCTTTGCTGGGATGTCTTTACAACTTATTATGAATTTACCACAAAAATAAGAACCTTAGAAAACTGCTTTTGATTAAAAGCAGATAACTAAACTTTGGGAAAATATATATGGGTCATAGGATCGACCTTTTTTAGAGGGTCCTAGGGGCATATATTTAAACATGCGGTTAACTGTTCATGGTTTTAATTCTCTAAGCACAATTATTGATAACCCACAAACATCCTTGGAACTTAGTACTCACTAATAAAACAGAAACATGAAATACTTGGGTGACTTTTTAAGGATAGAAGATATTCTGTAATAATCTTGCATTTCCATAACCTTTACTGAATGTTTAAATGTGGAAAAGACCTTTAATTCCTGTCCTCTTTATTAGGATTCCCTTTTTAATACGTAATGTGTTCTACCTTAATCAAAGTTAAAAATAATTATAAAATAACTATTATTAGAAAAGTACAAAAATAACCTCATATTTTTATAAGTAAGCCAGTTATTTATCATATGTAAACATATTTATAAGTGAAGAAATATTGACACAAAAATGAACTAATAGATAGTGCACAAACATTTACACTGCTACAGTAAAACTAGAATGCTTTCTCTAAAATTCAAATATTAGTATCAGACAATAATGTCTTGGACTAATATACATCCTTGACAATGGGTAGCATTTGATATGTAGTACCCAGAAAGCAGATTCACCGTAAATCAAATTGTCTACAAACATATTAAAGGAATAAAAGACATGATCAGGAAATTTTTTCCATTAAAAATATTTTCCATTTAATAATATAGAGGAAATACTTCTGATACAACAGCACCTAGAATTTCAAAAGCATAGGTCAAGAAAGATTCTTAGAGGTAGATAGCTTGACCATGAATTTGAAATGTGGTAATGACTGTCTTCTCAAAAAGGGAAGTAAGACTGACCCTACAGGCAGATACAGCTTTAGAGCTGAGCGGGTAGACTGTGGGAGCCTTGTAGCTCTCTAATAAAGAGATCGTGTTTAACTCGAAGGAAGTTTCATGTGCTATGCTCCTTTACATGCTACCGTCAACCCTGATCCTCATATCTGCACCGTCGATAAGGAAGGCTGATAGGCAAGTGAAAGTTTAGCATTCAGTTGGTTCTTCTGTCCCTAAGAATTAACAGCACAGATACACCTCGCTCTGGTTCACCTTCGCTCAAACGGTTTCACAAGCTACTTGCTTCTGTGCTTAGTTTCACCTGTGCTTTCACATGAACATTGAATTACACAGAATTCGCAAAGTGTGGTCATCCTGCCCCACTACACCTTTGTCAGAGGGTGTAAACCTACCCTATCTTTTTCACCCTGCTTCTCTTTATCTTTCAAACTTACGCAATCAATGCAATTTGAGTGCACAATTTGGTCCTGTATGGAAACATGCTTTAAAAGCAACCATAGAATTGTAACAATTTGAGGAAGTAGAGTGGAGAAGTTCATTTAGGTTTGACTTGGATTTTGGATGTTTGTAGTAAGGACATTGCATTTAAGATGCTAAAAAACTATCTGGTGGAGAGAGAACCTGAGGATACCTGAGTAAGAAAGGAAAATTGATGGAAGGTGGTTCTGCGGCTGGGCCTGGTGACTCACACCTGTAATCCTAGCACTCGGGGAGCCCAAGGCCAGTGAATCGTGTGGAGTTTGAAAGCAACCTGAGCACAAGTGAGACCCCATCTCTATTGAAAATAGAAAAGCCAGCCAGACATTGTGGAGGGTGCCTGTAGTCATAGCTACTAGGGAGGCTGAGGCAAGAGAATCTCTTGAGCCCAAAATTTTGAGGTTGCTGTGAACTAGGATGCCATGGCACTCTCCCCAGGACAACAGAGTGAGACTCTGTCTCAAAAAAAGGTGTAATCTGCGGAAGGGGGTTGAAAAAATGGTAACCAGAGTTCCTGTAGACTAGAGGCATTAATTCTGAGCAGCAAGAAGGATATCTCTTCTTCTGGTTTAGGAGGAAAAAAGATACAAAGTCATAATATTAACTAATTTGGAAAGGAGGATGGGAAATCAAAGACTGTTCTTCATGTTAAATTTAATATCTAATATTTATTAAACATAACTACATGTAGGATATGGTGTTAAGTGTTAGGTCTTCAGTAGGAAATAGTCTGTACACTCACAGAGACAACAAACATTGGGTGTGTAATTCAAAATAACATGACTGAGCTGTAGAATCAGAATTTCACCACTGGTGGAATAAAGGGGTTGAAAGCATTTCAGAAGAAGGAAAACTGGTATTACATCCTAAAGTTCAAAGATCATGAGACACATTTGAAATACAAAAGAAGTTGGTGAAGCAGAGTGTCTGTGTGTGCCTGCACGTGTGTGTACACGTGTGTGTGCGTGTGTGTGTGTGTACATATGGAATGCAAAGATAGAGACCTTAGATCTGAGACAAGAGCCTAATGACCCACTGCTCTAGGTTTAACGACTTAATTGATTGATTAGCTGATACTACGGGGAATTCCATGGACGAGACTAGAACAGCACATCATCTGGGAGGTCTGGGATACTCACGCTTTACCAAACACATAGTGGCATCCCAGCATTTTATTTCTAATAATACACAGTCGTTCCATTGGGCATCATTTGGAGGTTGGCCTTATATGACTGTTTAATTCATTAACAGCTTCATCAATGCCCATCTCCTGGGAAGGTTGAGATATTCTCCCCACCCCTTCTTTCCAAATCCTACAATAGAAACTTTCTCCTTTTTTCCTGTTGAGAACATCATGGCTTGTCCCTGTCCTCTTGATACCAGAGTTTCGTCTTCAAGGGTTCTTGGTCTCAGTGATTTGAAGAATGAATCCACGGGCCACAGATAGTGGTAAGACAGGATTTATTTACAGAAAAGACAAGAATACAAAAACACCAAAGCTCCTGGCAGAGAGAACCCAGGTGGGGAACAAACTCTCTGGCTCCCTCTCTCTGTCTCTCTCTGGGCAGTTTGCTCAGGGGTATCTATAGTGACACTGGATTATTTAGCTGGAACTCAATTGTTACATTCGGCAGGGGCGAAACTCAGTTAGTGAATGGATACAGTCCTTTCAGCTGGGGCAGGTGAATGAGCACATTATTGAATAAATACAGTCCCTTCTGCTGGGGCAAGGTGAATGAATGTATTAATGAATGGGCACAGTCCATTCATGGACTTGAGGCCTGGGAAACTTACACTAAATTGACCTGGGCATAGGAAATGGGGGTTCCTTTTTGGTCATAAGTGCAAAGGGAAGGAGACACCAAGGCGCCCGTGTCTCTGCAGTTGTATGGCTCCTGTGGCTACTAGAGCCTGGGAGGCTTGGTGGGGGTCCCCCCTTGCCTACCCTCCCGCCCACTGGTTGCTCTGCCGCCTGCCGCTGCACCAACACAGCCGGGCGGAGGCGGCAGGTCCTCCAGCTGGGCTGAGCTGGCTGGGGCCCGCCTGTCCTGTATCACTCTCTGCCTAACTCAGTTTCTTTACCTGAAACTGTGACTGTGCTGTCGCTGTGCCTTCAGAGCTAAACACGGCATTTCTCTCATAAGCCTCCTTCACTGAAAACACATTTTTAAATGTTTTTCCACTCGATTTTTTTCTCTTCCTTCCAGGTGGCTTGTAATAAGCACATTTGGTTGTCCTAGTTTGTACGGAGACATGTGTCTGTAGCATGGCTTACAGCATGATGCTGTCTCAAAGCACCACATCTCTTTTCAAGACAATATCTTTAACTAGGATCTAATATTAAATAGAAACAAAAAAAAGATACTGTGATTAATTTCCCCACTGTCTCCACTGCTTCTTAAAATGTAATTTAACGCCTACATGTCTATGATTCCCCCTTTCCCCTTCACCTCTCCTTCCCCTCCCCTCTGTCCCTGGTGCCCCTCCCCTCCTCCCCTCCTCCCCTTCTCCCCCCTCCTCTTCCCCACCCAAAGGTGGTCGTTTCCTCCATTTTATTGGCCTTGTGCATTCATCAATGTCATGTGGTTTAATAATTATTTTTCCTTGAACTTAGAAATAACATGTTATATTCTATCCTCTCCTTCTGTACTCAGACTGGGGTTTATTCACTAGCAAATGATTTATTTTGTAGCTCAGGTATTAGAACATGCAGTTTGCTCTTTATCAAGTAACGTATCTATAGATTCTAAGACCCACTATCGGTGTTTTTGGTTCACGATATGTAAATAATGTGACGGGCTGACTAAAATTATGATATAAGCTTGGATATTGTACCAAAAGAAATGCCGTTCAAGTACAGAAGTCACAACTATCACAATGAACAGATGGGATATAAAAACCATGTGTATGGTTTTATTCATTCAGCAGAGCCATTCCCCTCCCCTCTCCATCTCCCCTCACATTTTTGCTGGCAGCCCTCACTGCTGCTGAGAAAGTGTGGATGCAAACAGTTTCCTTATGTAAGCAGGCTTGGCATCATTTAAGAGAGCTCAGTGGATAGAGTGACAGATAGCTTTCTTACCTTGGAGTCAAGAAACCCTCTCACCATTCTCTCGGGAACACTCTGTGAGGACTACAGTGGCCTTAACATAGCTGATTTAAAACAGAGCTGGAAACTCATTCAGTAGCAGAAACAGGATCACTCTAGCAGTGAAAGGCAGGCTCTAGAGTAACATGTATAGTCTGAGGTTCATTTTCTTATCACTGTTCTCTAATACCAAAGTCAGGTATCTACTAAGTCTGAACCCCTTATTATCTGCCCTGTTCTGTTTTCTCTTGGTATAGACCATGGGCCTGCCGTCACATTGGTAATGAAAAGAAACAGATTCCCATTTAGAAAAAGAACCTCTGTTATTAAGTGCTAATAAATTATACAAGAGTAAGACTCAAGATTAGGATTGTTGAAAATCAAAACTCATCTGAAAACTATAGTAATGTGAATAATTGTCTGCTGCAAAATGTACTCCGGGTAGGATGGGATTGTTCTCAGAGCCAAGTGAAACTGACAAGGGGGTAATCAGAATTCATTCTTTGTTCACTGAAACTTGTTTTGGAGCAGGATGAATTCCTTGGAATAACATTTGGGAGAAAAGGAATTTGTGTCACACTTAAAATTAAGTCCAGCAGTTACATCCTACTATTTTTTTTTTCTACAAGGAAGAAAGTACAGAAAACCCAGTAAAATCTAAATTAAAAAACTAAGAAAAGATTCTGGTCTTGCTACATGTATAGTAAATGTGTGATACAAATCTCTGCAGAATGTTTGCTTTTGAAGTAATTATACGACATCATGAAGGAGTAAAAGAATAGAGGAACATCATTAAAAAATGTAAACCAATGGCAAAGCCAGTCTTCTCGAATTAATGATAAGGAAAATTAACGTAAGTTCAAATATCAACCTCAGTGCTACCTGTGGGTCAGTTATATTGACCCATGTAAGAAAAACAAAACAAAAAAAAACGAGGCTATGTGGGAACAAGGCAAGCGGGGCATTAGCATTGTCCTGCATTTGTAAGAAAACACCCCGAGGTACCCAGAGTTCTGAACCAGCCTGAACAAATCGCCTGAAAGTGTTCATCTCATATTATCATATTTTGAGTTATGCTTGTTATAATATTGTTTCCAAGTTTCCTGTCTATTCGTTCTCATCCAGACAAAGTAGAGTTTGTAGTCTAACATATTTAGTATATTCATATTTGTGGTCTGATATAGTTAATATATTTATAGTCTAATATATTTAGGTGAAGACGATCCATCATGAAGCAAAAATATAATTATGTTATTGAACAAGTTTCTGTTTACTTGGTTTCATTAATGATATTTAGAATTATTCCACCTTTATTCAAAATAATTAAATTGTTGCCCTTTCTGATCTTACAGGCATTTTGGTGTCTAAATAGTGCTTACAAATATAGTTAAATAATGAGCATGATTAATCAACCCCTCTCATTAGTGGGGTTGATTAATATTGATTATCAATATTACCTTGATAGTAATATTAATATAAATGTGTGAAATTATAATTACTATTATTTTCTCTATTAGAAAGCCTAAAATATATTTTGAATGGAATGATTATCCATAATCAGAACTTAGAACTAAATTTAAGGGAGTTTCTAATTGTGACCAGAAAAATGAACTTCCATAATGAAAGAACACTTATGGTTTAAGATTTAATCTCTGAAGCTCTGAAGAAAGATTACAAGATTTTAGAAAGATGTATTCTCTGTATGATCACTTTCTTAAATAGTAATAAAGACAGTATATTCAATATCAGCAGCTATAGAAGCATATGAATAGAGTAAAATAGCTTTTTTAATCCAAAATCTATTATAGAAAATTCTCATGAAATATCATATTCTAATAGTTGGTTGCTTATTAGCCAATTAATTTAGGCCTTCTATGAAGTTTTTTTTTTTTATTTACAACAATTTGTTAGTTATACTCCAATTTATGAAATGATCGCCTTTGAGGTAAGAAATGGCTTAAAAATAAGTTCTGCAATTCTGATTTTCATTAAACTACTCTGTTTTTTGATCTTCATTTTAAGTTTTAATTAGTAAGATACTAGGTAAGAAAAAAAATTACTTGAGCTCCAGTTATGTGTCCAGAACTTTATAGCTGCTCTGGGAGATGCAGGATTTAGTACTAAGAGGCACTGTTAGGACCTGGGATTCCCTTAGTTGCAAATGTTAATGAAAATTTTTTATAATGCCAAAGTCCTCTATAAGAAAACAAACAAACACATTAGTAACGATGAGACTAATTCTCTAGAAATTGACAGAGACCGCTACTGCCTTTTTGAAAACCTCTGCTCTCCTCTCCATGAGAGCTTTCTCTTTTACTTATTATTATCTTTAACATAGTTCTCTTCAGTCATCAGTCCCTAAACTTTCAATCTTTTGCTGTATAGTCCTTCCTTGGTTCTTTCTCTTTATCTTTCTCTGTAGAGGAACATGTCCATTCTCGTGAATTGTGGATTTACTTTTTAATTATTTATTCATATCTAACAGAAGAAATTTTATCCATTTATCTCTTCAAACTTAAATAGACTGGATAACTGCACCTGGATAAATAGATAGACTGGATAACTGAAAGTCCTGAGATGAACTCATCCACATTCAAGCTCTTCCGTGCTGGACCCCAAGCTGTCACCTGACTGATGTCTAACCAGTGCAGACATCACGCGGCATCCGCCCATCCTCATGCTCTCACATGCACCCGCCACCGAAACCACTCCTATCTCCCGCATTGGTTCTCTTCTTTTGGAATCCTTCTTTATTCTCTCAGCCTTAATTCACATTCTTGCAATTTCACTCTTGATTTACTGCAACTGGTTTTAAACTGTTTCCTTACTCTCAGCTATGACTTACCTCTACTTACCTGTAGGTACTTCTAAAAATCAAATTATGTTCTGCTGTGTCAAATTTTCTCTTTGCTTTTAAGATCAAATTTCTTAGTTTGGATAATAAAATGGAACTCCTATATATACTGTTGTTGGGAATGCAAAGCAGTACAACCACTGTGATAAACAATATGGAGATTTCTCAAAGAACTAAAGGTGGATCTACCATTGGGTCTAGCAATCACACTATTGGGTGGATGCACAAAGGAAAATGAATCACATATCAGAAAGACACCTGCATTCTTGCTTCTTATAGCACTGATCATGATAACAAAGAAGTGGAATCAATTTTAGTGTCCATCAACGAATAATTAGATAAAGATAATATGGTATACGTGTGCACACACATGTATACACACCATGGGATACTTCTCAGCCATACGAAAGAATGAATTATGTCCTTTGTAGCAACTTGGAACTGGGGACCATCAGTCTAAGTGAAGAAACACAGGAATGGAAAATCAAACACTACATGTTCTCACCTCTCAGTGGGAGCTAAACAGCAGAAACACATGGCCATACAGAGTGAAATGACAGACATTGGAGACTTCAAAAGGTGGGAAAGGAAGTGGAGGAGAGATGAAAAATTACCTATTGGGTACAATGTACATTATGTGGGTGACAGGAATCTGAAAGCCCAGATTTCACCACTATATAATATATACACATAACAACAGCAACTTTCTACCCACTAAATCTATAAAACTCAAATTTTAAATAATAAAATATTTTTGTGAAACTTTAAATTCATATTTCTTTCTTTCTTTTTTTTTTTTTGTAGAGACAGAGTCTCACTTTATAGCCCTCGGTAGAGTGCCGTGGCCTCACACAGCTCACAGCAACCTCCAACTCCTGGGCTTCAGCGATTCTCTTGCCTCAGCCTCCCGAGCAGCTGGGACTACAGGCGCCCACCACAACGCCCGGCTATTTTTTGGTTGCAGTTCAGCCGGGGCTGGGTTTGAACCCTCCACCCTCGGTATATGGGGCCAGCGCCTTACCAACTGAGCCACAGGCGCCGCCCTAAATTCATATTTCTATAGGAGGAATTTAGATTGTACAGCCAAAAACTTTATTAATTATGATTTCCATTCTTACTAAATAAGATCATATCATTTTATAATATTAGCATTAATATATTCCTGATTATAGAAAATATACAAAATAAATAACACTATAAAATATCCTATAAGGAAATGGATATAGACAGAAGAAATCCTTTAAGAACATGAGGCATGAAACTGATCATTTTTATAGTGGAAGAGTAAATTGGGATTAATATTAGCAGAGTCAGCAAATGCAGAGTCATAATGATCAATAAAATATTTCTGCATTACACATTTAATCCATTGGTGATCAATAACAATTAGAGGTTTATTCCTTCGGTCTCTAACTCTATTTAAAATGAAAAGCACATTTAAAATTAAGCTGGGAAAGTTAATACCTCTGTTTTAATGAGCTGTTTTCCCTTAGTGGGAATAATTCACCAAGTTCTCTTTAGCAGATTAGTAATGTGATGTGTGAATGTGTGTTTGTGTTGTGTGCGTGAGCGTATGTGGGCATGTGTGTGAACACATGAGTGTCTCTGGAGTCTGCAGTACAAACAGGAGGAAAAGAAAAGGAGCAAATAAAGATTAATACTTCAACATTTTGTTTGTATGCGCTACTGTTCCTAATTATGCAAGATTAAAAACCAATCAAACAGAAAAGATTACATTTTATTATTACTTAAAACAAATAAAATGAGTTCATCCTCCCTAGAAAAATCATGGAGCAGAGCAGTTCTTCGTGAGAGGCTGTGGGAGCTGTCTCCACACCAAATGTGGATACCTTGCCCTGCGTCTTCAGCAGGGTATTAAGTATCAGCTGCCTCAAAGGTTGGCGCCAACTTTCTTCATAAGTACACCACAAACCAGAATTAAATGCAAATCAATCGAACAAAGTACAACTGATCAGTAAACCAATTAGTAATTTTAGCTGTTCATCCTGTCTTTATTTACGAGGGGGAGAAGTGGGAATGGAAGTGCCTTTTAGACCACATCTAAGATTGCAGGCTGTTCCTGGCGGCCTCCGCTCCACGCTTACATTCCAGGCACATTCTTACGGAAACCCTTCACAAAACTTCTCTTACATAAACATTAAGCAGGTCGGCTTTGAACTGATCTACTTTATTTCAGAAGTATAAGTTAGCTTTGTTTAAAAAGGGGGGGGGTTGCTAGAGAAAATAGTACTGAATAATTTTCCTATGCAAATGTGAAATATTCTATTTCAAAATCAACGTTTGAGGAAAAAACTGATAAAATATTTTTCACAGTTTTTGTTACATTACAGTTATCCTTCCTTAACGATGGATATGTGAAGGTCTCTGACTTATGAATAATTCTCAATATATTTATCACTGCTAAATTTTATTTCATGTATAGTAACTTTTCTTTCACTATTCTTTGGTGTATGAATATTATGACCTAATACATCTGTCTTTGTAACATCCTCAGTTACCTGTAATTCCCAAAAGCATTCACCTTTGATAGTACCTCATATGATTCCTGTTAGTAATAGGAGTTTCACATTATTCACGTCATATAGGCCCAGGCTTAATGTTCATTAGGAAATGTTGTAGTTCTTGTTAGTTAATTGCACGGCAGAACATCAATTTTCAGTGACTCACTAGGCTGGGTTTATATAAAATTATTCTTCTTGATAAAGTAATTAAATTTTAATTAGTACCACAGTTCATAGATGATGATAAGGTTTTAGGCTAGAGTAAGAAGAGTGATTTAAGAAATGATGTCTTCTAAAGGACCCAAGTGATTACTAATACTGTCCTGGGTCTATACATGGTAGTAACCAAAAAAGTAAATATTTATATCAACTGGTAAAAATGAAAGGGATTTTTTTGAGAGTACTTGAGATACCCATGAAATTCCTCCAGCTGAGTTATAATACTCATCTATGTGAGAATTAAGGCTCTGCTGCTTAAAAATTTATGATATAGATAATCTAAATGGTCATCGTGTTGCATTTATGGCTGGAAAGTAATCGTCCTACTTCAAAAATATTTCATAGGGGATCTCCAAAGATACTGTATTTAAATATGAAATGTTAAGAAAAGGTATAGATTGTCTAACAAAATGATAACAGGGAAAAAAAGTGATTGATTTTTTTAAAAAAATATGCAAAATTCATTTACTGCAACCTGTCCTTCCAATATTCTTTATTAAATAGTATTAAACTGCTCTGTTATCAGAAAAACATTTTTTAGTGGTTTTCTTACATTATAAGAAACACAATCCAGCCCAGAAGCTCAGAAAATGTGTGGCCCTAGGCAACAAGCAACCAAACAACAAGAAAAGCAAAGCGGTAGTAGGCGCTTTCGGTAATGGACATGATACACTTGCTATCATATGACGTTGATAAAGTTATTGAGAGTTAAGATGAAAATGAGTAATGAGTAAAGGTAAGTTATCAGTTTATAAGGCCTGGGACTGGGAAAGATTGGGGTGGGAAGAAGCAGACATTACTTATATATCTAACTTGGAATAGATTGCTCTAGGTGCGCTCTGTAATTCAGCCAACCCAAGTTTATGTGTGACTGTCCTCATGCAAACAGGACTTAAAAACGAGGAATTCTAAGATCTCCTTTCTAGCCTGATAACCTGTAGGTACAGTTTACCATGCAGGGTGAGAACATTTCTAAGAGATTTCAAAATTCAGAAACGCCAGCAAAAGCATGTGAGGGCATTTAAAGGAATCGACTATGAATCATAAAACAAGGAAATGATGCTTTATTTAAAATTTTCTTAGAAAGCTCATGGTTTTTATCATCACCACAGATAAACAGAGCAGTATTTAATGACCAAACCTCTGTGAAAAGAGATATCTATAGATTTGTTTTGTTTTAACCATAGCACAAATTTTGGAAATTATGGCTCTGTACTGATATTCTTGAAATAAATAACCACAATCAAAGCATATTCTAAGGAAAGCAGTTCAAGAAATAAGATTCAATTTTCTATCAATTCAATTTCTTATTAACTGATTTCCTCAAATTTGTACTAGGCTACAAAAGGACACAGAAATCACATTTTTAAAGAGGATCCTTCCTTCCTTCCTTCCTTCCTTCCTTCTTTCCTTCCTTCCTTTTTTTTTTTTCTGAGATAGGGTCACACTTTGTCATCCTAAGTAGAGTGCTGTGACATCACAGCTCACAGCAACTCTGGGCTCAAGCAATCCTCTTGCCTCAGTTTCCCAAATAGCTAGGATTATAGGCGCCTGCCACAAAGCTGGCTATTTTTGTTTTTTAGAGACAGGGTCTCACTCAGGCTGGTCTCAAACTCCTGAGCTGAGGTGATCCACCCACCTCGGCCACCCAGAGTGCTAGGATTATTATAGGCATGACATGAGTCACCGCACTAGGCCTTAAAAGATATTTTATGTCATGGCTCAATTTAGTCCTTGCAGTGGACAATATATAGATAGGTATTGATTTTCTGGTGTCTACTCTGGCGATCTCTTTAATTGGTGTATTTATACATTTAAAGAGATATGGTGGGATTAGTACCTAGCATGTGTCTAAATGTTTTTCTATTTCTTATGTTTCTTCTTTGCCCTGTTTTTCCTTTGTCTTCTTCCTCCTCTGGTTTTTTGAGAGTTTTGTATCGTCCATAATATCAGCTCTCTTGCTGTGTCAATTACACTTCATTCTTTAAAAATGTAATGGGTTTCCCTAGAGTTTACAATGTGTGTTTGACATCAGTGTAAGTCCCCACTGGTACGTGGCACGGGTAGTTCACAGTATCCTCAGGCCCTTCTGTCATGCTCTGTGGCATCACCATCTTCCTTTCACTCATTCACACACTGTAACTCACAATTATTATTGAACAAACATCTCTTAGATGAGTTAAGAACAAGAAAATTTATTTCATTTTGTTTTCTTTGTTCATTCTTCCATGCTTTTCTTTTTTTTCCTGTAGATTCAAGCTTCTAACCATTCTTCCAATCATTTTGTCTCTGCCTGAAAAACCTGAGATTTTTCTAGGCTAGGCACTCGTAATTAATTCCCTCAGGTTTTGGTTGTCTTACAAAATCTTTTCTCTTTCACTTTGAAAGCATAATTCTATCGGTATAAAAGTCCCCGCCTGCAGCTTATTTTCTTTCATTTCAAATATTTCATTCCAGTTTCTTTGTGATTGCAAAGAAAGTGGACTTTCTGATAAGAAGTCCACTCTCATTCTTATCCTTGCTCCTACATACTGAAGGTGTCAGAAAATGTATACACATTGTAAGAGACCTTGTGGGAAGTATAATCAATCATCCCTAAAAAAAGTGTATCAACTGCAGGTAAATGGGTGCACATAGCACGTCTAGATACGCTTGACCAGTATCTTCATCTTCAAAAAGTAATATATAGATACGAACTTTAAAAATGTGTATATATATTTTGGCACCCTCTGTAGATAAGACTTTTCTCTCCCCTACTCCTAGGCCCAGGGATTCACTCAAGACCTTCCTTTGTCTTTGATTATATTCAGTTTGTGCTTGATAAGACTGTGTTTGATGTTATTTTTGTGTTATTATTGGTAGTGGTGGTGGTATATTTTTATTTCAGATTATTGGGGAGTACATATGTTTTGTTTATACGCTTTCTTTTTGTACAGATTGAGTCAAATTGATAAGAGTGTCCTTTACCCAGATAGTGTGCGCTGTATCCTAAAATTTCATGGGGTGCAAGTGTAAATTTGTTATATGCATAGATCGCATAATGGACAGGGTTAAGGTATTGTTCTTTCTTTTGGGATTTATCCCCTCTGGTATTCTCTAAGCTTTCCGGATCTGTGATCTTGGGGTCCTTCATCAATATGAGAAAAGGCTCAGCTTGCGTCCCTCAAGCCTTTCTCTTTCCTTGTGTTTTTCATCTTCTGTGTTCTGATACATCTTTGCTACACATTGTGAAATAGCCCCACACGTGTTACATGTTCCATTCTATTACATTTTACCTTGATTTTTCTCCTTGTTTTTCAGTTTAGAAAGTTCCTCTGACCTATTTTCAAACATGCCAATTCTTTTTTTTTTTATCGTGTACACTAGTGCAATCAAGGGGTACAATGTGCTGGTTTCATATACAATCTGAAATATTCTCATCAAACTGTTCAATGTAGCCTTCATGGCATTTTCTTAGTTATTTTATGTAGACATTTGTATTCTGCCTTTAGTAAGTTTCGCCTGTACCCATTCTAAGATGCACGATAGGTGTGGCCCCACCCATTACCCTCCCTCTACCCTAACTTCCTCCTTTCCCTCCCCTTCCTTGGCCCTTTCCTCATAGTCTTGTGCTATAGTTGGGTTATAGCCTTCATGTGAAAGCTATAATTTAGCTTCATAGTAGGGCTGAGTACATTGGACATCCCCAAAGGAACTACACAGGGTCACTCCCTACAAAGATCCAGCAACGATAGAATGATCCTGCTGGGGTCTAATCTTGGAGAGACACCTCCCCAACTCTGAGGATGGCCAGAGGCAATGGTGAAAAACAATCAGGAGGCGAAATCAACAGAAAAACTCTGGCAATATAAAAAATCAGAGTAGATCAACTCCCCCAAGGATCAATGGGGCAGACACAGCACAAAATCCTATGCACAAATAAATAGCTGAGATGTAAGAAATCTAATTCGGAATCTGGATAGCAAATAAGATCAAATTAGAATTCCAAGCAGTAACCCAAAAGATATCTCAACAATTCAACGAATCTAAAGACCAAATGATCAAACCTGCTGATTCTTTCCTTGGCTGTGTTGAGCACACTGTTCAGTCCAAAGGCATTTTTCACATGTTCGTGTTTTCATTTCGAGTATTTCCCTTTCATTTTTTTCTTAATGTCTCCGTGTCTCTGTCTTCTTGCTTGCTGTTTGATTTTTTATTCATTAAATCCATTAACATACAGGTTAACAAATCCCTAATCTAAAAATGCAAAATGTTTCAAAATTCAAGACTTTTGTGTGCTGACAAGTAGAAAATTTCTCCCTTGATCTCACTCGATGGTCATAGTCAAAAGGCAGTCAAGACTTCAGTTCATGCACAAAGTTATTAAAACTATTAAAATACCTTCAAGCTCTGTGTGTGTGAACAAAGTAAATTTTGTATTTAGCCTTAGATCTCATCCCCAAGATATCTCATTATGTACTTGCACATGTTTCAAAATCTGGAAACATCCAAAATCTAAAACACTTCCGATTTCCAAGCATTTTAGATAAGGGATGCTCAATGGTATTAATCATGGTTATTGTCAATTTTGTTGTGATAATTTTGACATTTATGTCTTTGTCTCTTTCTAATTATTTGCTGTATCTCTTCAGACTGCTTCTACTTGCCTTTTGGAATAGTTTGCAATTTTTGGTCAGAAACTGGACATATGTACTGCCTAATAAAAATCAGATAAAAAATGTTCTTAGTGAGGGACTTTGGTAATAAGTCTAGGTGCTGGCTGTGTTTAATGTCTGTCCCAGCTATAGGTGCCAACTATTCTATCAACTTAGTGTTCCCTTTCTTCCTTCCCCCCAGGAAGCACCTGGGTCTTGCAGGTCTTTTGTCTCCAATCCTCTGCCACAGTCAAGTGCTCTTGGTGGCAGTAACATGTGGAGGACAGAGAGAGTTGTATAATCTTCTGATTAAATAGTATTGTCTTTAGTGAGCTTGTCTTGGGGCGGTGACATGCACAAATATTTCATTAGTGGTAAAACTTCTTTTTCTTCTTTCCAGATTGCAAGTATCCCTAATTGATTTCCTCGAGTTCCCAATTCCTTCTGAGTATTTTTTGTTGTTGCTTTTTAGTGTTTGTTTGTTTGTTTGTTTTGTTTTGTTTCACTTTGTACGTGAGTTAGCAAGGCAAAAAAAATGACTAATAGGAGAAACATCCTTTCCCCAACTGACATTTTGAAAAAGTCATTTCTCCTGGGATATAGGCTTTTTCTGCAGAGAGGGCACGGGGCATATTTTACAATCATTTCTCCTCCTTTCCTTTGCCAGAATCCTAAAGGCATCTTTTCAGATTTTTGCCTTGAGAGAATTTGTGGGGAAAGAGGTTGTTCCTAGATGTAAAACCTATGAAATTGTGCCTAAAACGTGGCCCACCAAAGTTTCTTACTTTCATGCTATTCTACACACACACTCAGACTCTAACAATTTGTCAAAATTACCATTGACGTGTTCCTGACAGCATATGGCTTCAGCAACTTATGCTCCAGAAAAGCAAATCAGCTGTAACTCTGGGAGCCTGTCTCTCCTGATTTGGGTTTGGCAGTTTGCCCTGTAATGTGAGTGCTTCGATGGATTCAGGAAAAGTCATTGATTTTCAGTTTGTCCGTTTTTTTTCCTGAAAGTGCAGATTCCAATCTCTTTACATGTTAGAACAAAACCCAGAAGTTAGTGCTATATCCGTAAAGAAGTACAGGTTATTACAGCATACCATATGAAAGGTCAAATCCAAGTGTGAGCGATAGGTAACAAAACTTTTAAAGCCAAATTACAATGGGTAAATCAGCCACATAAAGATTCAAAACAAGGAGTTTTTTTAGAATCTCACAAACAAAGGCACATAGATGAAAGAGAGAATTAGAAGAATACCAGGTTGGGTGGTGTCTGTGGCTCAAGGAGGAGGGCGCAGGTCCCATATGCCGGAGGTGGCGGGTTCAAACCCAGCCCTGGCCAAAAACCACAAAAAAAAAAAAAAAAAAAGGAAGAATACCAGGTGGTATAGTTTGCAACAGTGTCAAGTACAAGAAGGTGGGGGGCTGAGGCAAGAGAATCGTGTAAGCCCAAGAGTTAGAGGTTGCTGTGAGCCATGTGACTTCATGGCACTCTGCCCAAGGGCAGTACAGTGAGACTCTGTCTCTACAAAAAAAAAAAAAGAATAAGAAGAAGTAAGTTTACTAAGAGAAATGAGCAAAGGCCTGCCTAATTTTCTATTGTTAGGTTCAGGAAAATGTTTTTCCTGGTATCTGGTTATTTATGAATCAAAGTATGTAATCAGAAGATTGCTTTCAGCGCACAGAATCAGCTCATGGTATGGAAAGAGGCTAAACATTCCAAAGAAATATCAAAGATATTTTCCCGTGATATAAAGGTGTCCAGACCCTTTTTTAATTATTAGATTTTAAAATGAAACAAATTTGCATTGAGTTTACTTTAGCAGGAAATAACGGTAAGGAATAAAACAACTGTTTTTGGTTTTTCTTTTTCTGTTCTGTTTTGTTTTTCTATAGGTGAAGGGGAACAGACAGGAAAGGGACAGATAGGGACCTTGTGGCAGAATGGCAACAAAAGCTCAGCCTCTCATCGTGTTTCAGCCACTACTCAGAAGTAGACACTTTCATTTGTTTTGAAATTTTGTATTGCTTTTAATTGAGACATAATATTTGTACATATTTATGGGGGGAAAAGAAATAATAGCATTTGAATATCATTTCTCCTTACAGGAGAGCAGTCACCTCAACCCCTACAGGGGCAGGGATAATAGATAATAATCTCACATATACATATACAACATTCTGATTTTCTATTCTTATAACTCAAATGTGACTCTTGAATTTATTCACCGATAGAAGAAAATGATCCCAAGAACCTTAAATCAAGTATCTGACAACACTTTGCTTTCATTTGGGGTCTGTTGTTTATAGTTCACCTCTCTGGTTTCAAGGTCTATATACATTTACCCTTTTTTCTTTCTTTCTAAACAATCAAGGACATTGACTGGCAATGCTACTTACATAAAAAAATAGAAGTTTATGTTTGAAAAATTATTTTTTCAATACCATAAATGTTTTGTCTTCTAAGGAGCTGTATAGAAACCCAGAAGATTGCATTAAACATAAAAATATGTATTTTGATAACATTTCAAACCTGAAGATAATTTATTACTTAACTACCCCAAAGCCTCTGTTTTTGTCTGGGGAAAATGGAGGAGATGGTCGCTTCTTCCAGTGCTGCTCGTATTACCCTAACTGAAAAACTAAAGTTTGGATGTTGATCGAGGTAGTGTTTGAACCTGGTTTCTATCCTTGGGCCTGCCCAGGGGGAGCTCACTGCCGACGAGGACTGAGCGGTTGCACACGCTTCCTTCTGATATCCATCTGGCCTCTGCTTCCTCTCAGCCTCCGGAAGGGGATTCATCCCGGAGCTGCTGCTTTTTATGTTGCTTCTTCCTTCCTTACTACCATTCAGGGACGCTTATGGAGAAGTTAATGGATTTCTAACTGTCCAGATATCTTCCAGAATCTGAGCTACATATGCAAATGAAGCCAGACATGTAGCCCCTTAGCAAACATTCCCTCCCAATAGCAATTACACAAGAATCGTGGTGTTCAAAAGTCGAAATGAGATGAGCACCCAAATTGCCAGCATGATACTGGAGGTGTGTGGGTAGAAATTTGTATTCAATTAATATTACTAAATAGCTAATAGAAAGCCTTCCCTCTATGTGATGCACATATGAAATGATTTAATAATTATTCTGGATAGGGATATATATAGTCACACCATCACACGCTTAGGATCGTAAAATGTTAGTCTTAAAGGGACCTTGACGATTATTGGAAACATTATCAGTAGTCTCCAATTTTTTAAATCATCACCATTATAGTCAACTATCTAATGTGTGTAGAGATACACGTACTACTGCATTAATGTAATATGTGCATTATAAATCATGGAGGAAAAATCGGAGAGAAAGCCTAAATGTATACCCAGAAGTTTCAACATTGTCCTAAATGCCAACAGAGCATCTGGTGTGTAGCATCATGCACGCGCCTGGGAGTCACCAGTCCATCAAAAGTAATCAACAGCTACACAGGAAGGAAAACCACGTCAGTGATGCCAGCAATGATACTGTCCATCCCAGATCTCATAGTGAAGCACAGTCACACCTTCTCTGTTCAATGTGACAGTCAAGGAGAAATCTTGTACTGCCATTTTTTTGGTAACTGTGTAAAGTATCTTATCTTGCTTTCTCTTCCCATTGCCTCATGCTTTGATTTTGTGTTACAGACATAAAATTACTGAAAGCACCCCACCTACCACATTCTAATTTTATTGTTTCCCTTCCCTGTAGCCCCTTCTAACATGTTGTCTAACGTCCCTACATTACCTTCCCCCAAAACCATTTTTGATTATCATATACATACATAGTATAAATTCCAGTACATGTTCCCTAAAAGATGGATTTCTACAAATTAAATTAGTCTATGTAGTTCTAAATAGGGAAACTAAAAATATAAAACCCACTGTGAAATGAATTACTTATACATTGTATGTCACATTTTAAACTAATAACTCTATAACCTTAAAATACAGCTCAATCTTAAAGTATTAATTTTGGAATGATGCATTTGTGCTAATGATTTATTGGGAGGAAAAAATCCTTTAATCTAACCCTTTTGCTTATGAACTTGAAAGTTGAACTTTATAGAAATGACTGACTGCAACAGCAGGACTTTTCACCAACTGATCAAAATTAACAGTTTCTTTCAGTTGTTCTAATTAAGACCAAGGGGAGTTCTGGAATGTACCAACAGTATCTCAAATTGCTCCCTAGCTTAAAACTAGCTCCTGGGAAGGAATATCAGCGTTTACGGTTCCCTACAAATAGTTTAGTCTAAGTTGCTATTATTACTGTTTACTAAAAGGCTTTCTATTAATATAATTCACAAGAATTTTTTTTTTCTAATTTTATTTCATTGGGTTAGGAAGAAAAATAATTACAGATGAGAAACATACTAATTTCTAGGAGAAACTGTTTGAAACTATATGTTTTATCAAAGATCTGTAAAACTGATGGGAGCACCGTAAACATGTTAATGTTTTACATAGTATTAATTTTATATTAATAATTATTTTATACTCATTCTTGAAATATAGAGAAATCAGACAACTAAATCAGACTCATGACAATGATATAAAAATTAAATTTAATTGTATCATTAAGAGTATAAAAGTATTGCTTTAAAGTACAGGTATATACATTTTCTGCTAACCAAATTTCCAGGAACATTTCTGCCTTTCAAAAGCAGTTCTTCCCTACTAAATTGTATCTGCTATCTTTCCTCATCTCAAGCTCTGGTCTAGGGTATTAATAAAGTATGTATTTCTAAAAGTAACTTATTTTTAATTATTCATTTAAAATGTTCATTTCCTTCAGGACTTTTTCTTTGGAGAATTTAAATAGAGTTTGTTATTTAAATAAAACATCAACTTTTAAGATTATATAAATGGTGGAAGAATGCATACAAACCAATACCTATATTTTGTTCATTGATGCAAAAGATGGGTAAAGTCTAAAGTCTTCATTTGTATGTAATTTAATAACATGTCATTTAAATGGTACTTTTGAAGTGATTAAAGAAAATTAAAAAGTATTTCAATGTCACCCAGTTGAATTCTGAGTACTTAAGGTGTTATAAAGATTCCAGATCCTTACCATAAAACCAAACACCAACTTGCTTATAAAGTATGATTATGTTACATTACCTTGCTCCATCCCTGTTTCAAACCTTTGCTTTGAATGTAGCAAATCTCAGTTTAAAGACCTTGAGAGGGCATACTCTTTAACCTCATACACAATCCCTAAATAAGTAATTGACTCAGCTCTCACCACTGTGTTAAGATATAAGCAATCTCTTGTTGTAATTAGCTTTTCTAGTAGGATGATGGCTGGGTAGTTAAATGGGCTAGTAGTTTTCAGAGAAGCATTCCCTTCTATAGGACTGGGCAAGACTATTTAAAAACTGTGAAAGAGTCAACAGGATTAACATGAAGTCAACTTCCTTGGGAAATGGAGCCAAAGAGATTCTAAGGAGACAAAATACTTCAAGGCAATCACACTAGTGGTGAAAATCTCCAGACTTACTGGTCCTGTCACATCTAATTTAACTGATGACATGAACATTAAGCAGGGCTACAAAGACTTTTTTATGAGCTTAAGCTTTTTTTTTACTTCCTGAAAGCTTAGGGTATTTCCTTCTTTAAAAAAAAAAGAAAAGAAAGGAAGAAACTGAAGTCCAATTCTTCCTAAAACCTTGGAAATGACCTTCTGTTTATTTAGACATGCATGCAAGAACATTAGATCATTTAAATAGAAGCATTTTTGCCACAAAATTTTAGACTATATTTGGGTTTTTGTTTTGTTGAATTTGCAATTCTCATCATTTGTCTTTTCAAAGCTCTAATTGTAAAAAGATGATTAAAGATTCTTAAAAATAATAATGTTTTGTGGAACTTGTTCATATAAATTTCATCAGAGGTTTGTGTACTTTTTCATTATCAAGTTTCATAGTTGAGGATTTAAATAAATAGAAAGTAGAACTTCAGGAGACCATTTCTTTAAACTAGCTCCTGGTTTTTACCTTTACTGGCAAATCGTTTAGTCTAAGTTGCTATTATTACTGTTTACTAAAAGGCTTTCTATTAATATATCTCACAAGAATTCTTGCAAGAATTTTTGTGAGAAAATGACCATTTCATTGCCAAATGTGAAGTC
This sequence comes from Nycticebus coucang, assembly GCF_027406575.1. Lineage (NCBI taxonomy): Eukaryota > Metazoa > Chordata > Mammalia > Primates > Lorisidae > Nycticebus > Nycticebus coucang. The sequence goes on along the minus strand of NC_069780.1, from coordinate 155,503,409 downwards.
CAAGTATTCTGTTAGTATTAGCTATTTCAGAGAAAGTAAATATTTAAAATATAAAAGCTCTCATTCCTCATTCCATAATTAGAAAAGCATTTTATTAAGTAATAATAATGTATAAACTATTATGAAGCATATTTGTAGTGAAGAGAGGGTTGATATTTAGTCCCTCCCTCTAAAGCATTTGCAGTATATATAACTAATCAGACATATTCATAATTAATAGGATTTCTTAATTAAGGAGTGTACACTATGTCTAGACATAATCTAGATTGCAACTGAAACACTGGTATAACCATTGGGGCAGCATTAACTTCCACCCCAGGAAAGTTGCAGATGTGTAAAACCCAATCTGAGTTTATGGGTGGGAGAAGTCTTGGAGTGTTTAATTATTTAAACAAGTTAAACTAGATTGGTTTGCCAAGAAATACAATTTTTATTTTAAGAAAAATGTATACAAGTGATTACTTTTATTATTGTGGTTACTTGCTATTGTTAGTCCAGGAATGAAGAATCAATCAAGTAGAACGGTTTTGGGAGATCAGTTAATTCACTCATTCATATAATCATTTAATAACAAGCTCTGAGGTAGTACCTCCCATGTGCTTGGCACTGGTCTGAGCAGTTTACAGGACTTTACAGGACTATTTCCTCTCCTTCCCTGTGATTTTGAATCTCCTGGTATAAGTAATTATATGGAACCTCCTAGCCCACAAAAAGTAACTCTGCTCTTGGTTGGAGCATAGGGAGCTCACTGGCCTAAGGCTAAGTGGTGAAAAGGATGCAGGAAATGTAATGACAGAATACACTATGAGGGAACCCAGGACTCAGGGGGAAATTTTAACATTTCAGTGAAACCAAAACTGTAAAAATAAGGAGGATTTGGTAACAAAGCATGAAAATCAGCAGGGTGCAGCTCTCTGGGAATAGCTTGCTGGGTTACACGTATAAAGCCTTCCTGACTCAGACATCCTGGGCAGGTTATGAATCCTCAGACTCAAAGAGTCACTGTGTGACATACTGTGTGGACAAGATCACATTCAACTCTCATACCCTGTGCCTGAGCAGTTCAACTATGAGATACCCATAACAGCATGTAACATCGAGTGGAAGGACCCTGTCCCCTTCTTACTTTGAAACAAATGTAGAATTGACACAGCTCTATGATAATCAAGAGAACCATTAGGTAATAGAAAGTTTTGAGAATCTGAAACCTAATGTATGTCTGAAATATATGCCTGATTTATGTTAAAAGGAAAAACTTTAAATGGATAGTGAAGATTTTGTATTCTCACGGGTGGAGGCTGTTTAGGTAGAAGCCTCAAATTTGTTGGTGTTACCATTTCCTTTCAAATAAGACCGAGGGACCATGAAAAATTAAACCCCTAGCATGATCTACTGAATATTTAAAGCCCACTGTTGAGACTTACTGATCAGAAACAAATCATTCTTTTTGAAATATTACTGCTCATTTATGGTCACCAAAGTGACCATATCTCTCATGGAGATATACGATCAGATGAATGTGGTTTTCACACCTTCTAACACAACATCTATTCTGTAGCCCACAGATCAAATAATAATCTCAATTTTTGAATCTTATTATTAAAGGAATACATTTTGTAAGGCCATGGCTTCCGTAAGAGAATGATGCCTCTGATAAATATGAGCAAAGTAAATTAAAAATCTTCTGGAAAGCATTCTCCATTCTATATGCCACTAAAAACATTTATAATTCGTGAGATGACATCAAAATACCAACATTAACAGGAGTTGGGAAATTTTTTATTCCAACACTCAAGGATGACTTTGAGAGGTTTAAGACTACAGTGGAAAAAGTGACTTCAGATGTGGAAATTTCAAGAAAACTCGAATTAAAAACAGAAGATGTAATAGAATTGCTTCAATCTCATAATAAAACTTGAATAGACAAAGAGCTGCTTCTTATGGATGAGCAAAGTACGATTTCTTCAGGTGGAACCTCCTGGTGAAGTTGTGAGCATTGTTGAAATGACAACAAAGGATTTATAATATTACATAAACTTATCTGACAATGCAGTGACAGGGTTTGAGAGAATTGAACTTCAACTATGAAAGAAGTTCTATTGTGGGTAAAAGGCTGTCTAAGAAGATCACATGCTACAGAGAAATTTTTCATGAAAACAAGAGCAGCAACTTCATTGTCGTTTTGTTTTAGAAAATCACCTCAGCCACCCCAAAGATCAGCAATCTCCACTGTCATTAGTCAGTGTGAAGACTCTTCACCAGCAAAAGATTATGTGTCGCTGAAGAATCAGGTGATTGTTAGCATTTTTTAACATTAAAGTATATTTAACTAAGTTATGTATCTTTAGAGATATTGCTATTACATATTAATAGACTTCGTCATAGTATAAACATAAGTTCATATACACTAGGGAACCAAAAAATGCAAAACTTGCTTTATTGACCTGTAATATCTCTGAAGTGTGTATGTATGTTTAGAGAAAGAGGGAAGGAGAGAGAAAAAGAGAGCTAGAGATATAGATACATAGGTATAATTATATCTCCAAACTCCCACTCTTTAACATCCTGACATCTGTACAGATAGAGGTTATTTTGTAGAAACAAGATATTATTGATAAATATATATTAACAAATAACTTATGATCTATTCTTGTACTCTCCTTAAAACAGATGGATTCAAGTTTACAGAAATGAGAGGAATCCATTCATTTTTCCCCTATAAATATGAACATTGAACATTCAGCATCTTTAGTTGCATAATGAATTTTGTAATTACTTGTTACATTTCCTAATTAGAAATAACAGGTAAGAATGCATTGGGGGGGGATTTTAAAGCCATATAAAGGAAAAAATAAACTTACGTGTAAAATTGTCTATACTGATGAATATGAATATTTTATTTATCTATTCACCACACCGAAATAGACCACAAGTGATGTTATAATTTTCCCAAGGCACTTATCACCTAGAGTTGATAATAGTATCTAAGATAGTAATGGCTGATTTTGCTCAGATATGCATTCTTCACCCTTCTGCTCCCTGTTTTGTATGGTAAGTGGTTTAACTTTTGCAAGCTTCCTAAGCTTCTGGGATAGCTGGCTTCTAACTAGGTTTGGCTCAGCAGAAACTGGAGATTGTGAGGAAAAGAGAAGATAGGATAGCTCATCTCCTACTCTGCACAATAATTCCAGCTGCAACTACTTCCTTTCCATGGTACAATGGACATTGGGAGGGAGACTGAGAGAGGAGTGAGGGATGAAAAATTACCTATTGGGTACAATGTATGCTATTTGGGTGATGGGTACCCTAAAAACCCAGGCTTAACAAATACATAGTAAATCCATGTAACAAAACTCCTCTTATACCCCCTAAATAGATTGAAATTTTAAAAAATCTGAATTGAAATCATATTGTTATCATATGGTTGTAAGGGTAGTTAATTTAATTGACACTTACTAGTCATGTATCCTGCATAGGACCAGCTATATGATAGGCCCAGTGCAAAATAAAACCCAGAGTCCTTTCTTCAAAAATTGCTAAGTCTAAAACCATGGAGAACAAGTCAAGCATAGGGCTCTTCACACATGGAAGTCTGTACAACAGCAGGTCTCATACCCTTGAAGCCAATCCTGGTCAGAGCAGAAGTCCTTAACTTTTTTTTTTTTTTTTTTGTAGAGACAGAGTTTCACTTTATGGCCCTCGGTAGAGTGCCATGGCCTCACACAGCTCACAGCAACCTCCAACTCCTGGGCTTACGCGATTCTCTTGCCACAGCCTCCCGAGTAGCTGGGACTACAGGCGCCCGCCACAACGCCCGGCTATTTTTTTGTTGCAGTTTGGCCGGGGCTGGGCCTGAACCCGCCACCCTCGGCATATGGGGCCGGCACCCTACTCACTGAGCCACAGGTGCTGCCCAGTCCTTAACTTTTTTATGCCTCAGTTTCTTTACTCGTTTGTTGGCGGCATTATTACAGTGTCTATGCACGTGATTTGGTGAGCCTTTGCAAACAGTCAATTAGATATGAATACAGATTATTTAGGAGCAATCATATTTAAATTTATACATGTTTGTGACTATGTCTTTAGTAATGAATAATGGTCTTTTTCATTACAGATGCATTTGTAGTTCTTCCAATGTGTTTTTGGGCTATGATTTAGTATATTATATTCTGCTTGAGAAGAAAAACTTTTTGTTGACATGGTTATTTACAGAGATGTAATCTGCCCTCATTAAATCATCTGTAGAAATAGATGAATAAACCTACATGGAATTACCATAGTCCTTATTTGTTTTTCTACCTTCAAACCCTAGTCATCCTATAAAATTAATGATTTAAAAAAAATGTTAAGACATCTTTGAGAAAGTGAAACTAGTAATTTTCCAAGAAAACTGTGCATATGTCTTACTGTAAAAATTTTCTAAAAATTTTACTTTCAGCTTAAAATCCATCCAAAGAATTCCTATTTGGTCTATAGAATGCAAGTTAAAAGCTCCTGGGCATCTGAGAAAAGAAATTGAAGATGTTAACAAACGGAAGAACATACCATGCTAGTGGCTAAGAAGAATTAACACCATTAAAATGTCCACCTACCCAAAGCAATCTACAGATTTAATACATTCATCAAAGCACCAATATCACAAAAAAGAGTACTTCATTTCCTATGGAACCATAAAAAACACCAATACTATTTTTAGAAATAAAAACAAATCTGGAAGCATCTCATTACCAGAGTTCAAGGTATAAGTCTATAGTGATCAAAACAGCATGGTTCTGGCACAAAACTAGGGATATAGACCTGTGGAATAGAATAGAGAACCTAGAGGTGAATGCAGCCACAAATCACCATTTGATCTTTGAAAAGCCAAACAAAAGCATGCACACCATTTAATAAATGGTGCCTGGAGAACTGGTTAGCCACATATAAAAGACTGAACTGGGTCCTGCACTTCTTACCATTGAAAAAATTGATTCTCACTGATTAGAAGATTTAAATTTAAGACACAAAACAATAAAATTGTAGAAGAATGTAGGGAAAACACTTGACAATATTGGCCTGGGCAAAAAGATTTTGTGAAAAAGACCCCATCCCCCGACCCCCGACAATTGCTGTAACACCAAAATAAATAAATGGGATTTGATTAGGCTAAAAAGTTTCTGCACAGCTAAGAGTACCACAAGCAAACAGAGAACCTTAAAATGGGAGATTTTGCATGCTATGAATATGACAAAGGGCTGATAACTAGAATCTATAGAGAACTCAAATTAATCAACAAAAAAGAGCAAACAACACCAGGTAAGAGACTTGAAGAGAAACTTCTCTGAAGATGACAAACCAATGGCCAAAAAACACATGAAAAAATGTTCATCATCCCTAATCATCAGAGTAATGCAAATCAAAAACACCCTGCGATATCACCTAATTCCAATGAGATTAGTCCACATCACAAAGTCCCAAATCTGTAGGTGCTGGCATGAATGTGGAGAGAAGGGAACACTTTTACGCTGATGATGAGATTGCAAACTAATACAACCTTTATTGAAAGAAGTATGGAGAGCTCTTAAAGAACTAAAAGTAAACCTTCTATTTGATCCTGCAATTCCATTACTAGCTATCTACCCAGATGAAGAAAAACATTTTACCATAAAGACATTTGCCTGAGAATGTTTATTATAGCTCGATTCATAATGGCCAAGTCATGGAAGCAACCCAAATTCCCTTCAACCAATGAAGAGATTAACAAGCTGTGGCATATGTATACCATGGAGTACTATTCAGACACAAGAAAAGATAGAGACTTTACATCTTTTATGTGCACCTGGATGGAGTTGAAGAGCATACTTCTTGATAAAGTATCTCAAGTATGGAAAAACAAAATCCAATGTACTCAATACTAATATGAAACCAATATATGAACAACTATACCCCCACAGGAATGATAATACACAAATATTTTCTATTAAGGGGGAGAGGAGGTTGGGAGAAAGGTGACTGGAAGGAGGAAGGAGAGCAATTGGCAGGATCTCACCTAATGTGCACATTATGAGAGTGTTCAGCCCACCTCCTGCATGAAGGGCTCAACTACAACTTGAACTTTACCTTAGAAGTGAAAACAAGGTAACCTAAAAATTTGTACCCTCAAATTAATTTTAAATTAAAAAAAAGCTCCTGGACATCTGAAAATAGACATTCTTAAAAATTAAATTTGATATCAATTTCTGCCTTAAAATCTTTCATTGGTTTTCAATTATCTTATTGAATAAACTCAAGTTGCTTAGCATGATTGTTCAAACAAAATCACTTTATCCCTCATTGCTCAGCTCCTTTCTAGATTAACCCATCAGCACGATCGGGTTCTTATAGTATATCCATGTCATGGATATACTTTAAATCTGTACCTCTAAATCTGTAGTTCTTTATTTAGAATAACTTGGGTGAGATATTTTTAAAATACTCAAGCCTGGGCAGCAGCCCCAGAGATTCGATTTACTTGGTTTGATATACTACCTATGCTCCAGACATTAGTATTTTTAAAATCTCCACCAGATAATTCTAAAGTGTTCTCTGGGTCGAGAAATACATGAAGCAAATTGATTTTATTTTGTAATGCTTACTTTAAATGCTGTGCATCACATATAGGTATGTTGGCTATGGTCACTGACAATCATGTAAATTAGTAGAGTTGTTCAAATAAAGAAAAAGAGTAAACGAAGAAGAATCTTTCCTGAGAGATAAAATTAAAGATAAGAATAATGCAGACTAGACAAGGGGACAGCCATTAGGATAGGTTAAGCATGCCCTCTTCCTCCCTAAAATCCCCACTGCCAACTCCTAAGATCCTACAGATAAACAAATGTTAAAATACGCTTTAACGATGAAATGACAAAAAATGCCCCTGCCATATTTTTGGATAATTCTATATGTTTATAGGAGTGGCAGTTCACTTGTTTGTACTGTGAAGTAAAAACAACTTATAAATGATGTTACCTTTTCTTCAAATTACAGAAATATTGAGTATAAAAGTGTATGACTTAAGGCAGTCAGCAAATAAGGTTATAAATCTGTACATGGCCAAGAGTATAACCTCTTCCTATACCTTTGATGCTTTGATGTCTTTACATATATAAGTAAATCACTATGGCAGGGATACTGTGAGAAATAAATGCTGGCATCTTTACCATCATAACACAAGCAACACAAATAATCATTGACAAGGAACTAGACCAGATTCTGTTGACACATGTCCTAAAGCACAGCTGATCATTTCTCTGTGTCTTTAATTGTAAACATTTAACTTTTAACACTTAACTTTACTCAGCAATACTCTGGGGGAAATGCGAAATATTTTCTAAATCAGAGTGATTTACATTTAGTGTTTTGCACATGTTAATTTTAATGCATCTAAAGGTAAAGAAAAATAAATCACTTTATACCAGGTGTGTTGAAAGAAATGGAAATATTTTACCAAGCTTCTGATAATGAATGGTAAGATAAATGATAACTCATAGAAAAATCGGAATTCTTTCAAAAAAAGAAAATTGGCCACTTGAAGATGTAAGAAGCAAAGCAGATTCTTTGAATTAATATGAACTTGGGCAATATTATTAGGCACTATTTCCCGTGAATCTGCAGAGAAAAGACATAAGGCTTGTACCTGTCACCACTGCTTTGAGATTAGTTACTCTGCTTGGTGAGGTTTAAGTACAGTGCTGAATGCTGTTTCACACTAGACCATCTGAACACGTTGCTGAGAAAAAGAATATGACGTTTCCATTGTTATTTAGGACTTTGGTTTCTGCATTTCCCTACTAGCAAAATTTTTTACATGGAACTCTGATACGATGCCATGTTCATAAATGTTTTACACAAATTACAGGCTCCTTTGATCCATTAAGATACAGCACATAAGACATTCATTTTCTCGAAGAAATTCTAGGCTTCTAAAAGGAATTTAGTAACAGGATCCTACTTTGGACCCCACACAACCAGAGCTGTCAGGCTCTTCCTTCTCTAAGATTGCAATGCATGTAATAACAAAATGACTTAATAGCAGAAGAACACATTTCCTTATAAAAGATAATTTTAACTATTTCCAACTTGGATACCTCATGGTAGCTCCCAATAATTGCTGTTATCATGCTAGCTAGCTACACCTGTTTCTTCGAGAGTCGTTCTTTGCCTACTACTTCTCCTCCCTAGTACCGGAGATGAGGTAATTGCATGGACTAGCTACTATTGTTAGATAACTATGGCCACAGAAACCATAATGGATATCAGATGCAACACCTAGGTAGACAGAGGATATGACATAAACACCCGTGTCTACAAATCGCTTCCTCTTTTGTTAAGTGGATAAATTAAGGGCCAAATTAATACCTAAAGTTATCACCAGCATCATGACATTCTCCCTTTGCTGTCACTGGACAGAGATAGCATAATAGGCTATAAGAGAATAGAGTTACTTTAAAATCTGAACTCTCCTGCTGATCTCATCAAGAAGTCCGATTTAAAGAAAATTAACAAAACCCATGACCAATGAGGAATAATAATTATAGTCAGATCTACTCAAATGTACATGGTTTGGTTTCACTTTTTAAAAAAGGAGGTCCTCAGGTGAATATCATCTGCTAGAGACACATAGATTTTTCCATGACTGGGAAAGTTATCACTATGACTTCTTCTAATATTATTCTAATTCCTCTCTAATCAGGTACAAAAGTATTAGATGATGGCCAATGTAAGACTGGCTGTGAATTGAGTCATCATACACAGAGCCAGAAACAGTTATGATAAATTGCATTTCCCCAAGTAAAGACAAGCAGAATAATACCTTCAACATAGCATCTTCAATTTAAAAAAAAAAGGCAAAATTAAAATGTGCACACATAGCCTGTTTAGGTTTGGAGAAAACAACCTGTGAAGTTCATGGATTGACTCATTTGTTCATTCACATGTTCATCAACACACTTCATGTTATTTCCTTTCACAGTTGATCACATAGTATCTTTACCATATGGCATTAATAGAAGGAGCACCTTAGGAATTTCTTAAATGATGCTAACTTTACTTGGTCACTCTTTCTGTCCCCTGAAGATGACACCCTTAAAATGATCTCTTATTGTATTTCTTGATTTTCAAGCAGGCGAGGCTTAGGGATTATCTCTCCCTCACTGAGATCCTTTTCCATGTCTTTGTAAAGAAATGCCAGCCAGCTTGAACAGTGGGGAAACAAGTACAGCTGGGAATTTCTAGCCCACAGGTGTCCATTCTCGCATTTGATAGCTTGCCAATATCAAAGCTGGATTTGTTGACGGGATCCCCACAGTTGTTTCACAGAAAGAAAATTATCTACTGTCACTAATAGTAATAATCCCCTCCTCCATATTGGACTTAGTACTTGAGCTGGCACCATGGCCCCCTTTCCCCACCAGGATTGAACAAGTATCAAGTTCTCCAACCTTTTCACAAGTGGGTGGCAGACTGTCAGGACAGGAATTAGATAGGTACAGGTGGCACCACCTGCTTGAAATGTTTTTGAGTATTTTGTGTTTCATTATTGCTGCACGCCATTGCACCAGCCTTTCTTTTCTTGCCAAAAACCTTGGTACCATATGTTTGAGCTGAAAGTCTGTTCCAAATTGTGATTTTTGGATAAACACAAACATGGAAGGGATTTCTTTTCATTCAGAATCTGAAACAAGTCCACGAAAAGTAATTACTTTGTTACTAAATGTGTGTTGTGTTTTATAATTAATATTTTTATTGTATTTGTTGTAGTCTTGTTTCAACCATTCAACATCAGCACTCTAACTTTTTTTCTTTCTTTTTATTAAGTCAAATATACATAGATCATGAATACATTTATGCATACGTGGGGTACAATGTGTTAGTTTTTTTGATACAATCTGATGTGGTTAGATCAAACCAATCAACATAGCTTTCACCTCATTTACTCCATTATTGTGTTAAGACATTATGTTCTACCCTTGACAGATTTGACTTGTACCCTTATTATACTCTCTATAGGTGTGGTCCCACCTTTTACCCTCCATCAAACCTCCCCCCTCACCTCTCTTCCCACTCCATTTCTCTCCTTCATCCTGGGCTATAGCTGTGTTCTATCTTTCATAAGAAAGTGTGAGTAAATATAAGTAGGTTTCATAGAAGTATGGAGTACATTGGATACTTTTTCCTCCATTCTTGAGATACTTTACTCAGGAGAATATGTTCCAGATCCTTCCATGTAAACATAAAAGAGGCAAAGGCTCCATCTTTTTTAAGGCTGCATAGTATTCCATGGTATACCCATACCACAAGTTATTAATCCATTCGTGAGTCGATGGGCACTCAGACTTCTTAAAGTTGGGTTTTTTTGAAGGTCAATAAAATAGATAGACCTTTGGGTAACCTAACCAGAAACAAAAGAGTAAAATCTCTTAATTTCATCAATCAAAAGCAACAGAGATGAGATAACCACAGACTTCACAGAAATTCAAAAAATCCTTAATGAATATTACAAAAATCTCTACTCTCAGAAATATGAAAATCTGAAGGAAATTCACCAATACTTGGAATCATGCCACCTTCCTAGACTTAGCCAGGAAGTGGAAATGTTTAACAGGCCTATATCTAGTTCTGAAATAGCATCAACTATACAAAATCTTCCCAAAAAGAAAAACCTAGGACTAGATGGTTTCACATCAGAATTTTACCAAACCTTTAAAGAGGAACTAGTACCCATGTTACCTAACCTTTTTCAAAACATAGAAAAAGAAGGACTACTTCCCAACACATTCTATGAAGCACACATCATCCTGATCCCCAAACCAGGAAAAGACCCAACAAGAAAAGAAAATTATAGGCCAATATCTCTAATGAATATTGAGGCAAAAATATTCAGTAAGATCCTAGCAAACAGAATCCAGCAAAACATCAAACAAATCATACACCACAACCAAGTGGGTTTTATCCCAGACTCTCAAGGCTGGTTCAATATACATAAATCTATAAATATAATTCATCACATAAACAAATTAAAAAATAAAGACCACATGATCCTCTCAATTGATGCAGAAAAAGCTTCTGATAATATCCAGCATTCTTTTATGATCAGAGCACTTAAGAAAATAGGTAGAGAAGGGACATTTCTTAAACTTATAGAGGTCATCTGCAGAAAACCTACAGTCAATATTATATTGAATGGAATAAAATTGAAAATATTTCCATTCAGATCAGGAACCAGGCAAGCCTGGTTCTGCCCACTGTCTCCACTGCTCTTTAACATTGTAATAGAAATCTTTGCCATTGTAATTAGCCAAAGAAGACAATCAAGGGTATCCATATAGGGTCAGAGGAGATCAAACTTTCACTTTTTGCAGATGATATGATCGTAAACCTGGAAAACCCCAGGGACTCAACCACAAAACTCTTAGAAGTATTCAAGGAATACAGCAGCGTCTCAGGCTACAAAATCAATACTCACAAATCAGTAGCATTCATATATACCAACAATAGTCAAGCAGAAAAATAGTCATGGACTCTATTCCCTTTACCATAGTGCCAAAGAAAATGAAATATCTGGGAGTGGTACCTCACAAAGGACATGAAAGCTCTCTATAAAGAGAACTATGAAACTTTGAGAAAAGCATTCCAACTCTTAGAGAGATATATTCCAGGAAGTGTTAGTGTTCTATGCTACTGTACTGGGAGTGTCTGTCCATTTTCTCTGTCTCTTTTATCAAGTTAATTCAATTTTTTGTCATGATTGATTTGGCTTTGAAGTTTTTATTCTTTTCTTCAAGAATATTTTAGTTTGGGCAGCGCCTGTGGTTCAGTGGATAAGGCACTGGCCCCATATACCGAGGATGGAGGGTTCAAACCCAGCCCTGGCCAAACTGTGACAAAAAAATAGCTGGACATTGTGGCAGGCACCTGTAGTCCCAGCTACTCAGGAGACTGAGGCAAAAGAATGCCTAAACCCAGGAGTTGGAGGTTACTGTGAAACTCTGTCTCAAAAAAAAAAAGAATATTTTAGTCATTTTATTTTTCCAGTTTTTCATATTTTTGCAAATGTTTTGGATTCTGGATTTTTTGTTTTCTTTCTATCACCTAAGTTACACTGCAGAATTTAGCTCTTTAGAACCAATTACCTACTGAGCACAATCACTCTGTTTCAGTACCATGCCCCGGGTGGACGCCAGTGAGCTGAATCCCCTGAGATAGACCACGCAGTCAGTACCAGGTGCTGCATGGACACCAGTGAACTGCTCCCACCCAGATAGACCACGTAGTCAGAGGTTCTCTGTTCTGTCTTCCTGCCTAATGTCATTTCTCCTCATTTTCTTTATTTGTTTTTGTTGTGACTACAAAACCACATAATAATAAATCTACCTCTTAAGAATTATAAGTGTATATCACACTATTGTTAACCATAATAAAATGTAGTACCCAGGAAAAAGCCTCTAGAGCTTTTTCATCTTTCATGGAACAGCAGTCCCACCTCTTTCCCTCCTACATCCCTTAGTCACTTTCTGTGTCTGTGAATTTGACTACTTGAGATTCCTCACATGAGTGGAATCATGTAGTATCTGTCCTTCTCTGACTGTCTTCTTTCACTTCACATAATGTCCTCCAGGTCCATGCATGTTGTGGCGTATGAAAGGATTTTATCCTTTTCTATAGCAGAATAATATTTTAGTGAAGATATGTGTCACATATATTATGTATATCATATATATTGCAATACAGTTACCATATGGTCTGTAAAAATTAATCCCTCAAAGATCATTTAGGACATTTTCATTTTTTGCAGACTGTCAATAATACTGCAATGAAATCTCTTTGAGATCCTTATTTGAATTGTTTTAAGTAATACCCAGAAATGAGATTGCTGGATCAATTGCTGTTTGTTCTATTTTGAACTTTTTAAGGAAACTCCCTACAGTTTTCCAAAGAGACTGCATCATCTTACAATCCCATCAACAGTTCTCAAGTGTTCCAATTTTCCCACATCCTTATCAACACTAACTATATTCTTTCTTTTCTGTAGTTTTTATTTTATTGATGATTAGATATTTTGAGCATCTTTTCATATACCTGTTGGCCATGTATACTTATGTCTTTTTTGCAGAAATGTCTATTCAAGTCAGTTGCCTGTTTTGAATCTGGTTGTATTTTTTTGCTATTGATTTGTAAGATTTTGTCATATATTTTGTATAATAACCTCTTAGCAGATAGATAGCTGGAAAATATTTTCTCCTATTCTTTAGGTTACTTTTAACTCTGTTAATTGTTTCTTTTGCTATGCAAAATCTCTTTAAATTTGATGTCATCCCCTGGTCTATTTTAACCTTTGTTGCTGTGATTTTGGCATCATGTCCAAGAAATCATTGCTAAGACTAATGTCATTTTTTTTCTATGATTTCTTTTTGGAGTTTTCTAGTTTCAGGTCTTATGCCTAAGCCTCTAATACAATGAGTTGATTTTTTGCATATGGTGTAAAATATGTGTCCAGTTTTATTCCTTTGCATGTTGACATCCAGTTTTCCTACCATTATTTGTTGATGAGATTATCCACTTCCCATTGTGCATTCTTGGCAATCTTATTAAAGATCAATTGACTGTTATCATATAGGTTTATTACTGGGCTCTCTAGACAAATGAAAACAATGGCATGTTAGTTCCAATGATTAGATTACAAACATCATGGATTTAAACTTATTTTCTCTCTCTCTCTCCATATATATAGATATAGATATAATAAAACTTCTGCTTTACACGGACAGATTTATTTGGCAATAAAGTGTGTGTGGATTGTGGTCAATAAGAAACCAGAGGAAACTGGAGTTTCTCAATCAACCTGCAAGGACTAAATAAACCTGGCTAATAACTATGAGAGTAAGCTTGGAAGCTATTCTTCCTCTAGTCTTGAGAAGAAGGCAGCCCTAGTGGATACCTTAATCATAGCTTTGTGAGACACAAAGATGCAAAGGACCCAACCAAGCCAGGCCTAGACTCCTGACCCACAGAAACTGTGGTGTCAATTAGCACAGAAATGTGCCAATCTCTGCCTCAATTTTGATCATCAAATGACTATTTGAAGATCAGATTTTACACTGGCTTTGGGATTTTATGAATCTCCAAATACAAGCATGGTGGAGTATGTATATAAATATGTGAATGTTTTCATCAAAGTAATCTACAGAGATGTAGATCTAGATATGGGCATAAATGTGGGCTGAAGCGGAAGCTTATTTAGTTTTTATCACAGTAAACAGTAGAAAATTATTTTAATGCAATGATTCATCATGAAAGCCATTTGACCTCTCCTGTGGTTTTGGTATACTGACATTTTTCTGCTGTCAAGCTCATGAGCTAAATATTCATTTTTCTAAGATACTAGAGAATTTCTCTGAGATATTCATTTCTTTACCCATCCCCTGTAACAGAACTTGAAACTCTTTAAAACCATATGCTATATAAGTTGGTATTCCGTTCAATAGCCATTTAGCTCTACAATATAATAAACTCGGAAAAACATCGCAGGGAGGTGGTTATAATAATAACTTCTACTCCTATAAGAAAATTAACTATTAATATATGACAGTAAAACATCTACTATCACACAAACTTGTGGCCCAGGATTCATTTTGAGCTTGTCCTCCTGAGCACAATGGAGGAATCCCACAGTCTCTCAGCATCCAGGACCTCTGTCTTACCTTGATTAATTCACTGCACAATTTCAAAGATCTCCCTACAGAGACAAATTCAAACCAATCCAAGGTGCTGTGCCATGAGTTTTGTAGCAACAATAAAAATTTCTAACGAATAAATACAGCAAGTAAATTTGGATAATGAAAATGCATTTGAGATCATTGATTTGAGAACTTTTACAACCCAAGCCTGACATCCCCGTTCCCATCTTCATTTTGTTTTTAAGAGTTTTCCATTCCTTGATATGTTTATTATTTTGACACTGAGCCAGTTTTCTCAAAGCACTTTCACTCCAAGGAACCTAAACTAAGCAAATAAATATTACGCCATTTAAAATATTGTTAGCTTTACTTAGAACGCTAGAATACTGACAAGTAAGTGACTTTTTCACACACTGAATCTCTTGGAAAATCTGCCTGTTCATTAACAAATGTAAAACTACACTTTTAAGGTTATCAATGGAAAGAAAAAAATCTCAATTTGGGAAAGAGTGACTGGTTTTTACTGCCTTCTACATGACTTCATACATCGATTGGCTTTCAGTTGACATCTTTTGAAGATGAAGATTTGATTTTATGAACATTGTAACAGTCAACATATTTAACCAAAGTATGACACAGGCACAAAACCACTTTAAAAGACATTGGCCATAGGGTTGGAGTGCAGCTCTGTCCCCAGTTGTACCAGACTTTATACCTTCATTTTCTGAACTGTGAGAAGTATGGGAGTGCTCAGGCCCTCAGGATACTCAGGGGTTCAGGACAGCAATTATTTATCAACTGACAGGTTACAATACTGTCCTTCAGTTAGTTGGCACGCATTTAGTCAGTATCAGTTCAAATGGCATTTGTTTTCTAGTATCTTTGTGGACTAACTAGTCTTAATTATAAAACTGGTTCCTTCATAGGATTATAGAGGGAAATGAAGTACAGCCACCACACTGTACTTTTACTGAAGATGTGAAACTCCCAGGGAGGAACATCATCTCTTAGTGCATAACAATTTATTTGAAACTCCATAGGAATTTCCAAGGGCTCTCCAATCTAGCTCCCAAGCAACAAATCTTGCCTCATTTCTCAACTCTCATATTCCACTTGACCTCAAAGGTAGCTGAGGGGATTTCTTTCTTTTTCCCTAAATATTCTCCATCTTGGCAAGGCAAGTTCCCAAACTTGAGAACTATGGACACATTAGACTAGACTTTGTTGAGAATGAAGGGAGAATATTTAGCAGCCTCTCCAGCTTCTACTCACAAGTTGCCAGTAGCACACTCAGCCCTACCACACTTTGTGACAACCAAAATTATCTCCAGGCCTTGCCAAATATCCCTCAAGGGGCAGAGTTGCTCTAGTAAAAAGAACAACTGCTCTAAATCCATTACTCATTTAGTTGTTTGTTTGTTTTTTTGAGACAAAGTCTCACTATGTCACCGTTGGTAGAATGCTGTGGCATCACAGCTCACAGCAACCTCAAACTCTTGGGCTTAAGCGATTCTCTTGCCTCAGCCTCGCAAGTAGCTGAGACTACAGGCAGCTGCCACAATGTCTGGCTATTTTTGTTGTTGTTGTTATTGTTGTCATTGTTGTTAGCAGGCCCTCCCTGGGTTCCAACCACCAGCCCTGCTGCAATCAGCCATTAAGCTATCGGCTCCGAGCCATTACTCCTTTCTTAATGAACATAACTTAAAAGCTCTATTCAAGTGCCTTTAAATATCCACACACATATCCATGTGTAGCTCACAAAACAAAGGACACATGGTTCTAAGAAGGTAAATGAAGAAAATTCTATTTTTTTTGTTGTTTGCCAGACAGTTTCCTTTCAAGACAAACATCTTGAATCTGATGGGTGTTTAAAAAGGCCATGAACTTCACTATTCCAGATGCCTTATCTTTTATGTGTTCACTGTGTTGAAAGGTTTTCAAAGGGAAAGCACAACCTATTGTGTTGTATGTATGATATTTATCCTCACAAAGTCTAAGTTAAAGTCATTTAGTACTTAATACTGTATTCTGAAATATTTCTTTTGGTTTACCAAATCCTCAGTAGTGAGAGAATTTAGATGGTTAGCATGCCACTTGAGAGATGCTCTCAGTCCATTGGCTTAATTTGGATATTCCTGCTTCTCATTTAAGAATTTCTCACCCTGTTGGTCTGTAAAATGTCCTCCTCTTTTCATCGGAGTCAGATTTTAGTGCCTTAATTACGAAGCTTAGAATCATTTCTCTTGTAAATTACATTCTGTTTTGCTTCACTAAAATTCTTTCAGCCAAATTTACTAAGAAAATGTTCTCCAAGAAAACAAAACAATTCAACCATTCAACCACTGGCAAACTTATAAAGTAGGTAATATTTGCATTCGGTTTTTCACTGGGCCTCTAACAATCACCGAAATTAAAATGTATAGACATTACATGATTTGTTTATGATTACATGATTAAGTGAGCTACGAGAAATACTGTATTCATGATAAAGTAATTCTTTTTTTTTATTATTAAATCATAGCTGTGTAGATTAACACGATCATGGGGCACCATACACTGGTTCCATACACTGGTTTTATAGACCGTTTGACACATTTTCAACACACTGGTTAACATAGCCTTCCTGGCATTTTCTTAGTTATTGTGTTAAGACATTTATATTCTACATTTACTAAGTTTCACATGTGATAAAGTAATTCAGTATCTTCTACCCCTTATAATTTTTAAATGTTGGATTCTAATTCACAATAAGTAAATCTATGAAAAACTTACATATATATACCTATATGTACATATATTAGGTTTTTATACTGAGAAGTATTTCAGCATTATTTTTGGAACAATAAATAGAAATTCTATTTTTAGAATAAAATAGAAATAAAAATTATGAAATCTCTAGCCAAAACCATTTACTCATTAATTTTAATAATTAATTAATATATATAGGAAAAATATTTGATGCCAGAAAAATATAATTGCCACCTATGAAATACTATCCACTTAAAATTATATATATATATTTCTGCTTCCAATTTTCATGACAATGTCAGGATAGATACATTTATCAAGTCTCCAAAGCATACCAAAAATTGCTTTGGAAGTGCTCTGGTATATTTTAATACATTAAACTTTCCAAACTTTTGTTTTGTCATTAAATGTTGTAAGACTCAACCTGGCTAAAAAAACTCTCTAGAACCATTCCTTGCTATAATTTCCTCACTAGTAACTCAATTAAGGAAGCATAATTTTGATAAGCTTCTTTTTTTCCCCATACTATTACACAGAATAGAATTGAAATCATTTCTATAAATGTTATAGAAGCATCACTGGTGATATGGTTGCTTCTGGTATGTTTTTAACTCTTGAATTATTTTTTCTTTTGGCAAGACTAAAAGATAAAACATTTCTAATTTAAATAAACCTCTTTTAATGTAAATTCTTATCCTATGGAGAATTCTAATTCTGAAGATATAATGAAAACAGCACTAAGGATCAATATTTCCATTCTAATAAAAATCTAAATATAAAAAATGCTGATGATTGTACAGCCACCAAATATTCCTCAAGTAAGAAAAGCTGGTTTTGATCGACAAGTACAAAGAAAAATTTTTAAACAAATTTGAGTTTAATTTAATCATTTTCTTTCAGCTGTATCTTTGCTTTGGGCTGGCATCATCTCCCCATGAGAAATTATTTTGGTCTTTTAACAGCTAATGGATTTTACACAGCTAGGGAAATATCGTCCCCTACTGTTCAATTCTGATAAACTGGTTATGAGGAAGCTTCGTTTCAGCCTATTAAATTGTGGCTAGACCTGAAACCTTGATGTAAAGCCTACATTGCAAAGAATAGAGTAGTTTTAATCGTCTAGTCATTAAACTATTTTTAATTACTTCAGTCAAATAATTCTCCATGTGAGTTAATTTGTGACATTCTTGGATAATTTAAACTATAAAACTAAGAAATAGTATGTTACTAACCTTAGTGTGAAGGAATACTGTGTTTATTTAGCAATGAAAACATTAATCCATTTAAAAATGCAAGTAACTTTTATACTCTTATCCATGACTACTTTAGAAAACCATGTACCTATAAAACTAGATTTATTATCAACAATGCCGGATACTCACAGATTATTTTGTCGTATATTAAAAATGGGCGGCGCCTGTGGCTCAGTGAGTAGGGCGCCAGCCCCATATGCCGAGGGCGGCAGGTTCAAACCCAGCCCCGGCCAAACTGCAACAAAAAAATAGCCGGACGTTGTGGCGGGCGCCTGTAGTCCCAGCTGCTCCGGAGGCTTAGGCAAGAGAATCGCGTAAGCCCAAGAGTTAGAGGTTGCTGTGAGCTGTGTGACGCCACGGCACTCTACCCGAGGGCGGTACAGTGAGACTCTGTCTCTACAAAAAATAATAATAATAATAATAATTTTTTATTCAAAATTAGGAAGGCATATTATGTCTACCTAATTTTATTAGGTGACTGCAATTTAATGTATTTTTTAAAGGAGATCTTTTTTGTTAAATATGCACCTATATGTTTTTTTCTTATTTCTAAGTATTACAGGAACACAAATGTTTTGCTTTATCTAAAACTTGATATCTTTTTTTTTTTTTTTTTTGTCTTTGGCCAGGGCTGGGTTTGAACCCACCAACTCCAGCATATGGAGCCCGGCACCCTACTCCTTTGGGCCACAGGCACCACCCAAACTTGATATCTTAGTCATTATCAAAACTATGAGGAAATACAACTATGAGTAACAGAGACAAAAATCCAAAATCCAAAATTCAAAGCCTACCAGTTTATAAAGTTTGTTTATTATCTTGTCTTGTTTTATTTTTGTTTTTGTTGGTGTTGTTAAGACAAGTCTCTCTGGGTCAGAGTGCAGTGGCATCATCTTGGTTCATTGAAATCTCCAACTCCTGGGCTCAAGTGATCATCCTGCCTCAGTATCCTAAGTACCAGGGACTACAGACAGACACCACCATGCCTGGCTAATTTTTTTATTGTTTTTCTTTTGGTAGGAATAGGGTCTCACTATATTGCTTAAGCTGGTCTCAAACACCTGGTCTCAAGCCCTCAACCTCCCAAAATGCTTAGAATTATAAGCATTTATAAGGATTATAACCATTCGTGACTTTTCATAAAGTCTTTTGTCCCCACAGGTAGAATATTAAGCAGTCAACTGAGAGCATTTTTTTTTTCTTTTATTGTTGGGGATTCATTGAGGGTACAATAAGCCAGTTACACTGATTGCAATTGTTAGGTAAAGTCCCTCTTGCAATCATGTCTTGCCCCCATAAAATGTGACACACACTAAGGCCCCACCCTCCTCCCTCCATCCTTCTTTCTGCTTCCCCCCCCATAACCTTAATTGTCATTAATTGTCCTCATATCAAGATTGAGTAAAATCTACACTAACAGTATTGTTGTATGGAAAAAGGAACAGATAGAAAGCAAGCTCTATAGAGATAGAGATAATGGATA
Organism: Nycticebus coucang; assembly: GCF_027406575.1. Classification (NCBI taxonomy): domain Eukaryota; kingdom Metazoa; phylum Chordata; class Mammalia; order Primates; family Lorisidae; genus Nycticebus; species Nycticebus coucang. Next base: position 155,483,232 of record NC_069780.1, on the reverse strand, counting down.
AATGGGTAGGAGAAGTCATAGACACACCAGCCTCAACTTCACAGACTACTTATGTATCTCATTTTCCTGTTGTAAATTCCACAAAGGTCAGTGCAGATGTGCCTGGGGAAACTGTCATTACTGAAGCAGAGCCGGAGCCCAGTGCAGTGCTGGGGGATGTGCTGAGCCCTTGAAGAATAATCTTCCAGATAGCATCCCTGCTCTCCATGACACCTCTCAGTTGAGGGTTAAATCATCATTTATTTTTGCTCAATATAACATCAATATATTGAAAAAATGTTTCCTCACAGATTTAGAGCATATATTACAGTGCTTCAGAACATGGCTTTAAAAAAACACACACACACACATATATAAGGAAGTCCATGGAAGTATTCTAATAAATAGAGAAACTGAAATAGCCAGTGGTTCATTCATAGGGAACTGGTTAAATAAACCTGGAACTCACAGGAAGTGAATCATATGAGCAATTCCTAGTGTAAGATGCTGGTGCTGCATGAATTATTTGTTCAATGCACAATTATTGAATAAGAAAATAAATTTTAAAATATAGTTAGAATAATATTAAATTCATTATATTTACATTTGCAAATATATGTTTCTATACACACATAGAAGATGCTATAGAAAGTCCTCTTTTTTTCCTTTAACATCTTGCTATCTGCTTATCCAAGCAAGACAAAGTCTAAGAAAAAACAATCAATTCAAGAACCAGAGAAAAATATAATAAAAAAGAAATCAAAATTTAACAAAGAATCCCATTAGAATTTAAACTACCTAAGAAAGCCTTAATTTTAAGGTATGATTTTAGGCTTATGTGTTTATACTTTTCATAGTTATATAGTTCATACCCAAATTCTACATTAGACTTAATTTTAAAATAAATAAATAGATTATTTTTCCAGATTTATTGAGGTAAATTAACAAATAAAAATGTCTATTTAAAGTATACACTGTAATAAATTCATATTATGTTTATATTATGAAATGATTATCACATCAAGTTAATTAACATATACATCTCCCACCTCATGTAGTTACCTTGTGTGTGTGTTAAGAATAATTGTAATCTGTCTTAGTAAATCTCAAGTATATAACACATTATTAACTATAACCACCATATTGTAGATTATATATCCAAACTTATTCTTCCTGTAACTGAAAGTTTGTATCCTTCGACCGGCAAAACCCTACTTCCAAATCCCTAACTGTTGGATTTTAGCCAACCTCCAAAAGATAAGGAAAATTTAGACCAGCACTCTTAGAAAGCATCTTACCCTACCAAAAAGGGTTAACAATACATCTTTCAACACTAACTCTTCTCTTTCACAAAGAAACAATTTATTCCTAAAATGAGTCAAGTCAGTGAGATGAGTGTATACAATGGAGAATTTTGAGGCTTAGGCTTCCAGTTTGTTATTTAAAGAAAGCTAAGTTCCAATAAATTATTGTCAAGTTCAAAAAGAACTGTATTTATTCCTTTGTGACCCTTCGTCAAACTGTGTATAATGCTGTTTCCTGTACAAGAACCACCTGTACAGATAAGCCTTGATATATGTTCATGATCTTTTGGCAAAATGTAATTCAACTCAATTTTCAAAGCCCTATTGTATTTTCTTCATCCTATAGGTAGGGACTATATTTGTAATACTGTTTAAGTTAAAGGCCTACATGAGATTTTAATAAGAGACATATTCTATCTTTGTAAAAGGTACACATTGTACACTGCATACATTCTAATACATGTAATTATCCTTCTCATAAAAAATAAAGGAGGGGGCAGTGCCTGTAGCTCAAAGGAGTAGGGAGCCGGGCCCATATGCCAGAGGTGGTGGGTTCAAACCCAGCCCCGGCCAAAAACGGCAAAATAATAATAATAATAATAATTAATAAATAAAAAATAAAGGAGCAAAACAGATATAACACTAACTCAATTATTATTGTTGTTATCAAATTTACTACAAAGTCATACACAAAAAAGATTCATTATTTCGCAGGTATCACGTTTTGTTTATGTTGTAATATGTCAGCAAATCTGGTCTATTTGATTCAGTTGGGAAGAAAAGGATTCCAGTAATTAGAGATGTGAATTGATCATCTTAATAAGTTTGTGGTACAGAAATAGATTGTTCTACAGTCACAGGCATTGGCTCAAATAAAGCTTTTTATCTAAGCAGGCCATTTATTAAATGTGACCCCAGGAGAATATTGATAACTTATCAAGACTGATCCTCACTATTACCAAGAACAGAAATCCTGTTGTACCACTCTCTGCATAGTCCTTCACAATATGGAGCCTTCCAACCTCTTCAACCTCATCTACTGCTTCAATCCCTTCAAAGGCCATCAAGAAATCTCTTGAGGCTTCCAGTTATACCTGATGCTCCCTCTACCCAAGATATCCATCATTTCCAAGCTGTTTGCTCAGCTGCTTACCTCTCTTCTTTGAGAAAGTGGATGTGCCTTCCATGAGGCTGACCAGGCCATGTAAACTCTTGCCACCACCAGTGCTCCTTAGATATTTTATCATCGCAACATCCTCTTTGCTTTGTTTCACCCTCCAAATCTTTAATTTGTCCACTTGTTATAATACTTCTTTAATTATCATCTGTCTCTTCCATTGCATCTCTAGACTCTATCACGATGTCTGACAAGCAGTAGCTACTTACTAAATGAAATAAAAAATTGCACCTGCTATTTAAGACAGAGGATCAGATAAAGCATACATAGGGGACCTACACTGAGTAATTCTCTTGAGTAGTATTTGTAACTAAAGAAGGTAAGTGGGGGATGGGGGGGAATAAAGACTTTCAACCAGTTGAACAAACATTGGCACTGATACTATCAACATGCCAACCAGGGTAAAGTGATAGAGACTTGGGTGGATCCAGAAGTATTAATGAGACAGGAATGAAAGAGAGCTAGAATGGTCTATCATTAAAAATCTGGGTGGACTTCACGAAGAAATGAGTTGGCATCCCGCAGTCAAATCGGGATTGTATGGCAGAGGCATAAAATATGCCTGTGGATTTAAAGTAAGAGTCGTTTCTAAATAAAAAAATATTACCCATTTAGATAAAATATCATTTTAATTAATATTCATATTAGATTACTAACATAAAAGAAGTCCACAGGATTAGTTTGCAGAGACCGAAGGCTATTGGTTTCAAAGTGGGAAGTTATCTTGTTATATACAGCAATATAAGCCACTTTGAAATTGCAGTCAAATTCTGACTTTGTAAATATGAATTGTTATTTACCCAGAGCTCTGGAACATGAGTATGAACTCATGTGAAAGACAGGCTTCATAAAATCAGATAAGACCACAATATAGAAGGAAAGAGAAAAGGTATAAAACCAAAGACAAATCAAGCCATCAAGACGTTTTTAGCATTGACTCCCTGGCCTAAGTTAATCACACAGTTGTAGACACACAGCTCCACTGCACAGTTTGGCCGAGTTTTTAATATCTCAAACCGATTCCTACAATGTAGAACATTTTTACACTGTTTTCCTTTAAAACGGGGTGCTTCACACACCTGAGGAGAGGAGGATATTTCTTTTCTTCTGTGAAACTACCAGGAAAATGAATGTAAACAGATTCAAAATTTCAAAATATAGTTTCCTATATCTTCACTTTATAAAGTGATTGTATGCTGCAATAAAAACGTAGGCCCTTGCTTTTGATTCCTCTACTTTGAAAGTAGTTACACAAAGTTCTGCCGAATCTGGAACACACAAAAGCATGTTATCAGTACACATTGCCTTGTCAATACGTGAAAGTTTATATTTCTTCTGTTTATTGCCTTACTCTTTTCTTGATTCCAATAAAATTCCACACAGAGAAATGCATCTTCTGTAACTTTAAAAAGTCCATATCTAAAGTTCCTACTAGTATTTCCTTCTAGAATATCTAGAATGATTGAAACTCTAATAAATAAGAATTTTTTTTTTCAAATAATCAGAAAATTGATCTATTACTCTTATCTTTTTTTCATATCTGTGTGACATCAATAGAAGCAGATAAAACAAAATTCATTTACTTAACTGAGAAAATGGAAGCAAGTCATGGATTTGGATCTGGCCATTCTATGCCTCAGTTTTCTCATCTGTAAAATAGAAAAAGGTACCCAGTTCATAAGGTTGTGTTGAGGGTTAATTGATTTAATATTTGTGAAGGATTTAGAATAGATCCTAACACACAGTAAGCACTCTTTAAAAACTATTTATTACATATTTATTTAGACTTACCTTAAAGACTGCTGAAAATGATCTGGCTTCTCTTTACATAATTTCTAAAGGGTGGATTTGTTTTAGCTTAGGTTGAAATAAAGTAAGATCCACAGAAACTTGCTCAGGTCAACAATCAGTAGATTTCAGTCTATAGTTAGAATCTAAACTAGCAGCTTGTATGTCTTCTTATTCTCTCTAAATGTGATCTAAGTTTTTCTTGGTCATTTAGATACTATTGAACATCAAATAGATTAGCTTCTGACCCAGTGAATATGCTGAACGTCTTCGCTTTGTGAGGACTTGTCCCAATGCAGGCCACTATAGCCTTCTTCAGCCTGTGAACTGACTGAGGCTGTAAAGCTGTCCACTTATATTGATATTTCTTTCTTTCAGACATGTGTCAGTGGAAGAATTTCTCAATAATTCCCTCAAGTATTCATAATGACTCTACCTTAGGCACTAAAAGAACTTCCCACAGGACTTCGTATATTGCCTACAAAGCAACTTTATGTTCTTAGTTGTCTTTTAATCGAAATTACCTTATATTTCCCACATTGTTCTTTGACCTACAAAAATGTATTTCTCATCTAGTGAACTATGTAGATTGCCACTTTAATCTTGTCTAATAGAATCTCCAAAAATCGTAGAAGAGAAAGGCCTGAATGGAAAATTTTTTCCCCACAATGCATCCCCATATTGCTGCTCAGTTTTCAAAAAAGTCCCTCCACGTGATTTTAGGCTGAAGAAGAAATTTAATAAAATAGGGAACTTTTTTCATGTCCATCACCTAGCTGAAGAAATGAATTCTTCCTTCCAATTAAACCTCTCCTACTGGGGCCAGCTACACTACAGTATTTCTATTAGCTAACAGGTACTGATTTTTATATTTACTGTTCTATATTTAGAAACTTACTTAATCCACGTAATAACCCTACAAGGTATTTTGCTTATTTTACATATAAGGAAATAAAGCAGAAAACAATTAAGTAACTTGCCAATAATCATCCTCCCCTCCAAAAAAAGTAGTTAGAAAGCCAGAATTTGAATCCAGAGTCCAGACTATAATTGATTTCACTTTATAACATGATAATACACATAATAATTGTAGAGAAAAGGAGACTACTCACATGTATATAGTTTACTGCCTGTTTCTCAGCAGTGAAATCTAAGATAGGATTATGATGCCAAAGTCATGGTTAATGTTCCTAGAGTATTCTATCTTTACGTGTTTACTAATATTATTTTGAGATGTGCATTGTGTTGATGTAAAATTCAATTACAAAAACTAAAAATGAGAAAAAAATAATAATTTTCTCATTCAAACATAAAATTATTAAGAAGCAAAAAAAAAAAAAAAAACAAAATAGTCCCATCCTCCCGCCTAAATTGATTCATTCTGTCATGGCTACAAGTGCATACCATACATCATCACGCTAAATCAAGGGCACCAACTGAGCCAGACTTTTTAAGATAAAAATGTAGATGTTGACCAATATTGAGGTTATCTCAATCATAGACGCCCATTTCCCATGTTGCTCTGAAAGTTCCCTCTAGTGTTCATGGAGAGCACTTTAATTAGCTACATTATACTCTCAACATTCTTGTCTGTTAGTCTGTTTACTTCCTGAGAGCTAGAATTGAGAGGTTTGAAATATTGGTATGCTCATTGTAAATGTTGATATGAATGACACATTACACTGTAGCCCCAACGTACTGCTTTTCTAACAGAAAATAAGAAAATACAGAAAAAACATGTCTGACTCTTGTGCACTGATTACACTCTCATGAATGTGTGGAATCAGGTCCTTTGCGTTTACTCTTGGGACATATTCTGCCCAAGCTCCATAATAGGAGTGCCAGACAGAATTTTTACCACAGTGTAATGGGTTCCATATTTCAGCGTCAAGACTGAAAATTCAGAGTGCAATCCCAAGTACACGTTCAGCAATTGGGCAGGTGCCTGATAGACAATGTTCTTTTTGATACAGCCAAGCATGTAACTTCACGTGAACTAAGATGTGGGAGACTCCACTAAAGATCTACTGTCTTTGAATGCTGTACTCACTGAAAAGTGAGACTTACTGAAAGTAAGACTGGAAAAACTATTAAAAGCTCTGCAAGAGATGATGATATAGGTCCTAAGTTCAAATATCACACTCTCAATTTTAGAACATGAACTCTAGACAGAAACCTGAGTGCTTCAGATTTGGTGCATCTTTATAGGTGTGGGCTCCGCTGGCTCATGGCATTCACGAAGCGATTTGTTTTGCCAGATGTCTGCTTCCTTCAGTTTGGATGTGTGATGCCACATGCAAAGTGGTTGCTAGATTAGATTGTCATGGTCCAGTTAGGCTTTTCATAACGAGTTTTACCTAACCACCTCCATCACTTTTACCTAACCATCCTATCACTTTTAAGAAGAACTTACTTATCCAGGGTTTGGAATTGAGAAAAGGAAATACCTTTAATGAACCTTCAAACTTAGAAATAGGTGAAAAGGTGTTTTGTATGTTTGAAATAACACTCAATGATCCTATGCTTTAATATTTCCCGCTTCAATGCCAAAACTTATACTCAGTTTCTCATTGACTCATATTTTACCTATTTTTTGTTTGTTTGTTTGTTTTGTTTTGTTTTTTGGCTGGGGCTGGGTTTGAACCTGCCACCTCCGGCATACGGGGCTGGCACCCTACTCCTTTGAGCCACAGACATCACCCTTACCTATCTTTTTAAAAATCTTGTTTCCTCGACAACAGCCAATGAGAGACAGTAATTTATGGGGTGGGAAAAAAGGTTGTTTAGTGTTAAGGAGACTAAGAGAAGAGGTAAAGTTTGACGTGAAAAATAATATTCTCACTTTAAAGGATGCAGCAGGAAAAGAAAACAGAGTATAAACACCAACTCTAATAAGACGCAGTATAAAGACTCCAAGTCAACAAGGGAAGGTTGAATTAACTTTAGTATTTTCCATAAAAGAAGTCATAGAATTGCACAATAATTTTGGAAAGAGCCTTTGAAATATGATATTTAAAGTCTTGGTTTGTGAAAGAGATTTTGATGCTATAAATAGTTCTTGTGTATAGGGAAAAATCAGGCACTAATGGCAGGACTGATGAAATACTTAAATATTTCATAACTTAGGCATCATCTTTCAACTCATTCTTTCACTTGTTCTTTCTCAAATACTTATTGAGTCCTACCATGTATCCGAGTTTGGGTTTGTTTATCTAGATCAGGTGAACAGAACATCTGGAAGGAAAGGAACAGCGGTAGAGAACATTGAAACTGTGGCAAGTACCACCTACCATCAGCTCCATTCTGAGAGTAGGAAAGGATTTATTCAGAAACCCAGAACCTCTGTATGCTTATGGGCCTGGGGGGAAACAGTTGGAAGGATGAACTGGGGGCAGGGACAGTCAGTACCTGGAGGGTACAGGAATGCAGGACGAGACATCAGCAAGAGTTGAATTATACCAAAAAAAAAAAAGAGAAAAGAAAAATTGTATTTTAAAAGCATGCTTAATTGTATTGCTTACCAAAACTATTAAAACCCTAAATTCTGTGCTAGAGCACCCCTGGGTATTGAACAGCCTTGATCTTTCCATTTTTTGTTAAGAAACTCCTTTAAATATCAACATATGCCAATATTGAACAGAAATCAGTTTTTAATCCTGTGAATTAGGACCCTATCCAAACAGTAAATCATTCACCCTACACGATGTCTTCTATTCTGTAACTCAAGCACCTCAAACTCACTCTGTCTAAAACTAAACTTGTAGGCGTGTTCATCATACACATCTACTTTTCTTTCTCAGTGAATGGTACTACCATTAATCTAGTTCAAGCAAACCAGAAATATAGTTACTACTATTTATACATACTCTCTCAAAAAGTAGGCATTAAATTATCTTATATAGTTTTCCTACATTGTGCTATAGGCATCTCATTTTAAAAGAAATTAAAAAGTGATAGGAAAGGGCGCCGTGGCTCATGCCTGTAATCCTAGCACTCTGTGAGGCCAAGGCAGATGGATTGCCTGAGCTCATAAGTTCGAGACCAGCCTGAGCAAGAGTGAAACCCCCTTTCTAAAAAATAGCCAGGCATTGTGGCAGGTGCCTGTAGTCTCAGTTACTTGGGAAGCTGACACAAAAGGATCGATTGTGCCCAAGACTTCGAAGTTGCTATGAACTGTGATGCCACGTAACTCTACCAAGGGTGACAAAGTGAAACTCTGTCTCGAAAGAAAGAAAGAAAGAAAGAAAGAAAGAAAGAAAGAAAGAAAGAAAGAAAGAAAGAAAGAAAGAAAGAAAGAAAGAAAGAAAGAAAGAGGAAGGAAATGATAGTTAAAGGAATAAGTAAATACAGTGTATATTGATTAAAAAATCATAAAGCAGTGATGTATTTCAGGGCCTCAATCTTAACTCATGTCACAACTTTAACAAACAGAAATGTATTTTTAAGGATATTTTCATCTTTTTCACAGATCATGGTTGAAGTGGAGAGGGAAACTACATTTTTAATTCAGACTAAAATTTAGTCTCATACAACAACATTAAATACAGTCTTTAATTTTTTATTTGTTCAAAAAAGATATCTGGACCTTAACCTTGCAAACCCTAGAGTTTGGAGAGAGAAGGCCAGCCCTACCCCATATTGCTTAATAGTGATACCCTAAGTCACACCACTATCTGTACATTTAACTCCCAGTTTGCTAGGCCTTCTCCCAGTGTCCCCACTTGGGTACTAAAGAAATCCCAGATTTTTTAGTGAAACTACTACGACTTCTCTAATCTATCTTCCAGTCTCTGGGGCATACTTCCAATCCAACTCAATAGCCATTCCCCGTGATTTTCTTTCCGGCTACCCCAGGGCAGGAATGAGATGCGCTTTTGTTTCAGTGATACTTCCTCCGTGATTTATCCTCTCTGTTTCCACTCCACACTTAAATCGCAATAGACAGCGGGGCTAATTTCCTCTACATCACTGGAGGGTTTGAGGACTATACCCTTGTGACTTGATTCTTGATAACTTAAAGGCAAAGTTAACAGAACTTGGAAAACCCCTTACTACCTCTCTATTAGAACTCTTTCCTATAAGAATTCTGTCTTGCTACATTGTCTATTTTGTTTGTCAGAGGCTGAAAATCTATTTATTCTTATTCCTTGAGGTTTTTCTGTAGGAAATTTCTATTTTCATGCCCTTACCACTGCTGCAGCCCAGGTAGGTGATACTGTACAAGTCATGACCTATTTGTTCTTACTACACATCTGTTGCTCTCCTCTTTCCTGCAAATGATGTTTCTCAGGCTCCCTTACTAAGTTTAGCTAAGTTCAGTCAAATGAAAACACTGGCAGAAGATTGGAGACCAGATGCCTTTGAAACGCCGGGGCATTCCTCCCTCTCTTTCCTGTCCTTGGAAAATGCTGTTTCTTATTAGCTTTTCTTCCACCCTCCATGGTTTTAGCTTCTGCTGGGCAGTTCCCACTATGATTTTAACTCTGACCAGAAAAATCTAGGCTTCTAGAGGGAGGTAACACTATCTCCAGTGTTTGTACCTGTGGTCCTGGGTAGTGGATTTTGCCAATCTGTGATTGTTTTAACTATTCCCTGTTTAACTTCTCATCCTACTTGTATCACATTTCCTAACCTTCCCTATTGTGTTGGTTGAATCATTTTAGACATATCTATCTAGAATCAAATAGAAACAATGCCACATAGTTGGAAAGGCAGCAGAGGAAAGCTTATTCTTTTTCTTGATATTCACAAGTCAATATATTTTTAATTAATTAATAAAAAGTTTCATTACAAATTTTTCTCATAATTTTTCACATTTGCGTAGACATATAGTTCTCGTTGTTCCCCAAAGGTCATGCATTTCTTCAAGCTACGGTAAATCTTATAATCTAAGTAAATCTTATAATTTACTTATGTTATCTACAGTTCTTGAAACATTTCAAGTGGTCCATAATAGAGATTCTCTAAAAGGTAGCCAAAGTAAGATCTACTCTGTGTTTGATATTTACTCTGTGTTTTAATACTTACTCCATCATTGTCCTATGCATATTTTGAAATATGTTATTATATTATTATATTTCTCCCTGGTATATGTGTGTGGGGGTGGAGTGGAAGTAGGGTAGCAAAATAGAAATAGACACGGGGAAAAATAAAGGACTACTAAGAGTTATAACATGAATTATATTCATATTTTATGAATTCATATTTATATAATTATATTCATATTATAACCATTCATATTATTCATGGTTATAATATGAATCAATATGGTGCATTTAAACAAAAGTTTGCTATTTGAGTGAAGTTCAAAGAAGTGTTGCACCATGAGAAGGAAAGTGACAATCTTTCTTTTACACAATTAATGATGCTGCTTCTGGAAAATCATGGGATTGTTTTTCATCCCCTCATTACCAGAAAGACACAAACTAGAGGGAATTCAGATAATGGTGAAGACTTTGCAATCACTGACTTGTTTGCTAAATACGTATTGATTGTCTAGATGATAATGGAAAGGGAGAACAGTAACAATCCGTGGATGTTTAAAATGGATGAAGGTATCCAGATCCTGCCATTAACACAGAACTAGAGCCCTAAAGGTCATTTTGTGGAGAGAATTATGACAAGAAAAGGAACAAGTTTTCCTGTCCATCTTATCTCAAATGTTGGAGGCAGTCCAGCACAAAAATAATTACTATTTGAAAGTAGTCCCAGATCTGACAAACTTAGGAATTCCCACCAGAAAAAAAAAAAATTGTAAACCCATTTCTCTCTCTCTCATATATATATATATGGTTATAAATATGAATTCATAAAATATGAATATAATAAATTATATATCTATATATAGAGAGAGAGATTTATATATATAGATATATATAAATTAATGCATGGTGCGTAGTAGGCACCCTCCATAGCTGCTACCACTGTTACAATGGTAACAGTGTAAAGCTGCCGCCTTACTCTCCCTCTCTCCTCCAGGTTTCTTACTACTATTTTTGCTGGAAGATTTTTATCTTAATTCAAAGAATCCTTGAAAATAAACAGTCCCATCTTTGGATATGATCTTTTCCCTGTTTCCATCTCTCTTCTCTGTTCTTACAGGTACAATTCCTTTAGACCTATTGATAATAGAACTTTGAGATATCAAGATCTAATAGAACTTTGAGATATCAAACTTTAACATCTTTGATATTAAATATTATATAGTTTAAGTCCTCCTTGCAGAGAACCAAGGCCAGAACTAAAGTGTTTTCTTAGGGTTGGAATTTGTGTCTGCCACTCCCTTCTGTGTGAGCCCTAGCTTTGTCTGCGTTAACATTTTTTGTCTATAAAATGAGAAAGAAATATAAGATTTATATTCTGAGTCATTTTGTAGGGTTTAATTAATTAATTAAATTCATTTTATCAGCATATTGCTGACAAAGCTCTCAAAATTTTGCTTCTTAGCTAGAAACAAATAAGGGGAGTTCAAGGTTACTACTTCTTCACCTTTTCCCAAGACATTCTCAGAAGACGTAAACCCCCCATCTCCATTCATTTTCTTTTTTGAATCCAAGCTTCTAAAACCTTTCTTCTTTAATTTATAATTTTTTGCTGTCCTCTTCTAGAATTACTATTTCTGAAAGTTATTTAATCACTTAAGTTCATTTTGATTTATTTTGATAAATTTGATAGCTTCATACTGAGTATTTATTTAGAGAGAATTTTGTGAGGTTTCTTGGCAGGTAGACTACCTACCATTAGTCTGGAAGTGTTTGTTACCATTTTCCAGTTATAAAGACAGACTGCTAATATACCATGTGAAGTGAAGAATCAGATCACCTATAGTGACCAAATAAAAATCTAGTGGAATTATTTTAGGCTATCTTCTTGTTTCTTGAGCTTTATTCATCATGTTATTTTTTTCCTACCTTTCTGGCCATTTCTATTTTCTATCTTTTAAATCTATGATCTCTCTATACTGGTCCCTTTTTTTGCTAGTATTCCTTTTATTCCATAATTACGTCTCTACCCTTCCTTTCCACATTCCCTCCCTCACTGACACCCAACTCGAATACCATGAATGCCACATAGAAGTTGATATCATTTTTTCCAATATCTGTATTTCTAGCTTTGATTTAGACCTTTTTTCTCTGTCACAGACACACCTTCATATCCACCTACCTTCCTAACAGAGATAGCAAACTGCAATGGCTCAAAGTATGTGTTCTGGAATCACAATGTCCGGATTCGAATCCTGCCCTCCTTAAATGTGTAATTCTAGACAAATTTTAGTTTCTAGCTCTTGGCTTCTACCAGTGCCCATCAATGGAACAATTGATTCTTGAAGAAAAAGCTGATTCCGTAATTGGAGCAGGAAGAGAACAAGATGAGTCTGAAATACATTGCACATGAAAAATGAAAAAGTGCTCAAAGAAGGTCACAGAAGCAGCTTAAATAGGCTCAGGTCAAATGCGCTGACTTGTCAAATCTGGAACAATGGGAACATGAAATAAACAACAAGAATAATAGATTATAACCCATTGGATGAAATTTGAAATTTGTGAGTACACACTAATATTGTAAATGAACTGAAAACTGGAGAGTAGAGAAAGTTTATTCTTCCAGTAAAGTTGTTGGGTCTGGCTGGATGTTCCTTGTCCCGTATTTCAAGTGTCAAGAAAGAGTACTGGTACCAAGGGAGATGGTGACTGAATGATCAAGACACAGAGCAATCCCACATAAGCAGATTATTACGGGAAAAAGAAAGAAGCTATATAAAGTGAAAGTGAAGAAGGAAGCTACACAAAACGACACAAAGTGAAAATACGTTTCAGAGAAAGAACGGGTCAGCCTCTAAGAGTGGAGAAAGACCCAAACATCTGAGCAGCTGCTCTTTTTATGCACTCACTAGTTTGTCCCAGGCTTCTCCAGGCAGGTTTGGTGGCTGTTTCTGCCTTTTAGGGTGATTGACATGTTGAAGTCATAGAACAGATTACATAACAGATTGGTTATATAGCATTTTTCTTTTCTATGTATGCTTCTTCCCCAATATCCTTCACAAAAGCCCCACCCATGCTATGCAAAGTAGATGGTAATGAGCTCTCAGTCAGTTGAAAGTCACTGATACTCCTTACTATGTATGTTCCCACCAGGGAACAACCCAATTTGGTTCCTAACCACAATTCAGTCCTGCTTTTCACCCTTAGCCACTTCTTTGCCACCTGATCACCCTCCACCAGACCTAACAGAATGACAACAGATGGTTTTGAAGGATAATTTAAAACGCATTTAACATTAATTTTCTAGTTAACAAGGATTTTCCCTTTTTCATGGGATTCCTTTGAATTAAACTTTACTGAGAAATTGTTTACTGTAAAAACAAATTACAATTTAATTAATTTCAAAGAAAAACCATTTGAAATTTTAACTAAACTCATAAATTCCATTTCCAAGTTCAGGCTGCTACATTTTTTAATTTGAGCTTGATTCTTTTGATAAGCCCACTGTTTTACTTTATTTCCCTTAGTTCTTTGTCACCTTCCTCAAACATGTTAATTGGTTACCAAACCAAATTGTTGCTTATCCTAAACATTAAGAAGTATGAATGATATTAAGCATTCTTATGAAAGGAGTATTCTGTTTTCCAGAACGCCATTTTTTGTAAATGGAAAGATTATTCTGTGTCAACAGGCAAGGCAATGATGGAGGTGAAGGACAGTTTTATTTACCAAAAAAAAAAAAAAAGTTAAAGTAAAAGGTTGAACTTACGTGCAATTTCATACCATATATTCATTTCAATTAGTTTTATTCCTAAAGTAATCTCCCCAATAGCAATGACACTATTTCTGATTTTAAGTATATTATATTATTGCTAGAAGAAGCATATAGAAATGCCATGATGCTTAGCATGGTGACATTTTTAGTCCTTGTAATTTAATTTTAAATTAAAGTTTAAAATGATAAATGTAATAATGCACCAAAAAAAAATCTTATCAATTAGTCTCTAAATTGCCTTTCCAAAGATTCTATACCAATAATGGGTAAATTAATATATAGTTTAAAGACCATAAAATGCTTATAAATGACATGAAGTTTGATCTTCACCATGAAAAAATAAAATACATATTTCAAGCAAGACAGAAATGAATCTTAATACTGACATAGTGACGCACCTTGCACCATAGTGATTATATGTGTGGATTTTGGAGTTAAATTGTCTAGACTTCAATTCTGGATTTCCCAGGTCAGTGCAGAACCAATTACTAAATCTCTCTTAGCCTCAGTTTCTTCACATGTAATAATAGTACCCATCTCAAAGTATTGTAGATAGAGGAGTATCTGGCACTCAGTTAACATTCAATAAATATTATCTTTAGCAGTGATTGGCACTTACTGAACTTTAGGATCTCAGCAAATTCATTTTATCTTTATTTGTGATCATTTTTTTCCTTCTAGGTATAGACAGTAAATTTGGACGGTTTGTATGAGTCTTAAAATATATTCATATAACTAGCAAATAGTAGTAGATACACACAAATGCTATTAGAATCAGCTTTCGTATTTTGAGAGTTTGCACGATGTCCTACTTATCCCAGAGCCTCAACTTTGGCTGTGAAAATCAACAGGAATCTTATGGACAAGATTCAGAAAAGGTGGAATGCCAAATAAGAACATTTAGTTAATGTTAGGAAAAAGCCTGAAGGCCAAAACATGGAATGCTGTGAGAGACGACAACTAAGGCAAAGGTCAGGTTCATGAATACATTCATTTAATTTTGAATCAACAGAATTATTGAATATAACCTGTTTTCAGGTACTATGCTGGATTCTAGAGTTGCTGTAGGGAGGGAGATATACACTATTTGCGGAGTTGAAAGATTGCTGTAACACAACAGCTCATTGCAGTTGATACATTCTGGAACTATTTTCCCTAAATTTGCATATATTTTTTAAAAGAAAGAAAAGAAAAATATCAACAACATCTAACAACTGTTGAGTACCTACTATATTTCAGAAACAATTGCAAATTCTTTACATGCATTATCCCCTAATTTGTATAATAAACCCATGAAGTGGGCACTCCTAATTACCCAACTTTACAATTGAAGCACTTGGAGGACAGGCATCAAGTCGTTTGCCCAGGATTATGGAGAATTTGGGACCAAAAGCCATGTGATTGATTGGGCTCCCACAAAGACATTCTTAACTGCAATTCTTCCATTCATTATGAAGTTCTAAAGAGCTTTGTAATTTCAAAGTTTATATGAAAATAAACAAAGAGTAAATTATAGTCAAGTTACAAAATAAAATAATAGGCTCGGCACCTGTGGCTCAAGCGGCTAAGGCGCCAGCCACATGCACCTGAGCTGGTGGTTCGAATCCAGCCCAGGCCCGCCAAACAACAATGAGTGCTGAAAGCAAAAAATAGCCTAGGTTGCAGTGGGCGCCTATAGTCCCAGCTACTTGGGAGGGGGAGGCAGGAGAATCGCTTGAGCCCAGGAGTTGGACATTGCTGTGAGCTGTGATGTCACAGCACTCTACCCAAGGTGACAGCTTGAGGCTCTGTCTCAGAAAAAAATTCATCTACCCAAAGAAGTAGAAGATGGAAATTTTTGTTTTCTTATTTGCATAGCTTGCCAGAATTTGGTGGATGTCATAAGAGATGAGAATAGGAATGTTTCAGTTTTGATAAAAGTATTTCTATAGTGATTTATGTGCAACCTAAAACTTATAGGTTTGTATATATTTCTGTATTATGTAAAATTTCAATTTTTACTCCTAAAATATTATTTTTATTTTAAATATGCTCACAAGTAAAATTATTTACTGGTTTAAAAGCCTTTGTATAAGTTGCATTTTCTTAAGTGGTATATATCAACAACAAAATACACTTTGTGTTTTTGAGGTCAGAAAAATTTGCTTTATGTTTAGTCCTTTGCTGATGCTGCTGAATAAGCTCAGAATGACTAGGACCAGTCATTAAAATTTAAAATGATCAACTTTGGTGGTTTAAAAATGTTTATTGAATAAAATGTGTGGTTTAAATGTTATAGTCAGATCAAATACACCTTATATTCATACACTGTATATACTTCCAGGGCATTTCATATGCATTATTATCAATAGCTTTAAAACTTGAGCTGGAGTAGCAAATTGATTTAAAAATCTTCTTCCTTCCCACCCACGTTCCTAATCATAAGCCTGACTGAATGAGACCCTTGTTATTTTATAGTACCCAGCAGCTAATATTTTAGGTTTGGAATACAGCTTCAAAAAGTCCTTCTGTGTCACTGATAAAACTACGGACAACAAAGACCTGAACTCAATGTTTTATTTGCACTAATTTTATTTAATAGCTTCTATTCATCATTTTATACCTTACATTCCGATGCATCTTTCCAACATACATTAGACTATGTCAAGAATGTGGAAGGCGAGATGAGATAAAACACGTGCCAACTGTCACCAGTTTGGGCTACTACTAACAGGCAGTCAACTAGCACCTAAGTGTGTACAGAGATCATCTTTAGTCATGTTAGTGGTGAAGTAATCTTGCATGGTAAATAATACCCCATGAGACTTTCTGAAACTCATACCCTTGCTATTGCATGCAAGGCACCTGCTTTAGTAACATTAGGGAATGGCAGATTAAAAAATGGAAGAGAATGGGTAGGGACGCATTTGACAGAAACAGACCTACCGTAACAAGCCTTTTATTCTTTGAAAAATAGGCCTTCAGACTTCGCTTCTTGCTTTTCTTGCACTGTCATTCTAGAATCATATCTTCAGCATATTTTAATTTAACAAGATCGGTGATATTTTTGGCTTTGTTTTTGTGGTTTTGAATTCAAAAAACACAAGTAAAAATTTTTTTCATGAATTGCAGTTCAGCCGGGGCCGGGTTTGAACCCACCACCCTCGGTATATGGGGCCGGCGCCCTACTGACTGACATCCTTCGTATTAACCTGGATGGAAGTGGAAGACATTATTCTTAGTAAAGCATCACAAGAATGGAGAAGCATGAATCCTATGTACTCAATTTTGATATGAGGACAATTAATGACAATTAAGGTTATGGGGGGGAAGCAGAAAGAGGGATGGAGGGAGGGGGTGGGGCCTTGGTGTGTGTCACACTTTATGGGGGCAAGACATGATTGCAAGAGGGACTTTACCTAACAATTGCAATCAGTGTAACCTGGCTTATTGTATCCTCAATGAATCCCCAACAATAAAAAAAATAATAATAATAAATCAAAAAAAAATTTTTTTTCATGAAATGTTCAGCAATGTGTATGACTAATCAGGTAGAAAAAGTTCTTAGAGAATTGCCACTAGCTTAACTAGTTTATGGCTACAAATCTATGAGTGTGTATATGCTTAAACAAAAATTGTACATAAATTCCCAAACACACATATTCATACATACACATAGATGTGTTGTGGGTAAATGATAAGGAGCTTGATTCCAATTATAGTTTAATTGCATGGTAAGAACAAAACCATTTCTGGTCTTAATAGCCTTTGTTTTGTGACTGTGTTTGGGTATTTATTCCATTTTCTAAGTATGATGTGAAACTACTAGTTTTTCTAAAGATCTGATCATACTAATTTCCAATCAAATATTCAGGAAAATGAAGTATGGATGGTGTTAGTAGCCACGACATATATTCAGATAGAAATAATGTTTTGAGCTAGTGATCAAATAAGTGTATACTTTTTCAATATTATTCCTGGTATCATCTTTTTGTTAAACAATTTTATTGAGATGTAATTCACATGAAGCTCATTCATTTAAAGTGTACAATTGAATGCTTTTTAGTATGTCCTCAAAGTTGTGTAACCATCAACAAATTCGTTTCTATTGCACTTTGATTACCCAAGAAGTACCCTCCATAATCCTTATAAGTCTTTTCTAATTTCTCTTCTCTCTCCCACCTAGACTTCTCTGCATGTCACTTAGCACCAAGAAATTGCTTATCTACTTTTTGCCTCTCTGTATTTGCCTATTCTTGACATTGACCCTCTTCTATCTGATAGTAATTATATATCTTTTAACCAACATTTTCACATGCCTCCTCCCTAACCACCCAAGGCTCTGGTAAACCAACATTTTATTCTGTCTGGCTATGAAGTCAATTTTTTTTTAGATTTCACAGGAGTGAGATCATACAGTATTTGTCTTCCTGTGGGTGTGTTGTTTTAATTAATGATATCCAGATTCATTTATGTTTCACAAATTCCTGAATTGTATTCCACTTGCATATTAAGATCTGATAACGAAGTTCACAAATTCATCCTAGAAAGGGCTACATACCTCATTGCTGAATATCACTATGGTCACCTTCAAAGTATTCCCTTTGGTACCATTCAGTTATACACTTTAAATAAATGAGTTGTATGATATGTGAATTACATCTCAATAAAACTAATTAACAAAAAATGAAGGTACTAGGAATACTATTGAAAACAGTATACACTTAGAAGATCACCAACTCAAAACATTATTTCTATCTGAATACATGTCATATACCCCAATGCCAGTCCTTAGTCCACCCTTCCAAACAATTTTGGAACTCTTTTTTTGGCATGACCATCAGAGCTGTCATGGTACAAGGTCTGACAATTAAGTTTGTGATTGTCACTGTGCATTTACATGGGTAGCACTGTACAAACAACTCAATAAAGTTTTATGACCTTGGTATATCAGTCTCACAGTTACCATCATGTTGATGTGTGGCTTGCTGAGTGGTGCTCATCAGTGTTGTTGCATGTTTCTGTGTGCTGTAAATGGCAGCTCTGATGGCCATTCTGAAAAAAGCGTTCTAAATTACTTTGAAGGGTGGACTAGGTGTTGGTGTCAGTGCATAGCTGCAGGCAGGATGACACCTCCAGCTTTCTTTCATTTTGCTCAAGAGTTCTTTGACTATTCAGGGTCTTCTGTAGTCCCATAAAAATTTTAGAAACTTTTTCTATTTCTGTGAAAAATGTCATTGGTATTTTGATAAGGATTACATTAAATATGTGGATCACTTTGGATAGTATGAACATTTTAATAATATGTATTCTTTCAGTCCATAAACATGTGATATTTTTCCATTTATTTGTGTTCTGTAACGCAAATTTTTTTTTAATCAATGTTTTATAGTTTTCAGTATAAAGATATTTTACTTCGTTTTTAATGTTTGTAGCTGTTGTTAATGGGGTTTTCTTAATTTCTTTTTCTAAGAGTTTATTATTGATGTTTAGAAGTATTCCTTATTTTTTTCTGTTGGTTTTATATCCCACAACTTTACCGAATTCATTTTATAAATGTAATACTCTTGGGGGGAAGAGGTAGAGTCTTTAGGGTTTATATACTATGTTGAATAGAAGTCACAAAAGTGGGCATTGTTGTCATGCTCCAGATCTTCAAGAAAGGATTTCAACTTTTTCCGTTTCAACATAATATTAACTGGGGGTTTACTATACTCTATGGCCTTCAATATGTTCAAGTACATTCCTTCTATACCTAATTCTTTGAAAAGTTTTATCATGAAGTTGTGTTATATTTTCTCAAATGCTTTTTGTGCATCTGTTAAAATGATCTTGTAGTTTTTGTTCTTTATTCTGTTAATGTGCTATGTCTGATAATGTGCTATAGCTGATTGGTATTCCACTTGATCAGGGTGATTTTTTCTAATGTAGTATTAAATTTATTTTCTTAACATTTTTTTGAGAATTTTTATATCTGTTTTCATCACACCAGTTTTGATATCAGGGTAATAGTGCTGGTGTCATAGAATGAGTATGAAAGTTTTACTTTCTCTTCAAGTTTTGTCTTCTGGGAAATAAAAAAATTTAAGTGTTAGGTGCTCTATATGCCAGATAGGCTTTGTTCATTTTTTTTGCTATTTTTTCTTTTTTCATCTGACTTTTTCTATTTTTTTCTATTTTTGTCTTGCTAGATTATTTTAAAAGACCTGTATTCTTATTGTGGAAGCTTTAAAATGTATTTTTTAAATTAATTCAATGAATTCTTCAATTCCTGAAATTCTGTTTGGTTCTTTATTGAGACATAAATCTCTTTGGTAAATTTCTCATAATATTCTGAAATGTTTTTTCTGATTTCTTTGTCATTTATCTGATTTCTCTTGTATCTCACTCAGTTTATTTAATATTATTTTGTGAATTATTTATATAGGATTGTATTACCTTATTTTGCATTGAAATCTGTTACTGAATCATTATTGTGTTCCTCTGGAGGTGTCATATTTTCTTGCTTTTTCATGTTTCTTGTGTTCTTATGTTGACATCTGTGTATCTGGTGTAACAACCTTTTTTTTTTTTTAAATTTGCTTTTATTGGAAAGGATGTTAACATGAAGATGTCTATCTGATGTTATTTGGGTATGCTACTCTGGTTTTGATTCTGAGTACATGCATAAGTGTAGTCTCTGTATAATTTTTCCAGCTATAAACAGCATCAGTTGTGTCTGAGATTATCTCAGTAGCTTAGGGTATGGTTGTTTTTTAGGCAGTGATGAAGGTTTTCTGGGGATGGGAACACCAGGTGGATCTGCCCTCATGCACCAGTGATCCCAGCAGCAAGCAAACCATGCCTATCCTCGGGCCCCAGGGTAGCCTACTCTGGAGAAAGCATTAGTGGGTCCAAGTGGGACCAATTTTTGGACTTCCAGGCAACTCTCTCAGGTGCCATAAATGGAAGCAGTGGTCTAGGAAGATGGGTGGTCCTTGGTTCCCCGCACAATTTGTACGACATATGTGATTACAGTAGCAGTGGCAGAACAATCCTCTGGCTCCCAAGCAGTTCACATCCTTGTCAGTGGTCACTGAGATGGGCTGGGCCGGCCAGTCCCTAGGCCTATAAATGGCATGTGTAGATAAGTATCAGTAGTGGAAGTAGTAGTAGGTTGGTTGAGCATTTCTTCAGGCTCCCAGGACAAATGCTCAGGTGCCAAAGGTGGTAGATGGGGCTAAATAATCCCAAGGCCCCAAGAGGAACATGCTTAAGTACACAGGATGGGTAGATCCAAGGCCTGGAGGACCTATTCTAATAACCCCAGTGGCATGTGCAGGAGCTAGCTGTGGTAGGCAAGTTTGGGGTGATTCTCAGGCCCCAAGTAGAATGCCTGGTTTGGGATGGCTGTGACTAGACTTCAGCTCTACTTCTGGGGATGTTGGGAGTCATTTCAATGATGGCAACCATAAACAAGCAGCTGGAAAGCACGTGTTTTGGCTTCAAATGATGGCTATCAGTGGGTTAGCCTTTCCTCAAAGTGCTTTTAAATGCACTGTGGCCCTGGCAGTGGGGTTGCTGACAATGACTTGCACTTTGGCCCTGGTAGCAACAGCCAGCAGTGGTGCATGACTGTGTGCAGGGGATGTCTGTGGGGCCTCTAGGGACATGGAAATGCAGAGGCTGTTGGGCCTCAGGGTACAATACAGTCTGGTGGGGGTTAAGCTCTCAAAATGGCATCTTGTTATATGTGCTTAGGTCTGAAGACCTCCTCTCTGGAGTAATGCTGTTGCCAGGGCTCCAGGAAGCTCCCTGTTTTAGTCTTGGGGCCCGCATCAGTCAAAGGGCTCTCCCATTGCAAGGACTGTAGGATTCTACAGTGGCAATGGGGACCACTGAGGGTCACTCATTTACCCTTTCCCTGCATTGGGAAGCCTCTCCTGGCTCTCAGCCAATCCACAGCCAAGTAGGCTGCCTTACTTCCTCTCCTTCCTTGCTGTCGGTGTTTCCTGCCACTTCTTTATTAAATTCCAGCAATCTTTTCTAGGTGATCTATTTGAAGTGTGAATATCTACCCACCGTTTTTGTTCTTCTTTGTTGAGGAGGCTAGTACCAAATGCCTCTAGTCACCAACTTGAAGCCCCTTTTCTCATAAGCTATAATTTCTTTGTTTTTTTTTTTTTTTTCAGTTTTTGGTCAGGGCTGGGTTTGAACCTGCCAACTCCAGCATATGGGGCTGGTGCCCTACTCCTTTGAGCCACAGGCACTGCCCATAAGCTATAATTTCTAATAGCACTTTTATTTCTGTTCTTATCAACTGGTTTTATCATATTCTCATTTATTTTCTGTTGAATGCTTTGCAAAATATATTCTAAAATAATAATTTCATGCAGTCTCATACTGTAAATATTTTCCACACATCTTTCTGAGGACTCTAATAACCATATGGATGAATCTCTACAGAAAAAATATTTTCCAACCATGGCAACCAACACTGGAAAGAAGATTGTAAACAGCAGCCATGTCTAGAACCCAGGAATCTACTTCAAGACAGCAATGTTCTATGGAGAACATTAGAATAGACAACTAAAGATCAGGGTCAAGCTCTCATCCTGCTACTGAGGAGATATGTGACCTAGGTGGTTGGTGCTGTCCCTTCAGCTCTGTGGTCTGGGAAGAGTCCCCTGGGCTGACCTGCACGATTCCTGCCTTGTCCAGGTATGCTGCCACCACCACCTATAAGTTCTCTATATTTTCTTCTCTACATTCTGGGCCTTTCCTGTCATGTCAAACAGACATATTGATTGTTCTTTTTACACTTAACCTTTCAGGATTTATGTGCTAGTCAAACAATAAAATGACGATGAAATGAAAGAAAATGGTTAGATAAACTACAGTTTTATGTATTTTCTTATCCAGGTGTTTAGAGCTAATCATATTTGACCAGAATTTGAGATTCTCTATTATTCCTTGTTATCAAAACCTTTGTGCTGACCAGCTATTCTGTTTATTTTGACCAGTTTCAGTAGAATGGGAGCCATGTGGCACTCCATGCACCTCACCCTGAATCCTTTGTAGCTCTGAGCACTGGATGCTTGGGAAGGCTATGCTTGTGTTCCAGCTTTGAAACGAAAAGATAACCTTGACATTTTATGAAGTCAATTTCATTCATTAGGCAAATTGCCACATTTGAGAATAAGCAAATTAAGCATTTCATCTGTCTCTTGGCTTCTCTGAGTAGAGTAATCACCATGGATTGTGTCATGGATCAGATTCAAAGCCTTGTAATTGTATGTCAGTGGGCAACACAATGCTGAGCATTCTCTGGGGGCTTTTTCCCAGCCTCCCTCAGCTTCACACCCTCCTTGGACATACCATGACTTCTGATACACAATAAGGATCATTTGGAAGCATTGTTCTCTCAAGCCTCTTAGGCCACATACAATTGGAAGGAGCTTGCTGTCCCCATCTTAAGCTGAAGTAATAATAATACACGGTAAAAAATAATGAATAGTTGCCTATTGTTTGTGAAAACTGTGTGGCAAAGAAACACTCTGCATGTGGACTCTTTCCAGGAAACTCAAATTTGTATTATTAATGCTTGTTGTAGATTGCTCCCATCCATGGAAATTACTACAGTGCAAAATGCAGAAATATATTTCCTTTGTTGAAAATCTAATTGATTCATTTAGAGCTTTCTTTTGTTAATCGACCAAATCACAGCCACGAAATATTACATGTTATAGACATAGATACAGTCATTAGTAACACTGCAATTAGCATGGATTTTTTCCGGCCAATATTCACATAGATTTTCTTTTAATATAACACGGTCCATACTTCAGGAAAATTTACAGCACCATCTATAGCGTATTTTTAAAGGCTAAGCATTCCAGGAGGACAATATGACAAAGCTTCCTTGAGTACATAAGAATGGGTGTGTGTATTTGTATGCACACACCATATACGTATGTATGTATCTATGTATACATCATGTATAAATTTCTTACTGTAGCACATATTATATTTTATGGAAATTAAAATAGCATACTCCTGATAAATTCCACTGATTATCTCTTACCCTGAAATGGTGCGTATTTTCATATGGCAGAAAACTATTTCAATTATGTTGATTGAAATAACAATAAGTATATTGCTATAGCAGTATAGCAATAAGGCAAAGTAAAATTCTACTCTCTAGTAAATATGGCTTCTTCTATTAGTAATTCTAAGAATTTTTCTAAATAATAAAAACCATCAACTTATTGATTTCTTTCTTGCTGTGTGCTAAGCACTATGCTTAGTCACTGCTTCTCGCTTGTCCTAAAAGGCCTATGAGGCAAGTACAGTCACTTGCCCCCATCTTAAACAAGTGAGAGGACAAGTTGCATAACTTCTTCAGGGGAAGAAGTTGTGTTGGGTCATCTGGACTTGCACACTGAAGATCCGGTTCCAAATTCTGCAACTTAACCCCTACATAATACGTCCACTCTTGTAACACAATAAACTTAATATTGGTCAAATTCAATGAACTGACTACACAATTAATTAAATTTTTTTCAGTTTATTTAAGCCTCTTGAGTTTATTGTGTCAATAGTATTATTAATTTGCTATTTTTATTTCAGACTAAGCAATCTATAAGAATGAGGTATTTGCATAGCATTTATATCCTTTCATCAAAAAGAAGGAATAATATGAGGAAAATATACTATCTTTCTCTGATTTAAATATCCATTTCATGGTCTTTTATTCAGCTTTTGGCTCTTCCAAAGAACTGGGGCTCTCTCCAGGTGGTATAAAACCTAGAGCGTCACTCCAGATAGTTCCTTAGCTTTTATCTCTGTGATAGTCATTTCACCCTTAGATATATTTTCCACACCTGAATGATGGAGCTAGATGTGACAATATGTAGTGTACTTTACTGGCATTTATGATTTCTGTGAAATTCTTAGAATTCACTGAATCATGAGGCAAGGACAAAAGTCCATTGTAAAATTCAGATTGTTGTTTGATACTTGTTAACTCAAACTATTGTTATTCTTAATCTAATGCTTATTGAAGAGCTACTACTGTTAAATATCACTAATTTGATCTATAAATAGCTTATTTTCTAGTGGCCAATATTACTCTTATACTCTGATAATTCTTATATAAATGTGGCAGTTATGTTCTTTTATTCAACTTTTGATATATGATTTTTAGTGCTTCGTAATAAAGAAAGTCAGTTTTCATCAGGCTTGATCCTAGGAAACCTTTATTGATGTGTGCCCTATGAAGGTGATAATTTCATCTCACAGAGCATCCTTTTGGTAATACAGGGACCCTCATTGTCTCAAGTGTCACATCCAGTAAATTTCCAATACTATTTTTCCTTCCATAGGGTGTCTATTGACATTTCATTATTTATCTTATAAAAATAAGCATGGTTGGAGCCTAAAATATGTATGTTTTATATGAAATATGCAAACCAATAGGAATGTCATTTTCTGCTTCTGAAAAGTATTTATACTGCCTCATTTATTCCTCTTTATGTAGTCTTTTCTTTTGTTTTTTCGGAAGTCACGTATTTACTTTCATGCTCAATATCTGACTCTTTTGCAAAAGTACACCTTAAACCTCTTAAAGTCCTCACAAACTTTTATGCCAAGTTTAAAGCAACTTTTCACTTGCAAATTAGAATGCAAAGTAGTTGGACTTAGATGGAGGTAAAAGGAAAATTTCTATTACAGCATCTGCAAATTACAAGTGAAAGTCACTTATAACTTATCCTGCAGTGCTTTTGAGAAACTTGGCTTGTTTTCTTAAAAGAAGAAAAATGTTCCATGAAAGGCCTAATAACACATTTAAATTACTAAGGATAATTTGAAAATTTAAGTTTTATGGAATTTAGATGATTACTAGAGTCCCAGCAAGTAGAATAATGGACATAATTTTTATAACAATTGAGAATTACTCTGCACATGATACACTTGCCTTGATTGGAACCTAGCATTTAAAAACTGTACTTAACCCAAGTCACCAATCAAAAAGATTTTCTTTTGGGGGGGAAAATATAATTAGCTTGATAAAAACTTTAGGTTGTCCACATTGTCCTCTAAATTTAAATTCAATGGAATGATATATTTATTTAAGACATTAAGTCATATAATTTTTGATAGCTTCATATTTTTATGAAAATCATTCTAAAGGGTAACATATAGAGACACAGTGATAGAGAGATACACATCTGAATATGTGCGTGTGAATTCACATCTCTCTATATTATATACATAAACCCACATATACAGAGAAAAACATGCATACATTTTAAGAAAGGAACTATCAAAATTGTAATAATATACAGATAAAAAAGATAAATACAAGTCATGTTTGAGCACCTCTTGAAATTGTAGAATTCAAAGGTGACTTGTGTATTACAATTTTGATACAGTTTTTTTTTTCCTTTCTTAAAATGTGTATACATTTTTTGGCACCCTCTGTGTGCGTGTGCATGTGTGTGTACGGGCATGCGTGTACATGTGCATATACATGTGTGGTGTGCGTGTGTATTGTGCCCTTGTTTTACCACCACGTAAACTGCAGGCCTCCATGGGGTATTGATCTATCACCTGAAAAACTGAAAAAATGGAGAAGGTGGACTCCTGGCTACATTTCAAAAAATCTACATAATTTTCCTGGCAACAGTCCTGGAAAGGCAACAGGGAGGAAAAGGAGAAAAGGAAGAAAAAGGAAAGAAAGGAAGGCGAGACAGAAGGGTGTATAGGAAGGGGAGGAGAGATAAAGACATTGTGTTTTTTTCCAATTTCCATCATATTAAATCTGCTTCTGTCCTTCCTGACTCCCCCCCACCAGCCACTCTGAGGGCGTAGGCCCCTTGCAAACCTGGAAAGGGGAGAAGAACAGGGGAAAATCATCCACACCCAATGTGGGAGGAAAAGACTCTTTGGAACCATCGTTCTAGCTTATTTTTGAAGTATTGATCAATAAGGTACTGAAGATGAAGAAAAAGCTCCAGAGACTGAGTCCAACTGTATTAGCTCAGACTTAGCATTCTGAGGGAAAAGAATTTATTTCAATCTTAAAGAATAAGTTTATACTATGCTATATTAACTAAGCTGGGTATATAATATCACTTTGAAAAGTCAAACATTACAGAAGTAGAGTGTGGAATGGTGGTTTCCAGAGGCTAGGGGTTGGGGTGAGATCGGGATGGAGAGATGTTGATGAAAGGATATAAAGTTTCAGTTAGACAGGGAAGGGCACAGCGTGGTGACCATAGTCAGTAATAATGTACTGTATATTTCAAATTGCTCAAGAAGTAGATTTCAAATGTTCTCAATACAAAAGAAAGGAAGAGAGGGAAAGGCAGGGAAGGGAAGGGAGAGAGGGAGGAAAAGAGAGAGAGGGAAGGAAGGAAGGAAGGAAAGATGGAAGAAAGGGAAGAAGGGAGGGAGGGAGGGAGAAAAAAAAGGACATGAGATGGTGGATATGTTAACTAGCTTGATGTGATCATTCCACAATATATACATATATCAAAATATCATACTGTATTCCATAAATATATACTTTTTTGATTAAAAATGAAATTTTAAATTGAAAAGGTAGAAAATGACTGATTATGTGAGCCACTAATAAAAAAGTTCCACTTTTTTAAAAAAAGAATACATTGTATAAAAACTAATTACATGCCTATGTCTATGTTATATGTGTTACCTAATAGATTTTCTTCCTTCAAGAAAAGAATCAATAAATATATCAAAATTGAGATGAGTCAAATAGGTATTGAAATATATCAAATTACTTCAAAACTTCCCAGATTAACAAATATTTATTATTTTACGTAACTTTTCTAAGTCGACAATCCAGAAATAGCTCTGCTGTGGGGTGCTAGATCAGCATCTCTTTAGACATCACAGTGAAGCCATCAGCCCTGGCTGCTGTCATCTGAAAGCTCCACTAGTGTTTGAAGATTCATAGCCAGATTGTTCCTGAGAAAATGCTCAGTTACTCCCCACAGGGCTGCTCATGACATGGTAGCCAGGTTCCCCCACAAGAAACAATCCAAGGAAGAGAGAGCACCAAGATAGAAGCCATGGTTCCAGAACATAACTCAAAAGTGACATATCATCACTTCTTTCATACTTTCATATTTTATTGGTAACAAAAACCACTCTGGTGCAGTATGAGAGGGGACTGCGTAAGAATGTGGAAGCCATCTTGGAGGCTGGCTACCTCACCCTTTGTACACACTTGTTTGTTCCCTACCTCATATAAATATTTAGATGAGCAGAACAAAATAGATTAATGATTCATGAACCTATTGATAAATATTTGATATCAAATTTCTCTACCTAAGTTTATAATTTTATTATTGTATTTCCCAAAATGAAGGACATTTTCTATCCTTTAGCTAAAATTGAAACTTGTAAAAGACAAAACTGAAGAGAAAACTCTACTACTTAATCACAGTAAATATGTTTTAATAAGCATCACTAATACAAAGGAATGAGGAAAAATGGACTTTGATCATGTAATGTAAACAATTCCATTTAAAAATAAGGAAGAAACAAACAAACTTTGCTTTTCCTTAGAGTAATCTGAACTCTCCCGTTTAAAACAAAGTAAACTCTCTCCTCCTGCTTCTCTCAGCCCATTAAATATTTCTTTGCCTAGTGTCCTAGTCCATTAAGACCACACAGTAGAGTAGACTGAGAAGCTTACTAACAACAGAAATTTATGTCTTCCAGCTTGGGAAGGTCCAAGATCCTCTGCGAGGTCCAAGATCAAGGCAGATTTGGTGGCTGGTGAGGGCCTGGTTTCTGGCTAACAAAAGGAGCTTCTTGCTGTGTCCTTACCAAGTGGGAGGGACAGGGACTCTCTGCAGTCTCTTTTATAAGGACACTAATTTCATTACCTAATCACAATAGCTTTAACTCTTAATAAGATCACCTTGGAAATTTCAACATATGAGTTTGTGGCAGGGGGACACAGAATTCAGACAATTGTGCAGGTCACAATTACTTCGTAGCTGGTAAACTTTAGCATTTTTATTTTATTTTATTTATTTATTGAAAGAATGTCACTTCTTTGTCCTGGTTAGAGCAGCAGAGTAAGGCTGCTTACAACAACCTCAAAATCTTAAGTTCAAGTAGCTGGGACTATAGGCACCTGTCACAATGCCTCGCTAGTTTTTCTAATTTTTTTTTTTTTTTTTTTTTTTTCAGTACAGACAAGATCTCACTCTTGCTCAGGTTGGTCTCAAACTCCTCAAGCAATCCATTTGCCTCAGCCTCCCAGAGTGGTAGGATTACAAGCATGAACCTCAGCACCCAGCACCCCCTAAACCTTTTATGAATGGCCTCCCTTGCTCCCAGGTTATGGTGCTAAGTGTTTCACTTGGAGTTTTGATCATTCCCCACCACATTAATCACTGTACGTACCCATTTTTCCACTTTCAACTACATTGTCATTGCAAAAATGGCCCTGAATAGCAATCTTGAAGTAGTCTAAGGCAAGCGTTTCTCTGCCACTTACAAAATGATAACTCTTAAATTTCAAATTATTTTCCTAAACTACAGACACATATGTTGAATGGATATCAAGATATCCTTATTTTTCATGTCTCTTAAACATGCCAAATTCAGTTAAGTCATTTTTCCTACAACATCTACTCTTCTAGCTAATTTTTGTCCCTCAGTGATGAAGTTATTTAGGCAAGAAATCTAAGAATTTAAGATTTCTATAAGGTTGTTATTTATGATTGCTGTGTAAGGTTGTGTAGTTTGTGCACTGCACAAAGGTATCCAGCTGACCTGACAGAGGAGGGTTGACTTATTTTCTCTTATCTGCCCCCAATGCCCTATGCCCTGAGTGTATGAACTCTATCAGGGAAAATGAAAGGACAGCCTTTCTTTTTCACAATGTGAAAAAGAAATACCTCTTCAGAGGGGCTGCACATTCATAGAATCCACATTATTTTAATGTACAATTTGCATGGAACCCTGAGCCCCCCAATGTCATATGATAGCCCTGTAGATTCTGCCTCCTATACGGCTTAAATCAATGATATGCACCTCTGTCCCATGGATCCCTCTTTGGTTCAAGGCCTCATGGTTCCTTGCCTAAATCATGCAACTAACTCCTAAACGGGTCTTTTTGGACAGAGCATCAACCCCTCCACCCAATATCCACATTGCTAACAGATGGGTATTTCTAAAATGTTCACCCTACCGGATGTCAACAAGAATCTTCTAAATATTCATTCAACAAGTATTTTAAGTACTTAATATATATGTGTCATTTTATGATACCTAAATTCTCAAGCAAAAATGTAAATTCCCAGGAAGGAAAGAAGCATAGATCTTCTGGTTTGACCCATGCTTAAGTATCCAGCCACACTTTTTCTCTATCCCTGAGAGCCAATAGCTCTCAGTGACTGAAGGAGCCAGGGCCCCCCAGGTGTCTGTGGCCTCGCACCTGCTCCCATCTCTCTGAAATGCTCCCTACCTTCTCTGCTTTCTATTTCAAAACTAACATCAAACGTCATCTCTTCCTTTCCTGACTACCCTAAATTTGTTATTTGGTTTCTCCTTTGTTCTTTCATAATACCCTCCATGTTGCCTAGGCTGAGCACCTTTCAACATTTTGTTTTTGTGATATATTTACTCCTGTTCCTTTATGATCTGATGGTAAAGTTCTCAGACTCAGGAAAAACAATGTACTACATATGAATCTATGTATGCCCAATATTAGTTATTTAAAAAAATCATAGTTTCTTTCCACTTGAGTATCTTGGCTTTCAACATTTTTCATTTTCCATTATATATATCTTAGTATCATCTTAGAAATTCCAGTTTTCATATTTCTTTCACTATTGAATGATCAGAAAATACATATTATGAATACAAAATGAATTGACCTTTAATTTTGCCTTTTACCAAACCACATGTAATCATTTTCACTATCGTTTTTTACTGCCACTTTATTCTTACATTTTCTTGGTTTCTGCAAGTTTAATACTTAACACTTTATACATACATGGTGGGTAAGATTATGAAAAGAATTAAACTTTGAAATTGCAAATAACCTCGCATCGCTATTTAAATAAATTCTATTGCTGGAAGAATTTGTGTACCAAGTATTTATACACAGTTAGGTGCGCAGGTGTGTGGGAACCAAATGCTAATGTCTCGTTTATTCTGTAATTCCTCCAAATGTATAACCTGAGTATCTCTGTTAAAAAATGTATTCTCTCCAAAGATCATTTTCTCTGGAAGTTGTCACTTGCCCATTTACCCCTATTGTTTGTTTGGGGCTCCTTTGAACTGGAAAAAAACACTTTCAAAAATCATCTAATTTTAGTGTCTAAAACAACTCTATGATTAAGTTGCACAAATATCAGCGGCTGAAATTCACATGTCCTAAATTTAATATGATAAACACGTGGGAATTGGTGTCTTAACATTATCAGAATAAACTCACATTACAGTTTTTCTTTCCTCTTTGTATCTTTTGACACAGAGGCAGGTGCCTCTCACAGTATTCTTAGGACCAGGAGCTAAAGTTCACATTTACATTTGTAATGGGAACATTTCCAACCCTCTGCTGGCTCTTCACAGATTGTTTATTGCATGCTGGTGACATAACCATTATCTTTTCATTCTAATCTTCTTTGTCCATGTAACATCTGAAGTGCAAGACAGAGGATTAGCAGTGCCCCGACTTAATCAGTTTATAAAAATCTCCAGAGAAAGCCACCCTTTCTTTTATACGTCACAGATGTTTTGTTTTCACTTGATCAGGCAATTGATTTGGCCCGCAGTGCCTTGAGACAGGAAAGATGCTCCTACCATTTATTTTTCTACAAGATGGCAACAGCACAGGCTGTGTCAAGTACAGCCAGATACATATGGAATAAAGCAGAACGACTGAAAAAGGAGACACAACAAGGCATTTGCAGACATTTTTTTTTTCTTTTTATCCCACAACCTGCTAAAATGTGTTCGAGTGCACTGTGATTCACAACACAGCAAGACCTTCTTGACTATAATTCATGTTTTATATATAGCAGCTGTACATTGGGAAGATTAGTAGGAAACCATTTGGAAAGAAGTCAAGTTCAAGTTGTTTGTGCAGGTGAATGAGCTGTGCAGCTGGGGTTCAGGACTTTTCTCCCCTTTCAGCCCATTACCAAATGAACCTATTAAAGGTTCATTTAAAGGAGTAGAGGTGGAACGGTGTCTATCTAAGTGACGTCTGGAGTGATTTAGTTCCGGAATTGTTAACGACTGCTCTTCTGTCTAAACTATATTTCATCTGATGGAATCCCTGATGTAACTGTTCTTTTGCCTGCTCAGCTGTGTAGATGATACTTTAAAGTTTACTTGTTGCACTAATCAACTTATAATTATGCATTTTCTTCTAATATGAATGAGTTTCTTAACTCCAATGCTTGAGGCTTTAATTTTGAACATAACATTTTTATAAAAATATTGTTCCTCAATAAGCTATTATAAGGAAAAAATGCTGATTATTTAATTCTCTTAAAGAAATTAGAAGAATTCACCTTACTCTATTTGTTATTTTAAATTTATTTTAAAATATTTTATCATTTGTCTTTTGAGATGTGTTTTTTCACTCAAATTATCATGCCAGCCCATTAGATCATCACAAGAATTAGAATTTATTTTTAGTAAACAAAGTTTATCAAAAATAGTATAGAATGTGTATATATATTGAAGAAATAGTTTACTGTAATTTGAATTTTATATAGTATGTTTTCATCAATTTAAACCAAGCATTTTATAAATGTGAGATTTTGTTTGCTTCTTTTTACCATTTGAATATTTGCACATTAAGGAATAGGGTTATTTGCGATTGTGTCGTTGCTTTGAATTATCTTACTATGTAAATATCCATGATGAAGTGGAAAGCACCCTTTTCAATAAAAAATCGTTAGCTTAGTTGCTGTTCAGTCCCATATCACATTTTATCATCACTAAACTAGAATCACAGCATCAGCTATGACAACAGAAAAGGACAGTCACCTCAGAGCTCACGCCTGTTATATAGAAAGGGTATTCAGAGCAGAGCTATAAAAAAGAGATTAAATCATGGCCAATACATCTTTCAATTATACAGTGAAAAAGAGCACGATGTTTTAAATTGATCACTAGCAGGAAAATTCAGTGTCCTCACATGGCTTCCCCAAGTGAAACATAAACGTGTGTGCTCTATGTGAAAGCTAAGCTAGTCTGAAAAGGTGAATGAGTTGGATATATCTGTGTTTATGGTCAACATGGCTGCACAGATCACCATGGAGATGAATAATCCTTGTAATCCTTCTTAGGATACATTCCCGAAACCAAATTGTAATCACTGCATAATGGAAGTTGGATATGACCTATGATAAAAGGACATGAACTAGTATGGATAATTTTAAGGAGGACCTCTTAAACGATCCTTCACAGATAATTAGGTTCATGAGATTAAGAATGTACTCTGAAGATTAGTCAAGAGTCCCCACTGCAGAATATTTTAATATAGGAAGAACCTTTTCAGGCCATATGGTGACTGAAAGTGTCCAGGGAGCCTTGTGGGACTTTGCCACAATCTGTCACTAGGCCCCACAGGTGAAAGCTGATTCCAGAGGAGTTTAATTCCAGGAAATCTCCCGGAGATTCTGTCAAGATTACAAGAACGCAAAAACTGCTCTGCTACATTTCTGACTGTCTGCTAAATGCTTCTCTTCCCATTTGTGCTAATTACACCATAAATCCAGTGCGCTCACTCTCTCTCTCTCTTAACTTAGAATCATCGGAGGCCTGATGCTAAGAACACCTCCTCTCAGCTCAGTGAATTTCAGATTTGTCCTGTGAAGCTTTATAGTAGAATATTCCAGTCTGTAAAATCTTTACTTGCATCTCTTTATACATCTTATCTTTTAATGTTTTCAATAATTGACAAGCTAACATGTAGTAACATTATTATCATACATGTGTTTAGAAGCTAACTTTATAAATTTAACTTACACAAATTTACATTTTTGTGTGCCAAGTAGTAAAATATTTAAATTGCTTTACATGCTATAGTTTCAATTTTAACATGGAAATTAAGACAAACCTGCTCTTAGGACAAAGAATAGTCACTAAAATTAAGCAAACTATTAATCTTAATAGAAATGAACTTTATCTTGGTTTTATAATAGTATAGAGTACATTGGATGGGCACAGGGGAAACTTACTAAATGCAGAATACAAATGCCTTCATACAATAACTAAGAAAATGCCATGAAGGCTACGTTGAACAGTTTGATGAGAATATTTCAGATCATATATGAAACCAGCACATTGTACCCCTTGATTACACTAATGTACACAGCTATGATTTAACAATAAAAAAATAATAATTTAATTATAAAAAAAGAAGGTGTTCCAACTTCAACCAGGTAAGCATAAAAGATGTAAAATCTCCATCTTTTTAATAGCTGAATAGTATTCCATGGTATTCATATACCACAATTTTTAATTCATTCATAGGTTGATGGGCGTTTGGATTGCTTCCATAACTTAGCACTTATACACTCATAGGAATGATAAAACACAAATGTAGTCTAACAAGGGAGAGGGCAAGAAGGGGATGAGGAGAGGAAGAAAGGAGAGTGACTGGAGGGAGGACAGAAGGCATTTGGTGGGATCTCAACTAATATACACAATGCAGGTTATTTCAAAATAACTAAGAGTAAGTTTTAATGTCTTACTATAAGAAATAAGTAAGTGAGGTGATGGCTATGTTAATCAGTTTAATTTAAGCATTCCACATTGTATATCAATCATCACATTGTCCCCCATAAATGTATATAGTTATGATTTTAAAACTTATATTTAAGAAATGAACTTTAGAAGTCACTTCACATACTTTTAAGGGGATTGACACCCCAAGAGCTACTTGCACTGGATAACAAATTATCCATTGCCTGATCTTGGACTTCTCAACCTCCAGAACTGAGAAGAATGTGCTTCTGTAGATTATAAGCCACCTGGTCTATGATGTTTTGTTATAAAAGCCTAAACAGACTAAGACACTTAATAAAGAATACTTTGTTTTACTAGCAGTCTTAAGATTTTGTTGCCTTTCTGTAAAGGCACAAGTACATATAGAGAATGTGCCCTTTCATTAGTTCACGTTGTCATTTATACACAACCAGTCTAGTGCCACAAACTAAATATGATACGATTTTTAAGAATTTGGAATTTGGGCTCAGCACCTGTGGCTCAAACACCTAAGGCGCCAGCCACATACACCTGAGCTGGCGGGTTCGAATCCAGCCCTGGCCTGCCAAAGAACAATGACGGCTGCAACCAAAAAAATAGCCAGGCGTTGTGGCGGGCGGCCTTAATCCCAGCTACTTGGGAGGCGGAGGCAGATGCAGGAGAATCACTTGAGCCCAGGAGTTGGAGGTTGCTGTGAGCTGTGATGCCATGGCACTCTACCCAGGGTGACAGCTTGAGGCTCTGTCTCAAAAAAAAAAAAAAGAATTTGGAATTTGAAAATCAAAACTTACACTAAAATCTTGGTTTGAAACTATAAAAGCTTAACCATGCCAGGTTCCTTCAGAATTTCGGGACTTCTGGAGAATCAAGGATGTTGGAGACTCCCGGGGAAGGGCTGGACACCCTAGGCAGAGGAGAGTATTCACGTTATCAGCAGTGGCTACACAGTGTGGGAATTATCTGCATTCAATACTCTAGCAGTCATACGGCATCTGTGTTATATAGGGTTCCCAGGCAAACAGAATCTGGGATATATATTAGCATGCAGGAAATGTGTTAGGGGATGGCTTCAGCAGCAATGCCTATAACAGAATGAGTAAAAGAGGGCTGAGCAAAGGAATGAGTCAATCTACGAAGCAGTTTCAACGGAGGTGACATCAGATCTTGTACTAAACTTTGACGTTGGGGGTGCCCTTCAGAATTGTCCACAACCTGGGTGCGGAGTCCAGGCTTTTATACCTCATGTTGACTGTACTGGATCCAGAAGGCCCTGGGGAAAGGAGTGTGACCACGAAAAGCTGGCTTTCTTTGACTAAGGGTAATTCTCAAATAAGACACACCTGAGACCCAACAACAGCCAGCCCTCCCACAGGTGGGAGACAGAAGGGACCTCAGTCTGGCAGGAGGGATGGGGATGACAAACCACAGCATTTATTGCATTGCACCAGTGTGTACCTGCCAAATAGCAGTTCTTTCCTTCCCAATTTTTCATTGCATTTACCATCAGCTAACATACAATGCATTTTATTTGCATACTTTGTTTATTATATGTCTCCTTGCTTACACTGGGATACCCAAAAAGAAGAACCTGAGGCAAAGGCATATATGTTTTCTTAAAGAGTACAATCTCAGCTAAGAAGATGCAGCTCAAAGGGAAATAGGACTGAAAAGAGCAGGCAGCCAATACCAGGCCAGTAACCAGAACAGCATGCTCCTGGTACCAAGCAAAACTTTCATCCTCTCGAGACTGTCTAACAAAAGACCATTTAGATAGCTGCTTCTGAGATTGCAAATAAAGACTTGAAAATAAAGACAAGATTCTTTCTCTGCTTACTTCTCCCATTGATGGAAGTTCTTTTCATAGAACTTTAATTTCTCTATACACCAGAAGTTAAGTATGCCTAGGTATATACAAACCTGAACTTGAACCCAGGAATGTCAATTTTAGCATTTTATCCACAAATATTTTCAAATTCAAGCAAAGAAAATGTGAGTAATGTAGATACAAAGATATTTATTCAACTTTGCTCATCCTTGCAACAACACAATTATTCAACTGGAGCAGATTAAATAAACCATGATAAAATCATATTATCAACTATGGTGT
This sequence comes from Nycticebus coucang, assembly GCF_027406575.1. Lineage (NCBI taxonomy): Eukaryota > Metazoa > Chordata > Mammalia > Primates > Lorisidae > Nycticebus > Nycticebus coucang. Next base: position 155,446,388 of record NC_069780.1, on the reverse strand, counting down.
ATTTGTTTTTAAAAAAGGTACTCCCTTTATATAACATATATAATAAGCAAGATATGTTGTTAAGTGGAAAGAAAAAGAAAAACAAATGAAGGAACAGAATATAGAAACCTAAGAAAAGTGTGTTTTTTGCTACCTAACAGCTAAGATTCCAAATATGATCAGAATCCTATTAACAAGGTATTTTCTCCAAGTCCCTATTCAGAAATGATCTGCGTGGTGAAAGAAATAATCTTGTGAAACACAAATGCAGCTTGAAATTACCTGGAGACTGGATGAGACAGGGAGAGGTGAATCCAGACAGAGGCACCGTGGCTATACATCAACCACCACAGATGTGGGTATAACACGGCCATTAGACCTCTGCCTTGTAGTTCCAGCTCTTGACGAGGTGTGGCTTTAAGAGTCATCTCTGGAATTTTGCCTATAGTCTGCTTCTTCAGACATCCCAAGGTTTCTAAAAGCTATTATAGCTTTTAATAAGGAATTTTCTCTTTAGGGACCTAGCTAACTTCTGTGGTCTGTAATTAATCTATCAACATATAGAACATGCTATTCTTTTTGTTTGAAAAATGTATTTTTTGAAAGTATACATAGTTTCTTAAAAAAAATAAAATAACCCTGGAAGGTCAGATAAAAACTGACAACATTCATTGACTACAGGGACAAAGTTTGGGAATCTTAGAGACTTGAAGAAAGATAATTTATGATACCCCCTTGCTAGAAAAAAGTGTCTTTTCAATAAATAATCATTCACTATCAATTCTACAAATATGGGAAGAATGTAAATGTGTACTTCTTGCAAACTTTTAGTTGTAGAACTAAAATAATAGTGTTTACTGAATTCTTAATACACTCCAGAGAATTGACTAAGTACAGAAAATAAAATGGGGGCGGTGCCTGTGGCTCAAGGAGTAGGGCGCCGGTCCCATATGCCGGAGGTGGTGGGTTCAAACCCAGCCCCAGCCAAAAACCACAAAAAAAAAAAAAAAAAAGAAAATGGATAGCAAGAAATAAGTTTCCTGATTCTAAGAAGACAAACAAAATTACAGAGAAGCAAATGAACATATTAATAGTTACATAAACAGCTTAGTGTTTTTGCGTAAGTGGGCAAGATTATCATCATTACATTGATTAAGCTGACTATTCATTACCAAAAGATTATTTGGTTATTTTATATATAAAACATAAACTGTATATCATATAAATTATATTCTATTTATATACATATATTTTGCAGAATAAAATATTCACATATTAAATATGTATGTATATAAATAAATGTATGTACATTTAAATTTATTTAAATATAAATACATACATATTTAATAAGCAATATCTTGCTACCTTTGGGGTTTAAAAAGCTTCTAAATATTACATAAAATCCTTATTTATAAATTAAATAATAAGTTTATAATAAGAAGTTAATAAAATATGTGAAGAAATATTTTTGTGAATTTTTTTCACAAATATATCAAATGGTGCCCAAGTCAATGATTTCATGGCCACTAGCCAGTCAGTGAGTCATAATTTCAAGCTTTTCAAGTTTTCTCATTATCTAGGAAAGAGAATATCTTAGCCCTTTCAGAAATTACAAATGTTTTTGTTAATTATTCAAAGTGTCAGAGATAATCATGGAAAGCACATTAAATCATTTGAAGATGATACATTTAAAAATGCCCCCTGAGTAGATAGATGTCCTCTTTAAACTACCTCTAGCTGACTATTCAAAACTGAAAGTTATTTTTTTTCTTGTTATTTTTTCCTTAGAATCAAGATTTGTAAACATCAGGTTTCTCAAACAAGATTATATAAAGTTAGAAAATAGTGGCATGTTAGTCTTCGGAGTTCTGAAGCCCAATATGGACAAATGTAAGAATTCTACTTATTATTTTGCGGACCTTGCACTAGTCATGTGGCAAGGCTCAAGGAGCAGGGTTGTGTGAGTATTAAAACCCAGAGGTCCAGAGTAAGACTTTCGGGGAACTAGTGGCCGTTGGGCCACTTATTAGCCCTGTGATTTTCAGCAAGTTAATCTCTCTATCTCAGTTTCTCTACCTGTAGCATAAAGGATTGTATTAGGATAATATCACAGAAAGCTGTGTAAGGATTATCAAGAATAATCTATGTAGGTATTTCATAAAGTAATTAATGACTGAGCACTTCTTTTTTACAGTGTTTTGATTACCACCAGTCTCTCTCTACTCTCTGCACATATTCAGTAAGGCAGTGAAAGTTTCCAGCTCGCTAAAACCTTGGAAAAGAATTTTGAGCCTGCTACAGAGAATTTTCCATTAATAAGATGGCTTGATGTGAATTGGGAATCTCAATTTGTAGCTGATATATGTTTTTTTTTGTCTCCCTTCAGAAATGATGCAAATGTATGGTTCTTAAAGAAGGCTATTTTCCTAACTCAGTGAAGTAACAAAGTGAAAAAGAGTTGTTCCTTAACTGTTCTGGACCTGTTTTTAGACCCTCTGTCCTAGGCCTGTTCTTAGAAGTTATTTACTCCAGAATATAATAAAACCAGGGCAAGAACTATAGGAAAAAGAAAAACAAAAGTGGAACCATCAAGGTTGCACTAAATTTAGGGAGATCTCGCTCAAATAATTTAAACAAAATTTGTTAATAATTATGAAAAGCAAAATATCATTTGACCATTTCTATGAACTTCTCTTACAAAATTCCTGGGGTATGTGCTTTCTATATTTTTAAATTTCCTTGTTCCTTACTCTGTCCTGTAGCCTAAAACTAGAAGTGGTGACTGGAGTAACAGCCACCATCATGTGCAAGAGGTAATTAACTAGAAAAAAAAGGGTTCTTAGAAAAAAATTACCATGCTAGCCTAGACTACCACTCCAGACCTTAACAGGAGAAACATTATCTGATCTAAAACACTGTTATTTTGCATCCCTGTTACTCCCAATAGATATAATACTAATTTTAATTATTTTAAGTCAGACTTAAGGGAAATGGATCAGTGTCTTGCAAACCTAAATAGTATTCTACTGGAAAAAAAATGAAAATACAAAAGATTATGAAATAAAGAATCTAAGCAAAAATCCAGGGGAAAATGTCTAAGGTGAAAATACTGGGAGAATCTCATTTCTACCACTGTGGTGTTCTGAAAAATTCTCCAGCTCTAAAACACAAAGGGGTGCTATATAAATTATTACAAAATGTTAAAATGCATAACGGAAAACCCAATATTGAATGAAATTCTCAGTGGCTGAAAATGAAGACAAAGAAAGACAACCAAAATAACATTTACAGCCACTTTTAAGAGCCCCTGTAAATTTTCAGAACCTAATACTTGGAGTTTTTAATATCATGGTGCAGGGGGATGTGATATGGCCTAGAGGCCAAAAGAGGTAAAAGTTGAAATCAAAACAATTTTTTTAAAAAAGAGCCTTCAAGTAGCAACCCTCAAATGAAAAGATAAGGTAGCAAAATTTTACCAAGAGTCCACTGGGAAATACATTGTTAAAAAGAAATGAGTTCATCTTTTTAAAGATATCCAATAACATTAGATATTAGCATGTTAATGATTAATGATTCTAATAACACTAATATTAGAAACTTTTGAAGGAAATGTATCTTTAATACAAAAAAATCAAAATAAAACATTTTTGAAATTGTTCAGGTTTCCCTCAGTTTTTCATAGTTTTGCTATTATATAAAATTCAAGTAAAATTTTGCTGTGATTTATTTTACAGTCATTTATCATGTGATGAAACTTTTATAAAATTATTTTTACTGCCTATATATCAATTTTATTTTTCCACTAATTTTTCTTTTTTTATATGCATGCATGTATGTACACGAGAAAAGAGCAAATATTAAAACTGGTTACTCCTAAGTGACATATGTAAATTAGGTTGTTATAGTCTTATTTTTCTTAATTATTGGATTTTTATAGTAAGGATATGTCCTCCATTAAAAAACCCAAAAAGATCAAAGAATCATGTTGTAATTAATTGCCGAATTCAAAAAGAAAGCAAAAACAAAAAGATAATTTACTTTTTTAATAATTGTATAGTTCATAAAAAGAAGACAATAAACTTGCATTCTTTCCATATAGCAGTATTGTGCCTGGTACCGTGCAAAGAAATTAAGACATAGAGTGAGTGTTGCTCAGAAAACAAAGGCTACCATGGCAACAGCCAGAGGAGCAAGCGGTCCAGATATCACTCTGTATTTGGACAGTGAAGCCCTGGCCATATATGATAAGGCATTGAGAAGGCATCTGCAAGAACCTCGCAACATACTAAGAAATGGAGCCAAGCAGAAAACTAGCTTAGACTAGAGAACGACTACCACCTCCCTAGTGGGGCTGGATGGAGATGCTTTTGGAAGTGTAGCTGTGGATATGCCTATTTTATTCAATTTCTAACTCTCATTTGGCCTGATAATTAAGCTGTAGCATCTCCACTTTTTAGGGTTTGACAAGTTCAGTAATTTTCTCAAGCTTCACATTTAGTTAGTGCCACAACCTGGATAAAAATCAAGGACTGGCTAGGTCCAAAGTTAATTCTCTTTTCATTGTATCACGTTTCTTCATGTTATAATGATGCTTGTGTAGTTGAAGTGGGTATTGATTGTTGAGGAAAGGTATATATTAGTCATTCCATGTAATGCCCTTATTCCTGAATAAATCCTTTCTAAATGTTTTTAGTAAAGAACCACTTTCAGATCCCTTATAATTATGAAAAATAATTATATTTTTATATTAAAAATTATATTAAAAGATATGCACCTTGACAAGTTGCTTAAGGTGGGAGCACATTAAGGAATGCTTTAGTATTAGTGCGTTGGCGGTGCTCTGGCCAATAATAAAATAGAATTTGACGCCAAGCCTACAAAATTAATCTCCATAGAGATATTAGATACACTTTCACTACAACATATGTAGCGATAAAGAACATTACAGTAGTAGGTGGAATATTTTTGTTCTTATTTTTTATTTCAGAATATTAGAAGAGTACAGTACATATTGGTTACAAAATTTATTTTTGTGTATTTTAAGTCAAAATTATATGTGTTTACTTCACCCAGAAATTGTGCATCAGACCTGTTCAGTGTTACTTTGCTCATTCCTTCCTCCCCCTCCCGCTTATTTGGTTTCCTAGAGTTTTACTTCCACAACTGCACATGAAGTATTGACCAACTGGTTCCGATTTAGTACTGAGTACATGCGGTGTTTGTTTTCCATTCTTGTGATACTTCACCTAAAAGAATGGTCTCTAGTTCCATCCAGGTTGTTACAAAATATACTAGGTCACTATCTCTTAAAAATATTAATATTATTAATAAATTCTTTTTAAAAAAAGAAAACATACTGACAAAATGAAATAGTTAACAAATTTCACAAGCCTCCATTGTAAGTTCCAGCAGACTTAGGGAGAAGGGTTGTCATTTTCCAAGTAAGTTGCAAAGTACTCTTCTAAGTCAAGAAATCAGACAGAAATAATCTCATTTATTGATTCACAGATCTTAGTTACGATATAAATACTTTTATCTAAAATATTGTGTTAACTTAGACTTCATTCTTTTGGATTTATTGAAGTATTTTATCATATGGTAATAATAAATAAACGAACAAACAATAAAATATCATGTTTCCAGGGTATTTGGATTCAGGAATTTATGTTTATAAAATGCTTAATTTTGCTTTACCAGCCAATTTGTACACTGAAGTGAGTTTGAAGTGGGAAATAACAGACCAACTGCTCTGCTATTCAGGTGGCCTCCAGAAGTTGACTTGAGACCGTAGCAACTCTTATAATTTACCACGATGCTTGAATACACTCAAAGAGAATAACAGCAGACCCTAGAAATGAATAAATAAAGAAACCAAATAAGATTTAGGAAGATGTTCTATTTTCTACTACCTCTTTCACAGAAAGTCATTTGGCCAGTATCATCAGGTATGAAATGAAATATTTTGTTCTTTGAATAAAATGGAGCCAAAATGATGGAATCTGCTGATAAGTATTGTTTGCATGTATTGAAGCACTGATTGTTGAGGTCCTTTAAAATAAAAAAACTTAATTCTGTTTTCTGTTTTGTTCCAGTTTCTTTAGAGTGGTTTAGAGTGAAAGACAAACATGGGATGCTTTGCTCACGTTTTTAAAGTCCAAGAACACAGGTCATAATAATCAGATGTGGTAAAAAAAAAAAAAAGATAAATAAAAACTTTAATCCCATATGTGTGAAGCAGAAGGGAAATGAAGGCATAGTCCATTCATACCCCCTATTTTTGTAAAGAATATGTTGTAAATTTAAAAATACACACTCTGGCTAGGCACCAGTAGCTCAGTGCTTAGGGTGCTAGCCAGTGTACCAGGGCTGGTGGGTTCAAACCTGGCCCAGGCCTGCTAAACAACAACCACCACCACCACAACAAAAAAAATAGCCAGTTGCTGTGGCAGGTGCCTGTAGTCCCAGCTACTTGGGAGGCTGAGACAAGAGGATCACTTAAGCCCAAGAGTTTGAGGTTGCTGTGAGCTATGATGCTAAGTACTCTACAGAGAGTGACAAAGTGAGACTCTGTTTCAATGAAAATAAATAAATTAATGAATTTAATTTAATTAAATAAATGAAAATACACACTCTATGGGATGCTTATTTATAGGCTTGAAGTGCTTTTCTCTGACACAGAGAACACAAAAGGAGAAGCTAAGGGGGAAACAATGCCTTTTTCCTATAGCATATTTAGCATAAATCCTCTATGAGCATTTAAAAATAAATAAATAAATAAATAAATAAATGGGCCTGTCTAGTGAACTTTAGAAAGAAAACTGGTCTGGAAATACAGATACTGAAGTCATCAGCATACAGGTGGCAATTTGGCCCAGAAAATTTAATCCTGCCACCCTCATGCCTAGTCCAAGTCTTGCCTCGTTTCTGTTCTGAACTAGATTCGCAAACATTTGAGACTTTTTATTTTGATATTTACTGTTGCTACATTTGATTCTTACAACCAAATTAATTTGAGCTTTTCTATATAAATTTGTAAGGCCACCACAAACCTGAGAAAGCAAACACTACTAATTTTCTTAAGGGAATCTTCGCATTTGGCTCCGTAGAATATGCAAAGGCCTGCCGAGTCTTCACGTGAAGACTTGTCACCACTGCAGACCAACATGCTCCTACTTGAGTGTATAATTTCCCTTGAATGTAGAAATGAACATCCTTTTCTGGATGCCCAGTCTCTGTTTATATCATCACAGCATCCTCCATCTCACCCATACCTGAAATCTTTGAGGTTTAGATAATAGAGCTTAGTCTTATGAATAATTGCAATTGTAATGTTGAATTGAGGACGACAGATGATTCCATTTAACCCTATCAAAATATCCTGTAAAATGTGAATTAGCATTGCTGATTGTAATTCTTGTTCTCTGAATTGGAAACTTTAAATTCTCACTTTTGCAAAAGTCCACGATGTCCACATGAAATGTAAAACTGGATGGAATAAAATGGCAGCTAATAATTTTAAAATATCGAAAAATACATAAGGAATACTAGAGCCTCAGAAAAGCATGATTGTTAAACATGAACCAATTGACTTCATGTTTAATAATCGTGACAAAGTATAGCCATAAAAATATGAAAAGACTATCACTGTCATTTTCAATTTAAAGTATATCTATTCTTTTGAACCCTGCAATGTATCTGTAAGACATGATTTTTTTTTTCTCACTGAATGGACAGCCCAAATATATTTTGTCTGATTCAGCCTTCTTCAGTGAGCTGATATTTCTTACTTAAATACTTGAAGACCATCTGGGGATCTGAAACCTCATTATAATAAATTAATGTAAGTGGCTCAAAGCTTAGGTGAGGCAACCATAAAAACCTATGTGCATATACATATATGTAAAAATCATAAACATACACACACACATATGCACACCACACACTGAATGATAAAAGGCTAAATAAAATGTTCCACTTCAAATCATACCTGCTAGAAACTCTCTTGGAACCTGTATTTCATCTTTATAATGGTGTCATGGCTCAGGAACTGATTATAAGGATATGATAATTCAGGAAATTAAGGAACACACGCCAGCTCCTCTCTCAGCAGGTGTCTCTTCCAGCAGAACAACCAGCACAGCTGGTCTGCTCAGCCCAAGTGTGGGCTCAGCACCAGGTTCCACTTCAAAATCACTCCTCAACGTATCAGCCATTTCATGTTTCAATCTTAGGAAAATAGCTTTTTAAGAAAAGTGCTCCTTTTGAGGTATTGTTCTAACTCTGTGCCAAAATATTACAGTGTCTTATAAGGAATGTGCTCCATTATATTGTTTTATGATATTAATTAAACAAGATGCTGAAAGTTTCAAGTAATTGGTTTTAATTCAAGATGATCAGCCCTTGAGTTCAGGCTTGTAACATCATTTCTTTTATTATATCAGTTCTCTTTTTTGCAAAATGAACACAATATTTGCCAATGAAATCATTTGAAATTAATGGCTTCTATTTATGTTGTGTATGTTTATGTTTATATTTATGTAATAAACGCTTTTCTGGCGTTTATTACCTCTGAAATAATTTTATCATTCATTTTTTAGATGTGTTCTTAAACATTTTGAGAAAATCCACTTACCCATTAAGAAGTGAGAAAATTAGATGACTTTTAAAGCAATATTTAATTCTGAAGTTTTATAATTCAAAAAGTATTTGATTAAATATTCACCTAGTGTAACTTCCGAATTCCTTTTTATCAAACTAAAATAGGAACTACTCATAAGTTACAAAACTTATGGTGAAACCTGAATTTCACTAGTAGTCTCAGATAAAGGAACTGCTTGATGGTGAGATACCAGAAGAAAGGAGACACAAAAACAAAAGGCCTCAGTCAGCCACATGTAACCTGATACACAAATAATTAGGAGTTGACCAGAAAGAGGAGTAACCCGGATTGGCATTGCTTCTAATGTTTCATAAATATGTAAAAATTTTTAGCCCCTAGTCTTTTAAAGTATATAAGGCTGTTGTTATTCCCTTAAGTACTAAAACTTGAAAGCTTAAACTTTGGGGATATGTATGACTTCTCTTTCACCACCACTCAGATTAATCCCTACTGAGGTAGACACAGCTATGGCAAAAGATAACTTAGTTCTACAACATGGCTACCTCTTCTTCGTGTGACACTGTGCATTTTAATCTGAATTCATCTCTCCAGTTCTCAGTTTCTGTAAAATGGGCATAGTAATACTTCAAAGGGTTTTTATGAAAGTAAATGAGGTAAGCATATGAAAAAATTGACACGACGCATAATACCTGATAATAATGGAAGACAATGACTAACGTTTATCAAGCACATAATGTGTCATTTGAGTTCGCCAGCTGTAGCAGACACCTGTGATGAACTCCGGCTCCCTGGTTTCAGCTCAGCTCTGATTGACAGTCCTATGTGCACTACCAAGTTGCCAGCGGTGTTTCTGCTTTGGGCCACAGGGCTTTCGCTAAAGCAGAGAGATCAGCCAGACAAGATCAGACAAGCACAGGCACAACCCAAGAGTGAGGGCGAGTTCCCTCCCTGTGGCAACTTCAGACAAAGGAGAATAGGAGTTGGTGAATAAAGTCCGCAGCCTCTCCACTCTCTGATGGTACAATTCTGAGGCCCTCTATGGTATTAAACCCCAATCGCCCATAATAGCAACCAACTCATTAATTTACCCCCTCCTATCTCCCTTTCTTCCTTACTTTTGTTTCCTAAGATTGGCTCTCAAGCAAATGCAGCACATCCAAATTCTTGTCTTAGATTTTGTTCACCAAGGAACTCAGCCTAAGGCAGCCTAAGACAAGGACTTTAGGTGTGCCAAGCACTGTGCAAAGTACTTTAGATTATTAACACACTTAATCCTTGCAATAAAAGATGTTGCTACTAATCTGAGTCTCATTTTACATATAAGGAAACTTAAGCTTACATAAATTTCCTAAGGTCTCCCAGCAACTAAATGACAAAGCTAGGATTCACATCCTATATATCCATTTGGACAATCCAAAATTTTAAGTCACTACACCTCCTACACTCAATACAGTGTCAGAAAAATGTCGGTGGCTTTTTAGTAATTACGATTTCTGAGTGCCAAACAAGACTTACTGAATTAGGAACTCTGATAGTGAAGGCTGAGATTACAGTGTTTAACAAGCTCCCCAGATGATTCTTATGTACACTAAAGGCACGTAGAACAACTAATGTAAACTGTTATTAACTGTTACTATTTTTAAGGTACAGGTGACTATTCTTTTTTTTTTTTTTTTTTGGATTTTGGCCGGGGCTAGGTTTGAACCCGCCACCTCTGGCATATGGGACCGGCACCCTCCTCCTTGAGCCACAGGCGCCGCCCACAGGTGACTATACTTAGTATCAACCAAATATGGCAGTTAGCAGATTTGCCTGGTTTCCACTAAATACGTGTATTTAATGTGTTGCTTCATTAGAAATTTACATGGAGAAGCTACCAATTATGCCAAACTTAAGCCATATCATGGGCAAAAGAAGACAGTGGCCTCATAAAAGAATAAAACAACGACGACAACAAAAAAATCATGGTGATTGTTTTGGGCAGAAGGGAATGATTGTTCATCACAGCCATCCTGACCACAACTTGAAATCCCCATGGAGTACCAGAGAGAGAAGATGAGAGGAAACACACAGAAGCAGAACCGACCATTTAAGGAAGGTAGTCGAGGGTGGCATCTGGAAAACGCCTCGTCCCAGCCATCACTCCCTGGCGATATCCAGTAAATGTAATTAGGCTTGGTAACATCCACAGCCCGCTGAATCTTTAGCTACTCCAATTGCTTTATACTACCGCGATTTGCTACCTTGCTTTTAAGGTAGGAATCAGCATCCCAGTTCCTCTTGGTTATGGTGAGTGTTGAGGAAGATGTAAAGATAGAGTGAACCCAACCAAGCAGAGTCCTCCTCTGCCCTTGCTGAAAGATTCACTAATTGAGCATGTGAGTGCTAAACTCCAGACACACTATCTTACATAATCCAGAAAACATGTCTCTGAAGTCAATAATGGCTTCTAGTCTATATAGATGGGCGAATTTTAAACACACCAGTTTACATAGTAGTATGTTACGGTAAAGCTGAAATTTCATTCAGTTCCTCTGACTTCCTGCTATCAAACCGAGTAAGTAATTTTTACTTGTTCTCTTGCTCTTTCAGCAGGTTTTGACATGTAATCTCCTTGGAAGCACTATCTTTCTGTGGTTGCTGTGATCACAGCTTTTCTGGTTTCCCCTTCTCTCACTGGTTCTGTTTTACAGTTTTTTTAATACTGTCCAAATACTAAATATCAGAGATCCTCAAATCTTCCTTTCAGGCTTCTTCCTGTTTCACTCCACACTTGCTTCCTGAGTATTCATTCTCATCCAGGCCATCAAAATCCATCATGTCTGCATGGCAATGAGGGGTGAGATTTGTGTTTCTAACAGAGCCTGTTCCCACTATCTTAGACTCATATATGATCCGGTCCCTTCCCATCTCCCTTTGACCCTCTCAATGACTACTCACATCTAATCTGCCCAAAACTAAACTCAAGATCCACCTGAAAAGACAATTATCATCCAGGTTTCCTGCATCCAGATGGTTATACCATCGAAAAGTCAACAGTCATTCTCCACATGTTTCTTTTTCTCTGAACCCATATCTATTAGTTCTAACTCTTAGCTAACTCTTAAAACATCATCATTATTTCCAGATCCATATCAATTTCTCTGGTCCAATCTACCATTCTTTTCCTTAGTTATTGCCAAAGCCTCCATATTGGTTTATAGCATCAACTCTGGTCTGCTCATTCAGCTCTTTTTTTTTTTTTCTTTGCAGTTTTTGGCCCGGGCTGGGTTTGAACTCGCCACCTCTGGCATATGGGGCTGCACCCTACTCCTTTGAGCCACAAGCGCCGCCCTCGCAATATCTTTTCATAAGAAAAATTTAGTCCATTTAAAATTCTTCCATCTCTATCTGCTCTGTTAAAAACCTTCTTCCTGTAGTCTTTCAGTTCTCAGCCCAAATGTCACTTCCTCATGCACCCTACCCTGAGCCCTGAAATATAAGGCAAGTCCCCATGTCATATAACATACTGTATTATTTCTTCATAAATTGAACCAGGATAATCTTATTAATTATTTTTATTATCATTTGACTGATGTCACTCTCACTTACTAGAATATATGTCTATGAAAGCAGGGATGGTGACTGTTGTTGCCTCATTATGCCACGAGCATGGTGCCTATCATAGTGCTTAATAAATCTTTTTTGGATAAATGAAGTTTCACACTGATGACAGGTCAGTCACTAATTATATCAAATTTTCTATAGTGCAACGGTATAATAAAAATGTTCAATCTAAATGTTCTGAAAAAACTAATTACATGTACGAAGCACATTTGTTGAACATTAGCAGAGAATAATGTATTCTACACTACGGCATTTTTTTCAGATGCTACCCCCATGAGTGCCACATTTAAACCAATTAACAATTTAAATTTTTTTGTATAAAACAAATCACATACTTTTTTACCTTCTTAAGTACCATATGAAATAGACTACAACTTTCTATAGCATTAATATTACTATGCCATAATTTAGAAATGTGTTTTGTACCAATGAGTCTGTGTATAGGTTTCTCTTCTCTAAATAGTTCCCTCCAATTTTATTGCCTAAATTACTATTACGTTTTTGTAGTGTTTTCTTTCTTCTTTTTACCGCATAGTCATTTTGAGTTAAAATCAGAATGCCTGAATCTAATAATCTCTCCCGCCTGCCCCCACATAATTCCCAATTTGCTCTTTAATGTATGTTATATGTTCCATCTTATTTCATAATATGGTTTAAGTTTGGGGTAATCAGTAGTTTCTATATGCACATTTATTATGCAAATATATTTGATTTAATAGTAGCCAGGCCAATTTTCTGACTACCATTTATGATTGATACTAAGATATTAAGAGCCTCTACCTACTCCTTCAAAATAAAATAGCTTACATTAGTGATTTCAGTGACAGCTAAAGATAGGTGTCCCAGAGAGAGGGAGCAAAGGTAGACATCTTCAGGGAATTTATTCCTTTGTATTTTGATTTATATTAAACAAGGATTTATATCTCACAAGGACATAGTTGCAGTAAAAAAGGAAAGGGAGTAAAAGGTGAGTTAATACCTTTTACTATTAATGAGTGGGATATCACTGTGAGTAAATGGGACCTCGTGCTCTGGGCAGCCTCTCAGAAACCACGTGGAACATGCCTTAGAAGTTTCTTACCTGAAGACTGGAAGGCCCAGGCCTTTATTAATGGATTCTCATGACCCACTGGAGCCTGTAACTCTGCTTTCCTTCCAGCTTGTTCCTGCTCATGGCTGAGAAAGCTGCTATGAAGCTGAAGAATACTCTCTGCCAAAGAAGGAGCAGCATGGGGATATTTGAGGTAGAAGCTGCCTACTTTAGACATTAAGGGCCAGAAAACACATGCCTTGCAGGATAACACAGGCTGACCTGAAACAGTAAATGCTAGTGGTAGCTCCAATTCATTGTGACCTCAAGGAAGACACCCACGGATTTTTAAAAAATGCCCTATGGTGAGTTATCACCCCTTTAGATAACCACTTGCCAGAGTATTTAATAAATACTTGCTGAATGAACCAGCTGATAGGGTAAACAAAGAATTTGTCTCTAAAATCTTTCTTTTTAATTCTAGTGTAAGTTTGATATTTGAAATTAATTTACTTTTTAAACAAACAGCAGTTTGAAGAAGTTTTCCAAGCAGGTAACTGCTAGAATTTATTGTCCACAATTTTCCCTCGGGCTTAATTTGTAAACAAATAGACTAGAAGCATTCCTTAACAGTTATCATTTTTGGAAAATGAATCTGTATCTTTGCCTGGGTTATTAAATGACTCAAAACATTATACCACCATCACTTTGTATTAAACTAGTCTACTAACTTAAACACACACACACACAAATTTTTGCTTTTGTCCCAAAAAGCTAGTTTTTCAGACAAAGTGGTGATTTACACAGTAGGTTTTTAAAAAATAAACTAACCAGGTGCTAGAAATATGTAATCCCCCCCCACCCGCTCAATCTATAGGGTACCTATAACCACGTATAGTCATTTGTGTTGTTGGTCCAAGTGGAGAAGTTAAAGTAAGCCCAGACACTAATTGATTGATGTGCTGCTTCTCAATTCAACCTTCAATGTGTAATAAAATTCATGTGACTTTCCAGACTGTTTTATCTCTAGGCTCTCACAGAGGCAGAGATGTTTTCTGCCTTCCCTATAAAACATGAGACCCAAGTGTCTCAGTTTCTATAGCCTGGTTAGAAAAATAGAATGTGTTGGAAGCCAATGAGTTTATTTTTTTCCTTCAGAACACGAATGAAGGGATTCTAGCAACATGTTTTCATGAGGCAAACACAGCCCTTGAGTTTAGGGCTGTGCTGTCTTTACCTCAGTGTTCCCTCTATTACCTGAACCCGGCGGTATCTTGAGGCCACAGTCACTGTGGCAGGTTTCCAGTGGTGACTAATCTTTACTTGCTGCAACTTTAAACAGTTACAAATGTGTCATATATGTATGTTTTAATTATGGTAATCGTCGTGCTCCGACATTCACTCAAAAAAGGCATTCTGTTGTCCCAGGCAGCTAAGAAGTGTCAGAACAGCATGCCCTCACTTGGCCACTGTCTTAATAGCACATTTGCTCTGTCGCAGACTCAGTGTCCTGTGCCCATGTGGTCTTACTGGTCCTACAATTATTTTGTCACTATGATGGCTGGAGGGTGATCCATGAAAGGAAGTTTTTTTTTTTTTTTCTCCTTTTCCATACTGAGGGTTCTGTATGGCAGCATCTAAAATACAACTAGTGGCATATATTCTAATTTTTATGTGTGTTGTGCCAAATGGTAAAAGGAAAATTGTAGATGGAGCACAAGCTAAATAGAACTTGCTATAAAGAACATTATGGACAGCAGCTAGGCACTTTTTTTTCTTATGCCTGCTTGACTAAATTGGAAGCTAAAAATGAAAGGAAGTGAGGAAATTAATGATGTTTTAAATGTGATATTTTAGTAAATTAGCAACAAGGCTAATATTCATCCACTGTATCCAGAAAAAGCCATTTGTACAAAAATGTCAACAACTGGTCATGTTAGAATGATGCAAAAAAGAAAGTCTTTCTTCTTAAGTTTTCTTAAAATGACTAAATAGATTTTTTTATACCCAAAATGTCTACAATTGCCCATGGCTTTAGAGTGAGATCATTTGTCTTTGGAGTAACTTCAGAAGCTATTTTTTTTTTAATACACAAAATCAACCATCAGGGTACATAGTAAAATGAATCTGGAAATATGTTAATCCCCTACTTATTCAACTGTACTAGAGATTTAATATTGATATTGCTGGGAGCTGAACAAGAGCCAAACTAATTCCACAAAAGTGCTCTATCTGCATATTAACTACTGAAAATGCGCAGAGACACAATCCTGTTTATGCTACTCTGCAACATCTGACGTGATTTAGTTCTGCAATTTCTTCAGCCTTGTAAGTGTGTTGCTCTCCCCCCTCCCACCTACCTGGAATTCTCCTTTCACTCAGACTTTAGAATGTCTTACATTATACGGTTTACAAGTGTAAATATTTATAGAAAATAAAATACTTTATTTTACTGGCTTATCCTTTTCTTTTATCCCCCTGCTTAATCTGATGTTCACTGAATTATGAATTTTCTTGAGAAAATAAATAAATAAATAAGTTGGCCCTTTTGTCCAGTCAAATACGGCTGGATCATCTTTTTGACATACAAAGTCACTAGTAGTCTTCTTGAGATAAAAACACAAATTTGAGATCATGGTCTGCAATTAAGGTTGACATGACATAAAAATTTAATCCGTAGGAAATAAAAAATATATTTTTTTTAACTTTCTAACATCTGAGATTGGCTATAATTAGAGAAAGTGAGTTTAATGTCTGTGCAATAGTAATTTCCAGAAGCAATCTTAAAAATCTCAAATTCTCGATATGAGGACAATTAATGACAATTAAGGTTAGGGGGGGGAAGCAGAAAGAGGGACGGAGGGAGGGGGGTTGGTGTGTGTCACTTCATGGGGGCAAGACATGATTGCAAGAGGGACTTTACCTAACAATTGTAATCAGTGTAACCTGGCTTATTGTACCCTCAATGAATCCCCAGCAATAAAAAAAAAAAAAAAAAATCTCAAATTCTCTTTTAAAATATTCATATTGTTTATAAATTAAATTGAATTTTTTTATTTTAAAATAATGCCTTTACAAAAGGAAACATAATATTACTTTAATTCAGTGATTCTCAATTGAGATTTTAGAAAAAAATACGAAATAATTTTCCTAGAATGACAAATAATATGTTGTAGGATAAGGAGGCCATGCTACGGCATTTGCAGCAGTATAGTGCTGAAAATTATACACACACACGTACAGTTTTCACGACACCAACTAAGTGAAGAAAAGCTTGACAGAGTCTTGGATTAAGGGGCTACCATGTAAAACTTCTAGGAGACATAACTTGAATAGCATAGTCAAAACCCTGAGTTAAAAGATTCATGCATATTGAAAGGAGAAATCCTTATTAAACAAGGGTCAAGCTGTGCTTTCCATCATATATCTTCCTGGTATCTTTAAGAAGAAATGTGATTTATGAGACTCAAATATGCACACAATGTTTAGGCCTTGCATTTATCTATTGAATAAGTGAAGTACAACAAGGTACTGGAATCTCCTGGAATTCGGGAGGAAGAAAATTCCCCCTCCACCTGTGTCTTCTATTCCTTATTTTCTCCGTAACAGAAATTTTGCACAATACCACTTACCATAACTTTGTTTTTTGATCTTTTTCTGTTTTTTTTTCTTTTGCTTTTGTTTTTCTCCCAACTAATAACCAAATAAAGGAGCTGTCCTTAATTAGGACCAATGAGAAGGTTAATCATGTGCTTTATTACCGTATTTTTTATCAATACATTTTTGACTATTCTCTTTAAAATTTCAGGCAGCCTGACTGCAGATCAACCATTTTCATCCAAGACTGAAAATATTACAAGCATGAAATTGCATCCCTGGCTCACGTAATTTTCTCTAGGCTCTCTTTTATACTGCCATTCCTAGACTAAGGAGCTAAAAATTGACTTAATAGGACTGAGTCTAAACCCAAGATAAATTAGAGAAAAATCTTCTGGGAATATGAGAATGTCTCTTCTTCCATAGTTTCCCTAAGTCATGGCAGCATGGGAAACCTCAACATACACTCTGCTTAAGATTCAATGTATGTTTAGATTTTGCCAACATTATAATAAGAGAGAAAGTTTTAGCTCTGAAATAATGCTTATTTCTGAGATCAAGTAAAATAATGGAACTATTTTAAGTGTAAGTGATAATAATTATAATAATGAACAGGTAATACTGGCAAAATTGAAGTAAATCAAGAAAATCTGAATGGCACTGAAGGAAGGGGATGCAGAAACGAATGTCTAAGGTGGCTTGCAGTAGGGCGGCGCCTGTGGCTCAGTGAGTAGGGCGCCAGCCCCATATGCCGAGGGTGGCGGGTTCAAACCCAGCCCCGGCCAAACTGCAACCAAAAAAAAAAAAAAAAAAAAATAGCCGGGCGTTGTGGCGGGCGCCTGTAGTCCCAGCTGCTCGGGAGGCTGAGGCAGGAGAATCGCGTAAGCCCAGGAGTTGGAGGTTGCTGTGAGCCGTGTGATGCCACGGCACTCTACCCGAGGGCGGTACAGTGAGACTCTGTCTCTACAAAAAAAAAAAAAAAAGGTGGCTTGCAGTAGTTAGAACCCCCTCATAATGAATAATATAAGCAGTTTCCTTTGTATATTGTTTTTTCTCTTTTCATTTATTCATTGTACAATGCATATGTATCAATGTGACCAGGTTACAGCTTTTCCAGGATTGTACATCAGTTTGCTATAATTACATTGTAATATAAATGGCTGAAAAGACTTTGCATGAGTCAATGGGTGACCTTGATTTATTTTTCCAGGTCACGGAGATTCATCTTTGAACCTCATCAAAAATTCCAACTTAATAGCAGGTGTCAGCCTTTAATATTCTTCCAGTTGTCACAATCAGATTTGTCAGAAAACAAACCTACATATAACAAGGAAAAGTGAATAAAATTTTTATTTTTCATCTTTACATTATTTTACAAATTATGTTTTAAAAAGAAAATATAGCTTATATTATACAAGATAAAGAAGAAAAAGAAAAATATTTTAAATCATACTCTATTTTTTTAATATGGAAGGTTCAGTTATTCTCTTCCAAATCCAGACACACAAAAACCACTCTCCTTTACAAACAGCAGACAGAGTGATTTTTGTGTGTCTAGATTTGGAAGAGAATAAGTGAACCTTCCATATTCCTATATTCCTGGTTACATTTTTGAGAACAACAGAGCACTTAAAACTGCATCTGTTCAAGAATGCTACAACCCCTCTTAGTGTTAGAGCAAGCCTTTCAAATGTTATTACATTTATGTTTTAGAGTACATTCAAGTACCATCATATTAGAGAAATCCTAGGCTACTGTCCACCCTTTCTGTAAAAGCATGTGATCAAATTTAAGCCCAGGTTGTAGTGTCAACATTCCCATGTCAAAGCAAATTTGGAGCTGATGAAAACAAGCCTAGGCTTGCTTATCAATCTGAGATAAATAAATGTTCCAGTTGGGCACACACATTTTAAATAAGAATCTGATAGAGACCCCACTTTCCAGAACAAATTCACCCAAGCATTTTAAACTTGTAGTTATCTGGGGCACTTTTCTATGATGGGCTGCAGTCAGACAAAGACATGGTGCTGGGGTTTCAAGGTTGAAGGGAAGAGGAATCAGTGAACCTAAAATAGCAGCTACATCCATTGAAGCTGGGTAATTGTATTTGCCCATTCAGAAGGGTCCTCTTCAGCTCCTGGCACCCAGCCCTCTGAGACCTCACATCTAAGCTCATGGAGTTGGAATGACCTCTTTTTACCAAATGACTCTAGGGTTATGATTCCTCTTTTACGTGTAGGGGAGGGATGACCAGTGGGATAATTCGCTCCCAACTACTGTTTATCTCTCATTCTTTCTGACATCTTGCTCCTAAGGACTCTGTTCTAAAGTAGGAGACTCATGTGTGACACAAGGTTTTAAGGAAGGCTACGCCAACTTCTGCTCAGGATGGTGACAACAAGAAAATGATAATGAATTTGAGTTTGTGTATAGCCAGCCATATGCTGGTAGCTGTTTAACAGCCATCTCTTCTATGGAAAGCATGACTATGGCTGATTTCAAACTGCTGATATGATGATGCCAGCAAGCTAGGAATAGACAAACAGTGGACAATCTCAGCCAGCTGCTACTGAGTAACCTGACAACTCCTTGCTGGTTCCCTATCTCTTAACAATGGAATCTTTTTTGACTATTAAAATTCTTATGTGCATAGAAGTAACAAAATGACATTTGTATAAAATTTTATATATAGAACATACAAAAGAAACACAGGCTTAAGCATGTTCCACTGGCCAAACATATGACCATTTTATGACTTTAAAAATACTTGTGCAGATTATAAACCATTAATAATATAAATGAGCACATATTTAAATAAACAGATAAATAAAAATAAATAAGTGTTTTCCTAATGTAAAATGTCAAATATTAAATGTTTAAGGAATGATGAAATTACACTATTGTGCAATAATCATGGTATTTGACTAAAGCAAAAATAAATTTTGTACAATGAAAGCAACATTGCTATGGTTTCAAAATATATTTTCACATTTAACATATTAATTACCCAGGAAAAAATTACCCATTTCTTTAAAATGAAGAAACATAAGATACCACCTTAACGGAATGACCCGAAGTTAGTATCATCAATAATATGGATAAGGAGAAAACAAGCAATGACAAAATAAGACAATGTTCTATGACAAAATGTGCCTACAAATAGGATGCACCATAAATAGTGCAATATGATTTCTGTGCAATTTTTTTACCGAAAGTCCATAAATTGAATCTAATCACAAAAATCAGACAAACCATCAAATACAAAACCGTCAGTGATTGTCAAATGTAACTGGCATGCATTCTAATATACGTCAAAGGAATAAGAATGAGAATAAAAAGAGTGAGGAACTATTTCCTATTAAATGAGTCTAAAACAGAGATGACAACTAAAGACAGTGACTTTGGACTGAAAATAAAAAGCTAGAAAGGCCACTATCAGAACAACTGCTCACATTTGAAAGGTTGATGTTAAGTAATGAATGTATCATTTTAAATAACTCTTAAATTTTGTTAATCTGGTAACTGTTCTGTGCTTATATAAGACAATGGCCTTGTTCTTAGATAACACACACTAAAGTGTTTAAGAATTAAAAGGACGTAATATCTGCACCTTGCATTTTCTCCCTTGTATTTAAACATCTTGATATAGCAGCTCTAGATACAAGTACTATTCTCTCTTAAATATGTCTGAGAGATATATGAGAAGGGCGTGTGTGTATACATACGTACATACACAGAAGGTATGAAAAATTATACACATTTTAAGAAAGAAAAAACTATCTTAAAATTATAATGTTTAATATACACCAACAGCATTTCTTATATTGTATATCTTATAACTCTTATAATTGCAGAAGTCAAATGTGACTTGAGTATGCAATGTGTGTACATTGTTTTGGCACCTTCTGTATACCCCTCTGTATATATGGATGGAGACAGAAAGACAAAGATGGACAGAATGGTGAAGTCAACTTATTAAACTGAATATTTGATGAATCTCGGTAAAGAGTAGATGGCAATTCCTTGTTCTATTTTTATAATTATTCTGTGAGTTTAAAATTAAAGAAAATTATTTTGCTGAATCAGCAATAAGCAATCGCGCTCATTCATTCATCCATTCAGTATGGCTTACGTATTCACAGTAACCCATATAGGAGCCCAGTCACTTTTCTGGGGTATGGAGAGCTTAAGGATATACCATCCTTGTCTTTGAAGAGTTCACAGAACATTGTAGGAAAAATAAAATAAGATTTTATTTTATAAAATAAAATAAAATACGATAATACAGTGTTGCTAAATAAGTAGAAAAATGTTAACTCATTGTGAAAGATTATAGAAGAGTGGACAGGGAAGGCTGTCCAGATGGGTGGTCTGATTTTTGAAAGATAAGCAGAAAAAGCCAGAAAAAAAGGTAGATGAGGAACACCATGCAGGTGAAGGCAGAAAGCCAGTGAAACACTTGGGAGAATGGCATGAGTTAGGACAGAGTGACAGTCATTATCATGGGTTTTGAAATAAGACCTTTGTTTTATTGATAATCTCTTTACCTGAGTTGCCTTCCCCACAAACCTACCTGGCTTTCTTCTGCTCATCCTTCAAAATCTCCCATTTACTAGTTACATGTTAATTCTGATGTACGTGTTATCTCTAGACCATTCCTTACTTGTCAAGTGTGGTAAGTATTCAGTTGTGTTGACTTAGTATGGTCATTTTGAGGATGAAATGAAACAAAAGTATGTAAAGTATATGACGCAAAGTACATTTTCCCAATATTCCATCTGCTGCTGCTGCTGCTGCTGCTGCTGTTGCTCTTATTGTTTTGGAAGGTCAGATATATAGAAAAGACCAGATTTAGGGATATATGGTAGAGGTATCAGATATAGAGACCCATCTCAGTCATAACGGGTATTTCATCTCAGACTATTTAAAACAATGCTGAGCAGCACTCTTCAGAACTTTTCAATGGCAGTAGATGTGTTAATTTACACATCTGTGACACAACAATGCTAAGTGTTATGAATTAACCACCATATTTTCCCCTTTTTTCCTCTAGAGAACTATGATTGTTATGTGAAACTGGAGGGTCTCTTTGTTTGCTTGGCTTTTTTAATATATTGGTGGATATATTACTGGCAGAATAGCTCATTTTCGTCCTCCCTTTCACAACATAAACCAGGATCACTGTGACTTTGCCTTGACCAGAGCTTGCACACAGATGCAGCCACGATGGAGAAAAGGAGACAAGGACACAAAATCTAGGGTTGTGTGAGTGGGAAGCAACAAATGTCTCTGCTGCTCCTCTTTTTGTGAATAATTTGGTGACCTTGACTCTAAAGCAGCCTAACAAATCTTCTCTTCAGACTGCAGAGCAACTGTAATAAATGTTGGAGGGAGTATATCTTTGCGGTTAAGACCTCGGGCTCCAAAGTCAGACTAGATTTAGACTCTGGCTCGGCTGCTCACCAACATACTGACCTTGGCCCATTTATTTCATGCTGTACAGTATCCAAATTTCTTGTCTAGGGGGAAAAAAGAAAAAATAGGTGACTATCTTTTATTGTGTTCCTGTGAAAAATAAATGAAAAGATGCATAGAAGGCTCTCAGAGGCATGTAGTGACGGTGGCGGTGGTAATGATGATGATAATGATGGAAGTAATGATAGCAATAGTTTTTAGGTCAATAATTCACGCATTATGCAGACATGCATATTATTTTCAGGCAATGGCTTCGGTACTAGTAATAAAGAAATAAAGTATGGTTTCTGGCCCCATGAAAATAAAATGGAATGGGGTACAAACCAGAAAAAATAAACCAAGTTGTGCAGTTTAATATAAGAAATGTATAACTACATGCAAGATAGGCTGGAAAGATCCTAGAGAATTGTACACAGGGAACTAGGCATTTAGAGAAATGTAGCTGGGAAAGGTCACGTTGTACGAAGTGTTTTTTTTTTTTAGATTCAAAAATAAGGAGTTCACTTTATGAAGAGAACTTGGAAATTATAGACAGTGTAAAAATATAAAACAGTAAATTCAAAACAGCATGATAAATCAGGAATCAAGATTTAATGGTTGAAGAGAAGAGTCGATTGATCCCTAGCAGAGGCTAGTTTTAACATGTAAGAAAGCAGAAATTCTTCATCCTAGCCTCAGCTGAAGAAAATAGCGGCAGATGTGTTAATTTATCCCAAGGGAAGTCTGGTTTTCCTCAAGATGGCAACCCCAGATTCCTTTTCAAGCAGAGCAGCCCATGAGGAAAGGTCAGTCTTAGAATATTAGTCTCTTTGATAGTCAGAACTGAGAGATCCGCTAAGTCAGTTTCCTAAATGGCACTCACCATCATGACTGCATTAAAAGCATCTGGGGAGTTTTAAAAAATATACTTTTCTAAGAACCACTCCCAGATACTTTGACCCTCTACCCCCTTCTCCCCAGCAATGTGTTATTCTGATGAGCTAAGTTTGTCAACCATTCAGTAATCACCCTTTTCCCACGAGCCTAATGAGATGAAGCCACCCTACGTTAAATCTTAAAACCAATAAGTGGCAAAATTGGGAATAGCATCCAGGAATCTTAACTCCTAATACAGAACATTTTCATAGAGAAAATGACTGTAGGAAGAGTGCAAGGTAGTATTACCTTTTCCACCAGATTTTCAAAATGCCAATTGAAACAACCATTAGAATCATCCTTTTGAATTACTGCAGAGCTTTCAAACTGGGAATCACAGAACGGCAGCCTGTGGGCTATGTCTGGCCACAAGGCAGTTTCGTTTTTCCTACACATAACTTTCGAAATGTGTGTGCTCCCTTTTACATTGGGAATGCCCTCCCCAGTTGGCCAAAAGCTCCTCCATAGCCAGATGTTTTCATTTACTTTATTTTTGTCCAGTCTCTTGGGAGAATTTGAACTTATGATCTAGCTCTGTAGAGCTATAAAAAGCAGATTATCTTTACCAGAAAATAACTAACACTTTTTGAACACATTTATACTGATTATTTTATCAATATGCCTACAAATATCTTAATTTTTTAAAAAGGCAACAATGCTGCTTAGGGAACAAAACAGATGTAACCAAACCCAAATGAACACACTACAATGCACCAATAAAAGGTTCCGAGTGACTTTGTGAATTCATAGCCAAGCCTTTCTCCTGTCCTCTCTCTTCAACATTGTGGCACCTCCCTCTTCTTTCTAGATATAGTTGACTAATTCAGGGCTAGACACCTAACCCAGGGGCTACATTTGGCCCGTCAGATTCTCTCCCTGAGAAAACCGCAATTAGCATACTTAGAGATGAGGTCAATCAAATATTTTATAAAGTGACTAGCTTCAAAAACAGAGGTCACTTTTGTGGGGCAAGTCAAGATGAGCTATCCTCTGCAAATAAGCAGGGGGTATTCTCTGAAAATAGAGAGACAATAAGGAGAAGAAATGTATACGCATGCTATCGCAGAGAAAAACAGATGGAGAGCATAATTGCTTTTATCACAGATGCCTTGCCATTTCTTTTCCACTTCCACATAAAGCATGGCTACACTTTCTGCTCTTGGCTTTGGACAGATGGCCATTCCTGATTTGCTTAGATTAGTTTGATGGGTTTCAATTTCTTCCAGTCCAACAATCCTTAGCAAAGACAGCCACCTAGGGATGAACATCAATCTGAGGAAAGGGTAAATACGGCGTAGAGCAGGCTGACTTCAGAGGCAGCACAGAGAGTGGAGGTCATAGGTAGGGAAGCAGCGGACTTGTTGGAGGGATGTGGGGGGAGCACAAATGAATTGGGGAAGTCAAAGGGAAGACTCATTCTCACGGAAAAAAAGGGGGGGATCAGGTGTGGGTTATGAAACTGATGATACCAATGACAAATTTTGCCTAATTTATAATTTTCACATACGGCCTCCCTGAGCCTGTGAAATATCTTTTTGAAGTGTCAACGCAACATCAAGACTGTTTAGGGTATCTCCATCCACTAAATAAATGAGCAGGCATTTTAACTGAATTAGACCATTGCAAAGACTATATTCACTTATTCAGTTGTTTGTCTTCATTATGAAAAAATATAGCTGCATTTTTGCCATTTGGCTATAACGAACTTTGAAGTACAATCTGAAGTCCAAACCCGTTTATCAGGAAGCCACTGAAGTCATATATGTGACTTTGGGCACCACTGCAACCACTTTTAGAGCCTCTTCAGTCAGCAATAAAAAGATCATACTGAGCTCCTACAGTTGTTCCTCAATAACAGATTCCTACAGTGCAACGGAGCTGGTGAGGTCTGCGGCTCTGAGGGTCTGAGAATACCCAGTTGTCTGTGCTATTACCACAGGTCTCTCACCCGTTCCTTATACAAGAACAAAGTTCCTTATTTATCTACATCTGCTTTCAAGTTCACTACCCTTCCTTAAATGCACAATTTATGTAGTGATAAAGAGAAAATGTTCTTTCAGGTTTATGCTTATGACCTTTAGCACTACTGTATGAAAACATCTCTCATTCCGACTCATGTGGTGAAGAATGCAGACCTCCAAATCTTCTGCCTTGGACGTTTAGTTTTGGGCTATGGTCAGTAAAAGTGAAAATGGGAGAGGGGTGGGGCCTTGGTGTGTGCCACACCTTCTAGGGACAAGACATGATTGCAAGAGGGATTTTACCTAACAAATGCAATCAGTGTAACCTGGCTTATTGTACCCTCAATGAATCCCCAACAATAAAAAAAAAAAAAAAAAAAAAACAGAGAGATATAAGAGACCACAGCAAAGAAAGAAAAAAGACAGAAAATCTTAGATTTGGAAATTTTTAGTTTAGTCAAAAAGAGAAAGGCATTTGTCTACTTTTTTATTTGTTTAACATTAAATTTTTCTAAAAGTGCAATTAAAAATGAGTTTTTATATGAATTTATTAGATATTTTGATGTGACTATGAGGAAGGTGAATGTAGTTCTCACATTTTAAAGTCTTTTGGGAAACCCACAGAAACCGTATATCACCAATATAATACTTACTGAAAATGAATGCTTAACTATAGTTTCCTTAGATTAAAGGTACATTTTAGTGACACAGAAGCAAATAGACGGCCAGCTTACAGTAGTTTTATAAACACTAGCAAGTTGGGATATGCCAGGGTATAATTTAAGAGTGGCAAAAAATTCTACCTGTCCTTTTGTGATACTGAATGCACTAGTTTATATGTTGATTTTAATCTAGTAAAGTGAAAACTCCATATAACAAGGGTGTATTGTATTTGCACACACAAAAATTACCATCTGAAAATATTTGTGAAAACCCATTTTTATGCCTGAATCCAAGTTGAATGCATAATTTCATACTTACTTTCAGAACAAATAGCCTGGAAAAATTTCATGCACAATTGATGATAATTTGAGTGTGCAATCTATGGCTGGAGTTCACTATTAACCTATTCATTCTGTCTAAGCTCTGTGTACAAATTTATATTGTAGTTTCCTAAAAATGGCTCATAACAACTTCAAAACATCAAAACCAGTAATTCTTACTCTTACTATCAAAGGTGGAGACCAAATACTTCTACATGTTGAGCAAATCTTCTGGAACAGAATTTGCAACTCTGGGAAAAGGATTATAACAATACTGAATATAATTTACAGAACACAAAAATTTAAAAAGGGAGAAAACTGCCAGATGCAAAACAGAAACGTTCACGCTGACGTAAAAAGGGGTCAAAATGTGTGTATGCAGCAGTGCATGTGTTGTGCATGTATACATTTCCTAAATACTGGTTGTTATTTTTGTTTTGTCTTTCAAATTATGATTTTGTGACTTCAAAAGCGGAGTTTTAAGCCAGACACAGAAAGACAAATACCTTATGACCTCACTCACATATGAAATCTAAAAAGTAGTTCTCCAAGAATTAATGTATAGAATAGTAGTTAACAGAGAAGGGAAAGGGGTGTGGTAAGAGATGAGTTGATGGGTCCAAATCTACACTTAGATAGGAGAAGTAAGTCATAGGGATCTGTGGCATGGTAGGAAGAATAGAGGTAATAATGTGTTGTTTACTTCAAAATAACTAGAAGAGAAGTTTTTGAATGGCCTCATTCCAGCAAGATGCTAAATGTGTAAGGGAAAAATATGCTGATTACCTTAATGTGATTATTGTGCAATTATATATGTATTGAAACGTATTTTAAATATGTGCAATGATTACATATCAATCACAGTTGTTTTTCAAAGGTGTATTTTTATGTATACTTATAAATTGCTCACAGATATTGAATGATCTCACTAGACAAACATAAGTGAGGTAATGCCTATGTTAAATAGCTCAAGTTAGACATTCAGCAATGGATCCATGTACAAAAACATCATGCTTTACACCATAAATATATACAATTTTACTTTTAAATTAAAAATGAATTAGGGGGGCGGCACCTGTGGCTCAGTCGGTAGGGCGCTGGCCCCATATACCGAGGGTGGTGGGTTCAAACCCGGCCCCGGCCAAACTGCAACCAAAAAATAGCTGGGCGTTGTGGCGGGCGCCTGTAGTCCCAGCTACTCGGGAGGCTGAGGCAAGAGAATCGCTTAAGCCCAGGAGTTGGAGGTTGCTGTGAGCTGTGTGAGGCCACAGCACTCTACCGAGGGCCATAAAGTGAGACTCTGTCTCTACAAAAAAAAAAAAAAAATGAATTAGGGAAAAAGGTATTTATAGAAACGAAAGATGTATTTTTAAATAATTAATTTATATATCACCACATTGGCAAAAAAGTTTTAAAATAAAGGACATTAAAGTATCTCAAGAATGGAAGAAAAAGTATCCAATGTAATCAATACTTTTCTGAAACCAATTTATAATTACTCACATTTTCTTATGAAAGATAGACCACAAGTATAGCCTAGGATGAAGGAGAGAAGTAGAGGGGGATGGGAGGGGAGGGGTGAGGTTGGATAGAGGGAGGGTAAATGGTGGGACACACCTATAGAGCATATTGTAAGGGTACAAGTCAAATCTACTAAGTATAGAACATAAATGTCTTAACACAATAATTAAGTAAATGAGGTGAAAGCTATATTAATTAGTTTGATGTAACCATTCCAAATTATATTTAAAAAACCCAACACAATGTACCCCACAGAAGCATAAATGTACTCATGATCTATGTGTATACGACTTAATAAAAGGAAAAAATATATATCTTTACAGGAAACATTTTATGTATATGTATATATATATGAACTAGAAATCCTAACACCTCCTTTTGAAATTGTAATTTACTGTACATAGTATAAATAATGTTCTTGGGGAAAAAGCGAGAGAGGTTTGGCTATGATTGATGCTATATTTGATACATGATTAATTGCTTTGAGTTAGTTATGGTGTGGCAGAATCATTCACTTATCTTAATTCATTTGGAGCTTTGCAAGTTATTATTAAAAATTTACAAAGTAGGAAAAAAATACTATTAGGAATCAATAGAATATTTTAAATAAATTCGCTTTCCAAAATAGAACCCAAACCTAAGGCATTATTTTGCTACAATATATATTAAAATTTTTTTAAATGGCCATATTTTCTGTGCATATTTTAAACATCTCATTCATTGAAATGTATAATACTGAGTATTTTTCATAATTTTGATCTTTTCTATATTAAAAAATATAATGATTCATGATTATTTTATGTTAGCCATAAAGGTAAACATATTTCTAATCCATCTTCCAGAAACAAATAACTGATAAATCAAGAAAACTACTAGAGGAAAACATTGTCTATAAACCAAGAATATATATTTAGTAGTACAGCTTTGCAAGCATATGCATTTCAGCACTGATGCATTACATAACAGGATTTGACAAGGTTAGAATTTGTGTTACTAATGGAAATTATTTTTCAAGAATTAACCTTTAGGCTATAAAGAATGACAGATATTCAAATATTCTCAAATGAGTTATTTAAATTGAAAATTTCCATTCGTCCCTGCCCCCCAACAGAACTTCCATTCTGGATTCCAGCGTGTCATACACACAATTGAATTCTTAACAGCTGCCATTCAAAAGAACTGTGGAGGACCATTTGAAAGTAATATTTTGCTCTGTGTGACATCTCATTTTTTTTCCCCTCAGAAATCATAATTTTTTTACACACCTCATAGTCTTCCTAACAGGAAACCAGCTCTGCCTGTCATTTTGATTGGGGAGGAACCTTGTTTTCCAGGTCACTGGCTTGAATTCTGGAGACAAGATATTCATGAGGGACCCGTGTGGGGAATTTACATCTTGGTGCAGAGTTTTCCTCTCCATTTGCTGGCACACCAGGTCAGCGAGCCTCTCTGTCAGAGGGAAGATAATGGCTGCTATAGTGCCCCCCGCTTATTACACACTCAGTGCTTCTGACCTTCTCGGGAGATCCCCCAAAGCATTCTGATTTAGAGTATCCCTCTATCCTTTAAGGCCCTCTCTCACCCAGATCCTCCTGTCTAAAATGCATTATTCATGGCTTTCAGGGAGGGAACTCCTTAATGCCAGATTTTGTACTTTTTCATTCTCTAAACAACTTCTTGACTATGCAAAGGACTAAAAATAAAAATGTTTCAATTTTTTCAGATAAATTTTATAGGGTAAGAAGCATTCAAGAACAATGCATCAAATTCAGAAAAAATAAAGAATAATAAAATCGTCAGTACAACTGAAAAAAGTCAACTTGTAGTTTGTCAATTTCTATTTACAACTGGAACTAGTCATTCTGTAACAAACAAACATCCTGTATTTTTGACATCAAAATAACAAAATTAAATTAAGTAACGTATATATTTTAGTAGACCATAATGTTGTCCTAGGATGTGGAAAATGAAATGATTGTTTTCCTGTGCTAATACCTTAATTTGATTCTGTGCTTTGCAATGAGATGATTTTCAGGATATCAAGAGATGGAAACTACAGCAAAGAGTTTACTTTGCCTTAATTTTCTATCTGAGACATTCAGTTACGATCTGAAATAATTTTGCTCTTTACCTGATTTTCAAAACATTTCCTTTAACAACTAAGAAATCTGCCTTTGCGCTGTTCATTTGGGTGAGGAGCCAGTAAACAGGGATTTACATGTCAACAGTAACAAATCTGGGTGACTTCTTCCAAGTGGGGAAGGGAGCACTACTCCTGGGACAAAGCTGGTGCCCAGAAGTAGTTTCTAATCACAACTTTCTGCCTCACATCTTATGCATTCTTTGGGGACAACAGTAAGTGATCACGATTTCTGGGCAAGAGGGATTGTCACAAGAATTTTCCAAACATTCCATATTCCCTCTCCTCATTTCCATTAAGTGTATTTGTTAGTAAAAGGAACACAAATGCTCCTATATGACTCTTGAAGTTCCTATAGATTGAAAATTGTATTTTTTTCTTCAAAATTGGAAACTTACCTACTGATGAGGAAAGAACCCCTACAGATTTCCACTAATGAATATCTTTTGTAGATTTCTTTTTTTTTTTTTTATTGTTGGGGATTCATTGAGGGTACAATAAGCCAGGTTGCACTGATTGCAATTGTTAGGTAAAGTCCCTCTTGCAATCATGTCTTGCCCCCATAAAGTGTGACACACACCAAGGCCCCACCCCCCTAACTCCATCCCTATTTCTGCTTCCCCCCCATAACCTTAATTGTCATTAATTGTCCTCATATCAAAATTGAGTACATAGGATTCATGCTTCTCCATTCTTGTGATGCTTTACTAAGAATAATGTCTTCCACGTCCATCCAGGTTAATACGAAGGATGTAAAGTCTCCATTTTTTTTAATAGCTGAATAGTATTCCATGGTATACATATACCACAGCTTGTGAATCCATTCCTGGGTTGGTGGGCATTTAGGCTGTTTCCACATTTTGGCGATTGTAAATTGAGCTGCAATAAACAGTCTAGTACAAGTGTCCTTATGATAAAAGGATTTTTTTCGTTCTGGGTAGATGCCCAGTAATGGGATTGCAGGATCAAATGGGAGGTCTAGCTTGAGTGCTTTGAGGTTTCTCCATACTTCCTTCCAGAAAGGTTGTACTAGTTTGCAGTCCCACCAGCAGTGTAAAAGTGTTCCCTTCTCTCCACATCCACGCCAGCATCTGCAGTTTTGAGATTTTGTGATGTGGGCCATTCTCACTGGGGTTAGATGATATCTCAGGGTTGTTTTGATTTGCATTTCTCTAATATATAGAGATGATGAACATTTTTTCATGTGTTTGTTAGCCATTTGTCTGTCGTCTTTAGAGAAAGTTCTATTCATGTCTTGTGCCCATTGATATATGGGATTGTTGGCTTTTTTCATGTGGATTAATTTGAGTTCTCTATAGATCCTAGTTATCAAGCTTTTGTCTGATTGAAAATATGCAAATATCCTTTCCCATTGTGTAGGCTGTCTCTTTGCTTTGGTTATTGTCTCCTTAGCTGTACAGAAGCTTTACAGTTTAATGAAGTCCCATTTGTTTATTTTTGTTGTTGTTGCAATTGCCATGGCAGTCTTCTTCATGAAGTCTTCCCCCAGGTCAATATTTTCCAGTGTTTTTCCTATGCTTTCTTGGAGGATTTTTATTGTTTCATGCCTTAAATTTAAGTCCTTTATCCATCTTGAATCAATTTTTGTGAGTGGGGAAAGGTGTGGGTCCAGTTTCAGTCTTTTACATGTAGTCATCCAGTTCTCCCAACACCATTTATTGAATAGGGAGTCTTTCCCCCAAGGTAAGTTCTTATTTGGTTTATCAAAGATTAGGTGGTTGTAAGATGTTAGTTTCATTTCTTGGTTTTCAATTTGATTCCAAGTGTCTATGTCTCTGTTTTTGTGCCAGTACCATGCTGTCTTGACCACTATGGCTTTGTAGTACAGACTAAAATCTGGTATACTGATGCCCCCAGCTTTATTTTTATTACTAAGAACTGTCTTAGCTATACGGGGTTTTTTCCGGTTCCATACAAAACGCAGAATCATTTTTTCCAAATCTTGAAAGTACGATGTAGGTACTTTGATAGGAATGGCATTGAATAGGTGGATTGCTTTGGGAAGTATAGACATTTTAACAATGTTGATTCGTCCCATCCATGAGCATGGTATGTTCTTCCATTTGTTAATATCCTCTGCTATTTCCCTTCTGAGGATTTCATAGTTTTCTTTACAGAGGTCCTTCACCTCCTTCGCTAGGTATACTCCTAGGTATTTCATTTTCTTTGAAACTATGGTGAAGGGAGTTGTGTCCTTAATTAGCTTCTCATCTTGACTGTTATTGGTGTACACAAAGGCTACTGACTTGTGGACATTGATTTTATATCCTGAAACATTACTATATTTTTTGATGACTTCTAGGAGTCTTGTAGTTGAGTCTTTGGGGTTCTCTAAGTATAAGATCATGTCGTCAGCAAAGAGGGAGAGTTTGACCTCCTCTGCTCCCATTTGGATTCCCTTTATTTCCTTGTCTTGCCTAATTGTATTGGCTAGAACTTCCAGCACTATGTTGAATAGTAAAGGTGACAGAGGACAACCTTGTCTGGTTCCAGTTCTAAGAGGAAAAGCTTTCAGTTTTACTCTATTCAGTAAAATATTGGCTGTGGGTTTGTCATAGATAGCTTCAATCAGTTTTAGAAATGTGCCACCTATGCCTATACTCTTCAGTGTTCTAATTAGAAAAGGATGCTGGATTTTATCAAATGCTTTTTCTGCATCTATTGAGAGGATCATGTGATCTTTATTTTTGTCTCTGTTAATATGGTGGATAATGTTTATGGACTTGCGTATGTTAAACCAGCCTTGCATCCCTGGGATGAAGCCTACTTGATCATGATGAATGACTTTTTTGATGATAAGCTGTAATCTATTGGCTAGGATTTTCTTGGGAATTTTTGCATCTATGTTCATGAGTGAGATTGGTCTGAAATTCTCCTTTTTGTTTGGGTCTTTTCCTGGTTTTGGTATCAGGGTGATGTTTGCTTCATAGAATGTGTTGGGGAAGATTCCTTCTTCCTCAATTTTTTGGAATAATTTCTGCAGTACAGGAATAAGCTCTTTCTTGAAGGTTTGATAGAATTCTGGAGTGAAGCCATCTGGACCAGGGCATTTTTTGGTTGGAAGCGTTTTTATTGTTTCTTTGATCTCAGTGCTTGAAATTGGTCTGTTCAGGAGGTCTATTTCTTCCTGGCTAAGTCTAGGGAGAGGGTGTGATTCCAAATATTGATCCATTTCCTTCACATTTTCAAATTTCTGGGCATAGAGTTTCTGGTAGTATTCAGAGATGATCTCTTGTATCTCTGTGGGATCAGTTGTTATTTCCCCTTTATCATTTCTGATTGAGGTTATTAGAGATTTTACTTTTCTATTTCTAGTTAGTCTGGCCAATGGTTTATCTATTTTATTTATTTTTTCAAAAAACCAACTCCTTGTTTCATTAATTTTCTGAATGATTCTTTTGTTTTCAATTTCATTGTTCTCTGATTTGATTTTGGATATTTCTTTTCTTCTACTGAGTTTAAGCTTAGATTGTTCTCCTTTTTCCAATTCCATAAGATCTCTTCTGAGATTGTTGATGTGCTCTCTTTCTGTTTTTTGAATGTAGGCATCTAAAGCGATGAATTTTCCTCTCAAAACTGCTTTTGCAGTATCCCATAGGTTTTGGTAGCTTGTGTCTTCATTGTTGTTATGCTCAAGGAAGTTAATGATTTCCTGTTTTATTTCTTCCAGGACCCATCTGTTATTCAACAGAAGATTGTTTAATTTCCATGCCTTTCGGTGGGGTTGAGCATTTTTATTAGAGTTGAGTTCCACCTTTAGTGCCTTATGGTCTGAGAAGATACAAGGTAAAATTTCAATTCTTTTGATTCTGTTGATATTTGTTTTGTGTCCCAGGATATGATCAATTTTGGAGAATGTTCCATGGGATGATGAGAAGAATGTATATTCTTTATCTTTTGGGTGAAGTGTTTTATATGCGTCTATCAAGCACAGTTGTTCTAGGGTCTCATTTAAATCTCTTATATCTTTGTTTAATCTCTGTTTAGAGGATCTGTCCAGCTCTGTAAGAGGAGTGTTAAAGTCCCGTGTTATGATGGTATTATCAGATATCATATTGCTCAGACTGAGTAAGGTCTGCTTCAAGAATCTGGGAGCATTTAAATTGGGTGCATAAATATTTAGAATTGAAATGTCTTCTTGTTGTAGTTTTCCCTTGACCAATATAAAGTGACCATCTTTATCTTTTTTGACTTTAGTTGCTTTAAATCCACATGTATCTGAAAATAAGATTGCAACTCCTCTTTTCTTCTGAATTCCATTTGCCTGAAAAATTGTCTTCCAACCCTTGACTCGGAGCTTTAATTTGTCTTTTGAAGCTAGATGTGTTT
Source organism: Nycticebus coucang (assembly GCF_027406575.1). Classification (NCBI taxonomy): domain Eukaryota; kingdom Metazoa; phylum Chordata; class Mammalia; order Primates; family Lorisidae; genus Nycticebus; species Nycticebus coucang. The sequence goes on along the minus strand of NC_069780.1, from coordinate 155,412,211 downwards.
CTTGCAGACAGCAAATGGATGGCTTGTGTTTTTTAATCCAGTCAGCCAATCTATGTCTCTTCAGTGGGGAATTCAAGCCATTAACATTTATTGAGATAATTGATAAGTGTGGTAGTATTCTATTCGTCTTATTTTGTGAGAGTCCATTGCTTAGTTTTATCTTTTGCATCAGTGTGGAGGTTAGGTTCTGTTTTGATTTCTGAGTTCTTACTTTGCTGCTGATCCATTGTGGTGGTCAGTGTGCAGAACAGGTTGAAGTATTTCCTGTAGAGCTGGTCTTGTTGTGGCGAATTTCCTCAATGTTTGTATATCCGTAAATGATTTGATTTCTCCGTCAATTTTTAAGCTTAGCTTAGCAGGGTACAGAATTCTGGGCTGAAAATTTTTCTGTTTAAGTAGATTAAAGGTAGATGACCATTGTCTTCTTGCTTGGAAAGTTTCATTAGAGAAGTCTGCGGTCACTCGGATGGATTTGCCCCTGTAGGTCAACTGGCGCTTACTCCTGGCAGCTTGCAGAATCTTTTCTTTTGTCTTGACTTTGGACAGGTTCATCACAATGTGTCTTGGAGAAGCTCGGTTAGAGTTGAGGCGACCTGGGGTCCGATATCCCTCTGAAAGCAGTGTGTCAGAATCTTTGGTGATGTTTGGGAAATTTTCTTTTATAATATTCTCTAGTATGGCTTCCATTGCTCTGGGGCATTCTTCTTCCCCTTCTGGAATTCCTATAACTCGTATGTTGGAACGCTTCATAAAGTCCCATAATTCTGACAGTGAACGTTCTGCTTTCTCTCTCTTCTTTTCTGCCTCTTTTACTGTCTGAGTTATCTCAAGAACTTTGTCTTCTACCTCTGAAATTCTTTCTTCTGCATGGTCTAACCTGTTTCTGATACTTTCCATTGCATCTTTTAAGTTCCCTAATTGACTGTTTCAGTTCCTTCAGCTCTGCTATATCCTTTTTATATTCTTCATATCATTCATCTCTTATTTGATTCTGTTTTTGGATTTCCTTTTGGTTATTTTCCACTTTATTAGCAATTTCCTTCATTGTTTCCATCATTTCTTTCATTGTTTTCAACATGTGTATTCTAAATTCCTTTTCTGTCATTCCTAACATTTCTTTACAGGTGGAATCGTCTGCAGTAACTACCTCATGGTCCCTTGGTGGAGTTGTTCTAGACTGGTTCTTCATGTTGCCTGGAGTTTTCTGCTGATTCTTCCTCATGAGTGATTTCTTTTATCTGTTTCCTTGCCCTAATTTTCTTTTCACTTCCTCTTGCTCTTTAAGTTCTTGTGCCTGTGGACTAAGGGTTACAGGACCAGAAGTGTGAGAAGGTTGAAGAGCAAAAAAGGGATGAAACAAAGGAGGACTGAGTGATAAGAAAAAAAAGAAAGATAGAGAAAGGAGAGGGAGTGGGTATAAGGAATATTGACAAAAAGAAGAGAGGCATAGAAAGAGGGAGACAGGGCAATATAGGTGTACAGTAGGGTACTTTGACACAACCTTAAAAAAAAACCACCTTCTGGGGTGCCCAGTTGGGTGGTTCCCTTGAGGTCAGTAGCTCTTTGCTAACCTGATCAAACACAGTACCCCACCTCCACCAAGTAGAGAGGAAAGACAAAAATGCTATAAATCAAACCAAAACAAGCAAACAGAAAACTTTGCAGGGATAAAATTGGGTGAAAAACCAAATGATAGTGGTAGAAACACTAGCAAAAATGAAGTTCTAGTTATTAAAAAAGGCAGCAATGGGAAATTGTAATTAAACTAGAAAAATTGAGAAAGGAAAAGGATCTGTATGGAAAAGATTGAAATTAAAAAACAGAAGAACATCAACAACGTCAAAATAAACAGAAAAAACAACCAAACAAAAAAAAAGAAAAAAATATACAACCAAAGACAAAGCAGTTTGTATATGTTATTGAATGTTCTCTGGGCAACACGTGGTCTTCTGGGGTATGAGATGTTAATCACAGTTCTGATACGACTGGAGGCTGCTGATTTCTCAAACCCCAGCAGGTAGACACCCTAAATCTCTCTTCAGCCCACTTAAAAGGCACTTTGAACTTGTAAACTTGCTGAGCAGAAGCTTTCCCAGCTTTCTCGCTGGAATCGCTGCTGAAGTGGCTATCCACTTACCCAGTGTGCCAAAACCCGTCTCACTCTGCCCCTGGGGGTTAGGGCTGCAAGGTGGCTCAGACCCCACCCATAGGCTACTTGGTTGCTGGGTTACCAGCTCCCACCCGTTTCTAGCTCTGCGACCCTGAGGGCGGAGCTTGCCGGGGCAGATCACTGACAATAGTTCGTGTGACCCACGCCAAACACTATTAGCTCCTTCTGGCTCAGCGGCTCAGACTGGGGCCCTAGACAACAGCCAAAGTTCTCCGCACTCCCGCTCAGGCCCTCCCCAAGGCAGTTCAACTCAGTGCCAAGTCCAAAGACACCAAAACAGTTCACAGGTAAGGCCTTTCTGGTTTGCAGTCTAGCTGCTACTGAACTTACAGTTGCGGGCGGGTTTAGACGGATTGAACACACGCGACCAGTTGCCGGTTTTCCACTGTTTTAGTCCTCCTCTTGGGGTCCAGAAGTCTCTCGCTAACTCCCTGTATCCTCATAGGAGTGATGATAGGCAGATCCCACCAGCCAGAGATGCCTGGAGTCCTATCTCCCCAGACTCACGGTGCCCAGATGCAAGGAAGCTGTTACTCGGCCGCCATCTTGCTCCGCCTCGTAATAAACATATTTTAAATATTAAGGAAGAGTGTTATGAAATTGTTGCAGTAATATTTATTTCAATAAAGAATTCACAGCATTCCAATTTCAGAAATACTCATAAGTAGAAGTCTTAGATCTGAGAACTGAAGTGTAATAATGTTATTTCATACATATTCCTCATTCTAACCATTTTCAACTTTCTTGCTAGTTTGAAATGGAGTTTTGTTTGTGCTTTTAAAATCTGCTTCAAATTTGTCTTATTATACATCATTGGTAGATTTTTGAAATTGCTTTTGAATCTCAGGAAACTATTTCAAATTATTTCCATTTTTACCTGCTGAAAGAAATATATGTCAAATCTTCATCAGACATAAATTTCTATATAAATGCATGTGCATAGACACATAAACACATCAAAATTACATCATTTAGTTCATCTGGCAAATATTTCAGAATACACAACTGCCGTGACCACATTGTGTCCCCCCCGAATTCCTATGTTGCAGCCCTAACACCTACTGTGACTATATTTGAAGGGTTTTTAAGAAATTAAGATTAAATGGGGGCATAAGGATGGGGACCTAATCCAAAAGGGTTAGTGTCCTTACAAGAAAAGAGAGAGACACCAGAGAGGTCTCTGCACCCATAGAGAGGAAAGGCTGTGTGAGGACAAAGTAAGAGGCAGCCTTCTACAAGCCAGGAAGAGCACTCTCACTGAAATCACTGAAAAGTTGGGTCTTTTCAACTTCCAGAACTATGAGAAAACAAGATTTTGTTGTTTACACTACCCAGTTTGTGTTACCTTGTTATAGCATCTTAAGCTAACAGAACATATAATATACATTTTAAATCACAAAACATTAATTTCCAAATGGAATCAGTGTTGACGTCATCTCAAAATGTGAAAAAGGTAAAGAAAAGCTAATTCGCATTCATATACACACCATGTCATTCTACTGAAAAATGATATTTTAACACTGTTTTTCCATCAAGTCAGGGCTTTAAGTTAAGCATAATATTAAAAAGTGGACATAGGCAGAGTCAAGTTTTCCTATCTGTGAAAGGATTCAATCAAGGCACTAATAAAGTTGAACCCAAAGAGGAGTTGAATTGGAGATTAGATTTCGATTTTTGGCTTCAAATCTCAGATCCTGAGCAAATCGCATAACTTTTTACACTTTGAGATTATTGTACATTCAAAGGTAATAATAATAGTACTCTCACTGGGCTATTGCTGCAATTAAATGAGAAAAGAAATGTAAAAACATACCTAGCTTTTCGGCAACCTGTCAGAGATAAAGCCTAGGAAATATTCTCCTAGGTCTCTCCTTCGTTCCTTGCCCCATTCCCATCTCATAAGAGACCCACTACTCAAGGAGTAACCTTTGTTTTTTTGTTACTGAGATGAATTGCTCTAGGTGTTTCCTCCAATTCCAGTTACTCTAAAGATTTAGCATTTTATTTTCAGTTAAAAGATAACTGCTCAGTTAATTATCTTCTCAAGATTAGGTTTGGCTTTCCTTGCCTTTGGAGGTGTAAACCAACTAATTTGGTAAACTAATTTTTATAAATAGAAGATTAGAAACATTTACACTAAATTTGAAAGAGTTTTGATTGAGAAACACCCACTAGCACGTGTACACCCACACATATATAATATACCTTCCTGTGTACATAAAGCCCAACAGTGCTTATTACCTTTTTCTTAATTTTAAATGACATTTTTCTCAATTAAAACTTTTTCTATTTCATCCTCATTTGGAGTTAACTGAATCCAACCTTAATCTCTGTTCATTTTTGTTTTACTTTTCAGAACTAAAGTTTTAATTTTTACTATTAAATATATATGTCTTCCTGTCTTGTGGGTAGTCCTAAATAATTAACAATATTAAATCTTGAGAGAAATCAAAACTATAGACAACTATTTCCCAAGATTCTCTTGGGTAATAGGGCTGAGTAAAAACCATAAGGCTGCTTCAAAACCTCCTAGAAAGCTCCTGTCATCAGTTCAAAGTCCCCAAACCTTTACGTTAAAACTGCAGGATGGCTGCTCTAACAACCTCTTTCCTGGTCCTCTACTTTAAACTTGAATAGAAATCCCAGGGAGTTCTCTGTACTTCCCATCATTGGATCTTTTGAGCATAAAGAATTATTTCCTCAGTAGGTTTTCTATTAGGGAAGGAGATTATATCCTTGAGCCTCTTCAAGTAAAGTGCCCATGAATTCAACCAAGTTTTCAACATGCTGCTATACAAATATGTTTCAAGCCCTGACTATAAGAGCATTCCCTTTTTCCCCATGCATAATTCAGTTTCCACTGCCACTCTGCATGAGGGAAAGTTACTGCAAAGTAGTGAAAAGAGAACTAGACTAGAAGGAAGAAGACTTGGGATCTAGGTCTCCAGGTAGTCCTAAGGACTTGGCCAGTGGGCCACTTTACACTCTCACCCCTTCCATATCCCTCCAGTCAAGACAAAAACGGCTGTTCTGCCTATTCCTACAGTCATTATAACATTCTAAATATTATGAGCACGTGACATGTAATATAATCACGAAAGACATTATCTTTTGGTTATTTAAATTTTGACCAATTGTCAACAAACATTTATGAATCAGAAATTGACATGAATTCCAATTGTAAAAGATCCCATGGAATCCTGATGATAGCTAAAACTTCTCTGACAACTGAAAAGGAAGTAAAGCTGTCTATTTCTCACGAAGTTTTTGTCTTTGCGAATGAGATAACATCAGTGAGAAAAAGACTTTTTGATGCCATATGGACTTCTCTCAAGATTAATTTAAGCTAATTTCACCACAAAATAATGGATTTCCTCAGCACATCTTTTTCTAAAACCTTCACTGATTAGGAAGAAAATCTTAGGAATTCATTGAATAAACCTTAGCAATAATTTATTTCTTATGGTTTGGTATTTTCTTTCCATTTTCTCACATGAGTTTGCATGTTTCTGAAGATTATATTGATTCTTCCAAAAATGATAGTCTCGTGACTGTTGCGAGACAATTCTCTAAGGGTTTCTCTGCTGCTGAAAGTTTTGGAGGCACACACATTAATTGCCCTTTTTCTGAACAATCTTCTAAAAATGTTTGCATAGAAAGTAGCCTTGGGATGTAAAGATGGTACCTCTCTCTGGAAAAAAAGGCAGGTTTGTTTCTACCAAGTATAAGAAAGATAATATCTCCCTATGAGGCTACTGTCAAGTAGGCTCACTGCCCATTGTAAGAGTTAGGTTATTTTATATATTGCTAAGAATTCCTTCCCTACAGCACAGCATGTCAGACGTCACCTGTCTCTCTTGCATTAACATATGGGAATTGAGGCTCAGAAAACATTTACAAATTCTGATATTCTGGTTACCACTATTGCTGTGAGTAGTAAAGTTCTTTGTCTCTGACCAAGGAATCTCGCACTTCCTGACATTATCCATGAATTTACGGGAGGCTAACTTGCTGGTTTTCAAGTAGGATAGAATTTAGATTCTTTACAGTTCTAGACAATAACACCTGAAGTCAATAATATAAATAATCTTTACCAACATTTTGTATCATTAAATTCCATTGGTAATTTACAGGAAAAACTTCTAAATCTAACATATTTCCATACTTAGTGACCAAGAAAGGACGATCACAGTAAACTTTCACTACAATCTGGCTACTAAAAACTGGAATATTTATGTAGGCAACTAAAATATCCCAAATGGGAATTAGGTGTTCAGTTACACCTTAAAGACACCTGATTCCTTATAAATATGTTTTTTATGTCCTACACCATTGTATAAGAGTTGTCATTTTATTTCTGTCTGCACTTTCTTTTAGTAAAACTTGTTTACACCTAGTTCTGAGGAGCAGCTATAATAGGGCTGTCCAATCTGTAGCTCTGTGGGCCGCATGCTGATTGTGTGAGGACATGGTTGCTTATCTTTGGTGTCAGATACCGTGAAAAGTATACATGGACTAGTTCTGTGCTAGTTTTTGTGTAATTACCGTGTGGCCCAAGACAACTCTTACGCATCTAATGTGCAGCAGAAAAAGTTTGGAAACCCATGATAGCAAAAGACTGACTTTAAGAGCATAGCTTTTTGGGCTTGAAATAGAGAATTAAAATAAGCTCAGCGAATTCTAGTCTACTTCCAAGGAATTTGGAATAGGGGAATAATAGATTAAGATTTTCTTGTTGTGTGGTTATTTTGAAAGGTCATATTGACTTAGGAGACTAAATATCATTTGAAGGTTGTCAAGGTGAGATGTTTGCACACAGAATAGCAAGAAATTGGTCTTCAGACATAACAAAAATAAAACAGATACATACAGTAGCGATAAGGGACCATGTAAGGCCCAAAAGAGGGACACGGGGACAGAGAAATGTCACTCCGTTTCCCAAACCCTGGTTCTGCTTTTTGTGTTGAGCCTATGAGATCTTTCTGTATTCTGATGGAAAATTTTATCAAAAGAGCTCCTGATTAAATGTAAGTTTATTTATTTGAATTACTTTTACTTTGGTACAAAGAAATATTTTATTTACTGACATTCTTAAAATAAACATAAAGTGAGTCTATTCTGAGACCAGTCAGTGTACATATTATAGACTGGAATAGAGAGATACGTTAATTGAATTAATATGATTGCTTTCATAACTCTTATAACATCATCTCCAATCAAATATCACTAACATGCAAAATTAGTGGCAGGAAAGAATTGGACAGACTTGAACTGGTGAAATATTAGTCGTATTTGCATAAGCTAAGAATGTTAATATTCTACACCATAGTTTCTTCACCTGCAAAATAAAATATTAATGCCTGCCTTACAGACTTAACGCTCTTTGCAACAATAACCACCCAGCCACCCCCATGTCTCTCCATGTCTCCCCATCCTGTGGCCCCTGTGGCTTGTTTTCTGCTAATAATGAGTAGAATACCTGCCCTACCTCGCCCTGTGACCACAGGGAGAATTTGTCATGTGTAGACCAAACACCAGACTTTGAAGATGAAGATTTAAGGGAATAAACAGAGATGGAAAGAACCCAGGAAGCAGAATATAAGAGTGGTAGCTAAGCAAAAATCAATTATAACAAGAAATGTATAGAGAAGGGGCAGATAAAGTAAGAAGAGGAAGAGTGAAAGCAGGCATTCCTGGGGAAGAGTAGCAAATCGTGTTCTGGAAAGTGTAGGAAAAGGCACAAAAAATTAGTGAGCAGGGACTATACAGCAGAAATATATACACATCTATATAGGTAAGAATTATGAGCTGTTGCTTTTGTAACTTAGAAATGGTGGCAGCAGGAGCTGGCTGTTGAGATGGTTTTGGGAATGCAATGTTATCCCATGTTTGAATCATATAGATTAACAGCATCCACACTTACATATAAATTATAAACTATCACATCATGCTTTCCAAAAAAGAGTGTCATCTTTATTTTTCCTGAGACTCTGGATTTAATATGAATAAGAGGAATATAAATAAGAAAGACATAGAGTCCACTGTCAAAGGAACTGAGATATTTGTATCTGGATCATATCCTGCAGTAATGATGGTGCAAAGCTAGTGAAAACCTTTTTGTGACTCTGAAATGCCTCTAACATCTTACAGTGCAGACCTCCCAGTTATCCAGCGGCTCCTTTCTGTGAGTATTGTGATAGAGAAACTAGGTTAGGCCGTCAGTGGGAGTCACATTAATTAGTTCATTACAGATATAGAATAATTGTCTGTACAGCAAGAGCTACATTATGCACATTACATACTTTGTCCCATTTATCACTCATGACATAGTGGGAAATATCAATACTAAGATCTGCTCTACTTTACAATAAAGCAGGAGGCAGGAAGAAGCCGTCCGGACTCCTCCAGGCTCACCGGATATACTTACTCTCCATGCCTCACAGGGGGTCCATATAAATGGCAATCCCTGAATGTTTCTAGGATGACTGAGTTTAGCTCAAGAACTGGGCAGGAATGGGTCTAAAATTTGGCATTCCTTAAGGAGCCAGCAGCTTGGCAGATACTAAGTAAGCAAGATGGGCACTAGAAACTGTTTTCATCTGAGTATCACATCTCTTTGAGTTCTTCAGCAGCATTTCTGTTGTGTGATTAAACATTTAAGATGCGTACATACTTACAAGCTTGGTTCTTTATATTGCTCATTAATCTTCTAAGCATTTTTGAAGATTGTAAACTTCCTTCTTGCGATGATATAGCCAAGACTCTTACCATGTTTCCCTGTGGTTTGTTTTTCCTATCTTCCTGTCAGAGATAACTTTCATGTCTGGCAGCAATGTCGGTATCATCTCACAGACAAGCATTAAACACAGAGGAGATGGCATGCCATCACTTAGATTAAATCCCATCGGCCTTTCCTCCCATTATAAATCTAAGTCATCTGACCTTAACAGCAGGTGCATCCCTATTTCAAAAAATGCAGAATTTGGCGGATAGGCTAGCTCCACCTGATATTCACAGGTCCTGTGATATGAATCCCTTTTACATAGTGTGGGCTGACTATTCCTTCATATGGCCAAAAGTAAAAGAAAACTCGTCAAGCAGAAAGAAAAGTTTGCTTGTATAAATTAAACAGCCCTTTAATAAATAATCAGTAATTGCTATAATAACTTTGCAAATCACAGAAACAATAGGACCACATTTTTTTTTTAATATTTGAGAATGTCAGTTCATTGCTTCCTGTTTACTTGCAATTATTTGAAAATAATCTGGATAACTTTATAATCAAGGTATTTCCTCTTGGCTCCCTGGTATACATCAGACTGCCTGAGGAGAGGATTGACATCCTAAGGTGTCCAAAGCATAATCAGCCTTAAGAGCTGCTAATGTTAAAAACCTGACTAATGTTAATCAAAAATTGAAACAAAAAAACCCTTAGCTTGTTAAACACACACACACACACACACACACACACACACACTAACTAGGAGCACAGTTTTTAAGACACAGCTGGTAATGATGTTGCCTAATTTACAACTATTTGGCCCATGTCCATTTTGCATACTACATTTGTGTGTGTGCCTCTGTCTTTGTGTATATGCTTATTACAAATTATAATAGTCAATATAAGCTATTTAAAACTTTGTAAATAATGTCCAGCCACTTCATGACAGGAATGCGTTTTGAGAAATGTATTGTTTAGGCAAATATCACTTACTTACAAAACTCCAGATGGTATAGCCTACACACCTAAGCTTTATGGTATAGCGCACTGCTCCTAGACAATAGACCTGTTCAGTGTGTTACTGTGCTGAACACTGCAGGCAACTGTAATGCAGTGTGAGTATTTGTGTATCTAAACATGAAACCAACATCATGCATACATCCACTTCTCACCAAAACATCACAGGGCAGCACATGACTGGAGTTAGCAAAAGTGAAAACATCAGAAGAACACACATAACCTTCAGACAAGAACAACTTAGTTAATGAAAAAAAAAACTACTTTCTAAACATTGGCATGTACCACCATTAAGCTGATTCATTTATGCTTGAAATCTTAGAAATTTATGCAGTTTCATTGACTGTTCTATTAATTATGAGATATGTTTTATATATCTAGGCATTGGTATGTTTGAGTACATATTCAGTTATTAGGCAGTTGTTAAATTGGGGGAAAGCAGACAGGCCTAAATTACAGGCAGAAATTGCTTGAACCTGTATCCCAGTACCTTAAGCTTTCTGGCTGCCATATCCACCTTCCCCCTCTGCTGAGCTCTGACAGCAGTTACCCCAGGACACCTCTACCATAGCTGTACATGGCCTTTATTCTTGCCTCTGTTCCCTCTAGGCTAAAGCTGTATTATGTTAGAGATAATATTTTATCATCGTTATCTTTCACTTTGCTCAACACATAGTGTAACCAAAAAGTTTTAGTTGAATTATTAGGAGTGGTGGTAACAACAACAAAAATCATTGTGCTTTCCTTCCTCACTTTTACGGACACTGTACAAACTACTTCCTTACTGGAGTCTACCGTAAGCATCATTTGCCAATGATACAGGACAGGTGGCGCCCCAGCCAGCTGAGCTGGAGGACCTGCTGCCTAAGCCGCCGTGGTGTTAGTGCAGCAGCAGCCACAGCGGAACCAGCGGGCTGGAGTATGGGGTGGGAGGTGGGTGTGCAGGAGGCTCCAAGGGTGGCCAGAGGGGCCAGACAACTGCTGGGGAGACACCAGCGCCTTAGGTCTCACTCCCCTTGCATTTCCGGCTGAAGGCGGAACCCAAGGTTTGTAGGCCTGGTCAATTTCATGTAAGTTTCCCAGGCTTGAATGAAAGTGATTGTGGCCATTCATTAACTGAGTTCCGGCCCCATGCCTCTAAATGTAACAACTGAGTTCTGGCTGAATGTAACTTTAGAGGACCCACAGCCACCTAAATGTAACAAATCAGTTCCAACTAAGCAACCCCATGCGACTATATATACCCCTGAGCAAAGAGCCGGAGAGATGGACAGAGGGAGTCAGAGAGCTCTTTCCTCGCCTCGATTCTCTCTGCCAGGAGCTTTGGTGTTTTTGTATTTTTTTCTTTTCTGTAAATAAATCCTGTCTTACCACTGATTGGTGGTCCATGGATTCATTCTTTGAATCACTGAGACCAAGAACCCTTGAAGATGAAAGTCCAATATCACCAAGATATAGATTAGATCAGGTTACAGACTCTACTGGGAAGAGGGCTAGGAAAATACTCATGGACCATCACTTGACATGGGCTTGAGCAGCACAATCAAGGCTGTGTAACGTACAGTAGAACCTCTCTACATTGTGTAACATCATGTGTAATATACAGTTGACCACCTCTCTACACTACCTCCTTAAATTGACCTAATTTTCATGGACCAGACATGTACCTTGTACACTTGTATGGCACCTGTACTTAGCAGGCTACTTGATTATAATACATCATTATTATTCATTACATTAGAGATGAGGATGCTGAGACCAGGTAATTTTTCCAGTCAATGGGCTGGTAAATGGCAGGGATGACAGCGAAACTGAGATAATCTAGCTTGTGGATTAGTGTCTCAACTGGGACAATCAGAATTCATCTGGGAATTTAGGGCTACAAACAACCCTACAACACTTTAAGAGTTCCCACACTGGAGACAAATCTCATTTTCTCAAACTCTCCTTCTCTGCTGAATTATCTACTACTCTCTTTTTATTGGCTTAAACCCATTGTTAGGTCAGCATTCTCTTTTCCTCTCCATCCTACAAGCAAAACAAAAAACTGTCTCCCTCTAGCCAACATTAGATTATCTGCTCCTATCTACATTAAAACTTTTCAAATGAGTTGTCCATTGTTATGAACTGAATGTGTTACTCTCAAATTCATGTGTTGAAGCACTAGCGCCCAAATATGTTGGTGTTTGGAAATGGGGCCTTTGGAGGGTAATTAGGGCTCGCTGAGATCACGGCAGTAAGATTCGTGGCTTTATCTTACTGGAACAGGAGACGAGGAACACTTGTGATTTCTCTCTCTCCTCTCTCTTTCTCTCACACACAGAGTCTCTCTCTCACTGTACCTGCACCAGGAAAGGCCATGTGAGGATACAGCAGGAAGGTAGGTGTTGCAAGCTGGGGACTGAACCGGCTGGCATTTTGATCTTAGAAGTCTGAGCCTCCAAAACTGCAAGAAAAGAATTTCTATTGTTTCAGCCACTTAGTCTGCGGCATCTTGTTACGGCAGTGAGAGCAGACACACAGGCTGCACTGACCCACCTGTAGAGTCTCTTCTTGTCACTACACCCACAAAGCCCTTTCCAGGATCACCACTGACATTGGTGTTCACAAACTTCAGGAACCCTCATCTGTCCACATCCTACTGGATTTCCTGGTGTCTTTGACATTTCTTCACACCCACCCTGTTAACCTCCATGACAGCTCTCTTTGCAGAGCTGGACACTGTCCTTCCTGGTTTTCCGCTTAAACATTCACATCCATCTTTTTAAGGTCATCCTTATATCTCAATGTCCAAAATGTGACTCTATTTTTTCAGGAGTATTGGGGGATTTTTCGGAAAGAGAAGAAATTTTCATGCGTCACTTTCCCACAGGACATGAATATCCACTGTTAACTTGGTTTGGCCTCCATGCTTGTCACAAGGCCATGTCCCTTCACTGCCTTCATGGCCGTAGATTTATCCTTCTTAATTCTAGGACTGCCTCCCAGCTAATACAGGGTTTCTTTCCTGCTCATATATATCTGGAAAACTGTTTTTAAAAATCATCATTTTTAAAGAATTTTTTTCAGGTTCTACGGTTTGGATCTCATTTATTTTGCTATCCCTAGTTATCTTACCCTATTCTTGTCTCAAAAAGCAAGAAAAGATTAATATGCATGTTGTAGTGAGTATGAAGAGAGATAAAATTTGATTCAAATTACAGGTCTATCATTTTCAGCCTGTATACCCATAGACAAATTATTTATTTATTTTTTTATTAAGTCTTTTGTGCATAGATAATTAAATACATTTATGCCCATTTCAGTGTGTTGATTATTTGTACAAATTGGAGTGCTTACATCATGCTAATCAGCATAGCTTTCATCTCATTTACCCAACTACAGCATTAGGACATTTGTGAACCAACTTATACTTGGTTCACAAGTATAAGTAGGACATGATAGAACCAACTTATACTTGCAATGTGCTCCATAGTTGTGGTTCCCCTACTATCTCCTACTATCCCTCCCAAGCTAGTACATTCCTTTTGGAAGGAAGTTTGGAGAACACTCAGGGATCTAAATGTAGACCTGCCGTTTGATCCTACAATTCTTCTTCTAGGCGTATATCCAAAGGACCAAAAATCATTTGGCAAAAGAGATATTTGCACCAGATTGTGCATTGCAGCTCAATTCATAATTGCCAAGTCATGGAAGAAGCCCAAGTGCCCATCAACCCATGAATGGATTAACAAATTGTGGTATATGTACACCATGGAATATTATGCAGCAGTAAAAAAAAAATGGAGACTTTGCCTCCTTTATGTTTACATGGATGGAGCTGGAAAATATTCTTCTTAGCAAAGAATCTCAGGAATGGAAAAAAAAGTATCCAATGTTCTCAGTACTACTGTGAAACCAATTTATAATAACTCACACTTGCATATGAAAAATGAAACCCAACTTTAGGCTATGATGAAGGAAGGAAGGGGAGAGCATGGGATGGGAAGGGGGTGGGAGGGATAGACAAATGATTTAATATACTTGAGCACCATTTCCTCATCTCTTCATTGGGTATGATCATAATACCACCATGAAGTAGTTGAAGAACTAAATCAGATAAAATAGATCTTTGCATAAAGAAAAAGACAAATAACTTTCCTCTCGCCGTGAAATCTCAGGAATTACTTTGACAATATACCATTTGCAGTGTCCTCTGGTGTATCATCTTATTATTAACATAAATCTTAACATAGCTGCTCACAGTCATGACAATTTCAAAAGCACCAATCAACTGTACGTTCTCTAGATAGAAGTGCATTATAATGTACCTCCCCAGAACTGGATAGAAGCAACAAACACTTCCAATTTTTCTCTAATGGACCACATTAAACCGTGAGGTAACATTAATTTTACACTCTTTTAAGTAAAGTAACTAACCAGAATATTCTTTGAAATTTTAGATTTCTTTAAACCACAACTGCAAAACCACCAAAAAAAACCTTACTACAGAGGACGCTGCTGCTCGATTTTATTCTCAGCATGAGTGTTACCTGGCTTAGCCATCTCAGATGGTACGTAAGGGTGCAACTGACTTGGAGGAGACTGAGCAGGAGATGTGTTCTGCCCCTGTAGGCTTAGGTTTCAAGTGTAAAAACAATGGCTCTCCATGACAATCCCTTGGAAGCCCCAGAAGAAACAGAGAAATATATTATGGACCTCAACTGCTCTGTAATGAATGGTAAAGCGGGTTTAGTCTAATGCATCAGAGCAGTAATGGACGAGGCCTCCCTCTTTATTTCCTCCTGCTGCTGTATGGAGACTCTAATTCTCGATACTTCAGAGACACACGACCCTCCCCTTCCCAATACTATTCTTCTGCTTGAAATGTTCTTCTGCTCCATTCTGGTATATCCTTAAGCCCACTACCCTTTACTCCAGTTCCTTTCTTCCAGAGAAATTGTTTCATCCATCCTTCCCAAATGTCCAAGGCTTTTTCAAACACACTGATGTGCAAAGATTCCCTGGGAGTTCTCTTCCCAAGGCCCTTTTCACCTTTTGGGCTCTGGAATAATTAGCCTCACTCCTTCAGCATTAATGCCAGGGGACAGCTTGTGGCACATCTGCTGAGTTCTTCACCAACCTGCCATAATACTTCCCAGAAATCTCAGAATGATGCTTGGCACAACTTACTTTAAAATTACACCAAAACATGTCCCTTGTCTCATCTCCCTCTTTTGAGATGTGGATCCCCTAGGTTAAGCATTTATTTATAGATTTATGCTCATTCATTCATTTAATAAATATTTACTGGTCCTCAGCTCCTACTACTGTACAAAGTATGCTGTGGTGAGTGCAAGGAATAAAAGGCAGTCAAGCCCTGCCTTCTGTATGGAACTTACATCCCAGCACTTCAACAGGGTAGGTAGATGTTCATCAAACAGTACTGGAGCTACATAATTCAGAGGTTATTTTGAAGAAAGAGCATTTTAATGAAAGAAACTGGCCTCAGCTATGAGTCAGGGAAGATTTTCCAGGGGAAATGGTATCTAATGGGGTAAATGATTAGCAGGAGTTAACTAAACAAAGAGCAGACACAGAGGTGTCCAACCTGTGGGCTGTGGGTTGTATGCGGATTTGATTTTGTGAGGACTTTTTGCTTATCTGTGCTGTCAGATATCACAAAAGGTATGCATGGACTTTTTTTTTACTAATCCTCTTACTTTCACTAGTGTTTGTGTATTTATTGTGTGGCCCAAGACAACTTTTACTCTTCAAATGTACAGCACAAAAGAATAGTTTGGACATGCCAGGAAAGGAAAGGTGTGACAGATGTGTAAATCACCTTAGGGAGAAGAACTTACAGAAGCTCAGGATGATAGAGCAGAGGTGTAGGCAAAGGAAGCCTGCATGATGCATGAAACGAAGAATGCCGTCAGATCTGGTGTCAGCCATGTAGGGCTATGAGGTTTTGATCTTTGTCCACAGAACAATAAAAGGTCAGTTGTTGAAAAGTTGTTTTTTTGTTTGTTTGTTTGTTTTTTGAGACAGAGTCTCACTTCCCTGCCCTGGGTAGAGTGCCAGGGTGTCATTGCTCACAGCAACCTCAAATTCTTGTGCTCAAGTGATCTTCTTGCTTCAGCCTCCCACATAGCTGGAACTACAGGCACCCACCACAACACCCGGCTATTTTTTTAGAGGTGGGGGTCACACTCTGGCTCAGGCTGGTCTCAAACCTGTGATCACAGGTAATCCATCCTCCTCGGCCTCCCAGAGTGCTAAGATTACAGATGTGAGCCACCACACCTAACCCATTAAAGGGTTTTTAATCAAGGGCGGTACCTGTGGCTCAAGGAGTAGGGCATGGGCCCCATATACCAGAGCTGGTGGGTTCAAACCTGGCCACTGCAAAAAAAAAAAAAAGAAGGTTTTTAATCAAGGGGTGGAGGATGGGGAAATGTGTGAATAAGCCTACTCTAGCTGTACACAAGAGAATGGATGGGAATGGAGTGGGAATGAGTGTGGGGCATCTAGTCAAGGGAAACACTGAGAAAGTAGTAGCAGTGGAAACAGACACATGCCAAGGACCCGAGAGGTAAAATTCATATAACTTCCTGAGCTCGCCAATGTCATATATGGCATGGATTTGCTTCCATTTCAAAATTAGGAAATATACTTCAAAATTGCCAGGAAACTTGGAAAGTTTTCTCTTGCCGCCTAGATCAACAATCATACCATACAAAGTAATTTGCGTCCCAGAGAATACAGCATTATTCCCTAAAGAGACAGGCAAAGTAACCTCTACTAGTGTCCCTGTGTTACACCTGTAATTTGTACTACAAAAGCTTAGTCCTCATAATTAACATAGTCAGTTTCATCATTGAGCATTGAACCAAAAACGCAATTGCCTTTTTCCAGTAAAGATATATACCTGAATATACTACTAAAACAATAGGAATGTGAGTGAAAACACTTCAAATTGTAAAGCTCATTTAACGTTAGTTACTTTGTCTTTTCTGAAACCATTAAATTTCATGAAAAGCATTCAGGGATTGTTTGCTAGAAACTAGAGAATTATGTTTTATTATGTGACCCAAGAATGACAATTTCTGCTCCTCTTCGCAATGGAACCACCTATCCTTTCCAAGAACATGACAAAGTACACAATGCCTCTTGCAACATGTGAGTGACTAATATTTTTCCCTGATTCCTTTGTCACAGCAAGAAAACAAGAAGAACCTCCTTACACCATTCTCAAGTGATTTTAAAAGCTCTTTAAACTACTCAGCATATTAATGATTTGCTATTTATAAATTACACCCATGGAAAGCCAAAATGACAAATAAATAGAACATCGAAACTTGTCTTTGTGAGAAACTTGCCTCTCCCACATCCAAAAAGAACAAAGGCAAGGCACTTTCCAGTTGACATTCAGTCATTAGAAACTGAGCCGTGACACCTCTATGACCCTGCAGGATGAGGTGGCTAATTTGTTTCAGGAGAAAATGTTCTCTGAATTCATGAGCCAGGAAGAACTTAAAGTATAACTCGTCCTGGAGAGAATAAGAATTGTGTGTATGTGGGGGAATCTGTTTCCTTCATGGCTGTTTGCTCTGCTTCTTTTAATTGCTGGACTCTTCGGTTTATCACAATTTAATTCACATATCAATGCCATAAAACCACATCATCCACCTTAAAAAAATTAATCAAGCAAATTACAGTCCATTTTGCCAAAAGCTTAAAGAAGTTAACGCACGTGAATGCACACCCACCCACACACACACATGTATTTACTGCACATTACTCACCCATATTTATTGATCTTCACATTAGATGTTAATTTGTGTTTCTAAATAGCCTAAGCAATGTTATGAAATAGCTGACAGTTTTTGTTTGGCTGTTTTCCCGTCAGAATATAATCACTTACAGAATGATCCTGCACACTGCCGTCACAGAAATGGCAGTGGAGGGGAACAAGTGGTATTTGCACAAATGAGTATAGACACACATCTATTTATTTTAAGAGGCAGAATAAAAGCTCCGACTCTAAAGAACTCTTTTTTTGACTATTGTTTAAATCTGTAAATATAGATTATGACACACAGGATAAATTGTAAAACTTATCAGAATTGAAAAGGTGTTATTTACTACTTAAATAGTAAGTACCCTAATTGACTGAAAACATTTCTTTTCATAGTTGGAAAACATCACAGATTATGGACTTAGTCATTTGTGTGCTAAGGAGCCAGGGTATCTATCCAGCAGTTCTCAGAATCTGCTGGGGCTTACCGCGTGGAGGCAAGGATTAGAAAAGGTGATTGCAGGGATAGGGAGCACCTTCCACAACTATTCTGGCCTCAGTGTAATCTCACTTCTCTGAAATTTTCTGTAGAGAATTTATAAACTGTTATATATTCCGAAAGTTAATGAGATTACATATGTCCCTCTCATTGTTCTTTAACTCATTCATATTTGTGATAATGAACCTAGGAGTTGGTTAGCATGGAAGCATCTATAGTCTTGCATGTGGTGAAAGAGAGGCTCTTAGGATGTTGTGAATGTGGGACAGAGCTACAGGAGTATAGACGGGCAGAATCCAATGATCTCATGCACCACTCCCTGGGATAGTAGGAGGCCATGTGAGTTAAAATTAGAAACGGAGGGCAGGTTACGGCAATCACAGAACAGGGCATTAGCTGCAAAAACGCCAGCCCTAAATATTATGCTCCAAGAGATGGAAGAAGGGCCTCCTGGTGACTTCAGGTAATTCGTATTCTAGTGAGGTTTGGGGAGTTTGACAGAGATTTAATATGCCTCAGATCGTAGCAGGCAGGCTCGAGAAGGGGCCTGTTGATGTCATTTTCCTCCTCTGTTAAAATCAGTGAAAAAACTCAGAAATCTTCAAAGGTTTTAAGCCTTTGTTCACACACTAAAAGAGAAAAGCAGTCCAATTCTAAGGAGGAAGAATTCCCCAAAGGTCGTGGAGCAACACGTCCAGGAGGAGGAGGCTGGTGGAAGGCCTGCAGAGTGAGTCCGGATGGAGGAAGTGAGAGTCGGTTTGTGGACTCCACTGTTTGCTAGGCAAGAGGTAACCGTGGAAAGTCCAGGAAAATCTTTCCTTGTCCTGCCAGTGTTTCTGGGACTTTAGAAAAATCTGCAGTGACAAGATGAGAGGAGGCCATCAAAGAGCTGCCTTGGGGAAAAACATGCCCTTGGAGGCTCAGTTGAGATCAGGCACTCTTTCTCGTTCAATCTCCCAGAGGCAAACCCATAAAGAGCAAGTTTGGGAAAACCCAGACAATAATGGAAGCTGAACAAGTTTCTTATGTGTAAACCTTATTCAACTTCACTTTCTTTTCCCCCATAAACGCACACCACCCCATGCATGTGGGAGTTAACAGAAGCAACTGCTTTATATTTACCGCTTTCTCCCTGCAGCCACACAATCCCTCGCCTCAGTTCTTTCTGTGTGCCTCTTCCATTATCCTGTGGGAGTCTACTCTTCTCCCACGCACCCCTCTGCCTTCAGCTGGCTTTGGGTCTGATTTCCATAGTGGAAGCTCCAGGCCAAAGGATTCATGACCTTAGGAGTTCAGCACTGTTGACCAAGAAAGCAGTTGAAAAAATGTTCATCATCTCTATATATTAGAGAAATGCAAATCAAAACAACCCTGAGATATCATCTAACCCCAGTGAGAATGGCCCACATCACAAAATCTCAAAACTGCAGATGCTGGCGTGGATGTGGAGAGAAGGGAACACTTTTGCACTGCTGGTGCGACTGCAAACTAGTACAACCTTTCTGGAAGGAAGTATGGAGAAACCTCAAAGCACTCAAGCTAGACCTCCCATTTGATCCTGCAATCCCATTACTGGGCATCTACCCACAAGGAAAAAAATCCTTTTATCATAAGGACACTTGTACTAGACTGTTTATTGCAGCTCAATTTACAATCGCCAAAATGTGGAAACAGCCTAAATGCCCACCAACCCAGGAATGGATTAACAAGCTGTGGTATATGTATACCATGGAATACTATTCAGCCATTAAAAAAAATGGAGACTTTACATCCTTCATATTAACCTGGATGGAAGTGGAAGACATTATTCTTAGTAAAGCATCACAAGAATGGAGAAGCATGAATCCTATGTACTCAATCTTGATATGAGGACAATTAATGACAATTAAGGTTATGGGGGGGGGCAGAAAGAGGGATGGAGGGAGAGGGGTGGGGCCTTAGTGTGTGTCACACTTTATGGGGGCAAGACATGATTGCAAGAGGGACTTTACCTAACAATTGCAATCAGTGTAACTGGCTTATTGCACCCTCAATGAATCCCCAACAATTAAAAAAAAAAAAAAAAATTAACATATCAATTAGGATACTTGGGCTGAGAAAGAGAGAAAAGCCTCCATTGAGTGAACAGAGAAATAATCAGGATTCCCAACTGAATTGTGAAGAAATGTTCTGTTGCCAATTATCAAATTTAATTCGCTCTCTGCGTTGTAAGGCAACGTCACAAATACCAAGAAGAGTGATTTTTTTTTTCCAGTTTTATCATAGTATGACTAACCAATAAAAATCGGGTATATTTAAGATGTATAACAGCGTGTTTTATTACATATAAATGTGAAATGACTATCACAATAAATGTAATTAGCATATCTATCACCTCACATAGTACTTATTTTCAGGTGAGAACACTTTACTCTCGTCGCAAATTTCAAATATATGATACAGTATGATTTGCCACAATTACCATACTGTACATTAAGTCACCAGAACTTACTTATAACTGAAAGTTTGTACCCTTTGATAAATAACTTTTATTTCCTCCCCTGCCAACCCATTTTACTCTCTGCTTCTCTGTTTGATTTTTTTTTTTTTTTTTTAGGATTCCACATGTAGGGCGGTGCCTGTGGCTCAAGGAGTAGGGCACCGGTCCCATATGCTGGAGGTGGAGGGTTCAAACCTAGCCCCTCCCAAAAACCGCAAAAAAAAAAAAAAAAAAAAAGATTCCACATGTAAGTAAGACTATACAGTATTTATCCTTTCTCATACTGGATTATTTCACTTAGCATAATATTCGCCAGGTTCATGCACTCTATTTTCTTTATAAATCCCTCCACTGACAAAATTTAGATTGATTCCATCTACACATCGTAGCTGATGTGCAGAATCCTGCAATAAACAGGAGCGCAGATATCTCTTCAGCTTATTGATTTTGTGTCTTCTGGATATAAACTCAGAGGTGTGATTGTTGGATCATATGGTAGTTTCATTTTTAACATTATTTTCCATGAGGGATAATACCAATCCGCATTCCCATCAGCCGTACACAGAGCTGCCCTTTTCTCCATATGCTCAACGACACCTGCTACCTCATGTCTTTTTGATTGTAGCCATCCTCATAGATGTGAAGTGCTAATCTCATTTTGATTTTGATTTTCATTTACCTAATATTTAATAATGTTAAGAAACTTTTCAGTGGGTGGCGCCTGTGGCTCAAGGAGTAGGGCGCCTGTCCCATATGCTGGAGGTGGCGGGTTCAAACCCAGCCCCGGCCAAAAACCACAAAAAAAAAGAGAAACTTTTCATATACTTTGTGGCCATTTTTTATGTCTTCTTTGGAGAGATAACTATTTAGATCTTTTGCTCATTTTTCATTGAAATATTTGTTTTTTTGCTACTGAGTTGTATGAGCTGCTTGTATATTTTGGAACGAGTCCCCAGATTATTTCACAGCCTAATTTTAAGGTGGTTTAGTAGGATGGCGGTTACAATTCAAGCTTTAGAAGTAATATTTTGCCCATATAACCTTGTGCAGATTACTTAATAACTTCCTAAATGTCCTCCTTGGTATAATGAGGATGGCAATTATACCCATCTTACAAATTTAATAAAAACATTTAATAAAAACATTTTATTTTTAATATTTTAAAAAATATTAAAATATCTCTTCACCGAGATCAAAGGAAATCAAGGGAAAATTCAATAGGAGAGTATGGAAATTAAGAGATTCCGCACTAGATGGTTTTTCAATAAACACTGGCAAATTAAAAAGGGCAAGGTGAGTTTGTTTATTTTATTTGAAGGAAGCAGGAAAGAGTTCAGGCCAGATTCATAGGAGAATTGTATTGGATGGAAATTACACATAAATTTAAAATTAATATCATAGAATAGAGGATCTACTTGAAACCAAAATTATAGCTTTAGGCTTCAGTGGACTCTCCCAAATGCCCCATGTTCCTAGATTTCTGAAGCACCACATTGTGGACACAGTATCTCTCTATGACTGTAGGAGAAACAAGACAGATGTGCTGCATTGGCAAAGAAACACCAGGGCATCAGGAGAAGCAAAAACACATGATTGGGCAGTTGACTATGGGGCAAAGTAAGTAGAAAAAAGAGGATAATAAGAAGGCCTGTGAGTAGTAAGAATCAATGAATGCGGTCCATGGTGGCTACTCAAGCTCCTGGTAACATGTCCACACCCAGCCATGAGGAAAGAAGAAGAGAGGAGAAAGGAAGGCAAACCCCCTGTCCCCTCGGAGTTCCCATGACTCATATTTCATTGGCCACAAATTAGTCACACCTAATGGTAAGGAAATCTTGCAATTCAGTCTTCACTCAAGGATGCCATATACTCAGCCTAAAATCAAGAATTTTGTTACCAGTAAAACAAGGGAGAATAAGTATCAGTGGGAAAATAATTGTTTCTGCTATGCCTTCACAGAGGTTCAGACTGTTACCAAAGAATCCAGAAGTTTAAACCTTTTCTCTCAATTCACGGATTAAGAAGGTTAGCAGAAGAATTTGATTTTGGTAGCAAAAATAACTGGGTTCAAATCTCTCCTTTACCGTAAAAGGTACTAACATTAATAGTCTTTCCAAACAGCTTGTCTGCTGAGAGGAAGACTAGGAGTACATGATAGGAGTCCTGGTGTTTGTATCAACTGAAACAATGACTACATAGTTTAAAACAGCGTTTAAAAACTAGCGTTTTAATACCATTACCATTAACCAGCAATCAAATATTTAACTGATGAAGGTGGTAAGAATAAATAAAAATGTCAGCAGTTTGAATGATTCCCCACACATTTAAATAGTAGTTAATGTAGAAAAAGCATTTTGACCTTTATTTTCTCAAAGAACCAATAATTGAACCTATTATCATTAAACAAACTTTCCAGAAGGTGTTGGTGGGGAGAAACATTCACAACTTATTTTTCCAGTTAATGAGATTGACTACTTGTCATAACTGATTCAAACACTGATGCCATAATAATTTCAGACCCTTGAAGAGCACTTTTGAGTTTATAAATTGTTTGCTTGTGTGTTATGCACACATACCATCAAAATGGTAGGTCACTCAGATGTTTTTTCATTTTTAACTCCATTTTTCAAATGAAGAAATTATAGCTGACAGAGGTTGGTTAAAGTTCTTAAATTCACACAGGTATTGAAATCATGGTTCCATGCTTTTTAAACCACTCTTAATTCAGTAATTGGATTACCATTTACATAAAAGCTAGTTTAAACCTAATGCAAAGGATACATATGTTTGTTGGCTGATATGGCTGGAAAAACAAGCTCATGTTTGTCTATGTTGATGTATACTACATACAATTATAAAAATTATGTATAATTAAAAGAGGCATTATATGAATAAATGGGAAAAATAAAAAATGTTAGAAAACAAAGTTATTGGGGAAAAGACAAAGTGTTTCAACAGATGACTAATAACATGCAAACTTCTGTTATGGGCAGTTAGTTCAGCTCAATAATTATAACTTTTATTGAATCAATAATTAGTTGGCTATAGATAAGCAAATGTGAAAATAATTCAGGCTCCTTTGAACAATTTCTAATGTATCATAACTTTAAACGTATAAGCAAGGAGATATATAAACATAATTAGTATCCCATTAGCCCAGAGGTTTTTAAAAAATGTTTGTGAGACCAAGAGTAAAGAGACATAAAATTTATAGGAAGAAGTGTGGTATCTGCCTAGATTCTGTTTTTTCTTTCCATTAATTTTAGTTTCCTCGCTTGGGGGAGCTAACTGCTTTTAAGAAAATCCAGATCCCGGGTGGCGCCTGTGGCTCAAGGAGTAGGGTGCCGGTCCCATATGCCAGAGGTGGCAGGTTCAAACCTAGCCCTGGCCAAAATCAAAAAAATAAAAAAGAAAAAAAAAAAAAAGAAAATCCAGATCCCTTTTATGTACTAGTTTGTGTTTACAATCCCAATATTCACTATGAACTCATTTTCAGAATGAAATTCAAACCCATTGCCATGGCATTGATTATCATTTGTGATCTGGCCACTGCTTATGAATCTAGGACTCTCTCTATTATTCCCATACAATGATCATATTTATTTTCTATTCATAACCTCATTCAATAAAGATTGCCTGACTGACTGCAACTCCCTCTCTTCAAGGCTGGCTTAATTATTTCTCCTACATGCAACCATGACACAGATCAAATGCTACATGGTCTGTAAAATAATTTGTTCATATATCTAAACTACCATGCGTGGAAGCAGAATTCTTGTGCTCCCAGAATCTGGCATGTTCGAAATACATAGTTACTCAAAGATCAAGTACTTCTCCCGTTCATTATGTGCCAGTATGTTTGGGAAAAGCAGTATAGTTGCAGTTATTCACTATTTAATGCAGAAAAATGTTGGCTACGCTTTATTAACTAATATATTTCATAATTTTAACCTTTCTTTTCTTCAAACTCAATATCTATAAGTGATATTTTCATTTTTATCTGCAAAATATATCCCAAATATAAGACCTTCTCTTCATTTTCACTGCTAATAACTATAGTGAAAAACTTATCATCTCATTACAAAATTATGTCAACAGTCTTCAAACAGGTTGGTCTCACTGTGAACACTTCAACTTCTATACAATCTATTAGATTCCTCAGACCAAAATGATCCTACTAACATATAAGTCATGTTGTAATAATCTTGTAAATTCTCTATTCCCTTCCCATAGCATTTAACATAAAATGTAAAGTCATTGCCGTAGCCTCTAACGCTCTTTGTGATTCAGCTCTTGCCTACCTCGTCAACTTCATTACTCACCACTCTTTCTACTTTCAACTATGACACGGCAACATCATCCTTTCCTTTTTCAACTAACAAGTATATTTAAACCCATCTTTACACTGAATGTGGTGGAATGCTTGGTCACCCAAAATCTTCACTTAATTAGATCTTTCTAATATTGCAGGTCTTAACTGTCATAACCTAAGAACTTTCCTCATGTCATTCTAACTTAAAAAATACATCATCTTCTCAATTTCCCTTCCCTTCAAACATGCCATCTCTTGATAACTATTAAGTTCTTCATCTTCTTTATATCTGTCATATGATAAAGATTCAATATTTTCTTGATGGATTGAGCCAGCCAACATAGGAGAACACAGGCATTCAAGAGATAAACTGAGGCTGGCATCTACACAGGGGTGGGAAGGTTGGTCTCAAAGAATGTTAAACTTTACTTTTCTATTTGTACTAATCTGAGAACAGCCCATAGTAGGGTTTTTCATGAATGGATACTGTCTAATCCAGAAAATTTGGAGACATGTAGGCTTTATTCCCATCTACACCATCTACCCATCCATGCATCATTCATCCATCATCTATTTATTCTTTCTCCTTTCATTATATATTCATAAAGTCATACCTTAAAAAGGGCATAGGTAAAACAACAAAATAAACAATTAAAGCACCCTCTGTGGCTCTCTAGCATATACAAGATCGGTAAAATTTAGGGGGTCAAATATAAACGATGGAGGTAAAGGCATTAACTCCTTCAACTACATTGAAGTTGTGCTTGCTCCATGACACCAACTAGTTCATTAGAGAACTAGGGACAGGCACAAATGTTGTTAAGATCCCTCTTCCATTTTTGTGGGTTGGATTTAGACATGTGTCACCTAATACATCTACTCTAAATACTTATTTAAAAATCTTTATTTTAGGTATTTGTTTGATATATTATTTGAGGTAAATTGCTACTATTTGGTTTTGGCAACCAACCTACAAATAGGTTGTTCAAATTTGTAAAAATGTTTAGTAAACATAAATTATTTTTTTATTTTTAGAGTCAAAACTAAATTTTATGGGGAAAAACAGCTCTTTTCAGTATGTTCTGAAAAAAATTGTTAATATGACTGTTATAAAATATTGCTAGGAGATGTGTTTTGATTGTTTAAAGTTCTTCTAAGATTCATCTTAGGTTGTGCACTATTTGATTCAATGATTCAAATGATATTTAAATGCATAGAGGTATGTATATGCATATGTTTTAAGTATACAAATATTTGTGTTGTGATTTTTTTGAATAATGAGTTTATGTGTGTTATAATCATCAAACCTGATTTTAGAATGGTAAAAGGGCGCATTCATACAGTTTGACATGTGACTCTACATGGGTAAAGAGTACATTTGTTAAACATTGAATTAAAATGTTAGACATGGGATAAATCAGACATCTTCTGAGATTTGGAGAAGAAATCTCTTGGAATTTGATAATAAGTAAATAAATGTAAATCTTAAAAGCAAACATCAATAACTGATACAAAGTAAATATCACCTCACAGTGGGAACATCCAAAACAAAAACAGATTCCCCACAAATTCTAGCATGATTGTATGACAATGGCAATGAGAAAAATTGGAAATGCAGTCCCTGTGAATTTTAGTTCACACAGGTAATTTACAAAATGAAAGAGTATGGATTACTTAGTGCAATTCCTTATGTGTTTATGGCCAGCCATTCTTGACTCCCTTCAGGGTTGTGAAACAGTGATTCATCATCCTTCAGAAATAGGGCTCCTCTTTTGCTTCTCCCTCATCTGTTGACTTTCTTTTTTTTTTTTTTTTATTGTTGGGGATTCATTGAGGGTACAATAAGCCAGGTTACACTGATTGCAATTGTTAGGTAAAGTCCCTCTTGCAATCATGTCTTGCCCCAATAAAGTGTGACACACACCAAGGCCCCACCCCCCGTTGACTTTCTTATTTAGCTTCCTTGTAAGTATGATTCCTAAAAAGAATAGATTTAATCAGAAGTTGACCTTTGATACTAGTCATAACTACTATTCAAACACTACAAGATTATCATATAAGTCAATATCACCTTTTAAAAATAAAGCCCCATGAACCAATATAAGCATAAGCAGCAAAATTCTTTCAGGAAGAAATTTCAAGGTTCTATTTCACTATTTGCCTTTATGGGTTTAAGCACAAGCTTGACTTAATGTGAATGCAGTTTGCTGTGTTTAATTACTATCATTATTATTATTACAGATACAGTAGTAATTATCTCTTCCTACTGTCTCATTATGTTTTGATCAATTCACATAATAAAAGTTTACTGTAAATATAAGGTTAGGTAACATTCAAGAAAACATATAATTATGGAATATATAATCATATACAGTCTAAACAGCTGAATATTTCCCAACATTTCTAACAATTAAATGTTTAGAAAGTAAAGAATTAGCTGCTTTTAATAACATACATGCAGTTCTGTAGGCAACGGCTACAGAAGGCTTTATTTGTTGACCTAAAATTACTTTACTTCTGTTATATTAATAACATCTAGGTTTCTGCAAAAAACCTGCTGGCAAAAAAAAAAAAAAAATCTTTCCAGCTTTATTAATGATTCATATGGCAGTTTCTGAAGAGACAAGTCCCACAGAGAAGGAGCACTTGATTAATGACCTGGAAACACTTTTCCTTTTCAGCTGATTAAATAAAATTGACTGGATTTTTACATTTTTATAATAAAATGACCCGCAGGGCTGAGATGACACAGTGAAAGCAGCATGTTCACTCTTCAGCAGATTTTTATTTTGTCACTTGTAAAAATGAAAGGGCTAACCACCCAAGCAGAAAAATGCACTTTATCATCGTCCACGGCTGCCGTGCTGATGAACGCTGCATACAAATAGAGACGTGTGGAAGAAAATATATAGTGATCGTATTCAGCACAATTTTGTCTAATGATGACTAAAGTCTTCCTAAGGCTAGAAACTGTGTCATTAAATTATTATTTAAAAAGAAAAAACCTAGAATTTTTTTAAAAAAGAGACTTTAATCATTACCTGCAATCTTCAGAGGAATTCAGTGTGAGGTGAGTAGGATTATTAGATACCTTACTCTAAACTGTCTACGTTTAGGAGGATTATTAGATACCTTACTCTAAACTGTCTATGTTCCTGGCCAAAGGGATTCTCTTTGGAAACCTAACTTTTGTTCTTATGTTCACTTAACAAGCTCACTGACAGCCCCAGGCAAAACTGTGAAGTAGGTAAAAGTATTTTTTCTTTCAATTCCCATAGCACCAATTTCTTTGTTTTTCTCTCAGAGCAGTTTCGGCCAAGATCTGAGCTCCCTAACTTGGAACCCACCTCTTGCTGTTTCCTGGCTCCCTAAATCCTTGTTAAATTGCCCAAACCAGTCATCTCCCTTAAACTGGTGCTTTTGTTAGTCCCTGCCTCCCTCCTCTAGGCCATGGCCTCTATTGGTCTCTATTCTTTGGGATAGAATCCCATATTAATCTTCTCCTTTAGAATGGTGCTTTTGTTAGTCCCTGCCTCCCTCCTTTAGGCAAAGGCTTCTATCTATCTCTGTTCTTTAGGGTAGAGTCCCCAAGCCCATTACCTTAAGTAATCTCAAAAGGAACTCTTCCTTAGCTCTTAAGTTCAGGAAGGACACTCTTTGGAGTAATTATCTTGTAGACTAGAAGTGTCTATACCTTAGCCCTTTATTTAGCCACTGGCAATACTCTGGCCTAACAATTAAATGCAAAATGAGAAACTCACAAACTCTGGGTACTTTTGAAAACTCCAGAATTCCTTCAGCACCAAGCTGGCTTTCCCACATGGCAAAGATATGGGAAACTGAGTTGGTACACAGGCTCACCACATCTTCCCTTCCCGTAGACTATTTGACATGAGGTTAAGTGTCGTTCACTTGATCTCGTGACTAGGGCTTCTGTTTCTCTCTTTGATATAATGTGCCTTTGAATTTGTGACCTTTGAATTTGTGAGTCTTGACCAATATCTAAAGTATTCATTCTGGCATGTAGTCCCAGCTACTTGGGAGGCTGAGGCAAGAGAATCACTAAAGCCCCAAAAGACTGAGGTTGCTTGTGAGCTGTGACGCCACGGCACTCTACCAAGGATAGAGTGAGAATCTGTCTCAAAAATAAATAAATAAATAAATAAATAAATAAAGTATTCATTCTGACCCCCAAAATGATATTTGTGCAATTTTATATTTTTCCTCCTTCAAAAAAAAAATATATATATACACATTATATATAATACGTGTGAGTGAATGAGTAAGTGTGTGCATAGAATTTCCCTTGCCGTGTAACCCAATGAAACAGTAGCATTAGAATAATTTTTAACTGGTATGAGTAGTAGACAAGCAGCACCATAGAATGCCAACATGATAATTGATATTGGGAATAGATATAAATTTTCCATATCTTTAGTAATTCTCTGTCCTTCCAATTGGATTGATAGTCACAAAACTCAAATCAGTTAATTAAGCAAGTGGATCACTTTATATTGGACTGCTAATAAACTCAGAGAAGACTGGTATTAATTATAAGAGGTATAACCTAATTCTTTGTACCCTCAATGATCCCAAACAATAAAAAAAGAACATACAAATGACACCACAGAATCTTAACAACAACAAAAAAAGTATGGCAATGAAGAGAGCCAAAGTGTTAAAAAAACTTTTAAAAACTATGGGGAAAATCTACTTGTCTTCTTTTTCTTTTTCTTTTACTTTATGCTTTATTTTCACAAGAAGAAAAAAGGAAAAATCACTAAGAAATACCACCTGTTGACCTTGACCTTGGACAATACTGTTCAGCCAAAGCCACCACTCTATGATATCAAGTCACTTTTTCTACTATGGAGTATTGGGATCCTCAGTGAGCACATAAGAAACTATACTTCAAGGACACCATTGTGGTTAAGATAAACTACTATATAAACTACTTCAAGGTTAAGGTTACTATATAAACTACTTCAAGTTTAAGATAAACTACTATATAAACTACTTCAAGGTCACCATTGTGGTTAAGATAAAGCTACATTATTGCTCTTACATCATTAAAATGATATAGAAATAACCTGGTTGATTCTGTTTTCTGATGTAAAATTAACAATAATAATAATTCAGTATGTGTAACTTTATATCTCTATGTGATACATCTTTTAGTTCTTAGTACTTTCAAAGTATTTTGCCATTCATTAATTCTCCCAGATTAGCATGAATAGGAAAAAAAGTGAGTCCTGTGGTGGCAGGAACTTTGATCTACTTTGCAACTGCTGTATATCTGACCTGAGAAGAGTACTAGCAAATTGTCCGCACTACCAATAACCATTTGTTATTTAATGAACATAGTGGCTAAATGTAAGGTAAACTCTCAGACTCTCCAATCATCAAGCATTTATAGAGTCACTAGTAAATTTCAAGCCACCTGATTTTGGGGGGTCCTTTTCAATTCAATAGTTACCTGAATCTGAATCAGCATGACTGGTACAAAAATGTTGCTACAAATATGATTTTGTGTCTGAAGGAGCATTCAATATTACATTCAATGCAAGAAATCTATCAAAATCATTAGATCTCTCATAAGTATTAAGTGATAAAAAAAGTGCATTAACACTTGCTTATGAGTTTACTGTCTAGTCTTACTGATAGTTTTATTTTACCTTCCATTTATTTACAACATTACTTAATAGTCATTAAGCTTCAATATGGAAAAGAATTTATGTATCTGGTCCCCTTGCTACACTCTTTTCTTCATGTTAATCCTTTCTGTTTATAGTCGCTAGTGTGTATGTAACTTACATCATATTGATTAAATCGTATATTTGCAAATATAAACATTTCTGTGTATTTCATATGTCTTTCTCTATACACACACACACACATATGTATAATACATTCCTTAAGTAAGGTTATTTCTAAATCTTCCCAGGGTAATTGAAGACTGTTTTATTTCTATTCATTGCAGTATCAGTTTAGCTGTTTTGAGTTACATAATGATTTTAGCTTTGAAGTTAAAGGTCAGCTTCAGGGCAAGGAGCACTTTACTGTGAAGCTGGAAATATAAAGAAGTGTGAATAAAACTGTTCATGACCCTCTGAGTCTCTGTGAGCCTGGACTTAAGCAGGAATTTGAAGGATGTCAAATGCACACTCACTTCAACAGGCCATTATAAATGCCACGCAAGTCTCCATAGCATGCAATAAGGCTGGTGACACTGGACACATGTAGGGCGCCTACAGCAAAACCATGAGAAAATTGCATTTCCATGGAGATCTCTGAGGAGCCCAAAGCCGTTTACAGATTTCATTCTGAATCCATTTGTGTAATTCCTAAATGTGTTCTGCCAAATTACAAAGGAATAGATTATATCCCAACTTTTATAGATAGAGAAACGACGCTGAAGAAAAGATAAGTATTTTAGTGACAACTACAGAGAATACTTTTAGAACTGTCCTTGTACATGACATTTTCACACCGCTGCCCTTTTGCTTTGTGAGTGAGAGCACGCTCCCACTATGCAGACACTGAGGGAGGCCTCGGAAAACAATTTCATGCAGCTTTCACTTTCAGGTTTATAAGCTCTCAGAAAAAGTTCAGAAGTTCAATTTGATGACATAATAAGAAGTTCAAGGGTTCACAGTCTATGAGTGAAAGTAATGCCATGAAATTAAGGCACGTAGGTTATTTTTCCCTTTCATATGCCAAGAAACAATTCTGTTTCTAGAAGGACAGAAAATTCGAGAAAAATGCTGCTTAGGCATTTTTCCATTTTTATTTTACATCAAATTTTCAAAGAAGAATGGAAATAAGGGGGAAGTGGAAAAAAAACGAGACATGATCAGTGTCGTAGGATGTGAAAATACTGGCATTTCACTATCTTCTGGGTGTGAATCTTAAGGGACGCTGCCAGCCCTGAAAGTCTAGGTACTGCGTTTGGCCTCAAGGTTCGATTTTCTAAATCCCTTTTGTTGAAAAAAATCTCCCCACAAAGCAACTTTCTCTCCACTGAGAAAGCATGTCTTTCTTCCAAATTACAACGTTCTGGTTTTCACAAGTCAAAATTAAGTTTTTAATACTTGTAGGTAGATCAGTTTCCACTCCTTAGCACTTATAAAATGCTAAAGTCAAGGTTAGCCTCACTTTCATACTTTTACAACACTAAAAACATCAGTAAAGTTCATATTGTTAAACTTAATGAATTCCTAATAAATTAGAATCTAAAAAATAATGCTACTTTAGTCTTTAGTCTACAAATATAATGGATTAGGTTTTACCATTTCCATGACATCTAATACATGTATTTCAATTTTTAGAACAAAATCATCTTATTTATCAGGTATCTTTTTTAACAAAGAACTCCATTTATATAGCATCCAGCTTCCTGATTTTCAAAACTCAGAATACAACAAGATGAAATACACAGCACAGGCCCTAGATATTGAACCATCATATATGGGCAGTGGGGCAAGGTCTGTAATAGCAGCAGCACAGAAATGATGTCAGTGGCCCTTGCACCAGGGGACGGAGGCATGCGTATATATTGAAATGATTTTGCACAGTCATAGTGCTCAGTTTATACAATTAGAGATGTTCTCTCTCCTCAAATCTCCATCCACAATTATGGAATGTGAGATTAGTTGTCTAGGATAGGCTTTTGTGAAATTTCGATGAGTTCTATGAATCCCTGGACATTTTGCAGTGTGTGTGTGTGTTTAACAAAGAACTCCACACATACTGTGTGTGTGTGAGAGTATGTGTGTGTACGCACACATGTTTCTTTCCAGGGAGAGGGTGCATCATTTGCCTCAAGATTTTTAAGAAAATTCATATTGAAAGGGGGTTGGGGGCGGGGTGTGGACTGGCCTGGGGGCAGTATGACCTGCCTTTCCACCCAGGGTTTGAAACTAGGAGTTGCCCTGGTCTGAGGCTATCACTAAGGAATTATTTAACTTCAGGCCAGTGGCCTAATCTCTTCGTGTCTCAGTTTTCGCAATCATGAGATGGGGGAAATAAGACGCTGCACCTGCCCTTTTCAGCTCATAGGCTCTGTTGAGGATCAATCAAGAATTTGTAAGGAAACCCTTTGCATTAAAGTGTTCCACAAATACACAGCCTAAGGGGATTATCTCTGCTGCTCTTTCCTGCATCCTCGCTCCCTAACCTTCACCCCCTCACTAACTTGCTGTGAGCAGCCCAGTCCTCACAGTGAATTCCCCCCTTTAACAGTAAATAACACTGCACCATGTGCTAAATACAAAGTGTTACCAATTTTCACATTGCTGAAGCATGGAGGATGTTAGTAGGCTGCACCTTCATGGATATGTCCAGGTCTTCTCTAGTAAACTTTCTTCTTCCACCCAAGATCCTGCTCTGTTCATTTCCTGGGTCCCCCCTTTCCTCCAAGACCGGGTGGCGGCACTCCCTGAGTATGCTTCCTCAGAGCTCTCTTCCGGTCTGTCCTATAGCACTTACCAAGTTACAATGTCCTTATTTATTTGCTGGGCCATTTATCTCACTAAACCTTCAGCACCTTCTTCCCCTCATTCCTCTTCAAATAAACCCTCAAACAACCATTGCCCCGTGCCATGTACATAGCACACATGTGGTGAAGTAGTTGTTGAATAAGTAAATTGATATAAACTGCATTTCTAGGGAGAAATCTATATAAAATATGCTGCAATTTTCTGAAAAAGTACAAAACCTTTCTGCAATTTTGCTATATGGGGTATATACTGCATATGCTACCAAATGGCACAATTTTCTAGTAAAGAATATTTTCTGTGACTTATTTTAACTCTATTTTAGTATCTTTCGTGGCCAATATATTTAGTGTTTTCTTTTTCAAAGCAAAAGTAGTTCCTTAAACTTGTCAGGTTCATTTTAATTTTGGATGCATCCCTTATAGAATTTTACATACATTGCTTCTGTTTGAAAACAGTATGTTTAGCCAAAATTTCAAAGCACCGTTATATATACATTTAAAATGTAATAAAAAGAATCGAAGATTATATTAAAATCTTAATGCTAAGAGCATGTTACTTACCTTTAAGTAGCTGGTCTACTTATGTTCCTATCTCCCAGGACTCTTCCTATCATAAAGAGGGAATAGGAGTAAAATTTGTCTCAGATGGTGGCTCGCAGTGCTAAAAGCAGTACCTCGTCTCACCCCTATTCGTATACTGATTAGAGCCTAATTTGGGTTCCTTTACTAGTAGTTTACTAAAGACTGTGGACAAAAATAATCAGTCCTTCTAGCAAGGACAGAGTGATTAAAACCCTTCACATGAGATTTTCATGGCTCCTGGTTTCAACTTCAGGGCTCCAGTTCAGTTCAGTCCTCCCACCACCGATCCAACATTGGTCCTATCTGCCAATGAGCAGAATTCTAGGTACTCTCTCCTGAGATCTGTTCCTCCAAACATAAGTTTCCTTTTGACAATGGCCTACAGTCTTATTACTAATGGAGGAACACCAGAAATTTCACCCTAAAATATGAATACATGGTATAGAGAATATTTTGAATTAAGGCCCTTAGAGAGTAAAAGACCATTGGAAAGGGCTTTCTGTTATCTGCATAAACTTTACAGAACTCATCAAAATATCAAAGGGGAAAATTTTGACTTCCCTCCCTCTCCCTGATATGGCAACATATTGGAGAGATCCAGAATGGAACCAGACCTGCCCCAAGTCATTTTAAACACAATACTTGTATCTTAGGTTAATTTACAAATCAATCTGTTTCTCCCATCTATTCATCCTCTTTAACAATCAATTATTGAACCCATACTCCACATTTTCCCCTTCCTTTCTGAAAGGTGTGTATAAAAATATCTGAACATCATTGAGATATTGGGTAATTGTTTTTGCAACTTCCCCCCATGAGCTTGTAAATAACATTTTTGTAAATAAACATTTCATTATTAATTTGCCTTAATTGTGAGTTGATTTTTCAGTGAACTTTCAGGGGAAAGGAGAAGTTTCCCCTCATCCCCACACTACACAATAATAATTCAGCAATTTCAACATCTCGGCTTCAGAGTAGGTTGCAAGTAATCATACCTATTGGTATGTGACTATAATATTAAATATATAGTTGAAAACTGTATTTGTATAAAAAGTTTAGCTCTCCCAATTTGTTCCTTATTTTATCGAGCATTGCTGGTTTTTGCAAAGGATCTTGTTTTTTAAACTCATCATGGCCCAAACTTTAGAGTTGAGTAGAAAGAAAGAGTATGCTGAAAGAAAGAACTGAAGTTTGAAGTGGGAGACACCTCTAATTCTTTCTTATTTTAAGGATAGAGGCACTGCAACTTGACCAAAGAACAAAATAAAGAATGAAAATAAGTGCCCGGTCTTAAGCTCAGCATGAGCAATGGTAGGTTAATCTAGTAATTAATAAAATTAGTTGACATATAGTCATTTAACGTATGTATAAGGTCTATAGTGATGTTTTGATACACATAATGTATATTGATTAGATTATAGTATGCACTAAAATAAAATCTGAAGGCTTCTTCCCCAGCAGCTGACTGACCAAACCCTCTCTTGGCCCTAAAACTGAGTTTTTAACCATGAGAAAGGAGTAAGACAAGCCCCATTATGCCCCCTCCCTTTTGAAGACAACCTTTATAACTGATTAACAGGCCTAAGCCATTCAAGACAAACCTGCAGGTTCTCAACATACATAACCAACATCTTGAGTCCGGTAGATGGCTGGTGGCTTGTCTCTAACTAACAGACTCCTATCTTAACTCAAGCATGCTTTTCCATTAATGACTTTTGGTCTTTTTTGACAAAGTCTAACTCTCTCAGCCAATTGTCCAATAAAGAATTTTTAAACCCTCCGATAATCTGTAAGCGCCTCCTTGAGATGGCCCACCTTTTAGGCCCAAACACATGTATGCCTTCCACGTATTGATTTATAATTTTACCTGTAATTCCTGAAATGTATAAAACCAAACTGTAACCCAACCGCAGTGCGTCCACTTGCTCAAGGCTTCTTGGGCATGGCTCTGGGCCATAGTCCTCAAAATTGGCTCAGAATAGTCCTCTATAAATTATTTCACAGGGCATGGTTTCCTCTCTCTTGACAAGGGTAATTGGCATATCCGTCATCTCAAACTTTATCATTTCTTTCTGTTGGGAGCATTTAGTATCTTCCTCCTAGCTCTTCCAAGCTTTAGAGTAGACTATTATTAATTGCAGTCATCCAATACAGAACACTAGAACTTATTCCTTCATACTAGTTGTAATTCTGTAACCTTTTGATAAATCTGTCTCTCTTCTCCCTTCCCCCTACTTTTCCCAGACTCCAGCATCCTGTTCTTTTTCCTTGCATGTGATCAACTGTTTTTTAGTTTCCAAATATGAGTAAGAACATGTGCTGTTTAACCTCTGTTCCTGGCTTATTCCTTTTGGTATAATTTCCTCCAATTCAAGAAAGTATAGCCAATTAATTATCTTGAGAGTGTGGTGCTAAAAGTATAAATCTATCACTGTGCTCATGAGTGGTCACATTCCACTGTTTTCACATGAACTTAGCCAGATGTTTACTTATGTACCTCACTCTAAAGTCTCCCCTCACCCAATAGGGCAAGACATTTTCCTTCTACTTCTAATATTGACTGAAATCTGACTTTCCCAATACCAAATGCTTTAAATGCACTGAATTTTCATCCACAGAAGATGTTTTGTCGTGGAGTCTGGCGTCTTTGCTTAGACTGTCTCTCTTGCATGTTCTTCTTCATGGACTAACAGGAGTCTTCTCCACCCCAACCAACCCCCACTTTAGTGTGAAGAAAACCTCACTGGGACCAATCTAAGTATATGTGGGAGCAATAATTTGTGAGTATTTAAATTTTGGCAGAATTATTACTTACATTACCAACTCAAAAAGTTTCCAATTTTATTGAGAATGACCACAAGAATATCTTAATTTTAAAATCATCCACGGCACTGGTTATATAGCATCGTCTTAGTCATCATGCATTGTAAATTCTGGTGCCATGTTCCTTTTTTCCCCAAATCTATTTGTAAACTTCTGAAGAACGCAGGACAATCCCAGAGTTATAGGTTTTCCACCCTTGTCTTTTTATATATTATATTCATGCATTCCATTCACCCTCGAAGAGGTGTTTTGAAACTCCTGGGACAAACAAAAACTCTTCTGGTAATCTCTTTCTCTCAAATGTTATGCTATATGTTACAAGAAGAAATACTATAAAGGTAATTTGTAGGTGACCTTCAAAAGTTGTAAAACATGATTATAATTTGTCTTACCTAGAACAAAGATCTATTGCTCTTTCTTCATTAAAAATATGTATCAAATATTGATCACAAAAAGAGACATAATTTCTTTAAGGAATTTATGTATAATATCACAACTATGACAAACAAAGAGGTTCATAGTGATATGATAGAAAGTAATAGAAATTTGACTTACATGGAAAGATTAAAGAATGCATCCTTAAAAAGTTAACATTTTGAGATAGCCGAGAATGGCCAATGTTTATCTAAATAAGGAAGAAGTAAGGATCTCTCTTTATATAGAGACTAAGGACCTGAAAGAAGGTTAAAGTGGTTAGAGAAAACAGACCAGACAGAGGCATAATTCAAGATGAGTTTGGGAAAAAAAAAAAAAAGTATAGACCTGATAGCTAGTGTCTTATAGGCTGAGCTCAGATATTTGTGTTTATCCCAAGAATTATAGGATACAACTGAAGGGCTTTAAGCAACAGAGGTAGGGAATGGAATATGAGGAGGGAGGAAGAATGCAACCCTATGATTAGAGGTGTATTTTTTGTTTTAACAGATTTGTCTGTCTATATTAAAAAGGCAGATTTCACTAAGGCACCAGCCACATACACCTGAGTTGGTGGGTTCGAATCCAGCCTGGGCCTGCCAAACAAAAAATAGCTAGGTGTTATGGTGGGTGCCTGGAGACAGGAGAATCACTTGAGCCCAGGAGTTGGAGGTTGCTGTGAGCTGTGATGCCATAGCACTTTACCCAGGGCAACAGCTTGAGGCTCTGTCTCAAAAAAAAAAAAAAAAGCAGATTTGAGAGATGAAAGAATGGAGAGCTTAATGACTTAATTAAGATACCAAATTTTTAAGGTAGGGGAGGTGAAACGGGTACCTGGCTTTACAGAATCCAAAGCAGGGAAGATGGTAAGTTAGATTAGCATAGGGGCAGTGAATCTGAAGTAAAGTGAAAACATGAAGAGACAGTTGGGAGATAAAGTCACAGGCAGAGTGCATGGGTCATAGATAAGGTTTATGGAGAAGGTTGAAAAAGACTCACAGTTATGACGTGAGCTATTACATTTGAGTTCCATTTCCTGAGAAAGAGGAGAGTGGAAGAGGAAACAGGTTTCAAGAGAAAGACTATGAGTTGGAAGCTAAAATATGTGAGTAGTAGCAACACAAAAAATAATGGCCTTCATGAAGATTAATTAAAAATTGGCATATAGGTTGAATTGAGTGTGGTAATAATGGAAATAATAAGAACACTTTTATAATGGTCCAGGTGGCAAATATCAAACATAATCAAACCAAATAAATAGGTAAAAACAACAATAAATACTAAAATTTTTCATGCTAAATTAAATAGTAGATGATTTGCAAAAAGGAATGAAAGAAAGCACTATTTAGACAAAATGTGTTAGAAATTAATTCTTTCTTTCGAAATAGGATTTTTTTGTGTTATCCTAAACTACTTTTTGGGTAACAGCTTATTTAAATATTGTAAATTAAAGTGAAAACAATTTTTCACGCATAGGGTGTGGTTTGAAAACCAGGACAGACAAAACTTTTTATCAAGACAGTGAAGTTTCTTTCGGTTGTCTCTGAATTCCTGGGCTATTATCTTGTTCTTCTTTGCTATACTATTCCATTTCTCCCCTTTCCCCTGTAGTCATTTCTAGTAGACTATCGTTAGCTTATAACCAAAAATAAACTCTTAGAAAAAGTGTGTTTACTAAATACATATTCATAGAAAAAAGTGTTTATTTGGTGTACCTATTAAAGATCCACCATCTATTTGCCATTGTATGAAACTGCAGGTGTTTTTTAAGTTTAAAAACAAATTTGTAGTTTTCAGAAAACTTGTAAGAAATTTTTTCATCTCTGATTAAAAAAAAAAAAAGGAATACGACACTTGAGACTGCCTTTCTCTGACTTATATGGGTCCAAGTGATATAGTGACACCTGTAATTATGTCAGTCACCGTGTAGTCAGAGGGTCCAGCCTGAGGTCAAAGTCAGGACACTGATGACAGCAAATAGGAAGAGTGAAAGAATATGGGAGCTGATGGACAGAATTAAGACACTCAATTATTAAGCCCTGCAATGTCTTACCTACAGATTACTTTTTTGTAAGATGATAAATTTCCACATCATTGAAGCCATTTGTGTTTGCTTCTAATAAAAAGACATTTTTTCTTCCTTTCCTACAAACCCATTTTTTCTTCCTTTCCTACAAACTCCAACTTTCCTAAAGTGACATTTTTTACGAATTGACTAACTTTTGAATAGTAATATTAAATGACTTATAAATGATTAAAAATAACTGCCTTTAATCCATATCGCTAATTCATTTGGTTTACAAGAGTACAAATGTACACAGAGACATATTACAAAACCATGATCTTCAAAATTCAACATAAATAAGGGAATTAAACACTACAAACTTAGTCTCTAATTAATGTAAAATCATTATCTTGGTGTAATTCCTATATCTATGTTGATTCATAGTGTCTATATCTGCTTTAGCAATAAAGGTTCGGATAATTTATTTGGATAACAATGAATGTATATCCTAAAGCCCAGTTATTGATAAATATAGGCTAGTAGCATGATTAATGAACATATACTTCACTATGTACTGTAGGCTTAACAAAATATCCTAGAAAATAATAAATTTAAAGAAAGTGGCATTCAAATTGTGTTAACTTAAATCTAAAAATTAGAAACAATTAAAATAATAACTCAAACAAATTAACACAGGGATTTGAGAAAATAAATAGAAAGTATAGATGAAATTATTATACAAGGTATAGATGAAAACATGAAATTTATGAATTTATAACACGCAAGTTAGCATGTTCATTGGCATTAAGAGATGAGCATTTGCAATTAATTGTGATGACAGAAAACACTAACTTTGAACCTGAATTAAGTGAAATATTATTACCTCTCCCCCAAAATATTATTTGTCTCATAAATAGACCCAAGTTACAAAAATTTATAGTGAAATTATTTTAATTTCACCAATTAAATATCCATGGAAATTTGTTTTCTCTTATTATATAAAGTACCTATATAATATGCTAAATTTTGCTTATTGCCCATCAAAGCCTAAAACTTTTTTATGTTTTGGCCTTTTGCATAAAAAGTTTGTCTAAACTCCTTGGTATGCTATGCAAAGCCTTTCTGATCTAAGTGCTTTCTACATTTCCTATAACATGTTCTACCAATTCGCACCCCATGGACTTCTGTTATAGCATTGGGTTTCTTATACATACACACAGATAATAAAGTCTGAGAAACTCATTGCTGATAGATAACATTATTGAAAAAATTATAAAGGAAAATTTTGTCTTCCTTTATAAACTGATATATCAGTTTCCTTATTGGTGCTGCAACAAATTACCACAAACTTAGTGTCATAAAATAACACAGATTTATTCTCTTATAGTTCTGGTATCTGAAACAAATGTTGCAAAGACTAAAATCAAAGAGTCAACGGGGCAGTTCCATCTGGAGGCTCTGGGGGACCTGCTTCTTGATTCAGCTTCTGGAGACCATAAGTATTTCCTGACTGGTAGCTATGTTTTTCCAGTCTCTGCTACCATTGTCATATGGCCTTCCTCTCCCTCGTGTCTCTTGCCTCCCTGTTTTAAAGGCCCTTGTAGGCCGGGCACGTGGGCTCACACCTGTACTCCTAGCACTCTGGGAGGCCAAGGTGGTGGATTGCCTGAGCTCACGAGTTTCAGACCACCTTGAGCCAGAATGAAACCTTGTCTCTAAAAAAATAGCCGGGCATTGTGGCAGGTGCCTGTAGTCCCAGCTATTTGGGAGGCTGAGACAAGAGAATCACCTGAGCAAGAGTTTGAGGTTTCCGTGAGCTATGATGCTACAGCACTCTACCAAGGGTGACAAAGTGAAACTCTGTCTCAAAAAAAATAAAGAAAAGAAAAGAAAGGCCCTTGTGACTACATTGAACCTACCCAGATAATCAAGGATATAATAATCTCTCCATTGTAATCTCCTTAATATCATCCAAGTTTCTTTATCCATAAATGGTAATATTCCCAGGTTCCAAGGGATATAACCAAGGCATCTTTGGAGTAGCCATTATTTAGCTTCCTACACAGAGCAGTTGGGCAATAAATCATTTCGGGTAGGTAAATTTTCCAGAGAGCTAATATTTTATCCTTGTTTCTTATTAACCAAATTATATTGAATTGACATAATTTTGAAATATAGCAACTACTTCATAAGTTTTTATGCACTTTTCTTTCTTGACAAATTAAAATGACCTCTTTAGATATTATTTTATTATGTAAAATATAATGAAGACACAGGGTCTAATGATGTAGAGAGGACAATTTCCCCTATAATTAGGTCCTGTTCTAGCATTTTATATTTGATTTCTATTCTTTATACACTTGCACATAAGTAAATCTTTTCATGGTTTCTATATTTACCCTTCTTTGTTCATAGCATATCACAATGGTTCTCAAAGGTGTGGTCTCTGAACCAACAGCACCAGCATCATCTGAAAACCTGTTAAACATACACATTCTCAGGGACCAATTTAGACTTTCTGAATTAGGAATTTTAGGGGTGATATAGTGAATTTCTGAATTTTGGAGAATCATAACTATTAGAAGAATCTGTGTCCCACACAGATCCTCTCAAACCTTACCGCAGTAGAACATAAAAGCTCAGACTTTCACTCGTTTGAGAGCCTTCTCGTGGCCATAACTCATGCTGCCACGTGGAGGAGAAATGCCGGGAAATTAACAACCACTGGGAGCAGCCTGCAACTGCTGCTCCCGATAAAAGAAAATGTATGTTTTATAACTGCCACACTTCCTTTCTGTTCAAGAGTTGCTGTGAAAAGAACCTTGCCTTTCAGAGGAATAAGGCCGAGGCACATATTCTTGTGAATTATTAATACTGATAATAGGATTAACATCTATTTACCCACAAAGGCAACTGGTTTGGTCACTCACACTTAATTGGCTTTTTTCTTTTTTAGTAACGTCCCAGCATATCCTGGGGCCATTTTGGAGAAAAATGACTTATACTCATCCTTATCTCGGTGTCCACTGCTTGGAACAGCCAACCTTAAAAAAAAAAAATTGTATAATTTGGGCAGAAGGGAAATCACAGTTTTGAAGTTTAAAGTGTGGCCTTTAAATGGTTTCATCTTCAAAACAGTTCCACTATAATAACAAGAGATAAAAGAGAAAAAAGATTAAGGGATGAGGATTCGAGTATTACAATATAGGAGTGAAATTGAGCAAAAAATAAATTTCAGCTGAATATGGGGAAAAATTGTTTCAATGAGCAAGTCCTTTAGACAATAAAATAAAAGAAAATGTTCTTGGCACAGTAGTAGAAGTCCTATTGTTTGAGGTGTTTAACTCTAGATGCAATGATGTATTGAAAATAACAATGCCAAATGGCGGTGGATGGGCCTGATAACCTGAGAGGTCTTTTCTGGCTCTAATATCTATGATTGTATGATTCAATTCAAATGCAGTAGTTTACTGTATCTCCAGTGCGTAATACACTTCGATTGTGAAGTACTACAATTTCAACACTAATACATTTGAAGTGACAGACATGTCACCTAAGTACCTAGAAGAGGTGTTTGAAGTGCTCCAGAAACAAACCTCCCCCCGTGGATATATTTATATACATCCCTAATCCTCCATCAAGGCAGACGTCGTACCCATATGCAGTGGTA
This sequence comes from Nycticebus coucang, assembly GCF_027406575.1. Lineage (NCBI taxonomy): Eukaryota > Metazoa > Chordata > Mammalia > Primates > Lorisidae > Nycticebus > Nycticebus coucang. The sequence continues at coordinate 155,369,242 of NC_069780.1, read as the reverse complement.
GTTCATTAACAGGGAACGGCATTAAATCATCTAAAAGTCCGTGTGCGTGAAATTATTACACAAAGAAACAAACTGAATCTTGCTAATTTCATGTAAAATAATGTTTGTCTGTACCAAGACCCTGATCAAAAAGCATGTAGATGACTACAATTTCAAAGGAAGTCTGTCTCTATCAACATCCAAATCACTGAACTGAGAAATTTACAGTGTATAAGTGATGTTGGGAATTTTGCTATTACGTCTCTATTTAGTGATATAACACTTGTGACTAGCCTCTGAAATATGCCAGCCATGTCATTCCTGGCTGAAAAAAGGAAAAGAAAGTTCTCTGGTAATCCTCTCTTTGAGGAATTAGGAATTTCCTCTCTTTGAGGAAAACTCTATGCTGTTTTGTTTTTTTTTATTTTGGTTTGGGGGGGGTGTGAAATAGAATTCTTGAATTAACAGGTTACTTTTTGATTACTAGTGAATATGAAGGAAAATCAAAAGGGCCTTGATTGCATGAGTTCCATTTTCGTGAATAGAACTTCCTTGAAGACAGTGGCGCCACTCAGCCTAGATTGTGGGACATTCAACAAGTTAATAAAGCAACTTCAGAGAAGCCAGGATAGAGATATCACAGGTAGTCAGTGTTTCTCTATTAACACTACCCTGTTTTAATACTACCCTGTTTTACTGTTAATGTTCCAGATTACGTAAAAGAATACTTAACTGTTCTTCTCAGATCAATAGGTTATCAATTAACCTTTCACTTGAATATAGACCTATCATTGCAGAGGTAAGTGTGTTAAGGATCTCTAGATAGTGGAGGGAAAACATGCAGACCTTGTTGAAAGTATTCTCATGGCCATTTAAATGCACAGGCTGACACAGATGGGAAGTTTCAAACCCTCCAAAGAAAGGAACTGTGGCAGGTTATAAAACATGGCTGTGATTTCTTCGACACTCCTCTTATGGGAAAATGGGGTCTTATCCCCTCCCTATGAATTTAGGCAGGGTTATGACTACCTCAAGCAATAGAATATGGCAGGGATGATGTTATGTGATTTTTTTTTTTGTAGAGACAGAGTTTCACTATATGGCCCTTGGTGATGCCATGTGATTTAATAAAAGTCATAAAAGTCCATGCATCTTCCACTCCAGTTGTTGCAACGTTCACTCTTTCGATCCTGAGTCGCTTTAAGAAGTCTAAGCATTCTGAAGCTCACAGTGTTCTGAGCTCACGTGTTCCTCCAAACCACACGAGGAAGCCATACTGTTGGTTGTTCTTGCCCACCTACTTATGAATCCTACCCATGCAGACACCAGACAGGTGAGTAATGAGATCTACAGATTATTCTAGCTTCCACCATTTGAATCTTCTGACCTGAGGCCCCAGACATTGTGGAAATGGGACAATGTTTTCTATCATAGTTCTCCCAAAATTTCTGAGCTGCAGAACCCATGAACATATTAAAATAGTGGCTGTTTTAGACCACTAAGTCTAGGGAAGTTTGCCATACGGCAATAGCTTTAACCAGGACTGGAAGAGAAATGGGAAGGAGGGAAGAAAGGAAGAAGCCAGAAAAAGGAAAGAAGGAAAGAAGAGAAGGAAAGGAGGAAGAGACTAAGGTAAAGAAAAAAGAGTATTATGTTCAGAGACCTCTTTACGGCAGGCATCCTTCATGTTTTACCACAAATAAGGGTCATGGAAAATCCTTCTGCCAGCTCGGTGCATGTAACACAGTGGTTACGACACCAGCCACATGAACGGATGCTGGCAGGTTTGAGCCCAGCCTGGGCCAGCTAAACAACAATGACAACTGCAATTAAAAAAATAGCCGGATATTATGGCGGGCACCTGCAGTCCCAGCTACTCGGGAGGCTGTGGCAAGAGAATCAATTAAGCCCAAGAGTTGGAGGTTGCTGTGAGCTGTGATGCCACAGCACTCTATCCAGGGCATCATAGTCAGACTCTTGTCTCAAAAAAAAAAAAAAGAAAATTTCTGCTATCTTATTTAGGCTCGCCTTCCTCAGAGACAATAGTTCAATTTAAGTAAGCATTAGTCAAGTAAATTAGATTCTTTTAAAGGAATGGGAAAATGGGGGGGGGGGAAGAGAATAAATTAGTATCTTAATTTGGGGAAATCTTTTTTGAATAATATATATTAACTATTGAGTGAGAAAAAAATGGTAAGTAAAACAAAGAAAGGTCATGAGAAAGACAATTGAAAATACAGGTACAGATGATTTCTGCTACAATAGGAGCATGATGATTGGAACTCAAAACTTTTAGCCAGAATTGTTGAGGGTCAGAAAAAGATACCCCAACCTGAAGACCTGAGAGGCAGCCTTAGAAATAGAGGCCTTGGCTCAGTGCCTGTAGCTCAAGCTGCTAAGGTGCTGGCCACATACACCAGAGCTAGTGGGTTCGAATCCAGCCTGGACCTGCCAAACAGCAATAACAATTACAACCAAAAACTAGCCAGGCATTGTACTGGGCGCTTGTTTGGGAGGCTGAGGTAAGAGAATTACCTAAGCTCAGGAGTTAGAGGTTGCTGTGAGCTGTGATTCCACAGCACTCTACACAGGGTGACAGTTTGAGGCTCTGTCTCAAAAAAAATAAAATAAAAATAAGAAAGAAAGAAAAAAAAAAAAGAGGGCTTCTGTTCTGATTTCCTCTGTCCTCCTCCCTCTCAGTCCCATCTCCCCTCCACAGCCTAGCCATAGAAACTAGAATTCCACTTTCCCAAGTTGGCTCATAGAAACCAGAATCCCTTTTCCCCAAAATCAGTGATAAAATGTAAAATTATTCCACATAAAAACTGGCCATAAAGAAATTATTTGACTTAAATTGCTTGACTGTCCATGATAAGACCCCTCCACCATATTCCACAGAAAGAAGGAACACATGAGCAGATAAGCCAAGAAGAATCCAAACAAAAAGGCCTTGCTGGGTTTCCCCACTCAGCTCTGAGCATTAGATTATACCTTTGTTGTCCAATTATTTTACATGGCTGTCTACATTTTATAGATCCCAAGCATAGAAATGGACAAAGTCCCCTGCAACTTCTTCATCTAGAAGACTCTCCTTGATACATAATGAATACATGTGTGTGCCCTTTCTCCTATTAATCAACCTGCCTGATAGTGAACTTTGAGAAGACCAAATGCCTTGGTCCCTACAGATTCATACAAAGCCTGAAAAACACCAGCCGCACATCATAGAAAATATTTCATGCTGAGAAAAAGGTCATCAACATAACATGTTGTACAAGTGTACTATTTCATCACTTTAAAAGTTAATTGGTGGTAATACTCACAAACTTTATTTCGAAAACCCAAAAGCAAATCACTCTAACCTTTCAGTTCTACGAAAGTCTATTTTTCTTCTCTTACGAGAACACAATTCTCCCACTGATCTACCAAAACCTACTCAAAACATGGGATTTCTGGTGTAACTTCATGCAACCTAAAGAAAAATTTTCCAAATGTTTAAGTTTCTTTAACTTGCCTACTCCAATTGAGGTTTTCTTATCCCCTTATACAAATAAACAAAAGCCGAAGTGTCTTCATTTTACTAATTTTCAAATTTAGCTATCTCATAATCCAGAAATTGTCAAACGTGCCCAGCAAATGGAGAGGGAAGTTAAAGAGAGGGAAGGAATAAACAGTGACTGGGGATGTGGATTTAGCACAATGCAATTTTTATCCCTTGGAGATAAGCAGTGCTAGGTCTCAAAACAGTTGATTTCTCTCTGTGTGCTAAGCAGTTAAAATCTACTTTCTTCGGAGGCATTCACCTCCCTGTAGGGTTAACTCTCATTTTTCTCTGTGTCTGTTCTGTTCGGAGCCTGCATGCTTCCAGCTTTCTCTGCTGTTTTCTCTCCATGTCTCTAAATATGGTCTCTTCTGGCCCAGGGTTGATATGCGCACTCTATCTTTTATCTCTATGTCCTTCCATTGTATTTTGCCCATTCTATTGTCCGTATTGACAGTATATAGGTCTTATCCTTAATCACAAAATTGGGGGCAGAACTTTTTGCTATTACTTTAAAAAAAAATTAAGAAGCTACATATATGTGAATTTACCCTCTGTCCCCAAAATATTTGTAAACAAGTGAACATATTTTTTCTCATTATTTAACATTTCAAGCTATTATTTACAATCATGTATTTGTTGTACCTTTTCTTATGGAAACTGTCAAATAATTCAAAAAGATGAAATTGCCTGAATGGCCATGCATCCATGACCCAGCTTGAATTATTATTAACAATTGGCCAGACACCTTAGGAATTTTAAGCCTGAAAGAACCTTAATGATAGCAAGTCACTATTGCAGAGACTTTTGATGAGTAGAACATCATTATGGACAACAGAATTGTCATTCTCTAAATTACAAATCTTTATGTTTAACCCATGCTCACTTTGGAAAAATGAAAACAACTTAGATTTGCCTTAAACCCTGTTATTTGAAATTTTCAATAAATTAATTTCCAATTAAAATAACATTATTGTATCAAATATGCTATTGTAAAATACACATAACTCCCAAATGCCCTCCACCTTTTTTTTATACTCATCCCTGACTTGGCATTCCCCACCAATCCTACTTGAAGTCCAGAAATACTATTTTAATTATTTATTTTAACTAGATTCTTTTAAAATAAAATAATAAAAATACTTAAATTCTGACTTTCTAAGAACTCTTCATAACTCCAAGAACGATAAAAGCAGGAAAATGAAATTGTAGCTTTCCTAATTAACATATGTTAATGATTACTATTGTTCTATAATAATAGAACTGAGGGTAATCTGGAATAAATCTGCAAGGGTATAGCAGTTAGGCCTTTTAACTATAAATCTACATTTTGAAATTAGATACATATTACAGACATTAGTCATTATTCTTCATTTAGTCTATTTTCTGCCATGACTTTATTTTAGCATGAAATAAAAGATTAACTTGCAATATTTATCATAGGTAAAAATAAAATCTTATAAGACGTCTCTTGACCAAAATAAATAGGGAGCAAGTGCCATTTATTCAGCAAGAGTCTTATGCAATTATTGGCAGCTTGATTACCTCTTTGGTTCTCTTCAAAATTGCTGGTGTTAGAACGACCTTTCTGTTGTGAGTGAAAGGGGCCCCGACCTTCTTTGTTTATTAAGCATGCCTTCTCACTGGAGATTTACCATTCAGAAAGACTTTGCAAGGTAGAGGATTACTACCTTCCAACAAATATGTCACTCACAGGATCACTGGAAAGTTCTTAAACTTTCAAATATGAATAGTGATATATAAGCAAAGAACATTTTACTTCAGTTTTCTTCCTATCAATTAACATTTTTTTTATTAGAAGATGACTGATTATAGAGAACAAAATATTTGACAAATGTTTATAGTGAAAAGTGTTTCCTTCCTATGGAGGTTGACTTGGAGGTAAGGATCACAATAACGATTAACTTTAATTCTCCCTTAATGGTATTTAATCGTATCTTCAGATTCATCAAAATATCAAAGGATTCATAAGACAGTTTTTTATAAAATGCCATTTGGATAATGTGAATAATTTGCTCAATGTTCAAATCTTAGTTTTTATCTTTATTCAGTAAAGTGCTTCCTGCCCTATGGTTATCCACAACCCTAGCACGTGAGGATTTCCTAGGTGTGAATTAGATACAAGGTCCACACACATACTACTTATTAGATACTAATACCTTGCTGCCTTTATTGTAGGAACACAATAGAGAATATAAATTGGAAATCCTATAAATAGGAATAGGAGTGTACACTTGCCTTAGTTTTGCTCTTTCAGTATCCACCCACTTTTTTTAATTTTAGGGAAAAATTTGCCTCTGACTAAGGAGAGAAAAGAGACTAAAACCTACCTTTCCTCACTTATAGAAAGTCAGGGCAGGGTACAACAAGTGATTTAATTTAACTACCTGTGTGATTCTTTTCGGACTTTTGACAATGAAGGAAGATAAAGGAATTAGTAGAATTACTCAGCACATTGATCTTGGCAGGGATCTTCCACCAATGCCAATTATTCTTATCACATTCTGTCTGACTTATATAAAACCATGTCAATTCATCTTGTTTCAGAATTAAGTACATTCCAGTGGGCCAAATTTTATGAATTTTCTGTCTAGATTACATAATTAAATTGAAGTCTATTTCTTTCTGTCACATAATTACATTTATAAGTAAATGAATACTCTAAGCTAGCAGTCTCTAGGTATGATCCCATACTTAAGACCATTTTATCAAGTCCAACATATCAATTCATTTTCATAGTAACAATACAATATTATTTTTATTCATTACTCTTATTCTTTCACAAGTGTACAGTGGAGATTTTCTAACAAGATGAAGCACTTACAAGTATCTAGCACTCATCCATCAAGTTAGACATTAAAAACATTTGTAAATAGCTTTCAAAAATCAACTTTTTCTCTTTCATGAAAATGTACTTATGTTTTTTTAAAAAATTATGCTACCAGGTAGTGAGTTATTTCTTGTCACTTTACTTAATAAATGAACAACAAAACCTCCTATTGGTCATTAATATTTTTCAAGTATATAAAGGGATCTTGAGATCAAATTATTTGCAAGCCACATTTCAAATCAGTTGGGCTTGAAGAATAATTGATCATTGGCTATATAAAGAACTTAATCACAGTTAAATTAAAACAAAACAAAACAAACAATAACAAAATATCTTGGTTTCAGCAAAAACCAAATGAGGGTAAATATGTTCTCTAAGTTTATTTTCTGTCTAATTTTCCACAAGTTGCTATGAAAATAATGTAATTAGCTAAAAAAGTGCATGTTTCTAAATAACAAGTTATATCCATTTGGAAAGGTACTTATTTTATTCACATTTAATTTCAGATACCTCCCTCATTGAACTTTTGTTCCTCACATAGTACTTTATTACTCCAGTAAATTATTGCACATAATTTGAGCAACTATACAAAGACATTCTGAGTTATATTATTTTAAATGTCTCTTACCAAGTATTTGTATTAAATTACCTAATTGGCTATATTGCTGTAGAAAGGAAAAAAAGGTCACTTGTAGACATGTTCTAGAAAAAAAGGCATACAAAACAATCTTAGCAAAAACTGTGAATGTAAATGCATTTTTTTAACTTATTGTTGGGGATTCATTGAGGGTACAAGAAACCAGGTCACACAATCTCTCTTCTGGGATATATCCAAAAGAGAGGAAATTAGCATAACAAAAATATCTGCACCTCCATGTTTATTGAAATACTATTTCCTATAGCCAAGATTCAGATGTTGATTGTTATGGGCAATCAATCTAATTGTCCATCAACACACAAATGGATAAGGAAAATGTGATATATATACACAATGGAATATCATTCATTCATTAAAAAAGGATGAAATTGGTCATTTCAACAACACAGATGGAATTAGAGGACATCATATTATGTGAAAGAAGCCTAGCATAGAACTCATGGAGTTATAGAATAGAATGTTGATTATGAAAGGCTGAGAAGTCTAGGGAAGAGGGGAAAATAAAGTGGGAATGGTTAATGGATATGAAAGTAGAGTTAGATAGAAGGAGTAAGATCTAGTGTGTGTTAGCACTAGATACTTAATAGTTTATTGCGTATTTCATGACAACTGGAAGAGTGGAATGAGAGTCTTCTTAACACAAAGAAATGATGAGGACTTGAGGTAACAGATACCCCAGTTACCCTGATTATCATAACATATTGTAGGCTTATAACAAAATATCACATATACCCCATAAATATGTATGGGTATTATGTACATACAATTAAAAATAGTTTTTCAAAACAAATGGGGCAGCATAAATAACAGCTTAATACTATTCTTCACCTTTCTACATGCAAACATATGAATTGCACAACCCAACACTTATTTTGCTGAATGAATATGCTAAGACCTTACTTACAAGTTTGTAGAATAAAAATAGTAGCATTCAATTTAACAACTAATGATAACAATTATACATGTCAAATAGGGGCAATATAAAAAGTAAATTATTGCAAATTGTTTTGTTTGCTTTTTAAAATGAGGAATTTTAAATTCTAAAACTTAGATTTAAAAGTTAAATTAACTACTATGAAGTAATAGTAATTTGTAAAAGCACTCAAAATTATCTTTTACCCTAGCCGTATCCATGTCTAATTCCCTGAATAATAACTCAATGTACATACTTTTATTTTTTATTTATTTATTTATTGTTAAATCATAGCTGTGTACATTAGTGCAATCAAGGGGTACAATTTGCTGGTTTCATATATAATCTGAAATATTCTCATCAAACTGTTCAACGTAGCCTTCATGGCATTTTCTTAGTTATTGTATGTAGACATTTGTATTCTGCATTTAGTAAGTTTGGCCTGTACCCATTCTAAGATGCACCATAGGTGTGGCCCCGCCCATTACCCTCCCTCCACCCTAACCTCCCCCTCCCTTCCCCTTCCTTGGCCCTTTCCCCATAGTCTTGTGCTATAGTTGGGTTATAGCCTTCATGTGAAAGCTATAATTTAGCTTCATAGTAGGGCTGAGTACATTGGATACTTTTTCTTCCATTCCTGAGATACTTTGCTAAGAAGAATGTGTTCCAGCTCCATCTATGTAAACATGAAAGAGGTAAAGTCTCCATCTTTCTTTAAGGCTGCATAATATTCCATGGTATACATGTACCACAATTTGCTAGTCCATTCGTGGGTCGATGGGCACTTGGGCTTCTTCCATGACTTAGCAATTATGAATTGGGCTGCAATAAACATTCTGGTACAGATGTCTTTGTTATATTGTGATTTTTGGTCTTCTGGGTATAAACCAAGTAAAGGAATTATAGGATCGAATGGCAGGTCTATTTTTAGGTATTCTCCAAACATACTTCCAGAAGGAACGTATTAGTGTGCATTCCCAGCAGCAGTGTAGAAGTGTGCCCTTTTCTCCACATCCACGCCAACATCTCTGGGTTTGGGATTTTGTTATGTGGGCTACTCTTACTGGTGTTAGGTGATATCTCAAAGTAGTTTTGATTTGCATTTCACTGATGATTAAGGATGATGAGCATTTTTTCATGTGTTTGTAGATAGTGCATCTGTCTTCTTTAGAGAAGTTTCTCTTCAAGTCCCTTGCCCACCTTGAGATGGGATCACTTGTTCTTTTCTTGCTAATGCATTTGAGGTCTCTGTGGATTCTGGTTGTTAGACCTTTATAGGAGGTATAACCTGCAAATATTTTCTCCCATTCTCAGGGCTGTCTGTTTGCTTTACTTACTATGTTCTTGGGTGTGCAGAAGCTTTTCAGTTGGATCAGGTCCCAGTAGCGTATTTTCCATACTGCTTCAATTGCCTGGGGAGTCCTCCTCATAAAATATTCACCCAGGCCGATTCCTTCAAGAGTTTTCCCTGTACTTTCTTCAAGTATTTTTATTGCTTCATGTCTTAAGTCTAAATCTTTTATCCAGTGAGAATCTATCTTAGTTAATGGTGAAAGGTGTGGGTCCAGTTTCAATCTTCTACAGGTTGCCAGCCAGTTCACCCAGCACCATTTGTTAAATAGGGAATCTTTTCCCCACTGAATGTTTTTAATTGGCTTTTCAAAGATCAAATAACAGTAAGTAGCTGGATTCATCTCGTGGTTCTCTATTCTGTTCCAGATATCTACTTCTCTATTTTTGTGCCAGTATCATGCTGTTTTGATCACTATCGATTTATAGTACAGTCTCAGGTCTGGTAGCATGATTCCTCCTGCTTTGTTTTTATTGCTGAGTAATGTTTTGGCTATTCAAGGTTTTTTCTGATTCCATATAAAATGAAGTATTATTTTTTCAAGATCTTTAAAATATGACAATGGAGCTTTAATAGGAATTGCATTAAAATTATATATTGTTTTGGATAGTATGGACATTTTAACAATGTTGATTCTTCCCAGCCATGAGCATGGTATGTTTTTCCATTTGTTAACATCTTCAGCTATTTGTTTTCTTAAAGTTTCATACTTCTCTTTGTAGAGATCTTTCACGTCCTTTGTTAGGTATACTCCCAAATATTTCATCTTCTTTGGCACTACTGTGAAAGGAGTAGAGTCCTTGACTATTTTTTCGGCTTGGTTATTGTTGGTATATATAAAGGCTACAGATTTATGGGTGTTGATTTTGTAGCCTGAGACATTGCTGTATTCCTTGATCACTTCTAAAAGTTTTGTAGTAGAATCCCTAGTGTTTTCCAGATATACTATTTAAATGAGGTATCATGGACAAGATGGCGGACTGAAGCCAGCTTTCAACAAAGGATCCCTTCCAGAAGGAGAGTTAAGGGACAGGAATTTAGTAAGTATCCTGGTGGACTTGAGCCTCACCAAGAGAGAAGGCTGAAGAACGCACATCAACACCGCTGAGGCAAGTTGTGATCACAAGGACGCAAACAAAAGGTACAAAATCCACCACCAAGCGGACGGGAGTCCCCCTCCCCCATGAGACCGGCTCTGGAGCCCCACAATTGAACAAGCGGGCAGAAATTAAAGCCCCTCCCACTACACTCCACGGGAGAGACCTTCTAAAAACTGGACCTACCTCCCCTACTGGGGTGCCGTGGCGTTCTCCTGCCGGACATAGGGCTGAATAAAACTTTGGGAATCCTTTGCCGGCAACCCTGAATCCCCGGCGCTCCCCTCCCGCCCACTGAGGTCTGGAGGCCTGTCCCCCAGGACTTCGGATCCTTGGGTGATTTCTCAAGGGGAGTGGACAGTCCCCGAGTTGCGACTGGTCAGCATTGACTCTGAGGCGCGCCGAGTGAGGAGAGGGCACCGGGCTGAGGGGGAGTCATGCCTCGTGGCACTTCCCTGCGGTGCAGTGCACCAACCCTCCCCCGGCATACGGGGCCCAAGACTGAATAAGACTCTGGCCTCCCCGCTGAGAGCTGAGAACCCCTACTCTCACTCGGGGTCTGAGGGCCTATCCCCCAGGAGTTCGGCTCCTTGGGTGATTTCTCGAGGGGAGTGCACAGTGCCTGAGCTGCGTCAGGTCAGCGCTGACTCTGGGACACGTGAGCGAGGAGAGGGCACTCTGCTGAGGGGAAATCAAGCCTTGGCGGCACTTCCCTGCGGTGCAGTGCAGGAGCCCTCCCCGGACCGTAGTATTGCGTAAAACTGAATGAAACTCTAGCTTCCCCCCGCCCCACTCCCAATCCGGGTCTGGGGGCCCATCCCCCAAGAGTTCTGATTCTTGGGGGATCTCTTAAGGGGTGTGGACCCAGCACAAACTGCGGCCGCTCAGTGCTGACTCTGGGGCGCGGGACAGAGGAGAAAAGGGTGGCCTGAGTGCCCACACCAGAGCAGCAGTTCCCTGGAGGTAGATCGACAGCCGTTTTTTCTTTAAGGGCAGAACGCTCACTTCTGGATATTCTGAGGCCACACCCCCTGTCTCCCTGGGCAACCAGAGGAGGCCACCGGTGACACGGCTCACAAACCCAGGAGCCTCCAGGGCGGGGCCGACCCAGAGAGGTGTTCAGACGCAATTCTCCAGCAGCAAAGACGTTTGAACTCAAAACAGCCCGTCTCCTGTAGGCGACGACAGGAACAGAGACAGAACCTCACAAAGTTGTCTGTTCTGTTCTGTTCTGTTAGCAGCATCCATCAGGGACGGGGCTAAGCCTGAGTGAACACCTCCTTCCCATCACCTGCATCAAACACTCAAAGATGTCAGGCCCCATCTCCTCCTGCTAGATAGCGGCAGTCTGCAGGGGCCTGGCAGACTTCCTCGCGATTCAGGCAGGTGCAAACCCCTGGAGTGTCTGTTCACTGCAGGCAACTGAGTTAGCCATCTGCAGAGATACCAGTGACTGGGTCCGATGGAGGGGCAAAGTGGGGAAGGAGACGTCAACCTTCCCAGACTGCTCTGTTTGCGGGGTGGCTCCTCCTGACTCCACGCTGCACTGGGGTGAGCTGTCTCAGAGGAGTCACCAGGCCCCTGTGATCCAGTTCCCAGAGACCTCTTGAAGCCTTCCACCTGAGACAAGTGCCGATTGAGACAGTTGATTCGGACCTTTTGAACTGGGCTAATAGACTGAGGACTTTTCAGGTGGTGCCCTGGGTGTGCGATTGTAGGAAGGTTTGATTCTCCTTTTCCAACTGGGGCCAGAGGTGGGCAGGCGGGGTGACTTAATTGCTGATTTTTCCACACAGCTGAGACTTCAAGCCAGAGTAGAAGTTGCAATAGGATCGAACAGAAACCAGCTGAAAACAAGACAGAACCACTTTGCTCCACCACACCAGACAGGGCCCCAGTTTCTCAGGCCACAACACTGTACGGGCCCTCGATAAAACCCCAGGGGAAAAACCAAAGGGAGTAAACCATGGGGCGGAATCAGCGGAAAAACTCTGGTAACATGAATAACCAGAATAGATCAACCCCCCCAAGAAAAGATACGGCAGATGTGATTGAAGATCCCATTCATAAACAACTGGCTGAGATGTCAGAAGTCGAATTCAGAATTTGGTTTGCAGACAAGATTAATAAAATGGAATTAGGAATTCGAGGAGAAATTCAAAAACTGTCTCAAGAATTTAACGAATTTAAAGACAAAACCACCAAAGACTTAGACACACTGAAACAAGAACTTACAGCCCTCAAAGATATGAAAAATACAGTAGAATCCCTCAGTAACAGAATGGAGCAAGCAGAAGAAAGGATTTCTGACATTGAAGATAAAGTCTTCGAACGCTCCCAATCTCTCAAAGAGGAAGAGAAATGGAGAGCAAAAACGGATCACTCACTCAGAGAGCTCTCAGATAATTCGAAAAAAAATAATATAAGGTTATAGGAATTTCGGAGACTGATGAAGTGGCAGCCAAGGGCACAGAGGCCCTTCTACATGAAATTATGAAAGAAAATTTTCCAGACATGCCTAGAGAATCTGAAATTCAGATAGCAGACAGCTTCAGAACCCCAGCACGATTCAACCCCAATAAGCCATCTCCCAGACATATCATAATTAGCTTCACTAAAGTTAACATGAAAGAGAAGATTCTCAAAGCAGCCCGGCGAAAGAAAACTATAACGTACAAAGGTAAGAATATTAGAATAACTGCAGATCTCTCTGCTGAAACTTTTCAAGCAAGAAGAGGCTGGTCATCAACTTTTAATCTCCTAAAGCAAAAAAACTTTCAACCCAGGATCTTGTATCCAGCTAAACTGAGTTTCATCTATGATGGAGAAATTAAATACTTCAATGACATTCACATGTTGAAAAAATTTGCCATAAGTAAACCAGCTCTTCAGGATGTTCTCAGACCTATCCTCCACAATGACCAACCCAATCCTATACCACAAAAGTAAACTCACTCAGAAACTTCGGATCAAACTCCAACTTCCACACTGGCGAAAGGATTAAAAATGTCCACTGGACCTTTGAAAAACTCGATACCCAAAATTCCACCAGACTTATCCTTACTCTCCATCAATGTGAATGGCTTAAACTGTCCTCTAAAGAGGCATAGGTTAGCTGACTGGATACAAAAACTTAAGCCAGATATTTGTTGCATACAAGAGTCACATCTCAACTTAAAAGACAAATACAGACTCAGGGTGAAAGGATGGTCATCCATATTTCAGGCAAATGGTAATCAGAAAAAAGCAGGTGTTGCAATTTTATTTGCAGATACAGTAGGCTTTAAACCATCAAAAGTAAGGAAGGACAAGAATGGTCACTTCATATTTGTTAAGGGTAATACTCAATATGACGAGATCTCAATTATTAATATCTATGCACCCAACCAGAATGCACCTCAATTTATAAGAGAAACTCTAACAGACATGAGTAACTTGATTTCCTCCAGCTCCATAATCGTTGGAGATTTCAACACTCCCTTGGCAGTGTTGGATCGATCCTCCAGAAAGAAGCTGAGCAAAGAAATCTTAGATTTAAACCTAACCATCCAATATTTAGATTTAGCAGACATCTACAGAACATTTCATCCCAACAAAACTGAATACACATACTTCTCATCAGCCCACGGAACTTACTCCAAACTTGATCACATTTTAGGTCACAAGTCTAACCTCAGTAAATTTAAAGGAATAGAAATTATTCCATGCATCTTCTCGGACCATCATGGAATAAAACTTGAATTGAGTAACAACAGGAATCTGCATACCCATACAAAAACATGGAAGTTAAATAACCTTATGCTGAATGATAGCTGGGTCAGAGATGAGATTAAGAAAGAAATCACCAATTTTTTGGAACAAAACGACAATGAAGACACAAGCTATCAGAACCTCTGGGACACTGCAAAGGCAGTTCTAAGAGGGAAATTTATAGCACTGCAAGCCTTCCTCAAGAGAACGGAAAGAGAGGAAGTTAACAACTTAATGGGACATCTCACGCAACTGGAAAAGGAAGAACATTCCAACCCCAAACCCAGTAGAAGAAAAGAAATAACCAAAATTAGAGCAGAATTAAATGAAATTGAAAACAAAAGAATAATACAACAGATCAATAAATCAAAAAGCTGGTTTTTTGAAAAGGTCAATAAAATAGATAAACCTCTGGCCAACCTAATCAGGAAAAAAAGAGTAAAATCTCTAATATCATCAATCAGAAACAACAAAGACAAAATAACCACAGACTCATCAGAAATCCAAAAAATCCTTAATGAATATTACAAGAAACTTTATTCTCAGAAATATGAAAATCTGAAGGAAATAGACCGATACTTGGAAGCACGCCACCTTCCAAGACTTAACCAGAATCAAGTGGAAATGTTGAACAGACCCATATCAAGTTCAGAAATAGCATCAACTATACAAAACCTCCCTAAAAAGAAAAGCCCGGGACCAGATGGTTTCACGTCAGAATTCTACCAAACCTTTAAAGAGGAATTAGTACCTATATTACTCAACCTGTTCCAAAATGTAGAAAAAGAAGGAAGACTACCCAACACGTTCTATGAAGCAAATATCACCCTGATCCCCAAACCAGGAAAAGACCCAACAAGAAAAGAAAATTATAGACCAATATCACTAATGAATATAGATGCAAAAATATTCAACAAGATCCTAACAAACAGAATCCAGCAACACATCAAACAAATTATACATCATGACCAAGTTGGTTTTATCCCAGGGTCTCAAGGCTGGTTCAATATACGTAAATCTATAAATGTAATTCAGCACATAAACAAATTAAAAAACAAAGACCATATGATTCTCTCAATTGATGCAGAAAAAGCTTTTGATAATATCCAGCATCCCTTCATGATCAGAACACTCAAGAAAATTGGTCTAGAAGGGACTTTTCTTAAACTGATAGAGGCTATCTACAGCAAACCCACAGCCAATATCATATTGAATGGAGTTAAATTGGAATCATTTCCACTCAGATCAGGAACCAGACAAGGCTGCCCATTGTCTCCATTGCTTTTCAACATTGTAATGGAAGTTTTAGCCACCGCAATTAGGGAAGAAAAGGCGATCAAGGGTATCCATATAGGGTCAGAAGAGATCAAACTCTCGCTCTTCGCAGATGATATGATTGTGTATCTGGAAAACACTAGGGACTCTACTACAAAACTCCTAGAAGTGATCAAGGAATACAGCAGCGTCTCAGGTTACAAAATCAACATTCATAAATCGGTAGCCTTTATATACACCAACAACAGTCAAATTGAAAAAGCAGTTAAGGACTCTATCCCATTCACAGTAGTGCCAAAGAAGATGAAATATTTGGGAATTTACCTAACAAAAGACGTGAAAGATCTCTATAAAGAGAACTATGAAACTCTAAGAAAAGAAATAGCTGAAAATGTTAACAAATGGAAAAACATACCATGCTCATGGCTAGGAAGAATCAACATTATCAAAATGTCCATACTACCCAAAGCAATATATAATTTCAACGCACTCCCTATTAAAGCTCCACTGTCATATTTTAAAGATCTTGAAAAAACATTACTTCGTTTTATATGGAATCAGAAAAAACCTCGAATAGCCAAGACATTACTCAGAAATAAAAACAAAACAGGAGGAATCACACTATCAGACCTCAGACTTTACTACAAATCGATAGTGATCAAAACAGCATGGTATTGGCACAAAAACAGAGAAGTAGATATCTGGAATAGAATAGAGAACCAAGAGATGAATCCAGCTACTTACCCCTATTTGATTTTTGACAAGCCAATTAAAAACATTCAGTGGGGAAAAGATTCCCTATTTAACAAATGGTGCTGGGTGAACTGGCTGGCAACCTGCAGAAGACTGAAATTGGACCCACACCTTTCACCATTAACTAAGATAAACTCTCATTGGATTAAAGATTTAAACTTAAGACATGAAACTATAAAAATACTAGAGGAGAATGCAGGGAAAACCCTTGAAGAAATTGGTCTGGGTGAGTATTTCATGAGGAGAACCCCCCGGGCAATTGAAGCAGCTTCAAAAATACACTACTGGGACTTGATCAAACTAAAAAGCTTCTGCATAGCTAAGAACACAGTAAGCAGAGCAAGCAGACAGCCCTCAGAATGGGAGAAGATATTTGCAGGGTATAACTCTGACAAAGGTTTAATAACCAGAATCCACAGAGAACTCAAACGCATCAGCAAGAAAAAAACAAGGGATCCCATCGCAGGCTGGGCAAGGGATTTGAAGAGAAACTTCTCTGAAGAAGACAGGCGCACGGCCTTCAGACATATGAAAAAATGCTCATCATCTTTAATCATCAGGGAAATGCAAATCAAAACTACTTTGAGATATCATCTAACTCCAATGAGACTAGCCTATATCACAAAATCTCAAGACCAGAGATGTTGGCGTGGATGCGGAGAAAAGGGAACACTTCTGCACTGCTGGTGGGAATGCAAATTAATACATTCCTTTTGGAGGGATATATGGAGAACACTCAGAGATCTAAAAATATATCTGCCATTCAATCCTGTAATTCCTCTGCTGGGCATATACCCAGAAGACCAAAAATCACAACATAACAAAGATATTTGTACCAGAATGTTTATTGCAGCCCAATTCATAATTGCTAAGTCATGGAAAAAGCCGAAGTGCCCATCGATCCACGAATGGATTAATAAATTGTGGTATATGTATACCATGGAATACTATGCAGCCTTAAAGAAAGATGGAGACTTTACCTCTTTCATGTTTACATGGATGGAGCTGGAACATATTCTTCTTAGTAAAGTATCCCAAGAATGGAAGAAAAAATACCCAATGTACACAGCCCTACTATGAAACTAATTTGGGACTCTCACATGAAAGCTATAACCCAGCTACAACTTAACAACAGGGGGAAGTGGGAAAGGGGGGGGTGGGTAGAGGGAGGGGAATCGGTGGGATCACACCTGTGGTGCATATTACAGGGGTATTTGCGAAACTTGGTAAATGTAGAATATAAATGTTTTGGCACAGTAACTGAGATAACGCCGGAAAGGCTATGTTAACCACTGTGATAAAAATGTGTCAAATGGTTTATGAAGTGAGTGTATGATGCCCCATAATCATATCATTGTATACAGTTATGATTTAATAAAAAAATTAAAAAAAAAAAATTAAATGAGGTATCATAATCAAATGTTCTCACTTAAATTGACAGGGTCAAAAGTTCTTCTTTTGTTTGTTTTATTTGCAAAAAAACTGGAAGTCATACTTGATAAATTATTCTTCAATTTATATCTCTCTGTTTAAAGGACATTATGAATGTACCTGCAGGTTAATAATTTCTTTGCATTAATAGCACTATAATACCACATAATGGCTGCACCATGGTATAATCTTGCATTTTTATCTACTGATATTACTTCTTTATGATAAATTCCCAAAACTGCATTGATGAGTGTTGCAGGTTTTGTATATTTAACATTAATAGATATTGGTAGATCTGTTTCCAATAAGTTCATAGTCATTTATACTTTCACCAATGTATAAAACCACTAATTTACTTATATCCTTGCATACAAGTGGTAATATCACTCTTTTACACCTTTTCCAATCTTTTCAGTAAATAATGCTATATTTTTGCTTCATTTTATATTTGTAGTGAGGTTGAGCATTGTTGCTTGTTTATTGCCAATTTGGATTTTTTTCTATGAATTATCTCTTCCTGTTTCCTGTGGGTTATTTATTATTTTTTTTTTATCAAACTATGGGAGTTAAATGATGACCATTAAACTTTATCAGCTATCTGTTAGAAATAGCTTTTAATTTCCTATACAAATATGAATTTTTGAAAAATTAGTGATGAATTATAATTCAACTTTAACCAGAATCCCAAAAGCGTTTGTACTTTTATGTTTTGGGTTTTTGTTTTTGATATGGAAATTGGTTAAAGTGACTTAGAACTTCATATCAAGTTTAAATATCTTAAAATACCAAAACATTTTATATAGAAAATTAAAAGTAGAAAAGCAAAAGGCCATTAAATGATTTGAAGCTACATGGCAGGGATTCTGACATTTTTTCCCCATCACTGATATATCTCCAATAACTGGGCACTAAAAGACATGTATATGTATAAAAATAAATAGATGAATAAATGAATGAGAAGCAGAGATGGGTCACTAAAAATCCTCCCACTCTCCTCTTCCCTGTTTGTGCTTCCTTCTCTTCCTGCTCTTCTTCATCACTCTTTTCCATTATTCAGAGAATATGGACTCTAAGTAGTTCACTTGGCAGAAATTAGAGGATATTTGGTACACTTGCACTGAAATGTAGGAAAAGTAGTTCAAATTGTGGCTTATATATTAAGATTTTTTTCTCTTTTTCTATATTATAAATAAGATATAATTAGTTATTCACGAATCTTTGTTCATGTGTCTGATTATTTTTTTGAGATAGATTTCTGGAATGAGTACTAGGAATCAATTTACATTATCACCTACAGTTTTTCCTTGCAACTCTTTGCCAAAGTGCAGAGAGAATAGGGACCAAAGACCCCATTCTTGGCAAGGTAAAACACCTCCCAGAAAAGGAGAAAAACAGAGAAATAAGTTGAGTAAGGTGGAATAAAAACAGTTTAGCTGGCTTACTTTTAAAATAACAGTTGAATTACTTATCTGAGCAGTTTCTCTTACTGGAAGCCTGGCCTATGAGGGATACAGCTTGCAAACACCACTGCTGGGTCTGTAAGCACTCTGAAGAACAATGGCTGTAGCAGTAGCTGTGTGCAAGGCCTGGGAAGGAACATTAAGCAGGCCAACCCCTGCCTTCCAGAAGCAAATACCCATTGTGGAGACTTTATAATGGCCAGGGCAGAGATCAAGGGAATAGCTGGAGCCCTGAGACATGGGCAGAAGGGCTTATACCCTAATCATGGAGGGAAGTGCCTCTGGGTGGAGCAATTCCTCTTTTCCACCCATTCTTCAGAGGAAGAATTGGCACTACCACATCTGCTCCACAGAGAAACTAGAGGGGTCTAACCTCCCCCAAGTGATCTATGTGCATAACCACACACAGGAGGCTTCCTCAACACAAGGCTCAGGTTCCAGATTTCTCAAGGCTGCCCAGGCCCTTAAAGTTAATGATTACAGGTAGAATAAGAAATAACATGCTTACTCAGAGAAACTGCTGATATTTTTGTTCCCTTCCTGAGCTTACCCCCTCAGCTAAATGAGAAAATAGCCTTCAATAAAAGCTGGGTGTAACAAGCACTCAAGGCTACTTGCTGAGTAGCCCTGTGCCCACCTTTCAAAATTCGATTCTATGTGCTGTCCCTTTATCCCTTGCCACTTTTACCTCCATTTCTTCCCCATTGATCACTGCCTTCTCCACAGGTCTTGAAGGACCCTGACCCGGGAGCAGGACCCCTGCACCAAAGCACCAAGACTTCTTCAAAATTAAGAGTCATAATTAATAAAAAATAAAAACCTTTTATTGAAAATTGAAAACACTGGTTATGGAATTAATGGGCTTAGAATAGGTGAATGGATGGTGGCGCCTGTGGCTCAAAGGAGTAGGGCACCAGCCCCATATGCTAGAGGTGGTGGGTTCAAGACCAGCCCAGGCCAAAAAGTGTAAAAAAAAAAAAATGTAGAATAGGTGAAAGGAGGGCATTTTTACCTCTGAATACTAAATTATATGAATTCATGACCTTCAACAGTTAATTTAAAAATTAATTTAAAATTAAATTAAAAATTGCATGGTAACTTAGAAGGAGGCAATGTGATGCCTTTTTAGAGTACACCCTAATTTAGCATAGTCACTTTATTGTGTTATCAAATATTATTCATCCTATCTGACTAACTATATCTTTGAACCCATTAACCATCCTCACTTTATTCCCCCAACCTCTGGTAACCATCATTATATTCTCTGTCTCTGATAAAATATCAATTGTTTTTAATATTTAGCTCCCACATATGAGTGAGAACACAGATTTATCTTTCCATGCTTGGCTCATTTTACTTAACATGCCATGACATGGGTGGAGCTAGGGAACATTATGCTAAGTGAAATAAATATTTTAAATTTTACAGTATATTTTATATTATGATTGAACACCTTAATTATTTATCAAATTTATGTGAAATAGTCTTGCCAGTTTAGTCATTCATATACATTTATAACTATATTATCATCATTACCCCAACCTTCTTCTTAAATCATCACCTAAAGAACTTGTATTTTGATCAAAACGTCACTAAATCTGAAGACACCTAAAGTTCATACATTTGGCTCTCTCTGTCTGTAAATTATTTTAGAATGAACTGGCATTCTAAATATAGTCAACTTTCCAAATATCAGTCTATTATATATCACACATAATATTACATATATCACATTACATATTCTATATCATATATCACATATCACATACTACACATTATATATTATATATATTGTGGTATATAGTCACAATATATATATTGTGGTATATAGACTATAAGTGACTATAATCAATAATAAGTTAGAGTATACTCTAGAAAGACATCACATTGTATCTTCCCAAGTTACCATGAAATTTTGAATTTAATTTTAAATTAATTTTGAAATTAATTTTTTGAAGTTTATGCCTTCATTTGATTTAATTTTCAGAGATAAAAATGCCACCTTCTCATCTATTCCAACTCCATTAATTCCATTTCAGGAGATAACCAATGTTTTGAGCTTAAGGTCTTAGCATTTTTTTAGCTATATATTTAAAGCATTTAAATTGTTACTTGAATAACAGTAATAATAATCACCATGGCTAACTGAATTTTTGCACGTGTTTTTAAAAATTCTCACAAAAACTGCAGGAGATTTTGCTAGTCTTTACGTGAAGAAATGGACTGTGAGGGGTTAAGTGACTTACTGATATAACTAAAAATTAATTAAATGACCAGAAAACAGTAATTCTGACTTTGAATTTTATTTTCATAGAACAGAGTATGTTAAAAAGATATAAAATTACTAAGTCTGTCTCCCTACCTCAAACAAGACTTTTCCTACAAACATTAACTTCCTGTTTTATCCATAGAGTTTCTATTTAATATGACAGGATGTATATGCATGAGATCTGGGTGGAACCGTATTCAAGTTTAATGGAAGTAAACATAAAACTTGAAAACCACATCAGCTTTTGCTAAAAATGTTTAGCTTGACAGGTTAGGAAATCATAGAAACAACCTTTTTATTGCTTGTTGGAATTAAAAGTAACTTATTGATTTCAGCTGTTCCCAAACAATAATGTGATAAAATACTCATTTACTTGCTCTTATTATTAATTTGCTTTTAAGGCTCCTCTGCCATGTGGCATTGAGGAGCAAAACAGATCTCCCCAATTATAAAAAAGTTTATTGGTCCATGGCAAGTGTAAACTGCCGAGGTCCCTGGCAACAGTAAAATGACAAATTAAACCAAAACCACATGCAAGTTGAAGTAAATCACTAGTCAATGAGCATTTAGGCAAGGGATGCCAAGCAAATAAACTGTCACTCCATTAGTTAGTTATTGCCAGCACTAAATGAATAAAACTCTCAAGAAGAAATCACGGGAGTGTGGCGACAATCTGTGTTCAGTTTGTTGAGTCTTGTGAAGATGGATGAAATGTTCACATGGCTGCTGTGAAACACAGGAATGTAGATACAGTGGCCAGGTGAAAAGATGCGCCTTTGAGACCCGCTGATGAGCTCCAGTCACTTAACGGCATCCTGAAAAACAGCTGGCACCTAACCCTCAAATATTGATTTAGTGTTTACAAATCTGGTTCAGTTTCTAGGCAAACAGCTTATATAAACAAGTGTGCCATCTGGTTTTATGGCTCAAGTGTTTCAGCTACACTTTCCCCCAGGTGTGGGGACCATGATTAATTTGAGCAATTTACAGCATCCCTTCACTTCCTGTAAGGAGTTAAAAATTGGATCACATTTAATATAAATTTTAAATTCTTGGAGCATGAGATTTTTCCGATAGTTATTAATGTCAAGAAAAGAAATCACTGCCAGTTCTGTATGTGGTTCCAATGAGAAGATGAGTAAGTCTCTGAACCGTCTTGAGCATAAATTTGCAGGGCAAGAAGGAAGTGGCTTTTACTGGCAGTGTGTACTTTTGTTATGCCACATTTACCACACATTATCAAAGGTAAACATGGGGAAAGGAGAGGTTTTGAGGAGACAAACAAGTTTTGGACCTTCTGCAAACAGCCATAGTGGTTCTAAGGATGGTAGCCAAGCAGAGTCTAAGAGTGGAGTTGAGGTGGACCTCAAAGTGTGTGGAATTCAGGTAGTAAAAGGCACTGTCATTAAAACTTGCATTCCTTCCTCACTAATAACACCTGCCTACAATGTTGTCCTCCCAAGGTAGCTGGGGAGACTGCAATTCAACAAGCTGTTTGTGCTTAACTGAGCAGGCCTCTCCATTCAGCAAGAAAGATCTTTGGGAAGATTTGGCCAGGCTGTGCTGGCTTCTCTATTACTGAGCGGTTAGGGGACACAGTGACTAAGTGTAGAGAATCAGGTTTATACTTTTTTCTCTGATAACCCTCTACTCAAAGCAAATTCATACCTAGCACAAGCAAAAGAGTACAACTTAGTGCTTTTGGACTTTATCTGGACTCTTAGCTTCATCTTGATTTTCACTTTTCTCTTCGACCATTTTTTTCTTTGAATATTTATCTTCATTATGTATCCACTTGTCATCTTGTTAATACTTTTTTGGAACGATGTGAACTATAAATAAGTACATGAATAGCTATATTTTAAGATTGTCAAAAATCACTTCACTTCTCCTGACCACAGCATTAGTTGGTGTAGTTTTTATACTTCATGGTATATGTCTGCTGGTTTACAGAAAATAAATAAGTCCAAGGGAGGAATTATTCTGGGTCATGAATAATTGTCTGCTGTATCTGTGGTCTCATTCATACTGGGAGAAAATTGGGCCGACTGTGTCATCAAAAAAAATTTTTCAAGAGTCAAAATATGATGGACATGCTTCACAGAAATAGAAAAAAAATCCTAAAACTACAACTACATTAGTAAAGTTAGGATAAAATTATGTACCCATACACCTGCACTTGTTTCCCTCAAGCATTATGTACTCCCACAAGAAGCTTTTATGTAAGAATGCTAACTACCTAGAAAGACAATTTCTCCAAATGCTAAGCACACAGCAGGAATTGACAATAATGAAATTATTTAACACAAATTGTCCACAATATGTCCTAACAGATGTGTTTCACTGAGGCAAGTTTGTCTATGAACACAAGTGTGATGAAGCAGTCATTCATTCAAACATTTATTCAAAGCCTTTGATGTGTGAGAAGGTTTGAAGTGTCCTTGGGATATAATGTCAAAGATTTTAGAGACAGGGCCACAGGCAGGGGAGGACGCAGATGGTAGGGAAGTCTAGGTATTTCCATTCAGCTTTGGGGAGGGGATTCAAAAAGGCTTTCCAGAAAAGGTGACATTGTACTGAGTCACCTGGTCATCCGAGTGAAGAACTCGAGACGGGCTTCCCAGGTAGAGTGAGCAGCATTAGCAATGACCAGGAGAGCTGGAAAGCACAGTGTGGCTCAGCATGAGTGAACGAGTCCCAGAACAGGGAGAGATGAGGGCAGAGGGGACCTCAGAGCATGAGGAGCCATGAAAATGCTTTTAACAGAACATAATCTCAGTTTTGTTTCAGCAAGCACATTTAAGATGAGTGGAGATGGCAATGCTGAAAGCAGTGTCAGAAAGTGATTGCAGTAATCAAAGTGACCTAGTCTTTATATTGCGTACAATTCACTAGAATCCCCTCCAAAAAATACTATGGATACTTATTTTTGGTAATGATTTTCTAGATATTTCAGATTTGTATCTAAGTCTGAACAAGAAGAGAAAATAAGTGAAAAAAAAGAATAACTTGAGTTCAAGTGCTCCAACTGTGCTCTATCTTTATTCTCATACTCTTCCAACTCCTAGGATTTGTCAGACAAACCTCAATCTCTTAACATGCCCCCAGAATCCTTGGACAGTGTATGGAAAAAGCTAACAAAATGAAATTTTCAGAAAGGAAATCTGAGGAGAATTAAAAAAATGATGATAAAATAAAAGTCACTAAACTCAGTAATAAGGAGACTGAAGATTGTAAAGCTGAGATTTATCTATGATGTCTAGCCAAAGATTAGTTGCCTTGGCTATAACAGCTTTGCGTTTCAGCAAGTACATTTAAGATGTGCTTTGGGCATCCTCAGTCCTTTTACCTTACCTATATCTTACAATGTCAAGACTGCTCGAAATATCTACCATTGTTCAAATATCTTGGCTCTGAAAAAAAATCATTTCACTTGGTAAAATTGAGGCAATTAGAAATTTAAATCCCCCCCCCAACCCAGAACTGTGTTTTATAGACTGTTCTAATTTTCTTTCTGGCTATGCCTTCCCTGCTGAACTTCATAATCCACCACCACCCAGCCCTGACCTCCACACACTCGTATGTGAACAAGGCCCTAAGCCACCAGAAGGTTCATCTCTTTCTTCAGCATTTATTCAAAGCCTTTGATGTGTGAGAAGGTTTGAAGTGTCCTTGGGATATAATGTACATTTGTGGAGTCCTACATCCTTTGGGTGAAGAGATCATTATTCTACCAGATTTTCTAAGATGATAATATTGTTTTCACCTCCTTTAACATATTATTGTCATTTTATTTGCCCACAGACAGCTTTTTCTTGAATCTCTTCCTGTTTACTATTGCAATTGTTGAGTAGATTTTTGTACCTTCCCTGGTAGGAGCTCCTGTTGCCCTCCTCAGATTTGCTTTCCTCAGTAGTTCACTCCCCTGCTAATTGCTGACAGTACTTAAGCCTGAATTTCTCCAAATATAATCATTGTCCTTGGCTGACAGGAAGTATCTCACCCAAAAATGCCTTGGAGGTGGAGGTTAAACCTTCCCTGTCCACAATAGCCAAACGGACGCATATGGGGTTCCACAAGGTCCTAAATCCCAGCCTGTTTTTCGAAGGCAGACAAATTCTACTATGAAATTTATATTAATATGTTAGCTAGAAGGTAGCCTTTATCTGAGGCCACACGCTCACTAGTTTCTTTCTCATTCCCTTCTCTACTGCCCTTATTTTTTCTAAAGAGACAAAAAATGACATGTACCAAAACCTGGACTAGTCTTTGTTTCCAAGGAACCAACCCAAGACACCCGACAGGAGGGCACACCTTATCACTGCCATCTGTTTTACCGTCCTGCATGTGTCTGGGTCCACACAAAGGTCAGGACAGAAATCTTCATGCCCTGGCTATCCCCCATAGCTCGTGAACAACTTCAGAGGTCTGGAAGTAGGCTGCTTGCCTCTTTAAAAATATACATATATTTCTGCCTTTGGCCACTACATTCTTAACTTTTCATTGCTGTTTAACGGCACTACCCTCTAATAATTTTCTCAAACTCTCAGCTACCATGCAAAGCTTTGGTAACCAACATATTCATGACTTTTATTTGCCCAGACTCCTTATAATTACTGCTCACAAACATTGAAATACGTGCTTTACGTACATGAACACAGTTAAGTGCAATTAGATTTATAACACCATCACTCTCATTCAAAGACAAGAAAACGGTGGATTAGAAAAGTTAGCTGATATTGCTCCTAACTATACGTAGAGGTGAGAATTCCACAGTCCAGAACGTTAACACGCAGGCTGACTTGTCCAAAGCTTTTCTGACCCTGCTCATCCACTTAGTAGCATATTCTCTTAAATGATTTTTTTATAGTTTTCCTTTATGGGAAGATCCTCATTTTATAAGTATAATAAACCAAGCAAAGTAAAAATAAAAGTAATGTCTGGCAAGAGAAGAAGAGGAACATGCTTCGGCCTTGGAATATGGTACAGGGCTCACTGAACGTCAGTTCTAACTCTGCTACACCCAACGGTGGGTGACATCAGTCCAGTTAGCCAGCTTCTCTGAGCCCCAGGGTTTTTTGTTTTTTGAATATGGATAACTGGACCCACCTCAGGTGTTGTTAGGAGAATTAAATTAACATGTGCTTCCAAAATTCTTAGCAGAATGTTCAGCATGTAACAAGCACTCAATACGTTAGCCATTATAATTTTTCCTTTTAAATCTATTTCAGAAATGTTTCTGTCAAAACTTTATTTCTAAGACAAATAATTTTCTTCTGCTTGCATCTTACATGGAGTGTAATGGATTATAGAATTTAGAATTTGGTTTACATTTCACTTCTGCTGTTTCTCTCCCAGGTATAATGAATATACCTGCATCCCACCGGACACGAGTTGATTCCTGCCACCATTCTATGTCCTTCTTCAAATTGAAACCAGCTGTCTCCTCAAACTTTCCCGTCCCCAGAGCTTCCACTGTCATTTTGCCTCCTTAGGTTGCCACCTCTGCCTTATTTTCAAGGAGGAACTCAGCACACACGTCTTCTGCCAAAACCCATAATGAAACTATTATACAGAAAAACAAATGATAGTTTCTCATGAAAGTCCCCAAATTTTTGATCCTTCATTTTTAACAACATTCACCTCTTGACATCCGGATTTCCCCTCTGCCAAAGTCCCGCAGGTGTGGCTGGTGGGTTTCCTCCTTAGGTGGGAGAATGACCGGCCAGGCCAGGTGATGCGGCAGTAATCTCTGTTTACGCTTTGATTTCTCAAGCCCTCTCTCCTCAGTCTAAGCCTCTTGGTTTAGCAAAGCAAAGATGATTTTTCAGGCTTGGCCAAATCTTCCTTCTTTGTGTCTGTGCTGTGAAAAATAAACATCTTTCACCTCTGACCAAGGAAACAAGAGTGGCTTTGGATCGTTTCCACTTGGAGATCAGTTGTTTGATGAGCTCCGCTTTCAGGAACAAAGAATATGAATTTACCTGGGGAGTTTTTAAGGGCAGTTCAGTCACAGGGCAAACATAACTTCTCTTCGTGTCCCAAGTGTTCAACAATTATTCATTTCTATCTTGCGATTTTAGTAAATGAGAGAGTTGGAGGCGGCTATGTACTTTTTTCTTCAGGCATAGTATCAAATTACACGGAAAAAAACGTGCTTCTTCCCCCCACCCCATGTTGTGTAAGCCCCTGTTTTGTTTTGTTTTTTCCCCACATGGCAAAAGGAGTAGAACCTGAAGTGAAGGGAGCCACAGTGATTTCAGCATTTGGCTTTGATTTCCCAAGTCAGGTGTGCTTTTACCTCAGGGTACTCCTACCTAGGAGAGTTTTCTAGTTAAACAACATAATATTAGTTTTCTTATATACGACAATAATTTAACATCTTCATTAGGAGTCAAAGTTTACATTTCATTGTCATCTGCCTGGCAGCAGGTGATACTGGTGGCAAATGAGTCAGAGGGAAAATCTGACAACTGAGTTAATTAATAGACATCAGTTTGGGGTGTTGTCAAGCTGCCAGGGGGATGTAGGTACTGCGGGTGCAAATACGCAAAGATGTCTGCCAAGGGTCAAAAGATCTGTGTTTCTCATGTTACTTCGATTTTATTTTAGGGGGCATCTATACCTTAGAGAAATGTATTAGCATTAATCTGGAGCAGCACCTGTGGCTCAAAGGAGTAGGGCGCCGGCCCCATATGCCAGAGGTGGCGGGTTCAAACCCAGCCCCGGCCAAAAAAAAAAATTCATCTATAGATGTTATTTCTAGTCATAGGTGACTGGCATTTTTCCATTTTTCCATGTCTTCTAATCAGTTTTTTGATGTGTGAGCATTTGTTGGAACAGAGTGCACATATTCTTTCAAAGATTTTTATCCCACAGAGCATTTAAGAGAGAAAGGCTCTCCTTTTTCTGCTTGCTTACTAGGAATTATAATGTCAAGCCAGAAAATAGTTTTCTCTTTTGTCCGTATTTTTCTCTCTGAAGTCTTCTCTCCCTGCCCCTTCTCACCTCTCAATCAACGCAATTTTCTTTTTTTTAATGCATTTATTTTTATTGTTAAATCATAGCTGTGTACATTAGGCTTCATTATTAAAAGAAGAAAAATAAATAAGCATTTTAGTTACTGTACATCTCTCTTCATATTTCCTCAGATGACAAATATTATAGATAGATTATAGCTGGACATATTTTATAAATAGAACCAAATATTCCCACTGTTTCTTGTTCTTACTGGATAAACGAAAATGTTTTGGAAGACATTAACTATTTGTTAACAACACTTTTTAAATTGTGTTCATACACAGTATCGATGTTGGTATCTGATTCCAATAGCAATAGACTATTCCCAGTAAACTAAAATACACACCATGTCCTTCATCACGTCCATTAGAGATGTAAAATCTACATTAGAACAGCAATGGAGTCTCGATATCAATGGAGAACAGTCTCTGTTCCCTTTTCATAATATTTTGAATATAGTTTATGGGTTAAAATTTTTCCAGCTATCAATATGGTAGCATTATAAGATAAGTTTGTCCAGTGGTCATTCATTTCAGATATTTTACACAATAGCATGGAACACATAATTAAACTTTAGCTAACTTAATATGAATTTGGTTATTCCAAATATTTTTAAATTTGTGTCAGGTTATTCAAGATAGAGATAATAAAGGTCAAACATTAAAATAAATAAAGTTAAGATTATTAGTTATATATATATATTTTCACTCTACATATCAAAGTGCACCTAACATTAAAATGTATAAAACAAATTTAGGAAAAAAAGTTTACACAACCTAAAATTAATTATGTATTTTATCATTTATAAGCCAGTCTTCCACTAAATCATTATGTAACACAAGTTTGAGGCGGTGAGATAGTTTGGAGATATACACCTTATACGCCTAAATGACAGTACAGAGTAACCAATAGTTACTGAGTGTTTATTCTCAGGTATACTATACAAGGTGTGACCTTTAAAAAATTTAAGGGCCAGTATTCTCCAATACTTTAAGGAGATACAGAATAATAAACTACTAAAATACACTGTAATAAGAATTACAATAAAGACATACTCTGGAACCTATACAAATTCTAGTTTAGATTAAGAGGAAAGAAAATTTCCCAAAATATATGATGCCCAACCAGAATTTTAGACCATAAAACTGGTATTTTGGTAGCATTATTGATTCTACCAAAATATACTGAATGCTGACTGTACAAATATGTTTATATATACTATCTCATGCTATCTCCACACACACTCTGAGATACATTATCTTCACATTGTAAATAAAATCAACAAACTGGCCTGAACATACAACTAGTCCGTGATCATACTGGAGGCAAAATCCAGGGATGAGCGAAGGGTTTTTTAAGGGCTTCTCTGCTATTTTTATTTTCTACAGAGGGAACAGTATGACTGAAGAACAGGGGAGAGGAAAAGCATACAGTATTTGGAAAACTTCTAATAATTTATAATGAGCGGACTCTTGGATATATAAGGGAATGAGAATGGGAGACATAGGATAGAGAGACCGATAGGTCATGGTCAGGGAATTAAATTTTGTTCCACAAGCTATTGAAGTTACGCCATGGAGTGTTACGATAAGAAACACTCTTTTGAATGATCGTTCTGTCAGCAAGAAACAGTTGAGGAATAGCAAGACATGGATAGTGATGTATGTTTGGAGTAAGAAAAAGAGAACAAAGAATGTAAACTGCCCTCCAGATGTGTGGATGGGGCAGGAGGAGGAGCTGGAAAGGGGCGGGGCCTTTCAGAAGATGAGAAATACAAGAGAGGAGAGACTTGGGGAGCTCTGATTTGGATGTGGGCAGTTCGCTGCTTATTTAGGTGAAGGCAGATGGGGAGCTCAATTGCCTACGTTGATGTAATGTGAAGTGCTGAGGGTATATTATGAATAATTTTAAAAGAGGAAATGTTGAAATTATTTTAATACGAAACAGAAAAATTTTGGAATCTGCATTTCAAATAGAGCAGAAAACATATTGGACATTTTATGTCTGTTTTTTTAGTCTGTACTACAAAGCCATAGTGGTCAAGAAAGCATGGTACTGGCACAAAAATAGAGACATAGACACTTGGAATCGAATTGAAAACCAAGAAATGAAACTAACATCTTACAACCACCTAATCTTCGACCACCAAACCACCAAACAAGAACATACCTTGGGGGAAAGACTCCCTATTCAATAAATGGTATTGGGAGAACTGGATATCCACATGTAAAAGACTGAAACTGGACCCACACCTTTCCCCACTCACAAAAATTGATTCAAGATGGATAAAGGACTTAAATTTAAGGCATGAAACAATAAAAATCCTCAAAGAA
Source organism: Nycticebus coucang (assembly GCF_027406575.1). Lineage (NCBI taxonomy): Eukaryota > Metazoa > Chordata > Mammalia > Primates > Lorisidae > Nycticebus > Nycticebus coucang. The sequence continues at coordinate 155,338,561 of NC_069780.1, read as the reverse complement.
AGCATAGGAAAAACACTGGAAGATATTGGCCTGGGGAAAGACTTCATGAAGAAGACTGCCATGGCAATTGCAACAACAACAAAAATTAACAAATGGGACTTCATTAAACTGAAAAGCTTCTGTACAGCTAAGGAGACAATAACCAAAGCAAAGAGACAACTTACACAATGGGAAAGAATATTTGCATATTTTGAATCAGACAAAAGCTTGATAACTAGGATCTATAGAGAACTCAAATTAACCCACATGAAAAAAGCCAACAATCCCATATATCAATGGGCAAGAGATATGAATAAAACCTTCTCTAAAGATGACAGACGAATGGCTAACAAACACATGAAAAAATGTTCATCATCTCTATATATTAGAGAAATGCAAATCAAAACAACCCTGAGATATCATCTAACCCCAGTGAGAATGGCCCACATCACAAAATCTCAAAACTGCAGATGCTGGCGTGGATGTGGAGAGAAGGGAACACTTTTACACTGCTGGTGGGACTGCAAACTAGTACAACCTTTCTGGAAGGAAGTATGGAGAAACCTCAAAGCACTCAACCTAGACCTCCCATTTGATCCTGCAATCCCATTACTGGGCATCTACCCAGAAGGAAAGAAATCCTTTTATCATAAGGACACTTGTACTAGACTGTTTATTGCAGCTCAATTTACAATCGCCAAAATGTGGAAACAGCCTAAATGCCCACCATCCCAGGAATGGATTAACAATGGATTATATGTATACCATGGAATACTATTCAGCCATTAAAAAAAATGGAGACTTTACATCCTTCGTATTAACCTGGATGGAAGTGGAAGACATTATTCTTAGTAAAGCATCACAAGAATGGAGAAGCATGAATCCTATGTACTCAATTTTGATATGAGGACAATTAATGACAATTAAGGTTATGGGGGGAAAGCAGAAAGAGGGACGGAGGGGGGTGGGGCCTTGGTGTGTGTCACACTTTATGGGGGCAAGACATGATTGCAAGAGGGACTTTACCTAACAATTGCAATCAGTGTAACCTGGCTTATTGTACCCTCAATGAATCCCCAACAATGAAAAAAAAAAATGGAGACTTTACATTCTTTGTATTAACCTGGATGGAAGTGGAAGACATTATTCTTAGTAAAGCATCACAAGAATGGAGAAGCATGAATCCTATGTACTCAATTTTGATATGAGGACAATTAATGACAATTAAGGTCATGGGGGGAGGGAAGGAAAAGGAGAGAGAGGGAAGGAGGGAGGGGGGTGGGGCCTTGGTGTGTGCCACACCTTCTGGGGGCAAGACATGATTGCAAGAGGGACTTTACCTAACAAATGCAACCAGTGTAACCTGGCTTATTATACCCTCAATGAATCCCCAACAATTAAAAAAAAAAAAAAAAAAGATTATGTCTGTTTGTGAGACAATTACCTGTCTGTATAGAACTGAGATAGTAGAACAAATAAACCCTTTGTCTGAAGGCCTTTTATTAATCCAACAATAATGTCACATTGATTACTCTCTTCTGTGTTACTCTAATGTACAGACTCAGAGGGATGTTCAATCCCCGTGGAGTTCTCTTTATCACTTTTCATTTGCTTTATTTATTATACTTTATATGCGTATTATTATTGACATTTATTATATTGAGCATTTTGCTGAATTATTGCTTCTAATTTTTATTTAAATCTATCTTTAAATTATATATACATATTATATATATTCAAAATTAGAAGATTTTTCTTTAAACCCCAAAATTTGAACTGAGATATGACTTTATAGAAATCATGTGCTTTGGTTGTAAAATCCAATGCCACACACATATATTGAAGGTATACTGTTGGCTGTCTTCAAGTTGACAGTGCTTTAGAACACTGTTTTTTAAACTTGAACATGCATATGATTTGCCTGGGGATCTCATTAAGATGTTGATTGCTTAGTCAGTCATCTGGGGTGGGGTCTGAGATCCTGCTGTACTATTATGACCCTGGGTGATGCCACAGCTGTTGATGTGCAGGTCACAATTTGAATAGCAAAGTTTCAGAGGAAATCAACATGTATCTAACTGAACACAATACCACGTGAAGTCGGCATTAGCAGAATGAACAAAGCACTATAAAAGCCCCTAATTACAGATTATATTTCACAGGTCTAGACTCAGACTTTGAAATGGGAGATTTGCACTTATTCCATAAACAGTGAATGGGTGTTGACAGGCTGTTCAATTATTTTCAGAATATGCGTCAAAGCTTTAGCAAGAGAATCACCCTGGTCCTTCTAAATATCCAATCTAAAAGATCTAAAATATATCTTTTAGAAATAGCAGTTTCACGATCTGCTGCAAGAGGAGGCAACCCTTTCAACTAGGCAAATTATTTTAGTGCTAAATCATGAGAAACAATGGAACTAAATTTAGTAATGAATCCCAACACAAGAAAGGATGATAGAAATTCCTGAAAGTTTATTTATTTGAGTAAATGTATCTTAATTCTAGGGCATTAAAGGTTTTTAGGACTAAACCTAAGAATTGACGTGTGGCAGAGATTTTATTCTTTTTGCAGCAATGACCATGGAAAGACCCAAGGAGAGAGCAATACGCTGTGTTCTTAAAGACCCTGCCGCAGTGTACAAGGAGGCCTGGTGTGCGAGCCTCGGAGGCCTCCGGGCCTGTGTTGGCTGGGGGATTGCAAAAAAACGAATTAAAGGTAATTAACCCAGCAGTAGCTTTCACAGAAGGGATAATTCAAGCAAACTGGAAATGGCTAAAAGTGGAGCCAGCTCTACGAAACCGTGTGCAGGCCTCTAGTCCTCCAATGCAAAGTAGACACGAGATGAGTCCAAGCAGCACTGGGCACCAGGCATGAGGTGAAGCCGAAGCTAGGGAATGGCCTTGCACAACCACCTCTACAAACTGTCGCTGACCTGAGGGGGCATTTTAGTTCATTTTGAAATAGATAGTAATAATTATTTTGTTGGTTTAGCAAAATCATATATATGTATACACACACGCACACACACACATATATATATGCACACACACTATTGATTCTACTTTTGTTTTTCCTAAATCACTGTCTTTGAAAATGCGACATGGAGGGTCAGAAGCACAGATGCTGAGTCTGTTTAAAATGGCCTAGAAAGCAAAGCACATGCTTTAATCTGATGTCCAGGTTGCATTTGAAAAAATTGGATTGAAAAGGATTAGATTAGATTAGACCTTCTGGATTTAAAAATGTTAAAGCTCCATTTGTGCTTTAACATAATCTCTTTCTACTCTCTGGAGCCATCAAGCAGAGCGCAGTCTTGGGTAGCTTTTTTTATTATTATTAAATTTTAGACCTTTTTTTTTTTTTCCAGCATCCCACTTTCATATTTGTAATAGAAAGAAATCCTCAGAGACTGAGCTAAAAGTTCTTTTGACCTGCTGCTATATGGTAGAGGGGGTGTGTAAGCTCTCTGATTTGTACAATGGCTTTTCTGTGTTTGTACATACAGGCACACACACGCATACAAATAACTAGTTCTCATATCCAAATATCAGTGTATGCTTCTGAATAGTCTGAAGTCATAGCTTCTAGTAGTATAAAAAATGTATTTGTAGTTTTGATGGTCATAAAGAATATAAATAGAAAATATAAAGTATTCTGAGGTGAAAAGCTGAAAAATCTTTGGATGATAATTGCAAAAATCCTTTAGCAGATACCTTTTTATTTCTTAATGTTCAATTTTTGGTTCTCTATAACATAAAGGCCAAAAATTCTGAGATTGACTTGTAAACATTTGTAAACTTTGTTAACACTGCATTTGAGCTGATACGTCTCAAACGTACAGTGATTACAAATAATCAACTTTATTCCTACAGCATCAGTGATGTAAGATTTATGGTTTATCCCAGGTAAAGGTCTGTCATTTATCTAACACATAAAAAACAATGCCATCTAACAAAAAAGCCCTGAAGATACTAACAAACTATTTTTAAAATAACAAATTATTTTTTAACTAAATATTTAAGGTGAAACATGAGAAGTCTTAGAAAAAGAAATATTAGTGTTCTAATTGTGCTTGATGTAAAGTTGATAACCATTTGGTGGAAGGCAGCACAGTACTCCTTTATCTCCAGACAAAACTCAATAAAGCAAACTCATAAAGCAAAATCACCAAGAATGTAATTGACAATGAAAATAAGTTTTTTTCTTTCAGAAAATCCTAGAATAGACTTGATATCACCTCGTTTGATCTTCTTTTACAATTTTGGTTGAAAACTTTAATTTTTTACCTAGAGGAAAAGAAAAATCATATTCGATGATTCCATATTTCTCAATTTATAAAGAATCCACTGGTGTTTCAATCAGTTGAACCTTGATTTTTAGTAAATATGAGACAGAATCTACCATTTCCTTTTCCTTTTCCATAAAAACTACAAGTAACCAAATTATTGATCAATTAAGTTTTTCTTGATAAAAATATTCCAGCTAATAAATGGAGGAGGAATTATATTATTATGATATCGCCATTTTGCAGTTCCTAATTAAGAGTATATTTAATGTTCCTCAGGAGCTGCTAGCATCACAAAATGAGAAACAACCAGATATTGCAGGCCTCCAGATAAAATCTACACAACACGGCGGTTTTTTTGCTTGTTTGTTTTTGTCTTTTTAAAAATCCAAACCTGAACCAGATGAAGCAAATTATAGGAGAGATATGGGACAACAAGCAACATTAATCAATATGATTGTATGTAGTTATCAAAATTTGAAATGTAGGACAAACAGCCTGGTTTTTTCTGGGGGTTCCAGGGAGAGGGTGATGAAGGAGGATGGGAATGGGAAGAAAGGAGAGAAGGAGCCTACCTGTCTATAGCTTAGAAGAAACTAAAAATCTTCATCAACCAATTGCAATGTATGGACCTTGTCCCCAACAAAACACTTATCAAAAAAAAAAAAGTAGGTATTACAGATCTGTGAAAACTGGCAACTTTAAGGAAGTTGCAAACATTATTCCATTCTAAGAAGAATTTGTTCTTAAAACAATTTCACAAAGCTGCAAGGAATTAATTTTGCCTACAAAAGACCAAAAATGGTGACTTGTTTAGTGAGGCCTTAAATTCAACTATAATTGAATTAGACAGTCTTCATGAGCTTCAGAAGAACACAATGGTTCTTACAAGTTAGTTATGTGATTGCCACTTTACAACCAAATCGTAACAACTTAGTAGGCCTGCACCACCAAAAATCATTAAGGTATTTACTACATAGTAATACCATTTTTGGCAGTTGAGTGACCACAAACACATTCTTTTTTGAGGCATCTGGTTAGCTTTCCATGTAGCTTTCTCATTATTTTACAATTATAAAAGAATAAAAGTCTAATATTAAAAATACAACCAGATTCTAACTCCTGAAAAGAAAAACAATAAAGATAAAAATTGTGAAAATATTAAAACTTCAAATTGATAAAGAAATATATCATGAAAAGAAAAAGGTATTAAAAAGATACAATTTGTACAAGATGAAAATATATGAAAATAAAAACAATAGAAAGAAATTTCAGAGCAATAGAAATAAAGTACTCCCACAACACATTATGCTAAAGATACTTATTTCATTTGCAACTTGTATTTACATTTTTTTTAATCTGGAAAAAGAACAGAAAGCAACACATTATGTTAAAAGGTACTTATTTCTTTGTTATTTCTATTTAAAGAAATAATAGCCTTACTTGAATAACATATAGATTGAATGCAAATCTACTTTATTAAATTATACTTTTTTAGCTCAGTAATATACACTTAAAAACAACTTAGGTAAAAGAAACTGTAATTGTTTGGCACATTTTGGAGTTTTTTCCCCAAAATCTTGAGATCTAAGGCATTTTTGTATAAAAATTTTAAAACCCCTGCTTCTGATAGTTCAAGAAGTTCTTTGAATATCGAATGAGTTATGTAGCGTAGGGTCTCCTTGCTTTCTCATTTGACATAGTGGAATAGGCTAATTTAAACCATTACAGATGAGTAATTATTGATTTTGTAGGTGTAAGTTCTCCATTTTATTTTTTGTTTTCTGTTAGTTCTTTCATTTCATTTGTTGTGTTTTTATGGCCTTTCTGAGGGCTCCTTGAACATTCTTTAGTATTCCATTTTCATTTACCTATAGGTTTTTAAATAAAGCATTTTTATTTATGCATCATAGATGTACACAATTTTAAGGTATATGTGATAATTTAATATAGTAACACAATTTGTAAAGATCAAATCTGTGTACTTGGGATATCCGTCACCTTAAATATTTGTCTTTGTAATGCTAGAACCATCCAAATTATTCTACAGAATTTTCGAATGTATTTCTTCATAGAACTTTGTTAGCTATTGCTCTAGTTATTACATTATATACGTAACTTACCACAGTCTACTGACAGCAACATTTCACAGTTATAAATGAACAGGCTTTTCTTGAGTTTCCCAATACCCACACCCATGCCTCTTGGCATTTTTAGTTTGCCAGCTTCTCCAGTAGCCAGAAAAGGATATGTGTATATATAAGGGAAATAGAAAACCCACAGAACTCATAGTTTCAAATTAACTCCTTTTAAGGTGGTGCCTGTGGCTCAAAGGAGTAGGGCGTCAGCCCCATATACTGGAGTTGGTCGGTTCAAAACCTCGCCCCAGCCAAAAACAGAAAAATAAAAAAAAAATTTAACTCCTTTTAATTTCCCAAACTCTACCTTATTTGTAATTAATCACCTTAAATATTTTCTATTCAAAGGTCTATATCAAATAGTGTTACAATTTCTACTTCAACCAAACGTAATCTTGAAAATTTGAGAGATGAAAGTCTACTGTATTTACTCATTTTTTTATTTTCATTTTTTTCCTGATTTTTTTTCCCAAGATTTCTTCTTTTATTCTTTCATTTCTGCTTAAAGAACATTTTTTTGTTGATTTTTTTTTTTAAGATAGATTTCCTGGCAACAAAATTCTCTTAGTTTTCCTTCAGGATGTCTTATTTTTCCTTATTTCTAAAGGATATTTTTACTGGTACAGATTCATGGTTTGATAATACTTTCATTTCAGAACTTGGAAAATATTGTGCCACTTCTGACTTCCCTGGGTTTTGAGGAAAAATCCATTATCATTCAAATGGTTTTCTCCTTCTAGGTAAGGTATCATCTGTCTTGAAAGCCTTTAGTTTTCAGAAGTTTGACTGTGATGTGACTTGGTGTGGATTTTTCTGTTTGTTTTATTTTGTTTGAGGTTTAGTCAGATTCTTGAATCAGTAATTTTATATTTTTTGGTAAATTGAGATGTTTTCAGCCATTATGTTTTTTAGTACTTTTTTATCCCTTCTCCTTTCTTCTCCTTCCATGTCCCCAACTACATGAGTTTTCTTATAGTCTCAAAGGTCTTATAAGTTTTATTAACTTTTTCCTTCTATTTCACTCCTATTGCTCATATTGAGTGAATTATATTGTTCTATCTTCAATCCACTAAATTTTTTGATGGTGGTTATTGCATTTTCCAGTTCTTAAATCATCACATATTTTCTCTTTTACCCTTTACTTCTTTTCTGAGACTTTCTATTTTTATTTGCTTCAAAGCTGTTCGTAATTGCTCATTAAAACTTCATTATGATTGCTGCTTTAAAACTCTTTCCAGATAATTATATCTGAATCATTTCAGTTTTGGCATCTGTTGATTGACTTTCCTCATTCAAGCTGAGATTTTCATGATTCTTTGTATAATAACTAATTTTCTACTGTATTCTGGACATTTTTGTCTATGACACTGGATCTCATTTGAATTTTCCGTTCTCAGCTTAGAGGGATAGAAGTGTCTCATCACTGCTGCCTGCACGGGCCCTACTGACATCACAGGGAGGATATTCTCAATACTGCTGAATTGTAGCAAAAGTCCTGACTCTGCTAGGCCTGTTCTGATAGCACTCCAGCAGGAAGTGTACAGGATGTCTCATTACTGTTGGTTGAGTAGAAGTCTAGACTACTCACTTAGTCTTCACCAACACCATAGATTATGGGATCTCATTACCTCCTGGCTAGGATGAAAGTTCAGTTCCCCATTGGGTTTCTCTGGCAACATCCTATGAAGGGATTGGGGCATTTCACTACTGGGGAAAGGTATAAATCTAGGCTCCCCATTTGACTTTTTCTAATGGGAGTAGGAGTGGAACTGCAGTATTTTTTGTGGTATTTAACTAGCAAAGCAGTTGCAATCTAAAAGTTTTTTTTTTTTTTTTTTTTTGCAGTTTTTGGCCAGGGCTGGGTTTGAACCCACCACCTCCAGCATATGGGGCCAGTGCCCTACTCCTTTGAGCCATAAATGCCACCCTGCAATCTAAAAGTTTTCTGCCTTGCTGGGCAGTACTCCCCCACCCACTTCACTAGAGAGAACAGGCTTTTCTTGAATTTTCCCAACCCCCAGCCCCCTGCCTATCGGCATTTTTAGCTTACCAGCTTCTCCAGCACCCAGAAAAGGACATGTGTGTATAAGGGAAAAAGAAAACCCACAGAACTCATCCCTCTGCCACTGCTCATGTTTGAAGACCCCTAGCCATACTTCAAACTTCTTTTCACTTTTTTATTTCTGTTTTATATGTATAAAGTCCAAGGTTTTAGCTGTTTCTTATGAGAATAGATAAAAGTACATATATTCTATCTTCCTGGAAGCAGAAATCACCAACAGTATTTTAACAACCAATACTTACTTTAATACCATATCAAGGTGGTGGTCAAACAAATTAAATTTTTAGAGTAGTAACTTGGTTTTATTCACTTCTATACCCTTGATAAGTAACTAGGTGTTATAAGGTAAGTAGTACAGGAAAGTACAATGCACAAACTTTTGAGCCAAGCATTTCTTTTTGAATTCTTTATCTGTATCTTAAGAGATATTTGATAATCATAAAATTACTTCATACTTCCCAAATTAATTTTCCACAACTCCAAAAAATAGAAATAATAATGGGTGTCTAATCTGGTAGTTGTACAAATTCAGTGCAACAATATAAATTGACAATGCTTGGCAGGATAAATGAGAGCTAATATAATCTTAAAATGTGTATTTCTCTTTCAAAGTATCCTTATATTAAATAATAAATTACCCCTTCCCAGAGCACTAATTGGTACTTTCCTGCCTTGAAATGGAGAAGTGAAATGAAGTTTTTTAAAAAGTTATTTTCTTCTCCTTCTGCATCATGGGATCAGATTACGGAGAGTGTCTGAACTGTTTAACAACCAGGGGCTCCTGCAGATAAGCACACTGTAAGCTCTGCAAACGCATTTGAAAGTATCTTATATTTTGCCCCATGACTCACTCTTTGACATTAATTCTTCTCTATAAGGGATTAATGTACTCAAGAATCAATATGCTTTCAGACAGATCCTACATCAGTGAATTTCTTTGCTGGTCAGTATTTTCATTATTAACAACTTATGTCAGCAATATTCCCTATTCGTCTAGCAGTATTTGAATTTATTCTCTCATTTTAGTCCTGAATGTTGAACATTACTCCAAAGGTCTTTTATAACTCGATTTACCAAGAAAATAGATTAGAAATCTTTTTGAAGACACAGAGGCCCCAAAAGGGAACCAATTAGAAAGAGTGCACTATTCAGTTCTGTATCCTAAATATATAGGGTGAATATCTTGGGTTATTCTGTGTTTTTTAAGGTTTGCATTAAAAAAAGCAATCCTCCACTACCCTCAATTTATTCTACCCAAATATTTTGTCTTAGTCTTTTTTTGTGTGTGTGTGATTTTTTGGCTGGGGCTGGGTTTGAACCCACAACCTCTGGCATATGGGACCAGCGCCCTACTCCTTGAGCCACAGGCACCGCCCTATCTTAGTCTTTTTATCATCATGATAGATGTCTTTTTTTTTTTTTATCATTTTTCCACTTGAATTCTATGTTTTAATAAATTTGGTCTTATTATAATCATATTTATCTAATCAATATTTAAATATATTTGCACTAATCCTATTTTTTGTGCTTTAATAAGATTTTCATATAATATTTAAGAATATATGACTTACTTTCTAGATGCCACTACCTACCACAATGAACCAAGAATCCTTATAGAAGTGACTCTAGGACAGGGGAAGTATGAGATGAACCTAGAATATATTTTCATTCCCAGAATAAGGAAGGGTGCAACAGATTAAGGGGTCATATAAAAATTATTCAAGATTCAGGTAGAAAGGGATCCCACAGGCCACATCGGGAATGATTTGAGCAAAAATATATAAATAAATAAATACCCAATGTACACAGCTATGATTTAATAAAAAAAATAAATAAATACCATTTATTTAATAAAGTTCATGAATCTATACAGAAAAATGTACACATATTTATGCAAAATAGGTATGCACATATATATGGGAAAAAGGTCTCTCTTATAGTAGATTGTTAACTAACTAGTACAGAATAAATAATAGGTATTATCAATTGAATTGCCCTCAAAATTCATATATCAAATCTATAACAGAGATGACCCCAGAATCTGACTGTATTTGAAGGCAGGACCTTCAAAGAGAAAATTAAGTTAAAATGTCATTGTTATAGGGGCCGGGCTCAGTGGCTCACATTTGTAATCCCAGCACTTGGGAGGCTGAGGCAGATGGATTGCCTAAGCTCACAGGTTCAAAACCAGCCTTAGCCAGAGCAAGACCCTGTCTCTAAAAAGTAGCTGGGCATTGTGGCAGGCACCTGTAATCCCAGATACTTGGGAGGCTGAGGCAAGAGGATCACTTGAACCCAAGAGTTTGAGATTTCTATGAGCTATGACGCTCTGTCACTCTACCCAGGGCAATAGAGTAACACTCTGTCTCAAAAAAAACAAATAGAAAGAAAGAAAAGATACAAGACAATAGCCTTGATAAATATAGATGTGAAACAAAATACTAGCAAAACAAATCCAATAGTTTAAAAGGACCCATACTCCATGGTCAAGGTATAATTGATCCCTGGAATTCAAGAATGGTTCAAAATATGAACATTAATAAAGATGATACACCGTTAACAGAATTAATTATAAAAAATCATATTATCTCCACAAATTCAAAAAAAAAAGCATTTAACAAAAATTTTCACAAGATTTTATTATAAAAACACTCAATAAACTAGTTGTAGAAAGAGATTGCACCAGTATAATAAAGGCCGTATATTACTAGCCCAAAGTTAACATCATACTTATTGATGAAAAACTGAAAGTGTTTTTTTTCTAAAACCAGGAATAAGACAAGAATGCTCATTCTTGCCACTTTTTTCAACATAGTAATGGAAATACCAAACAGGGCAATTAAGCAAAAAAAGACATAAAATGCATCTAAATTGAAAAGAAAAGATTAAAATAATTTCTGTCCAAAGGAGATATGATCTTATACATGTATCCATGAAAAATATTTTAGAAATTAATAAATGAATTCAATAAAGTTGATGGATATAAAATCAACATAATGAAATCAGTTGCATTTCTATACATTAACAACAAATCCAAAAAGAAAATTAAGAAAATAATTTCATTTACAATAGCATTAAAAAGAATAAAATGTTTTGAAGTAAATTTAATCAAGAAGGTAAAAGACACACCCAAAACAACAAAACGTTACTAAAAGAAACTAAAAAGGATGCATATTAGTGGGAAAATGTCCATGTTCATGGATTGAAAGACTTGATATTGTTAAAATGTTCATACTACCCAAAGTGATCTACATATTTAATTTAATCACTATCAAAATCACAGTAGCATTTTCTACGGAGATAAAAAAAAAATCCAAAAATTTATAGAGAACCACAGAGGACCCTGAATAACAAATATAATCTTCAAAGAAAATAATAAAGCTGGAGGCCTCACTCTGTCTGACTTCAAATTACATTATAAAACTATAGTAATCAAAACAGTATGATACCAACATAAAAACACACATAGACTAATGGAACAGAGTAGAAAGCTCAGAAAAACTTATAAAGTCAAATTATCTGTAACAATGATGTCAACACTATAAACGGGAAAAGATAATCTCCTCAACAAATTGCAGTGAGAAAACTAGATATACACATGCAAGAGAATAAAAAGTTGATTTTTGTATCAACTCAAAATGGATTGAAGACTTTAACATAAGAGCTAAAAATATAAAACTCATGGAAGAAAATATAGGGGAAAAGCTTCATAACAGCATCTTAGCAATGACTCTTTTTTTTGATTTGGCACCAAAAACACAGGCAACAAAAGCAAAAATAGGCAAGTGAGACTACATCAAACTTAAAAGCCTTTGCACAGAAAAACGAAAAATCAGCGTGGAATTGCAGAAAATGATTGGAAACCATATATCTAATAAAATATTATTATCCAAAACACACAAGGAACTTGTATAACTGAATAACAAAGAAAAAAGAAAATTAAAAATGGGAAAAGAATTTGAATAGATATTTCTCCACAAAGACATACAGATGACCAGAAGGTATATGAAAAGGTGCTTTAACCAGAGGGTAAATGCAAGTCAAAACTACAGTGAATTTTCACTTCACACCTGTTAGGATGGTAGTATTTTAAAAAAACAAATCGATATTAGCAAATATTGGCAAGGATGTGGAGAAACAGGAACTCTTACGTTGTTGGAAATGGTACAGCTGCCATGGAAATCAGTATAGAGCACGCTCAACAAAATTTAAAGTAGAATTACCATATAATTCAGAAGTTTCATTTCTGACCATTTATCCAAAAGAATTGAGTTGGGGATCTCAAAGAGATATTGGCACTGTCATGTTCACTGTAGTTTTATTTTTAATTAGTTCTAATTAGTTCTACTATGAACTAATGAACTACTAGATGAATGAATAAAGAAAATGTGATCTATACACACAACTAAATATTTAGATATTAAAAAGAAGGAAATCCTTTTGTATGCTACAACATGAATGAGACCCTAATAAAGAAGAAGGACGTTGTACTCAGTGAAATAAGTCATTGACAGAAAAACAAATACTATATGATTCCATTTATGTGAGGTATCTAAAATAGTTAAACCTGTACAAATGCAAAGCAAAATGGTGGTTGCCAGGTACCGGGGCGAGGTCTTAATAGAATTGCCATTCAATGGGTATACAGTTATAGTCATAAAAGATGGAGATTTTCTAGAGATTTGCTGTATGCCATTTTATTTACAGTTAACAATTTTGTATACTTTTACCCTACTAAGCGGGTAAAAGTCAGATTATATGGTTCTCCCACAGCTTAAAAAAGTAAGTATAAACTAGTTCTTGCAACTTAATAACAGAAAGAAGAAAACATCCTTCTTAGGAGATGTGTACTGAAATATTTAGGGATAAAGGAGCTTTATTCTATAAGTTGCTATCAAATGGTTCCATGATTAAATAAAGAACGAAAATACATTGTGTATGTCAGTGTGTGTGAATAGAGAGGGAGATAATTATACAGTAAGTGTGGCAGATTTTTAATATTCAAAGAATCTAGGTGAAAGATACATTTCACCTTGTTGCATTATCCTTACAACTTTTCCACGTTTTATGTTTTTTTCCAAATTACAAAATTCAGCTCATGTTCTTGTGTATAATTCTTGGCTTGGTCCCTTGTAATGTGACATTGTTCAATCTATTAAATTATATCAACCCCAGATTTCTTATCTATAAATAAAAATAATATAGTACCATTCTTATAGTGTGAGTAGTAAATCAGACACTATCAATAAATCCCTATCATAATAATTAGAATTGAGTAATCTCTCAAATATATTAGCCGTCATTAATGCCATCTTAGTATTAATTTATTATAAAATAATAATCCATGATCAACTATTAAAAATCAAAATTTGTATTTTTAGAATTTTGATAGTTATGATGTATACAAGCATCTGAGTATTGCTTACTAGCTGACTTGCATCAGCTCTTACTGAGGAAGAGTCAGATGGTATATAGCACATACCTAGTCCATCTCTATAACTCATTAACATGGGGCTGCAGTTAAGTGTCTAGGATCTTGGATCAAGTTCGAAAAATCTTCTGGTCAGGTACCAAAGGTCTATTTGTTATCAACAGACACGCTGCGGATACTTTGTGTTTCTGATATTTCCTCAAGGAGTTGAACCTACTATCAGACTAAAGAAAAGGGAAAAGAAACTAGGTACTTTGATTAGTTCACTTACTATGAATAATTCTGTCATGGCCATAAGTTTTCTTAAAACTCTAATTATAACCTTTTTAAACTACAGAGCCAGTTTCTTCAGAAAAGTAAGATACTCTGGACAGTACTAGTGAAACCAGAATAGCGATTCACCAAATGGTACAAATAACAAGGAAGAATTCTTGCTGAGTTCACTAATAAAGAAACCAGTATAATTGCTTTCTCTGCTGACAATGAAGAAAATATTTTGGCCGGAAGCAGTGCACATATTTGTATGTAAAGTATATAAAAGTCTCTACATTATACACAGGGACTTTGGATAGAACAACCTTGCTCAGAATGGGCTTGTGGGTTGAAAGCTGATTGACATCTCTGGTTTAGTCTATTAACTGGAGGGATTTATAATTTAGATGGAAAAATAGACCATAATAATAACTATAAATTGATACCAGTATTTTAAACTACAGGGAAAGCAACTATCAAACTAACCCATACTGTTCCTAAACTACACACAAGAATCACATGAAATTTCTTCCACCACTGAAAGTTAAGTCTTTGAAGGTCAAGGGTGCACATTATAGTCAGCCTATTATCATTTGGAGCACTTAATAGGATGCCTGACATGTCTTAGGCATTCAATAAACAGTTTAAGTGAGCAAGAATCCAAGTAGAATTTCAGAATATATAACATAATAAAACGAGGTGAGAAATTTCTCAGAAATATGAGACATTTGTCTGGTAAGCAAGGTTTACTGGGAAGACAAACAAGTTCTGCCTATGAACCCAACCAAGTTCTGCTGCTCTAAATATAATCTCATTTCTCCATTTTATTCCTGTCCTCATTCACGAACGTGAGTTGATATGATCTCAGCAAAATTGAATGTTGCCCTTGCCCCATATATCTCTAATTTAGGAAGGTCTATTTTTCACCTTTCAATAATACTCTAAAGTACAGCTCACAAAGGAAGGCCTACAGCACAAAAACATATGGAAAAACTCTACTGACATACTACTACTACTGAACACACAACTAGTAAAAAATATAACCCTGCTACTATTGGTAACAATAAGTGAATAATGTGTTTATAAATGTAGTTTTAAAATACTAAAATGAGAACTCTCTTTTTATAAAAAATATGCCGTACTCTTTCCAAAAATGTTCCTAAATTTAGTGGTATTCAACATATATATTTTTTAAATATTAAAACCCTTTTTCCAATTTAGACAAGTGTACTTTGTATTTTTTTAAATTTCCTTATGTATTTTGACGAGAGCCATACTAATTTATGACTTTCCTTTTTGCATTTGAAGCCTACTTCATTATTTTATACATAGTACCTTTCAAATAAATGTAGATCATTTTATATATTGTGTGCAATTGATCTAGTTTGAATGGTTTTTAGTTTTCCATTTATATAACATTTTAAAAGCTAAGCAGCTACTCTGTATTAATTCACATTGTCTTTGCATATACACATGCAAATGAGCAAATGATGTATGTGTGTGCGCATATGTACATAAATATGTACAATGACAGATCTATTAATATTTATGAACTGAATTTGCAATGATTCTACACAATACTCAACTTGTAAAAATATGGTTTTATTTTATAGTCACTATAAAACTGATTCTTTTCGTTCTTAAGACTAAGTTACTAAGTCTTATGGATGTTGTTTTATAAGTTGCCTGAAAAAGTGTTGCTTCAAATATCAAGAAGGTGGTCCTAAACTTAAGTTTCTGCTATTAACTGATATATTGAAGCACTGAAAACATAAAATAAAAAGTCTTGATTTTCTTTAAATTTATCGAAACTGATAAAAGTATTGAATCACTGAAGTTCTCTTTGAAATGCTGATAGATCTTCCTTATGACACATAAGGGCCTTACGACAATATTTTTGCAGGACACTTTATTGATATTTCAATATTTTCATTGTCCTAACAATGATGCCTTTAAATGTGAGGTGTCATGTTCATGTTTACCTTCTGCTTAAATGCATTGTCCTATGATAACTGGTAATAAGCATTCGGAAAGCGTTCTATGCTGCACAGTAAATCATGAAATACTAACCTGTTTTCTGTTTCCTTTGTCTTCCTTCAATACATGTTGTTATTTCTTATACTTAGAAGTCAAAATAATTTTTTCTCCAATTGCTTCTGAGCACTTAATGAGCAACGATGAGACAGGCTGGAATTTGGCAAAATTCTGATTTCTGCATCACAAACATGTCAAAAATAACATAGTCTTGAATCTATGTTGTACCAGACCCAGGTGATGCTCCTCCCAGATTCCCTGAGCCCCAGGGAGCCCTGTTCTTTACCTGTATTGCCTCCTGTCCTAACATTATTAGCTGTTCCAGCTTCCCCGGCAAGAGTCACACTTCCTCACAGACTCCTTTTCACCCCCCATTGTGGGAGCTAGAGCAAGTCCAGTGTCTGGAAGTCAATGCAGCTGCCTGGAGAGCTTGTCAAGGCTGGATAACATAAGGTACATGTGCAGGAGAATCAGATTTCAACAGTGAGAGACAAGAAGAGGGGCTCTTCAAGTTCTCAGGAATTCTACAAGGACTTTCCAAAAACATACCTTGTGACCTAGCAACAGGTCTTTCTATTGATAGAATCTTGGTTAACTTGGCAAGCACCATCTTTTATATTTGCTTTTTCTCCTTTTCCACTTCATTCCCCTTTATTCTCCACAAAACACTGGCATATAAGTTTTATCTCTCATTATTTTGTGTGCATGTAGAATACAGGCTAATGTTTTTGTAGAATATTTTTTAAACAAAGCATTCAAGTACCTAAAGTCAGATTTCCAAAATCTCTCTACATTTAAAAAATTATAAACCATCACCCTTCATGCCACTTTCTGAGAATGAATTTTACTATCACACTTTCTTAGTGTGACATTAGGAGCTTTTATGTTTCCTACAGCTAATAAATGGTAGTACAGAGATTTAAAGTAGCATAAATTGGCGACCAATTAGCTAGAGGAGAGAATTCAAAAGCGTTAAGAATATCACTGAAGTTTTCAGTCTGGTGGACTATAAATCAATGATTACAACCAAAGCATAATGACTATACAAAATTTGGGGGAAAGATGATACACTCTTTCTCTGCTGCAACTCCTGCTATCTCAGTATATTGGCCTCTACTTGGGCGGTGGAAATGGGACCTGGTTAGGAGATAACAAATGTGGGGACTCTTCTGGGGTCATTCTTGTGGACACCGCCTGCAATTTGGTGGCCTCTCCCAGCCACATAGTCCTTTTTGAATTCATGCTATCCCCAGTACCATCTCTGTTGGTGAGATGTTGTCAACCCATGCACTTAATTTTTTTTTTTTTCCAGCAGAGAAAACAGCTTGTAGGACTGAAAAACATCATTAGTGAGGATTCTAAGCACACCCAGCACCCTCCCCTTCCTTCCTCTGATTTGTAGGCCCCTTTTAAAAGCATCATGGCCCCTCCTTGGTCTTGGTCATCTTCCCTCATAAGGAAAGTCTTCCCTTGGGAAGGGTTCTCCTCATTTGGATGATGAGTAATAGACCTGTCTGGAAGAATACTTCTGTGAGCTTTCAGTTTGGAACTTTGTTTTGGAGGGCTATTTTTCTGTTTAATCTTCCCAGTCCAGTAACCACTGAATGTTTGTATTTTTTGGTGATCATTCAAAGCAGATTGTGGCTCAGTCTTGTGTTCCCACCCCTCCCTTCTGCTTTATTCTCTAACATGTCCTCTAGAAGATAAGCGTTAAGACAGGCTCACCACAGGTTGAGAAATCCTCAGGGCCTTTTTTGGGCATCCCCCCTTTTCCCTTACCAGACTAGAGAGAAAGTGCATGAAAAGAAGCATGGGAGCTCTGAGGTTTTCTTGACTGTCTTTTGGGGTGTCCCCTTAAAATTTTTCCCCTCAGCAACACAGAGCTAAGCAATTTTGTAGTTCCCCATTCTCCCTTTGTTGCTTTAGCTTTTCTGTGGGAACTGCTGGACAGGGAAAGGGTTTATATTTTGGAAGCTAGGCATTCTGTTCAACATCAGTGGAAATGCTTCTTACAATATCCCACTGAGATTTGTTTTGAGAATGTCATGTATGGCGTTCTCAACTCATGAGGGGAGGTGCCTTGATTTATTTTGTGGGACTGTACCCGTGCCCATTGTGTCTCTTACCTGCAGAGAAGCCAGCAAGCACTCCCTCTCTCCTTGAGCTTACTTTCTGGCAGAGAGAATTAAATATTTGATTTGGGTTTGGTCTAGTAGGTTAGAAATCCCTGCAAATCACTGGATACTCCCTCTTAGGAGCTGAAGACCAATTGCTAACAATCAATAGCATAGGGAACATGGCGTCCCCTATACTGGAGGAGAACCCATTTGGATGCCTTTGTAAGAATTGGGAAATAGGATACACCCTATTCCCCTTATGTGGGGCTAGAGCTGTGCCCCCAGCATCTGATCCAGGGTCCTCATTTCTGCTAAGCTAGGGACCAGAAGCAAAAAGAATGTCCCCCTCCTACACATGACAGGGAGCCAAATTTGGTCAGGGTGCCATTAAGCTCCAGGAGGGTAATTTTATTTTCGGGGGATTGATGCTGCCATAGGTCATCCCACAGGGCTTATCTGGGTCTACTCTCAATTCTCAATCTGATTTTAGTTGGAAAAACAGCATGCCTAACTATCGGGACAACTCAAAGCTTGCTTTTCTCAATATTTGCAACCTACAACCTGGTTTGTGATCTGGGCAGATGTTCAGAAGCTGATTGACACTTTAATGACCTCAGAGGAATGGAAAATGGTTTTGGATAAGGCCAGGGAAGGAGCAGACTGCATGCATGCTGACTTTTCTGGTAACCCAGTAAGGCAGCTCCTCAGGTCACAGTACCTACCTAGGACCCAGGATGGAATGTAAACAATGGAGATGGACCTAAACTTGAGCATTACTTGCACTGTATCTTGGTTTGCCTCTAAAAGAAGAGGTTTAACAAAGGACCGGAAATTAGACAAAAACCTAATGAGGGCTCCTCATAATTCTTAGAGTAGATCTTCAAAGATATCCATAGCACATGAATGTTAATCTAGAAGCACTGGAAAATTCTAACATGATAAATATGACTTTCATCAGCCTCAATGCTCCTGACATTCAGAGAAAATTACAAAAAATGGATGGGGCTTGGGTATGCCTGTATCTCAATTAGTATACACAGGCATAACCAAGCTTTTTAGGTGTCCTCTGATCAAGATGAGGTGATAGACAAGAGAGAACAATGAAGATGAAACGGCAGGCCGGCCTTCTGCTGGCATATCCTCCCCTAGACACTCTGTCCAAGGTAGGATGCCCCTCTAGCCCCAGACCACCAACAAAAAGGGACCTCCCACTGCAGGTCCCAATCAAAGTGCTTATTGAAAATAGGAAGGGTGCCAGAAGAGAGACTGCCCAGATCATACAAAGGCAAATGCTGAGAAAGAGCCCTCCGCATTTACCAGATAATCCAGCTAGCCTGAGGCTTGCAGCTACAGTTGTCAAGATGGAGACCAGGAATGATGGGGCCAGGGGTTCCTCCACATCCAAGCAACACTCTCCATATTACCTGCATGAAGCCCCGCATCATAATGATAGTGGGTAGGAAACCAACTTTTGGACTTACTGGTAAATAGTGGTGCCACTTGCTCATTAATAAACACCAGTTGTCTAAACTGTCTTCAGAGAGTATAAAAGTGACTGCAGTCTCAGAAGAAACCTTGACAATACCATTATTACAAAGCTTGGAGTGCAAATTAGGCCAACCACACTTGAAACATAGTTTCCCGTATATTCCTGAACATTCCATTCCTTTGCTAGGATGTGATATTTTAACCGAACCAAATGCCAAGGTTACCTTCAGCCCATGACAATGGAACATTGGTGCCTCCAGAACAGGCCTGCTCTGCTGCAACCAGAAGCCTCTGCACCACTATTTACCAGTAAGTCTGAAATTTGGTTTCCCACTATCATTATGATGCAGGGCTCCATGCAGGTAATATGGAGGGTGTTGCTTGGATTTAGAGGAACCGCTGGCCCCTCATCCCTGGTCTCTATCCTTGACAACTGTAGTATCTGAAGAGATAATTGGAGAGATGAGTCTGAGGGCATGGACAGAAAGCAGACCAGGAAGGGGTAAGATTTCCATCCTAGTGCAGGTCAAGGTGTAGGTGTGGATGGCACTGCCACATTTAAATCTGTACCCCGTGAGGGAACTGGGAATCTAGTCTCCACTGACTATTTTCTTTCGGTTTGAACTCTTCAGGCCTTGCTGATCGTGCTATAACAAACCCATCCTGCCAGTCGTGGAGCCTGAGTCTAAGGAATATAGACAAGTTTAGGACCTGAGAGCATTAACCAAATTGCAGAAGACATTTACCCAGTAGGATGCAATCCTCATATATTATTCAAAACTCTCACTGGTAAACTTGCTGTTTCACAGTCTTAACTTTAAAAGATGATTTCTTCTGCTTCCCTTTGAAGCCAGCCAGAATCAAAAGAACTGTTTTCTTTTCAATGGAAGGATCCAGGTAAAAAAGCAAAGCAACAACACTGTTGTTCAATTTTTCCCCAAGGTTTTGTTTGTTTTAACATTAAAGAGGCAGAAATATTTTTGTTACATGGATAGCTTTTACAATGAATACATTAAGGCTATAAATATGCCCATTACCCAAATAGTGTTCATTGTACCTGATAAGTAGGTTTTTAAAATCTCCTACACCATCTTCAGGGAAATCCTTGCTAAAGACCTCCATGACCACCAATTAAAGGATTGGACTTTATTGCAATATGTCAAAGACATATGAGTTTTTAACATCACAAAAAAAGTGTCTGATCAGAGCACTAACTCTAAACTTTCTGGCCAAGGGAGAATAGAAAATATCCAAGAAAAAGACTCAAATTGCATAGCTAAATATCTCAGTTTTTAGTTTTCCTAAGGACAAAGGAACCTACTCTCTGATTGGAGGGACACCCTCCCCAGAGTAGCACCAAGGTCTTTGCCATGCAAACTGTGGATCTCTGACTGGGCACCTGTGTATTTCTACAGACAACTGCAAAGCAGGTCCAACATCACCTGTGCTTCTTGTCAGCAGGATGAAGCCAGAGTAGTTATCAGCCTTTCTTCACCTCCTTGGTTTACACCTATAGAATGAAGTGTTATCATGTCCAGGGGGTGCTGAAACTGCCTACATTAAAATAAGGTAAGTTCATAAAGCAGGACTAGTAATAAAAGTCTGATTTCTATGGAAATACAGATTTAACTAAAAGTTAACCAGCCATTGTTCCCTAACTTCCCTACTGCTGTAACTATTTACTGTTTAAATGTCACATATCTTTGACAAGTGCAAGATTTGTGACTTCCCTAACTACTTCTATAGACATGAATGTAAATTGCTACCCCCTACCCAGGAAATCCCATATGATCATTTCGTAATATATGAAAATAAAAGTTTAATATAAGCAATCTTTTTAATTGCAGAGTTGATAAGAATGAATTGCTAAGTTATTGCTCAAGTGAAATTTCTATCTGTATTTATTTAAAAATATTAAAAAGATACATTTATTCTATGCCACCATTTCTCTGTGAAATCTTGATTCAAATTCAGCCACCATTAGAATATTTACCAATAAAATATTTCCCTGGCAACAGATATCACATGCATAAATAGTTTTCACTGTTCATTTAACTCCTTTTTCCAGTCCAACAATTGGCATATATTTTCATGTATGGCATCAAGATTGAAAATTCAAATTCAACACCAAATGACAAGTGAAAAGTAAAAAAATAATCAGAAAAAAAATGAATCTGTATATCAACACACTCACTACCGCAAGTGAGTAGACTAGGTTGGAAAAGCACACAAATATCACTTAGGGAAGTTGGAAACTATGAGATAGGATTTATAAATGCCATCACCTAAATCACAGTGCATCCACTGTTTTAGAGAATGAAAAATATAAGCTCAGATTTTTGAGAATTTCAAGCTTTTCTGAATGTGTGATAGTAAAGAAACTAATTTTAAAGAAAACCTGTATAAAAGTAGTAAAAGAAACAAGGAGATCCAGTTCACATATTGTGTAAAACTATAGAAATTTTCTTTTAATGCTCATATTTAGCAGATTTCTTAAACTCAATTATGAAGAAAATGAAACTGTCAATCACTTTGGCATTGCTAACACATTTATCCTTATAAGAAATTAGCCTCTCAAAATGAAGTAAATTTCTTCAAAGAAAGCAACATAATAGTTATAAACAGTCCCTTTTAAATCATAAAATAAACTCAGGGAAAGGTT
This sequence comes from Nycticebus coucang, assembly GCF_027406575.1. Lineage (NCBI taxonomy): Eukaryota > Metazoa > Chordata > Mammalia > Primates > Lorisidae > Nycticebus > Nycticebus coucang. The sequence goes on along the minus strand of NC_069780.1, from coordinate 155,316,110 downwards.
GCCATCTTTAGGGAAAAAAATTAATATGTGTCAAATTTGTTAGTGCAACTTTACTAAAGGTGCTAAATGTGAACACTAGCTCAGAGCCATATGTTTTGGACATAGAATCACACATTTACTTTTCAGTTCACTTACTTATTCATTTATTTAGTTAATGATTTAACATGTATCTGTTGAGCTACTATTATATGCAACACGCCGTGCTAAGTATTGAATCAAGTAAGTAGACCTTGAAAGAATAACAGCATAGAAAAAAGTAAAATAGGTAGTCAGAAGAGTCTGCTAACCAAAGAGTAGAGAGCTTGCCCAACAGCCAGACATTTGAACTTCACTTCCCTTTATCATTTAAAGTCTTTGGGATATTAGGTAAACACTGGCCTATTTACTTTATAAATTACCACAAAAAGCACAAAGAATATAAACATTTCATTTTCATGGAAGGTTTTATACATTGCAAAATACTCTATATGTTACTATTCCATTGAAAACACAGTGCCCCCCAATGACCTTACCCTTTCCATCCATTGCATGTTCCTACCTACTCAGTCAAGTTAGTTCTCTGATTCTTGCTAGAAATGTAACATAGGTCTCCAATTTTTCATACTCTCTTATATTATACAACATATAATAAATTGTTGCAATAACATTTAAGTTTCTCATTTCGCTGATTATGGAGTGTCCAGTTTTCTATAATGGGAAATCATTGTCTTTTGACTCAAATCCTGTCTTGAGAAATGGAGTATGATTAGGTTCTTGTCTATTCCTGGGTTCCTTTCTTCCCTCTTCCCAGACCACAAGTTTGAACCCAAGGAGTTGTTACTGGGGAAGGAGAGGTCCAAACAAGAAAGGTCTCAGTTGACAGGGCCCTTGGGTTCTAGCATCAGTGCTGCACAGGCATTCAGCATAAGATCTTCAATACATAGAGGGCATTATCCATTCTTCAGGACCCATTCATTAATGGATATCCCTCACCTGCAGATTTCTTTTCTAGCAGGCTGCTTAGTTTCTTTCCTCAGACTCTGGTTTTAAAGGTCTAGTCCATAAAAAACTCCATTATCTGAGATTGAAAACTCTTCTAGGCCTTAAGTACCCCTCTTTTTTCTCTACTACCCAATTCTACTACCCACAGAAAATCTCATGTTTCCTTTGTCCCATGAACTCTGTGAGGGCAAATAATCCCCAGCACAGCTTTCTGTAACAAGACAGCCTTCTGTAACAACCTTTGGCCAGACAGAATATCTACATTAATTATGTGTATCTTTCAGATAGCATTTAACTTCACTAAAAATAATGGCAAATAATGACCTGGATCTATAAATTCAGTGCAGTCAAATTACTGAACCAAGTCAAGAATAATAATTTCATTCAATCACTTCAGATACCACAGATGGATCTGAAGGGTTTTTCCCACAAAATATAATCTGAGTCACTTTCAAGTATATAGGTTCCAATGGGTAATATTAGTAAATGACAAACTAAACTTTTATATTTTTAAGATGTCATTGTATGAGAAATATAACAACCTCTTGTTGCTTGCCTGATCCCAGGGTGTAGGAAGGACTGAAAGACATGAGATATTTTTCCAAACTCGTACATGCTCACTGACAAAATAAGCCTAATTTCTAGTATCAATTTTGCTTGGCTTAACTAGTACATAAAAGATGGAATGATAATGACACTGAAATCCAATATTATACCACTAAAACTAGAGGCAGCCTCTTTTAATTGTAGGATGGATTCTATGTTGTCAATTCTCATTCAATAAAATAAAGGCATTGAGACAGATTTTTCTTCTATCTCAAATGTTAATCTTAATTCAGCTAAACCAGAAAAGCTAAAATGCATTTGATTCATGAAATAAAAATCCTTGCTTTGATAGGATTTTTAATATCATTTATTTTTTTAAAAGCATAGTTTGTTTTATCTGTTACTATGAGTATAGTATGAATACAGTGCCTTTTTTGACAAAAGAATTAAAATTCAAAAATTACCCACCATATTTCAGGGTGCCATTTTTAAAGCAGAAGTAAGTATATATAAAACGAAATAAATAGAAGCAATCGCATTCCTGAAGTGCCCCCTGAAAGACCACAGTATTTCATGCTGTCTCAGATTCTCATAAAATGTTCTTAAGAATTATGTTCTGCCTTTTCAATAATAAACAATATTATTTATTTCAGACAGAGAATGACACAAATGTATTCTGGATATGTTTTTTTAACTATTAACATTCAACAGAAATCTGACTGTATATAATGTAGAGTAGCAGATATTAGACACACGAATTCTAGCTGACTTTTCTTTCCCCCATCACATTCTCACTGATATATTGTTTGATTTGGTATAATCATGAGCTGTGTGTAGGCGTGATCTAATCCCATTGTTGTTGACTAAAGTGTAAGAGATCTTCCAAATTTCCCTTGAAAAATTATGTTCTAACTGAAGAATCTGCTTGCCAATAATAACATGTAGTCCAAATTACCCTGGGGCTGAATCATAGCTCAAACCATTATCTTGCAAAAGAGTCATTACTTTTCAACAAACAAATATCTGATTTTGCATTCTAAAAATTAAATCTGGAGGTCATTTCATTTTACTTCCAAAAATGACTTGTGAATGAAATAGAAACATGTCTTTCTCCTCCTGCCTCCAGCAATGCATATAAAGTCATGGTCACAAGCCCTCTTGATCCAGTAAGAAATTAAAAAGGAAGTCTTCCAATTCTGTCTATATAATTTACAAGATCAGAATTAGAGGGATAATGAACTTGCCAGAAGGCCAGAACCTAAGCATTATTAGTCAGCATTGTAGGATCCCATTATTTGATCTACCGGTGCTCAAGTCTACTATGTTGTAACTGAAGAAAAGAGGAAGAAAAAAATACAAACCACATATAGACAAAAGGTATCTAAATGATCTTTCAGTAGAGTGGATTCTACAAACAATTTATTCATTTTTTCCAAATTAAGCTTCTTTATTTCTAATTCCTTAGACTCTTTGCTCTTCCTAGACCATAGTTGTTACTAATAAATGACTCTAAGGAATCTAAAATAAATAAGACAGCATCACTATCCTCAAGATGCTCACAGTCTTAGAGGAAGAGACAGTTGCACAAACAAGAAATTTTACCATAATGTAGCAAAGTATATCGGAGAACTAGAAGGTGCTGCAACATATAGGAAAAAGCTAATCCTTCAAGACCAACTATGGTGGTATTAGACGAAACTACATAACTGACTGACATAAAAATTAAAGAATACGTAATAAAAACTTGTTTTATAAAATATTCAATCAAGCAAGTATCCGATTTACCAAACAATCTGAAATTCAAATAAAACTTTTCATTAGGAAAATAACCATTGTTAGAAGTCTATTTTAAAATGTCCATTTGTGGCTTCTTAAGGTAAATTCAAAATCATAAGGGAAGGGTCACATTAGAAAATCTATAATTTGTGTTTGCATCAATTCATAAATAAATCAAAAATGGAAGAAGAAAAATAGGAAAATGAATCAACATCCTTTCACCTGGATCAAGCCTCAGGTCACAGAGCACTATAGGGAGGAATCAGTGACCAACTCCCGCCCCCAGCCTCACAGCTATTAAACAACTACAGCTCCATGAGAAAATTCAGTACAAGCAATATGTATAAAATACCAAAAAATAAAAATACATAGTGATGGACTAGCCTGTGTCTCACTCTTTAAAAAAAAAAATTTTAAACTAACAATCCATGTACTGGCATATCAAGCAAATAAAGGAACCAGGATAAAAACATTAAACCAGATAGAATCATGACTAAGCATCATCATCAGAAAGAAAACACTTAAATCTCTATTCACAATAAAAACAAATAAGCGTAATGGTCTGAAGCATTATTTTTGACTCTCTAATGCAGCCTACACATGTAAAAGCTCTTTACAAACTACAAGTTACTATGAAACACCAGCTTATAATCACCAGCTTTAAGCAAAATGGTTTTGCTGGCATGATTTAGTCTTCTTAGAAAATTATCTTCCTATTCAAGAACCAGAAAAGATGTAGAAGAGTGGACCTAAATTTTAAGGAACAACAACAACAAAGATATTTGAGCAATAGATAAGCATTAACTTGGTGAACCTTCTTTTTGGATGGTGACAAGCAACTTAGGTCAAACACAGAACCCATTGATCTCAGGGGAAAGTCTTTCTGAATTCTACCAATGATAAACATGTTCAATTTGAACCAGAAAGTCAAGGTAGAAGGGCATCAGTCCCACCCGTTTGGATAGGAGGCTTCCTCTTCAATCACAACACAGAAATTTGGAAAACCAAAAAGATCCTTACTGTATCTGTGCTCCTATAATCAGAATTAAGGTGAGCTCTACGTGTGTAATATTTACTGTGGCTCTAGAATTTCCATATGAGGTAATTTCCTTTAGCAAAGGATCCAATCTGTCACCAGTTTCATAGTGCTTTAGGCTTATTGGGTTCTTTTATTAAAATAATTGAACATATTTCTCCCTGATAAAGAATTCCTCCCTAAATTTACGTATGTTAGTGAAAATTTAGCAAGCATATCACTCACACTGTCATATTGAATTTGACCTGTGGCTTTGTATAAGAAGAAGGAATGAAATTATCCATAAGTAAAGTCTGCAATTATGCTCCAAATAAAATGACCCCTGGGGGGGGGGGGAATAAGTCATTCTGAAAGCTGCATAATTCTGAATCCATCACTAAAGATTTATTTTATTTATTTATTTATTTATTTATTTTTGAGACAGAATCTCAAGCTGTCACCCGGGTAGAGTAAGTACCATGGCATTATCAAAGCTCACAACAACCTGTAACTCTTGGGCCCAAGTAATCCTCCTGCTTCAGTTTCCCTAGTTTTAGTGGAGACTGGGTCTTGCTCTTGCTCAGACTGATCTCAAACTCCTGAGCTCAAGCAATCCACCTGCCTTCACCTCCCAGAGTGCTAGGGTTATACGCATGAGCCATCTCATCCAACCTAAAGATTGATTTTATACTTACAGCTTAGAGAGAATAAAAAGAAAAACAATTTGGTGGTATAAAACTCATTATCTTGATGAGGTATCACTTTTGCTCAAAGAAAATGATTCACACTGTGTTTGTTAGCCATTCGTCTGTCGTCTTTAGAGAAAGTTCTATTCATGTCTCTTGCCCATTGATATAAGGGATTGTTGGCTTTTTTCATGTAGATTAATTTGAGTTCTCTATAGATCCTGGTTATCAAGCTTTTGTCTGATTGAAAATATGCAAATATCCTTTCCCATTCTGTGGGTTGTCTCTTTGCTTTGGTTATTGTCTCCTTAGCTGTACAGAAACTTTTCAGTTTAATGAAGTCCCATTTGTTTATTTTTGTTGTTGTTGCAATTGCCATGGCAGTCTTCTTCATGAAGTCTTCCCCCAGGCCAATATCTTCCAGTGTTTTGCCTATGCTTTCTTGGAGGATTTTTATTGTTTCATGCCTTAAATTTAAGTCCTTTATCCATCTTGAATCAATTTTTGTGAGTGGGGAAAGGTGTGGGTCCAGTTTCAGTCTTTTACATGTAGACATCCAGTTCTCCCAACACCATTTATTGAATAGGGAGTCTTTCTCCCAAGGTAAGTTCTTGTTTGGTTTATCGAGGATTAGGTGGTTGTAAGATGTTAGTTTCATTTCTTGGTGTTCAATTCGATTCCAAGTGTCTATGTCTCTGTTTTTGTGCCAGTACCATGCTGTCTTGAGCACTATGGCTTTGTAGTACAGACTAAAATCTGGTATGCTGATGCCCCCAGCTTTATTTTTGTTACTAAGAACTGCCTTAGCTATACGGGGTTTTTTCCGGTTCCATACAAAACGCAGAATCATTTTTTCCAAATCTTGAAAGTTCATCATCCCCATATATTAGAGAAATGCAAATCAAAACATCCCTGAGATATCATCTAACCCCAGTGAGAATGGCCCACATCACAAAATCTCAAAACTGCAGATGCTGGCGTGGATGTGGAGAGAAGGGAACACTTTTACACTGCTGGTGGGACTGCAAACTAGTACAACCTTTCTGGAAGGAAGTATGGAGAAACCTCAAAGCACTCAACCTAGACCTCCCATTCGATCCTGCAATCCCATTACTGGGCATCTACCCAGAAGGAAAGAAATCCTTTTATCATAAGGACACTTGTACTAGACTGTTTATTGCACCTCAATTTACAATCGCCAAAATGTGGAAACAGCCTAAATGCCCACCAACCCAGGAATGGATTAACAAGCTGTGGTATATGTATACCATGGAATACTATTCAGCCATTAAAAAAAATGGAGACTTTACATCCTTCGTATTAACCTGGATGGACGTGGAAGACATTATTCTTAGTAAAGCATCACAAGAATGGAGAAGCATGAATCCTATGTACTCAATCTTGATATGAGGACAATTAATGACAATTAAGGTTATGGGGGGGGAAGCAGAAAGAGGGATGGAGGGAGGGGGGTGGGGACTTAGTTTGTGTCACACTTTATGGGGGCAAGACATGATTGCAAGAGGGACTTTACCTAACAATTGTAATCAGTGTAACTGGCTTATTGTACCCTCAATGAATCCCCAACAATAAAAAAAAAAAAAAAGTAACATGTGCTTGAAGAAAAAAGACATCTGTTTTTCCCTCATTTTTTAGCCATAATTATATTAAAGTCTAAAATCTGTTTCTAATAAAAAAAAAAAGAAAGAAAATGATTCACACAACTTCTATGAAAGTCTTACCAATACACATGTTGTGGAAATATAAACTTTGACTTGCAAACAAGCTCTAAAGAGGGTGAGTTGATAATGAGTGATAGTTGTCCAGTTACCCTTGGTTTTTCCAAATAATACTGTACTTCCTCTAGCCTCCGAACCCTAGCTTCTGATTCATTCTTGGTTCTCGGAGATGCTGAACAAATTACTGTTACAGGTGTTTCTTGGAGTCTTAAAGGAAAACTTGATACAATTGTTCTTGTCCACTAGTTCCAGAATCCTAGGAGTACAGTGATATAAATACTTATTTGATTTACAGAGAAGCTCACCTCCCTGTAGTGTCATGCTGAATTCAGAAGAAAGGGAAGAAACATAACCAGATGCCAAATGACGTCTTTTTTTTACCTGGGCGGTTCAAGTTGAGAGAAAGCATTGAATGTATACTCCTGAAAGACAAAGAGAAAGCACAGGCATTTGCTTCTATTGATGATCTCTAGTGACAAATCAGCCAAATTGAGAATAAAATTATATGAAGACAAATGTCACAATTAGCTAAGAGACTTCAGAAACAGAAAAATAAACAGAAACCATACAGCTGTGTAAAAATCTAACAGGATACATCAAGTTAGAAAAATTATTTCTGAATGAATGATTAAAAATACTCAGCTTGTTATACAAAAGTGGAACCAATTTTAGTGAAATAAGAACATTTTAACAGAGAATCAGTTCCTATGATGAAGCACTTATCAATATTAGTTCATAAAAGTAAAAGGAATTGTCTTGAATCTCAGATAATCCACCTGCTCTTTCCCTTTATTTGGGGCTGCGTATATTCATTAATAACATAAACTGGTGTGTGGCTTTGAGTTTTAGTAATCTAAGGATTGTCTGAAACTCTAATTTCATGCAGCTCTCAATACATAAAATTCTGATCAGGATATATTTAAAAGGACAAATCAACGATACTTCCATTTCTTAAAAACAAAACAAAAAATCAAAATCAAAAGGCTATCTGCTTTGGAGTATTAAATAACACGATGAAATTATATTTTTTTATCCTTTCTAACCCCTATGTTCATTTAAATCCAATTATCCATCCACTTACTAGATGGAGAAACCGGCGTTTAGGAGAAACTCCTGTTTTACCATGAGCTATTTTTTCTACATCAAAAACTGACTGAAAGCTTTTCATGCTTCATGAACATTCTGGGCTTTGTGAAAGAAAGAAGCGTCCGTGCAGAGTGTCTGCGGGAGGATGCTTCCCTCCCGTACACCTGTTCAGTTTTGTGATGCACTGGCCCACAAATCACCTCTCCCTCTTTGTCAACCTCAAAGCTTCTCTGCTTCTCCAGTGACCTGAGGCTGATGCAACAAAAGGAGGCGATTCCAAAGAAATGTCAGAGGCCCTCTGCTACCAAAAATAACACCCTGCTAAAACTTGATAGCTAGAAAACGAAAAGGTAACATTTTTATTGGCTTTTATGTAGGACATTTTAAAAATAAGACAACTGAAGCATTGTTAATTCCAGTTCCTATTTATTAATCCAAGGAATGGGACTATGTGCACTCAGTTCTAGTGGCAGGGCAGAAGAGAAATATCATTCTAGTGTTTAGGGCTCCACAATCAGACGCAAAGCACCAGCGCTGCCGTTAACTCCTTCAGCACTCGTGGTTCCTGTGTCTTAGACAGACCTGATCCAGGGTTTCTCTCAGTAGCCAAGGTCTTTCCTGTGCTCTGGTACATCTGTCTTTTCTATCTAACAAGTACCATTTTCCTTCCTTAAATTTACACATATGCCTTGTTACAGCCACACTTATGGTGGCATTAAAAAATAAAATCTAAGTTTCAAGTACTTAAGTGTACAAATTGTACATGAACTTTATGTCCACCCTGTATATAAACATATAGATTTTATGCATGTTTAAACTATGGGACTAAAGAAAAGCTTAAAAACTTTTTGATAATTATTTTGTTGATTCAGTTTCTAAAAGAAAAAGGACCACCTGATTGGAAACAAAAGCTATTCATGGCTTTAATATTCTAGTTCTAAATGTTTTTCTTTTTCTTTTCTTTTTTTTTTTTTTTGAGACAGTGTCTCACTATGTCACCCTCAGTAGAGTGCCGTGGCGTCACACAGCTCACAGCAACCTCCAACTCCTGGGCTGAAGCGATTCTCTTGCCTCAGCCTCCCGAGTAGCTGGGACTACAGGCACCAACCACAACGCCCAGCTACTAAATGTTTTCTGATAAAGTGCAAGTCCCTCAAATACTCATTGCACATGGATCTATTTTATATTATTGTAGTAATATTGCTTTTTACATTTCTAAAGGTACTGTGGAAATATATAAAAATCCATACCATTTCTAATTATTTGATATCTGGTATACACAAAAAGATTTCATAACCTGAGAAAATCAGTTACAATGATGTACATACACACATTTTTTGTGTTTTCACTATGTGCCAGGAATCATACTAAATCCTTTTGATGAATTATTCCATTTAATCTCCCCAAATCCATGAAAGAGATAGAATGACCCTCACAATTTCACAAATGAGAAGCAGGGTCAGGGAGGTTCAATGGCATACTGAATTTGTCAAACCTGGTATGGGAGGATTTGTACTTGAAACTCCTCTAGTCTGAAAACTTTGAACAGTTTACAATCCATAATGGAAACTTTGTACCTCTTTTCAATTTCTTCCCTGGATACTTGCTAAAATATGCCTTAAAAGATTTTCTTTGTGCACCAACTCTGTTGAACACCTCAGAGGATCTAATAAAGGAGCACAAATACATATGGTCAAAGAACAGCAACAGGTCATCCGGTAATGTCCCTCGTCATGAGAACAGCAAAGTACTTCTCAGCAAAATTATTTCTGCTGGTTGCCAAAGTAGCCTGTCTGGATACCTGAGAAATCAAATAAACAAAATATAGGTGATTGGAGAGTGGAGGATGTGGGGAACATAAAGATCAAACTAGCAACTACTTTCAATAATTTACACCTGTTAAGGGCACCGTCCATGGGTTCTACCCAGGGTCCCCGGCTCATGTGGTTGGTCTTTATCAACTATATTGTGAACTCTTTGGAGGGAAGAGCTACATCCAGATGACCTCTGCATCTCTAGTGGTGCTCAGTATCGGCTTGATTGAATTAAATTAATAAATCAGGGTAGATCGTCATAGTCTGGCTAGATTATTGTTATATCCTAAATACATGGTGTTTTAAAGTCCCTCAGGTGATGCATAAATTAGCATTTTTCTTTTCTTACCAAGTGCTATTTCAGCTGAGAGAAAGTAGAGAATTCAACCTTCTCAATTTACTTTTCTTAAATGTTAAATCTTCAAATGCTCTTTTTTTTTTTCCAGCTAGAAGACAAGTTTTGCCACCATTAGAATTTCTGAAACTTACATGGATTAATGGAAAACCTATCTATAAGGCATTCCTTTACGGAGCTGGGATTAGTAAATTAAAGTTAAGGCAATGGAAACAGGGCAACCAAAGGGGGCAGTTTGCTCAAGACTGTCCCAGTTTTAGAACTGAAAACCTACATTATAGAAATCCTCTCAGTCCTCTGCAAATTGAGGTAGTTGCTCACCCCCACCCCCAATTACAAACAATTTCCATAAAAGAAGATCATTTCAATTAGAGGAAGCCAATCAAATAATAAATATTTCATGAGCTTCTATTGACTGGTGAAGTTTTTGTCTTTGTTTGTTTGTTTGTTTTGTTGTTCTTGTTGTTGTGAGAAGTGAGTGGATTTAAGAACTTTACCTTCTGGAGGCAAAATAAATTTACACTAAAAGCAAATATTTCTATGCTCAGTTGTAAGAGATTCTATGAGATAAAGTTTGAGAATAATCTTGACTCATGCAGATGTTTGGTCTTTCCGTAACTATTGAGACAAGAAAAAAGCAATATATTCTAGGACAGAGAAAAAAACGTATCTGATTAGACAAGAAAAAAAATTGAAAATGATTGAAATTAAGCAAGAGAAAAATCAAATAAGGTGCCTAAGGACGTATTTTCCAGTCATAGTTGCCTGTTAGAATCCCCTATGGAGCTCAGGAAAGCCTTTTATGCCTAGGAATAATTCCCAGAAATTTCGAATTCCTAATTCTGGGATGGGGCCCAAGAACGGGTATTTTTGCATAGTTCCCAGGTAATTTTAATATCTAGTTCTTCCCTTGAATTATTGTATTCTTATAAAAATAAATGAATTTATTTATTTTATTCATGTTTATTAAATCATAACTGTGTACATTAATGCATTTATGGGGTACAATGTACTGTTTATATACAATTTGGAATGCTTACATCAAACTGGTTAATATAACCTTCACCTCACCTACTTATTTGTTGTGTTAAGACATTTCTACTCTACTCTTAATAGTTTTGACATGTACCCTTGCATTGTGCACATTAGATGAGGTCCCACCCAGTACCCTCCTTCCTCCCCTCAGCTCCTCCACCTCTTCTCTCCTTCATTCTGTTTTATCACTTGTATGAAAGTGTGGTGATTATATATTAGTTTCATAATAGTATTGAGTACATTGGATACTTTTTCTTCCATTCTTGAGATAATTTACTAAGAAGAATATGTTCCAGCTCCATCTAGGTAAACATAAAAGATGTGAAGTCTCCATTTCTTTATGGCTGCATAGTATTCCAGGGTATACATACCATAATTTGTTAATCCATTCATGAGTCGATGGGCACTTCAGCTATTTCCATGTCTTGGCAATTATGAATTGGGCTGCAATAAATATTCTGGTGAAAATGTCTTTGTTCTAAAATGATTTTTGATCATGTGAGTATGTACCTAGACGAGGAATTGCAGGATTGAATGGTAAGTCTACTTTTAGCTTGTATTCCCACCAGCAGTGTAGAAGTGTTACCTTCTCTGTATACACACCAACACCTGTAGTTTTGTGATATGGCGATGTGGGCTAACCTTACTGGAGTTAGATGCTATCCCAAATATGATATCTGGTGTGGATTTGCATTTCTCTGATGAGTAAAGATGATGAGCATTTTCCACATGTTTGTAGGCCATGAGCCCGTCTTCTTCATGCTACCAGAATTCGGGCTATGCTATAACTCTATAGTGATCAAAACAGCCTGGTACTGGCACAAAAATAGACAAGTAGATTTATGGAACAGAAGAGAGAGCCAAGAGTTGAACCCAGCCACTTGTCATTTGATCTTTAATAAGCCTATCACAAGCATTAATTGGGGGAAAAATTTCCTATTTAATAAATGGCACTGGGTGACTTGGTTGGTGACCTGTAGAAGACTGAAATTGGACCCTCACCTTTCACCATTAACAAAAATTGGTTCTCACTGGATAAAAGATTTAAACTTATGATAAGAAACCATAAAGATACTAGGAGAGAGTGCAAAGAAAATGCTTGAAGAAATAGGCCTGAGACAATATTTTATGAGGAGGATCCCCCGGGCAATTTGAAGCAACACCAAAAATATATTACTGGGATCTGATTAAACTAAAAAGCTTCTTCACAGCCAAGGATACAGTAAGTAAAGCAAGCAGACAGCCCTCAGAATGGGGGAAGATCATTGCAGGTTATGTTTCTGACAAAGGTTTGATAACTAGAATCCACAGGGACCTCAAACTAATTAATAAGAAAAGAACAAATGATCTCATTTCATTGTGGGCAAGAGACTTGAACAGAAGCATCTCTGAAAATAAATAAATTTAATGAAGACAAGCTGAGCCGGAGGTAAAATGGGCCCTTTGATTAATTAATTAATATGTTCGCTTTTCATATTATAAAAATGAAGATACATGTGCAAACAGGTTCTCTTTCAAACTTGTTAGGAGTTGAGCATTATGAAGCTGATAGAAAACTTACATGTTAGCAATTACTTGGGTGGCAATACTAACTAATGGAGACCATGCTTCCATCCTATTTGTTTTGCACAACAAATATACTATAACTTATCTATATATACACACATGTGGATGCATAAAACAGTGCATTGATTTTTTAATCAGATAAGGAAAGGGAACAAATTATCATCAGTAAAGTCCTTGTCTAAATTGAAACCCAAGGACATGTATAAAGAGAAATGAACACTTAGAATCCATAATAGGATATGATAGCAATAACCTCTTCAATGCCATTTTAAAATTTCTTCAGGTCAATAATGGCCAAATGTTCTAATGCAGTGATTTCTCAGTGATCTGTGTCAGTTGACTAAATAATGTGAGTCTTATACTAGTCAAAAAAATCAATACTTTGAAAATAAAATTGGAAGAATGGGTATTCCTGGTGAGGTATTTTTTAAAACCAGATTGAGAAAGACTTGTTTACTCTCTAAACAATTTTTATTCTAAGTCTAAAACACATCAGAACTAAAAGCTTTAGTATGGAAATAAAAATTGTTAATAAGAGGTTGCTTGAATGGTTTTGTGCCATAAGATGTACACATGTAACAGTGTAAAAACTTAGAGGTTTGAAAAGAAATGGTAAACTGTGAATCTGTTCAGTGGACATGGTAAAACAAAAATGAAAACATGAGAAAATTTTGAAACGAGAATTTAGAAGGAATCTGCAATCCCATTATAGTGAATTAGGGATAAGAACTGTAAGTCTCAGTCCACGTACCATGAGGCAAGTCGCTTTGCTGGCTGTGACCTGATTTCTACATCTGGATTACTGACTAGAAAACAAACATAAAACTTGCTATTAGTATTATCTACCATGGTTTAGATTGGTAAGTTAATTGGAACAAGGCTACTCGCTTGATCACATTGAGCAACAAGCATAGAATTAAAGGTCTAAAGTCACGGGATACATCTACAAATTTGAGTAGTAATTTCTCAATACTAAAACTTTCTTAAATTTGTCCTATTTTAAGATAAAGTGAAAAGCAACACACATCCTTCCCTGGTGGATCCATTGCCATGTCTTCAAAAAAGATTAAATATGTACATTAATACAAAGCATAAAATGATAAGCACTTTCAATATAAAATATCTATTCAGAAACAAAACCTAATACTTGTGTTCTTGTAGTTGAAATAAAAAGTATTTAAATAGAAAACATTTTCAAATTACCATCATTTTTTCATCTTGAGAGCTGTGATAAATACTTTTTTTAAACTTATTAAAATGCCCAAATGTCCTATAAATATTTCCCAGCTATGGTTCTTCTGTCATCAGATGAAAATTGTTCAGCTGCTTCAGCAGATTTTGTGAGCTGCAAACCAGAATTTTAGGCCTTCCCTAATAAGCAGTAGAAAAAGTACTGTTGTCTGGAAATTAATGTATCTTGCTCTTTCTCAACTAACTTGAGGTCTGCAAAGAATACTATTCCTTTTTTTTCTGTTTCAAGTACTAATGGTGTCATCAACTGTTGCAGGAAAACACACAGCTCCATGCCTCTTAGTTAGCTGTAGGCTCATTTTTCACTGGTCACATGAAAACTGTAGACTGATTAAGTAGCAAGAGCTATCAACCCCACTCACTAGGAACATTAGCAAGCCGTGGAATTCTTTACAAAGTATGTCAGAAGGAAAGGCAATGGTTCCCATTCCTTAAAGGTATATTTAGTTATTACAGGCGTGTGATATAAAGTGAAATTCATGTTGTTCTTATCAGATATGGAAAAGCCCAGGTGGGCTTGCTAGGCCTTGAGTGAAGTGAAAATGCATGCTGCCTGGGTGCAAAAAATGGATTAGATGCCAAAAAATAATAATAATAGTAAGCTGTAACATATGGAAATAAGCATGTCGTTTTCCATCATAATGTGTCTAAGCAACAGTTTCTGTAAGCTTTTTCCTTTCCTTTTCAGCCTTATTGAGATACACTTGACAAATAACAAGTATTTACAGTACAGTGTGATGTTTTGATATATGTATATATTGTGAAGTGATTACCACAATCATGCTAATTAACATGTCCATACCACATGTAATTATCTTGTGTGTGTGTGTGTGTGGTGACAACACTTAAGATTTACTTTCCTAATAAATTCCAAGTATATAATGCAGTGTTGTTAATGACAGTCACCATGCTGTACTTTAGATTTCCAGAACATAATCAGTCTGTATACATGAAACTTTGTACGTTGTAAGTTTTCATCAAAGGACATAAAATGAAGTATGTATGGAAAAGAACAACAAAAGTTCAACTTTTATATTCTAAGATATCTACTATACCTAATGAAAGTATCATCAAGGAAATTTATTAGTACTAAAGTGAAATGAAAAGATCGTTTGAAAAAAAACTATGGGCTCATGGTTCAATCCTAACTCACAGCATGAAAATAAACACTTTGATGGATTTCCTAAAAATTCCCAAATAATACCAAGGAGGTAGCCAACCCTACCATGTTGAAAGCACATCTCTTATATTCGCTTATATCCTAAAAATAAGAGGAAAGGTAACATCTCTTTTAGTTAATCCACATTGTAGTTCAGCCAGAAAACTCTAGAGAGAAGTTTGAAAATAGAAAGTTCCTAAGTTCTTGGTAGTAGCTCATTCATTAACCAAGTTAGTTTAATAGCCAGAAATTCTTCCCATGTTTTAAAATGTTATTCTCGGTGGCATTAGTAAGAACACATGGTACAACTTTTCTAGTCTTGACAAACTTTACCTGTCTTGTGCATTTCAAGCATGTTTATGAATCTTTGTCTCATTTCATATAGAAGGACAAGTCATTCATAGCTGGTTTTACTCACTGTTACTTAAGCAAACATATATATATATATATATACACTATACATGTAATACATAAAATATTTATATATCTTTTAAAATGTGCTAGCAATTTATTTTAAAGATAATTTAGAGTGTTTGCCTTTGAAAGCACTTCACATTTACTATATCTCTTTTAATCTATTGTATAATCTTGATTGATAACTAAATCAGGTAGTTATAGGATTAAAGGAACAAACAAGAAACAGAGGCATATCTGTTTTTTTCATATCGTCCTTATACCATACCCTCCTTTAAAACTTCTAAACCAGATTATAAATATACAAAGAATTAGTACAAAGAATTATTCATAACTATGTGCGCACACAGGCACACACAAAACAAAAACATAATTCTTTTCAAACAGCAGGAAAATCATTAAATATTTGTGAGTGAGTATATGGATTTCTCGAATAAATGACCAGATTATCCCAAGAGACATGTAGAATAACAGTTGGCAATTATGTATTGCTTCTGGATTTCTTCAGATTTGCTGCACCTCTTTAACCTAAAATTCCACTAGTTTGCACACTAACTCGTATTTGGATCTGATAGCCAAATCACATATGCTATATGTTTATATGAGGTTTGATTACAAGCATCTTTCACTAAACCTGCCAAGATATATCATGGACCAAACTGAGTCATGGCTTTCCTACTTTTTTCCAGAATAGCCCGTGCTTCCTCTTCCTTCGTTTTCCTCTTACTCTCCACAGGAATGTCTTGGTTTGGGATACAGTGGACTCTATATTAGTACAAATTTTGTCAAAGGATATGAGAATTCTTTCTGATCTACCCAACTTCATCAAAAGTCATCAGCATATTCTCAGAGAAGCAACTGGAAAAATCAGACCAAATCAAAAGAATAGAAAATTGAAACAGTAATAAAATAGTTTGCATTATCAACATTAACAAAGAGACATTATCATCAAATCTCAGTTCTGATATATCTGCCAAACCCATCCAATGTGTTCTATTTATTTTATTATTAAATCATAGCTGTGTATATTAATGCAATCACGGGGCACCATACACTGGTTTTATAGACCATTTGACACATTTTCATCACACTGGTTAACATAGCCTTCCTGGCATTTTCTTAGTTATTGTGTTAAGATGTTTATATTCTACATTTACTAAGTTTCACATATACCCTTGTAAGATGCACCGCAGGTGTGATCCCACCAATCACCCTCCCTCCGCCCATCCTTTCCCTCCCTCCCCTACCTCTCCTCAATGTGTTCTATTTCTACCATCTCCACTTTTTGCACCCAACCTGTAACAACTCTCACCAGACAATAGTACTTTCATAACCAATCTCCATGGATCTTACTATGTATCCTTCACCATGACACTTCTTGGTGACCATTTATCACAGAATGATCATAACAATCTTTTCAAAATACAAATCAGATTCTCTGGCACTTCCAAGGCTTCCCTTTGTACTTTATATATTAAAAAAAAAAAAAAGATTCCTAACATGGATTTAAATAACGTGAATTACCTGAATTCCTCTCTACAGTCTCATCTCCCATGGATTCACGTATCTGTTGTTGTATAACAAGGCACCCCAAACCTTAGTGACTAAAATAACATGATCACTTATTTGCTCATTATTTTGCAATGTTAGAAGAGCTTGAAAGGAGCAGCTCATCTCTGCTGTGTGTGGCATCTGCCAGGGCCACTTGACTGGCTAGCAGGGCACTTCCAAGATGGTTGGCTCACATGTCTGGAAAGTTGATTTTGTCTGTAGGGTAGGAGCCCAGCTAGAGCAGTGGGCAAGGGGGCTCAGTTGTCTTTCATGTGGGCTCTCCTTGTTGCTGACTGAGATTTCTCACAGAAAGGTAGCCAGGTTTCAAGAAGGAGAAAATTGAAGCTGCATGTCCTTTTTTGTAATTCCAGAAACAGAACGGGTACAATATCACTCCTAACATACTTTATTCACAAAGAAGGTCATGGACCCAGATTCAAGTGTATGGATATTAGGACTCACCTTTTGGGGTTTGCAGTGTTAAAGAATTCCCAGTGTTCCTTAATCTGTCAAATCCATCATACACCTTCTTTCTTTGTTCCACCCTTCTAGCACCTGTCAGCATGATGATAGAATTCAGTGTAGATAAAACAACATAAGAAAAACATATATAAATATATATATATATATTTGTATCTGTTCTCCATAACAGTTATCCAATTTTACACTGATATCGTGGTCATATACTGGATGAAAGAGTTTGTCCTGGTTAAAATGATCAAATCTAATATTAGTAATGAAGATATACCTGAAAATACAGGCCTGAGACATAACTTTAATTTGCTCCTCCTGATCTTTTTCTAAGCTTCTCATACCCCTGATATTCAGTGTATGATATACCCAGTTTATGATACCCCATCAGTCCTTTAACCAGAACATAAGAGAAGCAGAAGGATGAAGGAGACAGAAAGAAGACAATCAGAGGGATTAAGGGGGGGGGGACAGAGAGAGACAGAGAGAAATAGAGACTTACACAAATATGATTAATTCTGCAATATCTTCAGTTCGACATCTGCTTTCATTCAAATCATTAAATCAAACATACTTATTGTGTAAAGTTTATTCAAATAAAACCACTAGAAATATTTTTGTACATAAAATAAAATAAAATCATAATAGGCAATTTCAAGGAATAAAAGCAACATAATTGACCAGTAAAAACTGAGAATATTTAGAAATTAACTGAAAATACTAGACTTGAATTAAGAAATAATTTGTATCTAATGACTTGTTTGGAAATATTCATTAGCCAGATGAATTAGATAGATACTTGATTATGATGTTGTATGCAATAGAGATTAAATTTGGCTCCTTTTTATTTAAGAAGAATCAATTTTAAAACACAGAAAGTACGAAAAATATAAGGTGAATCAACATTGTAGTTGAGATGAGCTGACCTATTTTCTTTCCCACTTAGAAATCTGGGGATTCTCCAAGAATACTTTCTCCATAAAATGACCAGATGTTTTAGCCCCTTCAGAAAGCCAGATTTAAATTCTGTTCCCAGTTTAGGGAAAATCTCCAATTTCTATTTGTCATTCCAGTACTCTGGGAAGCCAAGGTGGGTGGATTGCCTGAGCTCATGAGTTTGAGAGCAGCCTGAGCCAGAGCAAGACCTCGTCTCTGAAAATAGCGCCTGTAGTATTAGCTACTTTGGGAGGCTGAGGCAAGAGGATCACTTGAGCCTTACAGTTTGAGGTTGGTGTGAGCTGTGACTCCACAATACACTATTGAAGGTGGCCAAGTGAGTCTCTGTTTAAAAAAAAAAAAAAATTTAAATGTGCAGTAAGGCTATGCAGAACCCCCAAGAAGAGTCAAAGTATCATAAATTGGTTTCATTTCATTTTGAAAGTGAGGAACTAGGAACAGAAGGCAGGAACTAGGGCACTTCCTAGACTTAAAGAAAAGAAGTAAGGTTGCTGTATAGAATTATTTTCTAAGCATTTGACAGTTATTTGACCTTAAGCAATTTAACTGCCATGATGACACCAAATATAGAATTTATTATAAAATAATCCTTTATACTTTGCTGTAAAGTTTTTATTTGAGGTGAATACTTTTTAAAACTAATACTATCCCATGTGCCTTCTTTTTTTTATAGGGAGAAGAAACAGTTTGAAGTTAGAGATAAATAGGTAATAATTAAAAGAAAGAGAGCTGAATAGAAAGGAAAGCATTTTACAAAGAGGTAGAGTATTTCGATATCCTTTGCCATCACATTGCCTAAGGCAATCCTGGAAGATAATTAGAATGAATAACCACACCTGTGGACGCTGTGAGGTTAAAAACCCAAATGGCTAGTAATGATGTAATGATTAAATTATTAAAGCCCTTACAAGATGAAAGATTTTGGACTTTGTGCAAAATTAGATTATGAAAAATAAGTTTATAAAAAGTCTAGTGAAAATATATTCATACAGTCACAAATGCATTCTGACTGTACTAGGTATTATGTCTACACACACACACACACACATCTACAGCATCTCACTATATAATTACAGCATGATATGATAGGTGAACATTTTTCTGGCCAACATTGAAATTGTTTCAAAGCTACATGTTTTCAATTAGAAAGGAGAAATAGTGAGTACACAAATGACTATTTTCAAAGAAAAATATTTTCAAAGAAAAATAAACATTAAGGAGTTCCAGGGCAAAATAGAGCATGACACTATAAACAGCACATATTTTTTATCCCAATGGAAGGAAAAATTGGCCAGCTCTAGAAAAAGAAGTGAAACAAGCAGCTATGCGAAGAATTGATTAAGGATACAGGTTGTTGAGAAACACAAAACTGATTTTAGCCATGATTGTCTGCGTTAGATGGTTTTCTTCAATATTTTCAAATTCAAGATCACTCAAAATATCCCATGGCATTTTCCACTCTACTACAGTGAAACCCTATCAGGTTTCTTCCTCTCTTATCAACCCACGCTTCCAACCGAGTCTCAATTTCATGTCCAGGTGCTGACTTAGCAGAAACACCATGCACGGGGGCACCGTGACTTCTACCCCTAACCACGAGACACTTTTCATTTATATTCATCAAAGAAGTACTCCACAGGCATCAAACCATGTACCCAGATCTAAGTGTGTTATTTGATTATCCGACTTAATCCCATTAGACACTGATCTTTTAAATAGCACAAAAACTGCTGACAAAAATGCCCCTGCAAACATTAAAAAAATCCCTATGTGAGGAGTATTCGATTTCACAATTAGCCTTAGTAAAAGCTAATGTTTACATTTATTTAAATATTCATCAGAGGCAATTTCAAGTGAAAAGGAAAGGCATTGGGTTTCTTAAGAAAATAAAATTTTGTAAGACATAGTGCAATGCAGTGAGATGAGCGGATCTATGTTCTTTCCCACTTAGAAATCTGGGGATTCTCCAAGAATACTTTCTCCATAAAATGGCCAGATGTTTTAGTGTCTTCAGAAACCCATATTTAAATTCTGTTCCCAGTTTAGAGAAAACCCCCAATTTCTATTTATCACTAAATCTATGTTTTTAAGAGCACACACACATTAAATAGTATATGCACTATATAGAAAGTTACATGGGCATAAAATAAAATAACCATTAATATTCAGAAACAATTCAAAATATCTAGAGAAAAAAAGGAACTACAACATATATTAAAAAGGCCACAAGAACACTTTTTGGATAAACAAGAAGAATTGAAAATCAGACTCTTAAAATTGTCATGTAATGGCACAGAAGAAATGTTCAATAAATAAGCGATTACTGGATACTCAGTAAAATGTTCATCTAGAAATTTTTTTTTATTTTTTTAGGTGACTGATATTAATAGAATACCAGACAAAAGTTTCAGAAGAACCACATCATAAACAAAGCAGATTATTTCCTTGTGACACTATTCCCTTATCAGCCACATGGACCTAATGAGAAATCTCATTAAATCTTTCGGTTCAAAGGGAGTTGGGGGAAAGTATTACACTAATATTATTGCATAAGTGTACTTGTGGAAGACAAAGCTGTATAAATTCTGAGCACTTTCTCTTTTTAACCTACATTATATCCTTTACTAAAATGATCAGGAAAACAAAATTAAAAGATAATTGTAAAAGTACACGTTTATATAAAAGGTTTCAACAAAACTAGCTGGATCTTTTATTAAAAGGTAAATAATATCAATATGAAATATTTCTGGAACCAAAATAGTGGATTCATAAATGCTATCAAATATAATTATTTTTTTCATGTCAAGTAAAAACTATTAAAGCAATTTTCCTCAAAAAGATACCCAATTCCTAGTTCTGGCCTACTGATTTTAGCACCATTTCATGGCCTAGAGGGAACAAAAAATATTTAGAGCTAAATTAAATCATGTCCTAAATGGAATATAAATAATTTTTTGGCTACCCCTTATCTCTCATTTGTATTTCCTTGATTTTTGCCTTAAGAGTGCTTAAACTATTGTGTATGTAATCATTTAACACATTCACCGAATATGCACCAAGCTCTGATCTGGGTATTTGAACTGAATAATAACCCTCACTTTGAGGGTTCACTGCTCACTGGAGAACACCAGCATGCAAATTGCACACAAGAAAGAGGAAGTGTGCAGTGCTGGTGAGAATGCAGACTGATACATCCATTTTGGCAACAATTTTTATTATTCTTCTAAAGTAGAATAGGCAAATATTCTTATACCTGCAATTCTGTGCCCTAAAGTAATTCTTGCACATGTTCATCCAAGGAATGAGCAAGCATGCTCATAGCAGCTTAATATTTTAAAACATTTTTAAAAGAACTCAAGCATTCACTTTTAAAAATATATGTGAAATAAATACATGTAAAGAGTTACAAAAGAAATATAGTACAGCTGTGAAAATAAATAACCCCGAGGTTACAGCAATACCACAAAGAATCTTAGAAATATAGACAAAGATAGCATCGGGTGAGCAAAAGAACGGGTAGTAAACTCTATACAGTGTGATATCTAATTAAAATCAAAAGCAAGGAAATAAAAGAATTATATTTTTAGTGATTCCTGGTTACACCATTTTAAAATGAAAAAGAAATATAAACACTAAATTCAACTTAGTGGTCCAAAATGATGGCACCCAGATAGCTTCACCAGAATGATCACAATCTATTATAAGCTTTGTGGTGGAATCCCAATACAATTATTATGCTTCTTTATTGTTTATAGGTTATATATTTTTATCAGAAATTTGCATCAAATTTATTAAAATATTATAATAACTGGATAATTATAAAGGAAAACAAACCTCTGTAAATGTCATATTATGGCACTAATTCTGACTGAAGTTAATAGGGAAGGAAGCCATGAAGTTTTAGCAGGGCTAAAAAGATAAAATGACTTTCCAGGAGAACAAGAGCAAGTCAAAGAAAGGAAAGAACATGAATGAGACGGCAGAGATGTGAAAGAGCAGAGTGTGGAAACCTCTCTGGGCTGGGAGAAGAGGGAGAAGATGATGTTGAGCAGGAACTCACCGTAGGCCCCGTGGAGAGCCTCACCTGCCACAAAAGAAAGTTTATCTCGTAAGTAGTGGCATGGTGGTGATGGCTTGTTTTAAGCAGGTAAAGTTACGAGAGAATAATTTCTTGAATGACAATGTTGACAGGTTGTTGAACAGAATTAGTGAAGGAAAAACAAGTGTCAGTGACTGCAACTTAAAAAGTCACGCAGTAATCTAGGTGATACAAGGCGAAGTTTTGATGATAAATTTTAGCAGGAGAGGAAGAGAGGGAAAGAGACAGGTTTTAAAGATATTTAAGGCCTAGATTTGGTGATTAAACAAATGTTCCAAATTGTATATAAAATCAGCACATTGTACCCCATAAATGTGTTAACGTACACAGTTATGATTTATTAAAAATGGTTAAGGAAAAAAATGAGGCATGGAAAATCCTAAACTTTGATATATAATGGGCTGATGCGTGATAAAGCTTTCAAGTAAGTAACATAGGGAAGAAACTAATTCAGCCAGGGAAGATAGTAAATTTAATTTGGTACTTTGGGGGATTAAGAAGTATTGGGAGATTCGTGTGATGTTGATAGATGGTTATTAGATGTAATGTTCATCGATGCAAGTTGGTATCCAAATGTATGTAACCCCAGTGAGTAATTGTGACCAAGGAATAATATGATTTCCTTTGGAGAGAAAGTAGAGACTAAGATGTGAGGAGTACTAAGGATGGATGAAACATGGCAAAAGAGAGAGAAAGAGAAAAAGATGGTGAAAAGTGTCGGACCCTAGAGCCAGAGTGTCTAGGCTTGTCCTCTTCCCCTACCAGCCACCTTACTCCTCTCTGCTTCAAGTTCCACAACTGTACCATGAAAATAAGATAGAACGACAGAGGATTGTTGTGTGAATTACGTTAACCAATATGTGTACAATATCTCATGTATATTTTTTGCCCATTTGACAATTTGTTAAGCATGTATTATAGCCTAGCATTCTGGGCCTGATTGTGCAGGACTGTGATTATCTGTTACCTTAAGAGTACTTGTCCATGTGCTGTGATTTGAATACCCTGAAGGAGTACTTATCACACTCTCTCAAAACCACTCAATATGTCTCCCATCTATTGATTGATATCAGAACCTCCCTTAACTGATGAAAAACCTTTCCATTCATAATACTAAATAAGTCTTAAAATGCAGAGTTATGGCTAAAGTAACATAGTAATCTAAATTTATATTAAAGAGTAAAGGGACTAAACTTTGATTCTTTGTTAAAAACATATGTTGAGAGCAGTGAGAAAAAAATGGTAAGGCACTGATCACTTCATGTAGATGGAATACTTGGGCAGGAGTGGACACTCTAGAAAGATGAAGATGGGGAGCAGTTGGCTCGACTATTTGCATTGAAGTAATTGTTCTTGAACTACGATTTTTGGAGAACAATATTTTTTCCAACATAATAAGGAATCACTCTACTTTCAAACCCCAGTTTCCTCCTCTGTGGATTAAATGAAGTAATCCAAATAACATACTTAGCACAGTCCCCATCTTATAACACATGCTCAATAAATCTTGTCTATAAACATATATTTTTCAGGCTGTGCAAAAATGCCTGGTCGCCCACAGTAATCCTATCCCATTCTCACCCACTGATGTAAAACCTACTTGTCACACTTGTCAAGAAACACTCTTCAGGATGACTTATGAAAGTGGACTTTTATGCTGGGGTGAGAGAAGATGATAGTTATAAAGGAATAATGATAATAATAATAATAGCAAAGAGCATTTGTGATGTGCTATATACTGTGCTACCATTTTACATTCAATATTAGTGCATGAAATGTTTAGTCTACTAAATACTTTGCTTTTTCCATTATCAAGTAAAAGGCTAAGGATGTGGCTATTTATGAAAGATAAAATGTTTCTAAAAAGTTGTAGAAGTACCAAATGAAAAATTATATCAATAGTAGAAAAAGTTAATATGTGACAAATTTGTCATTTCATTAACATTACCATGGATAGACACTCAGGATACCATTGTCATGAAGACAGCTCACTTTAGTACGATATGCTCCTTTCCCCTACTTATTTCCCTTCATCCTTCTCAAAAATACTGGCCGATGACTACTAAATCCATGCTGCTTCTCAGGAACTTAAGGACAATTGACATTCTGCAGCCCTCATTCTCTACTTCTCATTACTCTCAATCCCCAGACTTGGAGGATATCTAATTATGTGCTCAAAATTTTTAAGTTTAGCTATTTTATTTAAAAAAGGACAACTTTTCTAATAACTAAAGAACAGACATTGAAGTTTCAGAAAATATGTGTAAGTAGGAAAACAAATTGAAAACTCATTCTGCTATGTTCTCTTTTGGTGCTAGTTCAAGACTGAATGTTTCATTAAGAAGAGGTGGCGCCTGTGGCTCAAAGGAGTAGGGTGCTGGCCCTATATGCCAGAGGTGGTGGGTTCAAACCCAGCCCTGGCCAAGCACTGCAAAAAAAAAAAAAAAAAAAAAAAAAGAAGAAGAAGAAGAGAAACTCAACAAAATAATGACAAATAGATGGGAGCACACGTCAAATTATCATCATTAGACCAGCCATTTACTGTCTTAAAATAAAATTTGCCTAAAATTATATCTAATTTCTCAGTTAAAAGGTTTTCTTCATTTTTAAAATGGCAAAATTTTGTTTAAAACTGTATTCACTCCTTTAAAACTCCACAATCACTTTGTAACAGAAGTATAATACTGATGCTGTGGGTACTATTAGAGGCACATTTTTTCAGTGATCACATAATGACAAGTAGAATAAAAAGAAGGGAAAATAATTTTATTCCAGTTCTAATTGAGTTTGATAAGAGTGAGACAAAGAAAAGAGACTTTTTCCTTTTCATATCTTAAATCACCTACTTTAGGTAAGATTTTTTAAAAAATGTTCTTCTTAACATTTTTCACAATAGATTTGTTATGTATTTATTTTCATTTCATATTTTAAGTATGGAAAAGGGATACCTGACCTTAAAACAAGAATAGGTTATAGAAAAACAACCGCTGACCAGAAGAAATCAGCGCATGGCAGATTTATATAAAATAGAGTTTTGCTGCCCTCTTTTGGAGCAAGTAAGTAAACAAGAGCACTTTTGAGCCTGTGCTTTCTACCATTGTCCGTATCTTGTACCACCTGCCACATTGCTTAGGAAACAAAGGACTAAGACTCAACTATCCAATTCCCTATTAAGAAAAAATTGAAAATTTGTTTTAATTGTATGGATGCAAAAAATTTAAAATATTATTTAGCAAAAGATTACTTAACAGCTTACTGAATGACAGTATAATTGCTTGGAATACCACAAATCCAGGTTAGATGATAACCGCACAAACTGAAATAATAAATCTTATAAATGGTATTTGAGGCTTCATGTAGCCTCATATTCACAATTATGTTAAGTTCAAATTTGAAGTGTAAAATAAAATGTGATGTATCAAATTATGAAAAACATTAGGAAAGTTTTTAATCTAACCTGCCATAATTAAGAAGCAGCACTGAGTATATTTTAATGTCTATTACATTCATACACATTTTGGTAATAACGTATCATCTGAATGTAGTAGTCCAACATTCAGTGAGGCTGTGGAGACTTTAAAGAGTAATAGGTTCAGACAAAAGCTTAGTTGATCTTAACCTTCATCACCTTTTCACTCTTCCACCAGAAAAGACACTGACAAGTGCACATGACGTAAAATATTAAACTTCAGTAATAATAACTGTAAGTTTCATCTGGCACTGAATATAACAAAATAAAACAGTAAAACTAACTATATGCATATGCTTTTGCTGAAATGGATGAAAGAGATCAAATACAGTGTGTGTGTCAAAAACCACAAAAATGGTGAAATTTATTGTAAATGTTTTTCAGCAGAATGAATCCCTTGGGAAGTTCGCACCTTGAAAATCTGATAAAAGAAATGACCGCACATTATAATTGTAGTCAAGAAGAAGGTAGTACTTTAGAACACTAGGAAACATCAACAACAAACAGAACTCAAAACAACAGTTAACAGAAGCAGTTAAGGGACTTGGACCAAAACAAACATGTAGCCAAAACATTCATAATAAAATTAACTATCAGGGGCAGCACCTGTGGCTCAAAGGAGTAGGGCGCTGGCCCCATATACCGGAGGTGGTGGTGTCAAACCCGGCCCTGGCCAAAAATTGCAAAAAACAAACAAACAAACAAACAAGAAAAAAAACCCTATCATTTGCTTCAGAAAAACGTGGGTTTTAAACCAATCAAAAATGAAATTTACTCACAGGTTTAAAGTCTTCTACTGTGGAAGATAAATTATTAGCAGCATCTTCATGTGTGGACAAAAGCCCTCTGTAATTCCACGAAAATAGGAGATTTCAAGATTATTGGCTTCAATAAAACATGTTAAGAGCTAGTGTTAACAATTTCAGATGTTAGCAGAGATCAATATATTTTAGAATATAATTTTATGTGAATAAATTAAATCAATAAAAATATATAATTCAAAAACTCTTATAATTAGTCATCTTCATTCCCTTTAAGGCATTATTTCTGCAAACAAACTTATTATTATTCCATAATATTCTGATGCTTACATCAAAACAATCAATGCAGGTTTTAGTGGTGACAAGTATTTATTATTATTCATATTCATTTATTCCAAAATTTACAAATATATTTGAATTTGGTCATTGTTATTTTTCAAAAGTTATATAATACTTCAACACAGATGTCAAATGCAAATTATCAACTGATTGACAAAGATTTGTTATTACAAATAAAGGAACTACGTAAAATTTCTGGATCATCCAGAAGTTTGATTAGGGCAATGAGGTATAAATAAAGCTCAATTAAGTGGTTTTGTAGGAGTCAAAACACCCAGGTGCAACTAACCCCATTGAATAATGTAGAATAAACCGAAATCTAGAGATAACTAATTTGTTTAATTGGGAGTAAGAAAATTAAATAGACTTCGTCTAGACAGAATGACTTCACTGCATACATTTGCTCCCATACAAGCCAGAATCTAATGAAAATTCCAAATTACTTTATTAAATAAAGGTCTTTAGTTATGCATATATGTTGCTTTCTACAGGGGTCTCACAATTTCACCGTAGCAGTAGTAAATTTCACACTGCATTAAAATATAGTAGAAAAGTCCCCTGAAGGGAATGTAACAAATAGTACAGAATTAACAAAACTCCTATTTATTATTTTTTTGTTGCTTTCTATTTAAATTTACTGCTATCAATAAATGACCCTGCAGTGCTTGTGAGATCCTTTAGACTAAATTTGCTGATTTCATGACACATTGTATAATTTGTAAACAAATGAGGACTGACAAAACTGAGAACACAAGGACCGTCCCAACTTGCTTATATCCTCTATTTCTGATATGTCTGTGTGTTTAGTTTACTATGTTAGGAAAACGTAATACCTAAAAAAAGGTATCAGGAAAGATGTGGACATAATTCTCATAAGAAGATTGAAACATGTCTTTGATTGGTGTAACGTATCAAAAACATAACCAGCAAGGGAAGTTAGCAACTCCTGGGAAGTTGCAGCAAACCTGAACTTTCGATTTGGAGCACTCATATTATTTTCGTATACAATCGACATGCACTGAATCATGTCGAAACAGGAGAATCACATTCTAAAAATTCAAAAAGTGCTGGCAATGATTTGGAGTAGCTTGAAAGACAAGTGTCTTTCTTCCATAATTTAAGGAAGAAACAATGATTACAGTGGCAATTGAGAGCTCTGAAAAAGATACACTGGCTTAAATAAATGAGTTGCTATTTTACAAGTTGTATAGAATAGCAGATATCATTTTTATGAGCTGATTCTAGAGTCTTAGAGTATCAGTAAAGTAATTTCCACTGTTTCAAACTTTGTAAACTAAGGACTAAAATAAAGGAGAAAGACATAGTCTATAGACAGACCTTTAATAAAAAACCCTGCTGATTCTGCTGCTTCCAACAGAGCTAAAAAGTCCATAGGTGATCAGATACCAGCATTCCTCAACACTATAGCCACTTGGGGTGTGTGTGTGTGTGTGTGTGTGTGTGTGTTTCTTTTCTGGTTACTGGCTGTTGCCTATAATCAATTCTTATTGCCACTGGCAAGTAAAACCTGCCACACATTTGCCTGTCAAGGTTAGGCATAAAAACCCAAATGTAACTTGGCACAGAGTGACTTTGTCAGTTCCTATTGTTTGTTCAAGTACTAATAAAGAGAGAAAAAGGCAGAGAAAACAACGGCAGTCTAGGAATACATAGGGACAAGGAAGTCTCCTACCATTTTACATGCATTGTGCCAGAGAATATATCAGGATATATTCAAGGAAAAATATCATGCATATCCCATGGAAACTGGATAAATATTATCTAGCCCAAATCCCACACCCAATACATATGGGAGGCTGCCAAAATTTAGCTCCTTTTCTATGAGACAGGGTTTTCCCATTTAGGAGATCAGATTGGTTATGCGGGTTTGTGGTGGAAAACGAATTTTTTTGTGGAAAGAATGGGTGTTTTAAAAGAGAAGTTATATAATAAATGGAGGCATGCAACTGTACACATGAAGGAACTAAAAGCAAAAACTAGCTCATAGAATCTACCATCTAAAGCAGTTAATTAAGGCAGCAGTCCTGGGCCCTGCATGACACAACGGTGTTCACTGGTGGGGCAAAGTCAAGTGTGCCAGCACATTTTAGCATTCGTTCTGCTGCTTGATGCCCAGAAAGGTGACTTGGCATCCTTATTATATAAGATACATTTTGTGGCAGGCAATGGCTGGGCACCAGATTCTCTCAGGCATTCTTCATCACTACTCAAAAAGCATGATCCCCTTCCTTGCTAGGAGAACCCCAGTGTGTGATGATATAATCACCCCTGGGGCATAAATTGTGTTTAGTAGTTCTATTTCCCTTTTGCCCAGAGATTTGTGTGGGGTGTTTATGTAACCCAATGATGGGCCATTAAACTAAAGGAAAGTTGGCTGGTGGGCAGGATAATAGATGTGATAAAGAACATGTTCTTTTTCCATTTTGACCTTCATGCTCTTGTTTTCTACTTTGAAAGTTGCTGTGGGATGCCATGGGGCTTGGAACTCTGGCACCACATGACCATGAGAGGAGACATTGCTGATCCCTTAAGTAAGAAAGGGTGAAAAGATAGCCTTGTAACATCCCTAAGTGGTGCAACCATTCTGTATCACCACACCTCTTGTTATTTATAATAATAAAATTCTGCATTGTTAGAGCTATTATTGTTAGAGCATTCTATTTCCTAAAGCAAAATTCAGTCCTCACAGTTACATAGCATAGCGTGGGAAGTTCAGGTCAAGTATCAGAAATCACTGTCGTGAATGAAAATGTTCTTGTTGGGCAAAGGTCAAGGTTGTTGCAGAAAAACTATTCAGCAAATAGTTGAAAGTATTGGGATTTTCTTCATGGATCTAAAAAGTGATATATTCATAAAGCACCTGGTTGATATGGCTCATTTGACATATCTTAAATTTTAGCCCTTGGAAGTAATAATAGGAACAATAACAGAAACAATAGCAGCCACTCTTATTTGTTGAGTAATCAGTATGCACCAGACATTAAACTAAGTATTATTTTATTAATCGCAGGCAGGAAAACCCCAGGCATATAACAGATCCTTAATAAGCTTAAGCTTATTAACTTCACTATTTAAAAATGAACACATGAACAAGTGACAGAACACAGAACTCTTATTAATTCCATTTAACAAATGAGGAAATTAAGGCTCAGAACCTTAAGCAAATTGTTCAAGATCACACATACAGTTAGTACAAAGGAAATTTAATGACATGTCTTTCTAGTTCAAAAACTCATCCCCTTAAGGGGTCTGGCCCACAAATACTATTTTCAGGTACTATTTCCATGCTACTAAAGGAGCAATTGGAGCTGTGAAAGCGGACACACACCTCTCTTAATATTGGCTGAGTGTCTTGGGTTGGTACCCGTGTTCAATCTACGGTGTTCTGAGTCTGTTGCTGGGTGCCAGGTACCTTCCAGTTACACCACAATGTTTCAAAATAAGCCTTGCTTAGATAAAGAATGTACTAGAAATAGTGGAGTTATCTCCACATTAACTTTACACATCTTACAGAGGAGGTTGTGGGCAACCAAATGATGAGCTTCAAGAACACCCTCAAAGTTTGCAGCATGTCCAGGAGAAGAGGATCTGGGAAGACTGGTAGAGGGTTCAGATGTCTATCATGTAGAAATAAAGCTAATTTTTGTCCACAAATGATTAAGCGAGCAATAACAGTTTATTTTCTATGACTTAATTTCTGTATCCAAATTTATCATTTTTATAGGTTGGTGGAAAGTATTACCTCATTAATTATTGCTGTCAATTTTCCACACTTCTTTCTAGAGTCCTGCCCAGTGTCCAGGGCCTTCCTCTGTTGTAAGGATCTGTGAGTGACAGACGCTTTGGCTATCTATCCACAAATTTGCTCTGAAATGCCCACCACCTCCGTTAACATGGCCACACTGTAGTTAACTGGCTCTAATAGTTCCACACCACAATGCAGCCATTTTCCTGGAGATCTGGTACCTACCCAATAAGCTATCTTAAATGAAACTATTTCCCCTACTTCTCCAGGATCCTTAACCCATGTGCTCCTCCAACAATCTGTCACAGGTCATAAACGAGGAGACCCTCTGTCCAGTGCCAATGAAAAGCTCTCATCTCTCTTGTCCTTTGCCATTTTTCTCCAAATACTCTCTATGCCTATACATTTCCTTCCTCTTACCTCCTGCACAAACTCTCCCAGTTCTCCTGAGGTATTTAGGTTTGAAAACTAAAATTAGAGATGGTTGGATGGGTATTGAAGTGGAAGGAGGTTTGTAGACTGCTTACTCAGCAGTCTCCCCAGCATACTCACACATTAATGATCACTACTCTACCCACAAAAAGCTTCAATTACCTGCTTAAGAAAGGGCAGAGCAAAAAAGGAAATACGAGAATATAAAGACTTTCAAGTAATATCCCTAAGTATTATGGAGTCACATTGGCAAATCTGAAAAGTATTTTTCTTTTACGGGTAGTACATGAATCATTCTGTGTGGGAGGTATGAAACCAGAGAAGCTTTGTTATGATTTTCTGTGTATGTATTCATGGCGAATGGGCTAGTTTGGGCCTTCAAATGGTGAAGTCCATTTGCGTGATCCCACCGGAGACTCCAAACACCAGTTATACAGGCACACTTAAGATTTGAAAGCAACTCCTCTTCTTCTTTGATAGAAAATATTCTCTGAAAAGTAATACATTTTCTAGGAAATGAAATTGGGCAGGGAAAAATGGTAGGATAAAAGAAGAGTAACAAATGGAGTGGTGATCTTGATGGGCAGGAGGAGAGCCAGGTGTTTTCAATCAGACTGCGTGAGAACCAAAGGAGACATGGGTTACAGCGCACTAATGGACACGGGGTTGAAAAGCTCATGAACTTGATTTTGTCCATGCAGATTTCTGAAATTAGAGCCTCAATTTGGGACTAGCAACAGAAAATGCCTCCCTGTTCCACACCCCTGTTCATGGCTCAAGTGCTAGCAGTGAGATTATAAGATTTTGTAAGTGCTGGTCTGTGCTCTGATTGGTGCTCTCCTGGTGACTTGGATGGATTCACGCAACTAGAGTTAATCTCAGTTTGGGTCTGAAAAGTCAGCTTCAGAGGCACTCATCCTGTCCTATTATGTGCCATCCCAGGCACGTATCAGTCTACATATTGAGAGTCCCTACCTACAAGTAGATAAGTAGCCAAGTGACGCTTACCACAGGGCAAAATAATAAACTCTCAGGTTATATGGCCAGGTCCTCATTATCATGAGAGCCCTTATCCAAGACAGTTTCCAGTAGTAGGTGGTAAAAAGATCATTACATCATCTATCATTCAGCAGACATTTTAATCATCTACAACTTTGGGATTGGAGGGCTACTCAAAAGCACGTCAAATCCTGTATAATTTAGAAAGCCTGAGAAGGTCTCTTAACAGCTTTAGAAAGGAAAGTTCAAATGTATGCATAAGTTTGAAAGCTAAAATTATTTAGAATATCTACATAATTTGCAGGATGCATTCAACTATAAGTAAACAAACTGCTGGTAATTCTCTTTAATCAGAAATTATGTAATCCATTAACCTAAAGTCATTTACTTTGGACGTACTATTGAATGAGAGATCTGAGAATGTGATTTCATATATAATAGAATTAAAAATTGGAGCGAAGGTATTATAAATAAATACTTTTCATGATTATTAAGAAAAAGAAAACCTTTCCAAGTTATTTGTTTACTAGATGACTTTTTAGCTAGATAAAAAAAAAATCTACACAGTTTAGATAATAAGTACCTGTGTGACAAGTGCAAAAATAATATTCAGGGATAAATATCTTTGAGCAAATGGATAGAACCATTTTTAATTTATTGCACATGTAGCCATCTTTAGAATTTTAATTGGATTTCTATGATAAAACATTAAAAATCACACATGTAATAGATTTAAAGCCTAGAGAAGATGTTCATAAATATGAAACATTTCTCAGGGTGATTTTCCATGTCATGAGACTATTTTAATGCTTTGCTACAACTTTCCTGAAATGTTCTTTAAAAGCTGACTTGTTGGTGTGAACAGTAATGAGATCACGGATACAGGGTCCAGTTGGAAGTTTAGCTCTCCACATTATAGACATGTTTTAAAGGTAAAAGCACTCTCACACACACTCTGCTCTGCTAGAATTATGAAATAAATAGCTTTCCAAATATCCATACACTGAATATGGTTTTAAAAGATACACAGAACTCCTAGAGATCAAAGAAATGATTTATATGGGCCTATGTAAAGTAAAAGTTTGAGACCCAGGATTTTGGTTACTCTTTTGTCATGGATTCACTCATAAATATTATATTAGGTATGGTGTTAAACATTGAGTATTTAGAAATAAATAAGCATAGTCTAGCCCTTCAAAAAGTTCTCAAGTGCATAAGCAAGAAAGATGTGTAGAGACAAATTACTAGACCAGGTGGCAAGTACTTTAACAGAAAGTAGACTGAGTTGTGCAGCAATGGCAAAAGAGCCACTGGATGGCTCAGGGGATGCCTCACAGAGGAGACGTCAGTCACCCCAGCTGCATCTGCAATGGTGGGTAGGATTTACACAACTAGAAAAGAGGAGATCATTTCTGGTACATGATGGAAGTCTGAGGGCATGAGCTTGCTTCACTTCCCTCCTAAGATCTTATCAAAATTAAAAATACAATCACGTCTTAAAAATTCAGCAAACCAGGACTTTTTTTTTTTTTTACGTATTTTTGAGTGTGGCTCAAGTTACTCCACTTCTGCTTAGAAAGAACATAAAATACAGGAAACATTAGGCAGTGTGCTTGGCAAAAGGCTTCTTCAGAAGTAGGTTTCACCCTGGACTAGCTTCAAAATTATCCATATCATAAGTTGGCGAGCATGAAGCAAAAGAATGGTCATCAGGCACCAATGATGGTAAAGAATTCTTTCAAGAGGGTCTAGGTTACGTAGGGTAGATACTCTTTCTCTTTTGCTAACAGAGAAATGGCAGCAATTATTCCTGTGAGGGAGTAGGAAGCAGGAATTCCACTGTGGGCATGGTGGCTGGGAAAGGACATGGAGCCTAAGCTAACTTCAGCCTTCTGTGGTGTGTTCAGAGGAGAAAGGCAAAGACACAGCCAGTCAGCAGGGAGAGTCTCTCGGTCCTGGTTTGGAACACGGTGCTCTCCTTGTTTGGAACAAGCCTGCTTGGGCTTTTTTTATCAACAATAACATTCACAGATCCACTACAGCTGCGGACTCTGTCTGGGCTGGCGCCCCAGATGAGCTGCAGGAGAGCCAGCAAACGTCCCATCACTTGCATCGCTGCCTAAGCTCTTCCCTGTCACATCAGCAGCAGCATTAGATTCTCATAGGAGCAAACACTACTACATGGGAGGGATGGAGGTTGAGCGCTTCTTATGAGAATCTAATGCCTGATGATCTAAGGTGGAGCTGAAGACATGGGACTGTCTCCTTACAGGAAAACAAGGTCAGGACTCCCATTGCTTCTCCATGATGGTGAGCTGTGTAAATATTTCATTATATATTTCGATGTAATAATAAGGGAAACAAAGTACACAATAAATGTAATGCACTGAATCATCCTGAAACCATCCATGGTCCATGGCTGTCTTCTATAAAACTGGTCACAGGTTTGAAAAAGGCTGGAAACCGCTGCAATAAATCCTTCCTCTTTGGGAGAACGGTATTTTAAATAAACAGGTCTTCCAAATTTTACTTGTGCTAATTAACAAACCCTTCTTACGTAAAAGAAAACAAAATTGAAAATAAAAAGAAAAAAAGAAAGAAATCAAGAGGAAAGCACAAAGCAGGAAGGAAAAAAATGACAGAAGCTTTATAAATCACATTTGAAAAAAAAGATAAAACACTGACATCAGAGGGAATATATATAATTCAAGAAAGTGACCATAACTTTAAAAATATTTTTAACTGATGCCCTTAAAGTGAAGCAAAACGTTAATGCACCTACAAAGAACAGGCTGCTATGGGAACGGAAGCAACCTGAAAAAAAAAATTTCTTAGATTTTTTTTTTTTTAAAAAAGCTATTGCCATAATTTTTATAAAAAGTGAATTATAGCTTGGGCACAGTTGGAAAATTCCTCAGAAAGAAAATCTAGCTTTTGTTAAATAACACTAAAAAATTAGTGATGAGATTTCTTTTTAGACATAAACTCTCATAATAAAAGAAGACATCAGCAAAAAAACGGTTTAGAAGATGGAAAAGTCCGTGAATGGGCTGTGAGGGATGTAAAAGATCACACAGCCATAGGGGAAGCCTGCAAGCAGAGCTTTTATGCTGCAGAGCCCCCAGTCGGAATCAGCAGCAATGTGCCACTGGAGGTGAGGCTGAGAATGAACACTGGCTGGAATGCTATTTGAAGAGAGGTGTCCCAGTTGGGATATTTGACTCTCCAAGCCTCATGTTAAAATCTGATCCCCAATGCTGTGGCCTAATGAGAGGTTTTGAATCTCGAGAGCGGATCCCTCATGAATGTCTTGGCACTGTCCCTGAGTGAGTTCTTGCTCTGTTGGTTCCGGCCAGAAGTGGTCTGGTTGTTAGAGCCTGGCACATGCTCATTCTCTCTCTCTCTTTCTCTCCCTCTCTCTGCCTCTCTCTCTTCCTCTGATCCATTCACACCATTTTCCCCTTTCCCCTTCCACTATGAGTGGAAGCTGCCTGAAGCCCTTATCAGAAGCAGATGTTGAGAGGCTTCTTGTACAGCCTGCAGAACCATGAGTCAATTAAACCTTCTCTTTATAAATTACCCAGGCTCAGGTACTCCTCTGTAACAACATAAATAGACTAAGCAGGTAAAATATCAAATTTTCAACCTCATGCAGCTGTCAAACTTTCCCTGCTTCCCTCTTTCCTTCTATTCCCCCCAACCTCCAGTTTGAAAGGTTATTTCTAGAGAGTCCAGCAGAGGAGCTCAGAACTAGTGATTTAGGTGCACCACTCTGGTCCTTTACTGAAAACAAAAGAATTGAGAGAAAGCCTATATGCTAAACAAGCCTTCGTTCCCACTCAGTTCCCCAAACACAATCACTCAGGCACATACACCTGCCAGTCAAATGTTGATGTTGACGTAGCAGCCTCCAGCAGGGGAGATATTTCTTTGGAGGTCATCTGCCTTTGCTCTCTCGAACCAAGATTTCATCTGTCTTTGAAATATAAAATTTTGCTTTATCTTTGAAATTCTGAAATTTTAGATTTGAGTTTATGAGTCTTCATCTATATTGCCAACAACTTGATTTCATTAGTCAAAAGACTCGTTTCTATTTTAAGTTCTGGAAAATTCTAATTCACTGTTCTTTTTGTAACCGTGTTTCTTTCTCCTTGTCTGAAGTCATTTCTTCAGGAACTTCTGGTTATCTACTCTATCTTCCCTGTTTTTTATTTTTCACTTTTATTTTTAATTTTTATAGGTAGATAAGCAGGCAGTTATGAGAAATAAAACAGACAAGACCCATAGAACCTTTATTGAGTTTTTCCCATTGTAACATCATGCAAAACTATACTATGGTATCACAACTAGGATATTGATGTTGATACAATTCAAATACAGAGCAGCTCCCTCACCACAAAGCTCCATCACCACAAAGACACCTACTTCTGCCCTTTTAGAGTCATATTGACCTCCCTTTTCCCATCCCAAACCACCCTTTTTCTTAGCCCCTAGCAACCATTAATCCCATCTTCATTTCTATTATTTTTTTCACTTCAAGAATGTTTTAAAAATGGATTCTCACATCATTTGGTTGAACATTTGCTTTTTTCACTCAGCGTAATTCCCTCAAGATCCATCCAGGGTGTTGGATGTACCAATAGTCCATTCCTTTTGATGCCAGGTAGTGTTCTATGCTATAAATGTATCATCACCTGTTTAACATTTCACCAGTTCAAGGACATTTTGACTTTTTCCAGTTTTTAACTCTGAATGAAGCCATGTACAGATTTCTGTGATAACAAAGTTTATCAGAAGTGCAATTGCTGGGCTGTATTAGTTTCCATGTTTAATTTGATAATAAACAGACCGACAAGTGGTTTTTCAGGGTATCTATACCACTCTCACACAAAATGTACCACCTCTTCTTCATCCTCACCATAATTTGATCGTCACAATTTTATGTTTTAATCATTTTGTTAGGTATGCTGTGATAGCACATGTGGCTTTCCTTTTCATTCTCCTGATGGCTTATGATGTTGAATAGATTTTCATGTGCTAATTTGCCATCCACGCATACCCCCTGGTGAAATATCTGTTTGTGTCTTTTGTCTGTATTCTAATGGGTTGTTTGTTTTACTGTTGAATTTTAAGAATTTATTTTGTATTCAAGGTGCTAGTTATCTCTAGGTGCTAGGAACTTGCACATTTTTTCTCTTGTACTGTAGTTTGTCTTTTCATCTTCTTACTAGTGCTTTGCAGAGAAAAATTCTCTAATTCTAACGAGAGCCAAGCTACTAAGTTTTTGATTTATATGTTGTGTTTTCGTATCAAATTATTCCCCAAGCCCTAAATCCTGAGCATTTTCTCATTTTATTCTAAAAGTTTTACGGTTTTATGTTCTACCTGTAAGTCCACAATCTGGTTAGTGGTAGTTTTTATGAAAAGTGTGACATTTAGATCAAGGATCACGTTCTTTTGCCTATGGATATCTAAATGTTACAGCACCAATTATAGAAAAAGCTCTTTTCTCAAATTAATTTTTTGCCTTTATTAAAAATCTATTTGGTATACACACACACTATATATATATGAGTCTTTTGGGGGATTCTCTCGTTTGTCCTATTCTCCTAGCAATACCACACCATATTATTTAATACAGCTAAATACTAGACTTTAATGTTGAGTATACTGATTGCTCTCACTTTATTCTTTCTAAAGCTGCTTTAGGACCTATGTATTTTCATATAAATTTTAGAATAAACTTATATATATCTACAAAAACAACCCTAGAATTTTGAAAGGAATTGCATTAAACTTATAGATCAATTTGAGGAGAATTGGCATCTTTAAGTCTTGCAATCCATGAAATGTTTTTATGTCTCCCTATTTGTTTAGATCTTTGATTTCTTTCATGACAATTTTGCAATTTTCAGCATAGAGATCCTATATGCATTCTTTTTGATTTTATACATAAGCATTTTTTATTTTCCTTAGCGTTATTATAAATATTCTGCGTTCATTGTTGGGATATATTAATGTGATTGATATTTCTGTGTGTTTATCTTGTTTTCTGTGACCTTGCTAAATTTATAAGATCTAGGATTATTCTTTTTTAGCTTTCTTGGAACTTCCTATGTAGAATATAATAAAATATGCAAATATAAACTATTTTATTTTTTCTATATGCCTTTCATTTATTTTTCTGGCCTAATTGCAGCGTCTAGAACTTTCAGCCCTCTGTGGCATGAGAGTGATGTAAGTGGACACCCTTGCCTGGTCCTGAGGTTAGAGAGTGTTCACTGCGTTTAGCATGGAATTAGATTTATATTTCTTGTAGATATTCTTTGTCCGGGTCGAGTAAATGCCTCTATTGCTGTCTTTCTAAGAAATTTTACCTTGAGCGGGTATTGGATTTTACCGTTACTTTCTCCATGTTGATTGATATTATCATGAGATTTCTTTTTCTTTAGTCTGTTCATATGATGGAACATATTGGTTGATTTATGAATATTGCACTAGCTTACCTAGTTGGAATAAATCTCATTTGGTCATCGGATATAATCTTTTTCTAGATTATAAGATTCAATTTTCTAATAATGTATTGAATATTTTTGCATCTAAAATGTATTGGAACAAGGTGTATTGGAACAAGTAAGTACTGGTAGTTTGTCTTTTTCAAGAAACCGATCCATTTCTTCAGAGTTGTCAAATTTGTGAGAGTACATTTCTTACTAATATTCCTATGTTTTTGTTATAAAAGCTGCAAGATCTGTAGTGATATCTCCTATTTTATTTCTGATATTGATGATTTATGTTTTATCTCTTTATTTTTTAAGACTTGTTAGTAATTTATCAATTTTAGGGATCTAATAACCAGCTTTTTCTTTTACCAATTTGTTTTACTTTCTTTTTTGAAACTCATTGAATTTTATCATCATCTTTGTTATTTCCTTTATCCTTTCTTTGGTTTGGCTCTTCTTTTTCTTGTCTCCAGGTAAGAACTTATATTATGAATTTTCTCTTCTAATATCTTTTCACATTTAAAGAATGTATTTGTGTCTCCATGCTTAATTGTGGATTAACTATGCATTACTTAATCTAGCCACGCATTACATATTGACCTACAAACAATCTAGAGAGTCTCTTCCTTTTGTTTATATTGTATTTAAAATGTTTTATTTTCCACTTAAGGATTACAAATTGATAATTGATTTGTTTTAAATGCATCTGAAATTATTGAATTTTTACTTTTCTAGTTTCATATTTTTTGTACATAATCTGCTTCCCCTTGAAAGGGAATCTGTTGCAGAAGTACATTGAGCTGACCTTGCTCTTCCTGGAAAGGGCACAACCAGTGACTAAGCAAGATGAAGCTTCTGTTGTGTAACCATTTCTGATCATAATAGGACTCCTTTACAGCATTTTTGTGCTAAAATTTCCTGGAGGTTAGCTGAGATTTAATCCTAGCTGCACTATAGTTTATGGCACTTTCTACCTATTCCCCTCGCTTTTTATAGACTTGTATTGAAAGGCTTTTCATTATTGCTTACTCTCTCATTTATTTTATGGAAGAATTAACCCCCCAAAGTCTCTTGCACTCCTAATGTGATACTTTCCACATCACCCAACTCACACACTAAATTGAAGTGATTTAACATTTTTTTAAATCTTTTTACCTTGCCCTATTACTTGCTTTTTTCATAGGCAACTATTATTCTAATAAATGA
Source organism: Nycticebus coucang (assembly GCF_027406575.1). NCBI lineage: Eukaryota > Metazoa > Chordata > Mammalia > Primates > Lorisidae > Nycticebus > Nycticebus coucang. The sequence continues at coordinate 155,276,134 of NC_069780.1, read as the reverse complement.
GTTTATTGGCTTTCCTGTCATTTCCTCATTTACTATGGTATTTTAAGTTTTTTTCCCACAAAACAGTTTTTGTTCCACATTATAATTTTTATCTCACCAGAAAATAGCACTTTTTAGAATTGTTTCCATGTAATTCCCATGGCTTCCCATCAGAACAGCACCTTGTCACGATTACTATTTTTGTAGAAATATTGAGTTTTACAGATAATACCATAGTTGGTTTAATCTAGTTGCTCCGTGGGAGACTCTGTCTCCTCCTGACAGTCCAATCAGCAAGTAGACCCCTATACTAAATGCAGTCTTATTTATGCCCAGGCTTGTTCATTAAATCTTTTAACCAAAGGCTTTGGACAATGAGAATAATTTGTTTTCAATATCTTCTCCTGGGCACTTATAATTCCATCATTTTCTGATGCTGAATTCACCATCTCTAGCTTTTCTGAGTTTTTGTTCTGCCTACTAAAATGTCTATCTGCTGGGATTTGCTTTCTATTATACACATCTACTATTTACATACATATGTAAATTAGTGCTATTATCTCAAGTTAAAATTTAAGGACAATGACTTTGAATCATAAATTATATACTTTTGGATCCAAGTTACTAACCAAGTTCAATAGAAATACAAAGATATAGAGTCATAAAAAAATAGAAGTTTGAGCATGTAATAACACAGACAAATTATTCCAAAGTATATTCTAAAGAAAATATTACAAAGCACACAAAAGTGATCTAAGAAATGGGAAAACATTGAAGAACAACTGTATCAGCCAGCAATACACAGAAAAGCAATACCAGTATAAAATAAAAGTGCTTTGAAGTGTCCTTTGGAAGCTATGTCCAGAGGGCTCTGTGAAGAATTTCTTCAAAAATAAATAGAATCCATTAATAAAAGGAACAATTATGAATCTGGAAGCTCTTAAGGTATAATGATAAAGTACTTCCAAAATGGTTGATTAAAAACCTTAGAAATCATACTCCTTCATAAAAGCAATGAGAACAATGTAAGCTTGCAAAATTAACCTTTTATCAGCTCCGAAATTAATAGCTTATAATAATCTTAGAAGTGTTTTTCAAGAAAAACAGTTGAATATATCAATATCAACAAGGGTTTGTGCCATTTTAACTCATTCTATTTCCATCTTCCACTCTCCAGCTCTATAGTAGCCTTGAAAATTATCAGTCTAATAGCCATTTGGAGGGGACAGAATCGATTTACAGCTCTCCTAGAAACTCCATACAAGTATATTGTCACTCTTTGACTTCTGTCAGCAGACTAGAAAACCCCATTTTCTGGGATTGTCTCTATTTTCCCTAACTCAGAATTCAATTATAAGAAAGTTTATGCCCAGGAAATTTAGTGAAAATGAGCAGTAGCAATTGTTTAACATCTCTGCTGCCTGTGGCAGTGATGCTAGTTGAGGCAAATAGATGGGTCGAAAATCTTAAAAAGAGAATCCTGAAAATAAGAAGTCCAAAGGAAGATTTGATAAACTCTAACAAATTCCTGGGAACTCATGTACCTGTTCAAGAAAAACCTGATAAAGCCGTAATCTCTTACCTCTGGCTGATCCTACATTTCTCTTCAAGCAAAAAGTAAAAGAGAACATATAGAGAGAAACAGACAAGATTTAAAAAAAAAAAAAAAAAAGGAATTCTGGATTTGAAAGAAAATGAAACATTTACTAGAGGTTCCCATCAGCAGATGTGAGATGGCAAAATTATAAAAAAAAAAAAAAAAAAAAAAAATCACCAAACTTGAAAATAGGTCACTGATATTAATCAGTCTGAAAAACAAGGGGAAAAAGGAATTGAGGAGATATAAGACCTATGGAACACTGTTAGGCATACCAATATATACATTAGAAGAATTTCAAAAAGAAAGGAGAAAAAAAGCAGAAAAATATTTGAATTAAGAATGGTACATCAGGGCGGCGCCTGTGGCTCAGTGAGTAGGGCGCCGGCCCCATATGCCGAGGGTGGCGGGTTCAAGGCCAGCCCCGGCCAAATTGCAACAAAAAAATAGCCGGGCGTTGTGGCAGGCGCCTGTAGTCCCAGCTGCTCGGGAGGCTGAGGCAAGAGAATCATGTAAGCCCAAGAGTTAAAGGTTGCTGTGAGCTGTGTGATGCCACGGCACTCTACCTGAGGGCGGTATGTGAGACTCTGTCTCTACAAAAAAAAAAAAAAAAAGAATGGTACATCAGTGTTGGCACAGATGTGGAGAAAAGGGAACACTTTTGCACTGCTGGTGGAAATGCAAATTAATACATTCCTTTTGGAAACAGATATGGAGAACACTTAGAGATCTAAAAATAGATCTGCCATTCAATCCTGTAATCCCTCTATTGGGCATATACCCAGAAGACCAAAAATCACATCATAACAAAGATATTTGTACCAGAATGTTTATTGCAGCCCAATTCATAATTGCTAAGTCATGGAAGAAGCCCAAGTGCCCATCGATCCACGAATGGATTAATAAATTGTGGTATATGTACACCATGGAATATTATGCAGCCTTAAAGAAAGATAAAGACTTTACCTCTTTCATGTTTACATGGATGGAGCTGGAACATATTCTTCTTAGTAAAGTATCTCAAGAATGAAAGAAATGTACTCAGCCCTACTATGAGACTAATTTAGGGTTTTCACATGAAAGCTATAACCCAGTTACAACCTAAGAATAGGGGGAAGGGGGAAAGGGAGGGGAGGGAGGGGGAGGTGGGTAGAGGGAAGGGAATTGGTGGGATTACACCAGCGGTGCATCTTACAAGGGTATATGTGAAACTTGGTAAACGGTCTGTGAAGCTAGTGAATGATGCCCCATGAATATATCAATGTACACAGCTATGATTTAATAAAAAAAAAAAATAAAAAAATAAAGAATAAAAAAAGAATGGTACATCATTCTTTTAAAACTTCTAAAATCTGATTAAAAAAACATTGATCAACACATCCATGTCAACAAACTCTAATATAGATAAACTCAGAGATCTTCACGTAAGTGCATCATAGTCAAAGTTTTGAAAGTCAATGATAAAGAGAGACTCACGAAAGCAACATGAGATCAACAACTCACATATACCAAATCCTCAATACGACCGACATCTGACTTATCAGAGACCATAGAGGCAGAAGGTGGTGGGGCACATTCAAAGTGTTGAAAGGAAAAGAAATTCAAACAAGAAATGCATATCCAGCAAAAACTATCACTTAAAAAATAAAGGAGAAATTAACACATCTTGTTCTAAACTAGTAAGTTAATTGTAATCCTAGATGTAACCACCAAGAAAATGAGTCAAAAATTAAACCAAAGAAAATAAATAACACACTAGGAAATGCTTATATGATACAAATTAAGAACTCAATGGAAGAACGGAGGGGAAAAAATAAGAACAGAAACAAAAAAATATAGAAAACACATAGGAAAATGACAAATATAAATTCCCACTTTATCAGTAATTAGATTAAACATAAGTAGATTATGCATGCACATCAAAGGCAGAATGGCAGAATAAATTTTAAAAAGTGATTCAACTACATGTGAAAGAGACTCACTTCAGATTTAAAAACACAAATAGTTCGTAAACAAAAGTGGAAAGAAGCTTTTCTCTTGCTGCTCTTAGGATTCTTTCATTTACCTTGACTTAAATCATCTCTCTTTTTTTTTTTTTTTTAATTGTTGGGGATTCATTGAGGGTACAATAAGCCAGTTACACTGATTGCATTTGTTAGGTAAAGTCCCTCTTGCAATCATGTCTTGCCCCAGAAGGTGTGGCACACACCAAGGCCCCACCCTCTCCCTCTTCCCTAAAACTTGGTGAAGTTTGTCTTTCAATGAAACTCCCAGGTGTTTGTGGAGCTTCTTGTATCTGTTTATCTAAATCCCTACCAAGACTAAGACTTTTCCCTTAATGTTCCTTCAAATAGATTTTCCCAAACTTTTTGCTTTTTCTTCTTCTCCCTCTGCAGTACCTACAACTCTTAGATTTGGACACATTACGTAGTTCCATGTTTCTTGAAGGCTTTGCTCATTTCTTTGATTCTTTTTTCTTTCTTTCTTTTTGTATTACTAGATTAATTTTAAAGGCTTGTTTTCAAGCTCTGAAATTCTTTCTTCTGCTTGGTCTAGTCTATTACTGTAATTTCCCACCATATTTTGTAATTCATTTAATAGTTTTTTTACTTCCAGAAGTTCTGTTTGTAAAATATATATCTCTTTTAAACATTGTCATTCATATCTTGAATTGTTTCTCTGGTTTCTTTGTGATGGTTTTCAACTCTCTCTTGGATCTCCTGGAGGATCTTTAAAATCAGCATTTTGAATTCTTGATCTAGTATTTCAAAGATTTCATTTTGATTTAGCCATTGCTGGAGAGTTACTGGGATCCTTTGAGGGGTGTTGTAAAACTTCGTTTATTCGTATTACCAGCATTATTTCTCTGGTTCCTTCCTCTCTAAATAGACTATTTCTTTTTATTTTTGAATGTATTTGCGATTGGATCAGGTCCCTCCTCCCCATTTGAATGTGTGACTGCTGTATGTGGTGTGCGATATCCTTGCTTCGGTTCTGGGTGTTTTTCGTGGTGGACTCTGAGTTTCTTAGATATGGATAGCTTTCCTATGGTGGCTTCGTCAGGTGCTGGTTGTAACAGCTACGTACTGGGCGTGTGAGCAGGTTGGAACCGAGAATGGTGGGGGAATCGTGGGGGTATCAGGAAGTTTATCTCATTCCACACAACTGCGCGTCTTTGGCCGTACTTTTTCATTAGGTTGTGCAGTTCAGCCAGTATGCCAGGAGGTGGCACCCATGAGTGAAAAAGAGCCAGCTGTGGTAGGTGTGCATGGGCAGAACCTCAAGGGCAGGCATAAGCCTCCTCCCCGACCCGACTGGAATGCGCTGAGATCTCCCCGGGGGGAGGGAGCCACACCAGCTCTACTACTAGGCCTGTAGGAATGTGATATGGCTCCCCATCATCCCCCATCAGGTGCTCAGGACGTAAAGATGAGTCACCACTGTGTATCTTTGAGAAAGCTGGTGTTCACTGTAAAAAGGAAGAAGAGGAACCTGACCCCTTGCGCACACGTCCTGAAGAGGAACCTGACCCCAGAGGGCACACGTCCAGTGGGGGTGCTGTCGCCACTAAATGCCCTAGAATGACCATCAGCCAGCACACCGGTGCGGAGTTCTCAGGGGAGCAGACCAGCTGTGTCTGCAGCAGTAGGCGAAGGGGGAGAATTCCCTCTCTCTGCGTCTCTTCCAGAGCACTGCCTCTGTCTGGCAGCTGGAGTAGAACCAAAGTCCTCCCCACAGAGCCTGGCACAGAGGTGGCTGCTTCTCGCCTGAAGGAAACGCAGTCGCTCTGACCACCAGCAGAGAGCTCTGAGGTGCAGAAAGGCTCAGCTCGGGTTCCCTGTTATTCGGTCAGTCCCCTTCCACTAAAAGCAGCGTTTCCTGTGGGCCAGACCACCAGTCCCCCACATTTTTAGCACCAGGGACAGGTCACACGGAAGACAATTTTTCCACTGACAGGGGTGTAGGGCTGTTGTATGGTTTGGGCATGAAAGAAGCCCATTACACCACCACTTCAGGGCATCAGGCATCAGATTCTCATAAGAAACTCACAACCTAGATCCCACCCCACCACCACCCCCCACCCCGCATGTGCAGTCTGCAGTCAGGTTCCGCTCCCGGGAGCATCTGATGCTCCAGCTGAGTCCACAAGAGGTGGGACTGGGGCGGTGAGGGGGGGACTCCATCAAAGGTGAGCAGCTGTAAACACAGACGAAGCTTTGCGGGCTCCCACTGCTCACCTGCTGCTGTGCAGCCCAGTTCCTGACAGGCAGCAGACCAGGCTGTCCACCCCGGGGTTGAGATTCCTGCTGCGCCTCTGGGACTGGCCACCCCTGGTGGCTTTAGCAATCCCTGTGAGTGCCGGAATGTCTATGGGGTAGACCCAACCTCGCACACTGCAAAGTCCCACCATGTGCGCACACAGCGTGGGCTCCTTCATACCACAGCGCAGGTCCTGGGAAAGCAAGTGACACTGTACAAGCCGGTAGCCCGCTGTAATGCCTTCAAGAAGTCCCCAAATCACAGCCCTCCAGTATTTGGGCTCACAGGGCAGAGGAACTAAGTTAAGAAACCAGAAGTCTGTCACAAGGGCTAAGGAAGTGGCAAAATACTAAGCCCCTGGGGGTTTGATCTCTGCCTGTTTCTCAGTTCTTTCTTTTTCTGCACCACAGCTTTTTCCTTAGAGATCTCCAACAGGCTCCAGTGCTGCCCACTCAACGCTCCCTCCAGCCATGACTATCCACCTCTAACCCAAGTTCTTTTGCGGGGATTATTAGCTTGGGAGATCTCCAGTGGTAACTATGGAGACTGAGAAGTCCAGGATCTGAAGTCAGCAAGCCGGAGACCCCAGCGGGCAGTCTGAGACTTCAGAGAGCTTATGATAGAAGTTCCAGTGGGAAAGCGGGCACTCTGGGGTCAAGGTCATAATGTACGATTCTTTTTGTAGGACGGGAGTGTGGGGTTTCACATTACTTCTATCATTTTTCTTCCTTCTGTTTTATTGATTTTTACTCTCAACTTTTATATTTTTTCTTTCTCTCATTTTTGAGTTTAATTTGCTCTTCTTTGTCTATTTTCTCAATATGAAAGCTTCGCTTTCCGTTGTAAAATCTTTCTTGTTTTCTCCCACCTCTCTCAATGCTGTCACTGTCCAGGAAGTGATGCCTCCATTGTGTCCAATACATTACAGCAAGTGTTTTCATTTGTATTGCATTCAAAATATTTTTTAGTTTTATTTTGATTTCTTTTGACCCACAAGTTTAGATATACGCTTTTAAAATCAATCAATATTTCAACATTTCCTTGAATTTATTTTTATTTCTAATTGCATTCTAATTATTAAATCTAATTGAATTTTAATTAATTCAATCATTTAAATTTTTTGAGATTTTTTTCTATTCCCTGACAAATGGTCTATTTGTGAGAAAAGCTACATATTTGCTCGGAAAGAATGTGAATTATGGGGCAGCACCTGTGGCTCAGTGAGTAGGGCGCCAGCCCCATATGCCGAGGGTGGCGAGTTCAAACCCAGCTCCGGCCAAACTGCAACAAAAAAATAACCGGGCATTGTGGCGGGTGCCTGTAGTCCCAGCTGCTTGGCAGGCTGAGTTAAAAGAATCCCCTAAGCCCAAGGATTTGGAGGTTGCTGTGAGCTGTGTGACGCCACGGCACTCTACCGAGGGCGATCAGGTGAGACTCTGTCTCTACAAAAAAAAAAGAATGTGTGGGCGGCGCCTGTGGCTCAGTGAGTAGGGCGCCGGCCCCATATGCCGAGGGTGGCGGGTTCAAACCCAGCCCCGGCCAAACTGCAACAAAAAAATAGCCGGGCGTTGTGGCGGGCGCCTGTAGTCTCAGCTGCTCGGGAGGCTGAGGCAAGAGAATCACGTAAGCCCAAGAGTTAGAGGTTGCTGTGAGCCGTGTGACGCCACGGCACTCTACCAGAGGGCGGTACAGTGAGACTCTGTCTCTACAAAAAAAAAAAAAAAAAAAAAAAAAAAAAAAAGAATGTGAATTATGTTGTTGGTGGGGGGGTTAAATGTTTCTATAAATATCAGTCCAGACAATTGGATCAATAATATTTTTCAAGTCTTATGTATCTTTCCTATTTTCTTTGTAATTGTTTTATGAATTATTGAGTGTGGGCTATGGAAATCTCCTATAGTTTGTGCTTTATATATTTGGGGGTTATGTTGTTAATTGTGCATACAATTATGATTTTTGTTATATTCTTGATGTATAAACACTTCTATGAAACTATCAATGTGCATAAAGATACATAACTATATTCTTTGCCTCCAAAAATATTTCCATATTTGCATAGTAGTCTTTTTTATTATTATTTTTACATATACATGTGTTTATTAGATTTCCATTTTTTTGCTGTCACAAAATTCAAAAGGCTTAAATTTTAATAACAATAACAATGTTTAAAATAAGGACTAGAAACAAAAACCTTGTAAAGAACAAACAAACATAAATACATGCAGAAAAGGAATCAGCAATTGCTACATTGAAATTTTAAGCGATAATAATAATAATGATAATGCAAAGAAAGTAACATTCACATTGTCAAATAAGGGTATGTCTATTAGAGAATGCTTTGACTCTGAGGTTCAGTATGGAGTCATCAGTTAATTCATTATAAAGCAATTCTCATGTGTGGAAAAGGTAAGATATTAAAAGACATCCATTAATTCAGTTTTGAAGGTCCTATTAACTGATGAGTGCATAGTAGTCTTTTTCCATCTTTTAACTTTCAACCTAATTTTAAGTTTTATTTTAATTTTTTAATTTTATTTTTAACTTTAAATGTGTCTCTTTTAGACAACATATACCTCATCTTTTATTTTCATTACAACAATCTCTGTCTTTATGTAGAAGTAGTTATATTTACATGTGATTAGTAATATATTTATTGATAATTTTTTTACTATTTGCTATTTTTTTCAATGTTTATTGTTGTGCTGTTGTTTTAACTCTAAGGCATATGTTTTTATTTTGTTATTTTTACATAGTTTCAGTTTTATGTGGTTACTTTCACATTTAGTTAATAAAAGGGATTATATAAGTTCATAGCAAATTGGTTTGACCAAAGGGATATAATATATGTCGAACTTGTAGCCCTGGGTACATCAGCTGAGGAACAGTGAAAGCATCAGGGGTTTGACTGTTCAAACCTGCTGGGCAGTGGGAAATGAAGAGACGGAGACCTTGGACTTCAGCTCGCTGTCAGTGTTTAGATGCCGTGTTAACAGTCCAGGCTAGTTATGGATAAAAAGCAAACTAAACACAGAAACCCAGGAAATTCCAAAAGCTATGGAAGAAGAGCCAGAAAGGTTTCTGAGAAGAACCAGTCAGAAACAGAAAAAGGAAATAACGCTATGTTAAAAACTAAGACAAAAGCACATTTCTAGAAGGGAAGTCTACATTATAAACTTCTGGAGATCAGCCACTCCTGGCCCATTCGCCCTAGGCTGGTTTCCTTCTGCAGTAGCTGATCGTTACCTACAAAGATCTAGCAACTGTACGGTGTCCACCAAAATTTTGGTTGGAAATGTTTTCTTAATATAAGAGAACAGATTGGCTCACAGAAATGGTTTAATAAGACATTTTCTCTAAAAGGATTACTTATGTTATCTAATAACGTAAGTCATGGGTATTTATTGACAACTATTCATAGGCTTGCTCTAATGAGGGAGCATGAATTAACAAAGAGAAGGTCTTGGTAGAATTTTCCTTAGAAGTGGATTCTCCTATTCATTATGATGCAACTCTTATGTGTGAAAAAGGAAAGATAGTAAAAGATGTCCATTAATTCAGTTTTGAAGGTCCTGTTAGCTTAAGAAACAAATACTTGAAAAATGCAAAATTAAGAAGATACTGTTGCATCAAAGAGCCTAATAGTGTTGAAACTGAAGAAATGTGAGGGCTGTTTTACAGAGTTGCTAGACAAATGCCATGAACTTCTATAAAAGTACATTGTCAACAACATGTAATACATCAAAGTGGAAGCCAGGAGGATAAGAATCCCAACCTTGTTATTTCTCCTTACCTTGTTTCCAAGCTTTTGGTAACATTATGTTTTCCATTTCCTGAATACGCATTTATTGAACACCTGTCAAGTGCCAGACACTAGGTACTTGAGGTCCATTAGTGAACAAAACACATAAAAATCTCTGCATGCAAAGAGATGACATTTTGATAGGGGAAGACAGATAATAAATAATAGACATATTATGTAAATAAGTAATATAGTTTCTATGATTTAAAAATATTTTATTTGGTTAAATGTTAAGATATTGTTCTCTGAGATGCTCGGGCAAAACACTTAGCAAATAAACTCACCCTCCTTGCAATCTTGTGTGTTACAAATTCTTTTACTGGCTTTGGTCCATTTCTTGCTTTCTAAAGTCCAGAGCTTGGATTCATCAGTAAGCTGTAAGTCCCACATCTGAAAATATAAAACATATCATGCCCCGTCCATATAACATTTTGTTTTACTAGCATTTGAGAGCAACTTTACTTTTGAAGTTACTTAGCTTTGGGTACTGTGGCATACGCCTGTGGTCCCATCTACTCAAGAGACTGAGGCAGGAGATCACGTTAGCCAAGACTTTTGAGGCTGCAGTGAGCTATAACAGCGCCACTGAACTCCAGCCTAGGCAAGAGAGCAAGAAGCCATCTCTAACAAGAAAAAAAAGGTGGGGGGAGAAACAGATCATTTGACTTGAAGTAATTTATTTAACTTAGCCTGACTATGATTTTTTGCTATTATCATGTGTTATAAGAAATTCTTAGAAAAATAAAATTAAAAATCCAACCTATAAAATTTCAAAGGTTAATGAAATTTTTAAATACTAAAACTATTATTTATTTTCCATGGTGTTCATGGACACTTTATTAAATATTTACTTACATTGTGATTTGACTTTTCACATTTTCTATCTAATAATTTTTTACAAGTGTCAAAAATTGTTTTTTCCACTAATTCCCCAGTGGCAACAATAGTTTATGGCACAAAGTAGGTACTCAACACATATTTGTTAAATGAAATGGTAAATGAATGATCTTAAAATATTTTTTAAAAATATATGTAGTCCCCCTAAAACTTATAAGCCAAGGTACCTTTATAAAACTACAGCCAAAATCACAAAAGAGCTGGATATGATGTTTTTCTCTTGTGTCCTTATTTAAAAATCCAATATTTTCACTGCAAAATTCTCTGCTTGTAGACATAGCCTATGTCTCTCAATAAAATTATTTATCTTGCTGAAATATCTTAAATTTAAGATAGGGAACAGAGAGGGAGTAGAATATGAAAAATATAATATTCACATAAAATAGAAACTTTGTATCCAGAATCTGTATAAATTTAGAGGCCATAGCAGCAAGCAAATTATCAAAACAAAAAAAAAAATACCAAGCGGTTGTAGGCCAAATATGTTTTCTGGACAATGAAAAGCTGAACTTTTATGGGAAAAGAAATCCTGTTGTTTAACCTTTATGTTGTAGGGAAATTACAATTGATGATCATTTATTTTATATTTCAAAATAGTTAGAAAAAGTAGAACTGTAATATTAACCAACACAAAGAAAAGTGCTTGAGGTGAGTAATATCCCAATTACTCTGACTTGATCAATATATACCTTATACAGGTATCAAAATTTCCATGTACCCCCCCAAATATTTACAACTATAATATATCAATTTTAAAACTACAAAAGGTAATGAATAATTTTTTTTGAGTATCACTTCTCATCCTTGCTGTGCAAAGAAACAGATGGAAACACACGAGGACCGAAGCATTGACATTTGTTTCCTGAAGAAGCACAGAGGCTCCTTAGAAGTACCTGGGCACTACCTCTTTTCCACACATCTATAACCACTGACACTCCAACTTGAAATAAATGATTACACTGTGGGAATTTTATAGTAATTTATTCTCAAATTATCCAACCAAAATATAAAGACTTTTAAAATCACCTGTTTTTTCTCTCCAGGATAGAGTTCATTCTAGTTCTCCTCCATGACTACAGAGAGACTGAGATTCAAACCTGCAAAACGAGGCATTGCACTTACAGGACACAATTCTTCCTTGGCAGACACTTGTTAACCTCTTACAATTATGCAAGGTAACAAGATTAGGTCTGGGCAGTATGCTGTGGGGAGCAGTGATGTGAATTCCTACTAGAGCACCAGAGAGGGGCAAGACTATCCAGGTGACTCTTCTGATGCATCCCTTCAAGGGCAATGTGGTGGGACAGGGCAAATTACTAGGAATGAACACCTGGGGAGGACAGAGAGCAGGAGAAACTTGGGCCTGAGTGAATAGGTGCTCCGGAAAGCCTCCTATTCCAGTTCCTTATTTTGTGTGAATAAGAAATAAACCTCTGCTATGTTAAGCAATTTAGAATCGGGGTCTTGTCTAAGACTGTATCACAATCTTGACTCTTCTGATACCATAGCCAGTTATGCAAAATGATCTGCACATAAAACTTTTAAATAAATAAATTCCGCTCATGACTGGGTGGAGGCCATCAAGGACACTTCCAGTTATGTGAAACTTATCTGACCCAGCTACGATGAAAACACCAGTAAATTGAATCTATATAATTTCTAAAACACAACTTTAATTCCAAAACAGAATTTTAGAAAGTTTCAAAGATACTTTTCCTTTCTCTATACGGTGACCAATGAATCCCTTAATGTTATTTTTATGCCAACATTTAGCAGCAGAGCGAATGGTCAGGACTTTAAACTTTTTAACACATTTCTTAGAAGAGATGAACTATTTCCTTTACGGAGAGAATGTGACGTGGAGGGTGACATTTGACATATTAAATAGCATCACAGGTCTCATAGCTGGGCAAGTTCCAAGTTCGTGGCAGTGGTTCATTCGCTTACTGTCAACGGGAGGCTGAAAGCAGAACAGGAGCCAGTAACTTTACCCACAGTCTCCAGATGCCTGCCCCTTCATCACACAGTGTGTGGTGTCTGCTGGTCTCTCTCCAACAAGGCTCAAGGGGGCAGTATAACAGGAAGGTGAGAGTCAACTGCCAAGGGTGCAGAAGGGAATCCCTGGCCATCAGCTATTTCACTATCAATTCCAGTTTCCTTAAGGGATTTAAAACTGTCATTATGTTAAGTACCTATAATAGCCTCAGGCAGCAGACAAAATACTGGATTTTCCCGCATAATATTATAATAGCATTTATGCTGTGAAGTGCTGTCTGCTCTCATGAATTTCTGGGTCTTGCGGGATATGATTTCCAGTGTGGCAACATTACAGTGACTGTTGCCAGACCTAGCAGAGTGACATTTGAATTTCAGCATTTAGAAATGGTCTTTTCCTCATCCCTTCACAGCTATGGCCTTATCTGTTGATTGTTTCTTTTTGTTTTAAGTAAAAGCAAATAGAATGTAATTGCATTTCTGAAATGTCTTAACACTGTCTCAGAAAATTCGTGAAATGAGAAGACCTGACAATAGAGATGATAAATCACATTGCCCTAAGATAGGGAATGCTACATGCTTTATAGTATCAATTTTTATTCTAAAAGAGTTACCTATTCTGGATTCTCACTAAAATGAATAATACTTTGAGGAATTGATTGAGAAAAATATATCTACCTAAATATTTTCATTTGCTTTTATATAGTTTTATTATTTCAAATATAAATGTCATATACAGAGGGTGTCAAAAAAGGGTTGAACATTTTAACAAAGATCTTTTAAATTATGTATACATTTTTGGCACCCCCAGTGTAGAGCTAAATGTCTGCTTTTACTTACTGATTATAAACACTAGAAATTAACAATATTATATTTTCTGATTTGGTCTATATTTTTCAAATAAGTTTCATAGTTTAAAAGAAAAATAGTTTTTTCAACTAAGTTTCAAAGTTTAAAAGAAAAATAGATATTTCTAGAATTAATTCTAGTTCATCTTAAAACAAAGATCAAAATGTAATGCTATTGGGAAAATTTATATTTCTCCAATGATTGGAATTATCTTCATAAATAAAGCAATGTCATATTATAAACCATTGTCTGCTAGTCTGTTAAATCCGTATGGTTTACAGTGATGAAAATATTTTCAAAATAAAACAAAAACATGTAAGAAATAATCATGTCATTAAAAGAAACTATACAATAATGAGTATTTGAGAAGGTTCATCTATGTCTTAAGAGGTAATTCCTTAAGGACATAAATGAAATAATCCTGGTTATTTACCCAGATTGATTAACTATCAAAATGAAAGACTGAAAAAATAAAAACATACCTAACCATTCTTTTGTCCAACCTTTGGCAACATGCTTTCATTCTGATATGCTTTTCCAAAAGTGTATTAAAAAAAAAAAAAAACTACTTACACTAAATGTTTGCATTGCATATGGGTAACACGGGGGCAAGTCTATGGAACAGGGAGCTGGTTTTCTGTTTGATTTCATAAACGTTTCTCCTATTCAACTCTATTTAAAACAGGCTACCAGAGAGACCAGTCTCTGTGAAGGCATTCTAAGGGTGTTTACCAAAAGTAAATGCAATAGAACCTCCGTAGCTGCCCACGTCCCTACACTGACCACCCTGTTAACTGCATAGATAGGACATGCACCCCATGACATATTAGTACCATAGGCCTAGTTTCTTGACCACTTCCATATGTTGACCAGTTTATTACCATCCCGTGGGTGGTCAACTTACAGAGGCTCTACTGTATACCTGAGTAAATGTGTAGTAAAATTAAGCTCATCAGATCAGAAAAGTAAAAAGTTGAACTTAAAGGAAGGAAGATGTGACTTATAAAAAACACAAAAATTAGTGCAGCTAATGTTTTGACTATGCAACTAGTTCCCAGTCACTAGAAAATTCCTTTCATTTAAATTGTCTCATTTAATCCTTAATGCTAAGAATAAAGCACTATTTAACGTATTTTACAGTTGCTACTTGTAAAGCCTGATGCCTTACATCTGCCATGTATTTCTCATACTCATACTGGGGAATGGGAATGGGTTGTTTCATGAGGAACCTGAGAGACATTTAGTCAGGTCCCTTGACCCACAATTGCTGCTTTCTAGAAGAAGCCTCTTGAGTCAACATCTTACGTTATCTCCATGAAATTGAAAATGATCTGAAAGCTGAAGTCTTGGTGACTAGACAGGTCCCTGTAATTGCTCATCTTAATGAATTTAATGGTAACTCAATTTGGGGGTCTAATTCTCAAAACACTTAAATTGTATCTTTTTCTTGAGTCTAATGACTATATGTTAACATAACAAAATCATTAGTAACTTAGTGGTAAAGTATATATTTTCATGCTGTGATTCTAATGATTCCCAGGGAACTGTAGTAATTAGGGGCAGAGTAGCATGTGGATTGAGGGTCTGGGCTCCAGGGTCAGCTACCTGACTTCGAACCCCGGTCCTGCCACCTCTACGTGCCCTTGGGAGTAACCGACTTTGCAGAACATCAGTTTTAATAGTACATATATCACAGGGCTTCTGTAAGAATTATAAGTATAAATCTATTCACAGAATCTAGAATGGTGCTTAGCCCAAAGCAGTTTCTCAACAATTGTTAACGTGCACTTGCCCTCTGGGGTCTTTATACGTCTGAGCCATGTGCCATCCCATCCTAAGATCCCTTCTCTACCAGCCCACTGGTGGTTCTGAAAAATCTAGTTTCCATTCCAACTCTGACCCTCACTATGTTGTCTCATTTGAGGGGAGATCATTGGGTTCTGTTTGTGTATTGATGTGAATGATCTGGAATGTGTGGGAATCTATGAGGTTTCATACATTTGTCCAAAGCTTTCCTAGGCAAAGCTAATCTGAGTAGGGTTATTTAGGATGTGAAATAATATTTTAACTCAATACTTCTTTAATTTTTTCTCTACTTATTGTGTTTTTACAGGAAGAAAAGATGATTTTTTCAAATCCACACACAGAGATCCTACAGTTGCATAGACCTTTATGCTATATCATATTGAGGGTATTTTTTTAATCACCTGAATAGAAATTTTCAGTACTTCCATGCTAGTTTCCTGAAGACCCAGGAATTCTGTTTTCTGTTTCCAGAAAGTCTCATAAGCCTTATGAGTTTAGTTTCTCCTAATGGATGCATTGCAATAATAATCCTCTGCTACTTTATAGGGATGGGGAGGGATTAAATGAGTAAGAGTTGTAGAAGTGACATGGAAACCAGAGTGCTCAGAAGTGTTGGTTAAATATCTGAATTCCTTGAGAGCAAAGATCATTACTATGCCTGGGTCATGCTAAATATGCAATAACTATCCGTTAAAATAATTAAAAGCATTGTCATTAGCTCTGAAAAAAATTAATAGTGGTTTATAAAATTACACAGAAAAGATACTTTTATCCAACAAGTAATTAGAACCACTGATTAATAGTAAAAGCGGTATGAATTGGCCCAAACTCAGAAGAATTCAAAGAAATTTCAACATGTGCACCTTTAAAAAGAAAATGAATCCTTGCCTTCTGCATTTCTAAAAAGGAAAAATTTTGGTTGCATTAGAAATAAGAAATAGTGAGGAGAGAATTTTTCTGTGAACCAGATGGATTATTTTTCAGCTCTTAGGAAATATTGTAACCAGCCACCATAAAAGCCTCCGACTGAGATGTTTAAAGGTGAGCAGTTCTAGCCTTCAACCAGGCAGGTTGGGGGAGGGGTGAATTGCTGTGCAAAAGAACAGGGAGTCATGTGGTCCAACTGTAAAATAGAAAAATTGCATGTAATTATTTTGCAAGCAGAGTACAATGATGTGAAAGGAAGAACTAATGATGATGCACTCAGCTTGTTAGAAGCTTTTCCTTCTGGGGAGCTCAAGGTTACAAGAAGTGCTGCTCACTGGATTTTTGTTCTTTTCTTTCCCTGGATACATAATGTTACAATAAACCCTGCACAGAGGGGGTTAATGTTGCCAGGATGATTTTAAATAATTTTTACGACCAAAGCCAGAGATATAAGCCTGGCAATAATTCTCCCTGACTTCAAGAATCCTATATTGATTGATTAATTATTCCACCAATGAACTAACAGGTATTGACCTTATCTGGTTGAGTAGCATTTAGCCAAAAGTCAGTAATCTGCATCGATCACTTAATGGAACATCAAAGCTCAGCATTCTGACAGGTTTATGTCATTCAGCAAAAAATCTGTCTATGTTTTGCTGCTACCTTGCCCTTTTGTATCAAGCAATCTTTATAAAAAACAAAAAGCAATGAAAAAATTAAGTCTTGGAAAAAATGCTTTGTTATGTAAAAGGAAGTTCTTGGACCATTGCAAGATACTTCTGCTAAAAGACCCCACTAGGGGTTTCTTTGCAATCTGAGAAGCCATTTTCTGCATGCTTGTGATATACGATATCTTGATGAAGCATGAAATTATCAAAACAATGAGCCCTGGGATAATTAACACAAGAGCAGAGCTTCACAGAGGCAACCCTGAACAAGTGGCATTCTCTAGGGAAGGGTAAATATAAAGAGAATGTGGGCCAGTGATTCAGAATAATGCAGGATCAGACATGATCTATCCTTGCCCATTCTAACTGCCAAAATTCTGATCAAATATTCAAGCAAAATTTACTGATTCTTATACCTCTATATCTACTTCAATGATAAGAAAAGTTTGTTATATAAAAACAGAAAGATCTATTGATAATTTCTAAACCCACTTTTACAAAAAATATATGCTTTAATATCATATTTACATACAGTGAATCTGAAACATACATAGTGTATTCTTATTACAATTTTGTTTCCTCCTCATTAAAGGATTGGTAATGAAACCCTCACCAAGCATTGGGTAATCCTCTGGGAGCTTCATCGATGACTCTAATGCCACGGTATTGGGATCCCCATTTCCAGCTTCAGAACTCTTATTTTTAAGTTTTAATTATTGCTAATGCACTTGACTCAAGTAGTTACTCAAGTAGTTCAAGGCTTTTGAAATGGCTTTCAGGAAGATGCTGCCACTTTCCACTATGTGAGCCTGGTATTGTGCCCTCTCAGTCCCTATCACAAATGGGTGCTCTCTCCACATCTGTGCTCCTCAGAACTGCTTTGTGGCCGGAGGATCCATCTCCTAATGCCTTAGCGGTAAATTACAGGCCTATTGGGTTTAAAGCTCTTTTAGTGGGAAACGGACATTCCTGCTTGGATTCTTACTTCCCACAATCGCCAAGCACCATTTTGGCTGACTATTTGCTTTGCCCAAAGTGCCTTACTTCTCCACATCTGAAGACAAGCCATGCACCACAGTTCCCCCACTGTTCTGTAAGCTTGATTTATGTCTAGGACTTGTTTAATAAGTAAAACTGAAATTTCCTTTTACCGTTAAAATGTGAATATTTTCCACAACCAATCTAATAATCACCGTCTATAATAAAAATGCTAAATAGATTTCAGCCTAGATTTTAACCATGTGGCTCATATTTATATTTTTTAGCTCTGTGGCCCAAGGTGAGTCTTACACCATTATATTTTTATCTGCAAAATATGGATGTTGTACTAGAAGAAATTTAAATTCTATCTGCTGACATTTCATTAAGCTTGATTTGATATTTATCAATAATTTATTTCAGAATATGTGGATTGAGAAGTTCACAAAAAGAAAAATGGCCTCCTAGAGTAGCTTTTCCTCTAAGCTAAAATGAAATCAGAAAAGGCATGAAAAAAAGACACTCTGCACCAACCTTAATGACCATGGAGAGTGATTTGATTGATTACCAGACAATGCGCAACCTACTTTGGACTGAAAGTTGATTGACTTAAGAAGGAAGGAAAGGAGAATGGAAGGAGGGAGAGAGACAGAAGGGAGGGAGAGGGAGAGGGTGGAAAGTAAGAGAGAAAAATGTAAAATGTTTAGAGTCCAGAAAGAAGAAAGGGGGACAGAGACTTTCACCTCGGCCTTCTGTGCCTTTGTGATTCATCAACAATGGCAAAGCTCAGAGAATTATTTAAAATATGAAATGAATGACTTTCACATTAGTGTTATTTTTCTTTTAAATATGAAGTGATTAAATTAAATCAGTGTGGCAAGAAAAAATGTACAACACATTTTGTTATGGTTTTGTAGAGTATATGAAGTATTTTTTTCCAAAAATTGTTCATACTTTCAATGGAGGCATAGAAATTGATACTGTCGACTGACATTTTAGTCACTTGTTTGAATTTTGCTTTCATATTGTCTCCTTCATATACTGTATTTTGCTCCACAATAAATTAGTACATTGAATTTACATCAATATTTATTTATTTTCATAATATGCTTAAGAGTCTCTTCATACTGTAAAAAAGATATATTGTTCACCTGAAAAAGTACAGATGACGTTCACTGTTCAAAAAGCGCTAACCTTTAATCTTGTAATTTGAAGAAGAGTAACACCTATCTTCTTGGTGAAATAAGTTAGCAGAATAAATAACAATACAAGTGGGCAGAGCTTATTGCAGGTAGCTTGGGAAATAAGTATATAAACCATTAGTATTACTAAATTAGACAAATATATTAATTGTTAAATTTCTAGATGTTCAAGTCATTGCAGTGAATGAGCAACTAGGAATCTAAATATGAGGCCTGACAATTAAGTTTGCAAACCCATCCTAGAAAACATGCTGGATACCTCATTACTGGGCATCACCATGGTCATGTCTGGAGTACGTCTCTTGGGAGCTATGCACCAAGGCCAGTGCCTACCCCACCCTTCAAAGCAATTCTGGGACTCTTTTTCTAGACTGGCCATCAGACCCATCACTGTGTGGCCCACTAAAATACACAACAATAATGGACTCCACTCAGCAAGACACTGCCACACATCCACATGAACACAGCTCTGAGACACTGATTTACCAAGGTTATGGAACCTTCCAAGTTAATTGTACAGCACTGTGGCAAGTTCACAAACTTAATTGTCATACTTCATAAGATGACAAACAGCTCTGATGATCATTCCAGAAAAAAAGTTCCAAAATCGTTTTGAAAGGTGGCCTCAGTGCTGGCATTGATACATAATTTCCGAAGGGAGTGCTTTTAAGAAGAACTTAATGATACTCAGCAGTAAGGTAGGCAGCACTTTTTCTAGGTTGAGTTCCTGAACTTAATTGTTAACCTTTGTATGTGAAGTTCAATGAAAAAGTACAAAACTCCAACTAATCCAGAAGAAGCACAACTTTACTATAGCTCCAGGGATCCCACATGTTTTGGTATTGGTTCCTTTTATGCTTGAATAAAATTATCCAGAACCCCTAACATCTGTGTTTTATTTGGGTCCTAGCAATTGGTATTAACAATTAAAACTGAAACATTTAAAAATGTTTATGCATTATTTCATTTTTAAATGACAACAAACATTTTACATGTAACACCAACAACCGCTTGAAGAAAAATAAATTTCTGAAAAAATGAGAAGAGAATGGCAATGTTTTATTTTTTATTCAAATTTCTTTAACATGTCTTAATTGAAACTAGCTGGATTTTTACAACTGCATTTCCATTTGATCTATTTTAATATGTTGTCGTTGTTGTTTTCTTCTTGAGGCAGTGTCTCACTCTGGATCTGTCTCCCTAGGTAGACTGCCATGGCATCATCACAGCTCACAGCAACCTCAATCTCTTGGGCTCAAGAGATACTCTTGTCTCAGCCTCCCGTGTAACCAAAGTAAACTGGGACTTCAGGTGCCTGCCACAGCACATGCCTAGTTTTCCTACTTTCAGTAAAGAAAAGGCTGGTCTTGAACTCCTGATCTCAAGCAATCTACCTGCCTTGGCCTTCCAGAGTGCTAGGATTACAGGTGTGAGCCATTGCACCCAGCCTTGCAATATGTTTTTTTTTTCAGTTTTTGGCTGGGGCTGGGTTTGAACCCGCACCTACAGCACATGGGGCCAGCACCCTACTCCTTTGAGCCCCAGGTGCCGCCCTGAAATATGGTTTTTTGATGGAAGTAAACAAAGAAAATCAGACCTTAAACAGATTTGTAGCTGGAAAAGACAGCAGCATTTAAATATATTTTTAAAGACAACTGTAGATATCCCTTTTTAGTAGCCTAGCAAAACTCAGTAAGTGGTAGTTTCCTAAGATTAATTGCAATGTAGAATCTATTTTAATGAACTGCCCTGCATTACATTAAAATTCTTTGCTCTGACTTGCTTTATGTATGAAACTTTTACCTATAGATGACTTTTAAAAATAGACTTCATTTTTTGAACACTTTTAGGATCACAACACATTGACGTGAAAGTGTTGTACGTAATTTCCATATACTCCCTATACCCCACCCCACCCCCTGCACACACAGCCTCCCAACTATCAAATTAGAACTGCACATTGGCTATCATCAGTCAACCTGTTCTGACACATTGTTATCATTACGTTTATATTTGCATTAGGGCTTACTCTTGGGGTTGTCTATTCTACAGGTTTGAACGAATGTATAATCACATATAATTATAGTATCAAACAGAATACAGGAGAACCTCCATAGTTTACCACCTTCCTACACTGACCACCCCTGAAGTTGACCTAATTTGGCGCCACACATTCATATCAGTACAACAGGGCTACTTCCTTATGTTGACCACCTCCATATGTGGAGTAATTTGATAGTCCCTTGAGCGATCAACCTACAGCTGTTCTGCTATAGTTTCACTGCCCTAAAAATCTTCTTAGCTATGTCTACTTATCTCTCCCTTCCACACCCCACCCCTGACAATCACTCATCTTTTTACTGTCTCCATAGTTTTACTTCTTCCAGAATGGCGTATGGTCTAGATCATACAGGAAAGCAGTTTTCCAGATTGATTTCTTTCACTTAGCATAATACTATGTATTTAAGCTTTCTCCATGATTTTTTCACAGCTTCATCGCCCATTTCTTTCTTTTCTTTTTTTCTTTAGAGATAGAGTCTCACTTTGTTGCCCTCAGTAGAGTGCCGTGGTGTTACAGCTCACAGCAACCTCCAGCTCTTGGGCTTAAGTGATTCTCTTGCCTCAGCTTCCCGAGTAGCTGGGACTATAGGTGCCCACCACAACACCTATTTTTTTTTTTATTGCAGTTTGGTCAGGGCTGAGTTCAAACCCACCACCCTCGGTATATGGGGCCAGCGCCCTACTCACTGAGCCACAGGCGCCACTCCAGATCACCCATTTCTTTTTAGCACTAAATAACATTTCATGATCTGGATATACCACAGTTTATCCATTAACTTGCTGAGGGACATCTTGATGGCTTCTGAGTTTTTGACAGTTATCAGTAAGTTGCTATAAATATCCAAGTTCATGTTTTGGGTGGACCTAAGTTATGAATTTTATTTGGGTAAATGTAGTTTCCAACTGTTGGGTCATATGGTAAAAGTAGGTTTAGTTCCGTGAGAAACTGCCGGGCTGTCTTCCAAAGTGACTGTACTATTTTGTGTTCCCACCAGCAATGAACGAGAGCTCCTTTTGCTCCACATTCCTACCAACATTTGGTGTTGTCTGTGTTCTGCTTACTATTATTTGCTATTCTAATAATGTGTATGGTATCTCATTGTTATATTACTTTGCAATCCCCTTTTGACTTCGATGTTGAACATCTTCTCCTACGCTTACTTACCATCTTTGGTGAGGGGCATAAATAATTTTTTCATGTTGTCCATTTGTCATTTGGAAGCTCTTGTTTCCCTGAATCATGCATATATTCCAAATGTTAACTACTTCATTATGTGACATCAAAATTCACATTTGTTAATATCTCTGCCAATACTATCAGAGAAGTTTTCAAGTGTTGTCAAGTACATCATGGCAAATATAGGGCTCTCAAAATTAAAATTTCCCCTTGAATGTTCAAATTTTATCACTGGCAACATACACTGACAATTGTTTTCCTTTGACAGTATTATTTTATTCACTTTCTAGAAAAACATGCATCAAATACTCAAATCTGAATAACCATAGTTTGCAATTCATTCTTTAAGTGAAAATGATTCTTGATTAAAAAAAAAAAGTTAAAAAGCACCTAGTCCAGCTCCTTGCTCAAATAATTGCACAGGTAATTTCTTTGAGACAACAGCTGTACTTATTTATGCAGCCCCACATTTTATGTTTCTCACCATATGCAGAACACTAGAAAGATAATGAATTAAGCGGTCAAGTTTCAGTAAAGTTAACAATTTCATGCTTTATCATTTATAATTTATAATTTAAAATGCTTTTTCATCTAAACTTTTAGTGCATGGCAGTGAAAAATATACTTTCTATAGTACTATCTATCTATGATTTGTGCTAATAAGCCATTGGTTGTACCCACCATGAATTGAAAGGCAAACAATATGTTAGTGTTATTATATAGATAGTTTTGAACTTGGACTTCCTGGAAGGGAAAGGGACCACTCCCTAAAAACTGCTATTTCTGTGTGTTTTTACCTATTGGTTACAGTATTTTTGAGGAATTGCTGAAACATGTATACTCACATTCTAGAGGACTTTACATACACAGTATATACATACATACAAGCAGTTTGGGGGGGCTCATGAACCATGAGAAGGCTGCCTATAGACAAGTAGAGCACAGTTAATGAAACTTACTTAAGCCATGGGTTTTATTAGGCGATCACGTAAAACTTTCTATTACAAAACTCTGCAAAGCCCTAAAGTTTAAATGCCTATTTTCAAATACTGAATTCTGATGTCCCGAAACTATGTGTGCTAGAAGTAGGGTCATAAATATTTAAGAAGAAAACCATTTAAATGATAACAGTGATGTATTTAAAACCAAAGTTTAGAAATGTAATTTTTTAAAATTCCTGGTTCTGTACCTTTCATTTCTTTCCCATTAAGAAAATCAAAATAAATTACTTAAGAAGATTGTTTAAAATTAGGTGTGTTTGACCTAATACACCTGTTCGTTTTCTGGTGACTTCAGTTTCTTCCCCCACCACACTCAGAAACGAGCCACATCAATAAAAACCTTCCACATTTTATCTGTTGCTGCTGGCTGATGAGTTCAGTGCAGTATCCTATTTAATACCTAGCCTAAAGTAACAAGTTTCCAAGGTACACACGGAAGAGTAGCCACATGGATGCTGTACGCCTGAATTCAGTGAAATTGTAGGCCACTATTGGGATCTAAAATTTTTAAAAACTATCAGTTTGGCACTGTTTTTACTGATACAAACAGACACCCATACTTACACCTTAATAGATACATTATCTGGGGAGAGTGAAAAGTAGCCTTTTAGTACCTTGTTTCACATAAACTGGGCTTTATGTATAGAAAGTTGCTTTACACAGATAATAAACCTAACATAAAGCGGTTATTTCTGGCAGCTAATTTACCTTTATAGTTACGGAGGTGCCTTTTTTATAATGGTACCTTGTAATACTACTTTCTCTGAGTTCAGTAATCAGTGTCAATTACTGCTGGTTTCCATAGAAACAAGACAACTAAAATCTTCATTCATGGACTAGTTCTACAAATAATGTAGACTTTGGAATGACTGCTTACTACAGACACAATGTTGGAAGCAGATGCCAATAAATTTAACCCCTTCAAGTGATGTTTAACATTTTGCATGTAGTTTTTGCTAATAAGAGACCCTACATGTTTAAACACAGTGACCTTAAATTCAGACACTGGGAGGGGATTAAGCTGCTCTCCCCTAAAGGGATGTCAAATGAATTGCATAATTTGGAAGCAGCTGTGGAGTTGTCACAAAACCTGAATTTATCAGGGGCTTATTGTTTTTCCCAGTGTTCAGACAAGTTCAAATTAAAAAAAAAAAAAGTTGGCATTTAGAAAGACTTTTAGTACCCTTCCAAAATTAGGAAACACTAATAAGGCTAAATTAATATTGCTAAATATGTAGCTTTAAAATATATATGTCATTAAGTGGTGATGCCAATTGTATAAGTAACTGCTTATTGTCTTGCTTTGAAACTTTCTGCATTTCTAATATAAATTCATTGTGTGTAACTCCTTCAGTATTTATTTACATAATTTATGCATTTTATGATTGTGTATAAATAATACATTCATATTCCAATGATAGTACATACTAATTAATTTCATAATTAAAATTACAAAGAAAATACAAATCAGAGTTCCATCAATAAATATGTTTCTTTTTTTTCTTCAGTTCTGTAACTTACTTTAAACATTTGCCGGGTTCTCAGGTTGTTTTGTTGGCGTTGCTTCACACTGTTGAGATTGTAACTACTGTGTCAGATTCTGATATTATCTCACATTAGTAAGACAGCAACAGAGCAGTAAACTTCATCTCCAACTATTTAAGAGATTGTGAAATAACATATTATCTGGTCTTGAGATGCACTGGAAAAGTGGATGAGCACTGGTTTCTTTGACTCTGAACTCTACATACACTTCAGTATGAGTAATAATAAAGCATTACATTCTCTGCTTTTGTTAAGCACAGGGTGTCGCCTCTCCCATTGTAGAATCAAACCTGCTGGGGGTTCGCTGGTGCGATGGCACCTCATGCTTTGTTGCAGGATACAATTTACAGTCATCAAAGGTACCTTATTTGTGACACTGAAGTTAAACCAAACTTCACTTACCCTCAAGCAGGTCACATCTGTATTCATAGGTCCGGTTTCAGGTAAAATACTTGCATCCCTGTCATGTGCCTTGGTGGGGTTATTTGTCCTACATTCGTTAATGTCAGGAGTTGAGCTCATTGTTACCTAGCATTTCAAAAGCAAGTTAAAAAAAAAAATAACCCAGCAGGGCCCAGCTGAAATATTTTCTTTCAGTACAGCTGAGCTGCAGGCATAAAACACAATAGTAAACTACACAATGGAACAAAGTAAAAGGCCTTCATAGCAGGTCTTTGTCATGCCACTGCAAGGATTTCATAACATCAGCTACTGTTTTTCTCTATTGACATCATATAGGTCTCAGTTAATGAAAAGAGACATGGAACATATTGCATCCAATAGATGCTGGGAGGAAACAGAAAATGGATCATGAATCCGGCCCCTAAGCTAAAGCAGTCAAACCTCTGAATAGCAAGGGGACTAATGCATTTTAGCTGTTCTCCCTTCCAGTCATAAACCCAGGAGCAGTACTCAAAGTGTTTTCTCTCCTAGGCTGTTCACCAGCCCCCTTCCTGTCCCATCCCACTGTGAAAGCCAGTCAGCAAGGATCAAAAACATTTCCTTTTAAATGAATCATGGCAATCCAATAAAGATGCAACACGCAGATTATGCTCCAATCAATGACAGAAGCATAGCCAGTATCAGCAGGCCTCAAGGAACAAAAATTGCTCACAGTCAGGGGGTGACCATCCAGTAATGAGCTGTGGGCCAAACACAGGGCACATGCTACACTTCGGGCAAAATCCCTCAAGCTTCTACTGTTCTGGCTTAAGTAACTTTGGAGTCTTGTAACATTATCCCATTCAGACCCTCCCAGATGGGCCATGACAGCTTAGCTTAGCTTTCCAAAGGAGGTCTCCAATGACTTAGTTACATTCCAGAAACACAGGCAGACAACAGTGATGCCAACAGGCAGAAAGAAATGTTAAAATAAATAAGAGCCAGGAATGATTTAAAAGAACAAATTCCTGTGCATCACCATTTATACCCCTGAACAATGGGCACAGAGACAAAACTTCAGTGTTCAGAGGACTTGCTAACAACTACTTATCAATTTTTTACAAACTGATCATTTCAAGTATTTGAGGGGGAAGGAGATATTTATTTCTCTGGTTGAAAGGCAAAAGAATAAACAGAATTGTTGAGTTTTTGTTACTATACGTCTACCACACTTTTTCATTCTGTAAAATATTCACTGGCCTCTGAAACCTCTCTGATATCCGTATCTGTCTCTTCTCTGACACTTGCTATTGTTCCTTTACTGTAACGCTGAGAGCTAACTTTCACGTTAGCACAGCAAGGATACTAATGATGATATGTATGGCGAGGCAACAGCGAAAGGAGAAAAAAAATCAAACGTCAATCAGCAAAGTCGCAGAAGACACAGGTGTTCATGCCAGACGTACAGCAACCGGTTGTTAAAACTTCAGACAAATCATTTATCCTTCCAGAGTGTTCCTTTCTACGGCAGCCACATCTTTTCGTCTCTGAATTTTCATTGTCAAATTTAGAGCATGCTTCCAATTAAGAGAAAAGCAATCCCATGTCTTTTGCAGTGAATAAAAAGAAAGTTA
Source organism: Nycticebus coucang (assembly GCF_027406575.1). Lineage (NCBI taxonomy): Eukaryota > Metazoa > Chordata > Mammalia > Primates > Lorisidae > Nycticebus > Nycticebus coucang. The sequence goes on along the minus strand of NC_069780.1, from coordinate 155,249,378 downwards.
GTTTATGGCCTTCAGACCCTTTCAAGAGAATTTCATGTGCTATATAAAGATTTGACAACAGTTGATCTACCAGTGGCTATTTTTCTTTCTTCATATAAAAGAAATTATATGAATATGGGTTACTTTATTTAATCCATTACCTGCTAATAGCCTTCTTTATTATTAGCCCAAAGATCTAATATAATAACTAATAATCAGCTGCTTATTAGAAAACTGTCTGCTTCTGTAGACACTCCTACTTCCTCCAAACTCAACAGCCTACTGTATTTCATGTTCCTGTTCCCAGAGTTTACTGATCTTACTGAGCAGTCATAGCATATGGTGCAGTTATCCTCTCTGGGAGGATAGACCAATTTATTTCAAATAGAAAGGACTTATCAGATCTAGACAGATCTTTAAAACACCTGTAAGATAATTTGGATACACAGCAGTAATAAAATAGCAAACAAATTTCCCTCTCCAGAAAATGATAAATTACTGTGTTTTATTGAGCAGACTTTTCCTTATCTGATTTGTTTTTAAAATGATAAATTGGTCTCCATAAATCTGAAGGAAACCCAGGAGTCACCATCTACCTAATTGAATCAGAGCTTCTATGATTCAAAGAGATAGGAGCACATTAAACAAATGAAGATACTGTACGTTACAAAAGTGGATATAAAATTCACCTTTGAAGACTACAGGGTAAAACAGGGATACTCAGAACGGATACAGTATCTAAATTGTAAAGCCTCTGATTGTAATGGTAACTGTCTCCATTTATGAATAAAACTCTCCTTGAAATCTTACTTTTACATTTACAAATATTCTGGCCAATTTTATGGTGATTTCCTTGTACATTTATTTAGTGATGACCTGTTTCTTGGTCGGTAAAATGATATCTTTCGTTAGTAAACTTGCCTTTCTGTTCCTCCCTTAGTGTTCTCCATTATCAATTACAAAATGTCCCTGGTTTTAATATTCATATTTGCAGGAAATAAAATAACAGTCTTCTCTAAGCTACATGTTTCTTTGACAATTCTTGCTTGCAGGGTTTAGCGGCCTTCCTGTCTCACTCTGCTCTCCTCTGGGGTTCTGCTACCTACCTTCTCCTGTACTCATCGAGACCCCGGCTTCTTTTCCTCTTAAATCTCTGTTACAATTTTTCAATTATCCACTTTCTCCTCAATTCTTCTCAAGGAGAGGACTCTAACTCCCTCTGTGACCACTTCTGCACAAATTTTTAGCTTTGGATTTCTGCTCTGGCTGATTATTTCTGCTGCACGGCAGGAGGAGATCTGGAAATTCATGATGACTTTTCTAGGAGAACAGTTTGATTTCCGTAGGCAAGAAAAAGAGTGAGTTTCCAACTGATTTTCATGAACAATGACATGAATACCATTTGGAATCAGGGATCATTGTCACAGTGTCTTGACATGAAAAACAAAATCTGTTTTTGGCAGAGACTGGTAGATAATTGTTTTATTTCATCTCAGGAGACTTTTCAGAAAAAAAAAAAAACACATAATTCCTTCTTCTAAGATGGCTAAATGGATACTACATAAAATTATTAGATTCTTTTTTAGTTTATATTTATACGTGTCTTCATGGTAAGGGAAGCAAGAGGAAGAAGAGAAAAAATAATAAAGTAAAAAAATATAGATTTTTTTTTTTTTTTAGCAAGCTAAAGCACGTGTGATACTGTTGAAAAGGGTGTTGTTTCTGAGCAGTCATAGAAGGCTTTTGAAAATATAAATGAGATCACATTACCCAGCTCAAAATTCTCTTAAAGACTGCCGAGCCTATTTAGAATAGACTCCAGGCTTACTGTTAGTGATATGAGATCCTGCATTGCCTGGTCCTTGCCTGACCTCCAATCTCATACTCTTTCCATCCCACCACCCATCTCGCCCCCGAGGGAATGCTCCCCACGCGTTCTACCCCCGAAGCTCATTTTCTTCTGTGTGGTATAGCACTTGCTGTTCATTTTGTGAAATGCTCAATCTCCAAATCTATCCACGGTTCGTTCCCTCTCCTCTGCTGATACATGACCTCCTCAGAGAGGTCTTCCTTCTGTCCGAAATAAAGACAAGCTGCCCCTTCCAAAACACCCTTTGAGTGTTATTTTTATAACGCTGTAGAAAATATTTCCTAGCACAAAATGGGCTATCAAAAATTATTTGTTTAAAAATGATCATAACTAATACATTTATTTGAAGAGGAAAATGAAATAATGTGTGAAGTGTACTGAATGAAGTGCCTGGCACATGACAAGTTCTAAAATAAATAACTTTCCTCTACTCCTGCAACTCACTATAGCTATCCTTTTCTATCGGATTTCCAGCTTTCTCAGAGCAACGAGCTTTTTTGCTTTCTGCTCTATCGTTAGCACCTAGTACTGTTCTTAACTCATATGACATGCCTGCTAAATCTTTTTCTTTGAATCATGAAGGAAATGATACGATGCCATAGGCCCTAACCATGGCTGCTAATCAAAACAGTCGGGGAAATCGGAATCATTCTCCTAGCTCAATCAGACATGTCTTCGTGGTAAGGGGATCATTCTCTTATCTCATATTCATGCATGTCTTCGTGGTAAGGGAAGCAAGAAGAAGAAGAGAAAAAATAATAAGGTAAAAAAATAGTTTGTTTTTTTTTTTTAGCAAGCTAAGGCAACGTGAGATACTATTGGAAAGGGTTGTTTCCTAGTAGCCACAGAAGGCTTATAAGTCCATGTTCACTTCCTTCATTTTTCCTTTGTCCATTCCGTTATTAATGCATTATTCTCCATTTTATCTAAATTTACTCTAACAGCCCTCTCTCCTCTCCATACCAGGCAAGTTGTCCTTAGCCCTCTCATGAGCTTTGCAGGGATGGCATGAAGGACTGCATATGACGTGCCTTTAGTGGGCATATCATGTGAGTTAAGAACCGTACTAGGCACTAATGATAGAGTAGAACGGTTGAAATTCCTTTTATTGAGTTATTTGCCTATATGCAAAACTTGATGCTAAACACAGTAGAAGAAGCAAAAGTGAACAGCAGCAGATGCCATCCCTGCAAAGCTCATGAGAGGGCTAAGGACAACTTGCCTGGTATGGAGAGGAGAGAGGGCAGTTAGAGTAAATTTAGATAAAATGGAGAATAATGCATTAAGAACGGAGTGGACAAAGGAAAATGAAGGAAGTGAACATTGATCTATAAGGTAAATAAGACAAAATGAATTTACTGATCACAGATCACATTTAATTAAGTTTAATTAAGCAAAAAATTAATCATTGTTTAGTTAAGACAAATCTACAGTGTTAACAATTTTTGTTTCAGTTATTATCATCTAACTTAAAAACATATAACCATGCCTTTTTCACTAAATCATTGTCAACACTAGGTAAATATGTATAACATCCACCACAATATTCTGAAATTCAAGTTTAGTAGCTAATTTCCAAATCATGACTAAGTATAAGAATAAAATATTTAAATTAAAAAATTTACAAATGCAATCCATAATGTAAATGAAGAAAAAAAATAATGATGATTTATTTTAGGGTGCCAAGAATCTTTATGCAGATATCATAACCTACTTAGAGTCGGAAAGAAGAAATTTAAGACATTTTTATGGTATTTTATTTTTGAAAATATGCCAGATCAGTTGATGGCACAATAATCAATCCTAGCTTTCAAAATCTATGTGCTAAACTCCTAATTTTGAGGAGAGCTAAATTTGCAAAATTGTTTCAAAAGCATTCACCAAATCTTCCCTTCATCTACAAAAAAAAAACCTCATGTTATTCTTATTAGTCTCTCTTTACTAATTGTAAAGGTTTCAAGAAGATTTTACATATGAATCATTTTCTCTAAAAAATAATAATTTCCTATAAAATCAGGATAAATTAACTTTTCAGACTGCTTGTATTTTCAACTAGCTGTCTTTGAATTCTCTATTTGATTTATTAGGGAAATATGTATTCTCTGGACCTAGATTGAAAAGCTTCTTTAATTAACTTGGAATTGTCATCTGTCTATTGGCGAGCAGCTATATTGCAGCACTCCACTCCATACCGTTCAAGTTTAATAACGAGTTGAAGTCATTAATGTAAAATCTTTCTTTTGTTATAAAAAGAGAGAATTTCTGGGGCAGCGCCAGTAGGGCACCAGCCCCATATGCTGGAGGTGGCCGGTTCAAACTCAGCCCCAGCCAAAAACTGAAGAAAGAAAAGAGACAGAGAGAGAATTCCATGCTCTTGTTTCTACATAACTTCAGTTCCCTCTGGATAATACTTACATTTGATATTATACCTCCCTGAACAATTGAACCAAAAATTGCATTAGAAAATCTAAAGAGGAAAAAACTAGACTCTAGAAAGTATTCCTGGGGCTCATGTTTTATGTTAACTTTGTACAGGAGCATGATTCCTTTATAGTGGGGATCACAGTCCTAGTGAGAGGGGTTGTGGGGAGGGCTCTAGCACTGCTTACACGGGCAGGGTGGCCACAACTCTCCTGTTTCATGTTCATGGAGAGGCCACCAGTTAAAATAATTGAAACTTAATGAACTATTTTTATTTTATTATCTGGATTTTGCTGAGAATTGGCAATGCTAAAATAAAAAGGAAAACCTGTTAATGGGAAAAACTCACTTTTTAAGAAAGAAAGATGACAGCTTCTACAAACTTACCAAAGAACTAATGCTTACAAGAATAAAAATTAAACATTCACAAAGAAGGTAGCAAATAAAAATAATTGGGATGTCCTTAAATGAGAGAACCACCTCCTAACCTGAGGCAGCTGATCTTAACTAAAGCAAGGCAGCGCCTTAAGTAGGCAAAAAACAGGGACCCCCTCTCACCACCCAGCACATGTCATTAACAGTGCTCTCCTAGCTTCATAAGGAGAAAATGACAAAATAATTTGAATATAAGTGCTGTACACATTGGGATAGGGTTTCTGATTCATTTGGAAATTTGGATTGCCAGAATATTAAATGTTTCATTCAAAGTTATACTTTTAACAGGATTACTGAATTTTTTGAGTTATGATCTTAGAATTTCTCAGAGAACTTGGCCCGGATTGAATGTCACCAAAAAAGGCTCATGAAAATTAACACACAGTGAATCAAACCTTAGAATTCTATTAACAGGAACTATTCCATTAATGAAGTATAGCCAGTGTGTTAAATATGCGTGATGAGGACCTTTAAAACAAAACGCGTCTCTAATCTGTTTGCCAGTCTCCTTTGACACAGAATCCTCTGTCCATTTCTCATTTAAAAAGTCTTTGATCTTGCTAAGAGTACAAGAAGTAGGAGAAAATCTTTCCCCATCCCCTTTACAAACTGCATATTTGAGCTGGTCAACGTTAGAGGGGAGTCTTTTATCGCAGCACTTTGGTATATCTGTCACACCGTCACCTCAAACGAAACTACAGCTCAGGCACACTGGGAGTTATAATAATAGTTTACTCCACACATGACAGAAAAAGTAATTAAGTAAATAAATAAATACACAAATAAGAAAACAAACAAGGACATAATGAACACTGAGGTACATAATACACACACGTACACACATAATTATTTTCAATCCTGAGCTTCTGTGAAACTTTCACTTTAAGGTGGGTTTTTCAGCTTGTTTCGTTTCCGTTTGCATTAGACAGTACAGAACATTAAGCTCACTGACATGTAGTAATGTGGGGCTGCCACTGAAGTTATTTATTTTCAATTATGTATCAAGTGACAACAACAACGCTGTGTTGTGAATTAAATAGCTTTGATTCTCCATTAGGGGTGAATTCAAAGCTCCAATATAGATACAACCAGTCATGATAAAGGTAGAATCCGACAGGGATTTAGTTTAAACAGCCCTGTGCTTCACCAGTACCCTCCCTTCACTCTATACAACAAGTAGTAACCAATATAATTAAGAAACGTTCTAACACCAGGGCCTACAAGAAAATAAATCAAAGTGTCACTAAAAACATAATTGTAGCCTGTAATTGTGTATTTGTTTGATTAGATTTTATTTCCTGTCTGCATCACCAAAATGTATATGCAAAGAGGGCAGATGCTGTGTCTTTATTATTCATCATGTCTTTCCAAGTTATCAGGAAAATGATGTCTAGCACAGGGTAACACTTAGTCAACTTACAATGGATTGAATAATGATGAAATTAATTAATATAATATAAATCTTAATGAATACTGAAATTAATTCTAGACTGGAGGTTTAATTTTAAAGCATAGCTAAAATGTCCTTTTTATAAATTAATTTTTATTTATGGTTAGCGCATTATAGTATATGCTTATGTGATGTTTCAATCCATGTATATACATTGTTTAATAATCAAAGCAGGATAATTATCATATCTATCACTTTAAACCTTTATCTTGCATTGTGTTTATAATGATGACACTCAGAATTTCTCTTCCAGCTATCTTGAAATATACTCAGCATTGGTATTAACTACAGTCACCCTACTGTAAGGGAACACCAGGACTTACTCTTTGTGTCTAACTGTAACTTTGTAGCCATTGACAAATTGTCCCAATCCCTCCTCCTGGCCTCTGGTAACCACTTTTCCTCTCTGGGCTTCTATGAAATCAACCCCTTTAAATTCCACGGATGTAGCAATTGATTCTTTTTCTGAATGTATTTATGTTCCTTCATTCTTTAGGAGGTTTTTGTTTCTAGTCGTTATCTTAAACATTGTTATTGTTATTAAATTTTAAGCCTTTTTAATTTTGTGAAGGCAAAAAAAATGGAAACCTAATAAACACATGCATATGTACAAATTAAAAAAAAGACAGAGAGATACCTTTTACTATGTCTAAAACAGGAAAAAGCAATTAAAAGTTCTTAAAACAAACATTCCTCCTCCACCCTGCCTCCTCTCCTTACATTAGCTGAAAAAAAAAAAAATTCTAGAGAATATTAAAGTGGGAGGTGAGGCAGGGACACCTGTACTTGTTTCCTCAGGCTGCCATAACAAAGCACCACAAAATGGGTGGCCTAAAGCAGCAGAAATTTATTCTCGGGTAGTTCTGAAAGGCTATCAGGGAGGAACAATCTACTCCAGGCCTGTCTTCTAGTCCCTGGGGGCTGCCTCCAGCTCCGGGTGTTACCTGGCTTGGAGCTGATAACCCCGACTCTACCTTCCCCTTCCCATGGCCTTCCTGTCTCTCTGCCTCAGCATCTCCGATCTCTCTTCTCTCTTATAAGGACACCAGCATTAGATTTGGTGTCCACCTTAAATCCAAGATATCTTATCTCAAATTCCTTAATTTAATTATATTTACAAAAAGACTACCTCCAAATGAGGTTGTATTCACAGATGCTGTGTTTAGGAACTGGGTATATTATTTGGGGTGATGCAATTCAACCCACTACAGCAACTTCTAGGTACTGGCCAAGGGAAGACAATGTTCATCCTTTTGACAACTATAAATTCAGTTAAGTTCATCTATTTGCCTGTGTTCTGCTATGAACAGAATGCTGTGATTTCTCCACATACCCCAAATCACATACTAACTTCGTTTAGTCCTTTCTTTTAGATTGAATCCCTGCCTAAGAACTCCTCTTACACTGGCCAACTAGAATAATGACCACTTGCTTTTGCAGCCCCTGAGTGTGAATTCCTGCCTGCAGTGAAACAAACCCTCTACACTCTGACAGCCCCACTTCCTGTAACACCCAGTCTAACCCAACACATCCTATTCCCTCTGACAGCCCCACTTGCTGTAACATCCTGTCTAACCCTCCACAGAGGCCAGGGCTCTGAGCTTTGCTCATCCATGGTTCTCTATCCACTACCCCAGCCTGTGGTTCACCTTAGACCACATGTTCATAGTAGGTACGCAACCCTGTCTGCCCTATATCATTAGGAAAACCACCTCATCTCATATATTCAACTATTCAGAAAGCAACATCCTCCCCTGGAGATATTCTTCACTAAGCTATGGAAGTTGCATGAACAACAGTAAAGTATTTGACCCTCAAATGTCTTCTTAAAAAGACTTGCTTTAGATCGTGTTTTGACAATAGAGAGAGAAGAACTAGAAGCCTCTGTGAAGTCTCATAGGAACTCAAGGACAGCGAAAGTCCGGGAACCCACCAGATGCCCCGCTGGAGAATCCACTTTCTTCGCATATGTCCTGCCACTGTCCTGCCTTCCGTCCAGCAATTCTCACTAATCATTTTTTCCACCTTTTCCCCCAGTTATCTCAACTCAGTGGTGGAACATTGCAGAGTAAGAATGTCACATTTTCCTTAAAATGCAATTAGCATTATTTTACTTCAAGTATTATGTTGCAGCCATGTAAAAATTTTAGGAAAATACAAGTTACTATAACATTTAATTCTCAGGGACTTGTGAGAAATAGTCTTCCTAACAGATATGAAATTCAACTGGGTACGGAAGGTGCCATGTTTGCCTGGATAATATACTGAGCTACAGGGAGGAGACCTGACTTCTTCCAAGTAAGCCATTGTGATCTTAGAGTGTTGATAAATTAGCTGCCTCCTCTCATATAAACCAGCAAGGTAATAGATTAATTTGAACTTGAAAAAGATGGAATGGTTACAAAATATAATAGAGTCTTTAGAATCTCTAGACTCTCCAGCACTGGTCATGTATGTGCACAGGCATTAAACAACTGGAGCTGAATGCTGTTGCCGGCAGTAGATAGGGCGTGGGATTTCAAGTTTGCCCCAGTCCCCGCCATTCCCTCTTGTTTCCCTAAGATTGAGGCTGAAAATAGGTTGCTATGCTGGTGCTGTTTTTCTAATACCAAGCCTATTTCAGATATTTACAGCACAAACCTGCCCTCTAGAGGAATTGAAATTTGCAATTTGTGGTATGTAACATACCCCTAGCTACACCTTAAATGGGGGTATGCCAGTATTGGCTGTCAGGCATTTTCTATAGAAGGATGAATCTTTGGGGATGCAGATTTCTAGAAGGAAGATGGACCTTGATTGTGCATACCTGCCCCCTGCCCTTGTTATTGGATTGTGGATTTCCTAGGTGCCAGTAACTGTGTGATTCCAGGATTTTTGTGTTACCAGACTATGAAGACCTCAGTAATGCTCTGGAAAGGACAACGTGGGTCTGAGGAACAGTAATTTTTAGTTTCCTGATAGAGCTTCCTCTCTAGGTTGAGCTTCTCCCACTTTTTGTTCAAGACTATAACAAGAGCAGAAAGCCATTTTAGAAACACACCTTGCACCATATATTTACCTTCCTATTCATTTGAGATTGTCTATCTTCTTCCCTCTTATGGAAGACAAAGGCCATGTCTTTTGGGCATCCTCTGTGTAAAAGCCCATTTAGACTTTTGCAGACTTGAAAGATCAGGCAGGATTGATCTGTTTGCAATGCAATACCTCAGACTGAACAAAGATAAAATTTCATAGATGAAAGACAAATAAAATCAATTTTCTTCTGTTCCTTAGCTAAATCTTGCTAATACCAGGCTTTTCAAATTCTTTCAGCTCCCTCAGCTGCTGTTGAAAGTTATTCCACACCAGAATAGAAGAAAAATGAAAACAATTGTATAATCATACTTCAAAATGAAATCATAAGAAAAAGAAGAGGGGAGGGAAGGAAAACAATGAATATACAGCTTGTGGGATAACTGGATGCTCTGTAGTCATTTTTTTCCAAGAATTTAGTAAGTTATCATAAAGTAATATTATGTTTCCCTTTCTTTATGTGAATATTAGTAGATGGTGTAAACACTGTATACATTATGGAGCTTTCTGGGTAGCAGCAATACATAATTAGAATCATAAGACTTTGGCCAGATGTGGTGGCTTCCGCCTGTAACCTTAACACTTCGAAAGCCAAGGCAGGAGGATTAATTAAGGCCAAGAGTTTGAGATCAGACTGCATGAGACCCCATCCCTACAAAACATACAAAAATTATTCAGCTGTGGGGAGGTGTACCTGTAGTCCCAACTACTTGGGAGGCTGAGGCAGGAGGATCACTTGAGCTCAGGAATTCGAGGTCTCAGTGTGTTATGATAATGATGCTGCCCTCTGGCCCAGGCAACAGAGCAAGACCCTGTCTCAAAAAAAAAAAAAGAAAAGAAAAGAAAAAAAGAAAGAACAATTCACAAGACTTTGCTTATGCAAGCAAACTGTACATTTTGTGATAAAATAAGGTAGCTGTCTAAAGAAAGTACATTAATGGTTTGGAGAGCCTATTCTTCAACTGGTGGAGACAATATTAGTTCCATAATCTGAGAGCAGCATAGGTCAAAAACCTGAAAGTTTCAAAACCACTGAAACGGTCTCTAACTTCATCAGTATCTTTTAACCTTTACTGGAAAAGCTATATGCTCCATCACAGTCTACAGAGTTTCCATTAGAGGCAGCCTTCTCCTTGAGACTTCCAACTCCTGGAAAGTACCTGTCTTCTCTCTATTAGTTCTAAATAATTTTTGCTGATAAGAGACATTATAAAAATGATCACTATTTATTGTGATAATCAAAAATTTTGTCTTGGTCCAAATTCTTGACACCTTCTCTGCATTTCACCTGAACTCCACACTTGTGACAGTTCATGGTCTCACTGTGCTTGGTCAGAACTCAGAATATTTTACCCAAGCTGGTGTGCCCACCCTGGCTTTCTGAGATTTCCTACCCCATGCCCCGGGGCCTACAGTGACTACTTGGTCTCGCCTGTGCCACAGGGAAACCAACGTTGGCCCAGGAAAGCCCAACTTCAAGGCCTCTTCTTGCCTGAACAAGCAGCCCTGCCAAGTTGCCTTTACCTGACTCATTGGCACCCAGGTAGAGGTTTGGAATCATCTGAGCAAGACCTCCTTCTACAAGCCCTCCCTTCACCCAGCAAGCCCCTCATCTTTCCAGTGTGTATCCCCTTCTACAACCTTCAGCCTATGGGATTGGGAAAGGTGAGAGGGACAAGAATTGTAGCCACATGCTTTATCACCCCTTTCAATCTTTTTACTTCCAGCAACCAAGGCATATTATAATAGCTTTATATTGCTGCTGTAACAAATTACCACAAACAGAGAAGCTTAAAACAACACTAATTTATTATCCACCATCCTCAAGGTCAAAATTCTGGGCACCATGTGGGGCAGTTGGGCCTCTGTTAGGTTCACAAGGCTTGGATCAAGGTACTGCTGGTCTGCATTCCTTTTGGAGGCTGTAAGGAAACATCCACGTGGGAGCTTTGCACGTCATCGGACAGTTGCTTGTCCTTGTAGACCTGAGGTCCCACTTCCTTGCCAGCTGTCAGTCAGGAATGAGTCTTTGCTTCCGTAAGTTACTTGCATTCCTTCTCATCATTTCCATCTGGCCTCCTTCCAGCAACAACAAAATAGGAGTCTCTCTCACCCTTCAAATCTCTTTCCTTTATGCTATATTTCTTGCCTTCCTCCTCGGCTTCCAACAGGAAAATTTCTCTGCTTTTAAGGGCTCCCACAATGCAATTGATAATCCAGGATGATCTCTCCATTTTAAGGTTTCTAACATACTTACATTTGGGAAGGGAGGGCATTCTACCTACGAAAGGAGTATTAATGTTTTTCTTCTTCCTGTATGGACTTCCCTTAGGCAAAACATTTTGATCTAATCAATTAAGCTCACCACTGATCTATTACATAAAAGTCAAAAAAATGATAAAATCTCTTTTCCATAAAAATTGGTACAAATGATGGTGAGAGCTGCACAACTTTTGAAAATACTGAAAACCACTGAATGTGTATACTTTAAAAGGGCGAATTTTATGGCGTGTGAATTATAACTCAAAAAATCTGTCATTTAAAATAAAAACAAAAAACTTGGCTTTGCAACACTTTTTCCGCCCTGGGAGATAAGTCTATTCACATGGCAGCTTACAGAAGAACGTAGTTATAAGAGGAAAAATTGAAGGTTTAGGCTCATTTACAAAAATATCATCCTCATTATATCTGCACGATGTAGTGAGGTTATAATTGCTAACATTTAAAGGGTAGTCACCATATGCTCGGCCCAAGCCTACATGTGATGTATGTGTGCATATGAACATGTTAATACTGAAATAGAAGCACAGAGTTTAAGTCAAATTCATGAATGAATGGTGGGAGCTGGGATTCAAATCTAGGATCTATGGCCCCTCTGTTCATACTCTTAACCACTGTTATGAAGCAGGAAGGCCTTTTACGAGAGCACCGGATGACAGTGTAAGACTTAGACAGACTAGGGTTTTATAGCCAGACTTAGTTCTTACTAATTATAGTTAGGAGGGCTAGTAATTTAATCTGAAACTCAGTAAAGGGAGTGTGTCACTTTGCCAAGGCTGTCATACAGAGTACCATAGGCTTAAGGAGGAATTTGTGTGTCTTAAACAACAGAAGTGTTTGTCTCACAGTCCCAAAGGCTGAACGCTCAAAGTCAGGGTATCAATAGGGTTGAGTCCTTCTGGGGAGCAATGAGAGAAAATCTGTTTCTCAATTTTCTCCTAGCTTCTGGGGCGTGCTGCCAGTCACTGCCATTCCTTGGCATCCTCCCGGTGGGCGTGGTTCTGTGTCCAAATTTCCCCATTTTATAAAGACAATGGTCATGTTGGATTAGAGCCACCCTAATAACCTCATCTTAACTAATTACTCTGTGGGCCAAATCAAATTCGAAGGTAACTGTAGTTAGGACCTCAACATCTGAATTTAGGGGGACACAGTTCCACCCTTCACAGAGCATAATTATGTCCACCCTGGAAGGCTGCTGCGAGGGGGAAATGAGATTATGCACATGAAGTGCCCACATGTTCCTGGCCTGTAACAGAATGTCTGTACATGCAGCAGTAATTTCATGAAATAATGACAATTTTGAACGTAATAGAGGAGTTGTTAGAGTAGAAATAAGGGGGGGGGGGGCGGAAGGAAGGCAGTTAATCACATTCCGATTGGGTTCTTGTGAATAATTTTGGCAACCAACTACACATCAGGGCCTGTGAAATTCTGCTGCCCAATCTACCCTCAGATACACTTCCTCTGCCAACTCTGCTCACCATTCCTCCTTTAGCTCTTGACCTCATCCATCCCACAAAGATGATGTAGGATCAGGGAGAACAAGAGTGCAAAGAGGAAAAGAGATGTAAAAGGTGACAATCACAGGGCCCAGGACTCTTCTAAAGGGGCTTCAAGTTCCTCAGGGCCAGTGTTAGAGAGAAAGACGGCCTGAGCTCAAGAACCAAAGCCAGGTGTGAGGAATGAGCAAAGGACAAGAATTCAGCACACCAGATCTTAGCCCCAGTTTTGACTAATTACCTGTAGGACTTTGCGTCCCTTGATCTGTAGCATAAATAAGAGGCTTAGAGAGTTTCTTTTAAAGACCCTTCCAACTCCAATTTGTCATTTTTGAAGTGTTCTTGAAAACAAGGTATATGCTCTGAGCTGTAATTGCCATTCCTTTAGCACAAAAGGGGAAAAATTGAGGGGGAAAAGAGTTAAAAGGAAAAACCCAAAAGGCAGAATGTTGTGAAAGAAATTCAATAATAAAAGTCTTTCATCTGTGTGGAGCTTTCTAACCTGCGAGGCAGGTTCACGTACATTATGGACTAGATCCAGCAGGTTTGACCTATGGCTCAGAAAAGGAAAATAAGGCCCACAGAATTTAACTACCTTATTTCTACACTCTGAATAGTCACAGTGTAGGGGGAGGATTAGCACAAACACTGCCCAGACTATTTTTTACACATGCCCTCTTTTGATATGTGGAACCGCCTTTTCAGTTCTGATGATAGCCCGGAAAATCTATGTCTTATCTGTGATATGAGATCAATTTAGTTAAGCAGTTTGGGCCTATGACAGGTACTCATTTCTTGGGTGTTTCTTCCCTTGTGGCCCTGAGTAACTGGGGGACCCATGAATCTCTGTCTATGATGAGCATAAAGACCATGCAGTGAAGAACAGAAAGGAGTCATCACCGTGCAGGCCGAAGAATTTGTCACAAATCCCACGGCTAGTGCCCTGCATTCCTTCTCTTCTTTTAAAAGAGAGGCGTGTTGTTCACCACAAGAGTCTGAATTCTGGAGCACAAGCACTGGTTTGTATAATTTACCTCCTAACCTATTTTATAATGTAAGAGTCAGACTACATGTAGAAAAATGTGACCAATTTAGAGAGTACTGCAAAATGTGAAATGTGTTCTCATTTATCATAATAGGGATTTAAAAGAACACTCATGAGCCTTTTAGAACCCATGAGTTAGTTAAGCAGAACGAGTGGTTTGCATAAGATCTACTCTTAAATCATTTACTGCCTTTTGCATTGTTAAAATCAAATAATATTTTTCAAAACTGTGAGAGTCATAACAATTAACTTCTCAGCAAAGCAATTCTACCACTCTTTAAGTGGTTTGCAGAGGTGAAGAGGACAACCTTTACTCTAAGTTCCCTCTAAGACGACTTGGTGTGTTTTTTCCCCTGGCCTGTGTGTCAGGGAAATGGAACTTGCTCCGCCACCTGCTGCCCCATTTGTAGCTGTCTCCAGTGACAGCATTAGCTAACTCTGGGAGCTCTCAATCCAGCAGAGGAGAGAAGCCACCTGGCAGCCTTTCTGAAACAATCAACACCAAACACAAGAACAAAAGAAGTGGGGCAGCGCTGTGCAGGGCGCTGGGCTACACAGCGGACACAGTGTATACCAGACCTGGCCTGCCACTCCTGGTACTGTGTCCTTTGTATGGAAGTTTGCGGTAGAAAGGGATTCACATCTCCCCATCCCACCCAACCCCAGTTGACATCAGAATCCAGCCTGAGATCCCTCTCTTGCATGTGAATCTAGTGTTTCTCTGTGAACATAGGACCCTGAGATCTATAGTGAAGAAACAATTTTGAACACCTGGGAGAGTCAGTCAGACCTCTGCTGAGAGGCACAGAGCCTACGGATGCTACGTTGTCTACTTCAGGGTCCACGGGCCAGTACTAAGAACCAAGGATACAAACATTACCTACCATACGTCAGAATTCCCACTGTACTATCTCATTGTGGCTACTATAACATTGTTTTAGCTGACCTCTATTATAGCTCTTGTCACTACACATCAAATTTATGTATTTAAATAATAATAGTGACAAGTTAAGCCTTACACATGTTAGCTCCCTGGATCCACACAATAAACTGGAAGAAGTAGGTGTCATGATTGCCCTGCATCAGAGGAGGGGAAACTGGGAAGTGGTGAGAATGGATCATTGACCCGAGATCACACAGCAGCACCCGCCCAGGTCTAACTCCAGAGACTAGCCCTTGACTCAGTGCTGGTATTGCCTATAATGACCTGTTTGCCCTGCTGGATGATAAGGTCCAAGGGCAAAGACTGCTTATTGTAAATACATCTCTGTATCCCCAATGCCTGACATATAATAGCTTATCCAACACACTCCACTGATCCTTCTGTCTAAAACATCCTTTCTTTAGGGTTATGAAGAAAGACTCATTCACAGGTAAATTAAGGAGCTGGCAAGTGTACCCCGGCCAAGTGGTCAGTTTAATACTTCTTAAATGGACTGTAGTACTAAATACTTGCTATTATCAAGCTGTTGGAGGCCAGGCTCACAAACTCATTTGGTAAACTTTTCTTGATTCAGTATTATTCTATTACATATTAGAATTATTAATCAAGCTATAATATTATTGACTTTTACAATAAAAAAAGATAAATCCTACATAATCATTGCCCAGGAATAGTAACAAGTGTTATTAGTTTTTAATACCCAATTGAGAGATAAGTTCTAGAAAAAAAGTTTTCAAACATAAAAGTATACACAAAACCAGGGATGGTGGCTCACACCTGTAATCTCAGCACTTTGGGAGGTCAAGATTGGAAGACTGCTTGAGCTTAAGGGTTTGAGACCAGCTCTGCACAGCATATCAAAACCACATGTCTAAAAAAATATTACTAGAGTTACACTTTTAACTCATAAATGTAAATAAAATAACTAAAAATATTGATATAGATACAAAATTAGTACTACCCATGTGTAATGTGGATCCTATTTTTACTTCAAAAAATTTGAGCCAAAAAGTGGGCATTATATATAGCAAAACATGGTTCTTTATATATTAGGCATAATGCTGCATATTTGATTGTGTTTTCTGCTTTATATTATGCTTTACATTATATCATTATCTCAATCTATTATTCATTAAAAACATGGCTTTTTAAAGTTACATACTGTAATGCATGCATACAACAAATTCATTTACCCACTCCTTTATTTCGGCCATTGACCCCCTTTCCAATTTTCAATTACATTAATGGTCAAACGAGTATTACAGTAAATAATCTTTGAGACAAGCTTAAATTATTTTTCTTACCTTAAACTTCATAGAAGGTGAAATTAATAGGTCAGTAGGCATAAACAACTCTAACGATCTTGATACTTTCTGGAAAGTTGATTACCAGAAAGCTTGTACTAACTTATATTTGACTAAAATATCTTAAGCGTGCATTTCAAAACACTATCATAGCACCTAGTGTTGGTTTTATATTTATCAGTTTCCTAGGCCTAAAAGAAAGTTTTCTTGAGTTTACCTTATTTCCTCAATTTTAAGATGTTTATTACAGTGGTTCTCAACCTTCCTAATTGACGCATTGTTACTAATGGAACAAAGGAGTTGTGACCCACAGGTAGAGAACTGCTGTATGATATGATATTCTGTTTTTACTTAAAAGGGGTTGTGGTTATATTTTGAAGAGGAACATATATTAATATATCTACGTATTAGTATCTTCTAGAATGTAATCTCCATAAAAGTAGGAATTTTTGTATTTTGTTTGCTGATACATTTCAAGCATTTGGAAAAGTGCTTAACAGTTTATGGTTACTAGATAAATATTTAATGATGTAATAAATGAACTAGTTATTTAGGAAAGTGAAATATGTAAATAAATTTCCTAAAATGTAGCAATAGGATGACTTTCTTTGATAAACTAATAATATTGAACTTTAAAAAATTTCTTCTTGGGGGGCAGAGACAAGATAGCTGACTGAAGCCAGCTTTCCACAGAGGCTCCCTCCAGAAGGAGAGTTAAAGGACAGAAATTTAGCAAGTAACCTGGTGGATTAGAGCTGTACCAAGAGAGAAGGTTGAAGAATGCACATAAACCCTGCTGAGGCAAGCTGCGACACCAAGGATACAAACAAAAGGTACAAAATCCACCACCAAGTGGACAGGATTCCCCTCCCACATGAGAATGGCTCGGAGTGCCCCACAAACAAATGAGCAGAGTTCAAAGGTCCTCCCACTACACTCCATGGGAGATACCCTCTAAAAACTGGACCTACCTCCCCCACTAGGGTGCCATGGCATTCTCCTGCCAGGCATAAAACTGTATAAAACTGTATATATTCTCTACCTGCAATTCTGAGCTCCCAGCATTCCCCTCCACTCTCACTCTGAGGTCTGGGGGCCTCTCCCCCAAGAGTCCAGATTCTTGGGCGATTTCACGAGGGATGTGGACAGGGCCTGGACTGCAGCTGGTCAGTGCTGATTCTGCAGCACAGGAGTGAGGAGAGGACAGTCGGCTGAGAGGGAACCACACCAGAGCGGCGGTGCCCTGAGGTGCAGAGCAGAAGCTGTTTTTGGCAACAATAGGCTCACCCCCAGATATTCCAAAGTCAAACCCCCCCCCCATCTCTCTGGGCAACTGGAGGCTGGGCATCTTCTCAGGTGGCAACCACCATGGAACAGATCTGGGACAGAAACACAGGCCCCATGAGTAAAAAGTTTGCCTGAGGTGGTACCAGATTGGGTGGAGCGCAGGGACTAGAAAACACAAGCACAGAGCCAGGAGATTTCCAGGGTGGGGCTAACCCAGAGGACCTCTTTACTGAGCCTAAGATGCACCTGGCCCTCAGGGGATCATCAGCCTATAGACAAAGGAAGGAAGGAGGCTAGAACTGACAGCTAACCAAATACAAACCTGCAGGAGCAAAGACAGGGCCTGAGGCACAGGTTCTGGGAACTCAAAACAGCATCTCTTCTGCAGGGGAATTTATTAGGGACAGCAACAAATTCCCACAAAGTTGTTCTGTTCTGTCAGAAACATCAATCACGGGCGGGGATGGAACTGAGTGAACACCCCCCAGCCTGCATCAAGCACCCGAGGTTGTCAGGCCTCACCTCCCCCTGCTGGATAGAGGCAGAGCACCACAGCCTGGCTGAGCAGAAATAGACTTCCTTGTGATTCAGGCAGGTGCAAACCCCTGGAGTATCTGTTTACTAGAGGCAACTGGGTCACAGCCCTGCGGGGCTATCAGTGACTGCGTGTGACAGAGGTGCAAGGTAGGGAAGGAGGCATCAACCTTCCTAGACTAATCTATTTGTTGGGTGGGTCCTCCTGACTTCACGGAGCAAGTCATATCTGAGTTCTCACCAGACCCCTGCGATCCAGTTGCCAGAAACCTTTTAAATTCTCCCACCTGAGACAGGTGCTGACTGAGACGATTGATTTGGACCTTTTGAACTGAGCCAATCACCCAAGGACTATTCAAGTGGTGCCCTGGGTGTGTGGTTGTAAGAAGGTTTGATATTCCTTTTCTAATTGTTGCCTGTGGGGGGCAGGGTGACTTAATTGCTGGTAGTTCTCCACAGCTGAGATTTCAACCCAGAATAACTGTTTCACTAAGGTCAGACAGAGACCTCTGGGATACCACAAAGGCAGTCCTAAGAGGGAAATTTATAGCACTGCAAGCCTTCCTCAAGAGAATGGAAAAAGAGGAAGTTAACAACTTAATGGGATATCTCAAGCAACTGGAAAAGGAAAAACGTTCCAACCCCAAACCCAGTAGAAGAAAAGAAATAACCAAAATTAGAGCATAATTAAATGAAATTGAAAACAAAAGAATTATATAACAGATCAATAAATCAAAAAGTTGGTTTTTTGAAAAGGTCAATAAAATAGATAAACCTTTGGCTAACCTAACCAGGAAAAAAAGAGTAAAGTCTCTAGTTTCATCAATCAGAAACGACAAGATGAAGTAACAACAGACTCCTCAGAAATTTAAAAAATCCTTAATGAATATTACAAGAAACTTTATTCTCAGAAATATGAAAATCTGAAGGAAATTGACCAATACTTGGAAGCACGTCACCTTCCAAGATTTAGCCTGAATCGAGTGAAAATGTTGAATAGGCTAATATAAAGTTCTGAAATAGCATCAACCATACAGAATCTCCCTATAAAGAAAAGCCCGGGACCAGATGGCTTCATGTCAGAATTCTACCAAACCTTTAAAGAGGAACTAGTACCTATATTACTTAACCTGTTCCAAAAGGTAGAAAAAGAAGGAAGACTACCCAACACGTTCTATGAAGCAAACATCACCCTGATCCCCAAACCAGGAAAAGACCCAACAAGAAAAGAAAATTATAGACCAATATCATTAATGAATATAGGTGCAAAAATATTCAACAAGATTTTAACAAAAAGATTCCAGCAACACATCAAACAAATTATACATCATGACCCAGTGGGTTTTATCCCAGGGTCTCAAGGCTGGTTCAATATATGTAAATCTATAAGTATAATTCAGCACATAAATAAATTAAAAAACAAAGACCACATGATTCTCTCAATTGATGCAGAAAAAGCTTTTGATAATACCCAGCATCCCTTCATGATCAGAACACTTAAGAAAATTGGTATACAAGGGACATTTCTTAAATGATAGAGGCCATCTACAGCAAACCCACAGCCAATATCGTATTGAATGGAGTTAAATTGAAATCATTTCCACTCAGATCAGGAACCAGACAAGGCTCCTATTGTCTCCACTGCTCTTTAACATTGTAATGGAAGTTTTAGTCATCACAATTAGGGAAGAAAAGGTGATCAAGGGTATCTACATAGAGCCAGAAGAGATCAAACTTTCACTCTTCACAGTTGATATGATTGTATATCTGGAAAACACCAGGGATTCTAATACAAAACTCTTAGAAGTGATCAAGAAATACAGCAGCGTCTCAGGTTACAAAATCAACATTCATAAATCGGTAGCCTTTATATATATCAACAATAATCAAGCTGAAAAAACAGTTTAAGACTCTATTCCGTTCACAGTAGTGCCAAAGAAGATGAAATATTTGGGAGTTTATCTAACAAAGGACATGAAACATCTCTATAAAGAGAACTATGAAACTCTAAGAAAAGAAATAGCTGAAAATGTTAACAAATGGAAAAACATACCATGCTCATGCCTGGGAAGAATCAACATCGTTAAAATGTCCATACTACCCAAAGCAATATACAATTTTAATCCAATGCCTATTAAAACTCCACTGTCATAGTTTAAAGATCTTGAAAAAATAATACTTCATTTTATATGGAATAAGAAAAAAACCTCGAATAGCCAAGACATTACTCAGAAATAAAAACAAAGCAGGAGGAATCACGCTACCAGACCTCAGACTATACTATAAATCGATAGTGATCAAAACAGCATGGTACTGGCACAAAAACAGAGAAGTAGATGTCTGGAACAGAATAGAGAACCAAGAGATGAATCCAGCTACTTACCATTATCTGATGTTTGACAAGCCAATTAAAAACATTCAGTGGGGAGAAGATTCCCTATTTAACAAATGGTGCTGGGTGAACTGGCTGGCAACTTGTAGAAGACTCAAACTGGACCCACACCTTTCACCATTAACTAAGATAGACTCTCACTGGATTAAAGATTTAAATTTAAGACATGAAACTATAAAAATACTAGAAGAGAGTGCAGGGAAAACCCTTGAAGAATTCGGTCTGGGTGAGTATTTTATGAGGAGGACCCCCCCAGGCAATTGAAGCAGCTTCAAAAATACACTACTGGGACCTGATCAAACTAAAAAGCTTCTGCACAGCCAAGAACACAGTAAGTAAAGTAAGCAAACAGCCCTTAGAATGGGAGAAGATATTTGCAGGTTATGTCTCCGACAAAGGTTTAATAACCAGAATCCACAGAGAACTCAAACGTATTAGCAAGAAAAGAACAAGTGATCCCATCACAGGCTGGGCAAGGGACTTGAAGAGAAACTTCTCTGAAGAAGACAGGCGCACGGCCTATAGACATATGCAAAAATGCTCATCATCCTTAATCATTAGAGAAATGCAAATTATTAATTAATATTATTAATATTAATTATTATTTAAGATACCTTAATTATTATTTAAGATATCATCTAACTCCAGTAAGATTAGCCCATATCACAAAATCCCAAGACCAGAGATGTTGGTGTGGATGTGGAGAAAAGGGAACACTTCTACACTGCTGGTGGGAATGCAAATTAATACATTCCTTTTGGAAAGATGTTTGGAGAACGCTTAGAGATCTAAAATAGATCTGCCATTCAATCCTATAATTCCTCTTCTAGGTATGTATCCAGAAGACCAAAAATCACATTATAACAAAGATATTTGTACCAGAATGTTTATTGCAGCCCAATTCATAATTGCTAAGTCATGGAAAAAGCCCAAGTGCCCATCTATCCATGAATGGATTAATAAATTGTGGTATATATAAACCATGGAAAATTATGCAGGCCTTAAAGAAAGATGGAGACTTTACCTCTTTCATGTTTACATGGATAGAGCTGGAACATATTCTTCTTAGGAAAGTATCTCAAGAATGGAAGAAAAAGTATCCAATGTACTCATCCCTACCATGAAACTAATTTATGGCTTTCATATGAAAACTATAACCCAGTTATAACCTAAGAATATGGGGAAGGGGGAGAGGGAGGTAAGAGATGGGGGAGGATGGGCAGAGGGAGGGTGATTGGTGGGATTACACCTATGGTGCATCTTAGAAGCGTACATGTGAAACTTAGCAAATATAGAATATAAATGTCTTAACACAATAACTAAGAAAATGCCAGGAAGGCTATGTTAACCAGTGTGATGAAAATGTGTCAAATGGTCTATAAAACCAGTGTATGGTACCCCATGATCAGATTAATGTACATAGCTATGATTTAATAAAAAAAATAAATAAATAAAATAAAATCTCTTTAAGTTAAAAAAAAAAAAGAAATGTGTCAAATGGTCTATAAAACCAGTGCATGGTGCTCCATGATTGCATTAATGTACACAGCTATGATTTCATAAAATAAATAAATAAATAAAAATAAAAGCTGAAGTGTTTAGAGAAAACCAAAAAAAAAAAATTCTTCTTTAAAGAGATTAACAAAATTTACTTTTCATATTATTTTCCCATTCTATTTTAGTATAGTTCTTTTCCTTGAAATCTTAAGAAGTTTTATATATTAAGATATAAACTCTGTTATTCCTGAAAATATTTGCCAGTATATAACCTTTTAATTTAATGTGAAGTTTATTAACCTGTAAAGGGTTTTTTCTATTTTCAAATATCTCAAATATCTCAAATATTTTTCAAAGTTTTGTTCTGTTTTATATCAATTGTTTTAGTTAACGTTTTAATTAATATGAGAAAATTTGTTTCATGGTACAAGAAGAAATATGATAACTTGATCCTTTGTGTCAAATAGACCATTTTCTTAACAATAATTGTTGAATTTATTCCTGTCCCAGTCATGTCTAATTTTTATTTACCTTCTATTAACTTATTACATCTATTAGAGTTTGTTTCAGGACTATCTTATTTTACCATTGACCCATATCTCTCTTGTTCAGCAATAAACACATCATTGTATTTATGCATTTTTATATCTGATGATGTCAGTTACCTTCATCTTTAAAAATATACGTATTACTTCTCATGTCATATGTGTATTTTTCCAGAAAAAAAATTAGATTCTTCAAAGTTCTCAATTCAATACATAACATATACACACACACACACACACACACAAAAAAAAAAAATATGGGAATACACGCTTAATTTTGGAGATTATAATAGATTATAATAATAATGGGAATTGTGAAGATTCTATTGTTTAATTTGGAAGGTCACATATTTCTCTATACAGTAAAATAGGATTTTTTCTCTATTTCAGTAATTTTTTTCTTCAGTGAAGTATTACATAGAAGTAGGCTGTTAAAAAATGTGACTTCCTACTTCCCAACCATTTGGAAAGAGATAATTTATCAGAATGACCAAAAAACTCAACCTGTCTAAACCTTAAGTTCCATGTTGAATTTGAGTTATGATATAAGATAGACTTTAATTTGACTTTCAAATTAGTATTACTATAGTTAATATTCAGATTTTTCTTTGCAAATAAAAATTAATAGCTTGTATTTTGTCAGAAAAACATCACTTCCTTTACTGACATTATGAAAGTATTGTAAGAGGAAAAGGTTATAAGTATTATTTTCTTAAAATGTTGCTATGATTTACCATGTTCTCATTCTTAATTTTGTGATTTATACCCCCTCTTGCTCAGATTTGAAATATGAAAAATTAGTCTAGTCAAAAAATCTAGATGCTTGGATGAACTTACAACTGTGTGTGTGTTTCCTGCCACCAATACATAAGGTGCTGCTTTTATGTTTACTGTTTATCTGCTTATGCTCCCTTAGATTACTTATTTGGTGTTAATTTAGGGTTTTTTATTTTTTCTCCTTCAATCTTCCTTCTATCTTCCTTCTCACCCTCCCTCCCTCTCTTTGTTCTTTTTTTTTTAATTAAGAATTTGTCTTCAGTATATGTTTTTTAAACATATACTTGTTAAGTTTTGACACAAAAATATTCATTCTTTCACGCTATATAAATATTTTGAAATAGTATTTTAAGTTCTTAGCTCAATAGTTAACTGTGGAACTATGTTTTTAAATTTTTCATTTGCTTTTGATTTTTGTTCAAATTTATCACTAGTTTCTGGTTTTGTTACAATGTGTGATCTCTATATTTTACCTTTAAAAATTTATTAAGATTTCATTGTTGCTAATTATGGCAACTATATTTAGAAATATTTGAAGGAGGGCGGCGCCTGTGGCTCAGTCGGTAGGGCGCCAGCCCCATATACCGAGGGTGGCGGGTTCAAACCCAGCCCCGGCCAAACTGCAACCAAAAAATAGCCAGGCGTTGTGGTGGGCGCCTGTAGTCCCAGCTACTCGGGAGGCTGAGGCAAGAGAATCGCTTAAGCCCAGGATTTGGAGGTTGCTGTGAGCTGTGTGAGGCCACGGCACTCTACCGAGGGCCATAAAGTGAGACTCTGTCTCTACAAAAAAAAAAGAAAAGAAATATGTGAAGGAGACATAAAAATAATGCAGTTTGCATTTCATAGTCTCTATTTTAAATACCAATAATATTATCAATTATATTACTCTAATTCCTTATTTCTAGTTAGTCATTACTTCATCTGGCAATAAGTGAAAATTTTAATAATATCAGATTTTTGAAAAATTCCATGAACTTATACAAATCATTCCTCATCTCTTTGTTCTATTGATGTCTACACACACACACACCACATATACACACAAAAGAGAATATTATCATAGAGATAAAAGGGGATAATAAATCAAAAATGAAGGTGAAACTTAATGCTGAGGAAAGACATAAATATAAAGAAACTATAACTTAACCAATTTCCATTTTGTAGGAGTTTTTTTCTGAAAATGATAAAATGACTAACTTGTTTTTATTGGGTGAAAAAAAAAGTCTGTATTATATGGTCAGACGATTGGCTATTCTTACTCTTATGTTATACCTCAGTAATTACTTATTACATTTGAGTTATTACATAGAAAAATTATATTCTAGAGCTCTTATCTAATTACCAGTTTACTTTTTAAAGTAGAGATTATTTATACCAATGTGAATGAGTGCTGTGATTTTTATATCCCTTTAGAGTGTGCATGAAAGATAAGTCTATGGCTGTTTGTGGTTGTTTAAGTGTGGTCATATGTATATGCAATAATTTATAGAACCTGGGGAAAAAAGTGTTTTTTGTAAATAGAAAAAATCATGGAATTAATATTGAATGATATGTCTTAACTATTAAAGCTAGAAGTGATACTATGTAACTCTTGTAGTTATAATCCATAAGCATTATTATCTAATAAATTAAAATAAATAAAATAAAATGAGAAAGGAAAGAGAAGGATCTAAAATAAGTGGAAAAATAAAGTGAATGAAAAGTGGATCGAAGAGGTAGATACTGTACATAAATGAGACATTGCCAAAAAAACTGCAACAAGTAATATTTAGTGCAGCAAATACAATGTATTATATATAACCTATGTTTTCCAGTAATCTTTCAAGAAAAATGTCATTTAGGCTGAAAATTATAAAGCAGTGCATTCAATATAAGCTGTATATCACATTTCTTCAACAAGCTATAATCAATAGTAGATCTTACAGACATTTTATAATCAATATGTCTACCATCTACTATAGTCATGAATGATACTTTTCACAGTTGTGTGGCTCTTGATTAGAAGGTGACAGTTCAGAAATGGTAACTCCAATCCAGTCTCCAAAATTGTGATGTAGTTAATTTTATTTCTAATACTAAATGCCCTACCCTCCATAAATTGATTTTAAATTCCTATAACAATTTCTACCCTATTGCAACCATCATCTTCTATTCAGAAAATTGTGATAAATACATAAAACATTTCTGATGCATTCAGAAATCTGTACTTATCAAATGTTTTTTGTTGTTTTCTTTTCAAGTCCCAAGGTGTAGAAAATCTCCACTCAAATTAGTTTAAAATTTCTAAAAGAAATTAATAGAATCCTCTATAATAATTGGCCCATGTTATTGCAAATCCAAAGGTAGCTTCAAATCCAGGAAAAGCTAGGTCCAGAAGCTTGAAAGAGGTCATAAAAACTCACTCTTCACTGCCCAGTCATCCTTCTATCAATAGTATTTACTCTGTCCTCGGGTTTTCCCAGGAGGCCCGGCAGCAGTTTCAAATTTTGCATCCTCCTCACACCATATCAAACATGGGAAGAGAGAAAATGTCTATGTTCCAGAAACATCAGTAAACATCCATGTCCTTGTGAAAAGTGGATCGAAGAGGTAGATACTGTATGCTTATGATAGTTGCTGTACTTTACATTTTAGAGAAAGGAAGATGTTGATGAGACAAAAGCTATGATGCCATAGCAGCACATAAGAGGCAGAAGTCACTCAAGGTCCATGAAATAGAACAGGACCAGGAAAGGTTTAAGTCATGCTACCTCGTCATCAACAAATATCCTCCCAGGAAAAGTATCTTTTCACTTTTCTGGGTTGCACATACCTATAATATTTAACATAAGTTTCCTCATCATTACCGAAGTTAATGTTGAAGTCAGAATTATTGATAATTACAAAAATTGCCAAGGAGATAGGGTTTTCAGAAAACATTTTAAGCATACATTAATTTAGCAGCACACCTCCCAAAAAGCAGAGAATGATAAATAATGTAGACATTCACAGTCTTTAGAAGCACAGGAGGGACTATTTCGGACTCATTCCAAATAGAACACCGATTTATTGTAGGAGGCAGATTTTAATGCTACTTTAAGAGAGCTGTTACAGTCCATTATATCAATTCTCACACTTCCCACAACACATCTGTGTTGGAGCGCAACCGTCCAAACTAAGAAAAATCATAGATCTCAAAATCTTTAGAAATCTGTGGTTTGTTAGCAGTGCATTAGAAGAAAACCTATTTAATCAGATCCAAAAATCCAACAAAAGTCAGTAATACTCTGAGTCAGAAAGTTGAAATGTTTTCCCTTTGGGTAGTGAGAGATAAGTTGGCATCACACCAATCGAGTCTTAGGTGCATGTACCCCTTGGAATTGTCTTTCACTTCTTATCTATAACTCTTCTAGGCTCTGTCATACCTTAGAAACTGACATCTAATCAGCAGCCTGACGGTTTCCTCAAATGAGTTTATAGAACTTAGCCTACTGCCACGAGGCATGTTGACACAGAGATCATAAACTAAAAAAATGTGTGGCATTGACTGCAAAAGATATTGTCACTCATTCTTTCAAGTGATAAGCAAATATTAAAGATATTTTATGTGCCAGATATTCTAATACGTAATAGAAATATGAACAGTGAGGATAAAGTTTAGTGAGGCATAGTGACAAAACTACTGTGTGATATAGTCTAGATCCGTCACTGCCAGTTGAGACCTGGAATCTGTCTATTGGATCACACAGCGAGGGAAGCCAATCTAGGCCTGGTCTAAGGTCAAAGAAAGGAACGAGCCCAAAGAATGGGAGAAGGTTGGAAAACACATCATGGATGAGCTGGAGCGTATTGAATATTTAAGTGCATGTATTCAAGATTCTCTGCCACTACTTAGTGTAAATAGGTATTTCCCAAAAGTGCATTTCAAGCCTTTATGCAATATGGGAAACTAGTAAGTACTATATGTAGGGCAATCATTTGTCTCATTTTGCCTGAGACAGCTCTGATACACACCTGCAGTTACAGCATATTTATTAATAGAATCCTCTTCATCCTCAAAACTATGCAGGTTTGAATGACAAACCATATGGTTACCCTATTCCTTTTGTCATTCCGACATTTAAGTAAATTTGACTAGAATCTTCTCCCTTCCCTTACAACTTCTTGCCTTTTGGAAACCTAAAGCACTCTCTGAGAATTCTACAAATCCTCAGGGTCTCGCTTTAAGCCAAGCTCCCGTGACCTTGCAGTTTCCCTCTGTGACGCCCCTGTGGCCCCAGACGGGAAGCCCATCCCCCCCAATTCCACAAAAATATTCCCATAGTTAGCATTGAGACTATTTATCAGTGACTACAAGTAGAAAACAGACCAGTGGTGTACAGTATACATCACCCAGCGAACTAATGGAACCGTAAACTGCATTTCTATCATTTATGGGAAATGGTTGCAAAGTTTCCTTCCTCTATCTCCCTCCCTTTTCCTTTTGCTGCCTTCTTAGTCTTCTTTCCCTTCTTTCTAGGTGTTAATTTAACAATTTTTACATTTATCATGATTCTTTGGATCTGATAGCCTCTATTCTCACCTACCACAAAGGAACAGGGTCAGTGCTTTCTCTCATTACAGTTCTAATGCCAGCCGAAGTAGAGTTAGAAGTCTGGAGAAAGAAGAACAAAGAATGAAAGGGAGCTGGAAATGATTGGGACAAGAGGTAGCACAGACGACACCCAGGTAAACCAGATGCCTATATCCATAGGCACTTTCAAATAATTATAGTGAATTGTAAGATCTCATTATTTATATTCACATGTATTTATTATTCTGGGAAAAAATAATAAATCTATGACCATTTTTCAAAATACAGACAATAAGAGGAAATGCATAAAAAAGATATATGGAAAAAAGAACAAAATTGGTTACCATATTTTTAAATGCATTTTTTAATACATCTATATATACTAGAAGTAGGCTACAGATTCAATTCAATGCTTCCTAGGAATAAAAGCAAAGAACAAAATAGAGTCAGTGAAAAGGGTCATGAAATCCATAACAATTAAAATAAAAACTCAGGAATAGATAGGTTTCTTGATACTAAAGACCTGAAATAAGTTTTTTCATGAATTTTCATAACAAGGATACATCAGCAACATGCCTTTCAGAATGTGAAGTAGGTGTCCTTTGCTTATTTCATGCTACTTAATATCACATGCCAAATGGAAGCGATTAAAATCAATTTTATAAGAGGCTAAAACTATCTGGTGGCAGTACACAACATTTGGATGGTATGATACAAAGATTTGCTTTAAAGGCAGCGAAGAAGATAGGTAAGCATGCCATCTTGGATGGCTTTCCTAACATTCAGTCAATTCTCTCCTTGATTATAATTTCTCAAAACCAAGATTTTGCCAGGAATTTAACAGCAGAGAATTCAAAATTATGTTCTCTGGCTAGAACTTTTGGTGCAGATATTCTGAGCTGCTGATTAAAGGCAAATCCATATTCTTTGACAATCAGCTGAGTAGGTTTCCCATAGTAATTAAATTGCTTGATCAAGACTCGTTGCTGAATACATGGCCACCACATCTCCACATAGAGGTGGGTCAATAGACCCTGTTGGCAGGGCAAACAATTCCCTGGGCCCTCTGTTCTGGGTCTGCTCCAGCACATTGACAAATATGCAATCAAGATCTGAGAGCTCCCTGCTTTAAAGCATTAATTCACATCTTACTTAGAACCATGTAACATTCCACTGTGCCGTCTTTTGTGTAAGATATTTGATCTGCTAAGTAGAGCTGATCGTTTCAAACTATTAAATCCTGGGTGACATGTTCTGAAAATAGCAATTTGGATTTTAAAACATTATTTTGAACTATTCTCTACAACCATAATTAGCCAGCAGAACTTGTTGAAGACATTGGTTATTTAGTACATTAAAACAGGATGGAGGAAGAACGAGTAAGTTTCTATTTTCCACAATACAAGTGTCATGAGAGAGAAGAAGCCTATTCATCAACTGTTCTTCAATAGGCTGAACAACAACCCCTTAGCAATGCAGAGCAGGTGAGTGGAGTCAGACGACTGTGACCTGGAGGTCAGGACCTGGGTTCTAGATGAAATTCTACTTACTTAATGTGACCCAAACCCATCATTTAACCTCCTTAGGTCTTTATCCTTCATCTATAAAACTAAGGGAGAGGAAAACTAAGAAAAGATCAGTGCTTCTCAACTGTTTGAAGATAATGAATTTCTTTATCTAAAAACTTGTCTGTCATCCCAGAGTATAACATCACTGAAGGTAAAGGGGAATTACTCTGGATGAAACAGTCAGGGATACACTTACTTTTTTTTTTTGCCAACGCAGCCCTTATATGGATTCTGAGAAAACCCTAAAATTGTGTAGAACAAAGTTTTAAAAATAAATTGACTTAGGTGATCTAGTTATTTATTTACAGCCCTAAATAAGACAGACATCATCTAGCAAAATATTTGTATTGTATATTTGAGAAACTGAAGAGCACTGAATTTGAGAATTTGAGCAGCTTTCCAAATGCCAGTCAGTAACTTAGGGTAGCAGGGTCTTCGTCCAGGAATCTATTCAAGATCCTTGAGCCAAATTAAGCCAATATTTTTGGAGTGAATAGCCCTCTACATAGTGGGTACTTAGTTAAAGTGCTTTGTTGAATCAAAGTAAATGGTCATGTTCATATAGAGTGTTACTGAAGCTTAATCATCAATTACATTTTTGTAATACTAAAGAATCATGTAAGATTTCTTGACCTGCTTGTACAGTGACCACTATCACCCTCTCCTCATTCAAGCTAACCCCACCCCTACAGTTTAATCTGTGGCTATGGTTTTTTCTTTTCTTTTTAAAATTTATTTCAAAATATTAAAGGGATACAAACATTTTTGGTTACATGGATCACTTGTGTAATGCTCCTGTCATGGCTATTGGGTGTGCCCTTCACCCAAATAGTGTTCATTATATCCATTAGGTAAATTGTCACATGCCCCATGCCCCGCTTCTTGATTTCCATTGAATTTTATTTCTGTGAACATGTGTGCTCATCAGTTGATTCCAGTTCAACATGGAGTACAAGTGATGCTTGTTTTTCCATTCTTGAGATACTTCACTTAGGAGAATGGTCTCCAGTTCCATCCAAATTGTTACAAAAGACATCAATTCATCATTTTTTGTGGCTGAGTGTACCACACGGTATACATATACCACATTTTATTAATCTACTTATGAATTGATGAGCACTTGGGTTGATTTAATATCTTTGCAATTGTGTATTGGGCTATAATAAATATTTGAGTACAGGTGTTTTATTGTTTTGTTTTGTTATGTTTTGGTTTTGGGGGTGGTGGTAGTGCTGTGATTGCCATTGGGGTCTTATTCATCAATTCTTTTCCTGGACCTATATCTAGAAGAGCTTTTCCTATATTTTCTTCTAAAATTCTTATGGTTTTATGCTTCACAATTTAAGTCTTTTATCCATCTTTAATTGATTTTTGTTAATTGGTGAGAGATAAGAGTCCTGTTCCATTCTTCTGCACATGGCTATCCAAATTCCCCAAAACTGTTTATTGAATAGGGCTTCTTTTCCCCAGGGTACATTGTTGTCTGCTTTGTCAAAGATCAATTGTCTGCAGATGATTGGTTTTATATCTGGGTTCTCTATTTTGTTCCCTTGGTCTATGTGTCTGTTTTTGTGCTAATACCCTGCTATTTTGGTATTACAGACTTGCAGTATAGTTTGAATTCTGGTAAGGTGATGCTTCCAGTTCTTTTTGCTTAAGATTGTTTTGGCTATTCAGGTTCTTTTCTGGTTCCAAACAAAGCATAGAATAATTTTTTCCTGGAACTGTGTTGGTGATGATGTTGGTATTTTGATGAGGATTACATTGAATGTGTAAATCATTTTGAGTAGTATGGACATTTTAACAACGTTGATTCTGCCAATCCATGAGCATGGTATATTTCTCCATTTGTTTGTGTCCTCCGGGATTTCTTTCTTCAGTGTTTTGTAGTACTTCTTGTAGTAATATTTTACCTTCTTGGTTGAATACATTCTTAGGTATTTTATTTTCTTTGTAGCTATTATAAATATTATTGAGTCTTTGATATGACTCTGAATTTGATTGTTATTGGTATATAGAAATGCTACTGATTTATATATATTGGTTTTGTATCTTGAAATCGTGCCAAATTTATTTATCAATCCTAGGAGTCTCTTGATGGAAACATTAATGTTTTCTAGGTATAAGATCATATCATTAGTGAAAAATGATAATTGAATGTCCTATTTCCTCATTTGAATATCCTTTCTTTCTTTCTCTTGCCTGACTGCTCTGGCAGTGATTTCCAGTGCTAGGTTAAATGGAAGTGGTGACAGTGGGCAACCTTGTCTTATTCCAGTTCTTAGAGTGTTTTCAACATTTCTCCATCAGTGTAATGTTGCTATGAGCTTATCCTATATGGCTTTTATAATTTTAAGATATATTCCTTCTGTGCCTACTTTTTGAATAGTTTTATCATGAAAGGGTGCTGAATTTTGTCAAATACTTATTTTGCATCTTTGAGATGATTATATGGTTTTTGTTTTTGCTTCTGTGTATGTGGTGAATCACATTTATTTATTTTTTTATATTAAACCATCCTTGCATCCCTGGCATACAGCCCACTTCGTCCTATGGATTATTTTTTGACATGTTATCGAATTTTGTTTGCTAATATTTTATTTAAGATTTTCCCCTCTATAGGAATTGGAATTTGGTCTATAGTTTTCTTTTTTTGTTGTGTCTTTTCCTTGCTTTGATATCAAGGTGATATCGGCTTCGTGGAATGAGTTGGGGAGAAAGTTCTTCCTCCTTTTTATATTATGGAATAATTTCTATTGTTTGGATACCAGCTTGCCTTTATAGGTCTGTTAGAATTTGGCTATGAGGCTTGGCGCCTATGGCTGAAGGGGCTAAGGCGCCAGCCACACACACTTGAGCTGGCGGGTTCGAATCCAGCCTAGGCCTGCCAAACAACAATGATGGCTGTAACCAAAAAATAGCCGGGTGTTGTGGAGGGTGTCTGTAGTCCCAGCTACTTGGGAGGCAGAAGCAGGAGAATCACTTGAGCCCAGGAGTTGGAGGTTGCTGTGAGCTGATGCCACAGCACTCTACCTAGGGTGACAGCTTGAGGCTCTGTCTCAAAAAAAAAAAAAAAAAAAAAAATTGGCTGTGAATCCATCTAATGTGGGGCTTTCTTTTGGAAGATTTTTCTATTAGTGCTTCAATCTCACTGCTCACTATTGGTCTATTCAGGAGTTCTAGTTTTTCCTGATTCAATACTGAGAGGCGGTGTGTTTCCAGGAATTTGTCTATTTCCTCTACATTTTCTAGTTTATGTGCATAGAGATTTTCAGAGACAATGTTTTGTATTTCTGTAGTATCAGTTGTAATGTCTCTTTTTTCATTTCTGAGCTTATCTGGGTCCTTTCTCTTCTATTCCTGGTTAATCTAGCAAGCAATCTGTCCATTTATTTATCATTTTACAGCACCAAATTTTTGTTTCATTGATCTTCTGTATTTTTTGGTTATTGTTGTTTTCCATTTTCTTTTCTTTTTTCTTTTTTTGCAGTTTTTGGCCAGGGCTGGGCTTGAACCCGCCACCTCCAGCATATGGGGCTGCTGACGCCCTACTCCTTTGAGCCACAGGTGCCATCCTGTTTTCCATTTTTTTTAATTCTGCTCTGACCTTGGTTATTTCTTTTCGTCTACTGGCTTTGCAATAAGTTTGTTCTTCCTTTTCTATTTCCTTGAGATATGATATTAAGTTGTAAGTTTGTGATATTTCTGTCTCTTTGTAATAGATATTTAAGGCTATGAATTTTCTCCACAGGATTGCTTTTGCTGGGTCCCATAGATTTTGATAGCTTGTTTCCTCTTTGTTACTCAGTTAAAAGGGTCTTTTTATTTCTATCTTAATTTCATTCTTGTCCCAATAATCATTCAGAAGTACATCATTTAATTTTCATGATTTGGTGTATGTTTGAGTGTTTCTCTCATTATTTATTTCTAATTTTATTCCACTGTGGTAAGAGAAGTTATATCATATGATTTCTATTCTTTTGAATTTGTTTAAATTTGTTTAGTGGTCTAGGATGTGTCAATTCTGGAGAATGCCCCGTGTGCTGCTGAAAAAAATGTATATTCACTAGTTTGGGGGTAGAAAGTTCTGTAAATATCTGTTAGGTCCATAGTTTAGATCAGTGTTTCTTATTTTCTGCTTTGATGATTTCTCCAGCCCTGGCAGTGGGATGTTGAAGTCCTTGGGAATAATAGCAGTGCTATTTATTGCTTTGCTTAGATCTAGTGAAATTTGCTTTATGTACCTGGAAGCTGCTGTGTTAGGTGCATATATTAATATTTTTAGAAATGTTATGTCTTTTTGTTGAATTGCACTCTTTATTATTATATAATGACCCTTTTTGTCTTTCTTTACCTTTGTTGGTTTAAAGTCAATTTTATCTGACATAAGAATGGCTACAGAGCTACTGCCCTGTTTTGGTTTCCATTTGCGTGGAATATTTTTTCTCCATCCTTTCCTGTGTAGTGTGTAGGCATCCTTGTGGAATAGGTGTATATCCTGGAGATAGCAGATACTTTACTTGGTTTGTGGGGTTTTTATTCCCCCACCCATTCAGCTAGCCTATGGCTTTTGAGTGGTACATTTAAACTATTAACATTCAGAAATAGAGAAGACATGTGGGATGCTTTTCTGCCCAACATGTTGGGTCATACCTTCCTGCTTTATTTTCCTTCTGTGCAAGTGTTTTATAAGAGTTTTGACCTTTTGCCTTTGCAGGTGATTTTACAATGGTGGATATCTATTGTGTTGATTTGAGTATAATGCAGTTCTGAGTATTTCCTGAAGAGCAGGTCTGATCATGACAAATTCCCTTGGTGTTTGTTTGTCTCAAAAATGCTTGATTTCTTCACTAAACATGAAACTTAGTTTTTCTAGGATAAAAGGTATTCCATTGAAACAGATTAAAGATGGGGACCCACTCCCTTCTGGCTTATGCAGTCTTCTGCTAGCCTGATGGGTTTTCCTTTGTAGGTCAGTTGTTTTTTATGTCTAGCTGTTTGTAGAATTTTCTCCTTCATTTTGACTTTGGCCAAGTTGATTACTATGTGTCTTGGAGATGTCTTGTTTGCTATGATTCTTCCTGGATTTTGATGACTAGCTTGTATCTGGATGTCTGGATCTCTGGCAATATTAGGGAAATTTTCCTGAATAATTCCCTTGAACAAATTTTCCATGTTTTTAGCCTTTTCTTTTTGTCCCTCAGTGATGCTTATAATTCATATGTAAATTCACTTCACATAATCCCATATCTAAGTTATCATTCCACCTTTTTTTTTGTCTTCTCTGCCTCTTTAAATGGCCAGGTTAGCACAAGAACCTTGTCTTGAAGTTCTGAGATTCTTTCTTCTCCTTGATTTAGTTTATTGCTGATGGTTTCTGCTGTGTTTTGAAGTTCCTAAATGATTCTTTCATTTATATAGATTATATTATGTCTTTCCTTATATTTTCTAGCTCTTTAGTGAATTTTCATTCATTTCCTGAAATGTTTTTTGGCTTGTTTTTCTTGGTTTTCAACTTTCTGTTCAATTTTGTTCATCTTATTTTCCATCCATATGCTGATTTTCACTTTTGTCATTTCAGCAATTTCCTTGCAATCAAGTTTGCTACTATAGCTCCACTTCATCTCTCGGGAGTGCCAAGCTATTTTGTTTGTTGATTGTTGTCAGTATTCTTTTTCTGGTTTCTTCTCATCTGGATTTATAGAGCTGAGAGGCACCTGTTTACAGGGTGCGTATTTCCCTTTTCTGGGAGCTTTCTATTGATCTAATGAAAGAGACAACCCTAGATGAAACTCTTGCAACCTCCAAAGGAATGTTGGTTCATCGGGGCAGGAGTGGGTTCACTGAGATCCTGTAGAATAGCTGTTCTGTTTTGACCCTTTTCCCAGCTCAAACCAGTGTTGGATGGTCTTTCTGTGGGGTGGAGGGTTGTTCCCAGATCACTGGTCATTTGAGTTGGGGGCTGGATGAAACCTTCTTCACCATGGCTGTTGTTGTGTGGGATTGCTCTGGCTGGGGCCACCCAGTGGAAATGACACTGGAAGCTGGGGTTTCAACTCAACTAAGTGAATTAGGGAGTCATTATGGATGACTGGGTTGTAGGCATTTGCATGAACCAGGTCCAGGAGTAATAACTACTCAGGGCTTGGGGGTGGGGTGGATTCTGGCTGAAGTGTTGGCCCTCAAGGTGGTTTTACTGGCCCAGTTGCAGTAGTAGACACTCAGGAGTAGTGTGTTAGGGCCTAGATCCAACTCTGCAATCTTGGGAGTGATGTTGTAGCTCTAGAAGTCCATGGAGCTACAAGGCTAGAGCCACAGGTTCAGGCACAGTTAGCACTTCAGAGCTAACTCTGCACATTATAAGAGCCAACCTGCACATACAGAGGGTTATTCTGCGAGCATAGAGATTGCTGATGCCACCATGGAGTTGTATAGGTGGGGCTGCATCTCAGCAGCCCAGGAACCACATAGGCAGGCTAGAGCTGCTGGTTGGCCAAGGTTCTCCCTCTATACCAAGGAGATGCTAAGGCACTTGCCCAAGGCTTCCCAGGTTTTGCTTGTGGTATCAGAGGCTCCTCTTCTGCTAAGATCCCTTGCAGGGGAGGAAGCATGCTCAGCCCCCAGTCTCAGGGCAAAATGCAGATTTTCCCTTTGGTCTGCTCCCTGTCCCCCAGTCCAGTGGGTGTGATGCAAAGGCTACTGAGTCCTGAGCTGGCTGGTTCTTTGCACCACAATGATTAAGATTGTGTCAGCTGGAAACCCAGGATCTATAGCCACCAGATCTCTGCTGCACGTGCTCTTTGGTGCAATGTTTCTGCACCAACCCAAACCAGCTCCCCATCAGCCCCGAGGTCTACAGCAGAATAAGGGAGACCCTTTTCAGCTATAGCTGTCTTTAAATGTTATCCCTCTCCTAAAAAAGCAGTGTTCTCTTGGGTTGCAGAAGCTGCTGTCTCCTCACTTCCCAGGAGTGTTAATTGGGTTGGGACCCCCCAACCCTAGTTAATCCCTGAGTTGGTGGGTGGCGTTTATGAGTAAGAATCAGGCAAACCCTATTTGACTGAGTCAGTATATGCTGTAATGAGCTATAGAGTCATTGTTCCCATGGTTGATGTTTGCAGGAAAGAGCAAACATCTAAGATCCTCTCACAGCACACCAGTGTGCTACAGCGCAGGGGTTGACAATCACTGAACCTTAGAGATGTTCTTTTGTGCCTGTGATAGGCTTTACCTCCTTAGGAGAAGCACTTGAATTCCCCAAGCAGTGGGAAGATCCCTGTAGCTCCCAAGGGATTACTTGCTCTCCACTATAGCAGAGGGGTGAGTGGAGGAGCAGGTCTGGATGGGTTTGGTTGGGTTAACCTGGAAAGTCTCTGCAGGGCTCAAAGGTCATATCCCAGGCCCTGGAGAAACCTGCAGGGAGAGGGGCCAAAGCAGCCTCTCTGAAATGGAAAGACTGCTCGTGAAGAGAGGCTGTCTGTAACTCCCTGACTGGCTCTCTGAGCCAACTCTGCCCCTTTCTCACTGCCCCTACCCCACAGTCTCCCTGCAGTGTCTGTAAACAACACCAGACACATCACATTAGGACACAATGTCATGGCAGGCTGGGAACTTCCTGCTGTGGGACCTGCCCACGTCCAACAGTGTGACGTTCCTGTGGGTGAATGGGCTCTACCAGACTGCCATGGCTCAGATCCCCACTGTGTTCTCTCATCAGTTCTGCCTGTGTGGCTTTCTCACCGCCAGAGTCAAGCTCTCAAATCCCTCCCTTGTGCTCCCTAGCAACCCACTCAAGTCCAGGGGCCACAGGGTCTGCCTGTGTGTCTGACCCACAATCATTCCATCCCTGGGAGGGCTGGCAGGCGGGGAAGTCCCAGATCAGGTTACTCTGGGTCCACTGCAGATCCTCACAGGGGAAGGTGTGTGTCCCACTCTCTGTGGAACCTTCAGACTGGAGCAGCCAATGAGAGGTGGCTGGGCTGCTTCTGAAAGTCCCAGTCTGCCCTCTTGACCCTTCATGGTGCTCCGTGCCTTTCTGGGTCAGATCCTCACTGATATCTTTTCTTCTTCCTTTTCCTGATCTGCTTCCTAATTTTTCTCTGTGAGGACCGTGCAGGTTCCAACACTTCTTCCCCTGAACTATAGCTGAGCTATGCCTGTTTCTCCCTCTTCTTGTTCTGAAACCCTTCCTTCCTCCAGGACCCTCTTGGCAAGCAATGTGTCTAGTCAGCCATTTTGCCCTCTCTGTAAGAGAGTTCTTTCTTTTCTTTTTTAAAAAAAAACAGAATGATTACTGTTGAGTAATTATTAGAGCTAAGTTTTCAGAACTCAAGTCATGATGTTGGCTGATTTTAAACAAAATGAGTAAAAAAAAAAAAAAGAAAGGAAAAAATGAAGAAAGGAAGAAAAGAAGTCAGAGAGGGAAGGAGGAAGAAAGACAGAAGGAAAGAAGAGAGAGAGAGAAAGTTGCATCAATACAATTTCATCAGTGTTCTGAAGCAACTTTTATTCTGCTAAGTTAATTCATCTTCCAATTTAGAATAATTAATGTCCATAATGTACCTCATCAAAACAAGGCAATGTGGAGCTATAAAAATCAATTATAAAATGCTTTCACCGATATACACAATACCCCCAAAGGTGGGTTCTTTTTTTCCATTACTTATACATACGTGCTATGGAACTTACAATTATGAGGAAAGTTACTAATAGAGGTTTTTAGATTCTCAATATGAGAAAATTTAGTCCAGAGTCACTCCATTTATATATCTTTATTTTAATGAAAACCATTTTTCTTTATTATTGTCTAGGAGCAAACTTAATTGTAAGATAGCTGCATTATTTGAGTACTACACAGATCAATCTATACAAATAACCTTTCACAGGAAACAAAAGTTCAGCTCACGTTTCATTAGAAAGAATCAGATCCTTAATTTTAAGTTTCAGTATAACATGACTGACATTGTCATTTGCTAGCCAGTGACGTAATATACACGTGGCTGTCACATCTTTCCATGGCAAATGTTTCCTCTGAACCAAAATGAATCCTTCAAATGCAAAGAAATCCACTATACACAAAAAGTCTGCTTAATTAACACTGGAAGTTCCAATTTTCTTAGTAAGAACTGACATTCCCATGTTAATCTTACTTGAACAAAGAATGTATAATACGCACCATCAAGGAAAAGGCATACTTTACCCCATTCGACATTCATTGATAAATTTCAAATGGCCTTAATCTTTTATATAGAGTTCCTCTTTCACAACTCTTTAAACTAAAATTAGTTTTCTAGCTAGTCTTCCTTTATCAAAAAATGGAATTATTCCAAGAATCACCCCAAGGGTGCAACTGTGTCATACAATATTTAAATTAAGCCCAGGATTTACCACTATAAATGCAAAAGTTGAACTATAATTTATTTCTCTCTTTTATCCTCATCTGAAGACTAAAGGGGAATCCCTTACCTGAGAAGTTTCACGGCCAAGTAGAAGGGAATTGAAATTTTTTAGGATTTTTCAGAAGAAACACATGGTTAGCTGGTAAATTTACCAAGATACGTGATCTTGAGCAGCTTTGAAATTGATGTGTGTGTACACGTATGTAAAATACATAGAAAGTGCTTTGCTTACAAGTGAGAAAACAGCTTCATTTGTTCTAAAAGAAAGTAGCTGAAACAATTCACTCAATTCCTTCTTCAATGTAATTAGAAAAAAAAAAGAAAAATTAACTATAAAGGTAAATACTCCCATCTTGTGGTTGTTGTTGAAATAACATGTTTTAGCTGAAGATTGATTTGGTTGCTGTAGAAAATGTAATTCTTAAAATCATCAGGAATATCGCTGCCATTTATTCATCCTTTTCTAAGTCCCAAGCACTATATTTGGGCTGTGTGTAAGCTGTCTTATTTAATACTTAAATAACACAAAAAGAGACAGACCATTTAAATTTCTCAGTGAATTATGTAATTTTATAATATGTAAGTCACTTAGTACAAGTGCAATCCCATTTTTTATTTCACAGATGAGAATAGCTGAAGTCTTAGCTGTTGGTGGACTTACATTTATTGACTATTGATTTATTGTGATAGATCTCAGACCTCTTGGTTCCCAGAATGGTGTTAAAATATCCTCTTCTCTCTGGTACTAGATCCTGCCCAGTCACATGTGAACGGAGACTATAGACTTCTAATTTAAAGCTATAGTCATTATGATTTTCCAGTTATTTCTGTCAAAACAAATGGTATTAATTCTTTTTATTGGCAATTGGATATAGTGTTACAACTGATCATTGACTAAGGGGAAAGGGTTTTACTTAATAACCTAATGCTGAATCAAGAAAATGCTAGTGTTGATTAGTCAAAACCCTCTGAAAATATCCAGAAGAAGAACAAGAAAAATTGCTCTTCAAACAAATGACAAAAGTTCAAAAGAAAATGTAATATGACATTTCATGACTAGAAATACATATTATTAACAAGCTAACATTATAAAAAATAAATAATCCAACCTCCATGTTATGGGGCACATTTTACTACATCATCTAATTCTAACAAACCAGTGAGAGACAGAAACAGAGAGATACTGTTATATTCGTAGCACTTCTAAAAAGAAAGTAAGATTTTCTGGAATTATTCCTTAGTGACTATTTGTTAGATTTACTCTAAACTTCTCATCAGATGCAGGGGGCAGAATATTACTGGTAGTATCTTATTCTCCACCTCAGACCCCCCTAATTATTGGTTACCAGCTTGAAGACCTCTGCCTTACATCACAGCAATGAGCAAAGCTAGAATAAGGATTTCTGTTTTCAAAAGCTTGCTTAAGCTGGAGAAGATAAGATTGGTCAGATACCTCATTGATCATAATTACTGTTGTTTTGGTTATTTCCAGCCTGTTGACAATGTGCAGATCCTATTTTGTGCCAGGCGTAGGAAACACTTGCTACCTTAGCCTTTGCCCCGCCCGTCCCTCGGTAACACACATCAGGGGGGCTAGGAACACTAAAGACAACTTGTCTCCCATAAGCTGGGAAGGATGGCGCATTCGCACCTCTGTTCACATCAGTATTGGGAATGCATATTTTTTCTTATTTTAATTCCTTTCGATATAATAAACATTTAAATTAGCAAAGAAAACAATAGGACTATGTGTTCTTATGGAAAAGTGAAAAGAAAGTCATGATCATACTAGGCCACACACTAAGTCTATCATGATAAGACGTGGGTTTTAATTAAATTTAGTGTTAGTAAAGTATGCCTTCATAAGAGTTTTAAAATTATATAAAAGGTCTAATATAAGTACGGTTTAATATTTGTATATAAAAACTCTTTAAACATCAGGGCAGTTTCTAGTTAGGCAAAATTATGATTCCATTTTCAAGTGTATGCAATCCTATATACCAAGATAAATTAATAGTTTGTGGTCATATTTTTTAAATAAGTCTGATTTTTAAAAGTGGCCATTCATTCTTACATATTTCCAATGAATAACTGGATATCCAACTAGTCATACTTCATATGAGATATATAATTTTTATGTTGCAGCAAAAAATTGTCATTTCATGAATTTTTAAATATCTTCAGGTATGTCTAGAGATCAGCAGTAGGAGTTGAAAACTTAGCTTAGAAATCTTCTGTATTCTATCCATCTTGGCCAACAAGGAAAAGATCATGTGTAATGTACAAATCTGCTGCTGACTGGAGGGAGTGAGCATCTCACTAGCAAAATACACAAGGCATAATAGTCTTCACAACCTAAAAGATCCCCTGAGGCCATATCTTCAACATCAGTATGCGTGAGGTAGCATTTGAGCTACTGTTAAAATCAAGATACCAAGCTGGGCTATGGACAATGGCCAAATTAGCACACCACTGCTTCTTGCAACTGCTAAATTTCACAGGCTTTCTCTGAATTATGTTATTAACTCCTTCCACTAAGAATAGCGATTGAATAAAACGGATACATAAGCAGATGG
Organism: Nycticebus coucang; assembly: GCF_027406575.1. Lineage (NCBI taxonomy): Eukaryota > Metazoa > Chordata > Mammalia > Primates > Lorisidae > Nycticebus > Nycticebus coucang. The sequence goes on along the minus strand of NC_069780.1, from coordinate 155,207,951 downwards.
CATCAAATCCAAAAATCCCACCTAGACTCAAGTTCTCTAACATAATAGGATATCTATGGAATAGATTGGAAATAATATGTGGAGAGCCATCAGGATTAGATTTATGGAGGTTATATTCATTAATAAAACTGAGAGGGGTTTGCTTGTTTGTTTGTTTTGAGACAGAGCCTCACTCTGTTGCCCAGGCTTGAGTGCCATGGCTTCAGCCTACCTCATAGCAAACTCAGACTCCTGGACTCAAGGGATTCTCCTGCCTCAGCCCCTGCAGAGCTGGGACTACAGGCACCTGCCACAATGCCCTGCTATTTTTTAGAGATGGAGTCTCTCTCTTGCTCAGGCTGGTCTTAAACTCCTCAGCTCAAAGGATCCTCCTGCCTCAGCCCCTGGAGTGCTGGAACTATAGGGAGAGCCACTGTGCCCAATCGAAAACTTTTCTCCATTCCCTGTACTCTCTGGAGGAAGAACGAAAGGTAGCTCCCCGAATGCATCTTTCAGAGCCCTTGCTCTGAGCAAAGAACAGAGCTCTTCCCAGTAGAAACATGAGCTCTACGGCACAGCCACAGCCGCTGGGTGCTGACAGTGCAGGGGGCACCCCAGAGGCCAGGGGAGAAGAGGAGTCAATACACAGACTACAGGAACAGCCTCAGTGGAACCCGGGCAACCCCAAGCATCTGATTTGAAGAACACTAAGAAGTCCTCAGAAATGTCTTTTCTCTCTGAAACCCCTGCTTTCCCAGAATTCTAGATTAATTCACTTCATTTTAAAGCTAGGATGTTTTGACCTTCAGAAGTTTCTTATTGAAATGCAAATAATCCTTCTGCAAGGTAAAACCCCTCTCTGCAGCTAACATGTAAGAGAGGATTATGTGGCCCTTTGCTGAGAAGCCTTGCGGGAAAAGACAGCTGCCAGGCCACCTCACAGGAGAGAGAGCAAATGGGGGAACGTATTAGATTTATAAAAATACACTCGGCCCAGCGTCTGATTTTTGCTAGGACTGATATTTTGCTTCTACTCAAAATATCTGCCATTGTTGGCTTCTCCAGGAGTAAATAGCTATGATTTGTGCCTCCCAAAACAAACACAAAGGCTTTGGGAAATATCTTACATTTTGTCTAATTGACAGAACCAGGTTATGTTTTGCATTTGGCTAACCTACATTCCGGTATCTGTGACTGAGATTTCCACTAATCTACTTATCACGGTCATCTCATTATGGAGCTATTTCCTTAGAGAAGGGAAACAAGTCAAAGAAACCAGTGAGAAGTTACGGACAACGTGGGTTTCTTGATTCTTACCATAAAGATTTTTGCCTCCATTTTATTAAGAAACATTTCATAAATGCTTACAATTTCATTATCTAGGGTTAATATGCCATAGGATATAGCCTACCTGGCTGCGTTCTGGTTAACTTGCCTGTGTTCCACTAGTACAGAGAGAGATCATTTGAAGTAATAGCAGGTGTGCTAATGGGGAAAGATGTTGATGCAAGGTGAAGCTAAGACATTGTAGGATGCTCCCTCTCTGCAAAGCTCAAATACATCCAGGTTTGCGCTAGCTTCCAGGACCAAAAAGCTTCTATTATCCTTAATGTCTTAACCTCTAGGAGAAACCGAACATTAACAGAGTGAATTTTTTTTTTTTTTTTTTTTTTGAGACCAAGTCTCAAGCTGTGGCCCTGGGTACCACGGAGTCGTAGATCATAGTGACTCTTGGACTCAAGTGAGCCTCTTGCCTCCATTTTTCTTTGTTTTAGGAGCGAGAGGGTCTCACTTTTGCTCAGGCTGGTCTCAAACTCATGAGCTCAAGCTATCCACCTGCCTCAGCCTCCAGAGTGCTGGGACTATAGGCATGAGCCACTGCGCCTGGCTAAACTGAGTAATTTTAAGACAATGATCTAGCAATCCTATTTGGGTCCCCTAATTTTCTCTTTGGGCCCCAACTTGAGAACAACAACCACTGATGAAGCCAATACTTACTAAGAAGAAAAATTGCTATCATTCAATTAGAGTATAAAATGCTTTGAACCGTTAGAGGCTTTGTATCAAATTATCTTTACAATCTTACTATTCCACTTGAAAGTGATGAGTCATTGAACAAGTTTCTCTCTTCTCATAAAACTCATAAATTGCGTCTTGACATCTCAACTCCCTTCTTCTGATTCTGGGTAAGAAAAAGCAAATTAAAAAAAAAAATAAGCAACACTCCAGAGAAAAGCATAAAAGTTCTTTCTCTTCTTTGGACTGAAGTATTTCTACCTTTTTTCTAACAGACTGGGTCTCCATATTACTGTCCCTTTTGGCTACAGATAAATCCTGTAATGTGTTTTTAAAGAAAAGAATTACGCCTATACATATTAGTGTGCAATGTGTTAAAATTCTGAAACTTCCAATAGGAGGTTGTGTGTTCAGATCAGGAAAAAAATTGCTAGATAGTTCAAAGTTTAAAACATTTTGTACATTCTTACTGGAAGATTACCAGAAGATGCAGAATAGATGCAGAATATTAGATTTGGTTATTAACTATTTCTTCATATAACATAAAAAAATTTGTCAAATTCTTTTCACTATAGCTGGGTGATGTTAAATTTGCAACATATGAAATTGTGGATTCCTAGTTAATAAAAGCAACTCCAGCTTTGGTGCTCACTTTTGTTTACATTTGGCAAATGGTATCTTCCTGCTTTTAGGAAAGGAAGGCTTAAGTGGGCTTATGACCACCTACACATCAAATAGTTCCTACAGACATCTTCCTTCTTAAACACAAGTTAGATATGTATGCACTAATTAGAAAGTCGAACTATAATGATTAGAACAACATACAGGAGACACCAGTCCAATCACCCATGCCATATTTGAAAGCTCTCTTGAGGTGTTCATGAAATCAAAACTGCAGCTGAATTCCCACTTCCTTCACATAACACCATGTCAGCTATAAAAACTTGGCTCACCTCCAGCAGAGGATGTTTAGTGGACCAATCCCAGAAATAGTGAGTAAGCTTTAAACTTTATCCTCAAAGGTTCTTCAAACACAGCATGCAAACGAGACAAATGAGACTTCATAAAATTTAAATGGGTTTAGTTTTTTTGTATACACGATAGATGCATACAAACATTTAAATTATAATTATACTATGTATATATGAGCATTGCATTAATTTCTTATAAAGTTTGGATAACTCTTTGGAAATATATTAACTAAGCTATTAATCTTTGGTTCAACTCACTTTTTAAATACTCGGCAATCTATAGGTGGTGTCTGAGAAGAAAACACAATACCTAAGACCTTTCTCTGTAGGTCTACTTGGCTACCCAAGAACAAGTGGCCTAGAAGAAAAGCAAACAAATGAATCCAGACACCATTAACAACAAATAAGCCACCTGAGACTAAAGAAGATCATGCAAGACTTATGCTTCTTTTATACAGCAAGATTGCTTTCATTCAAACACATAAATGCTAGGTTTACAATTAAATCGGGGAATTTATGCCTGTGACAGTTGCAAATATTCCTATAAATCCTGACAGAAGAACAAAAGCCTGAGAAAATCTGCAGAAATAAAAATAAACAAACAAAATTGAATCAAACGTGAGTCCAAGAAGCTCTGAGCATAGTGGGAGAAAAAAATCCAGGAAGGTGAATAGCAAAACCTAAAATCTCTCTATTTTTAATCAAAGAATTCATAAAAGACCGTGGCCATTTGGATTCAGCCTTAAGATGAAAAATATCATGCACCCAAAAAAGTGTTTTTCTCATTCATCTCACAGCAGAACATCAAACAAAGCAGTCCAAATGGATCAGAGCCAACCCACCTGGAGCAGTCTGACTATGGGAAGAGTTTCCACCACAGAATGAAGATTAGATATGAAAGCTATATCAAAAATGACAGTCACCCCTTCCATCCAGACCCTCCCCTTTTCACCCTTACCCAGCGACCTCAAATTATCCCCAAATCCAGGAAACATTAGTAAAGTCACTCAGCTGACGCCCTGACTGTCCCCAGTAAGTGAAGGTAGTGCGTCAAGGTTGAGAGTGAAGTGTAACATTCATTTCAGACACAGAGATATTCCATACGAAATAAAGAGGCCATTGATGGAGAAGCTCATGACTCTCTCATAAGCATAGAACAATATCCTGGGTGAGGAAGTGATAAATAACAAGGCATTCTGACCACACCTGCTACTCTTTAAGAGACAGAAGCCTCTTAGCCGCCATTAATACTTTCAGCATCTGCCAGAGGAAATAGAGGGCTTTGTAAAGGAAAAGATGTTTTTAAAAGGTGGTGTTAGAACTGTGCAGATGTGCTTCTATTCACTGATTACTCTACAGTGGGATTTAGTGAATAAAGATTTAATAATTAAAGCTGAGGCACAAACAACATAGATCAAACACAATTTATCTAAGAAATTGAAGAGGTTCAATTCAACTCAGAAAATCTTGGTTCCAGGCTCAGCAGTTAACACTATAATTAAAACCCATTTCTTCCCTACTGGGATAGTCTTCAGATTTGCTATAAAATGAGACTAGTTATAGATGTTTTTGGATGGAAAGTTAAGGGTGAAAATGAAGAATATAAACAGAAGTCAATCCTTCCTCTGCAAAATGGGAAGTAAGCAGCTTTAAGGATCTGTAGTAGTAACATGAAGTGGCCCCAGGCACTTTTACATGACCACTAATCACTGGGGAAAGGGAGCAGATGTGGAGACGAATCCTTTTCAACACCTCAGACTGAGCATGGAAGTGACCCCTGCACTAGTCTCATGTGCTTGGCAATGGGGGTACAGGGACAGTGGAACCTCGGACCTCAGGAAACACTGAAAATTGTAGTCCTTCCATCCCTCCTGCTCTCCTTCTGACAGGAATCTCTGATAAAACCCCAAATTTAAACAACCACAACAAAAAACTATGCTGGAAAATATTCACAAAGCTGGAGTTCCTCCATCCTTGTATGGCTGGACCTGGAGAGATTGACTCCCACCCTGGCTTGACGGAAAAGAAGAAAAGAAAATTTAGTAAATCTTCAGTGAATTTGCTTCTATATTAGAAAATCATTTAATTCTCCAGAGTCCGAGTTTCTGGGAGAAAATTAGTAGGAGCTTTCATTCTTCAGGGCCACCAAGTGATGATTTCAATCATGACTTCCAAGTTGCTCTCCGACCCTGGATCTATCTCTGTGGCTTCTCAATGTGACTGACTGCTTTCCCGGGTCTGCCTGGGTGCTGGGGAAAGTGATTTGATAAATATTGAAATTTTGATTAAGATCAAGTGTTCTCTCAGGGTACTTTAGCCCTCTCTCAGTGATCTGAATTTTTTTCCCTATCTCAACAGCTAAGCTTGAATTCTAATTCCTAAATACAACATGTGCTATTTCAAGTTGCAACCACAAGATAGCAGAGTAACTTAATTTGAGTTCCATCTGGTGAGGTAATAGATTCCAAAACTGATAAGAGCAAATCACAGAAATGTAATTATGATGTGGTGCAGGACAATATAAAAATAAATAAACTTGGTCATTTAAAAAATTTAAGAATAAAATGCATACATTTGTTATTCTTATTAATAGTTGATAAAGGAATATTAGGTAGAAATTTAGAAAATGCCCAACATACTGGGTATTTATTAATCTAATGATGGTGATTAATATTAAAATCTCTTTCAAGTTGTTAGAGATAAAATGATACATATGTATATATGTAAATATGTGCTTCTAAATAATTCCCAGTCCTTATTTTAAATGTGTCTCTATAAAATTTGTAGTTTAATTATAGAATGAACATAAACAAGGAAAATAATATTGCAATAGTTTTTTTTTACGAACTACTACAGTCATAAAATGTTTTCTGAGAATATTTAAATAGAATGAAATTTCTCTTTTTAATAGTCATGGATAATTATCCACAGAGCTAAACTATAAACATGTCTTAAGAATCTCGGTTAGTCCCTGGAGATTTTACAGAGCTTCCTTCACATCTCTCCCTAAGAACAGAAGCCTGAGAAAACAGATTGGTCTTCCTCTCTGACTGTGAGAGCAGCGGCCCAGCCTCTGGCAAAGAGTTAAGGGGAAAAATTCCAACACCAAGGGCCCCACTCAAGACATAGTCTGCTTTCTTTTCCCCAGAATTCAAATCCAGACATCAATCAATCCATTGCTAGGTATATTGTATCTCAACAAATCATTGAATGCCCACCATATTCAGCTCAAAAAAAAAAAAAATAAAAAGAAAGAAAGAAAGAAAAGAAAAGAAAAGAAAACACAGAAGATCATGGAAAAGTGCGTAAACCCTGGAAGAGTAAGTAAACCACGGAAGAGTACATCATAAACCACTTGAAAGATACGTTTCCAAGAGAGGTCAAATACTTCACACAATGTTGATGCTGTATGCTTTAATTACAGGATGAAATAAAGATACAGTGGAGCAATTTAGATTAACTAAATGCTACCAAAATAGAAGGTACCAAAAAGAGGAGTATACCTGTAAGAATAAATACTTAGGGGCTTAAGTATAAAGTGTATACGATCTGATGGGAAATGATGCAAAATATTTTCCCAAACCAAGGATTTTTGAATATTATTCATGAAGATGAGTAAATAAATTTCAACACCTATTTGTGTGTGAGGAATAAAGTAGGAATAAGTATCTCCAACTTAGATAAATGTTGGAGAAAGATTATTCTCATTTTAATTTTTTTTCTGTCTCCAGAAAGATTTGACTTCAAAAAAAAAAAAAAAAAAAACAAGAAAATTTTGGGTTATGTCCTATTTTACAGAATCACAGATGAAAGTAAGGTACAAAAAATTTTTTCTATTTCCATTGAAAACATCTCAAAACTATCTAACCCTGTATTTTTAATACATTATTCCTAAAATATACACCAGTACAAATTATCCTTTATTCAACTAGTAATCAGAAAAGAATAGCAGATATGGATAACTGTCTTCCTTCCTTTTCTATACATCCTGGAACAGCAGAGATGAAATTAGTTTCCTTTGAGCATAAATCTCTTTTTATCCAACACACACACACAACTGAAAAGATGTTAGTCCTGTTTCCCCTTACATCCTTTTTCAAAGCAATGTTTATATTTTTAACCTAGAAGCTGAGGAACCTCAAATCATATCTTCATCTCAGACTAATAACCCACAATCTTATTTCACCTACATTGTGGATACCTTAGCCTAGAAAGCATAAAGTCTCCACAAATTCAGCCAGTTCAAAAATTTAAGGTGCAAATGAGTTTGTTTTTTTTCCTGCCAAAGTATTACCATCCACCCACCAATCATTCACTGGGTTCTTTCTCTTCATTGTCTCTACTAGTGCCTTAATTTAAGTATTTATGTCCCTTGCCTAGTGTACTGCAACAATTCATAATAAAAAACTTACCTTGCTGCCTCCCATATTGCCATGTGGAATCTTTCCATTTTCCTTCCAGAGAGAACTTTCTGAAAAGCAAATCTAGAAAAGTCACTTCTACTTAAAACTTTTTTTTTTTTTTTGTAGAGAGAGTCTCACTGTACCGCCCTTGGTAGAGTGCCGTGGCATCACACAGCTCACAGCAACCTCCAACTCCTGGGCTTACGCGATTCTCTTCCTCAGCCTCCCGAGCAGCTGGGACTACAGGTGCCCGCCACAACGCCCGGCTATTTTTTTTTTGTTGCTGTTTGGCCGGGGCTGGGTTTGAACCCGCCACCCTCGGTATATGGGGCTGGCGCCCTGCTCACTGAGCCACAGGCGCCGCCCTCTACTTAAAACTTTTAAGGCCTCCCTTTTAGGACAAAGCCAAAACTTTTTAAGATGGTACACAAAGTCCTCCAAGTATGCTTAAAGCTAAGGCCTCATGTCTAACCTTTTCCTTTTCCACTCCCCTACCATCTTTATGTGTTCTAGACACTGTGGAATAATGTGGTTTTCTAATAAGTGTCACACCATTTTATACCTGTAGCCCTCTGCTCAAATTTTTTGTGCTCTTTTTGTGCTTTACCAACTTTATACTCCTGGGTAAACATATCCTTTACGTACTTTAAGATCTTAACCTATTACATTGCTTACTTTTTAAAATTTTCCTAAGTCACCCACTCAGATTTTATTCCTCTCTCCTTTGAGCTAGATATACCTAGAACATAATTCTAACACTGTAGGTATGCGTTTACTTTAAAATAATTTTCAGAATGTCTTCTCCACTAGGCTTTAAAATACTTTTATCAGAGAAACATGTCTTCCCCCCTCCAAATTTCTAATGACTGGGGGATATGTGGTATATAAGAAACACCAAAATAATAATAAATAATAATAATAATTAAAAATAGTTAAGAATAAAATTAAATTACACAACTCCCATAAGAAAGGCTACCTATGTCATTGCTGAGTATCACTATGGTCACCAGATATCCAGGGGGTGGGAGTGGTGGTGGGGGCACTTTCAAGGTGACAATAGTGAATCTCAGAAAGGGGATGACACCTGAAGAGGGAGGAGAGAGGAAGAACTCTGGGAGGGAGGGATGTGCAAACATTGATTTGTGCTTTCTGATTGTGGGAAGGACAGTTGTGCTGTCAGAGATAACATCACACACTAAAGAGGAGATTGGATAGGGGAGTTTTTATTGGGGAAGGGCAAAAAGAAAGTTAAGGCAGGAGCAGGAGGTGTTTCCCATTGCCCTTGAAACTGCACCACCAGGGCAAAAGTTGGTTTTATTTCTAAAACCCAGGTCTCAGTTTGTTGGTAGTTTCAGTCTGAATCCAATCTGTACCGAAAATCTGAGGCTGTATGTATATTCTTTGGGAGGGACTGCATGAATAAAGAACAGCTGTGCATGAACACAGACATCTTGCCCTAAGGTGAACTCATTAACCCAGTTTAGTTGGTGTCAGGTGACCAAATGGTTACAGCTAGAAGGAACCAACCTTGGCAGCTTCACTTCTCTCAAATTTCCCCCCTCTGAGACACACAGACAGGAAGGACATTGACACTGTGCTCTAGCATCTCATGTCCATGTAACCAACAGATTCCTTTCTCCACCAAACCAGGTTAAATTCTCCAGTGCGTAATTCCTCATCTTGCCTGTAGTTCAATTCACAATTGCCAAGATGTGGAAACAACAAAAGTGTTCACCAATACATGAATGGATTAATAAAATGAGATATATGTACAGTAGGAAGTACCTCTCAAACATAAAAAAATGGAAAAAATAAAAAAGGTCATCTAGTATCTTTTGTAACAACCTGGATAGAACTGTGGAACTAGAGACAGTTCCTCTAAGTGAAGTATCCCAAGAATGGAAAAACAAACACCACATGTACTCAATACTAAATTGGAACTAGTTGATTAAACACTTACGTTCACGTGTAGAAGTAAAACTCAAGAGAAATCAAGTAAGGTGAGAGTGTGGAAGAGGGGCAGGGTATATTCATACCTAACTGGTACAATGCACATATTTTGGGTGAAGGTGACACTTATAACCTTGACTTTAAACGTAGAAATGATTCATCTCTCATATTAAATTGTGAGTGATTATAAATTGGTTTTATAGTAGTACTGAGTACATGAAGGAGGGAAGGGGAGGGGAGGTAGGAAGAGAGGGGTGGTTCCATAGAGGGAGGGTTAATGGTGGGACCTCACCTATGAAGCATATTGCTTTTTTTTTTCTTTTTTATGAAGCATATTGCTTTTTTTTTCTTTTTTATGAAGCATATTGCAAGGGTACAAGTCAAATCTATCAAGTATAGAACACAAATGTCTTAACACTGTGATTAAGTCAATGAGGTGAAAGCTATGTTAATTAGTAGGATGTAAGCACTCCAATTTGTACAAATAATCAACGCATTGAATCCCACAAAGGCATAAATGTATTCATGATCTATGTATATATGACTTAGTTAAAAAAGCAACTATATACTAGATTTAAAAAAAAGTAGAAATGCAAATTATGTAACCAAAATGCATGTACCCTTGTTATACTCTGAAATAAGAAAATATTTTTTAAAAAGACTTCTTATAACCTCAATGCAAAATTCATCCCCATTTGCACTCCCAGATCCCTGAGGCCCTCACCCATGGAAAATGTTGATATTCTTTCCACATACCATTCATAGCCACTTTACCCTTGAAAGGCAGAAAGCAGTTAATTGAACTGGTCGAAAACCTATGTAGGTCATAGAAGATGAAGACTGAGATTGAAAAACAAAAAGTAGTGACGTGAAGAATTCAATCTAGGTCATTGTTTGTTCTGTCGCATTTCCATGTGGGAATGAATGTGATGAACATTGAACTGATATGAGGAAATGTCTCATTAAACATGATTTCACAAATTAGGAACCGAGAAACTGAAATTAGTTTAAAGATTGTTTTTTTGTTTTTTTTTTTTTGAGAAAAAGTCTCACTTTGTCACCCTGGATAGAGTGCTGTGATATCATAGCTCACAACCTCAGTCTCCTGGTCTCAGATGGTCTTCTTACCTCAACCTCCCAAGTAGCTGGGACTATGGGCTCCCTCCACAACACCTGACTGTTTTTAGAGACAAAGTCTCACTCTTGCTTAGGCTGGACCAGAACTCCTGAGCTCAGGTGATTTACCCACCTTGGCCTCCCAGTCTCCCAGTGTGTTAAGATTACAGACATGGACCAAGAGGCCCCAGGCATTTTTTTTAAATGAACTTTGAGTATCTTCTAATCATGAGTCAATGCATTTGAAGCTCGATAAAAAAAAAAAATTAATAACAAGACACAATTCCTGGGCGGCGCCTGTGGCTCAGTCAGTAAGGCGCCGGCCCCATATACCGAGGGTGGCGGGTTCAAACCCGGCCCCGGCCGAACTGCAACCAAAAAATAGCCGGGCGTTGTGGCAGGCGTCTGTAGTCTCAGCTACTGGGGAGGCTGAGGCAAGAGAATCGCTTAGGCCCAGGAGTTGGAGGTTGCTGTGAGCTGTGTGAGGCCACGGCACTCTACCAAGGGCCATAAAGTGAGACTCTGTCTCTACAAAAAAAAAAAATAAAAAATAACAAGACACAATTCCTAACTTCAAGGGAACTAAGGTCTTGCCTATAGTGGGCACGCAGTGATTTCTGTACTTTAAGTAAATTGGGAAAAACAAGGAGGGTTTTGTTTGACTATACATAAGGGTCATTAATGGCAGCTATGCTGCGTACATTGTGCCTGCAAATGTCCCAGAATGACAGCGATTGTTATGATTATTAAATGTGTCAAAATAATTTAGTCATTAGATACATTTGATTAGATTAATTTTATTTTCTTTTTTTAGAATATTAGAGGGTACACATTGTGTTTGCATGCTTTGTTTTTGTACAAATTGAGTCAAAGTTATAAGTGTGCCCTTTACCCACACTTAAGTGCACATATGGAAATAAATCTCAATAATACTATGCTGGCGGGAAGAGGAGGGGGGATGGGGCCAGAACATTAATTTCACAAATTCCCTTCAAAACTTTGAGTCATAGTCTACTTGAAAAAAAAAAAAATACAGCCTATTTCTCACACCCTAGTTCTCAATCAATTAAAATCCCAGCATATCTGCCTATTCCTACCCCTTCCCACCCTCCCCAACAAAAGTACTCAACTGAAAAGGAATGCTAAATTTAACCTGAGTTGGGTCAAGATTTGCCAAACATATAATAGTGGCCAGACATTACCACATATTTAGCTATTCTGCTTTAATATTATTTTGCTTCCTTAAAATGGGTCATTTATGACATGTTTGTAGACACCAGTAGAAAAATGGAAGAATCATTTTGAATGGTCCTGTTAAGTGCTAGAAAAAAATAAAAAATGAAACTGGAGTATGGCTAATCCTGAAGGTTTCTCCGGGATCAAATGATTTTGAAAAATTAAAGAGTTTGGAAAGTGAGACCGGGAGTGTTTACGCTAAAACAGGGAACTTTCAGAAAGTTCTTGAGCCAGACCCAAAAAAACAGGGCCATGTGAAATTGAAAGGAGCCTTGCTCTTTGAGTCTCTGTGCTGCTCTACAGGAGCTATGAGGCTTGTGGAATCCAATAGAGTCTTTCATTTCTCTCTAAGGCAAAATGTTTATAAGTAGATACAAGAGCTCTGTAAATCAACCAAGGCTTCCAACTCAGTGCAGCAACTCTTTTTCTGTTTACATACACTAAGCATATACTTCCTGCGACCACTTCAAAAGAAATATAACTTTCTTAAATATTATTTAAGTGTAGCTTTACGGCTGTGAAAGAGAAAAAGTATAACTGACTTTGAATCATTTACTACATGGGTGGAGAAAGAAGGAAGGAGTGATTGAAATGTTACACTGACCAGTCTAGGAAACGGGCAATAACTATAATCAAATGCAGATGTTAACCTGAAAAATTCAGTTAATCACAGATATTAAACATGCCTGGAAGCCATAAAAAGGCAGAAGGTAAACCAATGAATAACCCTGCATTGAAATCATGTAGTGACACACAGTTCACATTGGGAAGAAAAAAAAAAGGACTACATTTAAATTACTTCAACTTTTCCGTCTTGTATAAATGTTTCTGTGCAAATGAACGGACCATTACCTGGACCAGGAAACATTGGCCATCTAAATTAATCAAAATCCAAGTGGAAAGATTTATGGATGACAGGTGTATAAGCAGCATTTGGAAAAACACAAGCTGGAAAATACTCCATTTGAATAAGCAGGAATTTTTACACTAGAAACATTACAAATAGGTTTTAGAATCCAGAAGGTCTGTTACATCTAGAGATAGTGCAGTAATATAGAAAGTAGATCATAATTTGCTGTAAGTGGTGCTTACAGATCACAATGAGGTATTTAATAGCTGGTGAGATTCTCAGTCGAGTACTAGACTTGGCATAGAACTGACGATAAATGTTGGTCACGATTATTAGCAGTGCTCCTCAAAATAAAGAAAAAACAGAATGCTATAAAAATATGAGCTCTTCAAAAAGAACTCAAATAAGCAAGTGTAATTGTTACCATAACACATATATTCATACATTTTCCAGCAATCACCACTCTCTGCCACCTCTGGTTACCTAATCTAACACTGCTGAAAAGCACCTATATTGCACTTCGAGTTCCAATGAGTTTCTCATTCATCATTTTCAGCTGCTAATTTATCACTTTCAGCAGCTGGTTCTTCAAAGCCCAGTGTAAACGCAGTCAGGAGTTTGGGGACAGAAGAGGATAACCCCAAGTTACAGAGTGGCTTTTTTGAAAGTCAAACTAAACTATTGCCCACCATCTTTGCTTTCCTAATTACCCTTCAACATGCCTTCTTGAAAAATGTGGGGATCCTTCCATGTCCTGGTATCAGTAAAGCTTACTCCTGAGTGATAGTCACAATATTTTTCAAATCACATTAGGAAAATTGAAAGAGAATTCTGAAGTTTTGAAGTAGTGGATAAGAGAAAAAAATAGGTTTGGCTTTGAGGAAACCATCAAGACTAAAAACTGAATTTCTGATGCTATTGGTCCAATTATTTATGTGTTTTTTTCCACCTACTCAGGATTGATGTAGTTGTTGGTCTATAGAGAGAGTTTTGTTGAAAGACAAACAGAAAAGGTAATCAATGGAATGTCAATATTAATAATAGTAATAATAATAACAATAAATCCTGACCAGGTAATCCAACATAGAAAAACAAGGAAACAGGGCTATAAGGAGGTTCTGAGGGTAATGAAATGGCGGAGTAAAAAGATGAGAGGATAAGGATCCAGCAAGTTAGAGCTGCTAGCTAGGCCCTGACCCAAGCCACGCCGAGCATGGACAATGAAGCTGCAGAGTCTTCCTTAGCACAAAAGTGGAAGCTGAGAAACATGAACGTTTGAGACGTCACCTCAAATCTTATACCTTCAGTCCTTAATAGTAAGCAGAAAGGAAAGTTTTAGTGAATGGGCCACATGAGACCTCCAAAAGTCATTTCTTGTCCATTATAGCTTATATAAAATCCTAACACTTTCCTAGGCCGGAGGTCACAGAGTTAGTAATGTTACCATTGTGCTTGTACAGATCAGTCTTCCCGATCACAGGAAAAATGCTATGAAAAACAGAAAAAACAGAGGCTGAGAAAAAAGAAAGCAAAACAAATTCCAACTCATTTCCTTGTTGAGTTGGGAAAACCCAAATACCTGAAAGCAGAGAAAGTCATTGTCACAACTGGAGCCTTACTGTATAACCTTGGAAATTTCAAATTTCTCATTCAGGATATATGCCTATCAACAAGGAAATACAAATAAATTTGTTCAATTAGAGAGAAATTAATTCTTCTGATATTTTTTCCTAAGGCATACTCCCAAAATAGAAATAGAGACATTTCCATGTTCCTTGATTCAATTTAAGTTTAAAATATAGTTGAATATATCCAGGAATAGAATAATGAATGAACTTTGATGCTAGAAATAGTCTGTAACCTCTTAAGAATTTAGTGCAATTCCATCTCTTGTCAATTGTGATTTACCCAAGCAGTGCATCTGAAGAGGTGAGTATCTTTGTTTATCACAGGTTTTTCCAAATGTAAAACTTTACTTCTACATCAATTCAGGCTCCATCACTGGAGATCCTATCACATTCCTTCACTTTCTTAAATCTTTGTGGATTTTGATATTTATTTTTAATCTTGAGAAATCTTTACCTGAAAACAATGATTCTGTTTGAAGGGATTAGAGTCCACTTATAGATGCATAAAATAATGTATCAAGAAAGCAGCCTGAAAATATTAGCAAACTAAAATTATAAACTCAGTGGACTTTGGCACACCACAAATGCTTAGCCAAGAAAATAAACATTATTAAAGCCAGAAAAAGGTAAGTTTCTTTTAACTCCAGTGCCTACAAGTGTGCCTGATTCCCAGTAAAGGCTCAGTAAAGACCCCTGACTGAAAGATGACTGAGGATGTAGAGATGGTCTTAGCTGAAGGATCCTAACGCGCATAATGTTCACTGCACCATCCTAGAGAACTGGATGGGGTGGAGGATGGAGAGGTGATAGAGGTGCTAGATGATGATTTGTGATCTTGTTCAAGATTACCAACTTGGTAGAAGACAGAAAGTGACACCCCAAACACTCAATTAATTTTCCACTTATGTCTTTCTTTAAAACTTTCTATTTCCAAATAAGTGTAGACTCAGGTGCAATTGTAAAAATAATAAGCAAACATTCTGTAGAGTCAGCAGTCTGTTCTGCTTTCTCCTGTGCTCTTGACTGTAGAATGAAAGACCGGACACACTGATAGAAGGCAAGCAGGCAAGCAAGAAGCCAAGTTCACCACAGAGAGCAGACAGGCCCCCCAGCATAGCAGGAGGCCCTGATTGTGGTCTGCCATTCTATCTAGTTTGTGTTGTCTAGGCTGAGCACTCCTTATCACCGTGGAAGCACTTTGATGGACAGTTGGGAGTTATATAACCTGAGAAACCTGAGTCTTACTGCAGCATGAGACTCTCTGAAAGCCCTCTAGTGTGGCAAAGGGCAAACTGCAATGCAGGCTTAAGCTAGTAAGATGATAATTAGCCTTGGGTTACTCTAGGTCACCTTCCAGACCTTATTTCACCTCAGCAGCTTGGCCCTAGGGCTGGACAATTCTTTGCATTCTTTTGCAGTTGGTGTACTAAGTTCTGACAAGCAGATCGGGAGGGCGTGCCTTCTTCCCCCACGCGTGGCAATTGCTCAGGGCAACACTAAGGCAGGGCTTGCCTGTCAACCGAGCAATTCCACAGAACATTTCCCCAGTCTCCCCTGCAATGTAGTAACTCCACGCAGGAGTTTTACACTGATGCAATCACCCCCCAGGTTTACATGCACAATCTCACACGTGTATGTGTATTTCGTTTCATGAAATTTTATCACATGTGTACATTCATGTGATCTATTTAGATGTCTTTTTAAACTAAATTTTATAGCAGAGAAATTTTTGCCAGGGAGTCAGTGAAGTTAGACCTTAAGTGGAAGGGAAATGATAGAAATCAGGGAATCTGGAATGTGAGTAAACACAAAAATCAAAGTTAGGCTATGCAACAGAACGAATTGATGGAGGTTCGAACAAAACAAGGTAAAATCTGCCTAAAGTTGCATAGCTAAAGAGCTGGTAAGGGTCCTACGAAGGAATCAGGTGAAAAGCAGAAAATAAAGAAGAGCAGGAACTGGAAAATCTGCTAAAATAAAAATGGCAGGACAAATAGAAATAAAATCCAGATGTTGGTCAATCTGGTAAAAATATCCAGAGAAAGATTTAAGGCAACAAAAGATGGAGATAGATAGTTAGGTAGATGGATGGATAGAGAGAGAGACGTAAGTATATATGTTTTTACTTTTATCTTCCAAGGTTACCATCTTCTTTGTCCCTAATAGTCCTATTAACTTCACACCATATTCGTACTCATTTTACAGACATGGTTGGAAAAACAATTGGGTTTATTGAAACAATTAAGCATAATGTTCTATGAACTATGCAAAATATGAGATGGGTATTTTAAAAAGATATTCTTTCACACATATGCATGCCCACATTCACAAAGTTGGAACTGACATCAACTCTTTCCAGTGGAGAAATAAATGCATCAGAGCAACGTCCTAAAATTATTAACAAATCTTATTAATGTTTCTTTATTTTTACATGCCTGAGAGGTAATAAGACAACTACTATTACCCATAAAAAGGCTCTAAGAACTGGAGAAATGTGTTTATGAAAAAAACTCAAAAATATAACTGTTTCTATACTAAATTTGAATCTAAATAATAGTGATGTCTCCTGAAATCTTAGCAGAAGTAAACGTTTATTCCTTTGGTCTGTATTTTTCTTCTTCATGAAACTGCAGATTTCACTCTCAAATTTTGCTTATATTGTGAATCGCTTAAGTGAAAAGCCTGAAGCAATGCCATTCCCTAGAGTTTTAGCAATGTTCAGACATTCTGACTTCTTAATCAATTTTCCTTACTTGCCGTAAAAGAGTATTTGATATCCTTTCCTGGGCAATCTGTTGGCATTCTGCCCACCCACCAGTCATCCTCCAAAGGTAACAAATGTAAAGAATTTATTATGCATTTTACCAGTTTCTGCATTATTTTCTTCAACTAATATTTCTTCCCTTTTTTTAATAGTCCTATCATTTCCATACTTCTGATGTCCAACTGTATTTATAATTAACTACTCACATTCCTGAGAGATTAGGCATGCAAATTCTTTGGAAACTAGTACACAGTGCTCTCTTTATATTCTTAATTGAGCTATAAAAAAAGAATTCTTACAAAAATAAGATTTGGCCCTGGTTTTGGAAGAAGCTAAGAGAGACAAAATTGCATTCAAAGAGCAGGTCCACCAAGAAAAATACTCTATGAGGACCTTGATAGCTGTGGCTCTCCGGATTCTACACACAGAGAAACAGCACCTGCGTGTGTATAACACTAACAAATGAGAAGGGGGGAAAGTTGACACTAAAATACGAAGCCACCCAGACAATATAGGAAAATGCAACATAAATCAGTTTATAAATTGATTTGGAAACTATACTGGACTCCTGATATAATTAAGCATCCCTATGTTTCAAGACACCTGAACTTGGGATAAAATTACTTCAGTACATTAAACACTAAACCATTCTGGTTAAGCAGGAAAGCAGGTGATGTGATCTCCTATACTATTTCCTAGCAGTCACTAAACTCAGGAAACAAAGATTAGAAACAATTTTAAATGTCATCCACTAGCCTGGAAAAGCAGTAAGAATGCTTGACAAAGCTCAGAGCAGTAGAGAAGGGAAAAGAAGACATCAGCACCCTGATCCTATTGTCTAAGATCTAATCCACAAGAAGACATTAACTCCAAAGACTAGCCCAGAATCACTCATGGAAGTCTAACTTCAGTAAATGTAAAGCCACTCTTTAGCAAAAAAAAAGAAAAGAAAGAAAGAAAGAAATGCTTCCACCACCCTGGGTCCCAGTACCCATGGAATCCAGTGGAGCTGAAGTTGTAGCTGGTCACCAGACTACTGCAGATGAGGCAGAGGGGAGCATCAACAGGCTCAAGAGGCAAATTTTGTACCCCCCACCCAATTTTTTAATATCAGAAAGAAGCTCTAAATAAGTAAATTTAAAATATTCTATGAAATAAAGGAATAGAAATAATGTTTCTCCACAATAATAGGATAAAGTGAAAAAGGACTAGTTAGAAACATTACAACGGGATATAAAGGAAAGAAAAATACATTCCATGAGAGATGGGTCCCCAAGACCCCCTCAGGCTTGATGACTCACTTGAAGGACTTAGAGGACAGAAAAGCTATTATACTTATGGTTATAGGTTATTACAGCAAAGGAAGACAGATTAACATCATCAAGAGAAAAGGCACACAGGATAAAGTCCAGGTGACACCAGGAACATGCTTTTAGGTGTCTTGTTCCAATAGAATAATACAAACATAATAATGACTTTACCTCTTTCATGTTTACATGGATGGAGCTAGAACATATTCTTCTTAGTAAAGTATCTCAAGAATGGAAGAAAAAGTATCCAATGTACTCAGCCCTACTATGAAACTTACTTATGGCTTTCATATGAAAGCTATAACCCAGGTATAACCTAAGAATATGGGGAAGAGTGAGAGGGAGGGGAGGGAGGGAGGGTGATTGGTGGGATTACACCTGCGGTGCATCTTACAAGGGTACATGTGAAACTTAGTAAATGTAGAATATAAATGTCTTAACACAATAACTAAGAAAATGCCAGGAAGGCTATGTTAACCAGTGTGCTGAAAATGTGTCAAATGGTCTATAAAACCAGTGTATGGTACCCCATGATCACATTACTGTACACCCCTATGATTTAATAAAAAAAAAAAAAGAATAATACAAACACACTCACAAGCACAATTTTGCCAACAGCAATATGTTGATATGATATACATATCAACATGTCGATCAAGAAAGCAAGCTCACTTGAGTCTTGCCTTTTATCAGGAGTTGGTCATGTGCTCATGCAGACACCTCCAGCTTTGCAGAGCAAGAATTGGGGCTCAGAGCAAAGCACAGTATTAGCATAAACTATCTGACCAAAGGAGTTCTGTGTGACTCATGTCTCAAAGACACAAAAACACCCCAAACAGGCAGAATATTCCAAAGACTCAGAGCTTGCTTACCAGGAGCTGTCCAAAGACAAGTTCTGAAGAGAGGCCCTTTTGGAAGGTACAGAGTTTGAGCAACTTACAAAGTTAACCCTTTCCTGCACACATTTATAAAATTAATAGGAAAAATACAAGTGAGTGAACATAAGAATAAAGACAAACAAAATATAGATGAGTAAATTGGAAGACTAATCCAAGGACATTTCCCAGAATTCAGTACAAATTGACAAAGATAAATGTAGAGGCATGAAGGATGAAATAGGAAGATCCAATGGTTCAACAGGAAAAGTGAAAGAAGGAAATAGAATTAGAGAAAGGCTTCCATTGCTCAAAGAGATATGAAGATTAAGAATCTTAGAATGAAGGAGCACATCAAGTCGTCAGCAGGATAAAAACAACAGATCCTTGCTTAGACCCACTAAATACCCCTACAGAATATCAAATAAAAATCTTTAAATTTACCAAAAACAAGAGACTCATTATCCAAGGAAGCAAGACAATTAGACAACACATTTTGCATCAGTAAATGTCAACTAAGAATAGCATTTCAGAGAAGGGGATTTTTTTCTCCTCAAATTATATTATGTTATTGTCTTTGGCATTCATGATTGGTTGCCTTTAAGAGTTTCTCAGTCTCAGAAATTTATTTATACAATATCTGACTCAGATTCCTCATTTATAAAATGAAAGCTATGCTTTTTACTTTATAAAATAAAATACAGACTTTTTAAAATATACATAGATGAAGAGTTTATTATTTTGTAGGCAAAAAGGTGTTTTAAGAAGGATTGAAACCAGAAGGAAAAAGTAGAATGCAAGAAATAAAGCCACTGTGAGCTTGCTGTTAGAAATAAAGAAGTATTGGCTATAAAATGCATTAATGATGAAGTGAGGAAGCAATGTTGGAATGAAAACAAGTTGGAATTAAAATACCAGACAACAGTTGCATGGGATAAAGTAGAGTTAAGTTGTTCTGAGAGCTTTATATTGTATGAGTATTATACATGTATAGGAGGGGAGAAAAGATACTGAACAACTTCAAATATATCTTTTAGTTGAATATACATATTAAAATTCAAAATATACTATTATTTAAAATGTTATATTCAATGAATAACCTTCAGATCAGTGGCAAATAAGTAAAGAGAGTCAGGATAAAGAAAATTCTTTGGTGAAAAAGAAAGCAAGAAGAGGAAAAAAATATGAAGTAAGAACAAAGGAGAAAGGGGAGAAGTACCGTACAAACCTGTGGTTCAATAATGTATTAAAAATACAAATTAAGTCACAATAAAGTTGCAAATATGGCAGCATTTACAAATAATAGTAATGTACTAAGTCTATTTTAAAAGATAGAACACCATCAAAACTACCCTGAGATACCATCTAACCCCAGTGAGAATGGCCCACATCACAAAATCTCAAAACTGCAGATGCTGGCGTGGACGTGGAGAGAAGGGAACACTTTTACACTGCTGGTGGGACTGCAAACTAGCACAACCTTTCTGGAAGGAAGTATGGAGAACCCTCAAAGAACTTAAATTAGACCTCCCATTTGATCCTGCAATCCAATTACTGGGCATCTACACAGAAGGAAAAAAATAATTTTACTATAAGGACACTTGCACTAAACTGTTTATCGCATCTCAATTTATAATTTCCAAAATGTGGAAACAACCTAAATGCCCACCAACCCAGGAATGGATTAACAAGCTGTGGTATATATGTATGTGGAATTCTATTCAACCACTAAAAAAAGATGGAGACTTTACATCTTTTGTATTAACCTGGATGGAAGTGGAACACATTCTTTTTAGTAAAGCATCACAAGAATGGAGAAGCAGGAATTGTATGTACTCAATTCTGATATGAGGTCAAATAATGACCTAGTACATGGTGGGGGAAAGGTAGAGCAGTGAGAGGGAAGAATGGAGGGGAGTAAGGGGTCATGGTATGTGACACAACTTTTGGGGGTTGGACACAATTATAAGAGGGACTTTCCCTAACAAATGCAATCAGTGTAACTTGTTTGTACCCTCAATGAATCCCCAACAATAAAAAAAAGATAGAACACCATACTGATTACAAATAGGATATTTCTAATCAAGTGTATTATACACAGAGACAGTAAAAAAAAAAATAAGAAAATCAAATGAGGAAGAAAACAATATTAAAAACTGGAGTAGAGACATAAAATCCAGTTATACACTTCTTACAAGTAAGGGTCACTTGTCCTATTGTTCTAAGATCATTCTGGATTTTACTGATTATTCTAGCCTAATTATCAACAGCATCCCTGTACTCTAAGAGTCCTGGTTTTGATGACAAATGACACACTAAAAGAAGCAAGGTGCAAGGAAGTTGAAAACAAATGGATGAAAAAACACATTGAGCAAATATTTACCAAAAGAATTCTTGTCCAGATACATTGATAACAATATGGAATTTAAGATAAAAAATCATTAGTAAAGATACAGGGGCATTTTCTATAGCTACAAGGAACAATCTGCCAAGGAGATTTATCAATCATTAGCTTGTAAACCTTCTACAACTAAGTCCTGAAACATTTAAAACAAAAACTGACAGAAGTACAAGTGCAATGTATGAACTCATAATAAGAGTGGGAGATTTTAATATTCTTCTATGAGACACTGGTAGACAAATAAAAAAATAGTAAAAACAGAGAAAATTTGAACAACATACATCATCTTGATTTTTATAGAAAATACACATTGTTATCAGGTACACATGGAACTTTTACAGAAGTCACCCACAAACTAGGCCAAAAAGTCTATGTTTCCCAATCTTACTACTTTGAAGCTACCTGTGGCTTCATTGACTAGCTTGGCCCATTCCAAGCCCTACCTGGCTGTTCTGAGAACTGAATACGTCAACAACTGACATACCAGTAATGTGTTCATAGTTGGGAAGCAGTATTTAACAGTCTCAAACAATCAGTACTAGAAGGTTAATTTTCTCTGCCTGGTATACAATTAGAGAACAACAATGCAAAAATAGGAGGCCTGTCATTTTGAGTCTGGATATAAAACCTAAAAACCATGTGTTATGCTTAATTTTGTGTGTCATGTTACTGGGATTAAGAGATGCTCAGATAGCTAGTAGAATGCTATTTCTAAGTGTGTCTGTGAAGGTATTTCCAAAAGAGACAAACTTTTGAATCAGTAGACTGAGTAAAGCTGCCCCTCACCAAAGTGGTGAGCAACAGCATCTAGTCTGCTGAGGGCCTGGGTGCAGAACTTGCTTCCTCTTCTGCATCTGGGATGTCCATCTTCTCTGCCCTTGGACATCAGTGGTCTAGTTCTGGGGCAACTGGACTCCAAGACTTAAACCAGAGTCCTACACTCCAATTCTGAAATAACTGGACTCCAGGACCTCAACTAGCATCCCATACTCCAACCCCAAACCCAATGCCAGTTCCCAACCTTTAACCTCAGGCTAAGAGTTACACCGTTTTGGCTCCTCTGGGTCACAAGTATTCTCCTTTTTTGTAGACAACTTCTCATCCTCTAGCTGAGTGAGCCAATTCCATAATATATTTCCTCTTGAATATGTGTATAACTTCTGTTGGCTCTGCTTCTCTGGAGAACACTGACTAAGACCTTATATTTCTAAAAAAAATTGCATTGAAGAGAAAACTGCAATGGAAATTATAAAATATTTAAACTGAGAGACAGCAGAAATATTATACTGTATTAAAAGTTGTGTGATGTCCCTAATGGGGCAAATGGAAAGAATTTTATTGACTTGAGCATATTTTTAAATATGGAATTTAAAATAGATAAATAAGTTGTACATAAAGAGGCACAAAAAAAAAAAAGAAAAAGGTAGAGACTAATAATATAAAAAAGGCTAAACAGGGCAGCACCTGTTGCTCAGTGGGTAGGGCACCAGCCACATATACCAAGAGTGGCAGGTTCAAACCCTGCAGTGGCCAAACTGCAACAAAAAAAATAGCTAGGCAGGTGCCTGTAGTCCCAGCTATTTGGGAGGCTGAGGCAAGAGAGTCGCCTAAGCCCAAAATCTGGAGGTTGCTGTGAGCTGTGATGCCACAGTACTCCACCAAGGGTGACAAAGTGAGACTCTGTCTCAATGAAAAAACAAAACCTGAAACAAATATGACAATTTTTTTTTACTTTTTAAGTTGCAGGTGATGGCTCTGTTTGAAGCTCCTTCTGTAGGATTCAATTGCTTCTCCATGGGGGCTTTTCTGGTGAGGAACATCAGACATCTGGGATCTGGTGTGATTTGGGTAAGGTAAGGATGGTGATTTGGGCTAAACCAACCGTAGAATCTTCTGCAACAATGGTACTCAATCCTATTAGACCCCAAACTCTACCATCTTCAAACATAATTGTATAATAGACTATCCTAAATTAAAACTGCGAAATAACATATCCTTCCTTTTTTATATTTTTTTAATTTATTGTATTTATTTATTTATTTATTTTTTGCAGTTTTTGGCTGGGGCTGGGTTTGAACCTCTCACCTCTGGCATATGGGGCCAGCGCCCTACTCCTTTGAGCCATAGGCACCGCTCATCCTTCCTTTTTTTTAAAAAAAAAAAAAAAAAAAACAAGCATTTAATGTCCTAACTGTAAGCTGAAGAAATAAAAGTAACTTTAAAAATATATGTATATTTAAATACGCAAATGTTTGGTCATTTTTATAATTGAAGATGTGATGAAATTTCACTTGCTTAAATCAATGGAGTGACAGAACAGATAGGTACAAATGCAGATCAATAACACAGGTGTCTTGTATGATACAGTCTAATACTGTGAGTGGTGTCATTTAGCCTATCTTGGTGACGACCTCAACAGAGTTTTGCACAATCTTCTCTTGACTTATACAGCATTAGCATTCTTTAGGAATTGGACACATATGATAAATTTTTATTTGTAAGCTTCTACGAGTGGTTCTCAAATGTCAGAGGGCTGGATAAAACACAGATTTCTGGGTCTCACTTATAAGTTTTGATTCAGTAATTATGGAGTGAAGCCCCAAAATCTGCATTTAAAACAACTTTTCAGATAACACTGATGCTAGTGGACTGAAGGGCCACACTTAGGAATCAATACATACAAAATTTTAAATACACTTTTCACATATACACAGGCTTTATCAATCACTGGAAAGACATGGTAATCATCTTGGTTTTGCAGGACTGCTCCATTGTTGCAGGAGGTCTGGCACCTCTGGCGCTCACTTTCCAAATGCCAGAGTAGTTGGCTTTCTTACATGGTAGGTCAGTGTTTCAACAGGGGTATTCTAAGAGTGAGAACATGGAAGCTATTAGTCTCTTATGTCCTGAATGGGAACTGGCACTCTTAGAGTCAAACATGCTGGCTTCCAGCTGCCCTATGCTGATCACTTTGGAGGTGTGTCAGGGCTGAGTAAGGCCCAGTTTCTGAGAATCAATGGCTTCCCCAATGAGTACTAGGGCTGGGGCTATGAGGATGACGACCAGTGTGCTTTGGTGTGCCCCCTGCTGAGGAGCAGCCCTGGGAGGGGCCCAGAGGAGGTGCTGGGTCACTTGGGGTTGGCCTTGACATGGAGGACAACTGGGGCTTGGAGCAGTCCTTCTGGTTCCCGCGTCCTGTCTCAAGAGAAGAGGCAGTAGCCCTAGGGCTGCTTCTTGTTTGTACATTGCAAACAAGAAGCTTGTGTGGGTGCTTTAGTAAAAAACGTGAATGTAGCCAATAAATACATAAAGTCAAAGATGCTGGCAAAATTCAAAAGAAGTAGATCCCACCTCTTCAGAAATAGCACAAAATAAATTGCGGCCATCTTTAATCTACCACAATCTACTCTCTCACTCTAAATATTTGCATTTTACTCACAGACAACATTAATTATGTACCTCCTAAAATCCTACCTCTCATAGTCTAAAATCTTGTGACCTCTATCAGATCCAAGTGCAGATGAAGCTACTTAGATGCAGTTTCCTGTGCATAGTTCACAAATACCATTCCTCTGTGTGAACATCTGCCCCTACATATGTTGTCTCTAGTGGGGCAGAGATAATTTTAATGGATACTACCATTCAAAAGGGGAGAATGGGAGGCACACAACAGTTTCCACTGATTCATTGCAATTCTGAAATCCATTGAACATATATATTGCCACTTTACTATCGACTGAATTATGTCCTCCCAAAATTCATTGGTTGAAATCCCAACCCCCAATGTGATGGGTTTTTAGAGATGATTAGGTCATGAGGGCAAACCCCTCATGATGAAATTGGTGCCCTTTTAAGAACAGACATCTTCTATATTCTTTAGTAGTAAGGACATAACAAGAAGAAAGCCACCTGCAAGCCTGGAAAAGTGCCCAGCTAAATTGGCCAGCACCTTGACCTTGAACTTCCTAAACTCAAGACTGTGAGAAATAAATTTATGTTGTTTAAGCTACCCAGACTATAGCCTTTTCTTACAGCAATTTGAGCTGAGTAACTCAAATTCCTTGAATAGGTACCTGCTTTCAGGTAAAGATTTTCTGGAGCTTTTGGCTTCACACTCTGGTCTCTGGGCTCCATGCTCTTAGTCATCCTCTCTTTTCCATTAAAAAAAAAAAAAAAAATCCATGTTCTCAGCTGAGGTTGAGTCGAAAGACTCCTTTCCATTTTGCATTATTCTATTTCTTCAGTCTAAGCTGGTATAAGTTCTTTAATAATAATAATAAAGTGTAGGTTTCTTACATATCAATTTATAATCAAGTCCAATTAACAAAAGTCACACTTGCATTTCTTCTAAGTTCTTCTATACCTATGCCTAAGAATTCACTGTGGTAGAATGTCTTATCACTCTTAAACATACTAAGTTGAGAGGATCAAAGAAGCATGTCCATAAAATATGTCAAAGATATATGAGGTCCTGGCTTAAATCTTTCTGAGCCCTTAACAAAGGTTCTTGCAGCCACCTAAGTCCTGGATTAGCTCAGTGTCTTAAAGCAATTTTTTATTCTGATATTATTTTTCTGAGAGAGACTAAGATGAGAAACACCTTTTTGTTAAACTAGCAAATCCTAAGTCCTTTATATTTTCTCCAAATTCTCCATAAAATTTTAACAGTTCTATTTAGCTCATATGTCTCTTTTTTCCTATCTAATTATATGCAACTAAAAGAAACAATAGGCTTTTCTGGATCCTACTGAAATACTTTATGTGATCCACCAGTCTATTAGATACATTTTCTGTTTGGCACCTGACCTGCAGGCAACAACTTCCTGGCACTCCATAGTGACAGCTATTTTCCCCCAGCGTCCAATAACATTTTCTTCTTCACTGTCCTCTAAGCCTTCATCAACAGTCTCCCAAAGTCCCTCCCATTTTAACTAGTAAGCTCTGTAAGGCCTTCCCAGCCTGGATTCACTGCTATGTCCTAACTCTAATGTTACAGATTTTAGGCTTTAATTGCAGTATCTCCAGGTTTCAAGTACCAAATTCTGGGGAGTTATTTTGCGCTGGGTGACAGACGACCCCCAATGTTAGTCCAGCTTCAGTCACACACCTGGAACCTTGGCAAGGACGTGAGAAACCAAGCTCGTTTGAGCCTCTCATCTCCATCCCCTCCCAGGGTCGTCCCACATCTGCCTGTGAAGGACAGTCAGACTCCCCATATGATGAGTCAGGGTTCCCCAACTGAGCACTCAGCTCGGAGACAGAGAAAGGAATGGGAGGGAGTGAGGCCTCCTGAGGCCCGGCCCGACACTGACGCACGTCTCTCCCATCAGCACATACACATCTCCCCAGATTCAAGGGCAGAGATAAGGAAAGAGTAGCCACGTGACACACCTCTGACCCCACGACAAACAAAAATGCTTTGCCAATTTCTAAAAAAAAAAAAGAAAGAAAAGAAAAAGCCTCCCAGGGCAAGGAACATACCCTGGGAAACTACTGTTTATAAAATTTTAAAAAAATTTTTGGCTTGGTGCCTGTAGTTCAGTGGTTAGGGCGCCAGCCACATGCACCAAGGCTGGTGGGTTCAAACCCGGCCCAGGCCTGCTAAACAACAATGACAACTGCAACAAAAAATAGCCGGGTGTTGTGCCGGGCGCCTGTAGTCCCAGCTACTCGGGAGGCTGAGGCAAGAGAATTGCTTAAGCCCAAGAGCTTGAGGTTGTGACACCACAGCACTCTACCGAGGGCAACATAATAAGACTTAAAGAAAAAGTCTTTTTAGCTTGACTTTAAAAGAATTACCCTGTTTCCCCGAAAATAAGACATCCTCCGAAAGTAAGACCTACTTACAGGAAAGATAAGACGTCCCCTGAAAATAAGACCTAGCGCATCTTTGGGAGCAAAACTTAATATAAGACACTGTCTTATTTTCGGGGAAACAGGTTACCATTCCCTTTCACTGAGGGACCTAGTATCTCTAGGGAAGTGCCACTTTCACCATCAGTCCCAGGCTCATGCTGAGGATACTTCTGTAGGCCTAGAAAGGACTTTACAAAACTAACAAGACTCTTCTCCTCAGGATTAACTTGTATTGCTCTTGAGGTGTTATAAGGCAATCAATAACGTAGCTTCTACTTTGCCTAAAAAAATACATGCCTGGCTCTTCTCAAGGGAATTTCCAAAGTGAGTTTCCTGTTTATATGTCCAGGAATGTCCAGGCCTATAAATCTTTTTCTATTTCTCCTGGAAGAAATAGGATTGGGCTGCTCTGGGCCCTGGGTAGCCTACTACAAACTTCCTTATAGAACCTTTGCTCTTCTGCTCATCTGGAGTCATCTGAGCAATGTGAGGATTAGAGACAGTCATTGGTGTCTCTGGGATCAAACAAAGAGGCACTGAAGTCCTAAGCTACTGGGGAGCTGGATCTAAGGCCGTTGCCCAGGAGAGAGGATGAGAGGCCATCTGAGCATGCTGTTGCAAAATGAAAAGCAAACAAACAAAAATGCCAATGAAGTCCTTTTGGAATGTCTGCTTGCAATCTTTCAAAACTTCTGCTTTAATACAGACCTTCTAAACAATATTTCAGTCATGTTAACTTTTTCTGGTACTAAATATGACCACAGGCATTCGTATAAAGCCAGAAAATGTTGGTCTCCCCAGTGTGGTGCCCTGTGACTGAATCCCTACCTTCCCTTAGCTACAGGCTGGAAGAAGTTTCTAAGTCCCTTGCCTTCCTGAAGGTGCACAAGCTCTTTCAATCTGGGGGTTGCCCCTTCCCCACTGCTTAGAATTTCTTTACTTTGTTATTTCCAGTGAGCCATGCTTGGTATTGAGATCTGCTGCCCTTTGGGGACTGAAGTCACTAAATCCAATCCTATCCCCTTGCCTGGATTTTGCAAAGATTGGATTGCCCGGATTTTTCCACTCCAGTTACACATGGATTATTTTTGGGAATGGTAAGTACTGAAGAAATATTTCAAAGTTACTTCCTAATCCAGGATTCTATGCCTTTTTTTGTAGGTTTGTTTCTTCTTTTTTAAGACTTACTAATTCCATATTTGTGCCCCAGTCAATGTGTTTCAAGCCATCTCAAACCTAGGAGGCCCCTCTGTGATCCTGATTCAAGGAACTGAGAAATACAGAAATAATCCAGAATATTGATATTCTGTGCTCTTTTGCACTGGGGCTTCTTTTTAACACCCTGAAGAATTTAACATCATCATGTATGATCATGTGTGTGGTCCCCTATGAAAAAAGAGGAAAACAGGTAGTAATTTTAAAACAGAAGTGTAAAGAAGTTGCCCATTTGCTCTTCTAACAAAGAAGTCTTTGTTTTTCTTCCATAAACCCTTAATCGTGCTCTAAGCTCTCCCAAGCATGAGGTTATCATTCAGTAATACAAACTATGATAGCTAATGTCCTCAAATTTGTTTGGCTCTTGTTAACTAGCCAGTAGACTAACTGCATTAAATTATCTCTACATTTTTGGTAATAGAGCATATTTTTTTTTAAAAGCCATGTCCAGACGAGGTATTTTCCAGAAAGTCACGAACTGTAATTGTAATACAATGCATGGGAATTTTATCCATGCCAATTGGAGTTTGGAAGAAAACAGTATAGAGTTACTCGTCTCTTTGTGCGGGTCATGTTACAATGCTTCTCAGAGACTAATCCAATATTCAGTGTGTGTTGTACGGTAACATCTATAGTGAGAAAGGGGAAAGAAAAGCTGAGCTGGTCAACTGCAATGTCCTCTTTCAAGAGGTCAGCCAATAGGAACTATAACAGCTAATGTCCTCGACAGTGGGAATGCAGTCAAGACGTTTTTCCCTTCTTTCCCAGGAGAAAAAAATAAATATAAAGGCAGTCGTTTTGAAATCCAGAAAAATCACAGCTGGAAACCCAAAATAAACCACCCTCAACCCCCCAGATTCTATCATTTGATGTATTATCTCCTTGAGAATCTAACTAAAGTAGGACGTTCACTTTGCATAGTTTCATTCTGGAGGACCCTATTTAGAGGTAACCTGCTATGTGGATTAAAATCATTGTCTATAAAGTTTAATGTTACTTATAACCATTTAATACTAGAAACGATTCCTATCCCATTAGACTATCTTTCAGCACCCTGACTTTCATCATCCTCTTCACCCCGGCAAGAAACCCCTTGTACAGTAGAACCTGGATGCTTCCCTGAATCATAGACTTCACCTCCTTTAAAGGGTCCACACAGCACTCAGCCTCTCGCCTGATGAATTAGGCAGGAAATGTAGGATTCTTCAAAACCGCCGCACAATCCCCCAGCTTCCCTCCTCAAGCTGAATCTCCTACCTTTGTCTCCTTGCTTCTGTTTGGAAACGAGCAAACAAAAGACGGACGTGTCTGGCCTTTTTATTACTATTGGCATCCTAACAACTGATTGTGCAATGAATTCCCGTAGATCTAGGTCACACATCGAGTCAAGTGGAGTGGATCTCATGGTACGACAGACAAAGTAAAGAGCAAACTTGTGGAACCAAACCCATCTCCACTGTCCATCCTGCACCCGTTCTGAGCAACACCTGAAAAAAAAGTCCTTTTTAACATATTCCTAGAAATTCTACCAATTAGATATTAACATAGGTTAAAAAAAAAACCTTCCTTTTCTAAATTATTGACAGAAGCTGATAGACAATATTAGAAATCTATTTGAATGAAGCATTCTCCCTGCAATAGTGTTATGAAAGCATGTGGCCCTTCTCTTGTACCAGGTACTGTTCTGAGTACTCCACACACGTAGACTCGTTTGAACCTCACCACATCGTCATGAAGTTGGTGTGATTATTTGTTCATATTATGCTATAGATGGGGGACTGAAGTACATAAAGAGGGTAAGTAACTTGCCCAAGTTTACAAAGACAATAAACAACACAGGTTGGTTTTGATTTCAAGAAGTCTATTTTCCATATCTTTTTTTTTGTATTAAATCATAGCTGTGTACATTAATGTGATCATGGGGCACCATACCCTGGTTTCATAGACCGTTTGACACATTTTCATTACACTGGTTAACATAGCCTTCTGGGCATTTTCTTAGTTACTGTGCTAAGACATTTACATTCCACATTTACTAAGTTTCACATGTACCCTTGTAAGATGCTCCGCAGGTGTAAT
The DNA here is from genome assembly GCF_027406575.1 of Nycticebus coucang. Taxonomy (NCBI): domain Eukaryota; kingdom Metazoa; phylum Chordata; class Mammalia; order Primates; family Lorisidae; genus Nycticebus; species Nycticebus coucang. The sequence continues at coordinate 155,177,302 of NC_069780.1, read as the reverse complement.
CCCACCAATCTCCCTCTGTGTGCTCCACATCTGGCCACCAGAGGTCAGCTTCCCTGAAGGAAACAAGATGTGACCGAGGTGGGGTGTTTTCCCAAGGGAAGCAGAGGAGTCCTGGGGAATCCCATGGCATCAGGTTCTGCACATAAAGAGAACACCGGCAGCAAGTGAACCAACCTTTGATTCAGAAAATTCTTCAGACTCTGCTGAGGCTTGTTTTTACTTGGGAAGATGGATAAAACATTCCTGGGTGTACTACAGATCTAAAAACGTGAAGTAGTAACCATGTTGTAGAGAACCAGAGCTGTAGGTATGTCATTATTCTGGTGTTCATCATGTTAATGCTCCAAACATTTATTAAAAGTCTATTATACATAGCGTTATTAAGCATCTGTTACGCATAAGACACTAGACTAACGAATGGGGGATAAGAAGACAAATGTTGTTTGTTTGGAGGCTGGAATGAATAAGCCTTATTATTAGATTCAACTTGTACAGCAGTGTTCCTTGAACTTTGCCACATATTATAAACACCTGGAAAATTCCAACGAAAAATTCCAATGGAAAAAATTCCAATGACCCCAGTCTAGTAAACACAGACTCTCTGAGGTAGAACCCAGGCAGGAGGATTTTTTTAAAGCTCCCCAGGGTTTCCAGTGTGAAGGAAAGGTTGGAAAGGCTGAGAACCACTGTTTGGCATCCTCACTGTGTCACGGACACAGACCCTCAGGAGAAGAATCACTTTGGCCTCCGCAGATTCTTTTCTTTTTCTTTCCTAAACAGATAGATGACAGGCTGTCGTTTCCTTATTGTATTTTATTTAGACCATTTAGACTGCTTTTTTTCTGGAGCGTTATGTAACTTTTAAAGTTGGAAGTTTAATGTCACTTATAACAATTTAAGATAAACAATTCCTATCCTATTATGCTGTCTTTCAGCTACCTGACTTTTATCGTCCTCTTCACCCTGGCAAGTAACCCTTTGTAAAGTCGAACCTGGATGCTTTCCTGAATTACAGATTTCACTCTTGACACCTATGACACAAAGGAGGCAGGTGAGATTCTTCCTCCTTTAATAGGACTCCAATTCTCATCCTCTCGCCTGATGTATTGGGAACGAAATGTAGGATTCTTCAAAACTGTTGCACAATCAACCAACTTCCCTCCACGAGCTGCACCTACTACCTTGGTTGCGTGTCTCTGGAGCATTTATTTGCTTCTAATTCAAAACTAGCAGCAGGAGAGTGGTTGGGAGTAGAGTGGTCACGGCTAATGGCTTAACATTTTGAGCTCTGGAAGATGTGAAGCAGCGTGGTGTAGAGGCCTGGTCTCTACAGATAAACACATCACGGCTCCCTTCTCAGCTCATCTGCTCCATTATCACCTCAGGGGACCATTTCACTCTCAGTCTTGTTTTCCTGTTTGTAAAATGGGGATAACCAGCCTTGCTCATGAGAACTAAACTAAGTGGCCTATGTCAAGTTCCTGGTCCAGAGTAGATGCTCCTTGAATGGCACCTTCTGCTCTACTCCAATTATCTTGCTGATTATAATAAACGCTGACCTTTCCCGGGACCTTCTTTGCCAGATTCTTGTTTTAATCACCCTGTCGTGGGATGGAGCTGAGGAACTCTTCTCCCCATTCAGACAAAAGTCTTTGAAACCCTCCATTTCCTTTAGCAGCAGTTTCCCACACTGGACTGCTGAAGTCACATCTTGGCATCATCCTAACGGTTTTCAATTCTTCAGATTCTTTGGTCTCTTTCACTTTTTTTCTCCCATATTCTCAGACTTCCTCTTTAAAAGTCGTCTTTGCTTTCAAGATCCTTCCATAGAGTTCCTTCCTGTTAGCCTGGCCAGCCGGTGCTCTCAGAGACATCAATGGACACTCTGAAACTTTTTTTATTCCAGCTTTTTACTTCAGCTTTTACTTTTAAGATTAAGGCTGTAAACCCAATGAATATTTCATGTGGCACACTTCTCAGCCCTCCTTTGCTGAGGTAGATGGAATAACTAGCTGAAAAGCTATCATAAAATAAACCCAGTCAAGATAACGAGACAGAACGTATTACAAGACTCAAATTTATCGCTGCATGATGAGGAACAATGTTCTCAGAGAGGATTTGCAGCTTCCTTTTTCTGTTTTACCTTCCTGACCCTCCTTTCTCAGAGCTGTCTGGCCTCACGCTCCACACCTGACTTCTGTCGGCTCCGTCTGAAAGGTCTGGGAGACCTTACTATCCCTGTTCTAATTCTTTGCTCTCACTTTTATCAATTGTAAAACAGAGCAAAAGCAACGATCCACTGGGTCCTTCTTAGATGTCTCCAAATCCTACAACCCTGGCCCATTTCATGCACCAGATATGCATCTTCTCCTTTCTCATTTTTTCCTCAATTCCAGCCTAATGATGGCTGGAAACCCCCCTCACGTGTAGCCTCCTTTCAATACACACGGGGAAATTATATGTGGGAAGTTTGACTTAACCTGGTGCCTTTCTCTTTTTCCCATCTACCCATTCACTAAAGAGACCTCAGGTGTAAATTTGTGATGTGCCAGAGTGACTGACATTTAGATGGCAATGAACTCATACTCCCTATTTTACAGTAAGTGACATCATCAGCCTGCCTAATGCTACTTGGCCCATCAATCTTGTTTCTAATTGAACCATCTTTTCCTGTTTTCTCAGAATTTTAATGTAGTTTTCAACCTCCCTCTGACCACTGGTGTCCTTTCATCCACCGTCGTTCCTATAAAACAAAGTTGCCATCATAGATCGTGAGGTAATATCTCCAATTCTCTGTGTCATAAACAAAGTCAATCTGAGTTTTACCTTGCAGGAAATTATTTTTAAAGAATATTTATCTCTTAACAATACTATCACTTCATAATTTGAAAGCCTTTTGAATTTTTCTCTGTTTTGTGGTCTTTTTCTCTTTCTCTGGAGGACTGGAGCGTGTAAGCTGTACACACAGCAGAAAAGCAGAGGATTTCTAGGTTCCTTTCTTCCTTTAAGGTAATGACCATGGCCCGTGAGTGGCTGCGAGTCTTTCTACTAGTGAGGAATTAGTTCTGCCAATATTGTTTAAACTTTTTATGATTATAAATGTTTACTAGTGTGCAATTTAAGTTACTCTTGGAAAATTTTTGATAATAATTAAAAAACAATCTCTAAAATGCAGATTGATTAACCTACCCATAATAATAATAATTCTCCCCAGAAGTTTTATAAAATGCATTTCTCCTAAAACACATCTAATAACCACCGTATCCATGTAGCACAAAAATTGTAGGCAGCAAAGGGAGCAGTAACAGATCTCTGAACAGGAAATTCCAAGGTGTCAAGGAAATGTTTTAGCTGGGAAGTCATAACACCAACATAGTTGAATACAGGGGAAATGACATCTATTTTACTTTATTTTAATCCCCAATATTATACATAATATTATCAGGCACAGAGCTGGACGCACAACGGAATCTCTAAAAAATATGTAGTACTATGTTTAATTTGGGCAATGATATTTCAGCCTAAAAGGATATTTATGAGAAGGTCAGCCATCTGGTTAGTTAAACTGTGATCTTAATATAGAATCATAGAATTGCTTACAAATAAAAAGACATTTGACCTCATCAAGTCCAGTCACTGAAAATTTTAAATAAAACAAGCAAGCCCTTTCTCCTTAAGAAATCATAGGAGACAAAAACAGAGTCTCCAGGGTTGAAGAATGGGTGGGAGACCACCGAGTCTCACGTCTGAGCCCACCCCCCACCTTCCTCTTCCACCCACCCCCACCTCCCCCACCTCCCTTTCCCACCCACCCCCACCTCCACACCCCGTCCTAGAGATACATTTGAAAATAAATGATCTAGTTCAATATGTTTATTTATAAGTGAAGGCACTAAAACCGGAACAGGCTGAGGCTGCATACCTCACCCAAGGACACAGAATCTCAGTAGTAGTACAATTGGTAAGTTTCCTTTTACACTCAATTCTGAATCAAGAGAATGTGGCTTACGGTCCTGAAGTTTCATCTCTAGGAACAGAGTATGAACTCTGTAACTTTAAAATCTGTTGCTACATTTACCTTAGTTGTTTGTGATTTCTTAAAATTTATCCCCCAAATTAAAGTTACTAAAAGTCTAGTTATATCTGGAGACTCATTTGATTTAAAAGTAATGAAACTGAATTTAATTTAAAATATTCTCAAATTCAATTTTTTTTTTACTAAATACCGTATTCATAAGTATCAATCTGGATTCATTTAGCATTAAAGAAATGAATAGAAAACATCATGTTAACATTATTATTATTATTGAAATATAATCATGTAAATAATTCTCAGTTCCATTGGGAGTAGTCTAAGTAGTGTTTTTAATGCCTGGACTTCCTTTTCTCATAGGCTTTACATATTTAAATAATTTAAACTAAATAAAAACAAATGTTTTTGTATAAGCATAAGAATTTAACTCAGTGTTTTCATTATAATAATGCCATTTTGTCTTTTATCTTTATTTCTACTGAACTGAATCATGATTTTATTAAAAAAAATTTAAATTACTTTAATATATTTTATTACTGTTATCAAAACTAAGCCCTAAATTGTACTTTGCATATATGATATTCATTACCTTAAATAACATTCAAGTACATATTAAACATATGGTACGTTCATTCACATTTTAAAGCTTTAGAATTTAGTTACTTTCCTCTTTCAAAATTCAGTATGTACAATTATGGGAGTATAAAGATAAAAACGAACATTACTGGTTATTCATATTTTAGAAGATAATCAATTTCAGATAAGCAACAATCTAGATTTGGCTTCTATTTATATTGAGATTTGATTAAAACTTACTATTTATTTTCTCCCAAGAAGTACACTAATGCTTTACTAAAATGTTATTCTTGTTGAGAAGAACTTGGTCTTAGTTTTCACTCTACTAACCCCCCTTGATAAATCATACTCCAGTAGTATCACAAAGTAAGTTGTCATATAAATTTTAAGGACAGCAACTTAATGATAAGATAGCTATGTTAAGATTCCTTTGTTGTCACAATCATTAGCAGAATTAGTAAAGAATAGCAGAAAATTTTAAACTGAGAGTCAGAGATTTTTTTCTCAAAGCAATTTGAAAATAAGTACCAAGAAATTTTGACTTCGAATGTACAAAAGCATATTATGTAACAAACACACGTGTACCTCCATAATATTCTGAAATTTTACAAAAGAGTTAGAATAAAAGCACTTTTAAAACTATTTTCTATGGTTCAATATGTCCCATGAAATTCACGTGTTGGAAACAGTTCCCAATGCAACAGTGTTGAGAGGTGGGGGCCTATAAAACGTGATTAGTATGTTTATCACGGGAGCGGGTGTGGGCTGGTTATCTCAAGAGCAGACTGTTTTTGAAAGTCAGTTCAGCTCCCTCCTGCTCTCCTGCCTTCCACTTTCTGCTGTGGGAGGTTGAAACAAGAATGTCCTTGTCAGATGCGGGCCCCTCAATCTTGGACTTCCCAGCCTCCAGAACTGTAAGAAATAATTTTGCTCTTTATGAAGAACAAAGCAAAAAAAGAAGCAAGGCTATTCATTTCCTTTCACATAACATTTTTCTCTTGAGATCCTACCTAGTCTTAAATACGAAAATGCTAATTAAATTAAAACTATTTAAGTGTATTTACACAAAGATGAGCATTGGAGCATTTTTGGAGACCTGTTTATCAATAGGTCTAGGTACAGTTTTTGCTTAGCCCTGAGTAACAGTTTTCAGTGTCCCGCCAACTGCAGAATGATTGAAACACACCAATCTATCCTCCTGCAGAAACCAGGGGTACCTCACCCTCTTGATACCACAAAGCCCAACAGCCATAGCTCCTGGCTTTTCATTCTACTCTTGAGCACAACCTTCACGGGGCCCTGCATGGTGTCGTGTCTTCCCACATTGAGCTGCAGTGCGTGGGGCTACCAAGCTGCTGCCAATCTCATCTGTCCAGGGTGAGCGTCACATGTTCAAAACTACCCAGGAGGGAATCCCCCTAGGGTGAGAATCCCCTTCTCACCAATGGGGTGAGTAGGAGGAGATTTAAAACAAAACAAACCAAAAAGTAGACACACAAAAAATCTGTCGTTACCTAGAAAAAGACGTTATAATAGATGGAAATGCAAGACCACAACTGCATACAAAATACAAACTTAAAAACTATTTTTAAAGAACTGGAAGGAAATAAACCATGCATTAATGGTGATTTCCTCTCCACTATTCTACATTTCCTTCTGTATCCTATCTTTTCCTTCTCTTCCACTTGTTTTATCGATTATCTAAAATTTAATATATAAGAACTTTTGAAACAAGATGTTCTTTTTGCCCAGCTATAAAACCTTAAACATTGGTTAAATTTGCTGTATTCTTCATCTTATTCTATGAGAAGGTGTATAACAGGACCTTTTAGAGTCATGGTGGGGTCCACTTCAGAGTATTATGGGAATTGCTTACAAATTCTAACAGGCTAGATAATGTAAGCCATTTTTATTGTTAATTATTATAGTAGCAAACAGAGTTTTCCATTAAAATTAGAACTGGCTGGTGGCACAGAGACAGTTTCCTGTCCTGTGGGCTCTGCCAGGTCTACAAAAATGTCCATAGTGAGATAAGCTGACATCAGCATTTCCCGCCCTTCCCCCAACTCCTTAGTGTCATCCTCCCACTGTCCGGGGTCAGACGAATCTATCTCAGACAAACTACAAAGAACCTCCCTCCCTGCTGTCGCCTTTTCATTCTTCCTACCTCTTCACTGCTTGACAAAATGTACTGAATTTTTTATCCAAGTCTCTCCAGTTCTTCTTTCCCGCTTTTCAAGCTAGCTATCAGAAAACGATCCAAGTTAGTTTCCGAATGGGTTAAAATGTGCCCAGGCTTATCCATCCTGGGCAAGATATGTGTGTTTTAATAATGCTTTTTGTGACCTTGGCCCAGAGTAGTAATTCAAATGGAAGTAATTTATTTTATACTACAATGATCATTATATAGTGTTCCCTGATTATCTAAAGACAGGGACTTACGGTGCCAAAGCTAATCAATGGGGCAGACAATTAAAGGTAGGAAGCGCCTTTACATTGCCTCTGCCCAGTGTAGGACAAAGTTCTGGAAGGAGAAAGTCGTGATGGAAGTGTGAAAGAAGGGATTTCACAACCTGTCTGAAACAGACTGTGAGGTAAACAGACTGTTTGGCGAATGTGGCCAAACTCCTAAAATTATTACCTTATGTTATATTTTCCAAGTCAATTTCAAATTACATATTGGGGAGGAGAGTTTAAAAAATACTTCTACGCATGTGAATTTAGTCATATACAAAATATACAATATTCTCGGCAGTACATGTAATTTATTTTCTTGTGTTCATTTTTACTTGTTATTCCTTCACCTTGATGGATGTCGGAAAGCTGCATTCTCCAGGTAAGTTGCAATTGCTTCAGAACATGAACATACACTGTGATTATATGCTACAGGGTCAATAGCTTAAGCACTGACCAGTCATTTCTAATGTTATCAGCAATATTCTTCTTCCTTTGTGCCCAGAACTCAGGGCACTGAGTTTTCTGCCACTATTGTTACCTGGCATTTGGAATGGGCTTAGGTTGTTTTTTTTTTAACTATTGATCATCAAAAGACTACATCAATGATAATTTTGAACATCTTAGGAGGCCTATTTTCATTTAAACTGTTTGATCTCATGTAATTAGAGCTTAATACTCTATTTAGAAAGGCCTCAACAACTATAGCTTCAGGCATTCAAAGATGTAAGCGATGCATCATACGGGACAGCTCAGCTCTGAAAAGCAAGGTTAACAATGACAAACCGTGGGCCAGAAGATGGTTGAAGTGATCATAAGATGCTGAGCAGAATTAAGTGAAGGAGTTGGGGAGGTTGGAAGTAACAACCACAAAAAACGTGCACCTGTTCTGAAGCAAGTTACCATCAAATAAACTGTTTCTTTCAATAAAATGAGAGAGGAGGGAACAACAGCCCATCAGGAACATACAAACTGTCTGATTTCTTTCTACTTTCCTCTCCCAAATGGGTATTTGCTTCTGTACAGAGTTTGCAAATTAATTCCTTTCTTTGTGCCTAAAAAAAAGGAAGAGTCTCTCTTTCCCACAAAATCCCCATCAATTATCATTTACATGAGTAGGCCAGTGGCTATTTTTAAGGATATTTTGGCAGAATTTCTTTTGTACAGTATTAAATAGTGCATCTATAAACCCCCAGAAGCAAATTGGGAAGGTAAGCAAATATTGTGTTCTTTGGCTTTAAAGGAGTTCCTGGGGTCAGAGCCCATGAGATGGCCTATGTGATCTGATTTATTGGGGGCCAGGCAGATCTCCTCATTTTCTGGTTCAAACATCTAACTCACCACTTAACCTTCCATGAGAAGGCTTCCTAGCGTCCCTAGAATTTGTATCATAAAGGTTTATTTGCAGATGCTTTGGGTAGAATGACCATAGGTGCCTTTGAATGGGACTTTCCCTATAAGATAGGAGCTCAGAAGAAAGGAAAGTGCCCAGTAAGGAAAAGCATGAAGACCTACAGGTGAACAAGATCAACTACTTCAGTTTCCTTTCACTGGTGTCTATCGATGCCTTTGATACGAGTTCAGAAATAAATTTTAAAGTCATACACACATTCTTGGCATTAATTCCACAATTTCTTGATCCCTAAAATCATATCAATTGATTCACTTCAACTCTAATTACAAATTTGCATTAGGAATCAGCTCCAGGTACACTTCTCAGTCAGTCACAAAGATCTGGACTCTTTGCTGAGCTGAGGAACCACAACTGACGTTACCACAGCCAGACGTCAGTCCACTGTTCAACTTGGACTCTTAGGTCCAATAAATCAATGAATAAATCTGAGCAATTCTTTCTGTTATTTTGTTATTTTATTTTTATTTATTTATTTATTGAGACAGGGCCTCATTCTGTAGCCCAGGTGAGAGTGCCATGGCATTAGCCTAGCTCACAGCAACCTCAAACTCCTGGGTTAAAGTGACCCTACTGCCTCAGCCTCCTGAGTAGCTGGGACTACAGATGCCTGCCACACAACTTGGCTAATTTTTTTTCTATTTTTAGACAGGGTCTAAGTCTTGTTCATACTGACCTCAAACTCTTGAGCTCAAGCAATCCTCCCACCTCAGCCTCCCAGAGCAGCTGGCCCAGCCCTGTTATGTTTTTACACCTGCAGCAGCACTGGGGTTTGGTACTGCTTTGCTAGGTATTTGTAGGTGCATGTAGCTCAGTATTTCTTGAGACAACTACTAGCAACATCTTGCTACATCAATACCACTTGTTACACAGTCTTATAAATAAAACTGTAAGTACTGCCATCTGTTTTTGAGAAAGGCCTCCGAACACCCTTATACCTCTGTGTACACACATTACTAGCTTCAGTTAACTGTTTTGATTTCCATATATTAACATGATAGAACAGCTAGCTAAAGTTTGGAGGGGAAGTTCTCACTGGAACCAAAATCTGAGCATTAATGACAAAGTCCAGAGTTCACACAAATCAGGACTCCAGATCGTGCTCATTATGGAAACCCCACATTTTCCTCACACCGCTGAGCTTCCCGTTGTCTTTACCATGAAACATGGAAGTGCTCAAATACCAAAGCCTGACTCTTACATTATTTATGACCTGACCACAGTGGAAAATGCCAAAAACCTCATGAAGATTCCCTCCCTTGTATTATTTTCAACTTCATTTTCATAATGGTTCATGATGAAGAAGTCTGAATAGTTCACAAGCCTTTTCAAAAGCAAACGAACCTGAATATTTTTCAAAAACAAGTTGTAAAGGTCTTCATGGTTGTATTTTTGAAGTCCTGTAAGAAGCCAAGAGAACTGTATCTCAGAAGAGTATCCAAGATTTCCTGACCTACAAAGTAGATTCAATAAAAAGTAAGAGGTTCCCCCAGAGGTAGAAAATCTAATATAAATCTTACTTAAAGTAATCACATAACACATATCTGGGGATACGTCCAGGGGCCAAAGTTGATGCAGAGCACACAGCTAAGTATACTTATCCCTATTCATTTTTGAGTGATGATGATTAATTCTATTTTTCAAAAAAAGTCCTCAAGTTTCCACTGAAGGGAGGCTGTGGGAGAGTAGAACCAGGTTTCACTGTAAACAATCACAGAGGAACAAGCACAGAAACTCAGCAAAATGGCAGGAAGATCCATTAATTCTATCCAAGCCCAATGCTAGTAGTAAAGGGATGAAATAGAAAAAGCACCTCCACCAGGAAAGACACATTGGAAAAAGGATGCTCTTCCTTCCACGAAGGTATTGGCATCTTTGGGCACATGAGCTAGGGGGTGGAGCCAGGGCTGCAGAATTCCACCCTCACTTAGTCACACACACACACACACACACACACACACACACACACACACAGCTTTTGAATCCATCTGCATAATCACGCCACCGGGTATCCTTTTTATACACAGCCCAGACTATTGTTACCAGTTCACATATCCAAAGCCTAGAACAAGTTGGCAGGTGCTAGACATCATAAACATTTCTCTCATTCCTGGTCTCCATATCACGTTCATGCTGATGAACGTAGTAGGGGGAACTCTCCGTTTTCCATTGGTGGGATCTGTATTCTCTTCTTTTTAGGAAGCAATAGAAAGAAGAGAGCCGAAAAGAAGTAGAGCAGCATTGCTCTATGTGAATTAGACGAGACTACATCAATTTTGTGGACCAAATACAATTTTTTTTCCAGGCATATTGAATTTCATAAACTATTCCCAAGGCTGATAAATGTTTAATAAGAAACATCTCTCACAAAATGGCCTGTTGTTTGTCAAATACTTAGGCTATATGGCTTTCAAAAAAACAGAGATCAAAATATTTTTGTCACATACATTTTCAATGACAGAATCACACTGACTTGTGTAAAGAATTTCACATAGCCCAGCAAGGGTTCCCATATGCTCCCTTCTGTTTTCTGTTCTAACCCATTTTGCCAGCTGTTAGTTACATAGCTATTAAAGGTTAAAAACATGTAAACAATCCTGTCAAGTCTCTCAAATAAAAGGCTGACAGACAAAATGGTGTGCAAGGTTAGAGAACAGCTTACTTTGTGACCAGAATGCAAATAGAAAAGACGTACACCAAGTCCTCTTGTGCCACAATCCCAGTTTGCCTGCAGTTTTGACCACTGCCGTTCATGCCTGGAGGGGAAGAGCTGCCTGACACACCGGCTACGACGTGGCCATTTGGTTTGAAGAGTGTTCCCCACCTTTGCACAGTGTGTTCTAGCAATAATGCCACAGAATAATTCCGAAACGTATTTTATATCATGCTTCATTTTTAATACCAATGGAGCATAGGAGAGAGCAAACCTGTATTCTAGCCCTAGGGCCAGCAAATGATAGCCAACAAGACAAAGTTAGCCCAATGCCTCCTTTCATCAGCAAATTCAGGAGGGAAAAGGCAGGAGCAGCAGAGGGGATTAGCGGAAACAGAGGTATGAATGCAGCTGGGCTGCTACACTTTTGCTCTTCATAGGTTGGCAGATTCATCCCTGTGGCTTTTATTTGTTACAATAATATCCTGACCAATGCAGTAGTAACAAGGAAGAGTACAGCTCAGCCCTGAATGAAGGGCTCAAGTACAACTGCAACTTCACCTTGGAAATGCAAACAGTGTAACCTAATCATTTGTACCCTCATATTAACCTGAAATTAAAAAAAGAAAAAAACTCACCCTAAAGTGTTTGTGAAGCTTTAGTGGTGCAGACTGTGTCCCTTATGGATGCTGCTCTAAAGTAAGGGACAATGACAAATGCTAAAGAGGGATAGTTGTTTTATGCTGGAAAGAATCTACAGAATTTTTTTTTAATCTTAAAACAAAAACAAATACCGCCACCCTAAACCAAACACACAATCTCTCTGTACAAATGGGAATTGCTCAATGAAACCCACCACCCTAACATGTATCCTCTGCACTTCTCAAACCGGATGAGCCTTCCCTCGGGGGACATTGGAAGATATTTTCCTTTGTCAAGACTGGGGGACTAGGAGGGGATAGCCAATACTACTGGGATATATTTAGCTGAAGCTGGGGCTGCTGCTCAACATCCCCTACCCCCCCTCAACACCCACACACTCCAGAAATTATACAGTCCAGATGTCATTAGTGCCAAGGTTGAGAAAATCTGATCTGAACAAAGTCATACACAAAGTTAAATGGAAAGGAAAGTCTGTAGCAAGATAACCAGTCTGTAACACTGGGCAGTCCATTTTAAATGGCCTCCAGGCAACTTGGATTAAATTTTAAATAACTATCCTTTCCTACTCCTTGTCTTAAAGACACTGATAGAACTTTGGTCAATTAATTCCCTCATCAGACCCTTTTACCGAGTAGCTGTGTGTAGCTGCTGTGATATACACAGAAGATAAAACAGTGACAAAACAGACATGGTCCCTGCACTCCTAAAGTTCCTAGCATAGCAAGGGACATTACTGATCAATTCAGGGACTAGAGTTATGTTCACACTTCAAGTTCTCATCCTTTTTTCAACATGTCTTTGATTTGGCCTTGCCACATCGTAAGCACTGAGCTGAACATAGCTAGGTGAAATGCTTTATTTATCCCCACAGAACTTTTTAGTAATTCTAGTATGATGTGATAAACATTACAACATGTCTTGGTGGTAAAAAAAAAAAAAAAAAAAAAGTATATATTTATGTATTACTAGGTTTCAGTAAGTCCTGGAGAATGCTCCCAAATTGACCAGGCAAGGAGAGGAAGAAATTGGGCAGAGTGAAAGAGTTTCAGATAATTGTACCCACATCAAAGTGGTTGAAGCCTGACAGGTTACCTGGGCCAGATCATAATCCGGTTTCCATCATACGTGTTGATGTTTCCACAATCAGAAATATTGAGCATGGACTTTAGTCTTCTTCTTCTTCTTTTTTTTTTTTTAGGAATTTTTCTGTCTGAAAGTTTGTTTTTCAGCAAATCAAACACAATCATTTTTTTCTACTGCCTTCCTACCTTAACCCCAAAGCTGGAAATACATCAGACATAGAAAAGCCATTTCAGACTGGCCAGAGCAGGTGAGGGGCTAATTATGTATGAAAGGAGGGAAATGTCACAAACTGTTTTTTTTAGCCATATGCTGAAAAGAATTTAGTCTTCCAAAAGCAAAAGAAAACATGACATTTAAGAAAAGTTGCTTTTTCCCAAAACATGGACATTTTTGATGCAGCTATGGATGAATTACTGCCAGATTCTCCTTAAAATGCCACATACACTCAGAGAGTGGTCTCCCGAGTATTTCAGCATCTCCCTTTTGCAAGGAACATTCTTCTCTGGAGTGTCAGACATAACACTTCCCTCTGTGCTTAGAAAAACAAAAGTTATGGGAAGTTTCAGAGGAGCCAGGGCAGACAGAATGATGATCCACTGCTCTTTAATTTTACTTTCCATTCTCATTTTAAAAAGCAAAACATAAGTGAGACTGTGTTTTTCTTTCCAACATTTATCAGCTTTTGCACATTAAGAAGAGAAAAACTGCCAAATATGGAAGCAAAAGAGAGCTGAACTATGACTTATTTCTGAAGCCCATCGTCTGCTTTGTGGTTTGAGTTTGCAGGTGTTAACTTCCTCCCCAAATACAATTTGCTACTAATATTCTTGCATGTTCTTTACAGAAAATTTTCTTCCTCAAATGAAAAGGAATATTAAAAATCAAAATCATAATTTTGGGGTTTTTACTTCCTTAGGTTAAAAGTATGGTTTCTTTTTTATATGTCCATTATTCCTAACACATTGCCGTAGAAGATCACATTTATTCAGCACTGCACGCCTGGCAGATGCAAACCATGACTGTCGCTTCTGGGTTGGATACACGAAGGAATCAGCCGTAATTCCTGCCCTCAGTAGGCTCAGAGTTTACCGATACACGTAATAGGTCTTACTGTCGAACGGTGTCTGTGCCTTTTCTTTAACAACTCAGGAGTGAACATATGCTTAAGGGCCAGAAATAAATGGTTGACCTACGGTCACTTATGTGGAAAGCAAAGAACAAAGAAGCACTCTTCAAAGCTTTAGGTTTCCCACAAAACCCACACTGCTTGACTTACAGCAAAAAAAAAGAAAAAAAATGACTGATGAAGGTAGTTAAAATGCTAGACATCTGTCAGCTCTTCCATGTGGGCAAATTTCACAACAAACTTCAGAGCCAGGCACGCTATCTGTTTATGACCTCACTGGTGTTTTCCTGGGAGACATCAGTTGACTGGGCTGAAACGTTCATTCCCCACTGCCACACTAGCCAGGAGCAGATCAGCTCCATGAACTGTTCAGCTGGAAGGATGTAGGAGCCTTGGCCTGATGCTCCACACACAATTCCAGGACTAAACTTTGCCCTTCTCATTCTAGTTCCAAGCTTTACATAGTCTCATATTCTGCTACTCTGGGGCCAGTTTAGGCATGTACTATGGGTTAAAGTAGCAACTTGTACTGTTCTTAACAGATTCTCCAAGACTCACCCAAGAATTTCCATGCAGAGCTGGTGGAAAATTCAAATTCTTTTAGATCAAAGGAGGGCTCACCACTTTCTAAAGATCACCTTGGAATAGGAACCCTCCTACATCCCTATTTAAAGCCACTCCCTCTGTGTTTCCTTGTCCCCCTCCCTGCTATATTTCACTTTCTTTATGGTATTTGTTGCTTTCTAACAGATTACAAAATGTTCTTCCCTTTGTTGAATGTTTCTTCCCCACTAGAATATAAACGGGACACGGATTTCTTTTCTTTTTTTTTTTTTTCTGAAAGAAATACATTTTTGTTTAATTGTTGGGAATTCATTGAGGGTACAGAGAACCAGGTTACACTGACTGCATTTGTTAGGTGAAGTTCCTCTCACAATTATGCCCCACCTCCAAGAGGTGTGTCACACACGGTGACCCCTCAGCCCCCTCCCTCCTTCCCTGTCTCCACTTCCCCATTCCTCCACTCCCTACCACTTACTAGGTCATCAATTGTCCCATGTCAGAATTGAGTACACTGGACTCTTGCTTCTTCATTCTTGTGATGCTTTACTAAGAAAAATGTGTTTCAGCTCCATCCAGGTTAATACAAAAGATGTAAAGTCTCCATCTTTTTCAGTGCCTGAATAGTATTCCATGGTGTACATATACCACAGATTATTAATCCATTCCCGCATTGGTGGGCATTTAGGCTATTTCCATGGTTTGGCAATTATAAATTGAGCTTCTATAAACAGTCTAGTGCAAATGTCCTTATGATAAAATGATTTTTATAAGGGGATTACAGGATCAAATGGGAAGTCTAGCTTGGGAATTCTTTGAGAATTCTCCATACTTCCTTCCAAAAGTGTTGTATTAGTTTTCAGTCCCACCAGCTGTGTAAAAGTGTTCCTTTCTCTCCACATCCACACCAGCATCTGCAGTTTTGAGATTTTGTGATGTGGGCCATTTTCACCGGGATTAGGTTATATCTCAGAGTGGTTTTGATTTGCATTTCTCTGATAATTAGGGATGATGAGCATTTTTTCATATGTTTATTAGCCATTTGTCTGTCTTCTTTAGAGAAGGATCTATTCATCTCTCTTGCCCATTGACTGATACAAAAGATTGTTGGGTTTTTTCATGTTGATTGGTTTGAATTCTCTGTAGATCCTAGTTATAAAGCCTTTGTCCAATTCATAATATGCAAATATCTTTCCCCATTCTGATGGCTGTCTATTTGCTTTGGTTGTTGTCTCCTTAACTCTACAGAAGCTATTCAATTTAATTAGGTCCCATTTTTTAATTTTTGTTGTTGTTGCGATTGCTACTGAAGTCTTCTTCATAAAGTCTTTCCCCAATCCAATAACTTCCAGTGTTTTACCCACAGTTTCTTCAAGGATTTTTATTGTTTCATTCCTTAAATTTAGAATTTTTATCCATCTTGAGTAAATTTTAGTGAGTAGAGAAAGGTGTGGGTGCAGTTTCAGTCTTTCACATGTGGTTCTCCCAGCACCATTTATTGAATAGCAATTCTTTCCCCCAGTGTATGTTTTTTTTTGGTTTATCAAAGATTAGGTAGCTATAGATGTTAGTTTTATTTCATGGTTTTCTATTGTGTTCCAGATGTCTATATCTCTATTTTCATGCCAATACCATGTTGTTTTGATCGCTATGGCCTTGTAGTGCAGCCTAAAGTCTGGTAGGCTGATGCTCCTGGCTTTGTTTTTATTACTAAGAACTGCCTTGACTATATGTTTGTTTGTTTGTTTTTCTGGTTCCATACAAAATGAAGGATTATTTTTTTCCAAATCTTGAAATTATGATGTTAGTATTTTAATGGGGATTGTATTAAATCTATAGATTGCTTTGGGAAGTATAAACATTATAACAATGTTGATTCTTCTCAGCCATGAGCATGGTATATTCTTCCATTTGTTAATACCTTCTGCTATTTCTTTTCTTAGGGTTTCATAATTTTCTTTATGGAAGTCCTTCACCTAGGTATTTCATTTTCTTTGAAGCTACTGTGAAGGGAACTGTGTCCTTGACATGGATTTCTGTGTCAGTTTTGATCATTGCTGAATTGCTAATACCCAGACCAATTCCTGGTCTACAGTAATGCTCAATAAATATTATCCAATGGCTCATAAATACTTTTACACTGGAAAGTCATCGTGTCTGTATTCCATTTGGTCCATAAGCCAGAGAAAGGGTAGGTAACACTGTGGGCTTCTTTGATGGACAAATTTGTCTGGGGCGGGGGTGTGGGATAAGTGTTAACAGCATGGCCTGTAAACTCAGACCATTGACTTCAAGTTCCAGCTCCACCACTGATCACTGTGTTACCTTGTCAACACCTCCTCTGTTTTCTCATAGGATGAGGATGTGATCAGTGCCTCCCTTGTAGGGTTGCTGTGAATATTAAATGAAATGTGCATCATGTGTATGACGGTACTGCTATTTTTGCTTATTTCCACTTAAGTACTATCAGTATCTCCCCGAGCTATATTTATAATATCACCTTTCATTCTGTAGAGCAAGTGTTTTACTATGTAATCTACCAATAGTCACTGTGAGTGAAGGCTTTGCCTTTACTTAACTGCCAGACTTACATCGAATCTGGGCTCAGTCACCAGGCAGGATGCCTCTTTCCTGGTGACTTTTATAGCTTTGAAAAGGACCCTGCTCTCTTTTTAGTAATACCTTTCCCAAGTACTGCCTTCCCTCCAAGAAAAGAAAAAATTCCAAGCAAATTTTCTTTGGATTTCATCTAGGTCTCTCACTAACCAATGCCCTGCCTCCCCGGTGAGTGGAGCAGTCATTCACACAGCTTCTTCTTGTCTTTATTCAAATAGTAACTCCTTGAATTTTGATCTATAGGATGTGATCCCAAACTCTAAGTATGGTAGGACCTGGACTGTGCCCTAGAATTGGGCCACACAGGATTTGAAATTTCAACCTCTTCGAAGACGATGTGGGCCTGGAAAGACATTTCAAGGAACTCTGTCACACTGTTCGCTCAGAGCAGTTTCCCCACGTCTGCCACATGGAATTACCAAATGCTATAATAAAAGAAAAATATATACCATACACATGTGTGTAAATGAAGATGTATATATAATTTATACACAAATAATTTATTGTAAAACTTACAGTGGTCAATTTTAGATTAACATATTCCAATCTTATTGAAAAGAATTTTAGGCATTGCTAATTGACAACAGACACAGCTAAAAACCTAACAAGTGACAGAGGGTAGGAAACCAGGTCTTCTCATCAGTGTTGTGCAAAAGCTGCCTTTGTGCTTTGTAACCGATGGCTCGAACATGGCAAACTTCAAAGTGAACCCTGCACTTCAGAAGTTCAAAGGAATTCATACCAAAAGAGCATTTTAAAATAGTCAGCTTTGTTTCATTTGTGTACATGGCACACAGTGCTGAGAACTATAGGAATCCCTGCCACATTGTTCTAAGTAGAGGGTGTGAGCCTTTTCTACTGGGAAGGAGTAAATAATAATCTTGTAGTATTCGCAATTTATTGATTTTATAAGTGCTATTAAACAAATAGGAAATTTTGTATTTCTTAGTTTTATTCTAATGCTGGTTTGAGTTTTTAAATAATACATTAGTTTTCATTACAAACCTCATGTTTCTATAACCCGCTCTGAAACGCGTGAGCACCAGTACCAGCATTTAATAACAAGTTAAGACTTACTGGACTTCAAAACACTAAGTAACAAAATATCTTTCCTTAAGTGATAGCAATGAATAGTTTAAACATGAATCATAGAAGCTGCAATCTTTGATACGGGGAAGGACTGGGAGAGGTTTGACTGTGGCCTCTTGTTCCATAAATGGGGAGACTGATTTCCAAAGAAACAATGTGTCCTGATTGACCGGAGTTGCACTGAAAGTTAACATCAGCAATGAAGGGAAAACCAGGTTTCTTCTAGAATTAGAATAATTCCAACATTAGTAGCCTACTTTGTCTTTCAAAATAGGTCTGAAGGGATACAAGTAATAACGTCATTGGCATTTATCTTACCTTAGTCTTTTATTGTTTCAGTGAGGTCAGAAATTATCCAAGTCCTTAAAATGGACTGCATTTCCTAAGGAAAGCAGTCCTCTAGATGTTGACCCACACCTATGTTCAACGTTTCTGAGATATAACTCTTAGAACCATAGATTATTAGCAGCGGGAGGAATGCTGAAGATTGATGGAACCAAAGGCTTCCTTTCAGAGAGATGTGGCTCCAGAAATGCCAAAGAGTTGTGTAAATTGCCTAAAGTCACAGTAGGAGAGGCCCTGCTCACCTACGATCACTCCTAGCAATGCTTTTGGAGAATCTGTGCTTCTTGTCCTTGCAAATACAGACTCTAGGAAGTGGTTCATCAAATTTTAAGCTGTAGCTTCCCCCTGTTCACTTTGCATTCCGGGTTCTGAGAAAAAGGCAGGCGGGGAAAGGAGGCACTGTCTGAGCAGCTGCACTAACCCCACCAAGGGCTGCTTTTGCGTGACAGGTGCAAGAGAGGTGTGTCCCCCAGCTGACCCACCTGACCGCCTCTGAGTACCCACACATGCAATTTTTTGGATAGATTTTATTTCTTACAGCAGTTACAGAAAAATTGAGAGGAAGATGCAGAATAGGCTCCCTTCCCCTACACATGCGTAACCTCCCTCACTATCACCCATGGAGCAATGCACGTGCTACAAATGATAAAACCATTCTAGAGGTTTGGACGAGCACGTAATGACATGTATCTATCATTATGGTATCACGTAGTATCATTCCGGGTGGTTGCAGTGGTCCAAGCATCCTCTGTGCTCTGCCTGTTCATCCCTCTCTCCCCTGAATCCTGGCCAATCCTTTATTGTCTACATAGTGTTGATCTTTCTGAAATGTCATTCACTTGGAATCAAACAGTATGGAGCCCTTTCAGATCAGCTTCTGTTGCTTAATGATGTGCATTTAAGTTTCCCCCAAGTCTTTTCATGATTTGATAGCCCATTTCTTATTAATGCTAAATAATATATCATTATCTGTACGTACCACGGTTTACATTCCTACTTACCTGCTAAAGAACATACTGAATGTTGATTCTAGGTTTCAAAAATCATGAATAAAGCTTCTATAGATATCTATGTACAGATTTTGCATGACCTGGTCAACCATGGTCAGTTAAACCCTAATTGCCTGAGGCATTACTGCATGAGATAAATCATCTCCTATGCATTTAGAATGGTACCAACTATATACTACCCCTGGAAAAACTGAGAAAATCGTCACTCAAATCATATCCACACAGCTTAATTCCCTTATGACACTGGTTGAGAAAGGCTGCTTTAGGAAGGCAGATGAAAATGGCCTATCTTTACAGGAGCCTCACCATCAGGAGTTGTAACTATCACATTTCAGTTCTGAGTGCTTGGCACTGTGGATACCAGTTTAACAAAGACTTTGATGGATGAATGAATGGCCCAAGACTGGTGGTTCTATCTGCATAAACCTAAGCCATAAAAGTTAGTGTCCTGAAGAGAACACACAGCAGACAGCACCTCAAAAGACTTCGCTTACACTTCAACCTCTGCAGAGAAATGTATTTGTGACAACCTGCTTGCATTACATTGGGACTTCAGTGTACTTCCTTGCCCGGTCTCTGCAGAAACATTTAGTTGTGCACCTGTACGGATCTGACTGTATGACTGGGACACAGTGTAAAGTATCGAACAATGTTCCAGAAAATAGAGTAGAAAAGCCCAAACCTCAGGGTTTTCTTTTGATAGATACTTGTTCTATTTTTACCCTGAAAGCTAATGCACAAGGTTGGGCATGAGTTCAATCTTTGATATATGACATTTCTAAACCAGTCACCTCTTGCTGTTTAACCTCCCCTCTCAACGGCTTCCCGCAAAACTTCCTGTTGTTTCACTTGTCAGATGCAGTCTGATAAGCCAAGGTGGGGAGTCCCGGTGAGCCATGTCCTGTTTCTCATCTCTGGTATATGGGATCCACCTTCAAACAGGATGCTGTGGTATGTAAAGGAAACCATAGTGAAACAGCCAAGGAGTAGCTGCAATCTTTTAAGCTTCTGTATTTTGCAAAGTTCTCTCCCAATCGTTTGGAGTCAAGTCAATGAATTCTCTCTGCTTCCTTCTTCCTCTGCTGTTCCACTAGGCTGTGGACGCGTAAACCTTCAGCAAAACCTACAACTGCAAGAGATGGCACATCTGGGCTCTTGATCGGATTCAGTAACATCAATAATTACAGAAATAGAACATTAAGTAAAAGGAAGGACCATAAACAATGGGACCCTGGAAGGTGGCCAGTCCCTCAGCCTTGAACCAGTACCACAGTATAACGCTAATAGCTGAACACAGTGGAGTGTAAGAGGCCCAAGCTTCCCAGCAGGGTTTCCAAGCAGCTGCTATCCTGTAAGTTCAAGTAGGGCCATATGTTCAGATTTTCCAGAAAGTTCCATTTCTGCACTAGGGAAAAAAAATCCACATATCATTCTTTTCAAAAAGTGGAATAGACAACTTAACAAATGAGTTGCAGCTGATTTGGGGATACTTCAGTGGGAAAGTCTGAGGAGACTAGATATAAGGAAATCTGAGTGTCTCTTTTTTGAAATATAAAAGGGCTTACATAATAGAAAATACACATGTCCATTTTGCCCAACGAAATCGGTACCTCGAGTTCTAAGTCTGTGTCTGAGTACGTATCTTTAAGCCCTTGACTTTCTGCCTGCCATCCAGCGTGGTGCCGGCTGCTCACTTGGGCACCTTTCTGCTGTCTGATAACCTTTCCTAATGCACTGACAGCCTTATAGATGTGTCCTGATCCTCGTAAGAGATTAAATGTTTCTTATCCAATATTTTCCATCTTTGCTAAAAAAAAAATCAGTGTTGATTTAGGAAAAACGTTACCCAAGTTTTTTTCTATACACTATCAGCAATAGCAATTAATTAGTCTACTTTCTGGCACACAAGAGGGCTCTGTAAAAATGGAATGCAAATTCTCTTTAAAAAACGTTTTGTTCACAGAATGCCTGAGTAGGTCTGGTTTTCCTTTTAATTGTTTCTCCTCCATAACAATGAGGCTTGGGTTACAGACTTCATGTAGGCTGTTCTTTGTTTGGAGAACAACTCGCATAGTAGGTGTGGAAAAGAGTAGAAAGAGGAGGGCAGAGAACAGAGCCAGACCCTGGGGAAGGGACTGGGAGGAAGAGAACTGGCCCCCAGGGTCTGCAGCCCTTCCAAGGCCTGCTCTTCCCAGCTGCTCCTTCATCCCACAGGAAGGAGGGGGCTGAGCCATTTTGCCACCAGAGAAGATCAATCAGGACCCCTTTGGGCAGGGACAGCCACACAGCCCAGCCTGCCAAACACGCAGGATGGATTTCAAAGGAACAGATATGGCAAGTTACCAACAAATCAATTCACATATTTTTTTAACAGTGAAAATAGCATCTTTTTATTGAAAAATTACCACATTCTTATTATACTAAATTTAGACAACACATAAAAGTACAATTGATGGAGCTGAGATTGGAATCCAGGGGGCAATCTCCAGAATACAAAGTCTGGGCTCTGGAGGAGTGAGTCACAACTGCCTCGTGTGTCTCCCCAGAATTTAAGAAGAGCTTAATAGCTCCTGTTTGAATCACAGTTCAGTAAAAACAGAGAGAGTGAATTTTTTAGTGCCTGGACCAGGCACTGAAGAACAGGTTTACTGAGTCTTAAGATAAACAGAATGACAATGATAGTGATAATTCTGTTTATCTTAAGACTCAGTAAGTATCATGCTCATCCGTGAGAGGCATCATACTAAGCGATGTGTACGTGTGTGGGGCTCGTGCCGTGTGTGAGAGGGATCTCACTTAGTCCACATGATCACCTATCAGTTACAACTTACTCCTGTCATTCTATAGATGTGGCAACTGGAGCTCAGACCTTTGAACAAATTTCCAGAGGCAAAAAGCAAATATACTGTAATTTACTGAAATTAGGACTGGGGCCCATTCTAACCACATTCCCAGCCCATGGCTTGAATTTGTTGTGTCTCAATGTTAATGCAGGTACTATAAAAAAGAAAATAAATACAGAACAGGAAAGAAAAACACAGATCCTCTCCCCTGGTGACTGAACGCCGGGACATCTGGGTGCTGGTTCTAAGTTAGCCGTTAATGAACTACATGGCGATGAGCAAGTCACTCCGTGTTTGTACTTTGGTTTTCCACTTAACAAATGAGCAGGATAAAATAGGTGACTGGTTCCAAATTGTTTGTTGATTATAAACCACTCGCATGAATTCATGAACCATTGAACTGTCCCTCCAGAAAAAATGCATGCATAAACTCAAGATCTCAAGCTGCATTCAATTCCGTAGCGACATCCACATTATATCCTGTCCAGCTTTCTCAGTGAAATGGAATATCCAGGAGGGCAAAGGACTTTGCCCTTTCATGTCTGCATCCCCAGCTGCCAGGAGAGTACTGGACACATCAAAGGTTCTCAAAAACTATCCATTGAATGAGCGAATATGTATAGATAAGGGTCCTGAGCTCCCTGAAGCTGACTCACATTCATCCCAGTTTACAGAACTGCTGGAAATTATTTCTGGGCTCCTTTTCAGTTCTGAATGATCTAATGCTGAAGCAAATGAAGGAGCCGAACACTCTATTGCTTTTGACCAATAATCATGGTAAATCTCACCTTATAGGGTAGTTTACAGTTTTGCCAGTGTATCCAATAATAAGCGTGTGCACGTACACTACCGTACACGGTGCCAATCTTTCACTATTCATCCTGCTTATCTGTGACAGCTGTTACTTACCTTGCACTTAGCACATGATGAAACCCAGGCCAGCAGATAAGGAGGTAGTATTTCCTGCTTTCTTGTAAACTGCCTGTGAATGCAAACAGAACCCAATTCTGTTTAAAGCACAATTTCTCCTTAAATTATGTGGTTTGAAATTTATCAGGACTTACATAATTCCAAATGCTTCCTTAATGAGGTAGCCACTAAAGAGGTTAACATGAAATTCAATATAAATAAGTTAGACTTCCAAAATAATTGTCAAAACAAGAAAACAGCATGCGCAAACAGAATCAAAGCTTCTAAAGCTATTCCACGTGTGACTTCTATATTCGAGTATAAAAATATCATGTTTAGCATTAATTCAGCATTCTAGGTACTCTCTGGCATCCAGTATCCATTATTCAAGTGTTGTGCATGGGGATTTTTTCTTTTTTGAGACAAAGTCTCTCTATGTTGTTCAGGCTGACTTCAAACTCTTGGCCTCCTAGAAAGCCATCTTCCTGCCTCAGCCTCCTGAGTAGCTAGGACTGCAGGCATGTGCCAATACGCCCGGTTCAGTATGAGTTTTTAAAGGCCTTTAGGAGACAGTAAAATTAAAAATGTATTGAAACAAACAGAATACACTTTTATGAGTTAACTTGATGCAATGTAACTTATTCTGCCAATATTTCTGAAATATACTATGAAGTATGTTGTCTAATTAAGTCTTACCTATTACTTACCTATGGCAACAGTAATGGAAATTATTTGGATTTGTTAGAAAAGAAAAATTGACAGTATATGGAAGTTCTGACATGTACTAAGACCTCTCTTGCACCTCTTAACCATAAAGATTCAACGTGTGGTAGTTCAGCAAGACTTCAGCGGTTAAGCTGTGCTTTTTTTTCATTTCTAAAAATGTGTTTCCATTAAGATGAGCTGTGGTAGAATTGAGATTAAAATAATAAGCCACAAAAGCTTTCTGCAGAAAGATGTCCAGTGCTTGCCAAATAAAAGGAGAACAGAAATACTGTGATATGAAAATGTAACGTTTAGCGTGCATTCCTCTACCATCCCTGCTATCTGCAATGTTCATTATGAAGTCCAAAGTCGGGGGAGGAAAGTAGAAGGATTTTTTTTTTTTGTCATGCATTTTTTAAATAGTTGGCTTGTCCACTGCTAGTTAGAAGTGTCCAAAATATGACAGAACTGGATGAAATAAATGAATATCTGAATCCTAAAGCAATTCAAATTCCTTCCTCTGTGTGTGTGTGAGAGAGAGAGAGAAAGTGCCAAGACATAAGAAGCAAACATTGTAGAAAATTAGATATGTTGGTCAGGTGCCGTGGCTCTCACCTGTAATTCCAGCACTCTGGGAGGCCAAGGCAGGTGGATTGCTTGAGCTCAGGAGTTTGAGACCAGCCTGAGCAAGAGTGAGACACCTCCCTCCCCTGTCTCTAAAAAAAGTAGCCAGACATTGTGGTGGGCCTCTCTAGTCCTGGCCATTAAGAGGTTGAGGCAAAAGAATTGTTTGAGCCCAGGAGTTTGAGGTTGCTATGAGCGAGGATGCCAGAGCACTCAACCAAGAAAGACAAAGTGAGACTCTGCCTTAAAAAAAAAATTAGCTGTGTCTATTGTATTAAACTACTCAATAGTAAAATTATCAAAAGATACTGAATAAAAAGGGAAAGGAAATAAAAATTATATTATCTACCCCAGAAATACCAAACTTTGCAGTCCTCTTTTTATCCTTCATAGATGTTCCTGAATCATTCAGTCATGGAGAGATGACCCTGAATTTACTTTCTAGAAAATAGGGTCTTATCAACAAGTCAGCTCTTTCTGAAAACAATGTTACCACCATGCAGTCTGAAGAACCCATACTCTGGAAGACGATGGTAGTGGTAGGAGATGGAAATCAGATCTACTTGGAAGAAAAACAGTATGGGATGGTGCCTGGGGCTGAAAGGCATAGGGCACAGGCCCCATATACCAGAGGTGGCAGGTTCAAACCCAGCCCCGGCCAAAAACTGCAAAAAAAAAACCCAAACACAACAACAACAACAAAAAACCAGTATGAAGAAACTTGAAACTACTGAATAGAAAGAAGTTGAAAAACTTCATTTAATTATTTCTTCTACATTTACCTTCTTTTCTCACTGATAAAGTAGTTTTCTGTCCCCAATAAAGGTAAATGCAAGTATTATCTTCAGAATTTAATCATGTATTTCCTCAAAGAAATGCTTTTCATAGTGGCAAGTAGAGTTCAGATTGTAAATTATTAACTACTTTGGTAGGGTATGTGTTACCAAGTGTTTTGAAAATCAATAACCCAGAATTCCTTTCTACCCTATACTCCTATTTCTCTCTGCTCTCCTTAAGTCATTGAAAATTCTGGAGAAATGCACTAAAACTATTTTTTAAGCATATCGACATTAAAAATCATTTCAAAATTAAAAGAAGATGGAAGAGGACCAAGAGAAAAGAGGCAGACAGGAGAGCCACGAGAACTATGAAGATTTGCTTTTATGAAGTCATGTGGGGCAAGGAAGAGAAAGTGTGAGAAAATCCAATATTGGCAGCAGAATCGGAAGCTGGAGCTGGAGCCCATCTGGAACAGTGATGTCCCTCTCCGTTACCTTATCTCACAGTATGAAAGGAAGCAGAAACAAAGGCCAGGGGCCCTCCTGATCAGCAGCCTGAAAACAGAAAGCCAGCTGTAAAGGGAAAAGATACAGCTACCCTGGAGGAAGATAAAAAAGATACTGAACTGAGATGTAGTTTACTTTAAAAAAAAAAAAAAAAAGTCCCAAAATAGCAAAGAAAGCAAGGCAGAGAGGAAAGAGTACTGAAAAGAAGAAATATCACAGGCAAAAAATTAAATACATGTATTCCTCAATTGCCCCAATAATAGTGGAACTATAAAGAAGTGATTATTTTCTTCAGAGTTCTTTTTAGAAAAGGATGCTGAATCTCATCAAATGCCTTTTTTCTGCATTTATTGGGAGGATCAGATGGTCTTTATTTTTGCTTCCATTGACATTGTGAATTACATTTATGGATTTGCGTATGTTAAACCAGCCTTGCATCCCTGAGATGAAGCCTGCTTGATTGTGATGTATAATTTTTTTAATGTGTAGCTGTAATCTGTTGGCTAAGATTTTTATTGAGTATTTTGGCATCAACATTCATTAGTGTAATTGGTCTGCATTTCTCCTTTTTAGCTGAGTCCTTTCCTGGTTTTGGAATAAAGGTGATGTTTACTTCCTAGAATGTGTTGGGGAAGATCCCTTCCTTCTCTATGTTTTGGAATAGGTTCTACAGTATAGTACAAGCTCATCTTTGAAGATTTGGGAGTTGAAGCACATTTTTCTTAGTAAAGCATAACAAGAATGGAAAAGCAAGTATCCAATGTACTCAATACTAATATGAAGCCAGTGGATGATCTAATACATGCCCACATAAGAGAAAAACTCTATTCAATTCAAGTTGGGGGGAGAGGGAGGAAGAGGAGAGGGGAGGATCCCTGTGCACTCACTTAAAGGGCACGATGTAAGGGTAAACGGCACACCTCTCCGGTGCAGGACACGGTTGTAAGAGGGACTCTACCTAACAAATGTAAACATTGTAACTTAGTTGTTTGTACCTCACATTAACCTGAAATTTAAAAGAAGAGAAAGACAATGAAATAAAGCCATTTATGGATTAAAAAATAAATGAATAAAATAAAGAAGTAATTAATAAAAGGGCGAAAAAACAGAAATAAAAATAAAAAGCATCATTAAGTTTTTTTCCTCCCAGTCAGATGGTATAAACTACAGAGAGGAGACTAAAGTCTCAAAACAATGAAACAGGAAAATAATCTTCAGCTCCAACCTGCAAAACTCCATTGCAGGGAGCATCGCAGGTTACACCAGAAGTATGCCTTTGCTGGTTGCCTGCAATTGTTTGAAGGTCAGATCTCCATAAAGATTTACAAGAAAAGTTTGTTATTTTCCCCCAAATGATGATAGTCAAGAAGGTAATATGATACCTTTCAGATTTTTATCAAAAAGTAAGCCAAAAGACCAGTAAGCAGGAGTTGCATAATTCAGAGTGTGTTTAAATCCCCTGAGGATCTGGTGAGACCTTCTCATTCCATGACCCCTTCCCGCAGATGCTATTTCATGATCTGAGAGGGGAGGCGCAGGGATCTGCACTTTAACTAGTATGCTGAGTGTTCTAGAACAGGCAGCTCCTGAGTCTCACTTTGAGAAGCACTGAGTTAGAAATTGCCAGGAATCTCTCTGTTCGTAAGCTGCCTAGGAGGGTTGTCTTGGTGACCCTAAGACATCTTGGTCGACTCCCCCAGAAAAAAGATTGAGCACAAATCTCGTTACTCCCATATTTGGGTAAAGGTATTTCCCAGCAACCCGTGTAACTACTAGCAGACTTTCTCCCTGTTAAAGCCAGAAACGTTGCTAAATTCACCAGAACTACCACAGTTTTAGGTTCAAAGAAATATTGTGCTGTGAATGCCATTTTTAGATTATTTCTTGAGATTCTATGAGAATGATCTTATATGTAAGTATATATTTAAGTATATTGTTTTGGGAGCAATATATGCTACTGGTCTAAATCACCATATGGGGTTTTAAGTACATTTATTGGCTTGATTTGAATGAAAATTTTTATGAGCAGGATTTTAAAAAGTGATGCCCAACTAATTAAAATCACAAAGGAAAAAACTGGACAGTCCTACATCTGTTTCAACTTTACACATTTCTGATAATAATCATTTTCTACATTCTTTTACTATTCTACTCCCCTGCTCCAGACTTGCCTAGCGAGCCCCTCTGAAAGATAGTAGGTTGTTTACATTTATTTATATATGTGAGAATCTCAAGACATTACTGAATGTAAATCAAAACCTCCCAAGATAGCAGTCTTGCTTTACTGATTTAAAAGGATCTGGTACTAGAGAGTCCCTATGAGTTACTTTGCTCTCTCCAGCACTGTTAGCATATAATATTTTGCCTCAGTTTGATCTACATTTTTAAGGATCAGAAATAACTTTATTTTCACTCTTCTGTGTTTTTTCAATAGTGGAATGTTGGAGTTTTTGTTTTAGCACTCCTTATGGCACAAGTACTCAAAGAGAGATATAGTCTATAAAATAAAATATAAAATATTGCTTAGAGCAGCCGTTCTCAACCTGCAGGTCGCAACCCACAGGAACTGTGCAGCATCAGAAAGGTTGAGAACCCTTGGCTTAGAGTCATCAGGTATTTGTTTTGTTATGGTCGCGATGGCCTATCCAAGCATGTTATTTTAGTTTAATATCAGATGCGTTAACACATTTCTTATGTTGTTGGAGCCATGGCCACATTAGTCACTTTGGGGAGTGTCTGAGATTTATATTTTTATGATAATTATTCATGTTATATAAAATCACTTTTCACAATCTTACGTCTAATCCACGGTAAGTGCAACAAGGACCTATTTTCTCCAAGACAGTCCTAATACTAAATGCAGTAGAAACTCCATAGTTGACCACCTGCCTACGTTGATCACTTCGTTAAGTTGACCTAATTTTCATAGACCGAACATGCACCACATGCAGTTATCAGGACAGCAGGCCTGGGTCCTTATGTTGACCACCTCTGTATGTTGGCAGTTTGTTACAGTCCCTTGGGTGGTCAACTTACAGAGGTTATACTATTTTCACACTCCATATTATAATGTCAACCTACACATGACAAGTTTTTCTCTGAAAAATATAGTTAAAAAGTCAATATATGACTTAAAAACTACAGACTTAGTACCTTAAGAACAGCCCTTTGCCTATTCCTTGTCCTGCTCTTGGAACTATTAGGATGGTGACGTCTAGAGGTTGGCAAAGGTCTTACCCCTGAAGGTTTTAGGAAGCAGCTCTTACTCTGTAAGTGACATCATCTGTTTCCTGATTCTGCCAGGAAAAAGCCTCCCTGCCTCAGTTTCAAGGCTCTCTTATCTTTCAGACATGTGTCTGCTGCTTCTGTAGTAATTTTTCTGTAAGCTTGAATTCACCTCTGGTTTTACCTAATCTCTCATGGCTCTTACCCAGCTACACTCTCCCATTTTAAATTATTAAGATTTTTCTATCCTCATTATCTTGGCAATTTTGGAACTCTTTTTCTGGAATGGCCATCAGAGTTGTCATTGTAAGAGGTCTGACAATGAAGTTTTTACATACCTCACTGCTGAATATCACTACAGTCACCTCTGAAGTTCTCCCTGTGGCCATCTGGTCACTGTAGTGATGTTCAGCAAGGAGGTATGTAGCACTTTTTCTAGAAGGAATTCACGAACTTAATTGTCCAACGTGGGAAGAATATTGACATTGAATTTTGAGAGTTCAGCTTTAAAAACTGGGTGCTGCACATGAATATATTAAGCTTTTGTTTCCCCCACACAAAAAAATTGTTTTAATTTATTCTTTATTTTTTTAAAATCATGTTGGTACAAAGACTAGTAGTAAAATTAATTATTCAGCTGACTTGAGGGCCTTTCTTGTCCAATTTTCTTCCAGCAACTTTACCTATCATCCAATCTCCAAAAAATATACATGTAGCATAACCAGGAATCTGTTATGAGTATTTTGAAACTATCGAATGTTGGACCAAATTATTACCCAATAATAATAATGCAAGTACTTTGCAACTTTTCTATTTATTCCTATGTCCATATATTACTTGTTCTAATATTTTTTATTTCCCAGCAATACCTACTCTGGCCTGTAGATCATACCAAAACACCGTGGTCATCCAGGAGGTATCTGTCAACATGCAAAGTGACCACAGAAACAAATATGCCATTTCCAGTAAGATGAGTCACTCGTAACAGCAAGAAAGCAAACTGTGCCCAGAATCAATGAGGAAATGAAACAAATCACCTGGCCTTACTAGGAGTCTGCTCTATACACTGGTTTCATTTGAAATATATGTTTTGCACTAGGGCTCTCTCCGGAGGGCTAGAGATATAATTTGAGGAGTTACTAATATACACGTGGTAGTTAAAATCATGGAGTTAGATAATATTTTTTTATTAGATCATAACTGTGTACATGTTTACATAGATACTATTTCTAAGAGATACTCACTATATGGCACTAAAAGAAAAGTCAGTGTTGGGTTGGTAGGAGATAAATTAGAAATAGTCAGGGTCTTTTATAGCCTCCCTACAGTTACATCACTTTCTCCTGCTAGGAGCCAACTTTTGAAGTAAAAAAATCTTTCTCTAGTGCATGCACACACACCGACAAAATACACCAACCACTTGAATTACTTGCACATATAGAAAAGTATGGCATGTTTGTACAAGACTGTTAAGGAGAGAGGCAAAGCCAAGCCACCTTAAATATGGGTGGAGTTTAAAATAAGAATTTGGCAAAATCCCTGTGGGGCTCATGCTTGAAATTTTTAGATACATGAGAACAAAAGATAAATATTCTTAAATTTTATGGATCTCTTGTATAAAAATGTATTTATTTTATATACTTTTATACAAAACACACACATGCACACATGCACAAAACTGTACAACTGTGTTCTTAGCTGAACGTAGGCATTTAACGGTGTTAGCCTTTAGTAAAATTGCAATGTGTTTAAAATGTGTCCCTGGGACTTCAAAAGACAGAGCCGATTTCTTGGAACTCATGTAATCTAAATACTAATTTTACAGATGAGGAAACTAAGAATCAGTAAGATGAAATTATATCTCAAATCTCACAAAGACAATGATTCTTCCTCAATCCCTGTGACATTTTCTTCTTGATGACAGGAAGCAGCTGTCTTTTGAGATTTCCCTCAGGGTGAAGGCCATGTCTGATTTGCATATGTTCCTCTGGCCTGGAATGTTGGCTAATTTTAAAGTCCAGACTTGGTTTTCATAATGGAAAGATGCCAACAGCTTGCATTTTCTTCATGAAAGTAATAGTATCTGCCACTTATGGAGCTTTAAACGTGCCAGTCCTTATGCCAGACACTCAATTCACAGCATCACGTTTCATCCTTTAACAATTTTGCATATTGCATGTTGCTAGCCCCTTTTTATAAAGGAGAACAATGAATCTGAGAAAATAGACACTGTGCCCCCGATAATATGCTGAGTCGTTGACTTAATTTCTAAGTCTTGTCTATGTGTCTCCCATTACTGGATTCTATTACCAGAGTCCCTGGATAAAAGAGGAGTGACAGAGAGCCAAACAGCAGTCACAAGGTTGTCTATGCGCAGTGCTCAGAGCAAACACTACAGCAACCCACCTGATGCACCTGCCCGGCCAGTGCTCATTTAGGAGAATCATGGGTACTGCGGTTCCGGCACCGCCAAACACTTGCCTGATGGAAAAGAGTAGGGAGACCCTCCAAGACTCTTATAATACAATCACCAGGTTCAGTTGTACCAGAGCAGACTTCAGTGTCCTTATTCTTCAACTTGACTGACTGGCA
This sequence comes from Nycticebus coucang, assembly GCF_027406575.1. Classification (NCBI taxonomy): domain Eukaryota; kingdom Metazoa; phylum Chordata; class Mammalia; order Primates; family Lorisidae; genus Nycticebus; species Nycticebus coucang. Next base: position 155,145,498 of record NC_069780.1, on the reverse strand, counting down.
GAACAAAATATCCTGCCAACAGGTTCAGTGATCTTATGAAAGACTAGATATCAATTTACTGCCTTATTGAAATTATATTGAAATCCTGATTTTGGTATCGAACCTAGTCCAGCATTAATTTTTTTTGGCAAATTCTCAAACCCAAAGAGATGAGGAAATATCACTCCCATACTGTCAGAAACAGTCAGAAAGCAGTAACGTTTGGGGCGTCAGCAACTTCCCTGACATACAAGAGCCTTAAAAAGTGGATTCCACCTTAATAAATACCAGGTATCGATTTTACACAGGATCTGCAAAGTAATGAAAAATAGGCGGGATCAGATCCAACGAGTTATTTTGCTTTGGGTAGAAGTTATAAATTTTAGTTTTCCAATATTCCAAATATATCCTGGAATATATCCAAGGAAAAGAATGACATTTGCCCCTCAATGTTCCCACCAAAGATCAAGAATCCAAATCCCAGCGAGAACACGATGCCGGTGGATGTACGGGTTTCTTTCACTCCCTGTTCTAAAACCCTTCAGTTGTTACCTGTGGATCTCAGAATGCAATCCAAACGCTTCAGTGTGGACTTCATGGCTCTCCCTTTTTGACCCCTCTTCTTTATTTTTAGCCATGCCACTCATTCTGCTCTCCGGCCATAGTCAGTTTCTTTTCTCTCCAAATCCTGTCTGCTCTCCAAGCCCCGTCCCATGTTCCCTCTTGCTGGAACATTCCCTGCCATGCTGCTTCCCTATCCTCACATTCCCATGGCTACCTCTATGGTCACCTTTGGCTGGCTAGGTCTCATCCACCCTCTAGTTCTCACTTAGACCTCATTTTCTCCAGAAGCTTTCCCTGATTCCCCAAGTCTGAGGTGTCTCCCCATAAAGCCCTCAGCTTTCTCTATAACTATCATAGTCGTTATAATAGCTTATTATGTGGCCTCTTTTCCCAGTTAGACCATAAGTTCTATAATGGCAAAGACATCTGGCCAATTAGCCGGTATTCGTTGAGTGTTCACAATATGCTAGACATTTGGGATACTGCAGCAAAGTAGATATAAAAAATCTTGTGTCTGCCTTACCAGCATTTCTTCCTAGCATGCTTTTCCTCTCAGATAAGGTGCATTTATGGCACAAGGCATACACGGGGATAACATGGACCTTTGGTTCCATGCACATATATGAAGCAGGACGACTTCTACATAATGGCATTCTGCTCTCCTGGGAGGTGCAGTCAGAGTCATCCGAGGGCACCCATCAGGCACTGTCTCAGGCCTGGGCTGGATTGCCAGGGTTGGAACACTTTTTTAGATCTCCGAAATGCTGTGCTCCAAGCCCTGTGCTAGCAACAAGAAAGAGACTGTTCTTGACTTTCTGAAGCCAATATATCTCAAAACACTTTGAGCGCGACTCCCAGTGACCTCATTGCTACTTCTTTTTTTCCATTGTTAAGGACACGTTTTGCTAGCACTGACCCCTCATAAGATTACTTTCCCGTATGGTAGCTTATTTACTTAAAAAAACTCCTGAGATGTGATATCCATGGCCAACAATCAGTAGGATTAGTGATGAAGCCGTCTGGGAAGGTCAACTGCAGAAGGCCACCACTGCTGCTCAGAAAGTTTAAAATTTTCTGACGGTCCTTAGATACTCGATTCTCTGCTCTAATAACACCTGAACTAAAATAAGCACCTTATTTAATAACCTAAATTTACTGGCATGTAAATCAGGCTATCAGTAAGTATGATGTGAAATGGTAATTCATCCCTCAGGACTCTGGATTTTGCAAGGCCCTTCTCCTTCTGGTCTAATCTGTGCTGCTTTATCAGTTCAGAAAATCATTCATTCATCATGGATACACCGAGATAGGGAAAGTTACTGCCAATCACGGCAATTGTCTCTCTCATTTTCCAGTATGTATGACTCTTCGCATTTTCTCTCAACCTGAGGGACACTGGGAAAATAGAGGAAGTTGGGAGACAGGGAGAGACCAGCAGAGAAAAGGCGCAGAAAGAAAACAGAAAGTAATTAGGTATTCAAGATGAGATTGAATAAGCCCACTGGGGTGGCAGCTTGGTAAGTAAAGTCTGTTACTCTTGAGTCCACAAGAGAGAAATTTATGATTTATTGAAAGGAATTTTAGACATCTGAACGTACATGTTGACTTACTTTTTTTTTTTTTGAGACAGAGTCTCAAGCTGTCACCCTGGGTAGAGTGCCGTGGCATCACAGCTCACAGCAATTTCAAACTCTTGGGCTTAAGAGATTCCCTTGCCTCAGCCTACCAAGTAGCTGGGACTACAGGTGCCAGCCACAATGCCCAGCTGTTTTTTTTTAAATTGCAGTTGTCATTGCTGTTTTTTTAGCTGGCCTGGGCCAGGTTTGAACTGGCCAGCCTCAGCGTATGTGGCCAGCACCCTACCTGCTGAGCTATGGGTGCCGCCATACTTTTTTTTTTTTTTTAACTAAATCCCTTTACAAGTACAATAGAAAGAGCTTTCTTAATACTACAAAATAGATGTCAGACTGGCTACTGACTGAATAGAGCAGAGGAGGTGACTGCCTCAGTCTCTGCAGGATAGAAGCATCGAAGACTGAATCATCTTATTCCGCAGAACCCACAGGCCCCAGGTTTAAACTCCACTAGGCATCAGGCCAGGCAAGGCTGTGGGGAGGCACCTGTCAGAACATAGGGAGGTTATTCAAAGTCTGCACAAACAGGGGTCTGTCCAGAAAGCCAATTATTGATTAGAGGAAAAGCCAGAAATTGTCTAAGAATTTAGAGCTTCAGTGGATATTATTTACGCAGTCATAACAACGCTATCACACCTTGTAACCAAAAGGTGTGGCAGAATTCTTCTGGGAGGCTGAAGAGCTGGGAGGTGGGGGAGTGATGATTGAGTACAATGCTGAGAGGAAAACAGTTTTGATTATTGCCACAGGAAGCCGATAAATTGCATCTAAAATTGACATATGAAGAAATACCAGCTAGGAATATTGTCTATAAATAAAGAGGAAATAGTAGAGGGGAAAATCTATAATAGTTAAAAGTTGTTACCTCTGGGGCATAAGGCTGGAAACCACTGCTTTTTGGCAAGGAACATTTAGTTTTATCTGATTTATTATTAATTATAAATTATTATTACTATTATTACTGTTATCATTTTGAGAAGTCTCACTCTGTTGCCCAGGCTGGAATGAACATGGCTCATGGCAGCCTCAAACTCCTAGGCTCAAGTGATCCTTCTGCTTCCTTCCTCAACTTCTGAGTAGCTGAGAATACAGGTGCCTGCCAACACATCTGGCTAGTTTTTCTTTTTTTTTTTTTGTAGAGATGGGATTTCTCTGTGTTGCTGAGACTGGTCTTGAACACCTGACCTCAAACAGTCCTCCAGCCTCGGCCTTCCAAAGTGCTGGGATTACGGACATGAGTCACTGTGAGAAGACTGGTTTTCTTAAACTATGCATGTATATTTAAAAAAATAAAACAAAACAAAACAATTTAAAAAGAAAAGCAGTGAGTCCCTTAAGTTGCTGTGGTAGTGGTGGAATTAGCCTGGAAGGAACCTTGATTCCATACCATTTCTTTGTGAACTTTGCATACCCAGAACATCAAGATTTTCTGGCCCTATATGTAGAACACACATAGTCAACCCTGGATTGGTCTGTCACTAAAGTAACCATAGTAATTCTACGCAAAGAGAAGATAGCGCAAAATTCTAGGTAACAAAATCTTGCCTTTTGTTTTCTAAATCTCAACACAGTGCCAGAGGATTTTTTACACGAACTGCTTCTATCCTGTTCACTGCTGCATTTCCAGTGTCTAGTACAGCGTCTGGTTAACACGATGCCTTGTAATTGTTGGAGAAAATGTAGAGAGCACAGATGTGTAAGTTAGTGAACTGCGCCTGAATCCATTGGCAGGAATGAGAAGGAAGGATGTTCTGTGGAAGACTCAACTTGCAAAAGACAAAATATAAACGGGAGCTATGCCAAATTTTCTCCCTTTTAAGGAATCAAAACCAGGGTAAGGTCAGTGTCAACCCAACAATAAAGGGAAATGAAAATAAAGTAAGTTCTAAGTGGTATGTCTGTGAATTTAATTTGCTTGGTAAGCGAATTGCTTTCTGTATGGACAGGGTGGAGCTTGTGTATTGAGCGGTCATTCCATATCCCCTGTATATTATTCTAGTTGATATTTTAAAATACAAAAAATAAATAAATAAAGTTTTCATTATTCAACTTATGTTGGGCAAGAAAATGCATGAGGCTGTGTCATAAACAATAGAGTCAATTAAGTTCAGAATGTAATTTTGAAAAAGAGGAGTGGTCTTCCATCTAAGTAGGAAAACAAATTTTATGATTAAGAGCATGTGTTTTTTACTAAGACTTCCATAACAAAGTACTACAAAGTGGATAAACAATAGAAATTTATTGAACTGGAGGCATGAAGTGCAAGATCAGGCTGCCTGCAGGGTTGATGCCTTCTGAGGTCTGTAAGAAAGAAGGTCCCAGACCTCTCCTCTACCCTCTACTAGTTTGCTGACAGTCTTTGGCATTCTTTGACTTGGTTTGCTGACAGTCTTTGCATACCTTGACTGTAGGCACAAGGCCACAGTCAGTGTCTTTATGTTCCCACGGTGTTCCCCGTGTGATATTAACTGTAGTATCTTAATTAATTACATCTGCAATAACCCTATTTCCAAATGGGGTCACCTTTTGAAGTCCTGGGGTTAGAACTTCAGTCTGTAAATTTATGGACACACAGTGAAATCTATAACAGAGCAATACTTTTCTCTAGTCTAGGTTTTCTGAAACAATAATTTTCCTTCTTGTCTCCCTACTAATTTGATTCTATAGCTTTTCTGTTGATAAATATCTAGCATCTACAGTACATAAAGAATTCCTATATCTCAACCATGAAGAGGCAAATAGTCCAACTAAAAATGGGCAAAGCATTTAAAAAGGCCTTTCTCTGTAAAAGATAATACAAGTAACCGACAAGCACAAGAAAAAAAAAACGCTCAGCATTATTATTCATTAGGAAAATACAAATGAAAACCACAATGAAGCATTATTTCACACCCACTGAGATAGGATCAAAACAGAAAATAACGCACATTGGTGAGGATGTGGAGGAACCGGAACCCTACCCATTGCTTGTAGAAATGTAAAATGGTGCAGACCCTTGTGCAAACCATCCAGCAGTTTCTCAAACCATATGACCTGGGAATTTCACTCTTAGGTATATACCCAAGAAAACTGAAGACATGTGTTCACAGAAAAAACTTGTAAACATGTGTACATAGCGGCATTGTTTATGACACCCCACAAGTAGAAACAACCCAAATGTCCATCAACTACCAGATAAACAATATGTGGTATATCCAAACGGTATACTATTATTCAGCCACAGAAAGGAATAATGTTTCATGCTACAACATGGATTAACCTTAAAAACGTTACACTAAATGAATGAAATCAAACACACAAACAGCCACATTCTTTACAATACCACTTACATGAACATTCTAAAATAGGAAAATCCATGGAGAAAGAAAATAGGCTAGTGGTTGCCCAGGAGAGTTAAGGGGAGGGGGGATTAAGACCGACTGATGCTGAGTAAGATGTGTTTTGGGAGTGTAATGGAAATGAACGTTTGGAACTAGATAGCAAGAATTTGCACAACATAGGGACTATACTAATAGCTGCTAGATTGTGCTTTAAAATTATGAATTCTATATATTATGTGAATTATATCTCAGTTTTCTTTAAAAAAAGTAACTGTTCATTTTGTGCTCCTGTGTCAGTTACCTGCCCACACTTTAAACAATAAAATAGAAGTACTATTGTTCATAGGTCCTCCATCAGAGTTACAGGAAAACCCATGAATGAGGGGAAAGAGGAAATGAGATTTATTTAGTATATATCACATATATAGAATTCAGGCACTAGATGTGTCACCAACTGGTGCTCTTAAATCTTATCAAGAACTTCCCCGTTTAGGTGCCCAGGGCTGCAGGCTGTCCCTTCCCCTTCATTCACTGGTGTAGGTAGATCTGCTATATTAAGAAGGTGCCCCATCAACCCAAGCAGAGCAAAAATGGGACTTCATTCTTGAATTTCTAAATAAACATAATAGCCACTCTAGGAATCTATCACCAAATAGCAGCAGGGGACAAACAAGGCCGGGCTGCTGCTTGTTAGCTTTGGCCAACGTGGTGGGTAGACGAAATAGAAAAGTGGTGGGGGATGGGGGGTGAAAATAGAATTTAGGTAGCCATAAATGGCAGAGTGCTTTCCCTTCCCTCTTCTCTCTCTTTATCACGTCTTCCTTCACTTTTCTCACAAAATTTGATCATGGTTTAGCTATATCTTAAGCAGGGTGCTTCAGAAGCAGCCTATGAGTAGAGGATTTGCTGCAAGACATTTAGTGGGAAATGTCTGTGAATCAGCACCTAGGGGGTGAGGTGGATGTGGAGTTGGTAAGCAGCGTTCCGTGCACGTGGGATAGGCTTCAGCCAGTCCTCGGGGCTGGACCGTCGTTCTTCCAGATCAACCTGCCATTACTCATGAGGTGGGGGGAAGGTCCTTGAGTTGAAGGCTAATGCCCGGAGAACCAACTCAGTTGAGAAGCATAAGCCACCCAAATTCCTAACAGCTAGAAGAGTGAGCTCTGTCACCCTGAGGGGAACCTGGGTAATGAGCCACAGCGTCCACTGCCAGGGCATCTACATACCAGGAAAATAAGTGTCTCACTCTGCAGTTGAATTCATTACAGAGGAGTGTCTGAGGGACACAGAAAACACGTAACTGTATTTGATACTATGTTACTGTGATCCCTTTTCTCCATTTCTTGGGAACCAAATGTTGACATTGTAGAGAGACCAAGATTTCCCAAGAGCTGAAAGAAAGCCACAGGGCAGAGCACCCTTGGTAGGGGAGCAGGTGGCTGAGGGGAGTGTAGCTACTAGATGGCCCTCAGAGCTAGGAAACTGTACTGGTCTCAAAGATCGGACTAATGTATATGCTGTGTGTGCCTGGTCAGTTATGGCTGTTGTATCAAATGTGGTCCTTACAAATTCCTCTTCTGCAGAAAAAGAAATGAAAGCATTTAAAAACTTGTCCTATGCCAAAATGGTCATAAAGTGACAGAGTTACAGTTTAAACCAAGTCTGTCTAACCCAAAAGTCTTACATCTATCCTAAGACACCTTTTCACGAGTTTATTGAGCCCTTAAGTGTAGTCTGTTTTTGCTACTATAACAGAACACCTCAGATTGGATGATTTGTCAATAAAAAGTCACAGTCCTTCACAGTTCTGAAAACTGGCAAATCCAAGTGCAAGGTGCCAGCCAGTTTGGTGTCTGGTGAGGAGTGCTCCCTCTGCTTCCTAGATGACATCTTATTGCTGTGACCTTGGAGGGGACAAATCCGGTATCCTCATAAAGCTGAAAGCAGAAGGGTAAAGCTGGCAAAATCCCTCTGTCAAGCTTTTTCATAAGGTCACCTAATCCCACTTGTGAGGACAGATCCCTCACAACTCAGTCACCTCCAAAAGGCCGCATCTCTTAATACTTGTTTTGGAGACTTGGTTTCAACATGAAGTTTGAAGACGACAAAAAATATTCAAACCATAGCACCAGATATAAATAAGGACAAAGCATAATAAAAGATGAGAGAATCTCTGAGCCATCTTTAGTCTAACAGAGGGCCCTCAGAATGTCCCAAGACAGAGTTTTGTGGCCCATGCACTTGGTTAGCCCGCCTGTGACCGCTGTAGTCCGGGCCACACGGCTCGTGAAGCAGCTGCCTGGAGAAGCATGCAACATCAGATCACGGTGAAGGGAGCATGAGGCAAACCCAACGTGTAATTTCTACTTAGTTTTAGAAAAGGAGGATGGTGGGGTGGAAATTTATGATAATAATCTTGGTTCTGTAAGGATTGGGTTTAAAGTACTTAATTTCATGTAAAGAAATGAACTAACCTCTACATATAGTCTTCTCTGATATTTTTATGTTATAATATTTTAAAATATACCAAATCAAAAACTCACAGAAGACTTATTGAACATTGTCTTATCATTTTCTGGTTTATTTCTAAAATGTTTGATATAGCTGTTTGGCTATTTTTGTTCTCCTCTCTACAGTATTTATTTCATCAAATAGATGTTCATCACTTTCCACTCTCTGAAAGGCACTAGTGTAGTTGGTGATCTTGTGCTCTGACCTTTGAAATAATTCATAATTGAAACTAGTGAATGCTGTTCTCTCATTTTCCAACCTCAAAGCTAGCAAGTAACTGCTAGCATAGTCTGTGACCTATAACAAAGAATGCTAAAAAGCTTATAATTATTAGAGAATGGTACACTTTTCTGCAAAGCAACTAAACACTGAACTTCTTGTTCTAGATAAATTATAGACATGAAAAAATGATTCTTCCATAATTTTCTGCATAATCCATGACTGAAGTTATACTTTAATTCAATCATAAAATATTTCATCATTTGTCCTATTTAATATATGCCCACTATGTGCCAAATACCCTACTCAAGACAGAGATTCAGAATGAGTAAGGATCTCACAGCTTAGTTCTAGAGATGGACATATAAAAAATACATTTAAATTCATTTTCTGGGTAGCACCTGTGGCTCAAGGAGTAGGGCGCTGGTCCCATATGCCAGAGGTGGCAGGTTCAAACCCAGCCCCTGCCAAAAACCACAAAAAAAAAAAAAAAATTTAAATTCATTTTCATAATCTTAATAAAATCATGGACACAAAATAGTGGAGAAAGGGGTGTTCAGTGTGGGAATATCAAAACTATCTCCACAAGGTCAAATTTGCCAGTTACATGCTCTCATGGCACCTTGACTTTATCGTAATAGCACCAGTCACAGGTGCAGCCCTCACTCCTCCCCACCATTTATCCAGTGATCATCCAATTAATTCTTGTCTCCTCTATTAACCTGTAAGTTCTATTTGGACCTGGAGCATGTTGGCTCTCGGTCCCTGCTGAGTGTTCCACATACAGAATCATGTGCACAGAAGGCTTTCAATTAAGATCTCTTGCATATTATTGATTATATGTGGAAAAATTACTCCTAAAAGAATACATGAGGGTAGCTGAATTAGCTGTTGGGAAAAGATTAAAAGTTTGCCAGGAGAACAAGTCAAACCGATGGAGAACAGCACAGGCAGAGAGTAGAGGCAACATGCAAAAAGAGATGGAGACAAGTGTGCTTGGGGCAGGGTGGAACATCTGAGAAGGGCTTGGAAAAGAGTGTGCTAGAGAACAGAGGAAGGTGTGTGCAGCACACGAGAGTGAGCCTGCTGATCAGTCTCATCTTTATCTCATTGGCCTGTGATGGGACTTACATTTTAGGTGAGCAAGAAGCATGGCTGGACTTTCCTTCTCAATCTTAGAAAGAGGGATTACTCTCTTACAGTGTGTATTCATTGGATTTTTTTTTGTTGTTTCAAGTAACAAGCTTACTCAAATAACTCAAACAAGAGGTTTATTATAAGGATAAGCATGAAGGTCAGAAAGATGTTGATATCAACAACCAAAAAAGATAATATGGAGAAAAATCGGATATCTTCCGTTGTATCTTCTTGGCAAGAGCAGTTTCAGTGATGTGATGGGCGCATACCCCTGACTGTAAGCAGAAGGCTTCACTGGCGGGGAAGAAGTTGGAGATACTGGGAATGGGCTACTTTTTCAATAAGCTTGAAAAGAGAAGGAGACTTGGAGGCCAACATGATGCTGGGAATTTATGCTTCAACAATAGAAGCCTTTATGCTGCTTCTTCCCAACACACAGCAGTGAGTGGTAAAGTGATAAACACATTTGCTGTGTGTGGACACACGCACACACACACATCCCCACAGCTGGGCTCAAATATAAGATGGATGTAGCATCTATATGGATGAGAAGCAGAGCAGAAACAGGGCTGTGAATGGAAGCTAAAGTCTCAGTTTTCTGAGTTATGTAATTGTAGCAAAGCACTAAGAAATGATGCGCCAAAGGTCAATAAAAGTGGACCTCTCGTAATCAGGGGGGACTTGAGTCTTTACTACTGCTTGAATCTGGTGAGCTTCTCCCCATGGCAACAGGAAGTAGGAGGAACATAACATCTATTAAATGACTGAATAGAGCTCAGGGTATATGGAAATCATAGGTCTAAGAAGGCATTGAAAAAAAAAATGGTTTCGTCCTCTAAAACTGAGTCAGGTTGCCTTCAAGTTTCAGCCTGGATTTCTCATATTCCCAACCACCCAATCAGGACAGAAACTTCAAACTGTGGTAGTAAAACCTAGTCCTATACTGGGGAAATAGTTTTCAGGGTCAACTACAAAATGCCTCGAGCAAGGGCAGTGCGTATGTGTGCTGGGGGAGGGTCCGTGAGTGAGAGAGAGAGAGAGAGAGAGAGGTGCATTTAAAACAAACCAGCATGCAAAAATTCTAAAGCTTATGAAGAAAGTCTAATGCTAAAATCACAACAAAATAAACAGTCAAGTGAATGTCATTTTTCCATACGATATTTATTTTGTACAACAGTCTGACAAAGACATAAAAAAGTTGAGACTGACGAAGTGGTAACTAAAGATGATTCCTAAAGAAGATTAGAAAAATTATTGAGCAAAAACAAAATGAAGGCAGCAAAATCAGAAGTGATAGAAAGACATATATATGCTAATTATAAACTTTAGACATGAAAAAAACAACAACACCTGTCAATGAATATGAAAATGAAATAGATGGGATAATTTCCTAACAAAACAGGGCCCAAAAATAAGTTAATGACCTGAAACAGGGAACTAAAGAATTCAGGTATGAAAAGACAAAGAGATAGACAGGAAACCCCAGCTAAGAAACCAGAATGAGAGGCTCCAGTGTTTTTTGTTGTTGTTGTTGCAGTTCAGCTGGGGCTGGGTTTGAACCTGCCACCCTCGGAATATGGGGCCAGCACCCTACCCACTGAGCCACAGGCACTGCCCAGGCTCTAATGTTTTTAAAATAAGATTTCTTGATGAAAAAAAAAGAAATAATGGAGACACAACATTTAAAGAATCAATTATTGCAAACTTTTGAAAATTACCAAGGGACTAAGTTCTCAGATTTAAGGGATACCAAGAAGCAAAGCAATTAAATAAAAAATAAATCTATGTTTGCTTATATTATAAAAATTAAAAAGCGATGATCTTTAAAGTTATCTGTAGAAAAGAGTGATTACTGATGGGTAATGACAGCAGACCTTATCATATGTGATTTATCAGCACGTAAGAGGACGGGAGAATGAGATAAAACCTTCAAATAGGCAAGATAAGGAAGTGCCAACCTGTGAATTTATATCCAGTCTAAAAAGCATTCAAGACTAAGAGCAAAATGAAGACCCTTTCACACACACAAACACACACCCCTACACTCACATGATCCACTCACACACAGTCACTGCCATTTACACTCACGCACTCGCAGATACACTCACACAAGCTCTGACAGGCACAGACACGCTTCTTACTCAAGACATGTTTTAGCAGGCAGACAAGTGAATCTGGAAGAAATTAAAAATCGATAAAATCTGTAACTCAAGATAATCAGGTATTGACTATAAAAAATAATTTTTTAACTTAAAAAAAAAAACATACCATTAAAATTGCAAACAATAATAATGAGGTGACCAGGGTGAAGGGCTATTCAGTGAGTACCTAAAACCTGCCAGAACATTTGTCATGACTCAAGAGCAGATAGAATTACTGCCCATCAATACAGTTTTTAGATAGTTTTTAACTTAAATGTGCATATCTAAATTGTAAGTGTAGTCACTGAAAGAAAAAGACAGAAATTCAATCAGGAAGCAGAAGAGATTTTGGTGAAATGGACCATTATGGCTGATCGGAAAGTTTTCTCCAGGCAGATATGAGGTTTCCCAGAGACAAAGTGGTGGTTGGATTGAACCTACTGAAATACTGAATTTCCCTGGGCAAGGTGACAATTCAATGTTTTTGTCAAAAGAAAACAGCAAGCTTCAAGGGAGTGCACTTCTGTCTTTACCAGTGAAGGTATCTCTGGACGTTGGCCCTGGTGTGCTGCCATTGACCCTAGATTTTTTGCAGTAGCTGCTATTACAGCTGCTGGAGCAGTGTCTTTATAGGAAAAGGGAATTCTCCAATCAGGCAAAGGGCCCGCAAGTCCTCCTGGCCCAGAGTTCTCAGCTCCTTGGGATGAGCCTTTGGGTTTTCTCTGAAAGCCATTTATCAGGACACGGGCTCTCTGCCCTTGGATCAGACTGATGAGACTGGATCAATATCTGAACCAAGGCAGAACTAGAACTCTATTGTCTCCCGATTCTCTTGGAAATCCACTTTCTCAGTAGCGACAATCAGGGCCAAGTGAGTCTTTCTACAGCATCCCCAGACTGTCATAGGAACTGGTATTATTTCCCTCACTGGGGTCTACTCTCCATAGTGCCAGGGCAACTTTCCATCCTTGCCTTCTCTGTGAGCAAGGCTCATATAGCACGCTTCAGAGAAAAGGCCAAGCAGGTACCCATCCGCAGGAAGGACATCCTCCCCGATGGCAGTGCTAGCCCAGCTGGTTCCAGGCACTGCAGGGGAACTTAGAACATTTTGAGAAAATGAAAAGTCCTGGCTCACTGAAGCTCATGTCTAACGTCAGCACAGTAAACAGGAATATTTAGGAAAGAATTTGACCCTAGTCCACCATCCGGCTGGACTGAAGGTCCCCAGAGCTCGGGCTCAGGGTAGTGGGGGCAGTAGCAGATACTTGCTTTTTGAGCCCCAGAAGATGTGAGACAATTACATGTGCAAAGCTGAGGGTTGGTTAAGAAAAGAGAAAGGGGATGCTTCTCTGTCAGACACTGTTCTTATTTTGCTTTATAAGAGGATGTTGCTTATTTCAATATACATGTCCAAGATTCTACTGATTATAAAATAATTATTACCACTTCAGTAGCTGCTGTTAGTTACTTTGCCTTTCGAGAAATTTACAGGAAGATTTAATTAAGAAGGAAGGCCTTGGCAAGACAATATATTTCTGAGACGTTGTAGTGAATGGTGACATAAGGTGAAATGCCAATGATTTTATCCTCAAATGAATTATAATAACTTCCCTGAAATGCACTCCCTGGAATCTGCAATTGTTACGAAATGGGATTTATAATTAAAGGAAGAAGCTAATACTGTGCTGAATTAGAATAAAAACCACAAAACTGCTTACTCTACAATAAAGGAATAGAAGAGAACTAACGTATATTCAGAGCTTATTATATAGATCAGAGAACATATTGGGCAATTTCACTTTTAGCGGATAAGTTAGAATTCACAGTGACGCAATGAAGAATGCTCATTAAAAGGTAGGGCATTTCAGACTGAAAGGCGTGGTGGCAGTATTCCCCAGCGGATGGGTTTATGGGAATAGGATGTGCAAACGAAGTACAGCAAGTACTTTTCAACAGCCTGATGGCAAGACATAGTGCCATTTAGGAAACAGCTCCCTAGGCATGATGCAGCCTCAGGCAAGTCTCCACCAGCTACCCTATTTGCCTGACTCCTTTTGCCACAGGCTCCACTTGCTCCTCCATTATGATGACTTGGGTAGAACTTGTCTCAATTTCTACATATGCTTTGCTAAATCTAAATATTTTCTATAGGTTTTTAATTAAAATTCAGGGGGAAAGCACGGTACAGTATAATCTATTAAAAAAAAAAACAAAAAAAACCTGACATTGCAACCAGAAAATTCTGTGTGATCCTGCTTGTAGGCATTATTCCAATAAACTGAGTATCAGTTTACTCATCTGTAAAATGGGTATACTAATATATGTATATGCAGAGAAGAATACTTACACTCTTTAGACACAATTTTTTTTTTGAGACAGTTTCATTATGTTGCCCTTGGTAGAGTGCTGTGGCACCACAGCTCACAGCAACCTCCAACTCTTGGGCTCAAGTGATTCTCTTGCCTCAACCTTCCAAATAGCAGGGACTACAGGCACCCGCCACAATGCCCAGCTATTTTTTTGTTGTAGTTGTCATTATCATTTAGCAGGACCAGGCCAGGTTGGAACCCACCAGCCCTGGTGTATGTGACCAGCGCCCTAACCACTGAGCTACAAGCATTGAGCCCAGACACAACTTATTTAAACTGCTTGCATAATAATTGGTGTAAGGTAAGTTCACAGAATATAATGGCACTTATTTTTTTATAAATTTTGATCTGGTATTCTTGGTTCTGGTATTCTACATGCCTCCATATCTCACAGAGTATTACTTTATGTATAATATATATGCTATAGCCAACTTCTAGCTACTGTAGGGTTATCAGTAATAGCCAGACCTGTATGGTCACAGGCTACACTAAAATAGTAATGACTATCTAGCTGCGCTACTTAACAAAGTTCTCAGAGGTTTCAGAGGTTACCCTAAAGCCTAATGGTACCAGCTTGTAGTTTTGCCCGTTCACTACATCAACTACAAGGGCAAAGTCGGTAGTGGGCTCCCTCAACTCCAGTGATGCCTTTTTGAGGCGTCTCAACAGTACGTATGGCCTATCGTCTGCAATTTACATAAACATACTATTCACAGTTAAATGTTTTTACTGTAAACCATTCAATGCTACCCTTTCTCGTTTTGAAGGAATTCATTCTTGCACTAAGCCTTATGAATGGAAGAACTTTTCTTGCCAAGGTTGACTCCCACTCTAAATTGGCAAATATAAGCTTTGAAGATTAAAACAAAACATTTGAGGTTTTGTGATACTTTACACATGACCAAACCTAACTTCCCCTTTTGGAGGAGAAAATCAATATTAATCCTCATTTGAAAATTCCCAAAGGTTTTTCAGATACCACAAGTTCTCTTCAAACCAAAATCTAGAAGAACAAACATAAATATACACGAACATGTGGGATTTGTTTCCTTTAAAATGTACATTAATTTTTTTCAAGTTCAGACAAAGGTCATTTGAAAAATTATGTGTTATACTAAGCCAGAAACATGGGTACCTCTTGACACTGTGGTGAAAGGTTGTGGACTTCCCATGTTCACACACGCACATAATATTGTGATTGTACTTCATTGCCCTTTAGAGATATGTTAGGGAAGATAGATAATTCAAACGGTCTTTGGAAACCTAGGGTATGGTCATTAGTATAAGAAATCCCCAAATATAGTCAGGCATTGTCGTGGGTGCCTGTAGTCCCAGCTACTTGGGAGGCTGAGGCAAGAGAATCGCTTAAGCCCAAGAGTTTGATGTTGCTGTGAGCTGTGATGTCACAGCACTCTACCCAGGGCAACAGCTTGAGACTGTCTCAAAAAAGAGAAAAAAAGAAATCCCCAAATAATGCCACGTTAGTTAGAAGGATAGCTTGCCTGGGGTGAAAACTAGTTCCTATGAACGGCTTAGTGGCCCCTAATTCTCACTTTCTCTTTTCTACAATCAGTAGCTGCACTCCCCAATAGAACTGTCCACAATGATGTCACACGTTCCCCATTCTGCAGTGTCCAGCGGAGTAATCTAACCATACGTGGTTATTAAGTAATCCAAATATGACTGGGACTGAGGAGCTAAATTCTTTATCTCATTTCATTTTAATTATTTTTAACTTATTAATAGCTTCATGTGGCAAACAGCTGCTGCAATGGGCAGCACAGCTCTGCAGAGCAGCAATAAATCCTTGAATAAATATTGAATACTTCTTGAATAAATCTTTACAATAATGATGTTAGTAAAAAATAACTAACATTTGTTGAGCATGGATGGTTTTACCTGCTTATTCCTCCCAAAGCCCATCCCATCAGCATCCACACCCTGGGTGCTGATGAACTTACTCTAGATCAGACCCCATCCTGACAACTAGAAGTGGGGATGCCGGCGGTGAGGATAAGGAGAAGCACAGGGCGCCCAGGAATAGAGCACGCCAGGTGGTAGAAACACGGCGACTCAGCTTAGGGGACCAGATGAGCAGTCACGTGCACAGAGGGTGGCATAAAACAGAATTTTATGGGCCACTGGAGAAAAGATTGTAGGTGCATTGGAGTTGATAGTCCCCTTGCAAACTGACACGTAGGTGATCTGGATGTGGGTCTCAGTTCTGGCTCTGCTGATCTTGGAAATGGAGGGAGAAAACTGGGCTATCAACAATGAACTCCAAGGAGCTGTTGGGATTGGGAAAGGATTATTTACAATGAGGAAGAGCTTGCCTTTGGTGACTTTGAAGTCACACTTAAAAATCTTCTTTCTCCTATTCCCCACAAATGCTTGGCTTTATCTTTAAAACATATTCAGAATCAAACTACCTCCACACTGTCTTCTTACTGTTCTTTTTTGTTCCTACACTTGCCTCATTATTGTCTATCTTAAGAGAGCACAAAATGATCCTTAAAAACTATGTCAGAGATGACAGACTTCTGATCAAAATTCTCCTCTGGATGCCGGACAAGTCCCTATGTGGTCTGGCTGCGTCAGCTCCCACTCTCTGCCACAGCCCCTCCACTCTGAGTAGAGGTCTCCTGATCATCTCCGGGATGCTCCTGACTCAGGTCTTTCTGCCGTAACTCTCAGACCCTACATTCCAGCATGGACTTTCTCCTAGACTGTCTCCCTCAAGTTCATAGGTTGAAATCTTAACTCTAAATATGACTGTGTTTGGAGATGAGGCCTTTTGAAGGTAACTACAGTTAGATTAGGTCATGAGTGCAGCATTCTTACTATATGATTAGTGCCTTTATAAAAAGGGGTGGAGACTCAGGATCTTGATATCTATCTATCCATCTATCTATCTCGCTCTCTCCCCCTCCCCCTTCTCTGCCATGTGAAGATACAACTAAAAGATGCTCATCTGCAAGGCAGAAACGGGGCCCTCACCAGAAAGTGAATCTGATGAACGTGAATCCAGAACTACAAGGAATCAATGCTTGTTGTAAAGTCACACAGACTTTGTTGACTTTTGTAGCAGCTCAAACTGGCTAAGATAGACCGTCTTCTCATCTTTGCTCACTGGTCATCTTCACAGGGAAGCCTTTCTGATTTCCCTACCTTAAATTTGCCACCCACATCCCTTACCTACACCCTTTCCTCTGTTTCTGCTTCATCTTTCTCCATTAAATTTATCACCGTCTAAAATTTGCCAAATTTTGTTGACTTTCTATTTCTCTTCACTGAAGTATAAACTAAGATGGAATTTTCTTGTTTTGTTCATTGCTTCATCCCCGGCATATAGAGAACTTCCTAATTAAGTAATAGACACTAAAATAAACAAAGTTCATTGCAGAGCATTCTGAATGGAGATTAGATTACAAAGAAGTTTGATAAATCACTAAAACTTTGTTGTTGGGATAAAGTTTGTATGCATTGTGATGATTTCGCTTGTCCTGAAATACTTGCTTCCTCGATTTTAATAAATGAAAAGTAGCCCAGAGCTTTATTTTGTTTTTAAGAGAATTTCTTGCCAGCTAAGAGTGCATGTATTTTCCTTGGCCGTACTTAAAAAATGTAGACACAGGGAACGTTCCAGCTGGGAGGGGCATTAGGGAACATAGTCCTCAAATTATCTTCCCATAATGACTAGACCAAGGTTTCCCACCATAAAACATAATAATACTATGTACAATATTTTTCCAATTTTCAGAAAACTTAAAGCTAATGGAAAAAAACTTTCTCAACTAAATTATTTCCCCCATAAATTTCTCCTAAGATAATAGCACTGCAAGCCCTTATCAACTAACAAGCACAAAGAGACATCAAAAATCAATAAAAAAAGAAGCAAATAGATGGAAGTGGAAAAACCCACAAATATTTACTGCAACAGGTGGATTTATCATGGATATATATATAAATAGCTGTGATTATACTTTTCCTGCATCTAATTATATTAACTACTGGTATAATGCTTCATAATTTGTCTGAAAAATTAAAAATAATGTTTATATGATATTCTGCTAAAAAACATAGTATATGTATACCATGGAATATTATGCAGCCTTAAAGAAAGATGGAGACTTTACCTCTTTCATGTTTACATGGATGGAGCTGGAACATATTCTTCTTAGCAAAGTGTCTCAAGAATGGAAGAAAAAGTATCCAATGTACTCAGTCCTACTATGAAACCAATTTAGAGCTTTCTTATGAAAGCTATAACCCAATTATAGCCCAAGAAGAAGGAGAAAGGGGAGAGGGAGGGTCAGAGAGGGGGGAGGATGGGTGGAGGGAGGGTAATTGGTGGGACCACACCTATGGTGCATCTTACAAGGGTACATGTGAAATTTACCTGGTGTAGAATATAAATGTCTTAACATAATAACTAAGAAAATGCTGTGAAGGCTATGTTAACCAGTTTGATGAAAATATTTCAAGTTGTATATAAAACTAGCACATTGTACCCCCGATTGCATTAATGTACACAGTTATGATTTAATAAAAAAAATAATGTTTACATGATATTCTGCTAAAAACATAGGATATCTAAAAATCAGAATTCTAATTGCGGGTGCTCTAAGGTCACAACTTTAAGGATGTCTGATCTAGTCTAGTCACTTAATTCCACAGATGCAGCAACTTACACCTAAGAGAAGCGTTTAGCCCAAAGTCACGGTGACAAAAACGGATAATTTGACAAAATTTTTCTGCTTACCTCTTTCTTATTCCAAGTCTTAAGGATTCCATCTGACTTTTAAACTTTGCACTATTTACTTTATTATATGAGGAGTATCTTCTGGAAAATCGGTCTATCGAGTTGAGCTTCCCTGGCACCCAACTCTCTATCCTCCAACGAGCCCATTTTTCTAATCACTGTGTATTAGTCAGGGTTCTTCAAAGATACAGAACCAGTAAGAGACTCACTGGTCTAGATAATTATGGAGTCTGAGGTGTTCTGAGATCTGCAGTCAGCAAGCTGGAGATCCAGGATGGCTAATGGTTTAGCTCCGTCTGAAAGCCAGCAGTCTCAAGATCCAAGAAGAGCTGATGTGTCAGTTCAAGTCTGAAGGCAGGAAAAAACTGATGTTATAGCCCGAAGGCAGCCAGGAAGGAGGAGTTAACACTTACTTAAACTTTTTTTTTTTTCCAATTTTTGGCCCAGGCTGGGTTTGAAGCCTCCACCTCCGGTATATGGGGCCAGCACCCTACTCCTGTGAGCCACAGATGCCACCTGCTTACTTAGCCTTTTTGTTCTATGCAGGCCTCAACAGATTGCACGGGACCTACTCACACTAGAGAGGGAAATCTGCTTTACTCAGTTTACCAATTTATCTTGATCTCATTCACAAGCACCTTTAGAAACACAAACAGAATGTCTCATCAGATATCTAGGCACTCTGGGGCTCATGAAATTGGACCATAAAATAAACCATCATTCTACGTAAGTAAGTAAACTTTTTAATAATGATAACATAATCTAATTTAGGCATATATATAATGAAAGGGAATAATCACTTGGTCACAGAGGTGTCTTTAAGGAATATTAATTTATGAATAATTTTTTTATGTACTACATGGTCTCATCTTATTTTTTATAGGCTACATAAGGTCTCACCTTATGTAAGAAACAAAGGTTTTTTAAAAAGAGAGAATGTTAGAAACTATTAAAATAACATGAAAAGAAGGGGAGATTTTTATCTCATCTTCTTCCAGACATGGTCACAAACTAGAAACCCACGGACTGTTTCCAGCCCTCATCTAGATTTTCCTTGAAAACATTTTACCAAAGAATTTGAGGGAAAAGGAACGAAAAGCCAACATATGACCATTAGAAGACTGTTAATTTTGAAACATTCCAAATTTCTGATTCTTTTAAAACACTGGAAGCTTTTGCAACACTGAGCCAACATTCTTGAAAGGCAACAACCATCTGGGTCAAGTAGCAACCGTACCCTTTACTCAAGGTCTAGAGTTTCCTGTTCACTCCAGTTATCTCCATCCTTTCTACCAAAAAATGTTAATTTCCAATTAATGTCTAATTTGATCTGTGTTTCTATTTTACTATAATAAAATGTTCTGTCCTTATGTCATCCTCAAACTTGGGAAAAAATAAACTACTAAGATAGTAATCAATTTAAAGAAAAATTGAGAAAGATCACAATTATTTTGTGGAAATAAAGACTGTTCTTATATGTTTTGACATCCATACATGTATCTGTGTAGAAAAAGTGAAGATGGGTGTTTTTCACGTATCAGCTTCTGGTCTTACTTGCGTTTGTTATCCCTGTCTGATAGTCATGACTATGAACTGTCCTCATAAACAGTAACTGAAAGCCCTGGGCTTCCTGTTTGCTTTTTCTTCTGAGGAATATTCATTACAACTACTCCTGACTCATAGTAGACATACATGCCATGACTACCGTCTTTGCAACTTCCTCACTCACCACCTACCCTCCTTACAAACACATATGAACACCCATGGACTATCCGTCAATGAAACGACCTAGAGGTGTTCCTTGCAGAAGAGCAGTCATTCCCGGAGCCATTGCTGGGCACTTGGCCCAAGGGCTCTACAACTTAAAGCCTCTGAGCTTAGAGGTGGCCTTGTTTTTCACCAAGGCCATGGACTTGCTCCCTTCTGAATCTTCAGTGTTAAAATATTTTAATTTTTACAGTTGAAAAGTTTCAATTTTAATTCTATGAAATTGACTAGATGATAACGAGACTAGGAGAGAGAAGCAAAGAATAAGATGAGACCATGCAGTACAGAAAACAATTATGCGTGAATTAATATTCCTTAACGATGCCTCTGTGACCAAGTGATTATTCCATATATACTATTATTCCATATATATATATAATAAAGGGAATATTCCCTTTATATTAGCCTACATTAGATTATTTTATTATTATCAAAAATTGTACTTACTTCTTTTGCATCTCAGGGAACTGTCTGTGCTGAGGGATGGCGGGTGGGTCGGCTCCTTGTTCTAGGTATTTCTCAACAATGATCACATGAACTGAAATCCACAAATGTGGGATGAGTCTTTTATTCGTAAAACTGGTAAAATATAACCCAATGAATGAGCAAAACATGGCACTGTAATACAAATGTTATTCAATCAATTTCTAAAATATAAAGGATTTTTAAAATGACCCACTGCTACAAAGTGATGTATTTTGATGAAGTAAGGAGAATGCAGGTGTTTGCATTCTTAAAAAGACTAAAGAAATTTTTTCGGCCTCATGCCAATTCTCAATCTACCTTAACATTACCAAAGATGATTTCTGGATTTATTTGGGTTGTTTCTGTGGGGTGTTTGGCCACAGAGCTGAGTATTAGTTTTAAAATTGATAGACACAGCTCCAGAATTGCAGCATTAATATGTCATCTTGTTGAGAACAGTTCACTTACAGTTTCTATTAGTCTGTTGTCTGTTGCTAAACAGAATGTCACAGATTGGGTAATTCACATAGAAAAGAAATTTATTTCTTGTAGTTCTGGCAGCTTGGAAGTTCAAGAGCATTATGCTGGCTTGGGTGAGAGACTTCTTGTCATAACATCGTGGGGGGTATTACATGGTGATGGGCAAGGCACGGCAGCTTAACGCCCTCTTCCTTGTCTTATAAAGCCACCAATCTTTCACAGAGGTCCAGCCTTAAAGACCTTATTAATCCTAATTAGCTCTGAAAGACCTTACCTCGAAATCATAGCAACATATAAATTTGGTGATTAAGTTTCCAACACATGAAATTGGAGCACACACTCCACTGATGAGCATTCCTTCATCAGTTTCTTTAGATATCAAGGCCAGATATACCATATTTTTGTGGTTATCTAGAGAGATCTTAAGATTGATCTGCCAAGGATCTCTGTCCAAACAAAAAGTATGTTTCATATTGCTTGTAACTTTAGAAATTCTTCTGAAATTGGACTTTCTTTTACACTAGTCCATCTGCAAATATGGGTGATCTAGGACTCTATGAAAGTCAGGGATGTTCAGAAAAAGGAAACAAATGCTCATTTACTCATACCACAAGTAACATTTTGCATCTGAATATTTCACTTCCTTAATGAAAGCAGCATTGTCCTTATCAAGTTCATTTTTTCCTTAATTTTAAGGATCAATTTTGGCATTATTTTCTTATATCAGTAAGAAACAAGAACCAAAGAATGATTGCTGAGGAATCTGAGAATTTGATTATTGCAGATTTTCTTTCTTTCTTTGTTTCCTTCTTTTTTTCTTTTTTGAGACAGAGACTCACTTTGTTGCCCTTGGTAGAGTGCTATGGCATCTCAGTTTACAGCAACTTCAAACTCTTGAACTCAAGTGATTCTCTTGCCTCAGCCTCCTGAGTGGCTGGGACTACAGGCACCAGCCACAATGTCCAGCTATTTTCAGAGGTGGGGTCTTACTCTTGCTCAGGCTGCTCTCAAACCCGTGAGCTCAGGCAATCCACCCACCTTGGCCTCCCAGAGTGCTAGGATTATAGGCATGAGCCACCACACTTAGTCTACTGAAGATTTTTTGAACTCTAAAAATTCCTTGATAAAAATATGTAGTGTAAATTTTTTTCAACATCCTTTCACCTGCAATCCAATTGACAGCTTAAAGATTAAGAAATTGTGCATACTTTGCTTGAAATTTCTCCATAATCCAGTAATATAGGCTCGTGAGCAGAAGAAAATATTTATAATTTTATCAAGTCTTTTGCTATGTCATGAAATGAACTCAGCTTGGAAAACTCACAACAAAGTCTGCCTAGTGAATTTGGACACTGATCACACTAACATTTTCTTGGAACATAAGTGATTTGTTGAAATTTTTAGTTTCTTTCATCACAAAGCTCCATCTAAAAGAAGCAAAATTAATTTTTAAAAATTTGAGCAAACTTTTTAGCTTTCTTGCCAGTAAATGCTAATTTCATTGTCTTATTATTAAAAACATTGCTAAAAATTTCATACTGTCTTCCTTGGAAGTCAGGTGGTGCAAGTTAACCTGCTTTAGAATATTTCTCTACATCCCTGACTCTTATTCCCTCTAAGCTTTTGTGGACCACTTTCCTACATGCTGCACTTTTTCATTTGCCAAATATACAATCTCACCCAACTACTACACCCAAAAGAGGAGCAAAAGACAAAAGTACCGCTTCAAATGCCAGTAATTGAAACAAAACTAACTTATAAAATCTTAGACAACATCAAATAAGCAAATATTAAAACAACTTTTTTGCTTCATGTCTGAAGTTACAGTTCATAGAAACATTGTTTAAAGTCAGCTCAGTTGCTGTATTACTACATGTGATCTAGGAATCCAAATGTCTCACTGTGCATTTTTTTCTGGCTCATGACATGATCCCTATCCACAGCTATGTCATAATGTGGAAATTTGTCTTCCACATGGGATCCTGATTCAATCTTTACTTTTTTTCTGATTCATGAAACACCATAATTCATGATGTTTTTCATCTTGTAAATTTCATTACTATTTTTTCTTCTGATCTTCATAATTCCTTGGATTCTTCTAATTACAAGGGACATGTTTTATCATTCCTATAATCCATGATCACTTCTTAAGACTATATAGAGAGGACAACATTGGCAATGGGCCTTAAAGGATGGTTAAAATTCTAATGAGCATAGGTGAGGCAAAAGTAGTTGACTTTTCTTTTTTCAAGATCCCCCCAAATACGCAGAGTTTCTGGTCTGTCAGAAAGTGGCCTTATTTATCATCAGTAAAGTTTACCTTGTGAGTCATAGAACAGCTGTCTCACCAGTGTCCTGGTGGGGCTTTGTAGGCATTGATTCTATGTACGGAGTACAGTTCTTAGCTATTAATGATGGACTAGTTATACCTAATTAAAGGAGACTATTCTCAAGTATGGCACTCGAGAAATTCAAGGAATTTGGTTGCATAATCAGTTTGTCCATTTATATCTAGAAAAGGAAGAGGACAAGATTTATTGTACTTGTATAAATACAACATTATTAATATGGGAGGGAGAGAGAGTGAGAAGGAAAGAGAAAAAAGAGTAAAAGATTTATTTCTAATTCTGAGGGTCAGTGAGAACAAGAAACTATTTAAAGAATGGTCTAGTAAGTTAATGATTGAAGAAAGATTAAAATAAAGGGAAAAGATGTCCAGCTTAGATGTTATCTTTATTCAGGATTAACAGACGGGCTTCTTAGATCTCAGCTTTTGGGTGTCAGCTTCCGAGAACCTTCCACTAACTTCCCTAGACTGGGTTAAGTGTCCTTCACTTATTTATTGCACTCTGTTTGCCCTAATTAGGTACATTGTTTATGACAACAAAAACTGGAAATAAGTTAGCAACAGAAAAAAGACATGGTAAATCTATACAATGAAATGTAGTAATTAAAAATGATAGTGTCAATGTTTATTCAATGGCATGAAAATATGTTCATAATTAAAAACAGATGATGTAGTGAAATAATGAAAAATTGGATTACAAGAATGTAGTATGCATAGTATTATCACATTTTTATCTACATAGAAATAAATTTTATTCTATCTACATAGAAATACATTTTAAAGGTTATATGTTATAGAGGTTATCATTTGATAGTGAGACTATGTATTATTTTCATTTCTATTTATTGTATAATTTTAAAGTTAAAGTAAACATTTCCTTGACAGATAGATATTGGTAATTTAAATGGTAAGACATGATTCAATAAAAGAGAAGGACAGATGTGGTTGATCACTTTTATTAAGTGACGATCCCCAAACCAGAACTCCATTATACTATAGAAGATATTATACTCATGAACACAGATGCTTTACTACCATTACTCCACATGGCGCCTTGTGTTTTAAAATGGAGCATCTCATGCTTTTTCTTTAACTTAAGATAATGAAATGTCTTTCCCTCCCCCCTTTCTTCTCAAGAAGGTTAAAGGTAATCTTCATAAACAGACACTTAAAAGTAAACCCATGGGTTTACAAAACATTGAATGAATTCAACACTCCATTTCTAAAGGCCAGTCATGTTTTTTTCTGCCTTGACACTTACATGTGTGTCTTGGATTTGTCTGGCTCAGGGCTGAACTCTGAACAGAAGCTACATTCACTGGAATGATTTTTTTGTGACATCAGTTTTGGTACTACAAACTAGAAATCGGAAAACAGTTGCTTCATACATTTTCTTACTGGAGTTTTAGGCATTCCATTTAATGAACAAATTTGTTTTATATATATAAAACCTCCTACATATAATTCATATATATATATATTAGAGACAGAATCTCACTTTGTCACCCTCAGTAGAGTGCTATGGCATCACTGCTCACAGCAACCTCCAGGTCTTGTGCTTAGGCAATTTTCTTGCCTCAGCCTCCCGAATAGCTGGGACTACAGGCACCCACCACAATGCCCAGCTATTTTTTTGTTGCAGTTTGGCCAGGGCCAGGTTCCAACCCGCAACCCTCCGTATATGGGGCCGGCACCCTACTCACTGAGCCATAGGTGCTGCCCGTGAGGTTATATATTTTTTATGCAATTATAAAAGACTATTGAGAAACAACTCTGAGATGGAGAATACACCCTAACAAGCCTTGGCCCTCTGGAGACTGCTCATTTAGACTTATGCAAAATACAAAGAAGCCACATTTTCATACCAGTTCAGAAAGAAAGAAAGAAAAAGAAAGAAAGAGAGAGAGAAAGAAAAAAAAAGAAAAGAGAGAGAAAGGAAGGAAGGAAGGAGGGAGGGAGGGAGAGAGAGAGAGGAAGGAAGAAAGAAGGAAGGAAGGGATGGAGGGAGGAACAGAGGGAAGGAAGGAAGAAGAAATCCGCTGTGAAGGGAGAAAGTCAGGTTACATAGAACTGAATTATTCCTCACCTATTCCCGTTGATTAATGAATGTTTAACTCTTAGACAGACATATCTTTTTCAAGTTACTTTTCATAATGTAAAATACAATCCTACATTCTGAATAAAATGGTGCTACTAACTACGAATAAAAGTGACTTGAATCCCTTGGCAGTTCCTTCCCTTCCCTAGACAAATAGCCTGAGATGTTAGTTCAAGGCCTGCCTTGCTAATATTTTATATATCTAGGACCACAGGGTAGAGAGATGAGAAGTAAAGAGAATTATTGTTTAATTTTCATGTGCTCTTTCTCCCTACAAACTCCACATATTCATGCTATAATTCATTTTTACTTTATAATTGCATCTATAAATAACTTACATCCAGTGGAACTTGCTTCTAGAGTTATTTTCTGTTTCTTTTGCTCAGTATCTCCAGACACAGACATTCACTGATCTTCATGAATAAAGGTGCACACATTCATGATTCAGGAATGGATAGGGGAAATTTGTGGCACAGAGAGATTTTGTTTATTTATATTTGTCTTTGCTTTTCATATAAACTTAAATAATCATATGGAATCCCAAGGCTGACTTATTGGCATTCAAAAGGATTGTCACTTGTTATTTTTCAGACAGGTGTTCTCTGACTACTCAAGCAAAAGTGTTCACCAGACACGCTGCTGTAATTACTGTGTCCTATTTATTCCTATGTGACATGTTTTCTCATTTGTTTGTGTATTGTCTATGTCCTCCCAACAGAAGGTGAGCCTCATTAAGGCAGGGGCTTTGTCTATTTTATTTAGTACCTGAGAGCATGACTTGGAATATAGAAGGTGCTCAATAAATGAATAAATGAATGAACATGTGTACAAGCCCTCCTACCTGACAGCAGCAGTCACTTAACTAGCAGAATAGTGTTCACAAAGTACAACACAAATGGTTGAATAATCTCTCATCTCTACCTTTATGGACTCAATCAAGGCTAGGAGAAGGACAGATGTGGTTGATCATTTTTATTAAGGGATGGTCCCCAAACCAGAACTCCATTATAATATGGACTATAGTAGATATACTCAGGAACAACAAGTAAAATCTTGATTCCAAAACTAGAATTCAATGAAATAACAATGCAATGTGACTTGAGCAAGCAATTGGGTAAAACGTGTCCTTGCATTCCCACTAAGTCATCAACACGGCAGAACGTCCCGCTGATAAAGGACAGCTCATTCTTGCAGAAGTTATGTTAGGACACAGTGAAGTAAGGCAGGATCATAGGTCTTAATTCTGATTTATAGAAAATTATGAAACATGCCGCTAAGTTATGAATTTGGGTTTTTCAGAACAAAGTTTTTCTTGTCAAGTGTGAAACATTGATCTTTCAGTCTGAAAAATTTCATCAAATCCCAATTTTTTTAAGTTGACATCATACTTTCTATTTCTTAAAAGTCATTTGATTTCCTACAAATGCAGCTCTTTAGAGTGATCCAAATAATAAGCATCACATCTGATGATCTAGTATCACACTGTGATTTAGTGTCACACTGCATTTCAACAAAACAAAAGCCATTACATCCTGTGTGACAGGAAAGTGGGTGGAGAACCTTGTGTATCAAACTTCCAGAAATCCTTGTTTACAAGGCTAAGTTTTTAATGTCACTGTGTGGCTGTCCAAAATGTTTTCAGCAGGTCATGGCTTTTTTTCTAGGAAAGTTATCTTGATACAACACATTGATACTTATTTCCTTTATATATTAAATCTAAAACACACATGCCATGAAAGAACTTTATTAAATTAAGAAGAAAGATATTAAGTGATAAATATTTTATGGTAGTTGTATAAGGCTTTACATGCAGTAAGTATTCCATAAGTATTTATTATTTTACTGAACTAGTCAAGAAATTAAAGCACAGGCTCCCTTCTGAAGACTTCATTCATGCTGGTCTCTGAATAACAGAAGTGGTAGATTCTAGTGACGAGGAGATTTAAGGGGTTATTGACTACATAACTCCATGGCCAGCAGTTGTAAATTATAGCTATAAACGACAAACAAGGAAGTTCTTCTGCCTCCAGCCCCTCTCTGCCATAAATCCCTCTGCCCTGACCCTCTGCCCTGCTCATTGTCACCCTCCTGGAAGTTCAGTTTTTTATCAGCCTCACTCCAGTGAAATGAAAGCACTGATTTATTTATGTTGCCCTTGACCCTAGATTTTTCACAATTGAAACAGTACTTCAGGTTCCAGATTCCTGTGCCCCTATGTGAACACTTCCTAGCCCTCACAGCTACTTAGAAAGCCTGTCCCTTCCCCTTTCTCCGTGCCCTCCCATTAGGTCGTGTTGCCTTTCGGTACCGCACATCTCCGCTCACCTCCCTGGACCTGTCTGCTAGGCAACCAGACCTCCCTCAACATTTCCCGCCCTTCGTCTCTACTCCAGAAATTAATTAAAAGATAACCCAATTAAAATCTAAATTTAGAGATAAGAGGATTTAAAGATTTCACAAAACTTTCCTATGGAAATTTGGGCAAATAACATTTTCCCAAAATGTTATTTGGAACACTGAGCCGTCAAGCAGCGGAATCTCAAAGGCTACTCATTCAATGGTGGAACATTCTAATGCCTTTATTTCTTTTATTTGTGTTAATTTTTAAAAATATTCTCTTGTTTAGTTTTTTTGTCACTATATAGTTGACTGAGGGGAAAAAGTACAGAATACTGTAGTAACAGCGATCAAAGTGCTAGTCAAAATGTTCTCCATTTTTGAAAATGTTTAATTCTGCTCAATGGAGTCGCGTTGGATAAATGGAGTCATTCAGTAGAATGTAGGAGTTAATTTCCATGTGCTAGCCACAATTTTATCCCCGACCTTTTAGAGAGATAAATTTAAATAATCTTCTAAACACCGTAAAATCAGGTTTATTAATGTTTAATAATGATAAATTACCTTCATGTTATTTCACGTTTACATGATACCAGACAGAATGCATCTTTAAGGTCTATTTCTGTGCCTTCTGTCAAGATAGCTTCTTTCTTAAAAAGAAAACCAGAGCTGTGCACAAACATAACACAGGAAATTGTATTAAACTCATTTCATGTATAGAGAAAAGTGTACATGTATGTGGTCTGATCCTCTAGGGTTAATAAAGATTGAATATTGACTTTGGTTTTTTTAAAAATTTCATTTTATAATAGCATAATATTTCAGAGTTTTGGACCAGGGTCCTTCTATCCTGGTGAATTGTTGTCTAGCTGAAATATGTATGTCAGCACTTTGAGCACAACCAGAGGCCCTGGGCACCGCTGGGGAGCTACTACCAGCCTCAGGGTATGGGCCAGTATGGTAACCAAAGCCCTGATCTAGTTAAAGTTAGCTGAGAAGGCTGTGGCCCAGTGGCGTTAAGGGTCATTGTGGGAAACTAAGTGGTTTCAGAAAGTGAATCAATGCCTGGTTCTGCATAAGAACTCCCAGGATCTCTCCTCCAAAATGGTAGTGACCCTGACCTTGACTCACCAGGGTGAATTAACTCTGGGACATGGAGAACCTAACATCAGGGGGACCTATTAGAAGATGCCCATGACCCCAGAGCAGCTCTATCAATATTCTAGGGGTTGAAAGGAGGGGCAGAGGGCACCCTTGCCTGCTTTAGTCTGATGACCCCAGGAATAAAGGAAAGCTCTCCCATGTAAATACACACCAAAGCTGTGAGTGGCCAATTCACCTGGCAACTTAGGCAGCCAAACCTAGACAATGAAGCCTTGGAGAGAGGGGTTTGTTATTCTCCATTTGCTTCCACTGCCCCCCAGATCTAGTCTCTTCCTTTCTCCACCCTGGGCTGTGTTGCCAGGGGAGACTGACCACTACAGATGGTACCCACTCAGGTCTTTGCCCTCTGGATGGTTAAGCCAATGGGAACCACTGGCAGGATGTCAGAGAGCAGGAAAAGGGAAGAGTCAGATGTTTTTGTGTCCTCCAAAGCTCCCTCTTACCCTAGGCTTGACCCCCAGCCCACCCCACCGCTCCCACTGGCTGCCTCCTTCCACAAGGACAGCTGTTGTTGCACACACACCCTGCCAAGGCTCCATCTCTCACTGACCATGCTGTCTCCCTCCTTTGCACTTTGTGGCCAAGAGGTGGGAATAGCTCATGACCAAAAGTGCCTTGCTGGTCCATCTGCTCTGCCTCCATCTCTGTAAATATTTCCTTTATTTTATGTTACCCTAACTTCCAGCTGTTGTAACTTTTAGTACCTGTACACTGTGGCTGACAGAGTGGGAGATAAGCAGGTGCGTATGTACACACACACACACACACACACACACACACACGTGTTTGTTTATGTATTTGACCAGAAGGATCTCATTTCTAGTGAAGGGACTTTGATTTCTACAAAAAAGACCCAAAGGCTGCAGAAACTTTCCCTTGAAAGAAGTGAAAAAGGGAAGGAAGGGACAAGAAAGGAAATAGAGGCGATTTCTTCTTTGCCTCAGTAGAGTTTATTTTAGTCCTTGGTGTCTGATGTGTGTTTAAGTATTAAATAGATTCCACTTCAAATAAGGTAAAGTTAGGCATGTTTTCTCATCAAAATAATTTTAATTCACAAGTTCTTAATTTAGATTTCTTAATTTCTTATTTTAATATTTCTTAACGTGCTTAATTAAGATCAAAAGGCAAACTTTGATAAGCTTTTTCCCAAGTCAAAAGTTAGCAACCTACCCATAATATTAGATTATTTTATGGCCTGGCACTGGGGTTCACACCTGTAATCCCTGCACTCCATGAGGCCAAGGTGGGAGAATCACTTAAGCTCAGGAGTTCAAGACCAGCCTGAGTGAGAGAGAGACCTCGTCTCTACTAAAAATAGAAAAAACTAGCTGGGCATTGTGGCAGGTGCCTGTTGTCTCAGCTACTTGGGAGGCTGAGGCAGGAGAATCGCTTGAATCCATGAGTTTGAGGTTTCTCTGAGCTAGGTTGATGCCAGGGCACTCTAGTCTAGGCAACAGAGTGAACCTCTGTCTCAAAAAACAAAAAAAGATTATTTTAAAATGGAGAATATGTTCAGATGCTTCAAACAACTGTGTTACCAAAAAGAAAGAATATTAGGTGTTACATACACACAGGCATCAACTTTTGACAGCATCTTAATGGAATTAAATGTAATTGAAATTTAATGGAATTAAAATTAACAAAATTAACCTGGTCAATTATTTAAGAGATGCAGGAACTAAAAAAAAAAAAAAATCATTGAGTTATTTGTTGAAACTCTTGTTTATTACTATTGAAAACCACATTGTCTCAAGATTTCTATCATAACTGAATAGATTCCAAGGTTTGTTTTATCTCATAAAGGCTTTTGAAGTCATCAGTTCTCCCATTACCAGTAAGAGCCGAAATCATCATCACTGCTATTGTCATTTCTTGAAGTTTTCAAATGCCACTTTTCATTCCAAGAGCTTATAACATGACGTGCACAATGAACAGGAAACAGATGTGTCCTAGAGATTTATTTTAATATTTTGTGTGTATTTACTACAAACAGACAAGAATCAAAATGCCAACTTAATGTGAATGTTTTTTTTAAATATCTTAAAAATGTTCTCAGATTGTGGGTACACAATTTAAAAAGCAAAATTTAAAAACTCAGAATGAGGTTTCAGTCTCAGTAATTCCATTTATTATGTGACTCTGCATGTCTTAAAATGAAGGAAAGTTAGAGATATCTACCCCACCTCCCCAAGGGGAAAATTGTGAAATTCAAATGTAATAATAAAAGGAACAATTGTAAATTAATTACAAAATGCCATACAAATGATACTTAAGATTTTTTTTCTGTACTTTTTGAACTTGGAAAGAAGCTAAAGTTTTGTAAACAGTGGTGAAAGATAATATCCCTCAGAAGCCTATGAAGCTGTGATGTGGAGTCAACAAAGAAAGAAAGGGGGTAAAATATTGCAAAGAGCCATACGACTAAGTAGATGCACATTCTTGAATAAGCTCAGCTTGTATTTCTTCATGGACCATGGTGATATTGTGAATTATACGCTGGAATGTGTGTGTGTGTGTGCACATGGAGACTCATAATTGTGTGTGTGTGTTAAATATTATGACACAACCAGGTTCACTTTTTAATTTGCTGACTTGATTGGGTTTTGAATGAAAACAGTCAAGTCTTTTTTTACAATTGTAAGAAAAAGAATTTTTTAAGATCTCTCCTACAGGGTCGCTTTGAGTCTCTCTATTTCATTTTGTCAACTTTGAATTCCCTTTAATGGCTTTATAAATAAGAGTTGGAATGCTTCTTAAAATAAGCAACTGGAGTTAATTATAGACCATTAGAAGTTGCTTACTCTTTGGGATTTCGTTTCCAATGTTTCTTCCTGTTTTCAATTTTAAGACATCTAACTTCATTAGGGTAGTTACTATCACCCCAAGTTGAATGACAGAGCTCTTGGGATTTCGTTTCCAGTGTTTCTTCCTGTTTTCAATTTTGAGACATCTAACTTCATTAGGGTAGTTACTATCACCCCAAGTTGAATGACACAGCTGAAAGGAAGTGGAGAGAGACCTGCTCTGCACGGCCACTCAGCGTGTGGTCTCCTTGATATCTGCAGCTCTTCGCCGTTGAATCCTCCTACACTTACTGTTTTCTTGTCTACTTTACACAAGTGCCTTAAAACTGTGTTCAACAAAGATATTCCAGTTGAAATAATTGTTCTCCCCATGATCATACTAATGTACACAGCTACGATTTAATAAAAATAAATAAATAAGTAAAAAAAAAGAAATAATTGTTCTCTTTAACACCGTGTTCCAATTAGTACATGTTATTGAATCAGTGCCTCAACAAAATAATCAACTACTATTATTTAAACAAACAAACAATATTTGTTTTGAAGTACTCTGGTAGTTTGTTTTTTTCTGTCTTGTAATCATTGTTAGTACAGGACCTCATGTTTTTCTCTAGAATTTTTATATGCACCAAACCAAGTTAAAAATTTAAGAAGAGCCCATGCTTCAACCATTCTGTGTTGATATGCATAGCAGCCAAATCACTGCAGAATATCTTAGACTTCAATCTGCAATCAAGCTATGCTACTATAAAATCTCTCTATGCATTATCAAAACTCATGGGGGAGAATGATTGTGAATCACTGATTATTTCTGATATGCCAGTGTAGACACACAAGCTAATCAGTTTTATCATAAGTTTAAAAAGAACCCCTTCTTCATTGATCCTGCTCCTGTCCACGGGGACTCCTGGCTCCCATCCACCCTCTGCACTGTATTTGCAGGGTAACAGTTTTATCAAGATACCATAAAATTAGCTCGTTTAAAATATACAATTCACTGTTTTTAGTACAGACACGTGTGATCATCACCATTATTTTATTTTTTTTCACTCGTTTCAGAACGTTTTCATCATTCTAAAGAAACCTCGTCCATATCAGCAATCATTCCTGATCTCCCTTTCCCCATGGCCTCTGGAAACCACCAAGCTGCTTGCTTTTTCTTAAAGCCTATTGTGACAGTCCACACAAAATGAGTTTTCGTTAAGACATTTTCATGCAATAAAAACAGCATTTTTATTCATAAGAGTTGACTTTAATTAACTTGGTATAGAAAATTCTAACTTACTCCACCTAGTGACATAAAATACAATCTCAAAACTTAGCGTTGTGGAGATTATAAGGAAAACCTAAATATTATATTAAATAATCTACCTAGATAAAATTTATATTAAAATATTTTATGACACTTGCGTTTGGTTTTTTAATGAGGAGTGAGGGGTATAGTGAAAATGAGTTTTTTGTAACTAAAAAATCTTATTAAGAGTTTGATAAATGTCCAGAAATGGTAGTCAGATGCCAGATATATAATGTTTGTAACCTACCAGACCTTGTTTTTAAGTACTTTTATGCCCAATTTTGCTAGCCACTGATAATTATTCCTAGACTAATTAAATACAATTTATTTTTATGCATGTAGAAGGGATACTTTTGCTCTATCCCAACTCAGATGAAGAGTGTAGTCAATTCTCCATAGGTGGAATGGAAGGGAGCAATTACCTTCCCCTTTGCATCCTCACCACTGCTCTGGGTGGCTAGCGCCACTGTAAGTGGCCTAAGCTGCTAAAGTCATGTTGTCTTTATAGGTACTCATACGTGAATGTATTCAGGCTACAGCCAGACCAGTGCGACAGCCAACTGTGACTGAAGGTAGACTGCAAGTCTCTTGGTCCCAGTACAAATGATATATTCTGCTTATTCAAGTAGCACCTGGTGGGCCCACGAATAGCAGGCAGGCTGAATGGGCTCAGAGCAGCGCCGGTGCTGTCAACTGACACGGCTTCTTCCCACGTGACAGAGGCGTATCCGGATGCTCCTCCCACCAGTCCTCTTCCTCTGGATCCAGATCCTCCATCAGGCTCTCTTCACTCTTGTATCCCCTATGAGACTCCTCTTCATCCATAGTTTGACAACTTTCTGTGGCTCTAATGGAAAAGAAAACTCATTCTTTTGGTTATATAGTCTTCCATTTTTCTTTTCTTTAGAAGAGCCCATGTTTCGACCGTTCTGTGTTGATATGCATGGCAGCCAAATCACTGCTCAGCAAAACTTTTAAAAAGAAAAAGTCAAGCTTATGGGGGGTGGGGGAGAGGAGGGGAAAACATTGAACTACCTCTTAATCTCGGGGGTTTCAAAAAAAAATTAACCTCATAAAGGACTTTTTTATACCCCTTATTTTTGTGACTGTAAAAATCTTCCCTACTACATAAACATGTAATTGTTTAGTTAATATTATTATTATTTTGCTATTAGCCTTAGTAATGTGCTTCATGTTATAATGACCTGTCCCATGACTGTTTCTGACTCAGGTAAATCAGTCCTAATTCCAGGGCAGATCTTTAAAACTCTTCCCTGCTTTACTCCCGGTACCTTCAGTGGCTTTTAACGTCAATCTGCCTCTATCCTCTTGGCTGCCCACACTTTCCTTTTCTAAAGAGACATCAGCTAGTCATGGCCACCTTTGAAGAAGAGCCCCAAGGTTCCCTCCATCAGCACAGGCCTTTAAAAATAGTCTCTGCCTTATAGAAGAAAGAGCTGAGTGAGATGATTGCATGGCTCTCTTCATCCCACTAATTGATATTTGGGATCCAAAAAAGCTTAAAGTGGCCAACACTAGCAGTGTATGTTTACTAATGCTTAAATGCCCATTATGTGTCATCCAACTACAGTATCTAAAGTTTCTTTATGCATCGTGACACGTGGCTTCATTTTATCTTCAAATTTTAAAAGAATCACCAGAGATTATTCTTCTAGACTATGCTCTACCGTAAGAGGCAAATGTCCAACTTTTCAGCTTCATTTTGATAGTACATACATTTTATTTATTGATAATAAATTATAAATTTCCTTAAAGAAGGGATTGACGTAAGAATTCATGGCATGAAAGTTTCACAGTGTGCCTCATGCCTACGTTTACTTCATTTCCTCTACTACAAAAATAAGATTAAATCAAGCCACTTTAGGACACAAATAAAAAGGAAAAACAAAAACAGAGGGAAAAAAACATGTTTGTATATGTCAGTCAGAACTGTGAAAATATCCTGTGCTTATAAGAAGTCCAAATGTCCCGGCATCTTTCTAAGATGCTTTCAAATCTGGTCTCAACTTCACTTTCCTTTCTTAACTTCTATCCCAGTCTATTTGTCCATTTCACGTTGCCTCTGCCTAGAAATCCCATTACAGTTTTTCTCTATCTGTAAAATTCCTTGTCTGTTTCCTGCAAGGTTAAAGTCCAATGCCAATGTCTCTGTGAACCTCTGTTCTTTTTTCCCCCATTGACTTTATCCTCTAGTCTAGGCGTCAGATTCAATTAGAAAGATCATTCTATGCATGTGTTTCTAGGTTACTTGACATTTTTCTTGAGAATAGGGCCTATAAATTCAACATCTCTGATTCCTCAAGACCTAGGAGATTTCCTTCTACATAGAGATAACTTCTTAAATGCTTCAATGAATGAATCATAGGGGAGCAGACGCTGCAGAGGACAAAAGTGAGTAACTGATTATTTTTATATAGATTATAGTTTGGTAAAGCAGATGAAAAATAGACACGTATCTGTAAAAGAAACTATTTAAGTTTTAGTATTTCAGAGTCATATAGTAGACTGTCTTCTCCCCCGGTATATTTATTTTGTATTAAAGATAAAAGGTATTTCCCCATGCTTGTGCTTAGTGACCCAGTCCTACTATAAGAAATGCCAATCTAAGTTTGAAATACTAATAAATCATTTATTTGTTGTAATCCTGGGGTTTTAGAGCACAACTACTTTATTTAACTTTTTAGAGGTCGGTTAAAGAAAAGTAACTAAATCAGCCTCTCAAACAATCTTAGAATTGCCTAACAGCTTAAAATATGATTAACTCATATTTCAAATTAAGGGATTCAACAATGCAGCTAAAATGTTCCTACTCATTCCTGGTTGTTACTGAGTCAGAGACTGCCACGAATTAAAGATTCCTGCCAGGTCACAGCCCTGGTACACCCTCCCTTGCTCTTGCCCTGCTGTGTCACTCATGTTGAAGTCTGCCAACAAGTCTAGAGAAGTTTCCTATACTAGGAAGAACTAATGGTCCTCAGGATTCTGAAGGCAAGTTTGGCTTTATTTATTATTATTATTTTTTTTAGTACCAGTGCCCAAATGTCTTTGGACAACGTTTCTGGCACAGATTTATTCAGGAAATAGGGAGGGAGGAACACCTATTTTATACTTTAAGTGAAAAAACACACAAGAACATTACGTAACAACAAAAAAACAAATGGTTGGCTAGTGGTGAAGTTCAAGCTCTGCATCACTGTGACTTTATTTTGGTCATAGAGGAAGGAATCAGGGGTTGTCAGGTGCAGCAGCAACAGCTAAAAGATAATTTCATTAGACTCCTTAACTTAATAGACGTAAAAGGAAACTTGAAAATATTAAAATTGAGGACAATACGACTTATTTTCGGTTCCTGTTTATGAGGAAGATAAAGTAATGAACAGCAGCTTTACAGTAGAGTAACAAGTGTTCTCCCATCTTTGCCTATGTGGAACATCGCCCTGGAACCCAGTATGCAGAAGAAACTTTAAAATTATTAAGCTAGGCTAAGTTTTCTGAATGGATTAGTTCTATGAGTCAGCACCATTCTCTTAGAGTATAATTCCCCTGAGTATTTACTGGTAAATTTAAAAAATCTGAATCTTGATGAAATCTTTGTAAAAACAGAAGCAGTTCTAGACACTTCCACCTATTCTAAGAGGGGTAGAGAGGGGGTAGGATGAGAGCACACTTTGACGCCACCTTAAAATTTATTTGAAACCTCGTATTTAACTTAAAAATCACTTTTGAATATTTTTTATTAAGCGCGTATTGTTTTACCATACAAAAACTTTTATATTATTTACCATTGAGTAAAATTGGCACCACCCCCATACTCAGGTGGGAGTACTTAATGTATCCTGTGGCTTTGAAAACCCAAACTCTTACTACTAGAGAACCTGCAGGCACTAAAGCAAGGGTCCGACCCGCTTCTATTCTTGGCCTTAGTGAAATTTTCTTGTTAAAAAAAAAAAAAATCCCTCTTTCAGCTAGGTTAAGGTGAAAAGCACATTCATATTAGTGTTGCAGTGGGTTCTGATATCCTCATGCTCACCCATTTTATAGGAATATCCTCAAGATGATTTTCTAATCCAAAGTAAATGTTCTCAAGGTGAACATTCCGGAAACACTTAATAGGTGTTGATGGAGACATTGTTAGCCAAACACTAAACTTCTCCTTCAGGTGGTCATCAGACTACATCACGTCCTACAGACTGTATCACACACACACCTTCCCTAGGTTTGCATGGTCGATTTAATACCAATTCTTCTACTCCTGGAAGAAGAAGATTCGCATCTATTGGGTACTTTTTTTTTTTTTTTTTTTTGCAGTTTTTTGCTGAAGCTGGATTTGAACCCGCCACCTCCAGCATAGGGGGCTGACGCCTTACTCCTTTGAACCACAGGTGCCGCGCTATTGGGTACTTATTTATCCCATGCCTCATGCTCCATACTTGTAGCTTGCCTCATTTAACCTTTACAACACTCTTCAGAGGGGGCAGCACAATATTTCTATCCCTGTTTTACCATTGAGAAAACTGAGACTTAGAAAAAGTAGATGACTTTTCCTAATTCACATGCTACAATATTGTGGTTCCAAGACATGAATCTAAGAACTCCAGAGCCTTACTGACTAGTAATTTTACTCAGCATATTAGACTAACTCCAAGGAGAGTACTTTGATGTGAAGTAGGTTTTTTTCTAATGATTATTGGTCAATAATCCCTATACTCATACCTCATTTCATAGACATCTACTTCCCAAATTCTTCATTAATGTATTCTCTGACACATTTTCATCACACTGGTTAACACAGCCTTCTTGGCATTTTCTTAGTTATTGTGTTAAGACATTTATATTCTACATTTACTAAGTTTCACATGTACCTTGTAAGATGCACGGCAGGTGTAATCCCACCAATCACCTTCCTTCCGCCCATCTTCCCCCCCTCCCTCCCCTCCTTCTTACCCTTCCTCATATGCTTAGGTTATAACTGGGTTATAGCTTTCATGTGAAAGCCAAAAATTAGTTTCATAGTAGGGCTGAGTACATTGGATACTTTTTCTTCCATTCTTGAGATACTTTACTAAGAAGAATATGTTCCAGCTCCATCCATGTAAACATGAAAGAGGTAAAGTCTCCATCTTTCTTTAAGGCTGCATAATATTCCATGGTGTACATATACCACAATTTATTAATCCATTCGTGGATAGATGGGCACTTGGGCTTTTTCCATGACTTAGCAATTATGAATTGGGCTGCAATAAACATTCCGGTACAAATATTTTTGTTATAATGTGATTTTTTTTCTTCTGGGTATATACCTAGTAGAGGAATTATAGGATTGAATGGCAGATCTATTTTTAGATCTCTAAGTGTTCTCCAAACATCTTTCCAAAAGGAATGTATTAATTTGCATTCCCGCCAGCAGTGTAGAAGTGTTCCCTTTTCTCCACATCCACGCCAGCATTTCTGGTCTTGGGATTTTGTGATATGGGCTAATCTTGCTGGAGTTAGATGATATCTCGAACTAGTTTTGATTTGCATTTCTCTGATGATTAAAGATGATAAGCATTTTTTCATATGTCTGTAGGCCATGCACCTATCTTCTTCAGAGAAGTTTCTCTTTAAGTCCCTTGCCCAGCCTATGATGGGATCACTTGTTCTTTTCTTGCTTATACGTTTGAGTTCTCTGTGAATTCTGATTATTAAACCTTTGTCAGAGACATAACCTACAAATATCTTCTCCCATTCTGAGAGTTGTCTGCTTGCTTTGCTTACTGTGCTCTTGGCTGTGCAGAAGCTTTTTAGTTTGATCAGGTCCCAGGGCTTCAATTGCCCAGGGAAAGGGGGGTCCTCCTCATAAAATACTTGCCCAGACCGATTTCTTCAAGGGTTTTCCCTGCACTCTCTTCTAGTATTTTTATACTCTCATGTCTTAAGTTTAAATCTTTAATCCAGTGAGAGTCTATCTTAGTTAATGGTGAAAGGTGTGGGTCCAGTTTCAGTCTTCTACAGGTTGCCAGCCAGTTCACCCAGCACCATTTGTTAAATAGGGAATCTTTTCCTCACTTAATGTTTTTAATTGGCTTGTCAAAGATCATATAATGATAAGTAGCTGGATTCATCTCTTGGTTCTCTATTCTGTTCCAGGCATCTACTTCTCTGTTTTTGTGCCAGTACCATACTGTTTTGATCACTATCAATTTATAGTATAGTCTGAGGTCTGGTAGCATGATTCCTCCTGCTTTGTTTTTATTTCTGAGTAATGTTTTGGCTATTCGAGGTTTTTTTCTGATTCCATATAAAACGAAGTATTATTTTTTTCAAGATCTTTTTCAAGTATTATTTTTTCAAGGTTTCAAAATTAATCCACATGAAAAAAGCCAACAATCCCTTATATCAATGGGCAAGAGACATGAATAGAACTTTCTCTAAAGATGACAGACGAATGGCTAACAAACACATGAAAAAATGTTCATCATCTCTATATATTAGAGAAATGCAAATCAAAACAACCCTGAGATATCATCTAACCCCAGTGAGAATGGCCCACATCACAAAATCTCAAAACTGCAGATGCTGGCGTGGATGTGGAGAGAAGGGAACACTTTTACACTGCTGGTGGGACTGCAAACTAGTACAACCTTTCTGGAAGGAAGTATGGAGAAACCTCAAAGCACTCAACCTAGACCTCCCATACGATCCTGCAATCCCATTACTGGGCATCTACCCAGAAGGAAAAAAATCCTTTCATCATAAGGACCCTTGTACTAGACTGTTTATTGCAGCTCAATTTACCATTGCCAAAATGTGGAAACAGCCTAAATGCCCACCAACCCAGGAATGGATTAACAAGCTGTGGTATATGTATACCATGGAATACTATTCAGCTATTAAAAAAAATGGAGACTTTACATCCTTCGTATTAACCTGGGTGGAAGTGGAAGACATTATTCTTAGTAAAGCATCACAAAAATGGAGAAGCATGAATCCTATGTACTCAATCTTGATATGAGGACAATTAATGACAATTAAGTTTATGGGGGGGGAAGCAGAAAGAGGGATGGAGGGAGGAGGGTGGGGCGTTAGTGTGTGTCACACTTTATGGGGGCAAGACATGATCGCAAGAGGGACTTTACCTAACAATTGCAATCAATGTAACTGGCTTATTGTACCCTCAATGAATCCCCAACAATAAAAAAAAAAAAAAAGAAGGAAAAAAAAAAAACAAAGTATGACAGTGGAGCTTTAATAGGGATTGCATTAAAATTGTATATTGCTTTGGGTAGTATGGACATTTTAACAATGCTGATTCTTCCCAGCCATGAGCATGGTATGTTTTTCCATTTGTTAACATTTTCAGCTATTTCTTTTCTTAGAGTTT
This sequence comes from Nycticebus coucang, assembly GCF_027406575.1. Taxonomy (NCBI): domain Eukaryota; kingdom Metazoa; phylum Chordata; class Mammalia; order Primates; family Lorisidae; genus Nycticebus; species Nycticebus coucang. The sequence continues at coordinate 155,104,722 of NC_069780.1, read as the reverse complement.
CATAGTTCTCTTTATAGAGTGCCAAAAAAGATGAAATATTTGGGAGTTTATCTAACAAAGGACGGGAAACAGGATTTTTAATGTATTTGCTAAGTCGTGAATCACTTCACATACATAAATTAGAAAAGAAATTTCTGAGCGATTGGATGGAAGGCCTTCAACCTCTCAGCGTGGCCTGCTCCTGACTGACCTTCATTAAACTTCTCTAACTTGTGTCTTCTCTTACTTGCTACCATCCTCTATTTGGCAACATAGCCAGTCATCTTTGTGGGCTCCTGTCCTGTGTTACCCTCAGCCGTGTTGTGCTCCAGGCAGGAGCCCTCCTTTGGGTGGCAGTCTCGTCCTGCCTGGCCCCAGTCCTGCTCGCTAGAGAGAAGCTCCAGCAGTTGTTGAATTGAATGGAACTGATCCCTCAGGCACCTCTAAACACAAATGCACCCATCCAGTCCTATCTGTGCTTTGAAATTCTCAAAACCACCAAGACACAGCTGTTTTGAAATGAGCAAGTAGCGCCTGCAGTCCCAGCCAGGTGAGAAGCTGCGACAGGGCACCTGCCCCCGGGGGTGTTGGGGTTACAGTGAGTGACGACTGAGATCTCAACACTGCACTCCAGCATGAGCGACAGAGGTAGACCCTGTCTCTGAAAAAGAAATAAAAAGAAGTACAGCAAGGATTCCTGGAAGAGAACGTGTGGGTCTGGCTTTGACTTAGCGGGGTTGTTCAACTCATCAGGCAAGGAAACTGCTGCAAACTCCTGAACACTTCTGTCCCCGGGCCCTTAGAGAGGAATAACATGAAACAACTCATTTTACTCAAAAAGTCAGTAGCAAGAAAAAAAAAATTAAGCAGTGTCCTGAGTTCTTCATTAGCCTCAGTTCCCAGTGTACAAACATTCAAATTCAGCTTAAACAAAATAGCCCACACACATTCCGATTCCAAGGAGACTGCCCCCCCCCCCGTTTTCCTCCGGCTTCCCTCTTGCATTTATCTTTCACTCTTGCATTTATCTTTCCCTCTTGCATTTATCTTTCACTCTTACTCTATTTCCTCCCCCATCTTGTTCCTCCTTTTCTCCCCTTATCATAGTCTTCCCAAAGAAAAACTTATCTGAGTCCCCCCCTTTACCCATGATCACCATAAACGAAGCAAACTCTCCATAAACGGCAGCAAAGCCCTGGCTTGGGCGTGTTTGGGTGGTGAGGACGCCCTTTCTGGTGCTAGACAACGTCACGGTGACGGTCAAGGGTCCCGCGCACTTTCACGGGCGGTCTGAACCCTCCGAGCAGCCGGACCCTGGGAAAACAGCCGCCTCCTAAGGGCGGAGGAGCTGGGGCACCGCACTGTCCAGGCGCCCTTCCTGCCCAGCCCGGGAGCAGCCAGGGGTGTGAAGGCGGAGCCACGGAGCGGGCGACACCCTCCCTCCCCAAGGTCCAGCCCTGCCCGCCTTCCTACCACCTTAGGGATTTGGCACAGAGCGCGGGATCACCCTCTAAATGAAAGGCAGATGTCCCTTTAAGGTTTGCTTTGCAGCCCGCGGACTTTAGCCTAAACACGGACCCGGGAAGCTGGCTTTATTTGTCCATGTCTCGGACAGAGCCTGGGACGCTGCCAGTGGGATTTGAGAGACCAGGAGCGCGAAGGGGCGGGCGATGTGGCAATCCGTCTGGGATGTGAAAAGCGTGGAGAGAATTTAGAGGCGTTCGACGAGAACACAGGAAATCACTCCTCTGCAGCTCCCGGGCGCCGCGGCCGGCGGGGGCGAGGACTGGGAACGGCAGCGGCCGGCCGAGGGGCCCCGCGCTCTGCCTCCGGGCGCCGGTCTGCCAGCTCCTGCCCAGAGCCAGCGCGTCTCGGCGCGCCGCGGCCGCTCCGGACATGGCCCCCCGGCGCCGCGCCAGCCCAGGGGTCGCTGTCGCCTGCTGTTGGCTCCTCACCGGTGAGCGACTCGGCTTTTCTCTGAGCGTCTCCCGCGCGCGTGGGCTCGGGGCTTGGCGCAGGGAGGGAGGCGCACAGAGCCGCGGTCCGGAGAGCAGGGAGCGCCCGTGCCCTTTCGGGCACCAGGTAGCCTGGGCGGGTTGGTGGACGGAAAAGAGTTTTGCAGTTGGGCTTTGATATGCACTCGTTTTGGTGTCACTTCAAACCCTCCACTCCTTGAGTGAGGTAGTGCTGAAAACTTTATATGGGCGATTTGACTTTTCAAATTAAAGTTGTTTTTATCAATATACATTGTAGTGTAGGACTTTGCTGAATGGCTCTCCTCCCCTTTTTTGGCGGGCGTTGGGGTGACAAATATAGGGCACCTTATTTATATGCAAAATTTCTACTCTCGGGTTTCTCAAGAGTGGACGCTGTGGTCTTCCGTGCTGTCTAGTCGTCAAATCATTTCCCCTACGGAACAAGGAAAGAGGCATGTGGAGCAAAACTGCTATTTGTCCCAAAATGATGTCTCTGTCAGTACCCAAGGGGAGGAACATTTTAAAATGTAGAAAGAAGTAGTGCATGTTTACTCTGTAAATATCACAGCCAAGATACAAACTATATAGTATGGTTACTTGTGTATAACTATGTATTTTTAAGGAGGGGACTTAAAAAACACAGTGGCATTGCAAAGTTATATGTAATTGGGGGGGGCAGGTGAACTGTAGCATTTTCTAAGATTACTTCACTGATTTACTATGCTCAGGTTTTTTTTAACCAGTTACTGATTGAGGGGGGAAAGTTGAAATGGTGGAAAACAGAATGCAAATGGGTGAAAGTGTATTGATAGAAGCTTTGTGTGAAAGCAAATCACCTGATACATGGTTTGTTTAACCGTTGGCTTTAGCATATCATTGGCATTAAACAGTCCAGTGTTTTTACTGCTGACATACTTACCTGTACTAGTTAACTGGTGTTTTTACCATTGAAAGCATGAGAGAACCACTCGGTTTAGTCCTGCCTTAGATGTCCAAGCATTGTTAACTTTTATGAAAATGACTTAGAAATGGATTATTAGCAGGCAGAGCTTTATTCACAGTGAAGTGGTGTGAAGAGAGTTAATAACAAAGTACTGACTTTTGATCCAAACATTTTCCACTACTCAGGAAATGTCCAGTAATCCAAGCAGTGGTGACGGCATTACGGCCAGTGAGTAGTTTAACTTCCCAGGAACTGTCAGTACCCTCTACCCATATTTGACCTATGACTCCTCTTCAAATCAATCTTTTGTAGATCACTTGCATTTTGTTGCCGGTTTTGTCCCAAATATGACTACAGTAGTTTGCTAACTATTCAAATTGTGCCTTTTTCATTTTACCAAATAAGCAGTCTCTAATGCAGAAATGATCAAATGAGGTTTGCACATCCTCTAAAAACACACAATGAAACTTAAAATAACAGAAGATTAACAAGTTACAATTTCATATGTGTGTGTGTGTGTGTAATATGCCTTGCTGAATCCAAGAAAGGACTTAAAATAATGCATAAATATTTCTAAATTACAGTATTAAGATTCTCTGTGTGTATAATTCAATCCTATTGAAATTTAGAATTTAAAAAAGTGTCTCAGAATTGACAGGCTCTTCAATTGTTCTATATTTAATGTATTTCACAACACATTAAGGATCTGAAATTTGACTTCTTTCTTCTGCTAATTTTCACATCAGTCATCCTATTCTGTCAGCTCTTCCTTACCAATCTCTTTCACGTTTGGAAACTTTTCATCAATACCTAATCTGGGGTCTCATCATCTAACCCATCTGTGCACCCTACCTATCCATAGAGCACATTGTTTTGTCTGTAATCTGAACCCAACCTCTAATTGACCTTCCCAATACACCATTTTTTATTATATCTGAATTTTTATTAAAAGATTTTTAGTGTTTTTTTCTGTCCCCTTCAAGATAAAATCTAAACTTCTCAACTGACTGACCTAACCCATCACCTCTACCTTCTACTGCCCCATGTCAGTTTCCTATTGCTCTTATAACAAATTTGCCACAGACTTCTCAGCTAATAAATACAAATTTACTATTTTACAATTCTGTAGGCCACAGTTTCACTAGACTAAAATCAAGATGTTACCAGGGTTTCCTTTCTTCTGGAGGCTCTAGGGGAGAATTAGTTCCCTTGCTTTTTCCCGCATTCCTTGCTTTAGGCCCATTTTCCATCTTCAAAACCAGGAGGGTGGAATCTTTCTCTCTGTTCTTTCTCTCTGACTTCGCTTTATTGTCATATCTCCTTCTCTTACTCTGCCCTTATTGCCTCCCAAATGATCTCCCTGTGACTGCACTGGGCCTACTAGCATAATCTCCCCATCTCAAGATCCTTAATTTTATTACATACGCCAAGGCCCTTCTGCCAACTCAGGTAACCTATTTATAGGTTCTAGGTTTTAGGAGGTGGACACCTCTGGGAGACTATTATTCTACCAACCTCATCCCTTAAACATAAGCTAGCCATTATAACCCATCATGTTTCCTTACTTTCTTCATAATCCGCATGCTGATTTTGCCATTGTAGATATGATCTTGTTTTATGTGTCTAGAAAATAACTTCACCCTTCCTTCCCACCACCCTCTGCCATATAAACAAACTTTCTACAGCCTTCAAAGCTGAGTTTATATCAGAACAATAAACCATCCCCATCCCAATAAACTTCCCATTAGATTTAGAACTCCTTTTTCCAACATTTATTAAAATGATTCATTACAGAAGATGTTCTTACTTATGTCCAAATAAAGTCTTTATTATTATTTTACTTATGTCAAAGTCCCAGTCTAAACTAGTGGCCCACATAAAGGATTTACATGAAGCAAGTTTTCATAAAGGGACAATTTACAGAGGCCTTAACAGAATGAGAAAAGACTGTAGAGCACCCAGGACAAGCGAAAGTGGGAACAAGTCCCCTGAAGCAACAGTGAGAAGAAAAACCATGACCATTCCTAGGCCTGAGGAGGTGGCAATGTTAGTTGGCCATGGGTCAGGGGAGGAGTTGCTGCTGGACCAGAGTTATGGCCATCAGGAGAGGAACTCTGTTGGTGCCAAAACTAAAGCCCAACACGGAAGGAGTAAGGGAGATTAAAACCCACCCCCTTTTCCCTTCACCTCCAATGTCTTGCCCAGCGCCCCTCTCCCCCATTGGCCATATCCAAATGGCAAGTTCCAACCTCCCAGAGAACACAGGCCAAGATAGTTAATCACTGAGAATAATTATCACAACTTAATGCTGACACATACTATGTGCAAGTCCCTGTGCCAAGAACTGCGCATGCATTATTACATTCTAACTTTTAAAAAAGTATATAGCTATTTCCATATTTATAGATGGGCAATTCAAAGCACAGTACCAAGAAACTAATCGTATTTGTAGAAAATTGCACAACTAGTTAATGACCAATTTACTCAATTCTGATCCCTGACTTCAAATTTCATGCTCTGAAATAGTACAACATATAGGCTACCTAAATGTAAGTCCATTCCCCTCTTGCCACCCCCGTAAATGTGAAGTCCAAATATAAATGTCTAAGAGACTAGGATAAAGACCTAATTAATGATGCAAGTGACTCTGTCATCTCCACAATTTTTAGGTGCAACATGAAATTAGACCCTACTTTAAGTATAACTCAAGTAAAGCAATTACCTTTGGTTATTAATATAAATATGGAATTGCCCCTAATTGAATTATGTCTCTCCTCCCTAGAAACATTTTGACTTGCCAAGAAGCAAGGGTCTTCTTTTATGACTTATTTCACAGGCAAAATTTCCTATTTGAAATGAAGTCCAGTGAGGGTGAATGTGGGGGGGAAGTCTGTCACTTACCCAAAACAAAGAAATGACCTCCAGTGGCACACCATGTATTTTCCAGGATTACTGAAATGGTGAAAACGTTCTTAGTCATTATGATGTTTGTAAAAGCAGCAATGAATTTATAGGATTTTTGTTTGTTTAGTAAATAGGCAATGAAAGTAATAATTCAATACATACATCTGCTGACTAGTTTACATATTTTCCTTCCCTGATGCCATGACACTACTCTGTTTTTGAAGCGTAAGGTCTTGGGCCTCATCTTACTTCAGTAGATGAATGCTCCTTTGACTTCTCCCTGCATCTCCAACTCAACAAACTTCCCACTATAGATTTAGAACCTACCAAATTTCCATAGGCCTCCATAGTAGAATAAAATAGTTCATGTTTAAAATATTTTCAAAAAAAATTGAGAACCAAAATGATATTCTTTACCTATATCGCTCTTCTGTTGTATGAAATACAAAATATTGTTCTTAATTTCATGTTAAAAAATGAAATGAAAGATATTGGAATTGTTGCCACCGTGCTAAAGTCAGAATAGCTTGCCTATTCAGAGCAGTCTGGGACTGCAGTATTGTATTTGCTGGCAAAGCAACTAGAACATCAAGAAATGTATTGAGTGCACATAATCCTGTCCTCAAAATTATAAGGTTTCTTTCAGCTCCTTCATTGCGCGGCTCCTCTAAAGGCTTCCTCAGGGCCTTTGGACAAGCAGTTAACTCCCGCTGTTACTCATTCTTAAGTCCCCACATGTATGTGATTTCCAAGAGACTCCTTGGAGTAGATTGGACCCTCCCCCAGAAAAATGTGTGTCTCTAGCACCTTTGCTTTTATTATATAACATACCACATGACATAATTAAATATTTCATTGTCTTCTGCATTTGCTGGATGCTCTGCGAGGACAGAGTTTTGTTTATTAATTTTAGCAGCTAGGATTAATGGGCACTTGTTTATTGAATGAATCGTGAAAGAATAGACTATAGACAAACTCTGAAAGTACTTAAGAGATCAGATTATCCCCTTTAATTATATCCCTGAAATATTTCTATCTCATCAAATGGAAGACATTAGCAATTAAAAGATGGACCACTATTCCATGTACCACTAAGAAAGACAAGCATTGCTAATCCAATTATTATTGCTAGATTATTAGGTAGGGTTGCATCCCAGTTCCAGGGATGTTGAAATGTGGGAAAATGTGCATGCGAAAATCATAATCAATAATATACAACATATCTAGATGGCAATTTTCTATCACATTTCTTTGGACATTTAAAAACTATACAAGATTTTAAAGAGGCTAATGTATGACATCCCTCCTAGATAGAAAGATCTGAACATTGTTCCTCTGTTACAACTCTTCCAGAGCCAAGTTTATTATCAGATGCAGGGGATGACTGTTCCACTGGCCCCAGCAGCCTCACTTAGATCTTCCTTTGAATACTCTACTTTTTACAAAGAAGCCTTAGGAGAAACATGATAATAAAGTAATCAAAAAATGTTCCACTTGCATGGTATTAATGATTCTACCTTTGGCAAACTCATCACTTTGTCATCTTGGTGGTTAGCATAAGACTGTGTATATACAAAGAGCCTAATTTTAATCTAACTTATTCTATGATTTAAAAGGAGGCTCAAGGCCAGGCATGGTAGCTCATGCCTGTAATCCTAACACTCTGGGAGACCAAGGTGGGTAGAATGCTTAAGCTCAACAGTTCCAGACTAGCGTGAACAACAGCAAGATCACATCTCTGTCAAAAACTAGCCACCTGTAGTCCTAGCTACTCAGGAGTTTGAGGCAAGCGGCATTACTTGAATCCAGGAGTTTGAGGTTGCTGTGAGCTAGGCTGAGCCATGGCACTTAACTGACCCCCACAAAAAAAAAAAATTAAAGAAAATAAGGAATAAAAAAATCAACTAAGTTTTAAAAGGTCGTTAAAATTATGGTCTGGTTGGTGTTAAAAGTTCACTTTATTTGCAAAAACATTAATTCTGTTTTATCCAAACAGTAGTTCCCTCTAAACAAGTGAGAAAGATAAATAGAAAAAAATCATTGTATTCAAATATCAAAAGGAATGAAGACATATATTCTTTGTGTATGAATTATGAGATCTGCTGAAATAGATGCAAATTCTTAAATTTGAATAGTGCACTCAAATCATATTAGAACATCAAATGGTTAGGGTATTGTAGAATGTTTATTTATTTATTTTGAGACAGAGTCTCACTATGTTGCCAGGCTAGAGTGCCATGTCATCACCCTCACAGCAACCTCAAACTCCTGGGTTCAAGTGATCCTCAGCCTCCAGAGTAGCTAAGACTACAGGTGCCCACCATGATGCCAGTCTAATTTTTCTATTTTTAGTAGACATAGTAGTCTTGCTCTTGCTCAGGCTAATCTTCAACTCCTGAGCTAAAGGGTTCCTCCTGCCTCCAGCTCCTAGAGTAGGAGGATTATGGGTATGAGCCACTGGTCTGGCCTGTTTTAGATTTTATTATAAATCTTGTACTCTTAATATAAATTAAATGTACTTTCAAAGTTATTTTATTAGCTAGCCTTTTAGTTTACTAAAGTCAGAAAATGCATGGGTATTGACTATCCTTTACAAATATTTGAGTTATACATTTTATTGCAATGTTTTTTGGCAAAATGATCCTGTATCATATAAGGATATAGGCAAATAGAAACACAGTCACTTTTGTTGGTAAGACTTTATTTGATAAGAGGTTTTGTATTGTTTTGTGACGATTGCAAGTAAGCCTTTTAATCACAGGAAATTTAGATAGTGATTACAAGTTAATTTTAAAAAAAAATCCAAACTTTCCCTATCACCTCATTAGCTGAATCCCCAATCATCACTTATCTTTCCTTGTGGAGGTCACATGGGAGCCTGTGTACAGTTTGAGGTCTGTATATTCTCTCTAAATGATTGCTTTCACCACTGGACACTCATAATCAGAGATAGGGCTACTTATTCTGTAAAGTTCACTTTCCAAACTATGTATATGTTGTATAATAAAATTGTCATTATCCATTATTTTAAGACACTTTAAGACCTTTTCCTCAGTAAGATGTACTTAAAACCATGGTTTTCTTAGACAAGTAACTCAAAAATTGAAATATACAAACTTACCTTAAGAGTAATCTTCTATTTTAACTAAAACAATGTGATTTCCTAATTTTAGGATGTCAGTGAGAGCTAAACTGTGAATTAAAAGAAAGTTAATAACCATTTGTTCATAAAATAATGGTTATTTACTACTTGTGCTGTTTCAAGAACACAAAAACAAGGAAAAGGTAGTCTCTGCCATTAAGAGCACTATAGTCTGGAAGAGCTAATAGACATGCAAAGAAGCAATGATGGGAGGGGTTCCCAAGGTGCTTAAAGCAGAGGGATGAAAAGATCAGGCTTGTGCTGCAAGAAAGTAAACCTTGCCAAAAAAAAATTATAAAAATACAAGTCGGAAACATGGAAATTTATATATCCCCTACTGTTTAAGGGTCTCTGTACTAAGCACAGTGTATTCAAACAAGATTTCCACCCTGCAGGACCCCCAAATCCTTGCTATTGCCCTACAAACTATTTCTGGCATATTATTATAATAGTAAAGATTATAATCTGGTTCACCAATGAGATGCATGAACCATTTCATTCAGTAGGGCTGACCTAAGGTTTCCCTGGAAAGAAAGTGGTGAAATAAATATACCCAACAGATTATCCATAAGTCAACTCTCTCAAACCAGTTGTTTTTCCCAGGCTGAATAATCATGATCATTTGTGAGCCTTTGCCCCTTGCTTTCTCTGATCCAGATTTTTAGCTTCCAGCCAGGCATTCTTAGAGCTCTACAGTTTGTAAAACCAAAGCATTGAGAGTTGTGCCAAGGATTTAATTAATAGAGAATGGAAACCAAAATAATTCAAAATAAAAGTATAATGATTAGTCTAGAAATACTAAGCCTGAGAGAAACATCTGTTCAGGAATAAGGTCAAGTTGCTAAACAAACAAACAAACAAAACAGAAGAGTTCCAGCTGTAGCAGTTGTCTCAGATCAAATAGTAATTCTATGGAAGATTTTGTAGTATGTTCATAACTAACTCACTAAATAAATAAATAAAAACATGCGAATGAGAGTCAGTCAGGCTTCAAATGCAGAAACAAATATAGTTTCTTCTAAAGTCAAATGTAAGATCTTTCTCAAAGATTATATGATGACCTAGGCTGAGCAGAAGAAAAACCTATGTGGAAAAGAAGAATATACTGATTTTAAGAGGTGATGAAAGAGCAGGGAAGGGATTAGAGCCTTTCAAGTCCTCCAACTTGGTTCCTGAGCCGTGGGGTTGTGTTTAACTGTTAAAGGTGACAGGAAAATATGTTGAGGGAAGTATGAATGGATAACTGCATGTAATTAAGAACTCATAGAGTGGTGGCAATGGGGAAAGGAGAGGATATGGAGTGAAGCAGGTCTGAATTTGAGTATAGTTGTGATCTTGAAAACATTTAACTTCCCCACAATCCATTTTTTTCTATAAAATGAGGGTAACCAGTATTTACAGGGTAAGAAAGAGCATAGAAAAAGTATTTATTGATAAATATTCAATAGGTGATAAATCTTCAACAAAAACCTTTTATTCAGATCCACTGTGTGCCTACCATTATGATTCTACGGCTTTTAATCTTTCACAGACTATGGAAAGAGATGAAATGGATTTAAGTGATCCAGAGCAAAGAATCTTTTCTTTCTCTCTCCGCCCCGCCCCCTTCACTCTATCAATTAGGAATTTTAAGTTAACAAGATCTTTTTAAAAAGATACAACATCCTCCACCCTACCCCCCTACCCCCCAAAAGATACAATATCCTTTGGAAAGGCAAAACACCTGCACACTCATTGTGATAAGTTCTTCGCTTAGTGAAAAGTTGTTCCTCGATTTCTTAGAACTGGAAGAAAGCGATGTGAATTAGGAACTTTGTGAGGGTACTCCGTCTAACAAGGATGTAGGAAGGGAAACGTTAGTCAGAGAAAAGAGAAGGAAAAAAAGCCAAAAATAAATAAAAATTAATACCTTTTCCAATTGGGACTTTCCCCTTAGAGAGGACCTTTCTGTACCCTGACAATTTCTCAGAAAGATAATTGACACTTCTGTTAAAATTATCAAGCTTGTGACAAAGTCAGAATTCTTCCTTTCATCCCTGTCTCGCCGGTTCAGGCTGGTGAACGCCCCCTTTCAAACTCTGGGGCGCTCTACTCCATCTTAAGCTCCAAGAAATTTTATTGTTATTTTATTGCTATTCACCAATCTTTTTACGAGGCAATCCCACTTCTCAACTTCCACTCCCCCATGAAATGGTAAATTTTGAAAATAAATTGTATATATAGCTATTGAAGCAGGGTCGCTTATATTATCATACCATTTTATAGCCCCACCTTTTAGCTTAGCTTTAGCAGCTAAGCTCGGGACCTTAAACTATTACGACCCAACCTCCACCCTAAACATTTCACAGGCTACTGAGCTATGGAAAGCAGAGATTGCAGGCTTTGGATTCTGGGATTCCCAGGACATCAGGTCAAGCAACTGAGAAGTCCGCCCAGGGGTAAATTCCACACATAGTTTCTTCGCTCTCTTGGACTAGTGCTTTAACATCTGGGTTAATTAGATCGAGCAGACACGGTAATTTAAGCGCAGAAAACAGCTGGGCACGTTGCTCAGAGCACAGACAGAACGTGACCAGTAGTTCTTGGAAACCGCTTCTGGAGATGCCAGCTCAGACAGGCTTGTAACGTCTGGGTGCAGATAAAGCAGGAACGAATCCGAACACAGTATTGACCTTTGGGGACAAACTTGAACTTCTGAGAGCTCCTTTAACTTTTATAGAAAGTTTGAATTTACCCAGCGAGAAAAGGTGCAGAGTGGCAATCGCATCCATCTAAGAAACAAATATTTGCACTCACTCCCCAGAGTCTTCACAAACAGGGATGGAAGAAAAAACTTAGGAAGTTCAAGTTCAGCAAAAATTCCCACCAAAACAGTTGCGCACCTTGAAATTGATCCGTTCCACAGCCCCACCCCCTCCGTTGGGGACGTAACGCGCGTGCGGCGGGAGGCGGAGCGCGGGCTAACGTGCGCCGGGAGGCGGGGCATGGGCGGCGCATGCGCACTTACTCGCCGGTTCAAGCTCCGTGCTGGCAGGGGGGACCGCGAAGGGGTCGGTGTTCGCTGAGTCTCCGGAGACTGAGAAAAGAAGGGATAGAGGGCTGGAGTAAGTGCTGCCCTTGGCCGCATGAGTTCCAGAAGGAATATTTCCTTCCCGCCAGGCCAGTGCCCGTAGGAACCGCCCCGCCCACTTCCCGGCCTGCGTTCTCTTTCCCCTTCTCAGGTGGGGACCCCCTTGGTTCTTCTTGTTCTGTCACTGAGCTCCTGCCAAGGCCATGAAGCTCGTGAGGAAGGACATTGAGAAGGACAATGCGGGCCAGGTGACCCTGGTCCCGGAGGAGCCGGAGGACATGTGGCACACTTACAATCTAGTACAGGTGGGCGACAGCTTGCGCGCCTCCACCATCCGCAAGGTACAGACCGAGTCCTCCACCGGCAGCGTGGGAAGCAACCGGGTCCGCACTACCCTCACCCTCTGCGTGGAAACCATCGACTTCGACTCTCAAGCTTGCCAGCTGCGGGTCAAGGGGACCAACATCCAGGAGAACGAGTATGTCAAGATGGGGGCTTACCACACCATTGAGCTGGAGCCCAACCGCCAGTTCACCCTGGCCAAGAAACAGTGGGACAGTGTGGTCCTGGAGCGCATCGAGCAGGCCTGTGACCCAGCCTGGAGCGCTGATGTGGCGGCTGTGGTCATGCAGGAAGGCCTCGCCCACATCTGCTTAGTCACTCCTAGCATGACCCTCACTCGTGCCAAGGTGGAGGTGAACATCCCTAGGAAACGGAAAGGCAACTGCTCCCAGCATGACCGGGCCTTGGAGCGGTTCTATGAACAGGTGGTCCAGGGTATCCAGCGCCACATAAACTTTGATATTGTAAAGTGCATCCTGGTAGCCAGCCCAGGATTTGTGAGGGAACAGTTCTGCGACTACATGTTTCAACAAGCAGTGAAGACTGACAACAAAGTGCTCCTGGAAAACCGGTCCAAATTTCTTCAGGTAAAAAAAATCTTACCGGGGGGGATAATTAAGGATGGGTAGAGGGATTAGTATAAACTACCATTGAAGTTTTAGAACTGGGACGAATAAGTGGAGAAATGTCTTTACAAGGATGGAAATTTTAAATGAGATAATGAAATGAAAAGAGGGCTGTTAAATATCTGGCAAATTTACATAGTGAACTATTTGAATCATTAAACATATAATATAAAACCTTATTAGTGGTTTTGGCTTTCAGTCATTGTGGGCTGATTAATGAGTGTTCTAAGATACCCTTTGTCTAACTTTTATAATTGTAACTCTAGGTACATGCCTCCTCTGGACACAAGTACTCCCTGAAAGAGGCTCTTTGTGACCCTACTGTAGCTAGCCGCCTTTCAGACACTAAAGCTGCTGGAGAAGTAAAAGCCTTGGATGACTTCTATAAAATGTTACAACATGAACCTGACCGGGCTTTCTATGGACTCAAGCAGGTAGAGAAGGCCAATGAAGCCATGGCAATTGACACATTGCTCATCAGTGATGAGCTCTTCAGGCACCAGGATGTAGCCACAAGGAGCCGGTATGTGAGGCTGGTGGACAGTGTGAAAGAGAATGCTGGCACAGTTAGGATGTTCTCCAGTCTTCATGTATCTGGGGAACAGCTTGGCCAGCTGACTGGGGTAGCTGCCATTCTCCGATTCCCTGTCCCTGAACTCTCTGACCAAGAGGATGATTCCAGTTCTGAAGAAGATTAATGACTGAAACTTAAAACTCAGACAAGACAACCTTGTGTCTCACTCCCTCAGGCTGCTAGCATGGCACTTTTTGATTCATACAGGGATTTCTTATGTATTTGGTCAAACCAGGTATTTTGTTATTGGCAGGACATGTATTCAGACGAAAAATAAATTAAAAGGAAGTAATCTCCAAGTACTACCATCTTTATTATAATAATTTTAAGTAGAAATTATGAATTATTTGTAGTGCTTAGAAAAAGGTATATCTAATAAGAATGCCTATGCAGTATGTTGTTTGGGACACATCATAATATTTTATACTATATGCTTTGAAATAGTTTTGCTTAGAAAAACCTTTTCACTTTCTCATTATCCTATTTACATTACTTCTTTATTTTTATTTTGCATGGTGCCCTTGCATTGCATTTCATGATTTTTTTCTCCGCACCTTCCCCCACATTCCATCTTCTTTTTAGATTTGAGTATTTTTGCTGTTTTAAATTATACCCTAACAATTAGTAGACCAGAAGACAAGTTTAAAAAAATGTTTTTCTTAAGAGACTTTTCAAACTAATCATGATAAAAGTAAATTCTTGGTGGTTTTTTTTTTTTTTTTTATTGTTGTTACAGTTAGTCATGTTTGCTTTAGAGGATCACTTAATCAGGTATTTTTAGATCAGGTAGTTTGATCTGCTGCAGTTTCCCAAGATAATCTCTTTGAGACCTTTTAATTTTTAAAACGACACTAGGGTATGTGATTTGCCTAATAAATGGCTAATTAGTGGTAAAGCTGGAGTACTCCTTAACCTGGACTTCTGTTCTTTGCACTGAAACACTGCCACACTATTTTTTGTTTGTTTATTTGTTTTTGCTTTATCAAAGTTATACTTAATACCATCTTATATTTGTATGTGGCCTTTGTCCATGCTATACATTCTTATTGCACTATTTTAGGTGTGAAAAAACCTGTTCAGAAGGTTTAATTAAGTCAGATCATTAGTATGGCAGCTGACTAGTATTAGTACTCTTTAATTGTGGAATTTCTGCAAATACCTTGGAGTTTAAAATATTCATTTTATTTAGTATTTTTGATGTGAATTTCTAAAAGTTAGGGTGGGAGCCTTGGGAATGCATCTTCACCTTTTACAAACCCCAATTTAGTAAAATAATTAGGAAAAATCTTACAAAGAGTGATAACGCAGTTTGTAACTCTCAGTAATCCTATTCAGGTGGGGATACTAAAGTTCTAGAACTTTTCTGTGTCTGGTTTTCTGGTATAACTGATTTGGGTTTTTTTTTTAATAAACTTTTTAACTATTTTGAGACTTTTTATCTGTTGGGAACTGCCACTTCCATATAATTTAAAATCACATATTTATATTTTTATATATTTACTTCCTAATCTAAAAATAATTTATTGTCATTTCATTATAATCCATGAATAGTTAACTTTGTTATTAAAAAATTATTAAATAATAGGAAATATAGAAATGAAGCCACCAAGATTCTTAAAGTTAGAACCTAATGGATAATGAATTATGGTCTCAGTTAAGAATTTGTAAATTTTGGACATCTGTTACTCTCGTAATCTTTATGCACTACTGAAATGGAGGCCTAATAAATCTAACAAATATATTGGTTCTCAAATTTAGCAGTGTTAGTCTCACCTTGGCAACTCTTAAAGTTCTCAGTGCCAGCACTGCAGCCCAAACTAATTAAATAACCTTTTACCCCTAGAAAGGCTCTTTTTTTGTTGTTGTTTGTTTTTGTTTTTAAGCTACTCACATGATTCAAACAGACATCAAGGCCCGAACCACTCATTTAATTATTGCTATTCAATAATATCCGTGAACAACCAGCATCCCTGAGAACTCATTGGTTACTAGAATCTAGGGTTCTATTCTGGACCTACTGAGTCGGAATCTCAGGTGGTACTGACTTCTCCAGGTGGTTACTGTGCATAACAAAATCTGATAGAGGCAGCATCTTGTTTTCTACTGGTACGTGTAACTCTGGCTGGGGTCACCATCCAAACTGAAAAAACAAATTTGAGTTTTGAGGTCTTCCAAGAGAGTTTACTAGCCATAGTAAGCTATAAAACCTTTATAGAAAAAAAGGCTGTTTTTATGTGTATGGTGTATTTCATATAAAAGCATCTTTAATTTCTATTTTGGCAAAGTTTGCATTTTCTATCATCAAGAGTCTAACCCTGAACCAGGCATTGTGGCAGGCACCTGTAGTCCCACTACCTGGGAGGCTCTAAAGCAAGAGAATAACTTAAACCCAAGAGTTGGAGGTTGCTGTGAGCTGTGACTGCCACTGCACTCTACCAAGGGTGACATAGTGAGACTCTGTCTCAAAAAAAAAAAAAAGTATAACTCTGATACAATCATAGGTGGAAACATCAAAATGACAGAAGCAAATAAAATGAATTGCAGTAGTTTTCACTATTCTATACAACAAAAGGAACAAATCTTTGGAAATTACATAGAAGTGTAATTTCCATTGCAGTTTATTAATGCTAACAAATAAATGATAAAACACTATCGATAACATCTTAACCTTCTCTAATATAATGCCGTACTGTAAATTTTCATTTCCCATCAGTTGCTTGTGGAAAACAAAGATTTGCTACCTACAGTGGACTCATAAATGAGAAGATTGCAAATTATTTCATTGTGCTGTACATATGATGCCTATCAAATATCTTGCTATTCTTGGTCCCCCACTTATATGTTAAATATCTTGCCAATTTAATGACTGGTTGTTGATCCTGGATTTCACTTTCATTATTCCCTTATAAACAAGCTAAATCTATCTTCTGCCAGATACTATTAGGGGAGTTTTGTAAAGCTAATTTTTCTTTATTTTAAGTTATTTTCTGTCACTAACTTCAGTTTCTTCTTTTTAGCCCCTAGGACTAATTCTCTCAACCTCAAATTATCTTTAATACAAGTAACTAATAATTTCTGTAGTGCACGTATTCTGGAACTGAAATTCTCTTTGTTACTAAAAAATAAGTATACAAAGGAAATGGTGTATACACGTATCCCCCATAATAGCAGTTCGTAGTTGGGAAAGGGTTTTTCGTCCTTTTTATTGTTTTCTAAACAAGTAAGACTATCTACTTGGGTTTAGTATCTGAATATGTTGAGCTACAAATTGAAAAGGGGTTTCTAAGGTGATTCTGAAGATTTGGAGAAAGAAGCACCCTTTTGCCTGGAACCAGAGCTTAGACATGAGTTGTCCATTTTTTTAATTACCCTCGTGATTTATACGTTTTATCCTTATATTTTATCCTTCCCCCCACCCCCAATGCCACCTTTGAACCAATCACCGGGCTAAATTTGAAAAAGACAAACATGTAAGCAAATCATTGTTATAAGTAATTTGTCCAAAAATGTGCAAAGGGGCACAGTGTTGAAAGGGATGACTTTTAGAAGGAATTTTATAGAGCAAGGGCCAGTAAATTTACCTAAAATGGAGAGAAGAGATTTGGAGGGGTTAAGACAGGGCAAGTTTGCTAACACTCTCTGTGCCACAATAAAAAGTCTGGGTTTACCGTAACGAGAAACAACTGCAAAGTTTACAAGCAGGAGAGGGGCATGATAAACTTTACATTTCACAACTGTGTAGCAGCATCAGAACTGGAGGCAAGAAGACCAGTTAAGAGAAGGCATATTGTAAAAGTGCTTGTAGTGATGTTCTTGCAATATTCATAAAAGGAAGTTGATAATGAGATATAAAGAGACAGGATCAAAGGACGTGGGCTGCACATCATTATTCAGAGTTAGGCAGAGTACAGTCTAAAGGTTAATCTCAGATTTCTTAGTGGTGGGAAAGATGATGGCACCATTCAAAAAGATAGAAAACATGAAGAGAAGCTGGTTTGGAAGGAAAAGCAGTAAGTTCAGATTTGAATCTTCACTTTGAACTGATATGGGGTAACTGGGGTGTATTCTACCAGATTTCTACATACTCCATTACTCCTTCAGGATTCTGCTCAAATTTCAACTTAAGGTCTTCCCAAACATTTTTTTTAAGTACCTTTAAAAATGTAACTAAGAAAAATGTTATGTGGCGGTGATTGAATTTACACAAAGATTTTGTTTTCAGTGTTTCTGTAAGTGTAGGAATTGGCGAGCTCTAGCTCATCCAGGCCAACCCCTCAGCCCTGTTCCTCCGTGTTCTGTGTAGCCTGGCGTCTTGCATTTCCCTCACCATTCTCTTCACTTCCCCTTTTATTTCCTGAAGAACCACCAGAGTTTCAAATGTGGCGTATTTATTCACATCTTCCTTAGAAATTTGAAAATACGTTTTCAAAACTGATTTTGGTCATCCCACAATTTGCTGGGGTATCATTTCTAGGTAAATGAACTAGTTCTGAACTAGTAATGAACAGCAAGTAAAGTGAAAAGTTCAATAGCAACTTAAAATAGATCATTTTTTTTTTTTTATTAAATCATAGCTGTGTACATTAATGCGATCATGGGGCACCATACACTGGTTTTATAGACCGTTTGACACATTTTCATCACGCTGGTTAACATAGCCTTCCTGGCATTTTCTGAGTTACTGTGTTAAGACATTTATATTCTACATTTACTAAGTTTCACAGGTACCCTTGTAAAGATCATTTCAGATAAAGTATTTAAAATGCTCAATAAAATAATTTTCTTCACATTGATGTCAGTATATTTAAACTTCATGCTGTGATTCAGTTTATGTAGTCGAAGATATGTAGTATTTTAGGAAAATACTATTCAATATATTCTTCATGCGTTGTGTACCTCTCATGAGTCGTTAATTTAGACGTGTATATAGTACAAACGTGTTACTAAAAAGCCAAAATGATTTCTTAAGGAGTTAGAGTGCCACTATGATATTTACGTATCAGTGATGCCTTTTCAAGAAAAAGTTCAAAAGTTAATGACGTAGCTAATCATGATGTTGGAAAATGAATGCTATAGTAATAGTCTTCTGAAATGTAGGAGAACCAGCTGAAGAGTTATTTAACACAGTCATTGGATAGCAAGTAAACTTCACTTACTCTTGAAAATGAAAATGGACCAGGTTCAGTAAAAAGATGTTTAGATTAGCAAGATCATTAAAAACTATTAGGAAAAGATATTGATTAAATTGAAGCAGAGATGATAAAATCCCATTCTTTGTATTTCATTACATAGCAAGAATTCTTCCTTTTTAGGACTGTTTGATATAGCATCACCATCTGTATTCTCATCCACATTTTAAAGTGTTCTTCTAAATCTCCAAGTGTAATTTGTTAGACAAATTTATTTTGTGCTATTTAATTTCTCTATTTTAAAGAAATAGAGATGTTATTATGTTGCATTGTTATAAATAACAGTGGGTAAGAAATTGGGATTTGTGAATTTGTTCATTCAAGTTGAGAAACTAATGAATTTCCTTAAGGACAGTCTATCTTTATGTGCATACTAATTTGAGGCTGAAGCTATTATTTTTGCTTTTTACAGAGACTATTTTAATTATAAAGTTTGCAATGATATGGGAAGGCTTCACATCCAGATTCCAATTGCTAAGGATTATGTCATAACATTTATGATAAATTGTGGAGATTTGGATTACCAGTCTTCTTTCATATTCTTTTCTCTCATTCCCTGGAAATACCCACATAAAAAACCCCACTCTTTTTTTTTTTTTTTTTTTTTAGAGGCAGAGTCTTTACTTTGTCACCCTCAGTAGAGTGCTGTGAAATCACAGCTCACAGCAGCATCCAGCTCTTGGGTTTAGGTGATTCTCTTGCCTCAGCCTCCCAAGTAGCTGGGACTACAAGTGCCCGCCACAACGCCCGGCTATTTTTTGGTTGCAGTTTGGCCAGGTTCGAACCCACCACCCTTGGTGTATGGGGCTGGCGCCCTGCTCACTGAGCCACAGGTGCTGCCCAAAACCCCATTCTTTAGAATGCAAATTTAGTGGAAATTTCTGTTTTCTATGTCAGAGAGTAGAGAACTTAGAGCTTGTTTCTATTTGAGTGCCACATTTGATTCCAAAACACCTATTTCTGAGGTAAGGGCAGTATTTGCCAAGTAGCAAATAGAGAAAAATATTTTGGCAATTACATTGTCTGTCTATGCCCATGGTTGGTCTCATTGTCCCCAGTCCAGGAACAGACAATCTATTATGATGAAAGTAACTGTGTGCTTGGTAAGTGCCAGGTCCTGTGGTAAGGGCTTTAAAATGCATTAATTCTTTCAAAACCCTGTTGGAATAGTTTTGTTTTTACTATTTTCTGATGGAAAAAATGAAATTAAAGAATGTTAAAGAATTTGTCCAAAATCATAGCTAGTAGGTGTGACAAGATGCCCCCTTGGCTAACTCCCTAAAATACCTAGGAGTGCCAATGGCATTTCTTAGTTTTCTGTTTGGAGTAGGTCAAACATGTGCCTAAAAATAAAAATAAATTGATGAGGCCGGGCGCAGTGGCTCACCCCTACAATCTCAGCCCTCTGGGAGGCTGAGATGGATAGATTGCCTGAGCTCACAAGTTTGAAACCAGCTTGAGCTGGAGAGAGACCTCGTCTCTAAAATTCGCCGGGCGTTGTGGCAGGTGCCTGGAGTCCCAGCTACTTGGGAGGCTGAGGCAAGAGAATCGCTTGAGCCCAAAAGTTTGAGGTTGCCATGGCACTCTACCGAGGGTGACAAAGTGAAACTCTGTCTCCACAAAATAAATAAATACATAAATTGATAACACTAAGTGTTACATAATCAGCTTAAGTGTAGGCAATCATTTTGTATGTTTTTATTCATCTGCTTCTGTTATTTAGTGGTCTCATGATAAATCAGGAACTCAATCCTCTGGCAGTCTATCTGAATCATAGTGGAAGATTAGCAATTAATCCATGTATTAATCTATGTATTAAAGCAATTCTCTCAAGTCTTTACCAAACTACAATAACAATATTTATTGGTATATCACACTTAGTTTTAGCGTTTTAGCAAGCTTTTTTCTTTTTTAAATTTTAAGCCCATTAATTCATGCACTATTTCAACATAGTTGAAAGGTGAAACATTTATTTACTAAACACCTGAAGTCCCAGAACTATGCTCCCCTCGGGTGAATTAAGACACTTTTCCCTGCCTTTAATCACCACATTTAGATAACAGGGACAGATGACCACAAATGGCCAAGCTGACAAAGAAGGGACACAGTCAGAAGTGACAGCTCAGGTGATTCCTGAAGCACCCTCAAAAGAAACAAGTCTAGGACTGAGGACACGTGTGTTATAGTAACTGATACTCATATTGAAGAAAAGATTGAATCACATTCAGAGTGTTCTGTTAAAGAAGTTAAGGAAATGTAATAGCTTTTAAAATGATTTTCATCCAAAAATTATTGTAAGACAGTGGTACTTAAAAAATCTTTAGTTGTCATACCAGGAATGACAATTTTAGACAGTCAGGGTTTCACTATACTGTAATTGTCTCCATAACAGAGCTCAAATAATTGTTGAAGGACAAATTCTGGTTAAGGGGGAAAGAAACCCAATAGATTTTAGTTGTAAAATTTATTCAGAGGTGGGAGGTCCTTCTGAGTTCAAGTCTAAGTCCCAGAAGTTTTATGTCTGGAATTTTTCATCAAGTCCTAGTGTAAACATTGACTAGAACTTTTTGTTTGACACCATTGTGAAAAATTGCTCCGTGGATAGAAAACACATTTTAGTCTTGTGTTTCAGCTCATTTGAACCGGTGACTATAATTTAAAGTTTATTTTTCCTCCCCAAGTGGGTTGTTGATAAGGATAGAAGTCATTTTTTATTTATTTTTTGATGAGGTTGAGGAAAGTAAGATTAAAATAGTACATTGTAGTGCATGGCTCTGAATCCCTTAAAGTTAAAATAAAAGGAATAAAAGGTTAAACTTGTGAGAAATTTTGTATATAATCTGACCCACTCACTTTATAGTAACAGAGGTATTATGTAATACATCCCAGGGAGAGTTGGTAATTTCCTTGAAGTCATGGAATAGGAGTCTTTCAGAGGACCCACCATTCCAATTTCTTACCCATTTTCTTGTCACCAGTTGGGGTAGGGCAGCAGGGAACAAGGTGGGATGTAAACATGCCTCACGCCCTCCTTATATATCAAATTGTTCTTCATCTCATGGTAAGACTGTTCTGTCTGCGCAATTTCACTGAGACTCAAAGCCAACTTTGAAGTCCAGTTGTCCATTCCTTAGAGGAATCTTTATGTCCCCTTCTGGGGAGCCATTTCATTGTGAAAAACATTTCCTAAGTACCTACAGGTGTACTTAGTAAGATGTGACAAACACTCTGCTAGCCCCCAGCAATCCAAGGTGGAGAAAGATTAGTCTTTCTTCCAAGGAACCAGTCTAGGTTGGGGACAAATGGAAGAAGCGAAGCAGTCATAGGAACATGGGAACCCTGAGGGGTTTCTTAACTCAGCCTGGCTTCAGTGAGGAGGTGCCATCAGTGGCAAGTTCCAGAAGCCCACAGGAATCGTCCATTATTTTCTAGAGAGTCAAAGGGACCCAAAAGCATTCTGCTTTTAAAAGTTCTCAGCTTTACTCTGGTAACAATTTTTCTTCTACATTGTGGTCCCTGTAATCCCTAATTTCTCTAGATGTTAAATATTTACAGTGGAATTGACAAATCAGAGATGAAATATCATGAAGAAAGGAGATTACCTTTCGCACCCAGAAACAAATGGAAAAGTATAAGTAGAATCAGAAATTCTGACCAGGGACCCTGGTTCAAGGACTTTGAAAGATTCTGGAACCTTTGCAACATCCCTGTTTTTTTTGTGTGTGTGTGTGTGTTTTGTTTATTTGTTTTGTTGTGTCTTGTCCCTGTTTATCTCTCATGACTAACAAATAAATAGTTGAACCAGAAAAGGAAACTTAGCTTGTTCATTTTCAGGATAGCAAAGAAGGGTACGGAGGCAAGGAACTTGTGACATTCTGTTCCTCTCCACAGCCATTCTTGGAAGAAAGTTTGTCCACAATTGAGTGGGTGGTGGCAGCCACCTCAGAGAAAGAGAAATGTCCCCTGGCCCTGCAGTCAAGAACAAAGAAGTAATTGGGAACTTGCTTGGGCCCAGGAAGGCCCTGAGGCTGGATAGGGGAAAGACTCACTGAGAGCTTTCCTATCTCTTTATTCATTATTTTATCCTTGGTGGTAAAATTCCAGAAAACACCCTTAACAAACAATAACAACTTCTTTCTCAAATTGTACATTTCACTAAATGGCCAACATCGATTGGGTGTGGTAAAGGAAAGGAAATTTTCTGGGTAAGAGAGCAAAGAACACGAAAATAATCTATTTTATGAGGAGGAATGAACTATGGGAATAGTTCTCTGACCCATCTCAGCTTGAAGTGAAAGGAAATAGACTAATAGAATGGAATGTGGGGAAGTAGGAAGAACTGAGACTAAATTAATTATTTGCCTTATTAAATATAG
The DNA here is from genome assembly GCF_027406575.1 of Nycticebus coucang. Lineage (NCBI taxonomy): Eukaryota > Metazoa > Chordata > Mammalia > Primates > Lorisidae > Nycticebus > Nycticebus coucang. The sequence continues at coordinate 155,081,601 of NC_069780.1, read as the reverse complement.
TCATGTATTTTTTAAAAATGAGTCTGTTATCACCATAATCAATTTCTCACTCTGGGTCCAACTCCTTGCCTAGAACTTAATAGAGCTTTAAAAATTGTTAGAATTGTTCATATCGTTCTGGGAATCATTTTCACCCTTCTCTCTGACTCCTATATCTTTTCCTAGGAGTAAAATTTAATGGGAAGTGGCCTTACCCAATTTCAAGAAATGTAGAGAAGGTCAAGGTCTTCCTGTAATGGTTAGTTGTGGATTTAAAGCTCTTAAATTTGCATTTCATACACGTGTCCTTCTTGATGAATTGGAAATTTAAATTGTGAGAATCAAGAAAATAATGCAGTAATGCAACCAGATTTTATATTTGAGACCATGAAAAGGATGCTGCACACCAAACATTGCAAAATATGTGTACATTTCTGTACAATATGTGTATAATATAACAAAGATTATATTAGCATTTGCAAGAACGTTGCATCTGTGAATAACCCAGTATGATACAAAGAAGAGATCACCCAGGTCATTTTCAGAGAACATTGTATGAGAACTGGCCTGTCAATCACAGATCAGGAAATGCCCAGACCCTGACACTCGGTTGTCTGACTTGAGGAAATCATTTCATCTTTTTATGGCTTGGTTTCTTCATTTGTAGAACAAGGAAAGAAGGTTGCTCTTGATTTGGTAAGTCTCTCCATTGAAGGTCTCTGATTCTGCTTGGTGCAGTAACAATAATTGCTTGTTATTTTTACAATCATGTCTTTCCAGCAAAATAAGTCTTTCGTGACTCTCAGGTTTTAAAAGCATCTATTTTGCACCATATTTTAAAAGCTGCCAGATTTGGGGTTTGGCTGACTGCTAAAGAGAGAAGCGTGCTAGAAGGAGCAAATTCCAGAGCTGAGGAATTCATTTGGAAATCTTTGCCAAACACTCCCATATTTTCAGAGTTGTTGGGGACCTTTAAACTTGAGCATTGAGAAGGAAGGGGGAAGAACGATTATTTCAATGACTTTGTCAATAGCTGCAAGAAAATACCGAGGTTTAGAAATATTTTTTAATAGTTTGCCACATTCCGATGGCACCCCAAGTTGCATAGTCCTGCCATATTTCTTCCTGTAATTTTCCTCCCCTATCAACTTGGCTTGCTCTCCCAAAGAAATAAGCAAGGAGAAAACACAGATCTTTATTTTCACTGGAATTCTTTTTTAATTTGGCCAGTAGTTTCTCAGCCAGGCAGCACTAATAACTGAGGGAGTTTTAAAGTCATACTGATGCCTAGGACATGTCTGAGTGTTTGAAAAAGGAGCCCAGGCATCTGTATGTTAAAAAGCTTCCCAGATTAAACTATAGAGTCTCATCACTGAGCAGCCCAATAAGTCCTGATGTGCTCTGTGTCCATCATACCAATCAATTGTCTAGTTAAGAAAAGAGATGGGACGTAGACCCTGCTGAAAAGATAAGTTTAAAAAGCTGATGAGGGGAATGTATTTGTTTAGCTTGAATGCCTCATTTTGGGACTTGTTTATACCATTACAGACAAATAGCATTTTTAAATTGCTATCATGGATTCACAATTAGTACTAATATTGATCAATTTGTGAATATGTATTGATGCTTTTTACATGCTTGTGTGTTGCTATATACAATAGGAGGGGAGCTATATAAAAAGTTCAAAACTGGGATGGCGCCTGTGGCTCAAAGGAGTAGGGCGCTGGCCCCATATGCCAGAGGTGGTGGGTTCAAACCCGGCCCCGGCCAAAAACTGCAAAAAAAAAAAAAAAAAGTTCAGAAACCATTTCCCACTTCTTGAAGCTTGAGATGCAAGAATTATATGAGACAAAAGAAGACTGAAAAAATCATGTGTGGTACAAAAATTAATAACTAACACCGTTAAGGCCAGAAAGACATTACAACTGGCTAGCATCACCTAGGGAGACCATACTTAGATCTGGGCACCTTTTGAATGTTTTTGACTAATCTGGTCAGAACATTGGACGTAGACCAGAAAAATATTAGCTCTCCCACAAGTGAGCTCTATGACACTGGGCCAATTATATTACCTTTATGATCCTCAAATTTAACTTCATGAGCTTCAATCTATAAAATGAAAAAATAATTTAAAAAAACTCTCCTCATAAAGTTGCAAAGAATAAATAATATAATTTAAGCAAAATACCTAGAAATTTGTAGGAGCTCAATTTGACTTGTTGCTCCTTCCTGTTGCATTTTGGTCCCCCTCCCATATACCATCTGGGCGCCAGATATTACGTAGAAGAACTGCCTCTTGCATCTTCCCATGGTAAATCTCCAGCAAAGTTGGTGTTTCAGCTTTAACAAGTGAACCCACTTATTCTGAAATTCCCTTCAGCAAGTGAGGGCTAGCCAGGTGCTTCTCAGTCTTTATTTTTATTTCTTTATATTTAGATACTTTATATTCAGATACATGTTGGACCTCAAAGCATAGTGGATTTGAGGGAAACATCCCACTTTTATAACTGATACAAGCAAGTGAAGAGAAGAAGTACAGAAGGGCATGTGAAGTTGTGAAGTTCATGCCAGAAACAGGAACCTCCTCAAGGGTGTGGCTGCAGGCACCCAGAGAAGGCTGACACCCGGCCTGACCTAGGAGGTCCTGGCTTTGCCTATAGGATGCTGGCCCAGCCCTAGGATGCTGAGGCCAGCCCTGTAACGGCCATAACCCCATAGTTAAACTTCTGATCACGTAAAGTTTTTTTTTTTTATTGTTGGGGATTCATTGAGGGTACAATAAGCCAGGTTACACTGATTGCAATTGTTAGGTAAAGTCCCTCTTGCAATCATGTCTTGCCCCCATAAAGTGTGACACACACCAAGGCCCCACCCACCTCCCTCCTTCCCTCTTTCTGTTCCCCCCCCATAACCATAATTGTCATTAATTGTCCTCATATCAAAATTGAGTACATAGGATTCATGCTTCTCCATTCTTGGAGAAGAATAATGTCTTCCACGTCCATCCAGGTTAATACGAAGGATGTAAAGTCTCCATTTTTTTTAATGGCTGAATAGTATTCCATGGTATACATATACCACAGCTTGTTAATCCATTCCTGGGTCGGTGGGCATTTAGGCTGTTTCCACATTTTGGCGATTGTAAATTGAGCTGCAATAAACAGTCTAGTACAAGTGTCCTTATGATAAAAGGATTTCTTTCCTTCTGGGTAGATGCCCAGTAATGGGATTGCAGGATCAAATGGGAGGTCTAGGTTGAGTGCTTTGAGGTTTCTCCATACTTCCTTCCAGAAAGGTTGTACTAGTTTGCAGTCCCACCAGCAGTCTAAAAGTGTTCCCTTCTCTCCACACCCACGCCAGCATCTGCAGTTTTGAGATTTTGTGATGTGGGCCATTCTCACTGGGGTTAGATGATATCTCAGGGTTGTTTTGATTTGCATTTCTCTAATATATAGAGATGATGAACATTTTTTCATGTGTTTGTTAGCCATTCGTCTGTCGTCTTTAGAGAAAGTTCTATTCATGTCTCTTGCCCATTGATATAAGGGATTGTTGGCTTTTTTCATGTGGATTAATTTGAGTTCTCTATAGATCCTAGTTATCAAGCTTTTGTCTGATTGAAAATATGCAAATATCCTTTCCCATTGTGTAGGTTGTCTCTTTGCTTTGGTTATTGTCTCCTTAGCTGTACAGAAGCTTTTCAGTTTGATGAATTCCCATTTGTTTATTTTTGTTGTTGTTGCACTTGCCATGGCAGTCTTCTTCATGAAGTCTTTCCCCAGGCCAATATCTTCCAGTGTTTTTCCTATGCTTTCTTGGAGGATTTTTATTGTTTCATGCCTTAAGTTTAAGTCCTTTATCCATCTTGAATCAATTTTTGTGAGTGGGGGAAGGTGTGGGTCCAGTTTCAGTCTTTTACATGTAGACATCCAGTTCTCCCAACACCATTTATTGAATAGGGAGTCTTTCCCCCAAGGTATGTTCTTGTTTGGTTTATCAAAGATTAGGTGGTTATAAAATGTTAGTTTCATTTCTTGGTTTTCAATTCGATTCCAAGTGTCTATGTCTCTGTTTTTGTGCCAGTACCATGCTGTCTTGAGCACTATGGCTTTGTAGTACAGACTAAAATCTGGTATGCTGATGCCCCCAGCTTTATTTTTGTTACAGAGAACTGCCTTAGCTATACGGGGTTTTTTCCGGTTCCATACAAAACTCAGAATCATTTTTTCCAAATCTTGAAAGTACAATGTTGGTATTTTGATAGGAATGGCATTGAATAGGTAGATTGCTTTGGGAAGTATAGACATTTTAACAATGTTGATTCTTCCCATCCATGAGCATGGTATGTTCTTCCATTTGTTAATATCCTCTGCTATTTCCTAAAAAACCACGTAAAGTTAATGTTAATTATTAGGTTAGATGACAGGTATTATCTTTTCCTGCATTTAAACATCTTAATTCCTATGGTGATGTCAATTATTATTTGAATATCAGTCATTCCTGAATTGTTCAGCTTTCTTTACTTGGATGTTTCAGCCATACATAAGTCATAAACAAACTACAGTCTTCTTACTGTTTCTAAGTCACCTGCAAACAATAAAATCCAAGCCTGGTAATATAAGCAATAAAGAAAAAATTCAAAAGGAGATAAAGAGTCTCAGATGAGAACAGAGAGAGGAAGGTACACTCAAACCCCTCCTACAGAAATGATTTGTGTAGGGCAGTACAGCTGATGGAGTCACTATCCCCAGATGACCATCACCAATCTACTGAACTTGAAGCTCAACCAGAGCTTCTGTTAATAATCTCTCATGAGTGGGCACGTCAGATTGGCCAGCAAAGCTCACATGTCCACATGCTATGGACCAAGGGGCGGGATGAGGGACCATTCTTTACTCTTACCCTCTGTCTACTCTTCCCACCTCCCCATCTCCTATGTACCTTGAAATTCCACCCTCTTCCTCAGCCAGAAGAGTTTGTGGATACTGAGGAGGCAAAACAAAAGAAAAATATCCACTACCTATTTTTAAATAGTGGCAGTAAGAGAACTAACATTTACTAAATACCTTGCCAGGCGAGCCACTGTACTAATGTCAAGGTCAATGGTGAGCCATGCTGTTAGGACCCTGCAATCTGACTGGTCTTGTTTAGACCCCAGCTCAGCCACTTGCTGGGAGAAACAAAGGTGGTTCTGAGCCTGGAACTAAGGTAGCCTGACTCCAGAGACGTGATTACCATTTCATGCAGCCCCATCAAACGGTTCACTTGTACGTAGTCTCTCTCAGTCTTTGAGTCACAATGGATTTTTGACTTATAATGTTCTTCATTAGAGCAGAGATGCCAATTTTTTAGGAAAGCAGACTTCATCTCTTTCAGACTTATATCTACCTAGAAAAGAAATCACCTAATTATATAATTGATACAAAATTATTTTTCCTTTTTCTTGAATCATTTAATTTCATTTTGCTAATGGATTCCCCCCAAAAAACTTAATAATCAATCCTATGGGTAGATTTCAAATAGTGGTTCATTTAAATACTTATGTTCAGTTGATCGCTAGATGTTTAGCCTGAGAATATCTCAGCAAGGAATTTGATTGTCGCCCAAAGCATCATGGAAGTAGAGGAAGCTCAGGTAGCGCTTGGCCTCTCCAGATTCAAGTTTTCTTGGGGTCACCTCGGGCCATTTACGTCTGTCTCTTATCTCTGCTTTTCCACAGCTGACAGTTGGTTCCGGAAGGGAATGGAAGCCAGGAAAGAGGAAGATGATGTTATACCTCCACATCCAACATACACTTGTCCTTAGCCTAAACATTGTTTTCCAACCCAGCTGTCAACTTCAAGTATGAAAGACGAAGAATCTGCTAGCAAACATATCCAGATTTCCTGTTAGGCACCAAATGCCAAGCAGGGTAGGCCATAAAGATTGAATCAAAAATAGAAAAGTCCATCAGAGTTCTTAATCTGCCAAAGTAAAATCTAAATTTTGTGGTGAGCCAAACTTAAAAATATAAAACATATAGCAAGTACACCTCTTCCACCTTCCTAGGGTTGCCAGATTTGGGGAGGAGAGGAAAAGGAAAAAACGGTTAAATGACACATACTTTTTCTTTTTTCTTTTTTTTTTGAATTTTTTATTTTTTTTTTAATTTTTTTATTAAATCATAACTGTATACAATGATATGATTATGGGGCATCATACACTCACTTCATAAACCATTTGACACATTTTTATCACAGTGGTTAACATAGCCTTTCCAGCGTTATCTCAGTTACTGTGCCAAAACATTTACATTCTACATTTACCAAGTTTCGCAAATACCCCTGTAATATGCACCACAGGTGTGATCCCACCGATTCCCCTCCCTCTACCCACCCCCCCCCTTTCCCACTTCCCCCTATTGTTAAGTTGTAGCTGGGTTATAGCTTTCATGTGAGAGTCCCAAATTAGTTTCATAGTAGGGCTGTGTACATTGGGTATTTTTTCTTCCATTCTTGGGATACTTTACTAAGAAGAATATGTTCCAGCTCCATCCATGTAAACATGAAAGAGGTAAAGTCTCCATCTTTCTTTAAGGCTGCATAGTATTCCATGGTATACATATACCACAATTTATTAATCCATTCGTGGATCGATGGGCACTTGGGCTTTTTCCATGACTTAGCTATTATGAATTGGGCTGCAATAAACATTCTGGTACAAATATCTTTGTTATGTTGTGATTTTTGGTCTTCTGGGTATATGCCCAGCAGAGGAATTACAGGATTGAATGGCAGATCTATTTTTAGATCTCTGAGTGTTCTCCATATATCTTTCCAAAAGGAATGTATTAATTTGCACTCCCACCAGCAGTGCAGAAGTGTTCCCTTTTCTCCGCATCCACGCCAACATCTCTGGTCTTGAGATTTTGTGATATAGGCTAGTCTCATTGGAGTTAGATGATATCTCAAAGTAGTTTTGATTTGCATTTCTCTGATGATTAAAGATGATGAGCATTTTTTCATATGTCTGAAGGCCGTGCGCCTGTCTTCTTCAGAGAAGTTTCTCTTCAAATCCCTTGCCCAGCCTGCGATGGGATCCCTTGTTTTTTTCTTGCTGATGCGTTTGAGTTCTCTGTGGATTCTGGTTATTAAACCTTTGTCAGAGTTATACCCTGCAAATATCTTCTCCCATTCTGAGGGCTGTCTGCTTGCTCTGCTTACTGTGTTCTTAGCTGTGCAGAAGCTTTTTAGTTTGATCAAGTCCCAGTAGTGTATTTTTGAAGCTGCTTCAATTGCCCGGGGAGTTCTCCTCATGAAATACTCACCCAGACCAATTTCTTCAAGGGTTTTCCCTGCATTCTCCTCTAGTATTTTTATAGTTTCATGTCTTAAGTTTAAATCTTTAATCCAATGAGAGTCTATCTTAGTTAATGGTGAAAGGTGTGGGTCCAATTTCAGTCTTCTGCAGGTTGCCAGCCAGTTCTCCCAGCACCATTTGTTAAATAGGGAATCTTTTCCCCACTGAATGTTTTTAATTGGCTTGTCAAAAATCAAATAGCGGTAAGTAGCTGGATTCATCTCTTGGTTCTCTATTCTGTTCCAGATATCTACTTCTCTGTTTTTGTGCCAATACCATGCTGTTTTGATCACTATCGATTTGTAGTAAAGTCTGAGGTCTGGTAGTGTGATTCCTCCTGTTTTGTTTTTATTTCTGAGTAATGTCTTGGCTATTCAAGGTTTTTTATGATTCCATATAAAACGAAGTAATGTTTTTTCAAGATCTTTAAAATATGACAGTGGAGCTTTAATAGGGAGTGCGTTGAAATTATATATTGCTTTGGGTAGTATGGACATTTTGATAATGTTGATTCTTCCTAGCCATGAGCATGGTATGTTTTTCCATTTGTTAACATTTTCAGCTATTTCTTTTCTTAGAGTTTCATAGTTCTCTTTATAGAGATCTTTCACGTCTTTTGTTAGGTAAATTCCCAAATATTTCATCTTCTTTGGCACTACTGTGAATGGGATAGAGTCCTTAACCGCTTTTTCAATTTGACTGTTGTTGGTGTATATAAAGGCTACCGATTTATGAATGTTGATTTTGTAACCTGAGACGCTGCTGTATTCCTTGATCACTTCTAGGAGTTTTGTAGTAGAGTCCCTAGTGTTTTCCAGATACACAATCATATCATCTGCGAAGAGCGAGAGTTTGATCTCTTCTGACCCTATATGGATACCCTTGATCGCCTTTTCCTCCCTAATTGCGGTGGCTAAAACTTCCATTACAATGTTGAAAAGCAATGGAGACAATGGGCAGCCTTGTCTGGTTCCTGATCTGAGTGGAAATGATTCCAATTTAACTCCATTCAATATGATACTGGCTGTGGGTTTGCTGTAGATAGCCTCTATCAGTTTAAGAAAAGTCCCTTCTAGACCAATTTTCTTGAGTGTTCTGATCATGAAGGGATGCTGGATATTATCAAAAGCTTTTTCTGCATCAATTGAGAGAATCATATGGTCTTTGTTTTTTAATTTGTTTATGTGCTGAATTACATTTATAGATTTACGTATATTGAACCAGCCTTGAGACCCTGGGATAAAACCAACTTGGTCGTGATGTATAATTTGTTTGATGTGTTGTTGGATTCTGTTTGTTAGGATCTTGTTGAATATTTTTGCATCTATATTCATTAGTGATATTGGTCTATAATTTTCTTTTCTTTTTGGGTCTTTTCCTGGTTTGGGGATCAGGGTGATATTTGCTTCATAGAACGTGTTGGGTAGTCTTCCTTCTTTTTCTACATTTTGGAACAGGTTGAGTAATATAGGTACTAATTCCTCTTTAAAGGTTTGGTAGAATTCTGACGTGAAACCATCTGGTCCCGGGCTTTTCTTTTTAGGGAGGTTTTGTATAGTTGATGCTGTTTCTGAACTTGATATGGGTCTGTTCAACATTTCCACTTGATTCTGGTTAAGTCTTGGAAGGTGGCGTGCTTCCAAGTATTGGTCTATTTCCTTCAGATTTTCATATTTCTGAGAATAAAGTTTCTTGTAATATTCATTAAGGATTTTTTGGATTTCTGATGAGTCTGTGGTTATTTCGTCTTTGTTGTTTCTGATTGATGATATTAGAGATTTTACTCTTTTTTTCCTGATTAGGTTGGCCAGAGGTTTATCTATTTTATTGACCTTTTCAAAAAACCAGCTTTTTGATTTATTGATCTGTTGTATTATTCTTTTGTTTTCAATTTCATTTAATTCTGCTCTAATTTTGGTTATTTCTTTTCTTCTACTGGGTTTGGGGTTGGAATGTTCTTCCTTTTCCAGTTGCGTGAGATGACCCATTAAGTTGTTAACTTCCTCTCTTTCCGTTCTCTTGAGGAAGGCTTGCAGTGCTATAAATTTCCCTCTTAGAACTGCCTTTGCAGTGTCCCAGAGGTTCTGATAGCTTGTGTCTTCATTGTCATTTTGTTCCAAAAAATTGGTGATTTCTTTCTTAATCTCATCTCTGACCCAGCTATCATTCAGCATAAGGTTATTTAACTTCCATGTTTTTGTATGGGTATGCAGATTCCTGTTGTTACTCAATTCAAGTTTTATTCCATGATGGTCCGAGAAGATGCATGGAATAATTTCTATTCCTTTAAATTTACTGAGGTTAGACTTGTGACCTAAAATGTGATCAATTTTGGAGTAGTTCCATGGGCTGATGAGAAGTATGTGTATTCAGTTTTGTTGGGATGAAATGTTCTGTAGATGTCTGCTAAATCTAAATATTGGATGGTTAGGTTTAAATCTAAGATTTCTTTGCTCAGCTCTTTCTGGAGGATCGATCCAACACTGCCAAGGGAGTGTTGAAATCTCCAACGATTATGGAGCTGGAGGAAATCAAGTTACTCATGTCTGTTAGAGTTTCTCTTATAAATTGAGGTGCATTCTGGTTGGGTGCGTAGATATTAATAATTGAGATCTCGTCATATTGAGTATTACCCTTAACAAATATGAAGTGACCATTCTTGTCCTTCCTTACTTTTGATGGTTTAAAGCCTACTGTATCTGCAAATAAAATTGCAACACCTGCTTTTTTCTGATTTCCATTTGCCTGAAATATGGATGACCATCCTTTCACCCTGAGTCTGTATTTGTCTTTTAAGTTGAGATGTGACTCTTGTATGCAACAAATATCTGGCTTGAGTTTTTGTATCCAGTCAGCTAACCTATGCCTCTTTAGAGGACAGTTTAAGCCATTCACATTGATGGAGAGTATTGATAAGTCTGGTGGAATTTTGGGTATCGAGTTTTTCAAAGGTCCAGTGGACATTTTTAATCCTTTCGCCAGTGTGGAAGTTGGAGTTTGATCCGAAGTTTCTGAGTGAGTTTACTTTTGTGGTATAGGATTGGGTTGGTCATTGTGGAGGATAGGTCTGAGAACATCCTGAAGAGCTGGTTTACTTATGGCAAATTTTTTCAACATATGAATGTCATTGAAGTATTTAATTTCTCCATCATAGATGAAACTCAGTTTAGCTGGATACAAGATCCTGGGTTGAAAGTTTTTTTGCTTTAGGAGATTAAAAGTTGATGACCAGCCTCTTCTTGCTTGAAAAGTTTCAGCAGAGAGATCTGCAGTTATTCTAATATTCTTACCTTTGTACGTTATAGTTTTCTTTCGCTGGGCTGCTTTGAGAATCTTCTCTTTCATGTTAACTTTAGTGAAGCTAATTATGATATGTCTGGGAGATGGCTTATTGGGGTTGAATCGTGCTGGGGTTCTGAAGCTGTCTGCTATCTGAATTTCAGATTCTCTAGGCATGTCTGGAAAATTTTCTTTCATAATTTCATGTAGAAGGGCCTCTGTGTCCTTGGCAGCCACTTCATCATTCTCCGAAATTCCTATAACCCTTATGTTGTTTTTTTTTCGAATTATCTGAGAGCTCTCTGAGTGTGTGATCCGTTTTTGCTCTCCATTTCTCTTCCTCTTTGAGAGATTGGGAGCGTTCAAAGACTTTATCTTCAATGTCAGAAATCCTTTCTTCTGCTTGCTCCATTCTGTTACTGAGGGATTCTACTGTATTTTTCATATCTTTGAGTGCTGTAAGTTCTTGTTTCAGTGTGTCTAAGTCTTTGGTGGTTTTGTCTTTAAATTCGTTAAATTCTTGAGACAATTTTTGAATTTCTCCTCGAATTCCTAATTCCATTTTATTAATCTTGTCTGCAAACCAAATTCTGAATTCGACTTCTGACATCTCAGCCAGTTGTTTATGAATGGGATCTTCAATCACATCTGCCGTATCTTTTCTTGGGGGGGTTGATCTATTCTGGTTATTCATGTTACCAGAGTTTTTCCGCTGATTCCGCCCCATGGTTTACTCCCTTTGGTTTTTCCCCTGGGGTTTTATCGAGGGCCCGTACAGTGTTGTGGCCTGAGAAACTGGGGCCCTGTCTGGTGTGGTGGAGCAAAGTGGTTCTGTCTTGTTTTCAGCTGGTTTCTGTTCGATCCTATTGCAACTTCTACTCTGGCTTGAAGTCTCAGCTGTGTGGAAAAATCAGCAATTAAGTCACCCCGCCTGCCCACCTCTTCCCCCAGTTGGAAAAGGAGAATCAAACCTTCCTACAATTGCACACCCAGGGCACCGCCTGAAGAGTCCTCGTCTATTAGCCCAGTTCAAAAGGTCCGAATCAACTGTCTCAATCGGCACTTGTCTCGGGTGGAAGGGTTCAAGAGGTCTCTGGGAACTGGATCACAGGGGCCTGGTGACTCCTCTGACACAGCTCACCCCAGTGCAGCGTGGAGTCAGGAGGAGCCACCCAGCAAACAGAGCAGTCTGGGAAGGTTGACGTCTCCTTCCCCACTTTGCCCCTCTGTCAGACCCAGTCACTGGTATCTCTGCAGATGGCTAACCCAGTTGCCTGCAGTGAACAAACACTCCAGGGGTTTGCACCTGCCTGAATCGCAAGGAAGTCTGCCAGGCCCCCACAGACTGCCGCTATCTAGCAGGAGGAGATGGGGCCTGACATCTTTGAGTGTTTGATGCAGGTGATGGGAAGGAGGTGTTCCCTCAGGCTTAGCCCTGTCCCTGATGCATGCTGCTAACAGAACAGAACAGAACAGACAACTTTGTGAGGTTCTGTCTCTGTTCCTGTCGTCGCCTACAGGAGACGGGCTGTTTTGAGTTCAAACGTCTTTGCTGCTGGAGAATTGCGTCTGAACACCTCTCTAGGTCGCCCCGCCCTGGAGGCTTCCGGATTTGTGAGCCGTGTCACCTGTGGCCTCCTCTGGTTGCCCAGGGAGACAGGGGGTGTGGCCTCAGAATATCCAGAAGTGAGCGTTCTGCCGTTAAAGAAAAAACGGCTGTTGATCTACCTCCAGGGAACTGCTGCTCTGGTGTGGGCACTCAGGCGACCCTTTTCTCCTCTGTCCCGCGCCCCAGAGTCAGCACTGAGCGGCCGCAGATTGTGCTGGGTCCACACCCCTTAAGAGATCCCCCAAGAATCAGAACTCTTGGGGGATGGGCCCTTAGACCCGGATTGGGAGTGGGGCGGGGGGAAGCTAGAGTTTCATTCAGTTTCACGCAATACTACGGTCGGGGGAGGGCTCCTGCACTGCACCGCAGGGAAGTGCCGCCAAGGCTTGATTTCCCCTCAGCAGAGTGCCCTCTCCTCGCTCACGTGTCCCAGAGTCAGCGCTGACCTGATGCAGCTCAGGCACTGTGCACTCCCCTCGAGAAATCACCCAAGGAGCCGAACTCCTGGGGGATAGGCCCTCAGACCCCGAGTGAGAGTAGGGGTTCTCAGCTCTCAGCGGGGAGGCCAGAGTCTGATTCAGTCTTGGGCCCCGTATGCCCGGGGAGGGTTGCTGCACTGCACCGCAGGGAAGTGCCGCGAGGCGTGACTCCCCCTCAGCCCGGTGCCCTCTCCTCACTCGGCGCGCCTTAGAGTCAATGCTGACCAGTCGCAACTCGGGGACTGTCCACTCCCCTTGAGAAATCACCCAAGGATCCGAAGTCCTGGGGGACAGGCCTCCAGACCTCAGTGGGCGGGAGGGGAGCGCCGGGGATTCAGGGTTGCCGGCAAAGGATTCCCAAAGTTTTATTCAGCCCTATGTCCGGCAGGAGAACGCCACGGCACCCCAGTAGGGGAGGTAGGTCCAGTTTTTAGAAGGTCTCTCCCGTGGAGTGTAGTGGGAGGGCCTTTAATTTCTTCCCGCTTGTTCAACTGTGGGGCTCTAGAGCCGGTCTCATGGGGGAGGGGGACTCCCGTCCGCTTGGTGGTGGATTTTGTACCTTTTGTTTGCGTCCTTGTGATCACAACTTGCCTCAGCGGTGTTGATGTGCGTTCTTCAGCCTTCTCTCTTGGTGAGGCTCAAGTCCACCAGGATACTTACTAAATTCCTGTCCCTTAACTCTCCTTCTGGACGGGAGCCTTTGTTGAAAGCTGGCTTCAGTCCGCCATCTTGTCTCCCACCTCCTAAATTGTAGAGATTTTAAGAAGACACTTAGTTCTATGTTTCGGCAGTGTTTCTTTTTAAAAGAACATTCCCTATTCTGGATATTTTCCCCACAGTTTATAAAATGTTATGGGAGCCATTCCCCTAGAGAAGCTGCATGAGCAATCTAAGATTTGAAGGGATTGGGGAAGAGCAGGTCGGGTAGCTCTGGAGGTTTGGGTCTCATCTCCGACACATACTTTTTCTAAAAAGTTATTCATAGCAGTGAATAGGACATACTTATTCTAAAGAGGTATTTGTTGTTTATCTGAAATTCGAATTTATGCAGATGTCTAGCAACCCAACACCCTCATGTTCTTATCTTTGACTCCACAGGCCCTGGTTGCCTTGGCCAGGAGAGATCCTCGCCTGGGTAGATGTTAGAAGAAGCAGTGCTGAATGTACTCCTGCCCCTGGTGGATCTTGGCTCTAGTTTAGAAATCTTCACTGGAGAAGGGCTGATCTCTTCCCCTATGTTTAAAAAACCCTGATCTGAAACTTTCAACAGTAGCCTTGAATATAAATGAATGCCTACTTAGCAATCATATTCTCCAGATGATTCTCATATCTTTAAATAATCTTACTATAAGAAGGTGCCTAATTGTAAGACATCTTCATGGTAATAGTAGTTGTGATTATGGTGTAATTCGATAATGTGAGGTTTTCTTAGAGAATAAAATTGGTAATTAGTAATTACCAGTGAGCTTGATCTTATAATCTTGATAAGTTAAGGAAGCTTAATTTAAAAATCTATCGCTAAACAGAAACTGAGTCACAAAACTCCTTAAAGTCAGGACAATGAGTTACAGGGAAACAGTGTTAAGTGGTGGCTCAGGGTAAAGGCTCTGAGTTAGACCAGTTGGGGTCAGTCCCTCTGATGCGGACTATTTGGGTGACTTACTGCAATTTCCCCACATCAAACTAATTTCCAACCTACTACAGTTTTGAGGGGGGTTTTGGTTCATATTGATTGAGATTATTCACACTTTTTATAATGGCTGGTTCAGTATAAATACTTAAAGCATTTTTCCTATTTTATATGCTAAGTCTAAAATTTATCTCCTTGGGACTCAATATATATTCCTGAACACTAGCATATTCTCAATTCTTAAGCAAAATCATATGCCAGCAGAAACAAAGCAAATATCTTTGTTTCAAATAAAGACAATTTCTTTTTTTCTTCTTCTTCTTTTCTTTTTTTTTTTTTTTTTATTGTTGGGGATTCATTGAGGGTACAATAAGCCAGGTTACACTGATTGCAATTGATGTCCTATGCATAGTTGAACATATCAGCCACACATAGTCAGAGGTTTAGACCAAGACCATGAAATCAGTGTTTATTTCTATTAATCTAAAAAAATTGCTCCCATCCATGGCGTGGAGTTTTCGTGTTGACCCCCACACAGTAGACACTTTCATGCTTAGGGCTGGGGAGGCTGGGGCTTACTGAATAGATTGTTTTGTGAATTAGGCTGTCGGTGAAGGGCTCACTCACAGGCTAAAAAAGCACTGAGTAGGTCCATCATTAGCCACCAACCATCCCTCTGAAACAGGGTCCTGGTTACCACTGAAGGAGCAGGTAGCCTTGTTCAGAGGGGCTGAGTGGGCATCAGAGCCATTGCCTGGCACACATCTCCTCCCAAAGTTTCTGAAGTATAACCTCCATCCCCCTTTCCCTGGGCACAAGACAACCAACGTTTCTAATACTCCACATATCTGGAAAGTGGTGTGTATATTCCCTTCCAGCCTTTTCAGTTTTATTCCCAATCATAGGAAAAATAATAAAAGTTGGTCTGTCTTATGACTGGCTACTGCAGATGCGGATTTTCTTTGCAGAAATATTTTCAAGTAGTGTCGCCTAACAGCTGGATTCCTTTTTCTTTGATAGAATTGACACCCTAAAAGCAAAGAGGGGTTGAAGCACTGGGAGTGATAAACTTATGTCAGTTTGGAATCAATTTAGAACAGTTAAAAACCTCTCAAACCAGACACATGCGAAAGCTTACATGCCACCCCCTAAGAAATCGTATCTGAGGAATTTTTTCCATTAAACATTTAGTCTAGTTTAAACCTAAGAAGATGCTAATCTTTTCAAAACTTCTTTTCCTTTCTTAGTCTTTGTAAAAGTCAGTCAGAGTTTAATGTACCAAAATGGCTGAATACGAACGGTAAGACAGAAAGTGCCTTGGGCTTCATTTCAGGAGAACTAGGTTCAAATCTGGATTTCGTAACTAAGTGACTTTGTGAGTTTGAGCATTACTTAAGCCACTGTAAGCTTCATCTGTACACTAGGGATAATACCACCTGGAATCGTGAGGAAGAGTAAATTACAAACCTCTCTGCAAGTACTTGGCGCACATATGTGTGCAATAACTGTGAAATCTCTGGACTTAGAGAGATCTGCTCATAAGCTTTCTTAGTGCTTTTTCTTTAAGGAAACATCAAATGAATGGTGCTTTTTAAGGCTTTTCTGTCCTGACCATATAGAGATTCATATTCCTCCCAAAGAAATTAAAATGGTTTCAGAAGGCAGATTCCTTCTAAGAGAAAGAGAGACATCTACAAAATTACACAATTGTGCTTTGGCATACCAACGATTAAAAATATAGCAAAGTCAGAATAACATTTTCTTCACCTGCTAGAATCTTACCCTATTTCTTGCCTTTGATTTAAGTATAGAAATTATGATGGTACAAACTTACCAAGATTAACTTATTTATGAACAGGTATCTTTGCATACACAAATTATAAGATACATGTTTTGAAAGGTTACTTCAGTTTAATTTAGAGCAGGGATTGGCAACATTTTTTCAGTGAAGGGTCAGAGATAGTGACTACTTTATGTTTTGCCGTTTGCACAGTCCCCGTAGTGACTCCTTAACTGTCTCATGTTAAGGCAAAACCAGCCATAGACAAGAGTAAACAATAGGATATGGATGTGGTTGGTGTTCTCATAAAATTTTATTTACAAAAACAGGTGATGGGCAGGATTTGGACCATAGGATTCACTTTGCTAACTGTTGACCTAGAGATGTAGGGTATGTTTGCAAATTGAGCGTAATTAAGACAACTCATCTAAATGAAAAAGGAAGTGTATGTGTATCAATTTGTAAGAGATTTACTCAGCAGTTGTATAAAAATAACCTGAGCACATGGCTGAGTTAAGAAAAATAATCTGGTTTTCTAAGCACATTCAATGGAGATGCTGGTATATAAATGACATTGTAAGTGGCTTGCATTGCACTGGTGCTTTTTCAAGTTCTATCACAGAATCACGCTTCTTCCCATTCTCGGCTTGACTGTTTTTCTGTGATAGACAAATATTGAAGTTTGACTCAGATCCATTACATGAACATCTGGGACAGGATTTCCTTCTGCTGCACAAGAACATTTGGTGAATTTCCTGAGTAAATTCAAAGATAGCTTACCTGACAGCCTCGGACCCATTGTGTCATAAGGAATTTCCTGCAGGGATTGAGTTAGTTAGGCTTAGCCCTCCATATTTTTTTTATAACTATTTCCCACATTCACCTTCAACCATGTTGTTTTGGGTGATCTTCTTCTCTAGGGAGAGGTTGAAAATAATGAAATAGCTTGACTAGGCATCCTCAAACTTTTTAAACAGGGGGCCAATTCACTGTCCCTCAGACCATTGGAGGGCTGGACTATAGTTTAAAAAAAAAAAACTATGAACAAATTCCTATGCACACTGCACATATCTTATTTTGAAGTAAAAAACAAAACGGGAACAAATACAATTCACACCGCTTCATGTGGCCCACGGGCTGCAGTTTGAGGACGCCTGAGCTAGACCGTTAGAGAATTTGAGAATTGGAGAAGGCTAGTGCATTCCTTTTTAGCTGTAATAATGAACCAACTTCATCGTCAGGGCCTTGGCAGAGCATCTAGTTCCAACACATACACTAGAAAGGTAGCTGTAATTTCTCACCCTTTTGAGATTTGAATTGTAATGTTACAAATTCCAATTCTACTCCATTTTGATGATATCCAGGGATCAGGAACTTTATGCATCAATAATAATAGGGTAAACACTATTATCTACCTCAAAAGACCCCAAAATGTCAGGGGCTTAACATCACAATGTTTTATTTTGCCTGTGTGTCTCATTCCAGTGTGGGTTGGAAATACCCACTGCCTCTTGTACTATGCCATTGGGAACACCAGCCCCTAGGTCACGGCCAAAGGGAAGAGAGGATTGCAGACAGGAAACAGCACACCTGCTCTTAACTTCCTTGGCCAAAGATAGAGGTGACACATTACCAGTACTGATTACCGTTCATTGACAAGAACTAGCCCACATGCCTCCCATCTCACTGAAAGGGAGGCTGGGAAATAC
This sequence comes from Nycticebus coucang, assembly GCF_027406575.1. Lineage (NCBI taxonomy): Eukaryota > Metazoa > Chordata > Mammalia > Primates > Lorisidae > Nycticebus > Nycticebus coucang. Next base: position 155,063,798 of record NC_069780.1, on the reverse strand, counting down.
AGGAGAGCACATGGATATTTGGTGCTATTTGGGAAACACTCACTGCTGTGGGAAAAAAAGCATTTAGAGTCCAGAGATCAGGTAAGGATGAATAAGAAATACAAGGATATATGCTGGCAGGATGTTTGCTATATTCTGCTAGTTTTCCCATTTTAAGGTTGTCTATTGTGTCAAAGCTCTCTCCTCCTTAACTCGGTGGACAAATGAAACTTTTGTCTAACTAATCCTTAATATCTCTATCATTAAATTTATCTGTGCAATATATCCTTTTGAATTGATAGCCTACCTTCTAAGTGTGTGCGCATTTGTGTATTTCTAACAATCAGACAACTAGCACGGACGTATCTATTCAATAAATGTCTGTTGAGTAACAGGGGCAGGTTTATATACACCTTCAAATGTGGGGACTAGGGTTCAGCAGACATTGGTGCCACCCAATGGCATGAAGATCAGGGTGACTGCCCTTAGTTTGCGTTTCTAGACGACCCAGTGGTTTTAATTTGGATCAGTGTTTCTCAAAGTTATGCCCAATGGACTGAACTGGGAAGTCCTTTCTGAAGTCCATGAACCTGCATTATTCCAAAAAATGTTTTTGGACAGCTCTTTCCCCGCTATTCTATATGAAAATGGCCTGACTGAAATTCATAAATTGAAGAACAGAATCTATTGCATCCAGATGCACGTTGCCCTAAGCAAATTAGCAGATATATAATTGGTAAAGGAAGACATGATATTACCATAATACCTAAGTCACTTTAATTCAGTTTTCCCTACTGCTTTAATGTTTATACTACCAAATATTAGCACCTGTATGCCACGTTAACGCTGGCACAGCAAGCAGGGACTGCGAATACGAAAGCGTTGGCTCTGCTCTGGGCTTAGTTTTGCCAGGTGTGAGATTTTTTGCGAATACGAAAGTGTTGGCTCTGCTCTGGGCTTAGTTTTGCCAGGTGTGAGATTTTTTGGAAGGGCTTATTGAATGGTCAGCCCCAAACTTAGTTTATTTTGCTCTTGTCCTCCCAACTCTTCAGCCTCTACACTTCTCTTCATTGATGTCTTTCTATTTAGTGTAGCATTTATTTGTTAGGGATTTAAATACCTTTAAAATAAAGCTAGGATTTTTATCTGGGCTGTTGTTGCTGGCTTTGTTTGTGCTTTGGCCAAAAGATGTGTAGGTGTAGGCTGTTGAAATGTATTTTTACCGTAAGCTCTATAATTTCTACACACAACTCTGTAGAAAGTATGAGGTTGTTTTTAGGAATAAATATATCACATTATAGTAGAAACACCTGCATTCTTACAACTTAAATTGCACACGTTTTATGGAATAGAACAATGTCAATAGCAAAGTTGGCACTGGGCCTATTTTAGAAGTTGCCATAGGAGGCAGTTTCTTCACCTTTTATCCTTTATATTAGGATGCTTTAGAATTTCCATGTAGTGTTCACATGTAGAATTTCATTTCAGTCTTCAAACAAGTCTCCTTCTACTGTGAGGATCATGGGTGAACATTTGTCCTTATGGACTTGGAAATAGAGGAGAGAAGTATTTTTCCTGAAGGTAGATTAACAAAAAAATTCTGGCTATAATTAGTTTTTCTATTCAAATAAACATATTTTGAACATCTATTTTTTTTCAAGGCAGTGGGTATACAAAGATAAATAGGATGAAACCCTGTTCTCATCCAGCCAGCTCTCTCACTTCTCCTTCCCATTGGTGCAGAGGCACCTTTCAGCTTTGACTTGGCAGGGCCAGACAGTCTCAAACTCACAGAGGTCTCAGCATTGCCAGTTTTCTGGAGGAGCTGGAGGCTGAGTGCCCAGGCCGCTGTACACAGGGCATGGGACACTGGAGTGGCCGAGCAGCCCAGACTGCTGCTGACTGGGAGTCTGCCACTTGGCCTGCCTCACAGTCTTCTCCCAGCCCTACTCCAACACGGTCACAGCCAGTGGCAATGCAGCTGAGGAAGCTGCAGGAGACGTGCTGCCTTTGTGTGAGCCGGAGTTTCATCCCAGGGTTGCATAATGAAGATGGTTCCTCCCTGCTCCCTAGTGTGAGATAGTGGCTAGGAGCTTGAATAAGAGCAAGGAAATTTTTTTCTGCTCTGGTTTCTGTCAGTAAACTAGCCATGGTTTACTAATATACTGTTTGGGGCTCAGTATTCTCATCATTTGAGAACACTGTCTAATGCAATGGTCTAATAAGGACTTTTCCAGCTGTAACCCTCAGAGACTCCTCAAGGGCACACTTGAATGTATTAGTTATAGGCTCAAAGGAGGGTCCAAGGAGCTGGGCCTGATGAGCTCTATGGTGAGTGTGGTCTCTCAATGCTGCCCTGACTTTCCAGATTCATCTGAATCTTAGACAAACCTCAGAGCTGATGCTCAGGGAATGCCCCAGAAGGCGGCACCATATCCATGTGGGATATTTAAGCACTTTTTAAAATGATGATTTGTTTATTTTTTATTTTATTTTATTTTCAAGTTTTATTATATATTTTATGATATATATATATATATATAAAGATTAAAGTAAAAAGCACTAGGGTATAGCAGAAAAATTATTAGGTTTAACAGTGAAAAAGTTAAAGATCTGGGTAATATAGTTGATTTATCATTGTTGAAAGTACAGTTATTTAGGGTCAATTCAAATTGTCTTTGATGATTGAAATGATTGAGGAGACAAGCATTTTCAAAATATATGTGAAAGTCTGTGTAATATTCATATGACTGTCAATTTCATTACTCGATACAGATATTTAAATCAGTAAACATTTGAATGTGTGTGCATCTTTATAATGAGTTAAATTGGAGTTGATCTTATACTTTCTGACACCTCAACCTTTTTCTGCCACCTCCCTCCGAGGTCTCTTCCAGTTGTCCCATAATCCTGCTGTGGGCAGAGCCCACAACCAGTGAAAGGTTTATTTACTTGGTCAGTGTTTAGCCTGTGGTTGGGCTTTTAGATATCCCCATGAAGGAGAGAAGGCAGCGCTGAGAGTGGTGAAATACAGGCAAAGAAAAATAAATAAGTGGAAACTAGGAGAAAGAGAAGGTGCGTTCAGTGTTCCTTCTTTCTTAGAAAATAGATTTTTGTTTTTCTGGGTTAGCCTTACAGATAAATCAACATTTTTAATTAGTACTTGCCAGTGTTTTTCACATGTATGCAATACATCATTAGCACACTCTGGACAGATAGCTGATATGTCAGATGTTGGAAGAGCTTTAGCTTGAAGAAAGTCAACCCTACCTTAAAAATGCTGTATTTGTTTTATGTTCTCATACTTTATGGTCTGTGACCTAATTTCTTTCAGTCCCGACCATGCTTTGTTCCAGGAGTTAACAGAAACCATGTAGATGGCAATCATTAAAAAGGGTGATTTTACATCACTTATCAAAGAATTAAATATGCAGACTACAAATATAGAAAATATATTTGAGTATGTATGTGAATCATCCAAATTTTAATATCGTGATTTGTGTTTCCTTTTGTCTTCCATTAAAGATAAAATAGCTGGGAAGATTCTTCCATCTTAATGGGGCTGATAAGTAACCAAGGAAAACATACTGTACTTTTACCCAGTACTTGGGCTGGAAGGCCAAGTTGCAGAATGCCCAATTACACAATCTTGTATTATTCACCGAAGAGAAGATATTTCTTAAATTTTTATTTTATTATTTTGAAAAGGAAAAATAAGGACAGAAGACACTTTAAAAAGGAAACTAGAGTAAACTATTGTTACATGAGAATTCTATGTATTATTTCTTATAACTGCAGGTTAAGCTGTAATTATCTCAAAAGAAAAAGTTTAGTTTTTAAACAAAGCAAATGTTTAGAGTGCCTAATTGAGCTGATTCTTCATAAAATAAAATTTATTATTTTAAATACTTTAAAATTATAATTCAATGGCATTTAGTATATTTACAACGTTGTGAAATGTACAGCACCATGTAGTTCAAGAACTTTTTCACTGCCCCAAATGGAAATCCTGTATCCATTAAGCAATCTCTCTTGTTCTTCCCTTCTCTCAGTTCTTGGTAACCAACCACAAATCTATTTTCTTTTCCTACAAATATGCCAATTCTCTCTCTCTCTCCCTCTTTTTTTTTTCTTTTTTTTTAAGAGTCTCACACTATTGCTCCAGGTAAAAGTGACATTGGGGTCATTATAGCTCACTGCAGCCTTAAATTTATAAACTCAAGCCATCCTCCTGTCTCACACTGCCCAGTAGCTGGGATTACAGGTGCACCCCACCACACCCAGATAATTTTTCTCTCTCTCTCTCTTTTTTTTAATTGTTGGGGATTCATTGAGGGTACAAAGGTCCCGGTTACATTAATTGCATTTGTCAAGCAAAGTCCCTCTTATAAATGTGTTCCTCCTCCAAGAGGTGTGCCAAACACCATGACTTCCCACCTCTCCCTCCTTCCCTTTCTCAGCTCCCCATTCCCCCACCCCCACCATGTACTAGCATCAATTGTCCTCATATAAAAATTGAGTACATTGGATTCTTGCTTCTCCATTCTTGTGATGTTTTACTAAGAAGAATATGTTCCACCTCTGTCCAAGTTAGTATAAAAGATGTGTAGTCTCCATCTTTTTTAGTGGATGAATAATATTCTATGGTATACATATACTGCAGCTTGGTAATTCATTCCCAAGCTGGATTGGTAGGCATTTAGGCTGTTTCTACATTTTGCCATTGTAAATTGAGCTGCAATAAACAGTCTAGTATAAGTGTCCTTATGGTAAAGGGATTTTTTTCCTTCTGGGTAGATGCCCAGTAATGGGATTGCAGAATCAAATAGGAGGTCTTTTGTAGGAACTTGCTCAGGATGGTCATAAACTTCTCAGCTCAATCCTTCCTATCTGTGCTTTAGCCATTGTATTTTTTACAAATTGAAGGTCTGTGGTAACCCTTCATGGAACAACTCTATTGGCCCCATTTTTCTAACAGCAAGTGCTCATTGTGTGACTCTGCATCTCATGATATTTCAAACTTTTTCATTATTATTATATCGTTACACAGATCAGTGATCCGTGATTATTGATTACAATTACTGTTGTAATTATTTTGAGATTCACAAACTGTTCCCTAATGACTGCAGACTTAATCAATACATGTGTGGATTCTGACTACTCCAACAATCTGCCATTTCCTCCGCTATTTTCTCCTCCACCAGCCTCCCTATTTCCTGAGTCTCAACAGTATGGTAATCAGGCCAATTACTTACCCTACAATGGCTTTTAAGTGTTCAAGAAAAAGGAAGAGTCACTTGCCCCTCCCTTCAAATCAAAAGCTAAAAATGATCAAACATAGTGAGAAAGGCATGTTGAAAGCTTAGATAGGCCAAAAGCTAGACCAAACTTTTACGCCAAACTGCAAATGCAAAGGGAAGTTACTCAAGGAAATTAAAATTGTTACTCCAGTGAACACCTGAATAGGAAAGCAAAACATCTATATTACTGATACAGAAAATGTTCGAAGGTCTGGGGAGATCAATCCAGCCACAACATCTCCTTAAGCCAAGCCCTAATTTAGGGCAAGGCCCTAACTCCCTTCAATTCTATGAAGGCTGATGGAGGTGAGGAATCTACAGAAGAAAAATCTGAAGCTAGCAGGGCTTGGTTTGTGAGGTTAAAGGAAAAAAGCTATCTTTATAACAAAAAAGTATAAGATACGATGATAAACAAGTTTTTCTGATCTGGACAAAATAAATTGAAATGGCGAATGCTGATGTAGAAGCTGCAGCAACTAATCCAGAAGATTGAACTAAAATCACTGATGAAGGTGACTGCACCAAACAATGGGTCTTCACTTGAGATGAACAGCCTTCTATTGGAAGAAGGTGTCATCTAGAATTTCATAACTAAAGAGAAAAAGTCAGTGTCTGGCTTCAAAGCTTCAAAGGACAACCTGACTCTCTTGTTAGGGTAATGCAACTGGTAGCTTTAAGTTAAAACTAATGCTCATTAGCCATTTGAAAAATCCTAGAACTCTTAAGAATAATGCTAAATGTACTCTACCTGTTCTCTAGAAATGGAACAACAAAACCTGAGTGTCAGCACATCTGTTTACAGCAAGCTTCTGCAAATATTTTAAGCCTACTGTTGAGACCTATTGCTCAGAGAAAAAAAAAAACAACTTTCAAAATATTACTGCTCACTGACAATATACCTGGTCACCCAAGAGTTCTAAAGGAGATGTACAAGGATTTAATGATGTTTTTGTACCTGTTATTCAACATCCATTCTGAAGCCCATAGATCAAGGAGTAATTTTGACTTTCAAGTCTTATTATTTAAAAATACATTTTGTAGGTTTATCAGTGCTAAGATAGTGAGTCCTCTGATGAATCTGGCCAATGTAATTTGAAACCTTCTGGAAAGCATTCGCCATTCTAGATGCCATTAAGAATTTTTTTTTTAGGCGGCACCTGTGGCTCAGTCGGTAAGGCACCGGGCCCATATACAGAGGGTGGCAGGTTCAAACCCGGCCCCGGCTGAACTGCAACCAAAAAAAAAAGAATTTTTTTTTATTCTTGGGAAGAGTTCAAAATATCAACATTAGCAGGAATTTCTTTTTTTCTTTTTCTTTTCTTTTCTTTTTTTGAGACAGAGTCTCAGTATGTCACCCTCAGTAGAGTACTTGGCATCACAGCTCACAGCAACCTCCAACTCTTGGGCTTAAGCAATTCTCTTGCCTCAGCCTCCCAAGTATCTGGGACTACAGGTGCCTGCCACAACACCTGGCTATTTTTTGTTGCAGTTGACATTGTTGTTTTAAGCTGGCCTGGGCCAGGTTTGAATCCACCACCCTCGGTGTATATGACTGGTGCCGTAACCACTGTGCTATGGGTGCTGAGCCAACATTACTAGGAATTAGAAAGAAATTGACTTCTAACCAATGGATGAGTTTGCGGGGTTCAAGACTATAATGGGGAAAGTAACTGCAAATGTGAGGGAAATAGCAGAATTAGATTTAGAAATGGAAGTCTAAAGATGGTACTAAAATACTGCTATCTCATAATAAAACTTTAATGGATGAGAAGTTGCTTCTTATGGGCGACCGAAGAAAGTGATTTCTTGAGATGAAATCAACTCCTGATGAAGATGACCTCAACATTGTTGAAATGACAACAAAGAATTTATAGAATCCCATAAACTTAGTTGATACAGCAATGGCAGAATTTTAGAGGACTGATTCCGATTCTGAAAGAAGTTCTACTTTGTAAAAGGCTATCAAACAGCAGCACATGTTACAGAGGAATCTTTCATGAAAGGAAGAGTCAAGCAATGTGGGAAAGTCACTGTTGCATTTTAACAAATTGCCACAGCCACCACAAACCTTCGACAACCGCTAACACGGAGGTAAGATCCTCCACCACCAAAATGATTCCCCAGCTTGCTGAAGGCTCAGATGATAAGTAACATTTTTTTATCAATAAAGTATTTTAAAATTAATACATATACATTGTATTTTAGACGTAATGCTATTGCACACTTAAACAATATAGTTTAAATATAACTTTTATGGGCACTGGGAAACCACAAAGTCCCCGTGAGTCTCTCACTGTGCTGTTTATCTTACTGTGGTGGTCGGAAATTAAACCCAAAGTGCCTCTGAGGATGCCACTATTTCATTTCTTTTCTTTTCTTTTTTGCATTTATTTTTGGCCGGGGCTGGGTTTGAACCTGCCACCTCCGGCATATGGGGCCAGTGCCCTATCCGTTTAAGCCACAGGCGCCACCCTATTTCATTTCTTTTTATAGCTGAATAATATTCTATTGTATTTATGTGCTTTTTAAAATACATTTACCAGTTGATGGACATTTTGGCTTGTTTCCACTTTTTAGCTGTTGTGAATAATGCTGCTATAAACAAGCTTTCTGTGAACATTTTTTTTTTTCAATTCCTTAGGATAATATACCTAGGGATGAAATTATCAAGTCCTATGTTAACTCTGTTGAACTTTTTAAAAAACAGCCAAAGTGTTTTCCACAACAATTTTAGTATATTATATTCCCACCAACAATTTAAAAAGTTCCAGTTAATCCACATTCTTGCCAAAACTTATTCTCTGTTTTGTATTTTTTTTTTTTTATTATGACCATCCTACTTGGTGTGAACTGGTATCTCACCGTGGTTTGATTTGCCTTTCCCTAATGGTTAATGCTGTTGAGTATCTTTTCCTGTGCCTATTGGCCATTTCTGTAACTTATTTGGAAAAAAGTCTAGTAAAATCTTTTGTCCATTTTTTAATTGAGTTACTTGCCTTTTCGTTGTTGAGATGCTCTTTATTTTAAAAGGAAACAGACCCAAGAGGGTTTTAGTTGCATGGGAAATGTTCTTTTACTAGGTCTGGGTCATAGTTACCTGAACATTGTTCACTTTGTGATAATTTGTGCCTTTATACGTATTTGTCAGAAATGAGGATGTGTTTTCTTTTCTGAATGTGTTTTTTCTTAGGGTGGGCTACTGCAACAAATATCACAAACATAATGGCTTCAGACAACAGAAATGTCTTCTCTTAGAATGCTGGAGGCCAGAAGTCCAAAATCAAGATGTTGGCAGGACCACACTCTCTCTGAAGGCTCTGAGAGGGACTCTTTCCCTGCCTCTGCCAGTTTCGGGTGGCCCCTGCTGTTCCTTGGCATTCCATGGCTGTGGACACATGGCGTTCATCTCTCACTTCATCTTCAATGGCTTTCCCCTCCATAGTTCTGGTTTCTGCATGTAGATGTTTTAAATCTCTTTCTCCTTTTTCTTATAAGGGTACTAGTCATTGAATTTTGAGCCTACCATAAAAAGAGAATGATCTCATCTTGAGTGTCTTAATTTAATTACTTCTGCAAAGGACCTATTTCTAATTAAGTCATAGTTACATCTACCAGGGGCTAGGACTTGGACATGTTTTAGGAACACAATTCAATCCACTGAATATATGTTATGCTTGAGGGTTTTTTTTTTTTTAATGACTTTCAGAAAGGAAATGGAAAACAATTTTAGAAAAATGTGGTAAGCTGGTTTTCCGGCTCCAAAGATCTATAGGATAGAGAAAAAGAAATAAGTTCACAGGCTTCTCACCACCATAAAAAATGAGAAATTCTTAAAAAAAATACTCACTAATTAAAAAGATACAATTAAATAGGAGTAAAAGAAACTTTCACAATAAGGCTTTCGAAGGACATTTACCTGTTGTGGGCATTTTTTTGTTTGCTTTTTGAAAAGAAGCTAATGAGAACAGTTCCACACTTATATATGTATAGAATCCTTTTTAAGACACTGAGGAGCATATATATTAATCCTGCTAAATAGAGAAAGTTCTATTAAAATGTCCAGAGGCATATCTTCTCTGTTCATCCTGTTACCCCTGGTGCACTCTTGTTTTTCTTGGTTTTGTCCTTAAATCATCAATAATGTTGCGATTTGGGCATTTTGAACATTGTGATCTCCACCTTTGGTCTTGTTTACAATCAAGGACTCCAGTCATAAAAACCTAACACTTAGCCTCAGTACCTTCCTTTGTATTTTAATACAACATGTAGCTATGACCAACCTTGTTGGGTTCCATTTCATTTACCGGTTAACTAAATATGTGAATGAAAAAACTTTCTTCCTAAGAATAACATTTGATTCAAAATATTAAAACTTATTTGTATTCCTAAATATAAAAAAGCTGGTAGGGTGTAATAACTCTGTGAAAAGCAGTTCAGTATGGGAACATAGGAATTTAAAAATTTGCACAATCGCCTTATTCAGAAGACTAAAATCTTAGAAGCCCACTTTCTGGGCTATTCTATTCCAAGTGCTATTCTGAAATTTTCTTCTCTCTCTCTCTCTCTCTCTCTCTCTGGATAGTGTTATCTGTCAATAAATAAATGACAAAGCTTTAATTCACCACATTCTGAAATATTCCCATTTTATAAAAGATGTTTCCAAAGATAAACTTTGGAAATGTTTATAGGTAGAATTGTATGAAGGTTTAAAGTAAATCCTAGTTATTTCACCAGGGAGTGTATCTTTAAAAAAAAAAAAAAATCCTTGCTTTACTTGACATATGTTTTTTTTAATAAAACAACATAGTTATTTTTAAGTTGATTGGAGCTCACCCAAAAAGTCATTACTCATTGGTAAAAGGTTAAAAATTAAGAGTCCAGTTTTTGAAAATTCTTACAAAGCTCTTTTTATGCTTTTTAAGTAGTAAAGGACCAAGTATCCGTAAACTGTTGACATAAATTGTGTCACTGATCTTTGATCATGGTGTGGAATAGTAGTTACACTCAAGACATGAAGGAGAAATATCTACAGGGTTTGACTCTGAGATAACTAACAAGCAGCAGAATTACACACCCTGTGTCTTTGCCCTCTGAACAGTAGGCAAAGCTGTCAGTTTGTGGATGGGCAAGCTGGTATCGCTGCTGCCCTCCTAATAGGACCATTCTGACACAAAGCTGCAATTATTCCCTGATGACATCACCACCATCTTGCCCTTATTCTTATTTGCATAATGGAAGACTGACCCAGCGATGAAAGTCAGTGTGAGTTCTGTGGCATGTTTTCCTCCTGCTTTATTTTTACTTTCTGTGGGTGCTTCTAACACAGACGTGAAATCATGAAAATAGTTTCCAACTTGAAATGTTGGAAACGCCCTTTTAGGAATTTTTTTTACCTATTTATTCACCTGCCTCATCAACTACCATTACCCAGGATAAAGTCCCAGGATCTCCATCCCTAACTCACTTTCACATAGTGCAGACCTCTTAAATGATTAAATAAGAAGAAAAAAGACTGACATTGTTAATGTTTTTAAAATACACAATGACAATAGTCACAGTCCTCATTATTCATGGCCTTTGAGATTCTTTTCTTTCCTCGTTTTTAACCTCACAGATTAGTTAATGCAATTATGCCTCATATCCCACAAATGGCTGCAAATTCCGTGAGGGTGCAGCTAATATTTTTTTCACCTTTAAGTATCTCTTAAAGGTCTTCTGTCTTTCTTTGGACATGGTGGACTTTTATTAATGTTTGCTGAATAAATAGAACATATTTGTAATATACTCACCTATAGATTTACATACACATGTGTATTTGTTATCTATATCTGGAGCAAGCCCAGACTCTTTGTCTCTTAATCTCTGTCCTTTTAACCTTTTAATAGCTTTTGTGTGGGATCTGGGGGTGGGGTGGGGGTAGGAGTAAGAAGGAAACATTGAGTCCCGTCACTGTAGCCATCTATTTTTCTTAGCTACCCTGCCTCATCCTTCTTCTTTACCCTTCCTCAAGACACAACAGAGAAATAAAGTCACACTGTAAACCTGCTTCCTGGCAGGAATCACTCCCATGCCAGGTCCCGGGCCTCCGGTTCTATGGATCTCTCTGCCAGGACGGCAGTGTACTCCCAGGTGCCAACCTGAGGTCAGAGTTGAGTGCTCTGACTGGTTCCAGAGTGAATTAACTGTGGCCAAGAGGGAAAGTGGATGCTCCTGTCAGATCTGATTCTCAGTCCTGGACTTGTCAGCCATGGCCTGGATGGCAAAGTCACTTAAAGACATGGTCGCACCTTCTGAAACCCTCAATTAGAGCAGGTTAGGTGCGGAAAGAAAGTAGTTGCCAGCATCTGATGGCATGAAAGGGCCAAATTAAATAGGAAGAGCAATTTCTCATATCTCCCAACTGTAAGATTCTATGATTTATCACTAAAGGAGTCAAATCTTAGGAACTCACAAATAATTCCGTGCAAGTTCTCTCCCAAATTCAGCCGTTTTTTATACCTATGCGTAATCAAATGGATTTCTCTTGCAAGAATTATAATGGATAACCAAATATTAAATATCTGTGTTACAGCAAAGAATGGGCACTGCTGCTAGAAAATTAGAAGCAGACTTAAATACTGATAAATATTCTGGGTATTGAGAAGACACTTTTTATTCTGACAGAAATGTCTTAATTCATATATATGAGTGTGTGTATAAATATATATTCTATACTTTTTTTTTCTGATGCTATTTCTGAAAACAATTCAGGGTTTGGGGGTAACTCTTTTCTTTTTCTGGTAACTTTTTTGTTTCATTGGATAAGTAATCAAAAGCTTTGAAATTGGCCTTTACCTGTGTGTAGGTTAATATCAATAGACAGAAAACATTCCATTTGAAATGACAGTAAAATAGCCTTTTACTATAATGAGCTCCTAGATAGAATCCTCGGCGTATTATTGCCTCATAAAAGGGTACATCCAAGTCTAATGCTTCTTAATTGTCCATACATTTTTATAAGATGCACTTTGTATAACTCCACAAGTCTTAAAGAAAACAACTTCTTCTAACATTATATGATGTATTATGGGCTTCATAAAGCATTTTGGCAAATTTTTTTCTGGAAAAATGTTTCCTAGTGAACATGCATATCCCAGATATTTTATTCTTCCCTTAAATTATTTCATCTGATTTTACTACCTTGCCTTTGCTAGAGTTAAAGAGTTTTTCTGAAAGCTTATTCAGTGTCAACTAATATTACTTTTCCTTAGCCATTTTTTTTTTAGATACTGAGGTTTTTCCTTTATGCTGTCAGAAAATTAAAGTTTAGAGGAAGAATGTTTTGTTTCAAGAGTGTATTTAGGAGTAATTTTTTAAGTAAGTTAAAGTTGTTCTGAGAGATGTATATATAAGTTAAAATAGAACTTAATTAACTGATTTGGCCATGTAAAAGGGAGATATATTGACATACATTATTGAATTGTGCCATTGAAGCTGAAAAAGAAAAACAGTGGTTGGGTAAGATGGTGTAGAATTGCAGACCTATAAGAGATATTAATTAGGCTCAGTAAGACACCTTTTATTTTTTTTAATTCTTTATTAAATCATAACTGTGCACATTAATGCTTTTATGAGAATACAATGTGCTGATTTGATATACAAAGAATATGATTCATGCTGTATATTCTTTCAACAAATTTCATTGGCCATCTCTCATATGCCAATGAATTTATTAATAAAACCAAGACTTAATGTAGCTTAAGCATTACAGTATCATATAATGGAAAAGAGTCCACGTGAGGAGAGGTCAGTGCCGGTTGGTGGCTCTCTTGTCATGCTACGCCGTGGCACATCTCTCTCTTTCTGCTCTACCACCTAGCACATCACTTCCTTCAAGTTCACCTCATAGAGACTATGTTGCCTATGGGCCAGCTGAAGCTGGGCTTAGTCTGCTCAGGCTGCTATAGTGGAATACCACAGACTGGGTAGCTTAAACAACGCAAATTTATTTTTCTGCTGTTCTGGAAGCTAGAACTCCACGGTAAAGATGCCGTCAGGTTGATTCTTGGTGAGGCCTCTCTTCCTAGTACATGGATGGCCATCTTCTGGCTGAGTCCTCACGTGGTCTCTTCTCTGTGTATGTACTGGGGAGACAGGCGGGGGAAGAGGAGCAGAGATGTGGTGTCTCTTCCTTATAAAGACACAAAACCTATCAGATTAGGACTCCACCCTCATGACTTCATTTAAACTTAATTACCCCCCAAAGGCCCAGTCTGCTAATGCAGTCCCTTTGGGGGTTGAGCCTTCAATGAATTAATTTTGGCAGAACACAAATCAATCTAGAACAGAGCTCTAGCTATGATGTAGCATTCATAATTGAGGGAAAGAAGAAGCATAGAAAAAAGGACACAAAAGGGCAAGCTTCTCAGAGGAATCAGGAATACTTCTGCGTAGGAGTTTCTGGAATGCCCTGCACAGCACTTCCACTTACCTTGCGCTGGCCAGCATTTAGTAACAGGGCTGCACGGATGTACAGGTTGTCTTCTAATCATGGGTGTTGCCGCCCCAGGTAAAGACCTAGGGATCTTTGGAAAGGAATAAATAGATAGTAGGAGTTAACCAACCATTTTTCTCATATCCAGAAATTGTGATAGGCAATGAGGATGAGAATATGAGTTCCTAACTTTAAGGACTTTAAGGACATCCCAGTTGAAAAGAGAAAGTGTATACCAACTAGTTACCTGCAATAGAAAATCAGACATCCTATGGGATAAATATGTAGAGATTCTTTAGGAACACAGGGGAAGAGTGATTATCAATGTGGAGAGTTGGGGAGGGTAACATTGAGGTAGCCTTAGAAAGAATGATGAGAGTTCACCAGGCCAAGAGATGAAGAAAAATTTCAGGGGGAGGGAAAAACTTTAGCAAAAATACAGGCCAATCATATAAAATGTTTCAGTGAATGCAAATATTAAAAGATGACCGTAACTTGACATTCTGAGCCAAGAGTAGTAATGAGAGTGAACGTTGGAATGAGGCCTTATTAGTGAGTCTAACATGCTATTTAAGGAGTGGGACAGCACTTATTTGGGTGATGAATTTATAAACGTGTGTGTGTGTGTGTGTACAAGAAGCACTTCTGAGGAAATGTGGTATTAGATTCCATTAATGTTAGAAGGTGTGGTTTTTGTTATTATTGTTTCAGTTGTGCTAATTTCTCAAGATCCAAATAACAACTTAAAAACAGAGAGCTGAAAAATACATGGAATGTCTTTTGCCTGCTTCTTGATGGGGTTGTTTGTTTTTTTCCTGGCTAATTTGTTGGAGTTCTTTGTAGATTCTGCATATCAATCCTTTATTGACGTATAGTTTTCAAATATTTTCTCCCAGTCTGTAGATTGTCTATTCATTCCCTTATTTCCTTTGCTACGCAGAAGCTTTTTAATTTAATTAAATCTCATTCATTTGATTTGAAGTTTCTATACTTGCCTTTGGGATCTTATAATTTTTTTTTTTTTTTTTGCATAGGCCAATGTCTAGAAGAGTTTTTCCTATGTTTTCTTCTGTAATATGTATAGATTAATGTCTTATATTGAAGTCTTTTATCCATCTTGAGTAGAAAAAGAAAATGTGTACATATGCACACACACACGCACACACATCATGGAGTACTACACAGTCATAAAAAGAAATAAAATAATGTCTTTTGCAGCAACTTGGATGGAGCTGGAGACCATTATCCTAACTGACATTTCTCAGGAATGGGAAACCAAATACCACATGTTCTCATTAATAAGTGGGACACAAACACAAAAAGATATAAAGCACATTGGAACCAAGAAGGGAGAAGGGTGTGGGGGTGAGGGATAAAATTTTAACCTATTGGGTGCAATGAACACTATTCTGGTGACAGGCACACCAAAGGCCCTGACTTTAGCATTATACAAGGTATCCATGTAAAAAAAAATATTTGTACCCCCTTAATATTTTGAAATTTAAAAAAAACTTTTATTTATCCATCTTGAATTAATTTTTGTGAGTAGTAAAGAGATAGGCGTTCTGTTTCATTCTACTGTGTGTGGCTATCCAATTTCGTCAGCACCATTTATTGAATAGGGCTGCTTCTCCCCAGTATACATTGTTGTCCGCTTTGTCAAAGATCAGTTGTCTGTAGGTAGATGGTTTTCTATCTATTTCTCTATTCTGTTCCACTGGCCTCTATTCTTGTACACATACCATGCTGTTTTGTTACTATAGCCTTCTAGTATAGCTTGAATTTGGTAATGTGATGTCTCCAGATTTGTTCTTGTTGTTTAAGATTGCTTTGGCTAGTTGGGCTCTTTTCTGGTTCCAAATGAAATAGAGAATTATTTTTTCTAGATGTGTGAAAGATGATGTTGGTATTTTGATGGGAATTGAACTGAATCTGTAAATCACTTTGGGTAGTATGGACATTTTAACAGTGTTGATTCTACCAATCCATGAGCATGATGTGGTTCTTCATTCATTTGTGATTCTTTCCTCAGTGTTTCAAAGTTCTCTCTGTAAAGATGTTTCTCCCTGCTTCGTTAAGTAATTCCTAAATATTTTTTATCTTTGTAACTATTGTGAATGGTATTGAGTTTTTGATGTTACTGTTCTAGACATCAGCCTAGGCAAAGAATTTATGGCCAAGATCCCAAAGGCAATTAAAAAAAATGAATAAATAAATGGCATGTGAACAAATTTAAAGTCTTCTGCACAGCAAAGGAAATAATAGAGCAAATAGACAATCTACAGAATGGGAGAAAATGTTCACAAATTGTACATCCAATAAAAGGCTAATATTCAGAATCTACAAAGAATTCAAGCAAATCGGCAAGAAAAAAATAACTATTAAAAAGCTGGCAAAAGGGCGACACCTGTGGCTCAGAGGAGTAGGTGCCAGCCCCATATAGTGGAGGTGGCGGGTTCAAACCCAACCCTGGCCAAAAACAGCAAAAAAAAAAAAAAAGAAAGAAAGAAAGAAAGAAACATATGAAAAAATATTCAACATCACTGATCATAAGAGCAATGCAAACTAAAACTTCAATGAGGAATCACCTTACCATTGTCAGAGTGGCTCTTATTAAGAAGTCTATAAGCAACAGATGCTGGTGTCGATGCAAAAGAAAGGACCTCTTACACAGTGTGCGTAGGACTGCAAATTAGTACAACCTCTAGAGAAAACAGTATGGAGATTTCTTAAAGAAGTAAAAGTAGACCTACCATTCACTCCAGTAATTCCTCTA